>NC_143401.1:7862500-9112500 GCF_052110815.1 Crocodylus siamensis
ACATAGCTCAGCCAGACAATACTCACCAGAATCAGGTGGGATCCTAGTCACTAGGCAAGTGTAATATGAATTTTTGCATATTAGTTATTCTGTTTAAATGATAATAGAACCTCTCTCATTTTATAAACAACTAAAAGTTCGTCTACCCTGCTTGGCATGGGTAGATGAACGTTGTATGCCTAGTTTCATAGTTAGTTTCATAGTTTCTAGGGTCAGAAGGGACCTGAGCAGATCATCTAGTCCGACCCCCTGCCATGGCAGGAAAGAGTACTGGGGTCAAATGACCCCAGCAAGGTGTGCATCTAACCTCCTCTGAAACACCCCCAGGGTAGGAGCCTGCACCACTTCTCTTGGAAGCTGGTTCCAGACCCTAGCCTAGTGTACGCAAGTGTCTGTGTGAGAGGGTGAATGGTGAAAGAATGGTTACTATTTGCATGGAGACAAAAGATTTCACTGATTGTGTAAGCAACAAGGCCCCAATGCATAAGTTACCAGGCAGTAAACTAATTAAGCTAATTGGTGGGTGGCTGAAGAACTAGTCTGTGCTCAGGTGCAAAGAAGGAATTTTGCATATCCTGCCATTTGACCTATACTTCAAGATCAAGGACACAAAACATCAAGACAGAGGTCAAGGACACAATGCTTCAGCGGAGATAACCAGCTTTACTGGAATGACCTGAGCGGAGATAACCAACTTTAGTGGAGTGACCTCAAGTTGAGATAACAAGAAGAAACAACCTCTAATTAAAGACTGAGCATGGAAAAACCCCAATGCTGGACAAAGACTTGAAATCCCTAAACAAGTGGGATGCAGACAAGCCAGGATAGGGAATCCACTCTCTGCAACCCTGTGGAGCACAGGCATGCATGCCTGTATACCCCCACTCATATCCTCAATAAGCCTGGACCCCGGCCATCCAGCACTAATATTGAGTAACATCTGCTGGTAACTATAACATCTTACTGGAGTGGTTTTTGTCTGTGTGTCTGTCTACATCTGTTTGTATGTATGCTTGGGTATCTCGGTTTGTGTGACTGGTGTGTCCAAGCTCATGTATCTGTTTCATGTACTCAATAAACATGGCATTTTGCCTTATCCCCTTTTTAAGGTCTCGCTCTTAATTTGACCTATTGGCAATTTTAAGTAACACAAACTTGAAAACATTTGCAACAAAACTCCAGTCTAAAGAAGAAGTAGAAGGGGAGTAGAGAAGTTTTCGTAGAAATGAAGCAAATTCTTCATGTCCTCTCCCATACAGGGGTGGCAGATCTGGTAGTGGGGGAAGACTTTGCTATGGGTAGTGCTGGGAAAGGTGCTGTGGACTGGTGCCTTCAGCTTCTTGGCTCAAGCAAACTATAGCCCAGTGTAAACAGCTCCTTTGGTCCCACTTTCCTCCCATCCCACCATGTCTACCTCCTGAAAGCTAGAAGCTCAGACTGTGGTCACTCAGCGCCTGATATAAAGCCCACAGAAATCCATTGGAGAGCTTTTGTACTGACTTCAGTGGCCTTTGAAGCAAATCCCAGTCCTGGGCTCATTTTCACTTGAACCAGTCTTGGTTTTGAGACAGTGTAGAAGAAGTTGATGGATTTGCCTCAAAGCACAGGATGTCTCATTGGAAGTGCTGGGACTCAAGAAAACTTGGCAGGTTGTCCTGAGATCTGAAACCCCACACCCGGGGTGAAATTGCACATTGCACTTAGACAAATCGGGAATGTTAAGCTGTGTTAAAGTTAAAACATGCTGGGCACATCAGTAAAGCGTCACGATGTAACCATGCACAGCAGCTGCTGCACAGTAAAATAGACTAATGGGCAGGAGTTTGTAAATACAGGTAGTAGATTAGCTGCACATTAGCTACTGCGCAGTAGTGCATGTGTAGATGCTGACTCTGTGAGCAGTTGCACATTGAAGGTTAATACCATGCAGAGACTCCCTATGTCAGAAGAAGGGTGATTGCACCCAAAAGCTTGCCAAGAACTTTTTTTTCCCAGCTATTGACCTGGTCTAAGAAAAGAGATCACATCTACCCAAAGACCCTTGCCTGCCTATATCCTTAGACCAACATGGCTGCAACCAACAACCAGCTCTAAATTGACACTAAAGGGCTGGCAAGCAGGAGCATGGCTAGGAACTAGGACACTTGGGCTCTATCCCTGCTCTGGGTGTGGGGGAGTGGTGCATCCTGGGATGCTGGAGGATGGCAGATTGTTCATTTTGTCTCCATGGAGTAGTCTGAAGTTACACTAGCAGGAGTTAGTTCACACAGCCCAAAGGTAGCCCTTGCCTGAAGTGGCATAACTTCAAGATGCTCAGAGGGCATTTAGTGTGAGTTAATGAGCTCTAACATGGACGCTTGCATTTTAAGTGCATGTATTATGGTCTAAGTGTAATTTCCTCAGGTAGGAGGGAAGCCTCAGGGAAGCGGGGGGAGAGGGGAGGGATACTGTCTCCTTGCAAATCCCATCCTTTGAAACCCGCGTGTTCTGGAGAGGTAGAAAGGAAAGATAAATCCAGAGCTTGGGTCGGGGCCTGCTGGGCACTTCTGTTCTTTGCTGGATTCAAGAGGAAACTGTCCTGTGTGAGATCTATAGGATTTTGGCTCGGGGTAGGCAAAACCCATCCCTTTTGAAATCATTTCTCTCACTCTGTTGCCAGGAAGGTTTCCTTTCACATCAGGCACATGCAGAGAGCGAGTGCTCCAACATGTTGTCCTAACCCTGGGATTTCTAAAACTTCCAGCAACCTGCGCACACTCGGAAGTGATACATTACTGCAGCACTACAGCCTAGCCTAGTATGCAGAGCAGAGACTGTGATCCATCACTCCTATTCCCTTTGGCCTCTCACCTGCAACTTGCAATCAGTGATCCTGTTGCAAAGCCAGTGCCTGTGTTATCAGAGGCATTCAGAGCATCAACCCCCTGTATGATACTGGTAGCAGTGTGGCTTAGCCTTATGGTGAAGGTATTTGAGAACTCAGGGCACTCGGGAGAGGTACCAGAGAACTGGAAGAGAGCCAATGTGGTCCCAATCTTCAAGAAAGGAAGGAGGGAAGACCCAGAGAATTACAGACCAATCGGTCTAACGTCCATCCCTGGGAAGATCCTCAAGAAAATCATCAACGGTTCCATTAGAGCAGGCTAATGGAAAGCACATTTCTGAGCGGTTTTGTTGCTGGAAGGTCTTGCCTGACCAGCCTCATCTCCTTCTTCTATGACCAGGTGACGCATTGCCTGGACAAGGGAGACTAGGTTGATGTCCTATATCTGGATTTCAAGAAGGCCTTTGAGTTGGTCTCCCAGGATGTCCTCATGGCTAAGCTGGAAAACTGTGGCCTCAACCATCTCACGGTTCGATGGCTGGGGACCTGGCTCTGGGGTCGGACCCAAAGAGTACTGGTTGATGGGAGCAAATCGACATGGAGCAAGGTGGCTAGTGGTATCCCCCAGGGCTCAGTACGTGGGTCAGTACTCTTCAACGTTTTCATTAATGATCTGGATTTGGGTGTCGGATTGGACTAGCAAAGTTTGCGGAAGACACTAAACTATGGGGGAAGGCGGTCACACTGGAGAACAGGCTGGGGGTACAGGCCAACCTGGACAGGTTCGCCAGGTGGGCGGACCAAAACCTGATGGCATTTCATGCAGAGAAGTGCAGGGTGCTCCACCTTGGGAGGAAAAACCAATATCAGACTTATAGGCTCGGCAGCGCTATGCTGGCTAGCACCACGACCGAAAGAGACTTGGGCGGTCTTGACTGACTACAAGATGAACATGAGCCCCAATGCGATGCTGTGGCTGGCAAAGCAAACCAAACTTTGGCATGCATCGACCGATGCATCTCAGGCAAAACCAGGGATGTCATCCTCCCGCTTTAATCGGCCTTAGTGAGGCTGCAGCTGGAGTGCTGTGTCCAGTTTTGGGCCCCCCACTTCAGAAGGGATGTGGATAAGCTTGAGAGAGTCCCGAGGAGAGCCACCTGCATGATCAAAAGCCAAGAGAGCAAGCTTTATGAGGAGAGGCTGAGGGACATGGGACTCTTCAGCCTGGCAAAGAGAAGGCTCAGGGGGGACTTGCTGGCAGCCTGTAAGTACTTGGGGGGGGGTGGACCCAGCTGTTCACCAGGGCTCCCCAAATGTGGGATAACAAGGTCTAATGGCCATAAACTTCTGGAAGGCTGATTTAAACTGGACCTAAGGAAAAACTTCTTTATGGTCCGAGTGTCCAGGGTCTGGAGCAGACTCCCCCCCAGAGGTGGTGCAAGCACCTACTCTGGACTCATTCAACTGGTGTTTGGATGCTTATCTATGGCAGGGTGGCTGGACTCATTCTTGCGAGGTCCCTTTTAGCCTCTAATGTCTCTGAATCTAGGAAAATACTTCTCAGCCAGCAGCATCACATTGGTGGTGCCTTTGTCTGCCCAGCTTTGTATTTGGGGTCTGTTTTGGGGTGGCTTCCTGGTGCCGTGTCGCTGTGATGAATGTGCAGGGTTGAAGTAGACAGTTCATAAGACCGTTCCACCAGGACTCAAGGGACTAGACCCAGTGACTTGAGAGGCCCCTTCTGGTCTTATGTACCTATGTTTTTTTGGATGGAAAATGGGGTGAATACCACGCTGGTGATACTCAAATTGTGACTCCCAAGCTACCAGTGGCTTTTAGACTTATCTGTGGTTCTTTGCAGAAAACATTATCAAAGGTTTGTTTCATTTATTTAGTTATTTAATTGTACTGCATCCACATATCTACATTTGGCAAACACTGAAGCAGCCTACCACCCTTCAAGTATTTTTCCTTGTTAGTCTGGGCATCTGTTTCTTAGTGCACTGTAGCTTTGTCTTCTGTTGACAAGAGTGTTTGCCACAACTCCCTTAGGGCTCCATATAAGGCTGCAGTTCTGCTAATGCTGACTACTCATGTTACTTCTGAGCTGCGTGTCTCTTTAATCAAGGAATATGAGCTGAAAAAAAAAGCCTTGAGAAAAAGGCTCCTAATGAATATTGCTCCTAATGAATATTGCCATATTACCTGTGCTTTATGCTCCTAATGAATATTGCCATATTACCTGTGGGCAAGAGTTCCCATGTGGTGAGGGCCTGCTACAGGTAATGCCGTGGTCCCAGCAAACTGGTATTCGCCCTTCTATGTTCACCTGCCATGGGAGTCTGGTTGCCTGGTAGGTTGGGCGCTGGCTGGGAGTCAGGAAGCCAACTGCTTCCCCTGCTGGTACTGCACTTTGAAGCTCTGGATGAATTGCTTCACCTGTCTTTGTCCATGTTTTATCTTCCAACCCTTGTCTGTTTGTCCCTCACCGTGCATAAGGCTCTGCTCTTCAAGTGCGGCATCAGGGGTGCTGCTGTGTTTGAAACAAAACTAGTTTCAAAGCCAACCGGGCATTTTGCATTGTGTCTTTCTGCAGTTTTATTGTGATTTTAAAAATTAAAAATTGCAAATAAAAACATGAGATTCAGAGAGCTTCAAGGATAGCTCGTAGTCCATCCATGAGGGCCCCTGGTTGACAGAGGCTGCTTTCCTTGGCCATTCAGGGCTTTGGATTTTGGACCAGGTTTTTAAAAGGAGTTCTGTGCATCCTTTGGTGCCTTCATACATTTCCAAGCACAGCCCTTGGTAACAGGCCAGTGAGCTTCACCCAGGAAGGAGATGGCTGGCAGCCACCATGTGGCCTGGAGAATGGGTGCAACATGCTCTCATTAGCTCTACTTTGCTCAGAAAGTGTTTTGTGTGTTAATAATTTTCTGGATTCCATTTTTTCCCCCCCAGGCAGCTCCTGTTGCTGTGGATACGGCGCTGGAGGTGCTAAGCCTGGCTAAAGATGGTAGATCATTCATAAGGAATATAAGATGAGGAGGAGATTTATGAACCTTCTCTCCATCAGACCTGTGTCGCTGAGCCCCTCGGACATTTTCTGACAAAGTGATTTTTTTTTTTTTTATGCTGGGTGATGGCAATTCATTGGAACTGGGAAATTTTTTTTGTTATTGGGTTTTGCTATTTCCAGCAAACTTTCATCTATCTGTAAAGGTTTATCAGATCTTCACGGTGCAGGTGTGTGTGGTGGAGGGGCAGGGCACCAGAATGGTCCGGCAGCAGGGCCACTCACCCAAGAGGTACGTGACTCAGGTTGAAATCCATGGGTAGAAATCAACAGAGCGGGGACCTGATCCTGTGCCTCCAGCATCCCAGACAAATGGCCTGACTGCTGGAGTGGGTATGTCTCTCTGGGATGTTTCACGAAAAGCCCACCAGCTCTTGGCTTTATCCTGATGGGGAATGGAAGCATGTTGGAAACCTGAGAAAATTTCAAAGGATGCAAAAATAGCTTCCTGCTTGGCTCTGCAGTGTTGTACATCAGGCTTTCAACTCAGTTCTGGGCCTCCAGATCCTCTTCCTTTACTCCCCTGCATCTGCCATGCATTGCATACCTCCCTCTGTTTGCCTGACTAAACCAGAAGGAGACCTAAGTGGACTCTGTGCTTAGGGTCCATGTTCCCTGGAGTGTGTCCGTCCTTGGGAAGATAGTTGGTTCGCATAGTGTGTAATGCAAAAGCCAGGATCTAAGGGAGCCACAGCCAAGGTAATGGGAAGGTTGCAATGGTGGCTGTGGAGTTCTTGGGTCTAGGGAGTTGTGCTGGCAAATTTGCTAGCAAAATTATCCTGCCCCTCCACCACACACACACGTGCAAATTGCTCCAGCAACCCAGATTCAATTTGCAGGTCTGCTACAGTCTGTGTGGGACTTCGGGGGAGTCACTTAATTGGTTGGTGACCCGATTTCTTGGTGACCAATGGTAGCATTGCTCCGACTCCCTGGGGGACTGTGGGGTGTCTAAATACCATAGAAATGTGGGCAGGGCAATAGCAGAGGTGATAACGATGGCCGGACTGACTATCCAAGTGAGTACAGCGTCCACCAAATTGCCACGACTCCACCACTGCTGAAGTCCTCCTTGAGCCTTGACCATTGATTGCATCTGTCTTCATTCTGGACTTCCCAAGACCATGCTCCAGTTTCCAGCACAGGCCTTCGTCCCCCGGGAGAGATGGACTGGATTTCACAGGTTGCCTTCCTGTGGCTGCATTTCCCCTGGGGCCACTTTGCTACCTCATGTCCACCCCGCCCCTTCCTTCGAACCCACCTGTGCATTCTGCATCTCAGGACTTGCTCCCATGAGGAATTATGCAAAAAAGCCCCCTCCACAGAGGCTATTAAGGAAAAACCCTCATGTCTGGGATTGGACACTTAATTTGGTTTGCTTTGGTCAAATTTCACGCTGTTGCAGTTTTTGATTTATGCACTTTGAAAGTCCTTTGCTGTGCTGGAGAAAGCCAGCTCACGCCGCCTGCTATAATTAAACAGCTCTAACTCTTCCGAGATGCCTCTTCTCCTTTTAATGACTCTGGGGCGTCCGGACCAGCCGGATGGTAAACAAACTAAATAGATTGCTTTCACTTTCCAGTCCTCATAATAAACAGATTTTGGATATGACGGCTGCTTGACAAGTCATTAAGATCATTTGATCACTGTCATAATAAATCACGCTTACTTTAGACAATGCGCTAAACCTCTCGCTGCTGCCGAGGTTACAAAATGTGGGATATTAATGACACCACATTCTCCGAAATTATTTATTAATTGCTTTCCCAGCGTATTTCGTGGTCCCAGCTGAGATCAGGGCCCTACTGTGCAAGTGCAGCACAACCCATGTGTCGTATGGAGGCTAAAGCATCAAGACAAAGAATGGGAGGAGACAACCAAGGTACAAAGAAGGGATGCGGCATGTCATAGATCTCAGGGAGGGTCCGCAGCAGAGCTGAGACTGAACAGCTGTATTTTTTTAATCTCCTCTTACATCCCCTTGCTTTCATGGCACTCTGTTAGAGCTTCATTTAAGCATAGATCGTTACTGAAGCTCCAAAACTAACTGTGGACTCCCCATTGCTGATCTGCAGTAATTAGTCAGCCTCTGAAGATTTGGGGTGGGGGTTCATTTCAGATCCGCTGCCAAGCATTCGAACTGCTTCTATCCACCGCTCCAGGCTCGCAGTCGTTGAGCACACATGGGACACCTGCCATCCCCAGCAAAGGAGGGGAAGCATCAAATCTGTCAAAAACTCCTATGTTGAGCAAAGGAAGGGACCAGATGCTGTCGGCTTATGAATTATTAAGGCATTATCCCTAGCCATCTGCACCACAGATCCGCCCCATGTTTGCATACTACACCATGGACCCACACATGGCGTCATCATCTGGGCTGAACATCTGGAAATCCCTGTCCAGGCTTCTTGTGCATTAGTTACAGTCAGCAGGCAACACACACTTATTTTTGTTCGAATGTCATCACCACTCAGCCCCAGAGTTTATGGCCTTGTTATATGTTGGGGAAAATTAGGCTGATTTATATGCAGCTTTCCTCTTCGCAGCTAGAAAAACAGCCTCTGAATCGTCTCATACCACAGAGAGGGATTATGTGGCCTTTCGCCCTAGCATGAAGGCTCCTTGCCATGACTAGTGTACTTACCCTGACAGCACCCTTGATGGGGAGGGGAAGGGCTATTGGCCTTGTTGTACGGGTGGGAAACTGGGACCCAGAGAGAGACTGGAGAAGGTGTTTTAGATGCTCAGGTCCCACTGATTTCCATGGACATCCTGGTGCCTAAATTTCTTTAGGGCCTTAGTTCTTCCCCTGGATCCCCTACAAGAGATATGAGAGAGAGCAGAGAATTGAGGTTTGGGAATCTAACAGCACGTCAGCTCTGTAACCATTGGACAGACCTGCCTTTCTTCAGCTGGAAAATGACATAGGCCATAAGCTCTGACTCTGTATGTGTGTACAGATGCACCAGTCACTTATAAAGCTGAAAGGAGTTTAAACCCCTTCACCTTTCTTTTCAGCTGTTCCAGCCTGTGCAAACCAAGGGGCCTCCAGCCCCAGGACTGCAACTGTGGCCTTCATACCACAAAACTATCATCTTTTCCCATGTTAGGTTTATTCTCCAGGGCATTGCTCTATCATCTATATGAGCTCTTTATGCTGGTAGAAAAAACAGACCCCTTACCTTCACAATAACCCACCACATGCCTCAAATGGGATCTGACCCCAAGACTTCCAGCTCCACTGCATAGGGCTCCCCTGCTTGAGCTATCAGACTACAGCAAGGCTGTTATGGGACCCGAAGTGATTTAGACATCCAGTTTAATGGGTGGTGGACCTGATGCTCCTCATGCCACCGGGAGAGTCTGAGGGTACTGTCTGGGTGTGGTGCGTGAATTATATTTGATATGATGATGAGCTCCTTGTATGATATGGTTGTTGTAACTGCTGTCTTGCTCCTTGTTGCAAGAGGGGGAAGAGTAACTTCTAGGCTTGCTGCCTCTGGGCAGGACAGTCTTGAAGGATTATCAATGACTGAAAAAAACCTTCTGCTTAAGTAAACCCAGTTTTCCAAGTCTGGGCTCCAGGGATGGCATTCAAGCAACAAATGACTTCGTAGAGGACCTTTATTACCTGAAAGGGTGAGCTCTTTGAGGCTGATAGGGAGAATCACATGACAGAGGGAGCTGGAAGTTATAAAAGGATCAGATGTAGCCTGAGGAGCGCTTGCTTACTGGCCAGAACAGGAGGAGAAGCTGGAGCTGAAGGAGCGCAGGGATCAGGGATCTTGAATGACACTGAGAGGGCTCAAGAAATACTCAGGTGTGGTGAGTAACCTGGCTTACAGGTGTTTCTTATTTTGCATGGGCCTGTGTATCACTTGTGACCTCCAGGGAAGGGCTATTAGGATGAACAGGCAGGTTCAGAGTCTACCAGATGGGAGGAGGTGAAAAGACTTTAGCTGTTTAGCTTAGCAAAAGGGAAGCCGAGGAGCATGTGATTGCTCACCACAAATGTACCAGAACCAGGAAGAGAGAAGAACTACTCAAGAAAAAACTTAGCACAAGAACCTGGGTCTGAATTGGTCACGAATACATTCAGGCTGGAAACTAGAAGACTAATTAGCAGCAATGAGGTCTTGGAACAGCCTTCTGGCTGGAATAGTAGGGAGCCGTCGATCCTTTGGATCCTGTTGTACACATAAGAAGTCTAGTCAGATGCCCGATGAATCCATTTGTGGCTGACAAGCCCAATTTGGGTGACACAGCTGGTTGGTACAGCGCCAGTGACAAAGCCCAAACTTTTTCAGGTGAAGTTTGATATGTTTGCAAGAGATGCTATAATGCAGTGCCTTCGATAGCAGGGACCAGATTCCATCTGCCAGGTAGTCCGTCCCGGTTCTGTGCGCTGGATTCCTGTGGTTAAAAAAACTTTCTGCAAAGTCTGGGTCTTGTTTCATCAATCATCTCTATAAAGCACAGTATCCACTGGCTGGGAGCTCAGTGGGAGGATTTGGCACTGGTCTGGAGATGCAAAGCAGTAAAGCCCAGGAATCCTGTGGCTAATACCAATGAGGCTATGTTCATCTGGCCAGCTTGGCAGGACATTGGTAGTGAAGCCAATCTGGTTTGTTTCTAATCAGTAGCGCAGCTCTGTGGTGTCCTGGTTGCAAGCAGTTAGGGGGATGTTGCAGTACACAAATTAAATTATTTTCATTAAGCAAAGCCCCAGTCCTGCCATGGGACCAAATTAAGCCTCACTTCTCATGTGTTTTCCTACAACTGCCAAGTGCTCATCCACAGCTCCTTGGCTTGTACCTGTGGCATCTGGGATTCCAGGGTGGTATCTCATCCAAGTACCACTGGTGCGAGGATGCTTTCAGTCCCGCATGGTCACCTGAGACTAATTATACTTTGCCTTAAAAGATCACCAGCCTTCTTTTAACTCCCTCCAAAGTAAACATAACCTGCTCATGCTTCAGTTTACCAATCCTGGTTAGCAGAAGGAACAGAGCCAACATCGAATTCATCCTCTGAGATCTGCTAAGGCCTACTGTCCTCAACATTGTTCTATAGAAAAAGGGAAGGCATAAGCCAAAGGAGGGGGTGGTGGAGTGACTGAAGAGAGAAGCAGTTAGAAGAAGAAGAAGAAAAAGAGAGATTTTTCATGGCACAGAAAAAGGAGAAAAAAATCTCAGACTCTCTGGAGATAAGGGGGGCAGGGAAATGTGGTCTGGAAATGAGGAACCGAATGTGCCAAGAAACAACAAGGCAGAAAGCCAAGCCAACTTTTATATCCCATCTCAATGGAAACTTTTGTGGACAGAATAATGCTGGCATGGTTTACTTTTATCAAATAAAGGGACTGAGATGGCTAGCAGGTCAGCTTTCTGGGTCTTGTGATCAAAAAAAAAAGTGCTTTGTAGTAACTTACGTGCTGGGGGTTAGGAGAAGGTTTTACTAAAGCGCCTGCTTGCAGCCAGATATTTGCTGAACAGCTGGAGTCTTTTGACAGTGATGTATGTGACTCTCCAAGAACAGGAAACTTTAAAAGCAAGAGGGCCATGTTCCAGAAAGGCACCTGTCTTCCTGATCAGGCACCAACATATCGACACCACTTAACTCCTCTCGGCTAAAATCTCTAGCTGGAAGCTGAAGTGCCCTTTTCAATAGTGATATCTGTATTGTAGAGCCATTGGCTCTCAGTCCAGTTTAGGGTAGTGCTGTAAACCACCGGCAGCTTGTGTAGATGTGCTGAAGCTCAGTTGAAATGAGTTGGCAGCACTGCAGAGTTCAGAGCTGAGTAGGTCTCTGAGTGCTGGCCCTGTTTCTTGGGTGAGTTTTGCAGGCTGTACTGGGGTCCATAGGAAGGCAGGGTAGATATGCACCCTCACAGGCTAGCTAAGAGATTAGAGAGAGAGATTAGAGATAACATGACCCCAAATTGACTTGCATTCCACCACTGCTCTCAGTCCCTGAGCTGGCAGCAAGGCAGGCTTTCTTGGAAATGAATGGCTCACAAGTCAATTTATGCCTATACTATTTACTTCATAATCCTGGGTGTGCCACCAGACAGCATAGGCCTGCCCACTCCCCTCTAACTGCACAAATTCAGCCTAAAAATGAGGCAGCAAAGCCTTTGGAGGGCACCTCCTCACTGCTGCTTTAAATGGCATACTCGAGTACAGGACTCTGGGTTTAGCCGGCATATAGAGGGTTTGGGCAGGCCAGGCTATGGTTCTTGGCGGTGCTATCACAAGCACTAGGGAAGCAGGGTGGCTATGCTGGCGAAGCATGTATCCTTGTTGCAGAGTTAACTCGGGTGGTATGAGCTCATGGTACTTCCTTCACATGAACCTTTCACGAATGACAGCAGCGGCACTGCAAAATAACTTTTGTGTTGCTCTTCAGCATGTGCCATGCTAAGACTGTCCCAGCACTGCTGTAATGTGTTCTGCTTTCCAAATCCTTTTCAGTGTACTGCCAAAAAACTGGGCTGCCCTTGCTAGTAATATGGACAGATCTGGTGTCTGCCCAGGAAATCCTCTAAATGAACCCCTGCTAGCTTGACATACTCCAGAGTTTGGCCTTTGTTCCACCAGACTGGCTTTCCATGCTCCAGCTTTCCATGTTGTCATATGTACCGCTACAACGGGGGTGTGGGGAATTGCAGGGCAATGGAAAATCAGGCCCTCTGAGACTTCATTTGCACATTACACTGCACCCATCGATTACAAAGTATTTTTTTTCTTTCATTCAACACTGCTTCTTGTGAACCGAGCCAGATTCTTTTGGAGAACAGGAGGGGTTTGGGATGAAAACCATCCTGTTTTCACTCAGAATGCCTCTTGTTTTAAATTGAAACAGATGTTTTCATTTCAAAGGTGGCTTATGGGGGGATAATTCTCCATGTGCATTCAGGGGAAAAATTCTCCTGTGCCAGGGCACCTCTTTGGGACAGAGTAGGTGAGGCTTTCTTGACTGCAACCCTGGGGTTGGCAAGGGAGGCAACAGAGGCATGGCCTAAAAGATCCAAATTCCTGATGTTTTCCTCCACCTCGCTCTTCCAGCAGGAAGAAGGGTTGTCAAGAAAATGAAGGATGCAAGAACTGGCAGCAGAGGTCAGATGGGGGAGACCTTTTCACAATGTCTCTACCTGTTGGCTGCTAATTATAGCTGAGGACAAGAATTGCACCTTTGGCTCACAACTTCTTGTGCTCATTAAGCAGGGTTAAAAATTAAGCTCTCGGATGGGCCAGTTCAGCAAAGGGCAGGTAGATGTGTCATATGTTGTGTGACTCACTTGGGCTTCTGGATGCTGGTGTCATGGTGGCTTCATCAGTTCTTCCTCTGCTGCCACATGGGTAAATTAAGGGAGGCAGTGGGTTGATGAGGTTTCAAATGTCTCCAGTGATTAAAGACTCTGATCCCAGCTCTGGGTTTGTGGTTATGCTGGCAAGTGCCCTTTCTCTGCCTCACTCACTCAGATGGGTAGTTTCCTTCTCCTGCCTTGCTGTTGCTGACTTGCAGGTGGGGATGGCTTGAGACTGGATGTGCCCTAGAAATGGCAACATATTGCATGGTACGAGGGGAAGGGAGCCCTGCTGGGGCAGGGCCAGACACCGGCATGGGCAAACCAGGCAGGGTCCCAGACAGAAAGGAGGCCTACAAATGGTAAAGTTTTGATAATTATCATCTCTGGCAAAGGGGGGCCCAATACTAAAAGTTCACCCAGAGCCACCAGGAGTCTAGGTATGGTGCTGTGCAGGGGTGTGAGGATCCTTTTACATGAAGACTTCTGTGCATCATCTTGATTTTACAATGGGCAATACACACCTGAGGGTTTGATGGGATATTGGTCAATCCCTCTGGAGGATTTTACAACCCCTTTGTAACTGCAGGGGGACTTTGGGCCCATGTTGGTCCCTCAGGCATTGATGTGGCTACCAGTTGCATGGCATTCAGGATCATTATAGTTTCATCTCTGTTTGGAGGGCCACCACTTGTGTCAGCACTCTGTATGCAGACAGACGCAACCTATCCAAGCATCCCTGACAATGCCAGGGAGCTCTTTTTCTTTGTGCACATGTCTTGGCTCTGCAGATCTGGATGGGAAGTCTGGTGAGAACAGATTCTCACAAGAGACTGGCTTTGACCAGCCTTTTAGTCATTCGTGATCCATTAAAACATGAATGCTCAGGCATGAGACAGAATCCTCCCCCCCCCATCAGAGATGGGGGTGTTGGGGCTTCTTGTACACATAAGCAAGATGATCCTGTGGTTAGTCACTGCTTAGGGAAATCTAGACCCCAGTCCTACTTTTGCTATGACCTGATTGTGATCTTGAATAGACGATTCATTCTCTGCCTTGCTTCTTCATCGGGAACAGATCACACATTTTTCCTTGCCCTTTGGTATGGAGTCTGTAAGCTGGTCAGTCCACCGAATGCCTCTTGCTATTGTACACGTGGGCTTGGAGAGCATAAGTAACTTCTGAAGGTCACACAAGGTCAGATTTAGGAAGTGAACACAGATTAGATGTTGGAAAAAACTCTCTCATGAGGACGGTGGTGAAGCACTGGAACAGGCTCTCCAAGGAAGTGGTGGCATCTCCATCCTTGGAGGTTTTTAAGACCCAGTTAGACAAAGCCTTCACCGGGATGATGTAGTTGGGGCTGGTCCTACTTTGAGCAGGGGGTTGGACTAGATGTGACCTCCTTCCAACCCTAACTTTCTATGATCTCCCACCATCCCGGCTAATGCTGTGCTCGAAAGGCACTGCTGGCTTTCTCATTTGATCCTGTCTGATGCTACTTGATTGCCTTTGTTTTATATGTTTGCTTTAATTGATCTTCCGATCAGCGGACAAAACAGGAATTTTGCCTTGATGACCATTTACAGCTGGGCATAATCAGTGAGGCTGTAAATCTCATCTAGCTAATGGGGGCGGTAAGCGGCAACAGCACAACTTAAGTAATTACGAAGTTGAATGCCTCGTGCCTGGTATAAATAGTACAGTTCATGCCAAATGGTGAGATTAGATGGAATAAGAATTGCTCTGCTTCTTTTTGTTCCACCCCCCAAAAGTGAGTCTGATCCGAGTGTTTTGCAAGGCTGGAAAAACTCCGGTCAACCAACTTTTTAGTTCTCCTAAAATGTTCATTTGTAAGGCAGGCTGAAGTATCTCTCATGGAGGAGAGGGACAGGGGGCATGGAACTTCCAAATAAAATACATGGTTTAATTAAAATTAATGTTTTCAACGAGAAAATGTTGGCTTCCCCAACAGTGTTCTAATGCAAAAGTTCCAAGCAAAGCATTTTATTGCAAAGCAGTGACTTAGAAACACCAAACGCAGCATTTTGATTAAAACAGAAAAAAACTCACAACTCAGACTTTTCACTTTTCAAATTGCAGTTGATATTTTGACTTCATTTTTATCTGAAATGAAAACAAAGAGCAGAGCATCAAAATTTCCCACCAGGAACCAATCCTGTTTTCCAACTGTTTGAATTCCTCTGCTTGAGGTGGACCCAATATCACAGCAATCCATTTAGGATCAACAGGAACCAAGCCTCATCTTTTTTAAACTGTGCAAGAGAAGAGACAGGATTATCGAAATCCTGGATGATCCCCATCTTGTAAGGCGCAAACCCACATCCGACAACTTCTGGATGTTTCAAATCAGGATCCGCACCCAAAAGTTCTTCCTTGGGTCCATTTGATGTCTTCCACCTCTTGGTTGAGAGAGGGATGGAAATCCTGGAAGTCCTCAAAGCAAATGGATATGCCAGTAATGACAAAAACCAGCAGAGACTGGAGGTCTCCCTGGACTGCTAGTGCCCGCTCCCAGAAACTCCTGCCTTGACCAGAAAAAAATTGGGATGAACCTTTTAAAAAGTAGGAAGGCAATGAGGACTGAGGGTCACTGATGGGGCTTGGCAGGTGGGACTCCAGTGGCATAAGTGAGGGGCATCAGCAGCACGGGTGGCAACCAGCTGGCCTGTGCTCATGTTGAGATTTTACCGTGAATGCTGCCTGTTGGAGCTTTTGCAAGTAAAATATTCTGCTCTGGGGCCATGCAGAAGATGGAGTTCGCTAGATGATTGGTTCAAGTCTCCTCTGATGCCCAGCTGATCCCATGAAACACTCCGAAATAATTAAAAAGGAGAACAGGGAGACTGAGGCCAATTTTCAATTTTGACGGCATCTGGCTCCAAGTTCTCCTCTTGGCCTTTGAAGTTAATGGGTTCCCAGTGTGTGTCGCAAATAGATTTGAGCCCTTCACGAGGACTGGGCTGGCAAGATAGCAGGATAGTCGAAGAGGAGACAGCTGCAGCTCCCACTTTTGTTAATGGGAAGGCAGAGATTTCAGATCATGGGGTGACCACGCTGCTTTGCTGTTCTTTTTTTTTTAAGTCAGGGAAGTTTAAATGCTGATGAGCACATCCCCATCTCCTCTGTCCATCCCACTTCCCTGCCCCTTCCTGAATGGGTGTCTCCAGCCTATGGGAAGGCTCTTGTTCTCTCAGTCTCTCTTTCCATGTTCTTATGTGCTAGCAACAGTTTTGCAAGGAGCATTCCTGCAGGTAGGATGCTTGGAGGGCCAGACAGAAAACATCCCTCACATGAAGCAGCAGCAAACAACACGACCTCTGGCTACACATCTGTCACAGGGAAGGCGAACAGCTGCTATCCCAGTGTGAGCTGGGCCCTTAGTGGAGGTGCTGAGAAGAGCCATGTTACATACTGAGGGTAAACCCAGTGTGCAGGAGGCCAAGACACTTTGTTCTCACAGCACGGACAGGCAACAAGGGTACATCCAGTGTATAATTTATGACTATTTGTGACCAGATAGCACAACCATGCTTGCATACATGCATGCCCCAGACAACAGCTTTGTTTCCTGCTTTGCTCTAAGTTAACTTAAGGTGAAATTGCCTTTTTTGTTAGTTTTGAAATGGCAGGCTTCTTCCCTTAGCAGATGTCGGCACAGGCCACTTGGGGGATTTTAAAGCTTTTTCCCCATTTTTTTGTTTGTCTTTTTTTTGTAAAGGGGAAATTTCATCAAAGCTAGAGATAATTAAGAAACAGTCTAAACCCCAAACTAATACATTTCCCATCAACCCAGCACCCCCAGGACTTGCAAAGAATATAGCAGAACTGGGCTCTTACCAGGTAGGAGAGCAGGTAGTCCCAGTGCTGTCAGGCCTGGAATGAATTGGGTTGTCATATCGGAGTGAATCAGAGAAACCCTCCTAGCGTGCCCCATTTATCACCTCCACGGATAGCAGCTTCCACTCACTACACCAGTAATTAAGATTGTGCAAGGGGCCCTGAGTCTCTGCATCCTTGTGCTGTCACTTTTTTGAGCAGCATGGGTGAAAGTGCTTCACAACCTCTTTGGACGGGTGTAAACTGTGATGGGATGTACAGAGCACCTGGGAATTGGACCTACTATCAACCCAGCTTGCAACAATGATACTTTGTCTATCCCTTATCCCTCTGCCCTTCCAGGAGTTGAGGATGACAATCCATTACCCGCCCCCCATCATCTTTCAGACCCAGCTTCTTCCAAAACACCTCTCTCCTCAAGTGAAGACCAGAAAGGACCTAACCCCAGAATCCCCCTCTTTGAACACACAGGCTCTGATCTATTTTAAATGGACGCATTCATCCTGCAGTGGCAGGCCCAGCTGAGTCCGAGTTGCTTGTAACCGGGTCTGATTCTGCTCCCAGCTCAGATGCCTTATGCTTATTTCTTGCTTATAAAATGAAGTGTAAAGCAACCACTGCCACACACTGAGCAGTTCTGCCTCGATTTGTTTTAGCAAAAGAAAGCCAAGGGTTTTTTCATCCTAAGCAAAATGAAAATGTGAATGGGGGCTAAATCTAAACTCTTTTGAAAGTGCAATTTCCAATTCCCCCCAAGCCACTCTGATAACCCCAGACAGCAGGGCAAGCATGGTGACCCCTGTCATGTCTCCAACCTTTTTCGATTGCAAACCCAAAGTGGGAAGAGGTTGGCTTGCCTTAATTCAGGCTGCATTATATCAGCCTCATTTAAGTGTCGGCCCTGATGGATGTTTGTTCTCCCAAGAGTTGTGAGAGGCTACTGAAGGCTGAGATCCTGCGGCGTGAGATTTATCTATGGGTCACAGCATGTAGTCCTCAAAAAGCTTGGAACAAGTGTTTCCAAGCCTATCTTCCACTCTGCGCTGACTTCCCACAGCATACTGAATCTAGCTGAAGGTCTCCATCCTTTTATCTTCATTATGCTTAATGGCATGAATTCAGGACACATCATAGCTTGCCTGAAGCTCCACGCTGAGGACAGCGGAGGGCAACTCTCCTCTTCAGAAACCGTGGAGCTTTCTGCCAGAGTAAAGCTCAGCTGTATGGGAGATGGAGCATTCACAGGGGCTCCTCCTAGGGTGTTAAGGCAATTCCCAAAGGACCAAGGCTATCCCCACCTGCTGCACTAAATGCCAGGTGCAATCCTCCAAGTGCCTGATACAGACAGCGCTGCGTGCAAGTATTAACAAAGAACCCACACTCCATTTTTCTCCCCGGGGAGAGAATGAGCCACATACACCTGAGGCTAATTGCATTGCTTCCATATGCAGCTGAAAGACATTGATGTGCTATTGTGAAGAGAGTGCACCGGTGGATCAGCTTATCTCCAAATTGTATTTGCTGCTCGAGTGATGCATGCACACACTCGTACAGAAGCACATGTCCACCGGCTGACACTAACAGGTGGGCATGCACACTTATACCTAGGCACCTTGGCAGCATGAACAACGTCCCAAATAAGAAGAAAGTGCTGGAGTCAAGCTAGCCGCTTTTATCGATGCCAGAGCATCTGAGATTGCAATTAGTTTTGCTCTTGAGCATGAGTTTGTGAAGGAGTTGACATGTTCTGGTCTGTGCTTGAGAGGTTAGAGGAAGCTTTACAGCATGTGTTATTGATGGCATTGTAGGCAATATGAAAGGAGCAAGGAAGTCGGGAGACTTTCCTTTAACTCATTGCTTCTCTGCTGTGAGTTCTTGAGTAAGCCGTACGTGTCCCAGCGCTGTCTTAGCTGTCTGGGATCAAAGAGATTGGGGTTGTTTGTTAATACCAAGCTTAGTACACAGTTACCCGGAGGAACTTGAACCCTAGTATTACCCCTGCAGAGTTATCTGGAAGCTGGAGGGTGCATGCACATGCAGAGCAGGGATCAGGGATAAAAGCAATGCTGAGCTGGTTGTGCTCAGAGATCACAAAAGCAGCCGGGAACTTGGCGGCAGAAGCAATGAAGGGACCCAGTGCTGGTTAGACAGATTTCCTTGAGGCTCAGCCCTTCTGGGACATCACCCAGGGACCTTGGTGTGCACATGGCTCAACCCTGATTCTCATACAGTCCTAATGAACGTGCCCAGCTCCCCTGCAGCCGAGTCATTTCACATTGGGATTTTTGGGCAGTGAGCAGTGAAAGTAATAGCCTCCCATTTTTCATTTTAACTGTAATGGATGCTGGGCAAGTTGCTAACATCCCCCCCCCCCAACCACCACCACCCTATTCCCTTCTCAACCTCCCTTTCTTCCTCCCCCTGTTCAGGCGCTGACTCACGGCTACGAGCCGGCAGAGAAATCCAATAGTGTGGAAATTAAGCACAGAGGGCCAGAGGAGGGTGTTGAATTGCCCGAGTCCAAGGCCAAAGGAAATAAGTAAAGCTAAGGAAAAGCAGAGAGAAGGGATCACAATATAAAAGCTCACCAAAGGCTCATCCGCTGACCTTTCGATAGAGGCAGCGCTGCTCTTGAATGCAGGAATCAATCGCAGGCTGAGCCAGGTGAGAGATGACAAAGATGCTTCCACCTCCACTCAGGGCTGGAGAGAAAAAGCAAAACATCTGAGATCCTGAAGGGCTGTGACTCAAAGCAAAATAAACTCTTATTTATTCTCCCTCCAGCTCTCGACGCAAGCTGAACTTTTCTTGTTTTCTCTCTGGTGCAGGTAGGAATATATGTTTGAAAGGACCGTGGTATAAAAGCAAATGTTCCCACAAAAGCAGGGTGGCTTTGTCAACGGGACTGGATGGGGGGCTCAAAGTTTGAATTTAATTCCCAAGCCTGTCAGCTTCCCCCAAACTTCTGCAAGTCTCCAAAGGTCGTGAGTTTGTGTCCTTGCCATTAGAGCTGGGAAAGGAACTGTTCCCATCCCACAAAGCCTTATAGGATTAAAAAAAAATAGTGTGGTTTGAGACAAAGCCAAGACCTTGTAAATCTGTGGGGAAGAGAAAGAGATAGGAGAACAGCTGATGGGCACTCCGTTGGGATTTGAAGGTCTAAGCCTGAAGTCCTGCCCTGTCCTTTTCCCCAGGCACCAGGTCCTTGGCACTTCTGCATTCAGTGGGTCTCTGGCTGTGACCAGCAGCTTCATCCTGGGGCAGAGAAAGTCCCCAAAGAAAGTTCATAGATCATTTTGCTTTGTGCCTAGGAAATGTTTACTTCATCCATCTGGCATTTTCTGATTTGATTTTTTTTTAGGGGGGGGGAACAAAATAGCTTTTTTTATTACTATTTTTAGCCAGCTCTTCTCTCCTTTCCCTTGACCCCAGCCCCTGATCATCTATCCTGGCTTTGCAAAAAAAGCTTGGATCCAAAACTGAAATAGCCATCCAAAGCCTCCTTGTGGAGAGAGGCTGATCTATTAGCAATCTCTTTTGAGCTGACATGCTCCTGGGGAGTCACTGAGCTTGACGTCCCCCAGCCCTCTTTCCCAGTGAGGTCTGCTTAGATCAGTGATCCTCAACCAGGGTGCCTCAGCACCGTGGCATGTCACGCGATCCTTTCAAGGGTGTGAAATTGTGCCATGCAATATTAGGTCTGCAGACTGGTTTCAGAGAGAAACCTAGAAATTTCAAATAGGAATTTATAGTGTTAACAACACTCTGATCTGCTGTGGCCTTTGTTCCTTGCAACAGAAGAATTACTCTTGCTTTTCTATAATCAAAAACTGAATGAAAACTAAGAGCTGGCATTTTCCAAAGTGTGTCTTGACTTTGAAAAGGTTGAGAACCACTAACACAGACTCTGCCACTGCAAAAAAAAAAAGTATTTCTGTGAGTAGTGAGCTCCACAGCTGCTGCATACATGTGTTTGCGGCTGGGTAATCCACCCTGAGCAGTAGGTAACGCAGGGGATGGTGGCTCTGGTACAGCACCGGGCTGGAGGAGATCGTGTATTCACCTTTGTGGGTAATTGGTGCAGTTCCTGGTGCTGAGCAGGGTACATTGCAATCGGAGAAAATTGCTGCACTTGTCAATGTATCTGACCTAGTGAAGAAGCACTGGCAACACTAGCTATGGCTGCTGAGGTAGGACCCAGTGTCTTGGGTGTGACGGGCGTATGGGCAGCCCTTGCTTGCCACAGCTTTGCTGCTACAGGTATTGGAGTTAGATCAAGGAAAACTAGCTGGAATATCTATACGTGCAGCATTCCTGCTTCCGACCATACTCCTCTCCTAGCTAGGAGGACTACTGCACTTGTAGGATCAGAGCTTCACGCTGCAAGCTGTGTGGGGCAGGGAATTTGCCTTCCAAACCATTTGCAACCCCCCTGTTGCATTATAGCTCATGATGGATGCTAACAAAACACTTCAAGGATGCACCACCAAAGTCAGGAAGACTCCAAGCTGATGGGTTTTCCTGGTGGCTCGGGAGCATGTGTCAATGGGGCTTACGTTCCTGAATCATTCTGAAAATCTGATTGCCCTTTAAAGCTTGACCATGCTGAGTCCATCCTTTAAGGATATGGTGCTTATACGAATGTTAAAACTCCACCTCTGATGGTTTAACCCCTTCCGTCCCTGATGAACGATTGCCAGAAAGAGCTTATACAATATATAAGTTTCTTTTCACCACCATTAGATTTGCCAGCTAAAATACATTTCTGCTGGCTCCCCACCCACCGAACTGTGCCTACTGGATGTGAAATGCAGCCTAGGAATTCCTCGGGGCTCCTGTCTTCACTCAGTTCATAACTCTGCCTTCTTCTCAACGCTTGTCAAGCTGTCGGGAAGATTTATTTATTTCAAGAGTGCCAGCTTTTAGAGCAGATATGGACCGACCACTTGAATCTCCACTCATGCCCAGATGTGTTTGTGTGTCTTGCACCGAGTTACTTTTAAAAGTATTTTGATCTTTAAAAAATAATAAATCAATCAAATGCAGGGCTGGCTTTGTGCTTTCCACTATCAGAGTGTGTTTTATAACACTGTACTGCAATACTGCTGCCTGAGCCAGCAAAGCAGAGATGGAGCCTCAGATGGGTCTCAGGCTTTTTGCATTCATAGCACTCTCCTATCTAGGTGCTCGCTTCCCACCCTCCTCTTTTGAACACTTGGTTCCCAGTTAAGCCACTGGGCTGAAGTGGCTTTATTTTTGGAGCACTGCAGGTGATGGTCTTCATTATAGTCCTAATGAAGTCCTTCTGAAGTAGGCAACCTCTTTCTCGTCTACCAGGGAGAAAACAGAGGCATGGAAAGGTCCCGAGACTCGCCTAGGAGAACAGCACTGCAATAGTGAGCTAGGAACAGAGATAAGGGCTGCGCAAGGCTTTGGATCCGGAGAAGTTTTGGACACTTTGGCATCCAAAGCAGGATGTCTGGATTGAAGTGCTGGCTTCATTAGGCTTTCCAAAGGGGTTTGGAAAAGCTTTGGAGCCACTTCAGAGATCCAGCCATAGGGTATAATGGGGAATCAATGAAATCTCTATAACTTTGTTGTTTTTTGTCTGATTTGGCTGAAACGTGCAGGGGTGGTAGCTTCTGCTGAAAGCATGAAGCCTGCCAAGTTTTGGTGCAGGGGTTTGGGAGGAATTGCACCCCAAATTCTTGAAAGAAAGCTCATGTCATGTCTGTGTTACAACACAGGGAGGTGAAAACTGCAGGGGTGGGGGCCCTGGTGAGGCCACAAAGCCTGCCAAGTTTCAAAAAGATAGGTGCAGGGGTTTGCGGGGAACTGCACCTCAAGCTGCTGACGGGCAAAACTCATGACATAGATGACCCTGTGTGTGTTAAGGTGCAGCGGGCTGAAAACTGCAGGGGGGGGTCACCCTTGCTACAGCCACAATGCCTGCCAGCTGTCGAGGAGATGGTGCAGGGGTACTGGGGCCCTGCACCTCTGGCTGCTGACAGGCAAAACTTGTGACATGGGTGTTTGTGCAACTGTATCTGTCTTGGGGGGGGAGGGGGTACTACTGCAGGCCTGGCTGCTAGCTACTGTGTTACCAGTTACCAATCAATCATGATTCACTCAGGGACCCGCTCAATACACAGTTGCTAGCTAATATAACCAGTTATTAGCAACAACTGACAACTACAAAACCACAGAATAAGGGGAGGAAAGAATCAATGCAGACAATCAACTGTCCCAGGACAGACACAGTCAGTCCCACAAGCACCCATGGCATGAGTTTTGTCTGTCAGCAGCTAGGGGTGCAGGGCCCCAGAACCCCCCTGCACCGATCTCCTTGACAGCTGGCAGGCTTTGTGGCCACAGCGGGGGCCACCATCCCTGCAGCTGTCACCCTGCTGCGCCTTAACACACACCGTGTCACCCATGGCACAAGTTGTGCCTGTCAGCAGCTTAAGCTGCAGTTCCCCCCGAAACCCCTACACCAATCTCCTTGAAACTCTGCAGGCTTTGTGGCCTCACCGGGGGCCACCACCCCTGCAGTTTTCGCCCCCTGTGATATAACACATACACGTGATATGAGTTTTGCTTCCAAAAATTTGGGGTACAGTTCCCCCCCACACCCCTGCACTGATCTTCTTGAAACTTAGCAGACTTCATGCTCTCAGCAGAGGCTAGCACCCCTATAACAACAAAGTTATAGATATTTCATTGATTCCCTATTATACCCTATGGCCAGATCGCTGAGGCGGCTCTGAAGCTTTGGAGTCACTTGGGCCGGGTTGAAGCAGGAACTCGGTCCGGAGCTCCGGGTTGGATCCCTGGCATCCGAAGCAGCCAGATAAGTAGCTGGATTGAATAGCTCTCTACTCGCATAGGCCTAATAGAGATCAGGGTCATGACTATCCCAGATTATAAAGGAAGCCATCTGCTGCTAATGAAATAGACCTGCCCCATGCGTAGGCTCACAAATCCATGGTATATACAGCTTGGCCATGAGCACAAAGATGGGACAAGCTCTTTGGACTGTGGCAAATGACATATGCTGGGAATTCACAAGTATGGGGGTGTAGATGCTTATGAGTGGGGCTTATTTTTTGGTGACGTGTCTGTCCACTCAGTGTGGGATGGCCTTACTCCCCAAGACCGGGCTGAGGAGCCACTTATCATCCAACCACTATTCAAATAACCGTGGCTGGCTGCTCAAGCAATAAGAAAAGCAAAGGTCAAGAATGTAATGGGTGATCTGGGGTGGCTGAAGAAACTGTAGGTTTCCTTAGGAGTGGATCACAACTCTGAAATGGGGCTTTTCAGCTAGAAAGGGAACAAGCTCTATATCAAGAGGGAAACAGTTCAGCTAATGTCATCCCCCATTTCTCAGGTTCCTGTTATCCAAGGCAACATTTGCTTGTGGTACTAGCATTAACTACTCTATATTGTATGTAAAAGGCCATGAATTTTGCAACGGTCTCAAATGACGAGGGCTTTCATTTTGCATTTCATCTTGTAGATGGCTTTTCCAGCAGCACAGTGTCCTCTACTACCATGGTGATGGCATCCTACTGTATGCTTCAAAAGGCAGATGACCCATGTTGAATCACTTCATCCTAGCACCAGAGTTTAGGCATCCTCCATCTGTGGTGAAGCACAGTAAGACCTACAGAAGTAGGTATCAGAACAGCTATGTCATGGGTAGGGGAAGAGAGGTGTGAAGGTCCACCTGCACAACAAACAAATGGCCGAGTCTAGACAAGGCCCTGAATCTCCCCCCTGGTTGTTTTATACTTCTTTCCATGAGACAGACGGTTGCTGGCAGAGGAACTGAACAAAACCCAGGTCTTGTAAGTGCCAGTCCATTGCTCTACCCACTTGACCATACCGTCTTCTATTTCTTCCATGCCCAACCCTGGTTAATTTGAGATTGGAGAAGGATGATCTGAATGCAGCCTTGGAAAGTGGAATGACTCCAAGAGACATTAAAGATTTGTGTAGAATAGTCAAGAAATGGAAAACATATATTGGGGATGGGAGATGGATATAAATTTTGCAGTGGGCTTAAACGGCCAGGACTTCCATTTTGCATTTCATCTTGCAGGTGGTTTCTCCACCAGCACAGTGTCCTCTGCCATCATGGTGGTGGCATCCTACCGTGTGCTTCAAAAGGCATCAATACATATACTGGGGAGGGCTGGCTGTCTCCCCTCCCCAGTATATATTTTCCATGTTGACTACTCCACAGAAATCCTTACTGGAAGGCTATATATATCTCACCACACAATGAAAAGAACCCAGGTAGTGGAAGGGGTTTTACTTTATTTTTTTAAAATACAAGAAAGAAATGAGGTTGTGTTCTGCGTAAAGCTCTTCAGAGGCTAAAGAAGAACATTTTCTGTTTGAACATGTAACATTTAAAAGCCAATACTTTCTCCCCAGCAAGATAAGGAAGTTTTTATTGAAACTTGCAGTATCTATGGTTGGCCAGCTGCAGGGAGATGGATCCCTCTGCGCATCCAGCAGAGATGGGGGAGGAGGGGAAGGAAAGAAAGTATTTCCAAGTGCAGCAACAAAGAAGGTGTCTTTTCCCCTCCTCCATTCTGACATTGGCAAGTAGCTCAAAACCAGCAGAGCCGGACTTAGGGGCACCGTGGCTTTTAGTGGGCTGTGCTTTAAAAGAGACATATGCATGTCCAAAGCTGCCACTATTTGTTTTTTGTATAGGGGTCACTCACAGGGCCGTCTCTTCTTGTAACTATGTAGTCCATGAAGTACAATGGGATCGTGGCCTATTTCTCCCTCCAAGTTTTTCCTGCTCTCTTGCCTTCCTAGGCTCTACACTTTTCCTATGAAATCAGAAAGTTTACAGGAATTCTCTATATTGGAGCCCCTGGTTCTTTCCCATCCCAGGATGTACCATACTTTTTCACATACAACGCACCCTGGGATAAGATATACCTCTTGGTTTTTTGCAAGGCAGAATGAAGGGTAAAGGATCTTTCTCTGTAAGTAACTGAGTCACAGCAGCTAAGGAGCAGCACCTGTTCACTTTTGCCTGGTCAAAACTCAAGCAGGAGACCTTGCTGCTACCACATTGTCTCACATACAACGCACATACCAGTTTTCAGCAGATGATTTTTAGGGGGGGGGAAATGTGTTGTATGTGAGGAAAAAAATGGTAAGCATGAGTGGCAGGGTGGGGAGTTTGTAGAGGGATTATTATGATGATGATGATGATGATGCATGTCCTCTTTCAGGTCGATTTTTGCTTTAGGAGGCCTTTTGGCTTGTTCTTGGGAGCTGAGGATGAATTTGTCTTACTACATAATATCAGTAGATCTCATTGCACTTCACAAAGGAAACCCTGTTTTTCAGGAGGAGGAAACTGAGGCACAGGCATTTGACTTCCTGAAAATTATTTTGTAGGCCAGTGACCAAGCTGGAATCAGGGCCCAAGTCAGAGTTGTAGTCCAGTGCCTGGGCCATACAGTCTTCAGTGTTTCCTCCCTGCTGAAGTCCTTAGGTCCTACAAGACTTACCATATTTCTGTTGGTTGCTTTCTGTCTGTGCATTTCTCCACCTCCTATCCATTCTCAAGGCACTATAACAAGGCTTGTCACCTGGTTAATTCAACCATACAAAATGCTACCCCTCTACAGTGTCCCCTTAGCTGCAAAGCAGTGCAGAAGGCAGGCAAAATATAAGGCAGAGATCTTCACTGAACACACAGGAAGGTCGTGCTACATGCTAAGAGCCTTGTGCTAGCCTGACCCCTGCCTTGCATTTTGGCACTCCCTAAAACCAGGTTCCTTATCATACCTCACCCTCTTCTTTCATCTCTACTCTTTATACTCCACCCCAGCCTGAAACATGACCGGGGGGAGGAAATTATTATTCTACATGATCAACCTTTTCAAAAGCTTTCTCATGACTTAAAAGCTGCAGGTATTTATGCCCTTTGGAAAATCTGTGTCTAGCATTGCTGTCACAAGGGCAGAAGGCTGGCTTATTTAAATGGGTGGCAGAGACAAAAAGTGGAAGAGGATTATGTTCCAGCTCCCTGTCCACTGGAATTGGCAGCCTGGGAGCCCAGGAAGCTTTTTGCTCTTTCAGATCACGCAATCGGCTCTCTCGCCATGTTGAAATTCTACAGGAGGCTGTTCTGAAACAAGATTAAAAGCAGTGATGTTTTTATTAAACCTAGAAGTGGACAGGCATATGCATTAATGTCTTCTTTCTGGCCTTTCGAAGTCTGCACTTATCCAGAGCATCAAACACTAATATATCAAGACCCAAATACCCGCCCCGGCTCACAAAGGAAATGAAAAGTTCCTCTATTATGTATTTATCTGTTCCTGAGAGGAGATGCTCTAAATCCTGGGAGACAAGGGAAGGGGAGTGAAAGATTTATTTCTATTACTTTTCTGAGACAACAGGTAAACCTGCACTTGCAAGTGCTGTTTCCTTGCAGATCCGTGACTGTGTCCTTTACCTACCTCTTCCATCTGGCACAATAATCTGTGCTGATCATGATGATATGACCCTATTTTTGCCCCTACTTGCTCAGTCATGAGCCAGCCCATTCCCCCACCAAAACTAATGAGATTATCTTAAAAATTACAAGATTAAAACATACTAAGGGGGGTTGCCTCTTGGTTTCTTAGCTTTTACAGATGATCACTTCTAGGTTTCCTCCACAAGGATAGTATCAAAAAAACCTGAAAGCTGAGATTTTCAACTAGTCGCATGACCCCCGATCTAGAGGAGCACCAAATATCACAAGGGTCATTGTTGAGTCCTACCAGTTGATACGGCTGTGGCACTTCATTAAATCTAGCAGTAGCCTACCTGGAGCACTGCAGTGTGCTTGAGGTTGATGGGGACAGTAAGGGCATGGGCAAAGGTAGCCAGTGGCCTAACGAGGGTGGGGGGAGTGAGGCACGAGCCTCAGCTGATGATGGAGAAGTTTCCAGTATTTGCTCCCCCAGCTGGGATTTTTTGTCATGGCCGGGCCAGACCTGCACTTCCTGGCCATAGGAGCTGGGGCAGGGAACAAAAGGGGCACCAAGTGCAACTCCCAGAGAGCCTATACCATGCAGCTGCCACTACTGGAGCCCACATGGCTGCAGCAGCATCTGCCTTCATTGTGCAGAGAGCCTGGGCAGGTGAGACTTCCCTTCCTCACCCCACTTTGCAGTAGTTGCCATACACCTCCACCCTCCCCAACCAACCCCCCATACCCTGGGCACTGAATGAGTTGGCTACATCTCTGGATCTAATCTGTGAAGCAGTCTGAAAAGCACAAGTGCAGATGGACACAAGCAATGAAGGGCTTCAAAAATGACCACCCTGCTTCAGAAAGGACCGCAGAACAAAGAGGAGCAACCATGAAGCGCATTGCATGTCATGTTTTGCATTTGCCCTCAACTTTCCATGTAGGCATGGCCTAAGTCAGCTTTGAAAGTGGGACTTAAGCTCCTAAGGTGCTTAGGTCCTTCATCTTTCTGAAAATCAGTGGGATTTAGGTTGCCAAGGGGAAGAAGTTCCTAAACAGCCTGGTCTCCTTGGTAAAATAAAGGCTGGAAGTCAGGACTCCCGAGTTGTGTTTGTGGCTTTGCTGCTGACTCTGTTCTTGGCAGAGCCCCTCACCTTTCCATAAGTCAACCTGTAAAATGGTACTGGTTTCCTGCCTGGGGTGTTGGGAAGCTCACTATTGCAGTGCCAAGATGAACTCAAGGCACAACAAATGTATTTTGAGAAACGCTTCACTGCTCCTTCTGGTCACGGTGATAATTTTGCCCTTTTATTCATCTGCAGCTTTCCCTTCTGTGGTTAGACTGATCCTCTGTCTCTAGGCCAGCCTGGAAAGGTTAACCAGTAGAACCAGCCAAAGGGTTTACAGTAATTCCTCCTTGGGCAATTTTAAACCCTGTGCCTGGAACCCCCTCCCCACCCCCCAATTGTCTCATTTACCCTCTGTCATGCTGACTCTTCTTCTGCACAAGATAGCAGATCCTTTTGTAGATTTACAGCCAAATCAGGATAGCCTCTTCGCCTGAAGAATTTATGAAGTCGGGATACAGCCCGGCATAATCTGGTTTATATAGTAACATGCCCACAACATCTCAATGTGTCTGTGGCTCTGATTTCTCTGAGCCTCAATTGTCCTGCTGACAGTATAACATATGGCCCCTGCCCATCGCTGAGCAGCGAGTTATTGGCAGGTCATAGTATGAGGTCTGATGAAGTGGTAAAGTATGTTCCCTAAAGGTTGGCAACCAATGCAGAACAGAAAGGAGATCCCAAATTCTAAAAGCTACCATTCAGGCTTTTTATTCTTCTTGGCTTTTGCATGGGAGCAAGAGAAAAAGGAGCGGGGGGGGACAAATCTATATCTGGCTCAGGAAGTGAAGGAAGCAAACATTTAAAACAATTCTAGGAAGCTGTACTATTATTAATGTTATGTATTACACAGAGTAGCATTAATAATCCTATAATTATTAATGCATAAATCTGCAGCATTATTAAGTATTAATAATAGGATTGTGGAGTGGGTGTTTTGGCTTGTCTGCCCCCCCAGTGGGCAAGCTGGAAGGCACATCTCTCAAGTGAGGGCAGGTGTGTTGCTGAATTAAAGCATTTCTTGCTCAATTCAGTCCCCACCATGGAAAATGTTAAGAGAGCCATTTAAACAGAGCCCCTGGCCTGCTAGTTTGCTGGCTCAGTGTGACTTGTGACTCGAGCAGTGGTCTCCAACTCAAGAGCCTTGGGTTTTACTCCTGCCTCTGACACTGGTCTGCTGAATGAACTTGGGCAAAGCCTTTCGCTTCTTTGTGCCTTGGTGGGCCCTACTCTGTCAACTGGGAGAAATGGTACTGACCCACTTTGTAAAGGGCTTTGAGATCTAATGCTGAAAATTGCTAGCTGGCCACTGCATATTAGAAGTGCCCTGCCTGATACCTTGATGCTGAATCTTCGAAGCAAGCATTGTGTTCTGTGTCAATGAGGCCCCAATCCTTGATTAGACTTTACTGAAGCTACCATCATAGAAACAGTAAATAACCATGCCTTAATCTGGAGCGGGGAACTCTCCCTTGATATTTATTTCCAAGCAAAAAAGTAAGCTATAAAACAAAACAGTAATAATATTAATATATTAAATATAGTGTCAGCATTAATAGTAACGCCATGCTATGTAGTGCTTTTAATACTTAATAATGCCACAGCTTTATGCATTAATAATTAGAGGAATATTAATGCAACGTTGTGTAATAAATAACATTAATAATAGTGCAGCTTCCTAGAATTGTTTTAAATGTTTGCTTCCTTCACTTCCCTAGCCAGATATAGATATTCCCCACCCCGACCCTTTTGCTCTTGCTCCCATGCAAAAGCCAAGAAAAGTAAAAAGCTGCTGAATGGTAGCTTTTAGAGCCTGGGATCTCCTTTCTCTTCTGTGTTTGTACAGTGCCTAGCACAAATCAGGTCTGGCCCCAGGATGCCTGGAATTATGGGGATGTCTGCATTGCACCCTTGGTGTGCCCAGGCAGGAATGCTTGCAAGCTTACCATCTTCCCTGCTCACACCTGCATACTTCAGACCTGGAAATGTGTTGATGAAGCAGATGTGGGGACGCCAAAGTACACTGGGGCTGGAGGTCTTGAGTGACCATGGGGGAGCATCCCTGGAGTGTGCAAACCAATGTGCTTCTGAGTTTGTAGCATACAAGTGGGAGTAGATGGGAAGGATGTGTATGGGGGCATCGTCATGGGGCGCAGCGACATGGTGTAGATATGCCCTGGGAACCGTAAAAAAGTAACTGGCTGAGATTTGTGAGCCCAAGCTGTCAATGGCATGGTCTTTCCTACTGGCTGTAACATGATAACTTTTGAGTGCCACATCAGTTCTAGGACTTTGAGAGTGTTCTCCACATCAGTGACAACATCCCTAATGAATTGGGGAAAACAATGGAAAAAGGGGAAATATGGAGCCTTTGGCATCTGTTTAGCACAGCTGAAGCCCCTTGTATCTTTTCAGTTGCCCCTGGCCTGAAGGGCTGGTTGATTAACATCATCCAGGGCTTCGCTGGGCAGGGACACTCTCTGCATGTGCATTGAGAGCTCATTTGAGGTCTGTGGCAAAATCGAATCTGTTTGCTTTGCAGATTTTAGTAATCTATCGTGCAGCCATTTGAAAGGGCCTACCTACCACAGACTCCTGAGGAAGGGCTGGGGTGAGGAGCATGCACCTTATTAGTGGCTCTCTAGTCTTCCATCATGCCTCGAAGAGGATTTCAGGCAAGCTAGAAGAAAAGGCTCTGCTTTGAATCAGAAACTCCATCTGGATCGAGCCTCTAGTAGCAGGCAACTGAATGTGCTTAATGGCTTTGCTGTCAGGATGCAGTCTCTCTTCCTTTCTTGCTTGCAGAGCTATTGGGAAGCAATAAGTAGGCCATAAACAGTCTTGGGAGCAGTGAGTAAACAGCCCAGGAGGATGTAAAGATGCTGTTAGCAGCCCAGGAGTTGGAGGGCTGACCCAGAAGCAAACAAGGGGATTTAATAAAGCTCAGGATCCTGGTGTGGAGGAAGAGGTGTGATGTTAGTGCCAGCCTTGGCTTAGACTGCCTCAGATGAGATCCGCAAACTGTCCCCATGGAAAACAATGAGGGGAAAAGGCAGGAGGAAGGACAGAGTTGGACTTAATATAGGGGCCAACATGTAGAGCAAGTGCAAGCTGCTGGTGAGCATGTGTGTGTAATAGGTCCCTTGTGATGCGCACAGCACACCAATCTGTTGGAGCCCCACCTGAAGAGCCTTGGCTCATTGATTCAAACTGTGGCTATCCTTGCATTTAGCTCTGGAGACCAGTGATTTGTTGGCCAATATGGCAGGGACAGTGGTATGGCTAGGGTGGTTTTTTTTCTGTAGGAGAAGGGGTAGGGGATGATGAGCAAAGAAGCTTACCCAGTGCTTTCTGCGAAGGTGTGTAGGATGTGGATGCTGACCAATGGAAGTGGAAGGAGCCAGGGCCACCATTGTGAAGACTGGCAGCGAGGAGTTATCTGCAAGATTGCCCAGGCGCGTGCAAGCTGCAGACACAGTCGCAATGCACCCTGCATAGCTGGGGCCAGAGCCCTCCCCCTCCACGCTCTTGGCCTGAAGGCTTTTGCCACGTGCTAAAGGAGAAGTCTTGCGGTTGCTTGTAGTATGAAGTCCTTTAGATTACCTGTAGGGTCACAGGGTAACAGCTCTCACGTGCAAGACGCCAGTCTGTGGGTTTACAGGCATCCTTGCTTCCATGCCTAAATTGCTCTGAGAAGCTTGCAAAAGTCTTGCAAACTCCCCACCACATCCTCTGCCTCTTCTCGATACCCCCTCAACTAGTCCTTACTCTCCTGCCCTCTCCATCTGCTCTGTTAGTGAGCGTAATCACTGCCCCTTGCCAGACCATCACGTCCAAAAATGGTATCAGCTTCTTGTTCAGACACTCTAAATTGAAGACCTGGTAAAGTGAGCAGTGTCCCCCCTCATGGGGAAACACAGTGGTGTTCAACCACTATAGCCAGTGGAGTCAAAAGACACTGCCAGCCTCACTAACCAATGTCTTGTCTTGATGCTTTTAGCGCCTCGTGAAATACGGTGATGGATGGGCTGATAAGTGGGATACTGGACTGTGAATGAAGGAAGCCAAGTTCAGTTCATGGCTTAGCTACTCACCTGCCTTTTTGTCTGAGACTGGTCACATCTCCCTCCTCACACATTAGACTCTTTGAGACAGACATTCATTTGTATGCTCAATGATTAGCACAACAGGACTCAGATTTTAGCATCGTAACATGAGTAGTGACAGGTTATACATTAAAACTTGGATGAAGTTTTGCACTCAGTATGTTGCCCCTTCTGTCTGGCATCTTGACTATAGAGCTCCAAACCCCTAGAGTCCCTCCCACCTATTCACATCAGGTGTCAGGTATGAACACCTCTGTTGTTCACTTCCTCTGCTTTTTGTTTTGTGCCTGGTTTTGTTTTATTGGCTTTTTTCCCCCCCCCCTTCAAGAAGCGAGTGAGCCCATTATCTCCTTATTGCTGCAACTCTTTCACAGTGGCTGGGATATTTGTGTTGTGCGTGCATCTCCGGCAGCACCCCGAGTGCTCGCTATGCTAATTAGAACATCTAAATCTTTCCAGTATGTCATCCAGACTTTGTAAAATTAACTTTGATTACGGGCACTCAGACTACAGGCTCGCAGAATTTTGCTAAATGCTGGAGATAAGCATAATTGGGCCTCATTGTTCCCTCTGCAAAGTCTGGGGCTCTCTTTCTCTCTGTTATATTAGCACAGAATTAAATGGCTCTAGTTTTTTGTTGACTCTGGGAATCTTTATGAGGTGTTGTGTACAACTGAAATCGAGAGTGTTTCTTGATTGTTGAGTAAATGAAAGCCCATGGTTCAGTGATGTTGTGTAAAACAAATATCTCCCCCCCCCCCCCCCCCCCCCCCCCCGCCCTCCCTTTGCTTTACAAACAATCCGAGTAGGAGTCAGTGAATTGGAGGCAGAGCATTTTTAACCCTTTTGTGGCAGAATACAGGGGTTAAAAGCATCCTGCATCATAAGCTGGTGCATCAAGTATAATTATGCTAGCAGCAGCCAGCCTGGCACAGGCAGCCCTGGAGTGAAACATGGATATATAATGCAAGGGAGGAACCCTGAGGCTATCCAGGAGCCTGTACATGCTGGTGTAGGGCTGCCCTTCAGAGGGAGGGTGCACTGTAAGGCATGCATCCTTCTCTGATATGCTATGGTCAAGCAGTGCTCCCCTACAGCTCTCCTCCTCCTGGGCTGCTGCAACCTGTTTCATCACACTGTATGTATCCCCTGGGCTGGCCCCACGCATCCAGCTTCCCCCACCGATTGCATGGTGTCCCCAGTTCCCCGATGGCGGGGAGATGTTGGCTGGACAGAGTCAGCAGGTGCAGTGGCAGGACAATGGCACATCACCCAGGCCCTCCTCGGTATCCCATCCTTCAAGGTGAGACCTGGGGCAGTTCCTTGGGGTCATCCTATCCCTTGACTTCTGGACTGAGATGGCCCAAAAAGAGGCCAGCAATGGTGGCGGTGGCTATTCATGCCATGGAATGGATCTGAGAGGTTGTTTCATTCAAGCCTTCCAGCTCACCAAACAGTATCAGCTCAACATCTGTCTGCTGCTTCTACCTAGAGACCATGTGCTTTCACCAGCCCCATGCAGGAACAAAGGGGAAAAAAAGATCGTGTTTGTTGCATCAGTGCACTCCAATAATGGGCTCAGTCCTGCCACTCAAGATCCATGAGAGCTGGAGTCACTCATCACCTTGTATAAAACAATGAGTTTTACCAGTGTCATCATTCTGGAAGCAGCCACCCTCTCCGAGTCAAAAGCCTCTGGTCAAGAATGGACCAAGTGAGGATGCAATAGGCAGGAAGGATCCAAGTCTATCTGAAGAGGATGGCATAGCACTGGCACTTCCCACAAGTCCTCAATTCATACAGGAGCGTATTGAGTGGCAGCAGCCTAAGAAGTGAGTGTAACAATTGGTCTCGAGCAAGAGGAAAGTTGTCCCTATGGGACAGAGAGAGAGGCAGGATCTGCCATGGGGAAAGACAGCTGCAGCTCCCTTAAATATTCAAGCTGTCCTGTAAATGACTAATAACTCATGATGCTGTGAGAGTGCAGGACGGGGAAATGGGGAATTCAGGGCTGGCAATTGGAAAACAGCTGAGTGAAAAATCAGGCCCATACCAAATTGTGTTCCTTCCTCCCTGTCACAGTGCAAAACAGCTTATTAAATAACTATTGTCTTGGGGTTTGTCAGCTTAGTGCACTCAGTACAGCCAAAAGCTGCCAGCCAAGAGCCCTGTATCTCCTGCTCAACAGAGTTGAGTTCCCTTCCTGCTGCCCTGCCTTTAGCCATGACTTGGGAGGAGGAGAGCAGTTCAAGTGAAAGGGCATTTCATGCCTCATGGTTCATGGGACCCTTGGCATCTCTGAGGCTATCAATAACAGCAAGAATGAATGCTGCCTACGGGAGCTGTCTTTGTGTATTAACAACCATCCCTTGGGGAACTCCTAACCTCCATTCAGATAGTTAGTCTCCTTCACTAACTAACCACACCAGGTGTGAACCAGAAGATGCAATGCAGCTGCTAGCAAAGGATCTCAGCTGAATTCCATGAAAGCTCTTCCAGTAACTAGTCATCAAAACAGGGAGGGTTTGAACTCCAACTAAATGTCAAATTTTGGATACCCAAGTCATTTTGGACTCGCACCCCCTCTGAACCAGCCAATGAACAAGACTGGTTGGAATCCAATAATCTAGCAACCTGACAATGGGAATCACTGCAGTGGAAAAGGTTAAAAAAAGAAAGAAAGAAAAGCTGTTAACTCAGGAAAAAGACCTTGGAGTCATTGTAGATAGTTCTCTAAAGATATCAACTCAATGTGCAGTGGTGACCAGAAAAAAAGCCAATAAAATGTTGGGCATCACTGAGAAGGGAATTGAAAATAAAACAGAGAATATCATCATGCCATTATACAAATCCATGACGCATCCACAGCTTGAATGTTGTGCAGTTCTGGTTTCTGCATCTCAGAAAAGATCTAGTAGGATTAGAGCAAGTACAAGAGGAGGGCAACCAAAATGATCAGAGGCATGGAGCAGTTGCTGTATCTGGAGAGACTAAAAAGGCTAGGACTCTTCAGAAAGGAGAAGTCTGACGTGGGGATATGATAGAGGTAAATCAGGAAGGGTGTGGACCCAAGTGGACAGGGAATTGCTGCTCACCAAGTCCAAAAATACTACAATGAGGGAGCATGCACTACAAATTAGTAGGTGGCAGGTTTAAAACTAACAAGAGAGAGTACTTTTTTTATGTAATATGTAGTTAACTTATGGAATTTCTTGCCACCAGAGGTGATAGAGGCAGAGAGCATAGCCAGGTTCAAAAAGGGACTAGATAAATTCATGCATTATAGAGACTACTACCATTAATAACTACTGAACAGAATGGTTGGAGCTGTTTCCTCTGACATCTCTGAACAATAATGGCAGATGCCAGGGAAGGGCATAAAATAGCTGTTCGATCACTCGTGAGAGATCTGGCTCATTGCTCTCCCCATATAGCATCCACTCCTGCCACTGTCAGAGAGAGGATACTGGGCTAGATGGACCATTGATCTGATCCAGCTTGATGCTTCTTATGTTCTAAGCTAATCTTGACGGCATACAGGCAGGTGCTGTCACGCTGTGGCAGAATCAGCCAGCCTTCATGCCGAGCAGCTTCATGCTAGAAAAATGGCCTGCAAAAATCTACAGAGGTTACAGGAGGAGGCATTAGGGGTTCAGTGCTGATGTCCATGCTCCATCCTGGGGTTAGAGGATGCTGCAATGCCTGGAGCTATGTGGGGAATTCAGTAAAAGATGCTTGTCCCTGTATGTGAGGGATGCTTCTCTCCCCGTCAGGCCAATGCCTTCATAAGATTGTTCTTGGTATGCACCTATCAAATGAATTGTACAAACGGATCAGAGTCCTCTCACCTCTTAATGATCTAGCTTGACAAGCCAAGCAAGGGAGCCAACACTTGGAGTCATCTGCACAATGTGAAGGAGAGTTGCCAGGTGAGAGCAGGAGACTTTCAAGGTGAAAAAAGATCCCTTTTCATGTAGTATTTACTTCATATGGCAGCAATGGACAGTAGGAGAAGTCACTTGGGTACATAAAGAGATGGAGAAACACTAGGTACCCAGGCTCTCAGCTGGTGTAAAGTCAGGTAACCTTGGCTTTAACAGAGCTATACTGAGGGCCTGCCCGCCCCCTCTTGTTCTTTCCCTCGGGTTGTGCAAGCCACTCATTAATAGTCTCCTTCTGGGCACTGTCCATGATGCCAAACATCCCGCAGTGACATTCTGCCACCTAATAATGCTCTGTGTCCTAGTACATCCACAGCCTTTTACAGCTTGACATACAAGGGAGAGGAAGGACTGAGAATAAAGGCAGTGTTCAAGAAGACTTATTCCATGGGGTCCTTCAACCCCGAAAGGACCAGTGTGATGGGAGCCCAGACAGGCTGCTCTTTCTATTTTGCCAAATAAGAAACAAGACCCAGCTCAACCTTGTCTCCCCCAGAGAGGAGCCTGTCCCCATCTTGGAGGAGGTTAAGATCCTAATCCTATTTGCCTGATCGCAGCTCCAGAGAGAAACTACAACTGCACGTAGCAATAAGCATGCCAGAGAGGGAGAACAGTCCTTGGAAGGACATCCAAGAAGAGAAATCTGTATTTTTTCAGGCACGATTCATCCACTGAACCCTGGCTTCGCCCTCCCTCTGAAAGGCTAACATTAGGCTTCTGCAACCTGGAGTTGTATCTTTAAGTACAAAGGCCATTTATCAAGTTGGCCTTGCCATGCATGTGTTAATGAGCGGCTGCGGGAAGGTTGCCAGGTCCAGTAATAAAGCTGAGGCCGACTAGACTAAGGGGCCATTATTGATCGTTATTAGTTTCTTGTTAAATGAGATGTGACGCTGCCAGTTCACCTGCCTGGTGAGGAAACAAGTAACTAAGGTGAAGAAATACATTTTCTCTCTGTAACCTGGGCGGTACTCCAGGAGGTACCCCCTCTCCAATTGAAGGGATCGAAGCAGGTGCACAAGCGCTGTGGGAGGTGTAGGTACTCTCCTCCCCCTATAGAGCAGAGCCAGGCCACCAATGGGGACTTAACCATATACCTTTTAATACTGGGAACACAACAGGCATAAAACAGAGGGTATAGTGGACACTACAATGCCCCAAGGAGGCAGGATTCAAAGGTTAGACACTTACAGTCATTGACAAAAAAACAGGTTAACAAAATATAAAACACGAGCAGCAGAACAAACGATATGGGTTGGTGAAATATAAAAAAGGCAGAAAATGCAAAATGACAAGGAAACATAGGGCCTTGGTACCTGGAGGGGGAGAACGCAATGGCCCCTTTCCACTGCAAGAAGACTTGCTTCTTGTTAGCTCGCTCACCCCAAGTCACCACAGCTGGGACTTGCACCCAGATCACTCATGTGGTAGGCAGGCACACTGCCACACAGCCACCACTGGTGGCACTGCTCCAGCCTGCTGGGGGTCTTGACCTTCCTGGAGCCCTGGCCTCGCACTGAGCAGCCCGGCCTCTGATCGAGGAGCTGGAGGCAGGGCTGGGAACTGCTCAGGTCGCTGCTCAGATCCTTGCTGGAGCAGGGGAGCCTCTCCTGCTGGCTGCAGCCTCTCCCGGGGGTCCTGGAGCCCAGTGGGGGCCTCTCCTCCTGGCCGTGCGTCGCGCTGCTGAGGGTCCCACTGCTGCCTGCAGGTCCTGCTCTTTCAGGCTTTTCTGGGGCACTGCTCCTGCCCCGCTGGCTCAGCTCTTGCCAGCTCTGTGAAGCTCCTTCCTTGTCCCTCGCTGGTCTCTCCTGAGTCAGTCCACGCTGCCCCTTTTATCCCCCTCCAGGTGACCCAAGAGGCCAATCGAGGGGCAAGAGGGGTGAGTCTCTAGGGTCTGATTGGTGTGGAAAGGGAGTCCCAAGTCCTTCAATCATCTTTTGCCCTTTCAAAACCCCTGGGCCAGGTCACTGCCAGCCAGCCCATCACATCTCTTTCTGTTCCTTCCCTTCTTCCTCTCCCCCCTGTCGGCATGTGGAAGTGAGGCTGTGTCCCCTCTTTACCTTCACTCAAGATGTCCAGATGTCCTTGACACGTCCATCTCTTCCACTTGCCTTGAGAACACCTGGCCTTTTATACACTGTTCCTATTTAAAAAAAAGAAAGTGACTGGGTACTAATGTTGCAAAAGACTGCTGACTAGAATTATTAAGGATGTTTTAGTGTCATCCGTTCCCTTCTTTCTGCTTCCAGGAGCAATACTGATTGCTATTTTTAATTTAAGTCTTGGACAAAATCCTTTTTTTTTAATCCTTTTTTTTTTTTTTCTTTTTTTGGTCTGGTTTTTTCATGTTGCTAGCGATGAAAACTGATTGCAGTTTCTTGCGGGGGGTCCCCTACTGGGAATATCTAGCAGAAGGAACAAAAGGCATTTGGCACTGTCTGAGAGAGAGTCATAGCCTCAAAGTAGGGTGAATAATTTTCATGGACTCTGACAGGGATGATACACTAATAGATCAGGGAGTTGTAAAACTCTCCAATGTCATCATAGTTCAGAAACAAAGGTTTGTTAAAGAGAGGGCAAGGGGCTAGGGGGAGAGTACATTGGTCTATTAGGAGGCACACGGTCCAAAATCAGTGCATCATTCTGGATCTCAGTGTGGCACTTGCGACTTTAGTCCAGCGTGGGCAATGACTCCAGGATTAGTTAAAGTCATTATTTCTCCTCCTTTGCTTCATCATACAGCAGAATTTTTTAAGAAGAGTATGAGAAAGCATGCAGCAGCAGGACATGGACAATGCCCTCATCCCCCTGCTTTGCCTGTGGCAGATGAGAGTGCTCTTTTGCAGGGGAAGAAGGTGGCATTGCACCTGGAAATTTTGTTAGAGGGTTTTTGTGTAGTTCTGAGAATAGATTAGACAAGCACTTATATAAGATCATTTAGATAGGGATGTTCTTGCCATGAGCATTGAGGGCAGACTAGATAACTTCCTGACAGCACTGTACCTAGACACCTGGTGGCCCTGGGTGCACTTTTAGTATCAGGCCTCCCCTTTGCCAGAGAAAATGATGATAATAATTGGACAAAGGGGGGAAAAATACCATTTTCAGGCTCCCTTTCTGTCCAGGTCCTGGGCAGCCTCCTGGTTTGCCCCTGCCTGTGCCGGCCTTGCTTCCTGAGATCTCTTCCAGCCCTACTATTCTGTCAAAGAAAGGTTGATGCCAACAGGAACTGGGCACTTTTCATACACTCCCAGTATTTAAAACCAGAAGGAATTTGATCATCCAATCTCATAACGCACGCTCCAGAATTTCGCATGGGTACTTCTGAACTGAGTCCACAGAATGGGAACAAGGGGACATTCACTGGAATTGAAAAGTAGCACATTTTAAAGCTGATAAAAGGAAATGGTTTCTGACATTGTGCATGCTCGCTTCTGGGAATCCTTACCTCAAGATATCATCAAAACTAAAAACTTGGCAGGAGTTTAAAAACTAACCCAAACAAAAATAACTGGGTTCTTAGCTAAATGAGATCAGCCAAAGTTGTTATGGTGAGGATTAAAATTACCAGGGGGGTTTGGATGGGATTTTAAACCCACTTGTTTCACGCCATAGATGAACTTGGCCATCTTCTCTCTGGGGAGGGGTTATTTCATAAACACAGGCTTTTTTTGTTTTGTTTTACCTTTCTTTTAAGCATCTGATTTCAGCCATGGCAGATGCATCAGATGGAGCATGGATCTGATCAGATCTGGCAATTCTTAGAACTAAAAAAAAATAGAAAAGAAAGTCCCGAGGGTTGCTAGTTCCCTGATTCCAGATGTCAGAGTCCTGTGGGGAGATGGGGAGGAGGAGTGCGTAGGGATGACTGCATTAAAACTGTCTATCCGTTGCAGTGGAATCCATAGTCTGAAACCTGCATATCCAGACGAAGGACCAAAAACCTTTTCTTTTGCAGAGGCACTTAAGCGTAGCACAAGGGATGGGAAACTCATTCTGCCTCTCCATGCAACTAGAAAGAAGATTTTGCTCTAAGAAATCAACCTCTCCCCCCAGCAAGTTCACCCCATGACTTGCATCCCTGATGGACAGAGAGCATATCTGGATAAGGGAGGCCATCTGAGCTGAGTTTGTCCAACTCTGGGGTTGCTTCAGAGGCTACTACCCCTGCCTTAATAAAATGATAAATAGTAGAACTATCTTAATAAAATGGGTGTAAGAGACTCATTTTGCTTCTAAATAGGCATTAGCTGCAATCATTTGACCTCCATAGAAATAGAAGGCCAAGAGAGGTGCGTGATCTTTGTGCTGCTGTCTGAGTGGTCTACCCTGGCCACGGGGGACATCCCCCTTCATTTCCGTTTTATTTGCCGCGGGGCATTCACAAGGGTTTTGGTGGTTCTCTTTGGTATCCAGCATTACAAGGCCTCCCTTGACAAGCTGGGGTCAGGGCAGACTCTTCCCACCCATGCTGCTCTGAGCTAGCCTGAAGACTGCCAGCGTCCTGCACCCCACACCCATGGTAATGAAGAAGAGTACCAGGGTATTTAAAGGGCGCAGTCCTCAAGCTCGTAGAAGTCATTCCACTGGAAGCTGTTCATTAGGAGGTGTCGGGAAATGGGGTGTGTGCGCCGCTTAATACCATAGGCGAGACACTGGTCTTTGCTGTCACCCAGACCTGGGACAATTATAACTCCACAACGCCACGTGGAAGGCAGGTTGGTGCTCTGGGGTTGCTTTATTCCCTACGTCTCCGCTCGGAGAAGCGCTGTTTTCTGTTCCTTCCATCTGACTGGCACCCTGGGTAGAAAGCATGGTGTTACAGCAAAGGCTTTGGACTATGGCAGGCTCTGTCACAGTGACCTTGGTAAAGTTTTCTCTCTGAATTCCTCATTGGGAAAATGGGGGAACGAATGCTCCTTTTCTTTCTCCCTGTGTCTGAGCTTGTAAAAGCCTCCAGGGCAGGTCCAGTCTCTTACTTACCTGTTCATACAGCACGGAGCACAATGGAGCCCAGATGCCTGGAGGCATTAGTGTCCTATAAATAATTATAACAAACAACAGGAGCTGAACCTCAAAAGAAAGGGGAAGCTGAAATAACTTTGGAAGAATGCTTGCAAAGTTGGCATTTGAGGTAATAAAATCTGGCATTCGATGTTTCTTTCTGCTATCACAATAGATATACTTTTCAGCAGTTGTTATATATGCCTCAAAGGTTAATATACGTTTATTATGAATGTGCTTCTTGTAAATGTTAATTATCCCCAGTGCAATTAAAGGGGGGGGTTCACTCCATAATAAATGCCTTTTCTGTATTTTATATTTTTTTACTACCCTTTTTTATTAGCATACACTCTAATGTTTATCTAGCGGATAACTCAAAAGGACTGTAATTAGGAGCTGAGCTGGAGAATTTGGGACTTTTAAGAAGGAAATATGTCAACCTGCTGGGGTTAGGGGAGTGGGGGGAAGACAAATGACTTCCATAGGCTTGCCGAGATGATAGGGAGATGGCGGTGGGAGAGAACCATCCCCAAGACCTTTCATCCAGTTGCAGTAGGTCTTTGTGTTGGCAGAGGTGCCATCGTATCACTGGTGTGTTGGTAGCAGTCGGGGCCTCGGTCAGGGGAGACATGAGTACGTGTCGTGAGCAGACTTCTGAATATTTTGGAAGACTCCAACCCTCAACCATAACCCTTGTCAGACCCTATCCCCCTCCCCCTGCAGATAGAAAGGAAGGCGGGGTACCACTGGTGAGGTCACTAGAATGGGTCTTCATTGCACATATTCAAGACCCTTCTTCTTCACAAACTCCTTGCATGCACCGGATCCTATACATGCGTGGATTCCCACCCCAAGGAACTTACAGTCGAAGTAAGCAAGACAGACAACGGCATTTTGCTTGCCCCGTTTGCTAATTTCTCAATCACAGCTTTAACAGAAGAAGAATCATGGAATAAAAAAAAGAATAATTGCAGCCCCATAAACACTCATGAGACCCCCACAATAAAAGTTTAATTGAAAAAGGGATAATGGTCTTAAATGACTTCTGGACATCCCTACAAGGAGGGTATGGTGAGCATAAGAGAATAAGGAATCCTTTGTAAACAGCAGACAGGTAGTTTATGGCCAGTGCTTAATAATATTAGGATCCTTTATTAACCTTGAACAAACATTGCTGACCCACTATCCACACACTAAAATACACTTTGCAACAGCTTGCCATGGTGTCACCTGCTAAACACCTGTTGTTAAGAATATCGTTCATGACGTTGCTAAGTTTGTGCTAAGTTGTGAGGAGTTGTATCCTTACCTTGCTTTTGCAGACAGATTTAACAAGAAGCTTCTCTGCTAAAGCTGCTTTGCTTTCAATGACAGGTGCATCTTTTTTTGCTCCTTTTATACAATAGAAATAATAGAAAAAAATATAAAGAAGTGACAAGGGAACAGTTGTACCTTGGATAGCTGTATTTGCTAAATATGTGCAAGGTTGAATCATATGAAATCTGCTGCTCAGGCTGGGTGCTGGTAGCTTTGGAAACACAGCACAACACTGCAAACTCTTCATGGGAAGAGATGATTGTGCACGATGGTGTCGGTTACTCATAATATTGACGTGCGCTGTGGCAACCTTCACAGCATGGCTGTTAAGTCGAGGTGGCCAATGCCTTTCCATGGAAATGGGAGCTGAAGAACAAACAATGCGCTCTAGGGGGAATGATCTAATATACACGGCTTTGTCTGGATGTGCCAATAGCTGTTTTCTATGGCTCTGCTTTCAAAAGAGCAGGTGGTCTCCACAGAAGCATTTAGTGGAAATGCTACCTGGAGATGCATTTTTCTAAAGCTACCACTGCCTTGCATTTTAAAGTCACAGAGCAGTGGGATATGATTTGGCTTAGCAAATGCAACTACAGAAGTCATCACAATTGCAAAATGATAGTCTGTTGAGATGTTGCAGCTTCATGAATAAGAGATAAAATGCCACCTTTCAAGGCAAGAGCCAGGGAAAGCTAGTGCCCTGGGCTTTGCACATGGAACCCGATGGAGTGTGCACTGCAGGTTCCCTCCATGGGTTGGCCCACAGAAGTTATACAGCATTTGTCACATGAACAAAGCCAACAACAGGAATCATACTTCATCCCTGGTGCTGATGTCAAATAGACAGGCCTCGTGTATTTGTAGCGTCTGGCTGGAGGGCTTTCTATACTGAAGTTTGCCACCATTTCCTGCCAGCATGGGTTGAACCCTTCAGTCATCTGCAGAAAGGACTTACATGACTAGATTTTGAACCATAAAAGTGTTTCAAATGGTGGTGTTAGGACCTGGATCCAAACACTCCTGGAGTTTGGGGGTCTTTCAGATCTCAACCTCTTGTTTAGATGGAATTAAGAGCCGCCAGGAAGTTGAAATCCAGATTTGAGCTTTCCCAGACTCCAGTGGGAAGAGCAATAAGGGGTTCATAGATTTCATAGACATTAGGGCTGGAAGGGACCTCGGGAGATCATCGAGTCCAGCCCCCTGCCCAAAGGGCAGGAAGTCAGCTGGGGTCATAGGATCCCAGCAAGATAAGCATCCAATTTACTCTTGAAGGTGTTCAATGTAGGTTGCTCAAGAGTTCATAACCACATTGACTCCCATCATCTTCTGACACCTAAGAGTTCATAAGCACGTTGACTCCCATCATCTTTTGATGCCCAAGAGCTCATAACCATGTTGCCTTCTATCATTGTCTGATACCCATCAGTTCATAACCACGTTGACTCCCATCATCTTCTGACACCCAAGAGTTCATAACCACATTGACTCCCACCATCGTCTGACACCCAACAGTTCATAACCACATTGACTCCCATCATCTTCTGACACCCAAGAGTTCATAACCATGTTGACTCCCATCTTCTTCTGACATTTCCGGCCAGAGTGAGGGAGCAGTTACTCCGTCAGGGGAGCTCAGGACCTCCAGAGTTGAGGCAATTTTTATGTGGGTTCTTATCTTAGGTGTTAAATTTTAGGCATGCTGGCAGGAAATGTGCTGCTCTGAATTCTTGTGTTCTTCCTGCTCGAGTCTGGGGAAAATCCAGATCTCAGTTCAGACTTCCTGGCAGCTCCTAACCCCATCAACCTCACCAGCTATAGAGGTAAAGTTAAGGGTACCCATGTGCACTTAAAATGTGTTTTGAGACCGCAGGATGCTTCAGTGACACTTATGATCATGTGACTCCAAATCGCCATGTTCACAAGAACGGGCCCTGGAAAGCTCTGCTCAAATGTCACATTTTCTCAAGCCTGTTAAGCCCTATTCTCTACTGGCTTCCTTTCTTTTCCAGGGCTCTCTACCCCGCTGACTCTCCCAGGAGGAGCACGGAGATGTAACCAGCTTAGGAGGCAATTAACCAGCTGGCTCCATTGCTGCTTTTCCACCTGTACCTGTGATCCCACTTGACTGATCAGGGATGGGGGAACTTGAGCTGGAGATTTCGTTCTATATTATTTTCCTGGGGTAGCAATCTAATCCCCTTACGTTTATGGTGCAGGGAGACCAAATGCGATTTCAATCAGTGAAAAGGGAGAAGAGATTCCCAGCTCGCATTAGCAGATGATAATTGCTTTGGGAACAGAGGCTCCAATCTCAGCAATTTTTTTTTTTTTTTGGTTCCTTCCCTGTGAGTTTGCAGAAGAAATGTTTGTTTGTTCCCAGACTCTCAGCAAGGCAGGAAAAAAGTCCTTGAGGTTGCCCAGAACATCATATTTGCCCCTCAGCAGCTACCACTTTACAGGGTGCCAGGTGCAAAAGTACCAGGAGCATGTTGCACTCACGTGCGAGGGATGGTAAAGCAGGCAAGGAATAAGGTGCAGCTGTGAGGAGCCAGGTTCTGCATCAGGGGAATTAGCTTAATTTGTATGAGTCCCAATGAGATTTCAAATTAGGACCACTCATAATATGAACACGCATACCCACATCCTTAAGGATATTTAGGTGCCTAACTCCCTTTGGTTCAGCCCATCTCCTAGCATTGTCAGAAGTATATAATCCTCTTATTTCTTGTTGTTCTGCCATCAGGGTCCAAAAGATATGCTCAGAGGTATTCAGATGCTCGCCTCAAGGGGAATTGGGTACCTGAATACCTTTGGGCACCCTGGGTTTTGCCTCCCTAACATCTACGAATCTATGAACAAGCCTGTTTCACAGGTGACATTTTGTAAGGTATTTTAAATCTGGCCTTGGTTCCTAAACTCACTATCTAAATGTCTTTAGTCAGAAAGTAGAAAGTCAAGACTCCCCTGAGTCCTGCCCTTATTACAATCCTTTCCCCTCACATGTGCTTGTAACTTTTTCCTAGAGTATCGATTAAGAGGAACCGTGAACAGCGCATCCATAACACACACAAAGGTTTTGCTAGAGCATCAACCGAAGCAGGCTTCTCCGAGACTGGCCTTGCACACATCAGGTCTTAGATTGGAGGATTAGACTTTACACCCCCCGAGGAAGCTGATTGATAAGGCTGAGCATTGAGGATGGATTCAGAGCACCCAGAATTCACAAGATGATGACGGGAGGTACAAGGACTAGGGTTTGTGAAGAGAAGCTGTATCTGCCTCTTTCCCAGAGCCCCAAGGAAGGGTACTTTGGTACCTGCAAGCTTACCTATGTGTATCCCAACCATGCAGTTGATCCAATAAAAGGCATCGCCCACCAAAAGCCATGCCTGTAGCAGCACAGACAAGACTGACAGCACTCATACACTAAATTACACTGACCACACAAGGTGTGGACAGCGACGCTCACCATCAGATTTTAGTGGACGAAAGAACCGATGCTTATTCCAAGCAGTGGATGGAAAGGGTGCGAGGAGCAAGGAGCTCTGCTCCAGACTTACCCCAAAGAATTGCACTCGGCAATTAGCGGGCAGATGCCCATAACGATCAAGCGGTGTTGCAAAGAAGGCTTCCCCCTGCTCCTCTTTAAACACGGCTTCTTTGCAACACAAAGGTCAATTGAATTCATTACTGTGTAAAATGAAGTGCTCTGATTGATTGAAGGTTCCTCTTTAACATTTCAAATAAATGTGTTAGTTTCCCTTGATGGAACACTTTAAAAGTCCATTATAACATATCCTTTTATATGAGAACTAATTTCTTTACATCATTTTTCTTTCCTTTAATTTTTGTAGGACATCATTATCCACCCCACCCCCACTTTCCTTTTTAGCCAGTTTTTTTCAGGGGAAAGCAAGCAGCATCATTTAAAGGGATACAATCAGCAAAGATAAAATATTGTGGATGTGATGGCAGCTGTGGAGGAAAGGATAAACCTACCTGCTCTAGGTGCTTACATTGCTTCCTTAGCCATATTCCTCATAGCACCTGAGAATCGTGGGCGAATCCAGGATTGTTTAATGGTGGGGATGGGGGGCAGCACTGCTGGGGTAGGCGCACCCTTGTTCCTAGCTTTCCACTCCTCACCCCCTGCAACTGGGGCAGGCAGACCACGTTTTTTTGGTTTTCTTTTTTTTAAGGAAAATGTTTCATTTTCTAAGCCAAATTTATAGTTTCATAGTTTCGTAGTAGCTAGAGTCGGAAGGGACCTAGGTAGATCATCTAGTCCGACCCCCTGCCTTGGCAGGAAAGAGCACCGGGGTCAGATGACCCCGGCAAGGTGCTCATCTAACTTCCTTTTAAAAATCCCCAGGCTAGGAGCCTGCACCACTTCCCCTGGAAGCCGGTTCCAGGCCCTAGCCGCCCTGACTGTGAAGTAGCGCCTCCTAATATCTAATCTAAACCTACCCTCCGCCAGCTTGTGACCGTTATTCCTGGTCACTCCTGGCAGCACACGGGGGAACAGGGACTCCCCCAATACCTGCTGATCCCCCCTGACCAGTTTGTAGCAGGCCACAAGGTCCCCCCTTAACCTTCTCTTGTGGAGGCTAAACAGGTTCAGGTCCCGTAGCCTCTCCTCATAAGGCCTGCCCTGCTGACCCCTGATCATACGAGTGGCCCTCCTCTGGACTCTTTCCATATCGTCCACGTCCCTCTTGAAGTGTGGCGCCCAGAACTGGACGCAGTACTCCAGCTGCGGCCTGACCAGTGCCGCATAGAGGGGGAGGATCACCTCCCTGGACCTGCTCGAGATGCATCTGTGGATGCATGACAGGGTACGGTTGGCCTTCTTGACTGCCTCCCCACACTGCCGGCCCATGTTCATCGTGGAGTCAATGACGACTCCAAGATCCTTTTCCGTCTCCGTGCTGGCAAGAGGGGAGTTCCCCAACCTGTAAGTGTGGTGCCGGTTCTTCCTCCCCATGTGCAACACCTTGCACTTATCAGTGTTAAACCCCATCCTATTCTCACCCGCCCACCGTTGCAACCTGTCAAGGTCAGCTTGTAGCCTACTGCACCCTTCTAGTGCACCCACATCCCCCCACATCTTAGTGTCATCAGCAAACTTGAACAGGGTGCTTTCTACCCCCTCATCCAAGTCACTGATGAAGATGTTGAACAGTGCGGGCCTGAGGACCGAGCCCTGCGGACCCCCACTGCCCACGTCCTTCCAGGTCGAGAAGAACCCATCCACTACCACCCTCTGGGTGTGGGCCTCCAACCAGTTAGCGACCCATTTGACTGTGTGGGCATCGACACCACAGTCTCCCAGCTTTTTGATGAGGACAGGGTGAGAGCCAGATGAGGACAGGATGAGAGACAGGATGAGGACAGGGTGAGAGACAGGATGAGGACAGGGTGAGAGCCAATTTGGAATTGGCTAAATCAATTCCAAATCCGCGAGTCATTCAAGAACCACACATTGCCCTGGGGCTTCAGATGTTTCCAAATCATGTGGCAGGCATCCTACATGCAGGTCCAAGCCCAGAGGATTGGGCTTCGAATCCCACCGGGTTTTGCTTGTCCTCAGCCGTATGGCTGCAGGAGCAACAGCCGATGAAGTAGATAGACTCCCTCCGTGCTCAGCAGCACCTCCCTTCCTCACTTGCTGCTGTCCCCAGCCACCCTGGGGTGAGGAGCTGCAGAGCTGCTCCTGCCCCACTCCAACCAAGCTGGGTCAGGATCCAGGCTGAGCTGGGAGCAGTGGCTGTTGTGGGCAGGTTCCCTGTCCCTGAGCCTGCTCCTAAGGCCCTAGGAAACACCTGGGGGACCAGGCAGGGATGGGGAGCCCTCCCACTGCAACCGCTCTCCTGGCTCCCCACACAGCCCCCATGCAATGGAGCAGGAGCGGGTCTGGACCTCCCTTCCCTCCCTCCCACCCCTGGACAGCAGCAGTGGTGGGAGGGGAAAGCCAATGAACATGGAGGGGAAGGGAGTTTTACCTGCTCTGGGGACTTAAACATGACGCTCCTGCAACATGGCCTGTATGGGGAGGATGCACTCACCCCCTCTGGATCTGCCTCTACACCAGGGTAAATTTCCCTTGTGCTGGTGTAACAAAGAGCAGACACGAGATATAAAGTCTTAACATCAGCCTGGCTTATAACCACCTGCTCAAGAGTTGCCCCAGGAAAAACCAGAGGTAATTCTGCACTGCTGTAGATCATGCCCATCTCGGCCTCTTTAGGCTAAGATCAAGTTGGGGCATCCAGATCCCAAGACCTTTGGGCTTGGGCTTGCACGTAGGATGCCTGCCAATGGATCTGGGAGTATCTGAAGCTCCAGGGTGAGAGCCTGGGACAGAGGATGCTCGCCGGTTGCAGCGCCATACCCGGTGTTTAGAATAATTGAGTTCTGTCTGCTCAATCGATATGGTTTCTGGACCTACGGAGTTCTGTCCAATTGATATGATTTGGAACCAATTTGACCGGAACACAAAATATATTAATTAAAAAAAAAAATCTGTTTTCCTTCCCACCCCCCACCATCCAAGATGTTTGCTTGCTCAAGGCAACCAGACTAGCACCAGTTCCCCACCGCTTTGTGGTAAAGCACCTTATTCTTACCTATTGCAGCAGCCCCCATAGAAGGCCAGGCAGGCGTCTGTGTGCTCTGCACATCTGTCTGACACACCGGCACACAAAACTGAGAGAAGATAATGTATCCTGTGCCTGGATGGTACATGTCTTACCTAAGTTTTCACACAGGGAGTTGAAGCGAGACTGCTGGCTGACCATTTGGAGTAAGCGCAGGTGCAAAAACCATCAGTCTCCTGGTCCCAAGCTCGGTATCTACCAGAGGCTTACGTACAAAGAAGGGGAAACTTTAGGAACATTTTTATCCTTTTTTTCTTCCAAAATGTTCGTGAGCAATGTTAGGGGGGACAATACCATTTGAACAGCTTTGCAGGGGGAACACCTCTTTTTGTAAATTCAGAACATTTCACCAACTCATGCTTCCATCTTTCCAAGTAGCCAAGCTTGTTAAATTTTGATGCCATTATTCCTCGTGGCACTATGGATGGGACTCACCTTTTTGCCCAGAGATCATTCTCCACTATGGGTCAGCCTGTCCTGAATTGACCTAGAAGAAATTTGGCAGAATTTCAGTGATGCGTTTGTGACACATTGCTAAGGGGAGGGAAGAGAAATGGGAAAGGAAGGATGAATTGTTACGTTTGAGAAGGAATGACTTTCCACTTAGTATACATGAACACAGTTGTACCAGTGATTATAATTCATGATGAAGTCACAATAATGAATTACTCTATCCAGTAACTCAAGAGGTAAGTGAGTGTGAATTACTGGCACTTACAGCATGTGGTTGCAGTGTAACTTAATGGCAAATTCAGAAAATAAATAGAACTGAAGGAAAAGACTAATTATCTAGTAAGATCCCCCACTTCCTCCTTTGAAAAAATCTATTATATGGATTTAAAAACACGCAGCTGTTAAGTCTGAGGTAGCTTCTGCTTTGCGGGGGTTTATGGTGAGGGGAGACGGGCTACATGTTTTGCTCAGACATTGCATATAGTTTGCAGTTAGTTGAGTGCAGCTGTGCTTGTCTCTATAGTAGCTGAGCTAGAGCAGGTTAGAAAATGAAATCTTCCATCTCTTGCAAAACATTTTTAGATTTCAAAATTAAAATTTGTTCCAAATAGGCCAAAAAGACCCAAAAATTGGAATGTTGGCCAAAAAATAAAATCAATTAAAAATCAGTTTTGGCCAGACTATTTTGTTTTGATTCGCTCTTCCATTTTAATGCCTTAAAAATCAAATTAAGGAGATTTCTAAAGACAGAGATGTTTCAAATTTTAAAAGAAAAATTCAGCGTTTTCATCTAAAATGGTTGCCAAGGCCTTTTTTTTTAAAATGGAATAACGGTTTCTCCAAAAGTGCATTGTAACAAAATCTTTATGACAACAGGGAAAAACTGGTTTTGCCTAAGTGTCTTTCTTTGTCTGATGCAGATGGTTTCAGTAATATGTTTGGACCAGTTCTCCATAGGACCCACGTGCAACTCGTACTCTCTGGGTTAGCATTTACTCATGTGAGCCATTCCACTGTTGTCCTTTGAACACACGACCTAGCAGGTTAAGGCCCCACAGGTCAGTCTAGCAGCATAACGTCTCAGCAGGCACAACTATGGGCCTTGTTGCATGGTAATTTTAAGTAGGTTCTGGAGCACTTAACCCCTGGATTAGCTGCACATCAACACTTTTATGTGGCTTAAAGCGTTCGTTATTCAGCTCAAAGTTACGCCAGTTCAGGGCAGGATTATCTCTAATCCACATTACCTTGCTCTTGTTCCATTAAGGTGTAGCCGCTCCCCATATCTATTTCTCCCAAGTTGAAGTCTTCCAATATCCCATATGCCTCCCATGTGGCATATGGTGCCCCCCCCCATAGCCAGCAACAACCCTTCCCCCACACCGCCCAACCACAGGGCCCCCAGCCCCTGTGCGCATTGGTCCTTGGGATCAGCTGGGGTTGCCGGGGATGCTTCAATCACTTTTTACCCTCCTGATGGAAAGAGGCTAAGATTTGGGGACTCAAAGAGTCTTTAATCACAGAAAAACACAGGAAGCATTATGGGACATTATCAGGTACCACCTCTGCCCTGGGCCATGCACAGCTCCTAGTCCTGCCCCTGCTCCCCAAGCCTCTAGTGCCAGGTCACAGCTCTGGAGGCAAAGGACAGTCAGAGAGTTTTTCATCTTGAACATGTGACTGATCCACTAACTCAATTAACATTTGTGTGGTTTACAGCATTGGGCGTAACAAGGTCCTATGCGAGAGCCAGTCTGGCACCTTCACCTGGCTTCCCTGGCGAGGAGACAGTGGGGGCGAGGTGGGTATAGTGAAGCCCTATTATCCCACCCTCCACTATACTCCCCCCATATAGTGCAGGGTGGGATACGGGGGGCTATAGAGGAGGGTGGGATAATAGGGCTCCACAATACCCGTCCACCAGCTCAGCAGTACACCGGGGACCCACTTCGCAGACTTTTCCCATACTAATGCTGCAGGCTCGCTACTCTCTGATGTGCTCGGTCCTTTCAGGACAGTGCTGACTTCAATGAAACCATCTTCTGGAGTAATCTCTGCTTCACAGGCTCCGTTCTTCCCCTCCCCTTTGGTCTCTCCCCACAAGCATCCTCCTGCCACCTTTGGCTTCTCCATAGCATCCATCAAGGCGGGTATTTTAAGCACCACTTTCACTCAAAGAGTTAACTAGGACTCTGCCCTGTAGGAAGCCTGTTGCCAGGAGGCTGTTATCCCCCTTGCCAGCCTGAAGCTGAAGGAGACCAAGCCCCTTGCAACGCTCCAGGCTGCTGGCATTTGTGCCAACCCAGTGCCTGCTTGGAGTGAGGCTTCCCACCCTCCTCTTTGGCCAGCCTTGGGTAGGAGGCCAGCTCTCACACAGCTGCTGGTGCATGGGAGTTGAGGGGATGGGTTGCTTGCAGCTCGTGTCCCCACCGTGACGAGGAAAGAGGTCAAAAAGCAAAGCCATTTGTTGAGACCCTGAATTCTGCAGCCCTTCCGTAACTTGGCAAGTTCACATGACAAACATAAGGGACTTTCTAATTTTGCATGCAAAGCCTTGACTGAGGTCCAGCATTCTGCATTTGCAACAAGGGCCAGAAAGTCCAGCAGTTTCCCTCTGCCACCTCTGCCCTGTTCGGAGGGGTTTGATTGCACCCCTGCTCCACCCCACACCCCCACTGCCTATCACCTTCAGCTGTGGCTGTGGTGAGACTCCTATTGCTCAGAACCTGCCCGTGGGCACTGGTTTTCCCCAAAACAGTCAGCACACTACCTCTTCCCTCCAGCATGCTTATGTCTATGTTTTCTAAAGACTTCATTGTCCAGCCAGCTAAGCCTTTTGGAGGAAATCTGGCCACTTGTTTTGGTGCCTAAATGGCAGCTGAGCTCTTCTGGAAATGCTGGCCTTAATTTCTATCCAACTCTCTCCCTGTACTGTGATCTGCAATTTAACTCCACAGTTATATTATTTTGTACTGAATTAGCATATGCATCAAGATGCACAACTTTCAGGCCAGGTACCAGACCAGATGGAATTATATTGCATCTATCTGGGCTCACACAAGGATATTTTTTTCCAATCCAAGTGTTTTAAAAACCCTGAACTATTCCCAGAAATATTTTAGTAAGCACTGAAGAGCAGAGTGCAGATTCTGCCCTGGCTACAAACTCCTATGGTGAGTCACTGAATCTCTCTGAGCTCCAGCTCCTAACCTGTAAAAAGGAGATAATAGTAAACCCTCTTTGCCTGCTGGATCTTCAGGATGTTGGACCATATCCCCCATAAGTATCTATAGCGCCCACCATCTCACCATGCTTCTGTAACACAAATCATTATGTATGTTTTCATATTACTTGTAAAATGCACTTTTGTCCCTGGGCATCTTCAGTCTAAAGATATCATGGTTATGGGGTTTGAGTTGAGATGCTGGACAGGCAAGGGTATTGTATGCAAACTTTGCTGTTGTCGCTGATCATAAAATTTCGAATTAGAGCAGATTATATTCTTTGTCAAGCTTTTTATTCTAAAAAAAAATTGGCTTTTTCCAAAATCAGGTTTTTTCTCAGGAAGTTTTCACTTTTCTCCCCTAAATGCCAAAAACAATCGCTTCCCCCTCCCCAGTTTTGTATGGTTTTTCATTGCTGTTTTTATTTTTCTCTGTTTTCAGTTACAAAATTTAGGTGGGGAAAGAAGATGGGATAAAAATACTGGGGGAGAGAAGCAAAAGGGAAAAAAAGAAATCTTCTGAAACTGAAATGTGATGGGGGTTGGTTGGTTTGATGGTTGTTTGGGGGTTAGAAAAAATAGAAGAAAGGAAAAAAAAAGGTTGGGAATAATAGAAATTTGGGATAAAAGGAGGAAAAGGTCTAAAACTTAAATACCAAAGTGGATCCATTTTTATGTTGCTTCACTGCAAAAGGATTCGTAACATTTTGTAATTTTCATGAAAATTTGTAAGAAAATAACATTTTGGCAAATGTTATGAAACATTGGCCGTGCTAACTGTTTCGTAAATTGTACTTACTAATTTTTTTCTAATTGTTTGTACATGGGACCGTGCTCTGGAGGGGTAAGAAGGGTGTGAAGTTCCTGAACAGAGAGAGTGGGGTTCATTAAAAGTTTGACACTAGCCCTATGGTCATTGTTTCCCAGCACAACTGTCCCCCTAGTGCGACTCCGACCCTTCTCTCCTTCCTGCCTGAACGGGATGCTTCAGCAAAAGTTGCTTACTAATACCCTGTGACAGCTCCTGGGCGAGTTCAGCAGGCTGCTGAAAACTGGGACACTGTTCCTCCGTGGTGTGCGCTTGAATGAGACTATCCCTGGATGCTTTTCAAAGGCTCCTGATGTGGGAAGTCCCCTGGCTTATTCTCGCAGGCAGAATTAGATTTAGCAAGCGACAGTAAGGGGGAGCTGACAGAAGTTCGTTTGCGTTTCCAGGAGGTCACAGACATAAAAAGATACCTAGCCACTGCTAACCGGCTGTGGCCCAGGGAGCTCTGGGAATGGCAACGCGTTTCCAATGGCATGAGCTTTCTGCAGGATTTTGTACTGACTGCAAGAGAGTGAGTTATCATCTGGGCAAAAAGGAAAAAAAATAAATGCCTTCAATTATCCATCAATCCTTTCAGGGGCTGCAGGGAGTTGGGAAGGATGCTGGGCCTATATACATTAGATTCAGCTCATTTTGCAGTGGTAGTATCAAAAGGAGAACAGCTCTGAAAAGGGGCGCCGCTGGGGGAGAAAGCATTGAATTTTGTAGAGCTGGACTTTCAAAGGGGGAAGAGAAGACTCACAAGCAAATGTGACTCAAAGGGTGTGGGCAGCAAATCTATATGGATATGCTGCTGTTTAAGAATGGCTAGACTGTCTTTTTCCTTCCCTTTTTATGGCGGTGAGGTCATGGTGCCCTATTGGGCAGTACTCCGGTGATGCTGTCTCTGCACAGGGGGGAATTACATCTGCAGAAAAATGCATTCAGCCTAGAGCACTCACAGGGATTCAGTGGCTAATAATGCCCAATAATGGCTAAATTAGAGGAAATCGTGGTCTGCTTGCAAATATCTTGGGAACAGAAAAGGGGTTTAAAGCTGCTGGATCTGTGATTTATCACAAATTGCCGTCTTTGCTCCATTCACAGCACTGACAAGCCATGTTCTTTGCATCTGCTGACTCGAGAGTCCACTAATCTAAACCACACTGACAATGGCAGGTGCTTTCCAATTGACTTAAACGAGTGTTGGGTCAGGCCATAAGCTTGTAAAAACGTGTGCCCGTTTGCAACATTTACTTGAAGGAAAAATCTTCTGTCCCTGTGCCTGCCCTTTTGGATGTGCCGTTGAGTGAGGAGACAGCCCATACTGTGCAGTATTATTATGGAACAGCCCTGGCCTTGCTTGGGTAGACCAAAGCCACCAAGTGCAGGACCCATTGATGAGCAACTGCGGCAAACAATAAATGCAGCCTGGAGGAGCACAAAACTCCTACCAAAAGAGTAGGGAGTGGGGAAGGTGGAGTGAATTGGTGTGTGCCCTAGCATGGCTAGAATAGTGCAAACAGTGATGTTACTCTATAAAAGAATAAATTGGTAAGAAGACACCTAGACTCGCACATAACAAATGATGAACACATGAACCCGCTCTACGTAAAGTAATTGAATTTTTAGATAGCAAAGGAATGGCTTATAATCTCAGCTGTTCCCTGGCTGGAGAATTTTGCCAGTAACTAGATTTGAGTTTTTTATGAGGAGCCTGGAGATAGATGAAATCGGGGAAGAGTCATGCTGGAAGAACTGATTTTGTTGTTTTTGGTTTTTTTTTTCCTCCAGCAAATCATGGTTTGATTATCCCCTCCCTTTTGTTGTCTTTTTCATAAGAGTTAATCTTCAAGAAAGGACTCAAGGGACCACACTGAACAAGCTCAATTAGTTTATTGATTAAGGTCCTAATCAATCAACAAGACAGTTATACATTACCAATCTAACAGGATTTATGTGGCAGCTGCGGCTATGGGAGGGAGGAAGCTCAACATCAATTCTAGCTCATGAAGATCCAGATCCCACTTGTTGATGGCATAAATTTCGGCAGGATTTTTGCTGGCACCTCTTTCGCTCACCTCATCAGGAGACCTTTGGCACATTCAAACCTTCTGACTGCCACAAAGTGTTCATTGACCAAGTCTAGCATATTTTGCAAGCTTAGGTTGTGTAGGTCAGCTGATGCACCTAACATAATGCTTCGGTACTCCCGGGTATCTTGTTCACCCGTGTTGTCTAGACATACAGTTTGCCCCCTGTCTAGTTGTAGCATCATAGGGCAGGAAGGGCCCTTGGGGTTCACCTACTTTGCCCCCAGATTGCTGGGTGTCCAGACTCTTCTTAAAAACATTCAGTGAAAGACACTACCATATTCCCCTAGGCAATTTGTTTCAGATTTCATAGTTTCATAGATGTTAGGGTCGGAAGGGACCTATTAGATCATTGAGTCCAACCCCCTGCCCTGGGCAGGAATGAGTGCTGGGGTCAGATGACTCCAGCCAAGTGTCTGTCCAATCTCCTTTTAAACACCTCCAAGGAAGGGGACAGCACCACCACTCTTGGAAGCGTACTCCATATTTTGGCAACCCTCACTAAAGAATTTTTTCCTGAATTTAGCCACTTGTTAGGCAGAAACTCAATCTCCCTTCCTGTGATTTAAAGCCATTGTTTCTTGTCTTATTCTCAGTGGCAGTTGTTCACCATTTGCATGGCAAACTTTCAAATATTGGAAAACTGTTATCATGGGACATCCCCCACCCCTTCCATCACCACCAGTCCCTTCTCCAGACTAAATATTCTCCCCTCCTTCCATCTCTCCTGCTTTCCAAACTCCAGGCCTTCTTTTCTCCATGCATCCTTTTTAAAATGCAGTTCCCCAAACTGGACACGATACTCCTGGGTAATCAGTTTGTCTTCTTTGGGAAATTTTCCACACCACTGCAGTGACCTCTCTTCCCAACCCCCTTTCAAAAGCCCCTAGGTTTTGATCTCTCAGACATTTGCTTGAGGGTCATTTTTAGGTTAACTTTGTTAAAGGCCTCTAGAGATAAAATTCAGAACCAAGACATTCAGCACGTAGGCAAAAACAAGCAATGGCCTAGATAAGAGGATGAACCTTGCCTTTTGTCTAAACTGGCTAAGGGGCAGTTATTGCAAGAATTCAAACTATTACATTCAATATGACACTTCTGATAGTGCAACCCAAGATAGCATTTGCCTTTTTCCCTACAGCATCACATTGCTGCCTAGTGTTCAATTTGTGACCTGCTATAACTAACATCCACATCTTTCTTAGCAGTGCAGCTGCCCAGCCAACCATGCCCTATTTACTTGCACATTTGGTTTTTCTTTCCTATGGCAGGCAACTTGCATCTGTCCTTGTTGAATCCCATGGTATTGTTCATGGCCAAGCTCTCCCGTTTATCAGGATCATTTGGGATTCTGTTCCTACCCTCTAAAAATGTTTGCTATCTTACCCCATTGGGTGTCTTCCGCTATTCTGATGAATATACTCTCCACTCCTTCATCCAGATCATTCAGAGAAATGTTAAACAACGTCTATCCCAGAAGCAAAACCCAGTTTGACGCCTCCTCCCATTCTGCTATCCCTCTCTTCATTACTGCTCGCCACCTGCAATCTTTTACCCAGTTGGATCTGCCCCATTGCAGTCAGTGTTTCTCCAGGTTACTGATGTGAATGCCATGTGGCCGGGTCAAAAGCCTTACTGAAGTCAAGATAGCATCCACCAATCCAGATATCCTTTTAAAAAAAGAAAACCGGGTTGCATTTGGCATGCTCTGTTCTTAACAACATGTTGCATGATTAGTAATCACCTTTTTTGCCTCTCTAGGGGCTTACAAATCAATTGTTTCAGAATTTGAATAACTTCCCAAGACCTGAAGGCAGGCTCGTTGTCCTATTTCCTCCCCCCCAACTTTTTTTTATTTTTTTAAGGCTGGGCCTCCCTCTCTATCTCATCCATTTTCCATGGCTTTTCAAACCTCTGTCAAAATGGCCATTGCTTGTAAAATATTATTCCAATTTAGTAGTGACTTGCACTTATTTTGCATGGAAATCAATTACAATGCCAGCTGCAAGGGAAAGGAGAGTCAGTTGCTATAAATATTGGGATATATGGAGACTGTCTTCTCCGTCACTGAAACGCAGCCAGTTACAGCAGACTCTAACAGGTGTTTCAGTCTCACAGCAGCACAGCTTAATAATTTAGAGCCTGAAGTGAAGAAAGGTTATTTTAGGGAGGAAGAATGCAACCATCTCAAGCACAATTTGGCCTGGACCACATGGCTAATGCCCTTGCTATAAAAAACATCACAGGATCTTTATCACAAATGCTGAAGAGCAGATTAGCAGGGCAGGTCCCAGCCTGGTCTGAATTCATGCAGGTCCATTGCCAGGGAACTCAGCGCCCCAGCACTGCGCCGGTGTTGGGGAAGTAGGGGTCATTGTGGTGCCATATTTTGGGTGAGAGAGAGTGCGTCTACATGTGTGCTTTAATGCTGAGTAGCCTATTCTACTGTGTATTAAAGCACCATGTCGAAAACAGTGCTAATACGCTAATGCACATTAGAATAAGTCATCTGCGCATTAAGCATCACTAAAAAGGCGTTCACTTTTGCTGCTGTGCATTAGGGCAGCCCAATGTGCTTTTTTGTAGTGACTCATATTGGAGGTACTAAACTTAATACACAGTAGCAAAAGTGCTTTAATGAACCTGTAGACGTGCCCATGAAAAGGCAAAGGGCCGGCTTTCAGCTGACTAAGTCAGAGTAGTAACCCCACTGAAGTCTCTGGAGGTCTTCCAGCAATTGTCACCCGCAGTGAGATACAGCCAACCTCGTTAGACAGGGAGCAAGAGGCAGCAGCAGTTCCAGGCGACAGCAAAGGGCACAGTTGAACATCCCACGTCAGACTCTGTCTCTCTTTGCAGGAGCAGAACAAGCCCACCTGCATGTTTAATTTTCAGGTCTTCGGGAAGAAAACCCAAGCCTGGTGTCCATTCAGCTACTAGTGGGAAGCTCACTGCAGACCTCATTGTTTGACGACGTGCCAGCTCTGATGCAGCCCAAGTAATGCTCCTTGTCAGCTCTGATAAAATTTGAAATCTATCACAGATTTTTTTTCCTCCAAAGCTTTTGTTACCAGAGAAAGTAATTACAATTTGCCCTTAATTCCCCAAGTGTTGCCTAGTAAACACTGGAAAGGAGATAATGGGAGGGGGAGAGGGGGAAATGAGTGAGAATCACAAAGTTGGTCAAATGGGCTGCTGGCTGCAAGGGACTCAGTCATTGTCCACAAACTCTCACCATTGCAAGCGGGTTTTTTTCATTATCTTGTGGTCTGAGACACTCTTGTAGCTAGAATTATTCTAGTAAGGAGTACATATGAGACACGTGGAAGACATGACTGTCTTTTTGCTCTTAACTGGGTCCCAGCTGGGACTTTCAGACCTGCAGGGTACGGTTCTGATTCAAAAACCAAACCAGAGCCCCTGGGCATTAAATGGTTTTCACTGAGGCAAGATTTCCACTGGCCAGCACCCCTAAGAGGACCTCCTAGAGCAGGGGTGGGCAAAATGTGGCCCGTGGGCCACATGCGGACTATTCTATCCAGCCTGCAGTGCCCCCCCCAAATTTAGAAAATTAACATTTATCTGCACCTGGCTGCCTGTCACGTGGCCCTCGACGGCTTGTCAAAACTCAGTAAGCGGCCCGCCGCCCAAAATAATTGCCCACCCCTGTCCTAGAGACATGTAAGGTCAGACCCCGCTGGATGTGCATTCGGTCACCCAAGCGGCATGGTATTCTTCTGTCTTTCCGATCAGAGATGTGCAACTCCATTAGCAAAAAATGCTTTGTGTGATTACAACACTGAACAGAGTCAGTTCAATTCTCTCAAAACCTCTGTGTGGGCCTGTAGGTTTGTCATCTCTTCGTGTTCAACGCAGAGGAGTGAGGAACTTGCCCAGTGTCATGCAGGGAGCCTGGGGGAAGGCAAGGGAATGGATTCAGGTCTCCTCAATCTCACTTGGTGCCTTAAACGCAAGATTAGGCTGACCCTGCAGCAGCCATCTCTTATCTGCCATGTAGCATGCCACCCTTGAGCCTCAGCTTTGTGAAGAAGGGGCTTGCAATATGTCAGCCAGCATCTCCCCACCGCCTGAGTTTGCATGTCCATTTCCCAAGCATTTAACCCCTTCTCTTGACTGACAATCCAGGCCTTTTTCTCTGAAGGTTTGATATCCTTTTCCTCTACTCCATTCCTCATGAATTTACTCCCACGTTGGAAATGGCCACAGCCACCCGCGGTGCTCTGCTCCAATCCCCTGAACGTTGGCATCCATTTCCTGGGCCCTTCACCCTCAGGTCCCCAGTTTCATACTGACATGGGCACAAAGGAATTTAACCAGTGACATATGAACTGAAAAAGCCACTGAGAATTCGGAGAGGAAACCTGAGATTTGATATGCCAGGTGGAACAGCCTCTGAAATGGCTTATCGTGTCATCGGCTTGTACAGCCAAGGAGCTCTGGGGAGCAAATCCCAACATCAAAGCTCCTATCTCCTAAGCAGCAGGCGCCTTCTTTCCACAATTGCATTGCAGACTCTCCGTTTAACTCATTACACTAATAAGATGAAATGCTGGTTTTAAAGTGTTTTTATCATTGGTTCAGCCAAGTATCTTGACATCCTGGTTTTTAGAGGATCAAGGGTGGGGGTGGTTATCACTGCACACAAACAGCAGGGTCTCTACTGCCCAATGGGCTTCGGTGACAGTAATCGTGGAGGAAGAAAGAAAAGTAGCCTTCAATATTATGGCAGTGAGGTCAGGTTCAAAGGCAGCTGCCTGTCTTGCAAGATGCTAGTGAAAGATAGGGCGGTCCTGTATCTGTAATATGAGGATAATACCTTGCCTATCTGTAAAATCCCTTTAAAGTCTACAAGAGAAAGGCACTACATTTAACACTGCACAGTGCTGTGTAGAGGTAGCCAATATAGCTTGGATACAGGAAGCAGCATACCCTGAAAACCCTCTCAGGGTAAATTAGTTCATTTGGCACACTGTTTTAATGCAGCTATTCTGTTCTCTGGCTCGCCAGCTAGCTGGACGGTGCAGTGTAGTCATCCCATGGTCTTAGCACAGCGCAAATTGGTTGGTGCAGATGAATGGCTATAAAGTTTTGTGCAGCAATGGTTTTTCTTCCAACTCAGGTCTCACTCTCACGTTTCCTGGAATCTGTCCCTGTTCTGAGGTGCACGATGAGATACTCTAGTCTACACAAAGCACTTCACTTGCATTGGATTTCTAACCTGCTCACATTTGATTGATTCACCAGAGTTTGTTTTTTGACCCCGATTTGTTCCAAAGAAAAGGGGGGAAAAAAACCCTCTGTCTAAGTCTGGATCTGATGCAATGAGACATCTGACATAGAAGATGAATTGAGGGCTGCATCTAAAGTGCCAGATACATAATACATTCTAAATAGGCTTCATTAATAGTAACAATTAAAGTTACCATTGTGGATTGGATACGTTTTCTATTAAATTTGCCCTTGCAATCCCCAACTCAGATTCACCTAGTAATAATGAGCCGTGTCACTTCTGATCTATTTCTCATAATTGCTTCCTTCTCTCCTAAATCTAGGCAAAATATGATTTATAGACAAGGCTGTAATCCTTATGTCATGGGCATTTAGTTTCTGAGTGTCGGGTAGGGTGAGGGGAGACCTCGTGGGAAGGAGCCCTGGCTCGGCGACAACTGCAGTTTGTAAACTTAGTTCCCTTTTTCTGGCACATGGCAAACTGCTTTTCTGAGTCAGGGCAGAGTAAACCAGTTAAAGCTCATCTCCAAGAAATTCCCCAGGTATAAAAATGCTACTCAGTGGTACATGACTGGCATGATGGCTTCTTTTTGCATCCCCTAGATGATGCTAGCATGCTAGAAGAGGTTGGGAAGAGGTCTGGACAAGGTGCTCAAGGTATTCTGCATTGTTGGAGATTCCTTAGGGACCACGGTATCCTAGGGCTAAAATTAAAACTGCTTTAGACTACATTGGAGTATATGAGAGATCCTTCCTCCTTGTGGCCAGTCTGCTAGCAGTTAACGAAGTATCAGTGCTGACAAGGTTGCTCCTTTAACTCTGATGCACTTTAGTACTAAACAGCCTGGATTCAAAACCTGATGGGCAATGAAGGAGTTGGGGGGAGTTCCTTATGCATCTTCCGTTCTAGTATAGAGTCCTACCAGGCAAGTGTGAACGAAACATCTGCAACGCATACTTTTTGAAAGTCTAGCACAACAGGACACCAGGCTTCATACCAGCTGCATTGTATGTAACCCACTAATGGATGTGGTATAGGGTCCATTAGAAGCCTGTAACAATGCAGGCTTCTAGCGCTGGACATTTTCCTAGTTCAGGCAAAATGAAGTCTTGTCTGATGGGGTAGGTCTGCCATCACTGACTTGGGGAATATGGAGGTTTTGTGTCCAGCTTAAAGATTGCAGTGCCTTTGGTTCGTCTATAGTAGGGGTGAGCAAAATGCAGCCTGGGGGCCGAATGCGGCCCACCAGACCATTCTTATCCAGCCCGCGAGGCCCCTAAAAAATTTAGAAAATTAGTATTTATCTGCCCTGGGCTACCTGTCATGCGGCCCTTGATGCCTTACCAAAACTCAGTAAGCGGCCCTCTGCCCAAAATAATTGCCCGCCCCTGGTCTATAGAGTATTTTGACAGCAACTGCCCAGCTCCCTCCATACCACCAGGCACTAATGCACTGTCAGTGATTGATAACCCATAAAACAAGGCAGTGACCGTCCTCAAGGTTTGTTATCTGGGTTTAAACCAAAGCCAATTGTGAGGTTAAAGTGTGAAAAAAGCTCCTTAATAGTGAAGTAAATCTTCACCCACTCAGAACAGAATTTGGCCTTTTAATCTTTGCTGCCGGCACCTAAACCTGGCAACCTTTCCCTCTTCAGAAAGGGAAGTACGGCAGCCACTTCACACACGTGAATGAAGATTTCAAATGAAGCAATCCAGCCAGCAAAATGCTCCCCTATTCCCAGAAAAGGGACCAGCGACTCATCCCCCGGCAACTTTTCTATACGGGGAGATTAAGCCGGGCGAGGATAATTTTGTATAGAAAGCGTTTCTCTTCTGAAAGGCAATCATCCCCATGGAACAAAAAAGAGCGAAAGTATCTGAGGATTAAGTCTGACTCTCCCTACTGTCGCCTTAGCATTTCTTTTATCGAGGGATTTATTGCTTAGTGAAATAAAATTTTTAATTTCCTATTTTTTTATTTTGGTGGCTGAAAAGGATTTGAGGGAGGGACTGGGGGGAAGGGCAACCCACTTGTCATGCTTTTAATATCCTCAATGGCCTTATTATAACAAGGCTTTTAAATCACCACACAGGGGAAATGTTAGCGTTCCCATTCTTTGCAAGGAGCGTGGATCCTCAGGTGGGTGCGATTCAGCACAGACCCACGGGAGTCAATGGGCTAGATCCCAAGACGATGTCAACCAGGGTTTACCGTAGGCTTGAACACATGCCATCTCACCTGTGTTTGGGCTCCTCTTGAGGCCTTAGGTAGGCCTGACTCTGCGGTCTTTCCCTCCTACTTCCTAAAGTTTGGCTCCCACTTCTGCGGAGCCTTTCCTGCTTTCCCTTTCTATACAGCTAGAGATTAGAGAACGCTTTGCCAGGCAGAGGCATTTCCCACTTAACAGCTCTCCCCACCTTATTCCCTTAAGGAGCCTGTGTTTCACGGTCCCGTCTCTCCTGCTTGGCCCCTCTAACAAGTGCTTTGGCTGGAACTACATAGCAAGTAGCCCACCACGACAAACACAATCATGCTCAAAATTCATAAGTAATACAGACATCTCCCACATTATAACAGTGTTGATTTATATTGTGTGAATATCAGGCCCTGGGAGAACAAAAGCCACTGTACATAGCTGGTTGTCTACAGGCCGGCTAGAGATTCCCTTTTGCTGTAGTTTCACAGATTTCATAGATTTGTAGGGGTGGAAGGGACTTCAGTCGATCGAGTCTGACCCCCTGCCCTGGGCAGGAAAGAGCACTGGGGTCAGATGACCCCAGCCAGGGGTTTGTCCAGTCTCCTCTCAAAGACCCCCACGGCAGAGGAGAGAAGCCCGTTCCAGACTCTGGTAATCCACACCATGAAGAAGTTCTTCCTAATGTCTAGTCTAAATCTGCTCTCCGTCAGTTTGTGGCTGTTGTTTCTAGTTACTCCAAGGGGCTCCCTGGCAAACGGAGTATCTCCTGTTCCTTGCTGTCCCCCCACTGATGAATTTGTAGATGGCCACAGGATCACCTCTCAGCCTTCTCTTACAGAGGCCGAAGAGATCCAGGTCCCTCAATCTCTCCATGTAGGACCTTAGCTGCAGGCCCCTAACCAGATGAGTGGCCTTCCTCTGAACCCTCTCAAGGTTATACACATCCCTCTTGAAGTGCGGCGCCCAAAACTGGACGCAGTGCTCCAGCTGCGGCCTGACCAGTGCCGCATAGAGAAGTATCACCGCCCTGGACCTGTTCACGATGCACCTGCTAATGCATGATAAAGTGGGGTTAGCTCTATGGATCACTTCCTCACATTGTCAACTCATGTTCATCTTGGAGTCAACTATGACTCCAAGATCCCTCTCTGCTGCTGTGCTGCCTAGAAAGTCATGTCCCAATCTGTAAGTGTGTTGGTGATTCCTCCTCCCCAGGTACAGCTCCCCAGGCACTTATCCTTGTTAAACTGCATCCTATTTTGTTCTCCCCATTTCTCCAGCCTGTCCAAAACCACCGGACTCCGCTCCCTGCCCTCCGGTGTGTTTACTTTGCCCCATAATTTGGTGTCATCCGTGAACCTGGGACAAGGGTGCTCTCCATGCCCTCGTCCAAGTCCCTGATGAAGATATTGCACAGCACTGGCCCAAGGGAAGTAACATTGGTTTCCATCGCTTTTTGTTGGACCCCTGGTAGCAGGTTGAGCTGTAATGTTCCCTTGTGTCCCCAGACATATTTGAGTCCAGGATCTCCATTGCTGCTGATGGATAATTTTGTTCACTGTCAGATGTGGTAAGCTGTGCACTGTACGTGGTAGTTTTCTGCTAGGAAATGAAGTCTTATGGGGCATTTGTGGCTAACAATAAGGTCCTAAAGATGCTTTAATATCCTATAAAGAGTCCTCCCTTCCTTGCATTTCTGATGGTAGGAGCCACCTTTGGCAAACCCCAGACCAATCCTTACAGAAGACCCAAGATGTGTGCGGTTGGGAGGTGGGGTGCGCATGCCAGGAGACTGGCTATGAATTTGGAGTCTTAGCACTTCTGTTCCAGGTTTCTGCTGGTCTGGGGCATGCCAGATAGCAGCTCTCACTGTATCTTGCTTCCAAAGCTTGCCCCTTGTTTCCAGCTGTCAGCATTACATCTGGAAACTGTAAGGGACTTACAAATTTCAAGGAACCCCGGCCAGAGCAAGCAAACGAATCCAAGAGAGATCCAAGCCTTCTCATGCTGCTGATGCCCTCCTTGAAAGCTGGGGAGAGAGGTCACTTGGAGACATTCCCCCTGCAAACCAGCTCCCTGTCCCCTAAGAGTCTGAATTTTGTATGCCTGAGATTAACTAATAAGCCCCTGCCAAATGGAGAGCAAGCCACAGTAATGGCAAAACCCTCCTGACAAATACACTCCCCGCAAAGCTGACTGTCATCATCTCATTATATCAATAGTGATTAAGAGGAAACTGGCAGTTAATCCCTTGCAAGGTATTTTGATGATTAAATTGAGAGTGCTTGGTATAAAGCCTCAGCATATTAAATTTGACTCTAGGCGGAAACAGTAGAGAGGCAGCGTTTCTGTGACCCTCCTTGGAAAAGCTGCATCTTGCAAGGGAGCGATTTTTTTTTTTTTTTTTTTTTGGTCTGAGCATCTCTCCATATGTGTTTAAACATGTCTGAAATACTGTAGGAAAGTTCAGTGCTTGGCAGATCCAGCAGAGTTTCTCCTTGGCATTTTAATTCTGTTGTCCAGATGTGGCCAGAAACCCTGGAGCTAGGGACAATGCAATGCACAGTACGGGACAGATCCTGGCCAAAAGAGCTTATGGTCTAAATATCCCTGATGTACAAAGGGTGGGGAAAGTGCAATGTACTGGCATTGTGGGGAGGCTATCTTATAGATGAGTAATCAAGAGGCAAAAAGCAAACCCCTGGTTGTCTTTAGTAGCTAAACTCCAAGACCGCTGTTCATCTCAGTTTTCCTCTGCCAGGTGTCTAAGGAGCTCCAATCATTGCAAATGTGAATTGGTATATTAGGCCTCACAATATACTTATGGAGCTAGCAACCCATTACCTTCCCCTGTTGCATACAAGAGTAAACAGGGACACAGCTTGTCCAATGTCTCATTAAAAGCCCTGGGAACTGAACGCAGGGGTCCTGGCTTGTGCCTGTGGCCAATATTTAGACTGAAGGCCATCACTGGCTGGCAGGTGGCATGTGGGTGAAAGTCAGGAAATCGGTCCCCATCTTATTTCTGATGAGAAATCACAACGACGGAGCTACTGATCTGGAGAGATCTGCTTGGATTCCTCAGCTGTGGCTGTCATTCCCCTTGACCCCCAAAGGGTTCATTAGAGAAGTGTTTGTCTGGTGCTTAGCAGAGAGGACATGGCCCTTCCCTCAGCCCCGCTAGCAATAACAGCAGCAGGTTAATGGGCCCCCACAGATGAGCAGTGTTGTTGGGTTGCTAATTGGGGCGGGAGGTGAATGGGAGCAAGATCCCCCCCCAGGCCTCAGAGAAACATCCTTCTTCCTCTCGCCGTGTTCATGATCTGCAGTGTGACACTTTCCCACAGTGAGGGCTTGTGGGGCACAGTGCATCAGTTTTAGGAGACTTTGGAGGAGAGTCAGAGACGTTGCATCAGTTGGGGAAGGGAAGGGTAACTGGAATAGTCTTGAGCTCAAGTAATAGCCTACCACAGCTCCAGGGGCATCCAACTCAGAGCCACTAAGACCTCCACAACCTCCCCCTGCCCATGCCTCTCAGCCTTTCCTTCTCCATATCCCACGCCCAGGGCATCTGCTCATTCACTTCAGTCCCTAAGCTTTCTGGTTCTCCAGTGAGAGGCTCTCAGCCCATGTCCTCAGCAAAGCACTTCCATTACAGTGCATGCTTTCTCACTTCTGAATCATCAGTGTCCATCAAAGCACATCAGGTGCCCCTGTGTGTGCCAGGGGCATGCCAGGTGCACCCTGCTGCGAGTGAGCTCTGGGGTGCAGGAAGAAGATTATGAAGAGGGGAAAGGGAAACACACACTGAACCAAGTTCCTTGCTGGTCCCTTGCTCCATGGGTGTTATTAGAGTGAACTTACCCCCCTGGATTAATGCAGTGACCGTTTCAGCAGCCCATTGCTCAGCTCCTAAGCATGGAACAATATTTTAAAAGCCATCCGAACTTACCAACATACCCAGTTTCCCTTTCCGTGTTTCTTCTCTCCACAGTGGCACGCTTCTAGATGTTCTCATTTTCACACAACACAATAAGCCCATGTTGCCTCAACTTCTCATTGCCATAAGGCCATATTGGAGCCAAGATGTTAGAAAGTCTTGCACACTGGCGTTGGTGGGCACTCTTGCTCTCTTCCCGTGATGCATGGTAGCATTGGAGGGATTTGGGGGCTCCTTTTGTATTAAAAATCCTAGGTTGGTTTCAGGGCCTTAGGGGTCTTTTGTGGCTTGTATTGTGTGTGGCAGGGGTGGGAGGAGAGTACAGGGCAGATGGTCTTTTGAACTATCTTGGACTTAACATCTGTCCATGATGGGTTGCGACTGCAGGGCACTAATTTGATTCAGGTGGTCTTTTCCTGTCCTGTACAAACACCAGTAAAATTTGGAGTGAACAGGATGAAGATTCAATGCCAAAATAGGATGCAGATTGGCACAGACCTGTTGAGGAGCCGGACCCAAAGCATTCTGAATTTGCCCAGCTATGTCCAGGCATAAACTAGCATCTAACAAAGAGGCTCAGGGCAAAACTTCTCCAGGGGGGCAGGGAATCCTACAAGTGTCAGCTTTCTTGTACCATCTTCTGAAGCCACTGATCTGGGCCTTTGTCAAATAGGGGGCTCCAGGTTAGCTGGTTCTGGTTGCACCGAGCCCTCCACCTCCGGCTTTGGGCTGCTGGGTGCCAGGCTCTCGCACTCACAGTCCATCGTGCAGCTTGCAAAGAAGCTGGTTCCTCTCTGTCCTGCTCCTGACTTTCTCATTGTTGTCTGCCTGACAGTTTTTCAGGAACATTTTAGCTCCTACCAGGAGCTCGGGATGGGGTTTGTTATTTCAGTCTCTTCCTTCTCCCCACACCCAGCATGTGTTAGTTTTCTGGCTGGCTTGCTCTGAATGAACCCCGCGTCTAAAAAGGCCCAGGTGACGAACCCCTCTCCATCAGCCAGAGTTAAATAGACTTTGATGTCTCCGAGCCCTTCCCAGTAATTAAAAGAAATGTGATGGCCCCTCACTGGCGCTAATTTATTCTGCTGCTCTGCCTTAAAAACCTCGCTGCCAAGAAATGTCACATTTTTTCGCACGTCAGGCCATGTTTGTCTGAGCCGACCGGAGTCGTTCAGACATTCAGGCCTGGGCTGTCCACAACTGCCTCCTGCCTTGGTTCAGAAACCCTCCTCAAGCCCCAATAAATATGCATGGAAAGGCAACATATATGACTCCTGGATCGATGTGTCAAGGCTCATTTACGTGGTTGTCACTGCCTTATCTGCTTATCCATCTCCCAAGGCCACGCTTGCTGGCGCCACTTGCCAGCTGCCTGTCTGGGCACATGGCACTGGGCCCCTCGTTCATCCACACCTTACAATGTCTATATTCACTGGTTGTGAACAGCCATTGAGCTCTGGGGAGGGCTACGGCGTTTCCTCAGTGATGCCCAGAACAGCAAGTGCTGCTCCCAAGCCTTTGGTCTTCCAAACTCCGCAGCCTCCCACCACCATGGCTAGTCCAGCTTCTGAGTTTCTTGCTGGGGCAGTGGAGGCTAAATCAGTGGTTAAAAGGGCTGTTTTAGCTGTGTGCAAGAACAGCTGCTAGCCCTCCAACTGCCTCGTTTGCTGTAGCATAGACTTGACCTCTGTCACCAGTGAGGTATAATACACCATATCCCCTCGTGGAGGCATATCATGCGATTCAGCCTCATCTCCACCAGCTCGGATGCATCATCCCAGAAGATGCAATGTCAGAGAGGGCACAATGCCCAAAACAGAGGTAAAATGTTAGCTCCTTCCACAGCCTCCTGGTAGCTCAGGAAGCCAGATGCTTTCTGCCTACTCCAATGGAGCCAGCGCTCCTACTTTGGCTTTGCTGTAGATGTCCAGGAATGGAGCTGCCCAAGCGACCACAGCACTGCTGGGATGGTCTTAGAAGAGGCAGCTTGCAAGTGGTCATCCCACTAGAGACATAGTTATTGTCGTGGTATCTGTCCATCCCATGTTAGTTCTGGTTGGTTGGTAGGCATCCAATGCAACGCTCCAATGTCCTTAACTCCAAACTGGGTGCAATACGGTGTTCTCTTCTCCCATTTACTCCCCTAAATTATTAATATTTTCTCATGTGTTCGGTTGTCTTCTGCAGGTCAAATCCAGGTTCTGGAGCTCTTGCTGACCTTTAAGCTTGGACGCCCATGATTTATTGGAGGCCTCAAGTCATCATAAATGCTAAGTAATAAGTGTTACAAAATGTATTTCTTTTTAATTTGTCCTTTCACCTTGTCTCACCCTGGGCTGGATAATAAATGGCATTTTAATGGCTGGGCTGATTATTTCCTGCCGCATGCAGATGCGGACTGCTCCCCACCTCCATTGCTCTTCTGGCTTACCCAATTATCAGGCTCATAACAGTCAGCAATCCAGGCAGGGCAGTTTTTGAAGCCGCCTGGGGGAATTAGGCACCTGGTTTGGGAGGAGTTGGATGCCTCATTCCTACCTGGTGACTTTTGAAATTCTCATTGACATTTTACTTGACCAGGCAACATGCCTCCCCAGACAATGGGACGTTACAGAGACTGAGAATCAGTGCCAGCAATTGAAGGGTTAATTATCAAAAATCTGCAGTCCTTATGGGCAAAGAGAGAATAGAAACCACTAAGAAGTTAAACAGAAAAGAGAACTGAATGGGTTTGGGGGTTGGTAATACTCCAAAGTGCATCCCACCACCTCTCAGGGGGCCAGTCTGAGACTAAGTACACTTTCACCCATATGAGACATGGCTGTAGGCACTGTTTGTCCTGTGTAATTATAGAGGCACCATGCATACGAGCACCTATGCACATGTTTAACATGCACAGGCATCATCTTGATTCTTATGCTTAAAGTTAGGCACCTGGCTAAGTGTTAGCAGGGTTAGGGCTTCCATTAGTTTTACCTTTTAAAATATCAAGATGCAGAGAGGAAACACTTTTATCATTTATGGAAGTATAAAGACCAGTCCTCAAGGTGTACTATTTAAAGGAGAAATGTGGGAGGGGCTGTTTCCCTAAAATTAGATCTTTGTGTAAACAGGAACCCTTTTTTGAATTAAAAAAAAAAGCGAGTTGACATTGCCTTTGTAGTGCCTCATGTAAGGAATTTTGTATCTTGGAAAGAACTGAATCATTGCAGCTTTGGGCACAAGTTCATCCCTTGGCCACAGACCTTGCATAAAACACACAAAGTGGAAAAGACAGTTTTGGGCGAGTCCTGAGAAGGGCCCAGATGAAGTGTCTATAAAGGAAAGCTTGTCCCAGATTTATGAGCGAACAGACTACTGCCGTCCCATAATAAATATGGATGATCCAGGCATAACAACTTAAAGCATCTCTTGTCTAAGTCACCTCGGTATAATCTTGTCCGCGGATGTGGTTGTTTTAGATAGCATGAAGACAGAAGGGATACAGTCCAGCTCCCACCTGGACTTCGGACTATTTACTGTTCTCCCTTTGCCAAAACTCCCGTTGACCTTGGGATGTGACCCAGGAAGACTAAGCAATGGCGTTTGCAATTATAGCAGGAAATAAAGAAGTGCTAGGGAGAAAGCTGGTCCATGAATAAATGAGGAGGGCAGTGAGATTAATGATGATGAATGGGAGGGAGTTCAGAGAAGAGCAACAAAACTGTTCCAGGGCCCGGGGAGAATGACTTATGGGAAGGCAGCAAAGAGCTGAATACAGCCAGGAGTGCGGCGGGGAGACGAGGCTCAGCAGGTGCAAAATGCAGATGGGAATGCCTGAGAGCAGAGCACACGGGCCTATCCCCGGGGCAGGGGAGTAGGGGGCTCCTCAGGTTGTGGATCTCTCTCTCCAGGGAAGAAACAGGAGTCCTGTTGCTTGGGACTTCCCCAGTCAGATGCTGCGTCTGAGGGAACAATCCTGCATTGGGAAAGAGAGCGCGGATGGAGTCACAGGCCTTCTCTATTTCTAAAAGAGCCTGTGGCTTCCTCCAGAAGGTCCTAGGGCCTGGAGTCTTAGGGCGGGGAGGGTTATAGCTGAAGCCATGACAGCTGTTCCAGGTGTTTGCTGCTGTCCCATAGTAGATTCATAGACATTAGGGCTGGAAGGGACCCTGGAGGATCATCGAGTCCAGCCCCCACCCCAGGGCAGGAGGTCAGCAGGGATCATAGGATCCCAGCAACATAAACATCCAAATGTCTCTTGAAGGTGTTCAAAGCGGGTGCTTGAACCACCTCCGGCGGCCGTCTATTCCAGACCTTGGGGGCTCGGACAGTAAAGAAGTTCTTCCTTGTGTCCAGCCTGAAATGGTCTTGCAGGAGTTTGTGACCGTTCAACCTCATCATCCTTTGGGGTGCTCAGGTGAACAGATGTTCCCCCAGATCCTGGTTCTGGGAGTAAGTGGGGCCCTTTCCTGGATCGAGACCCCTATTAATGCTAGGTAATATATGAAGCCTGAACATGGAAGAATGTCTCACTGCCTTCCTCACTGAGCTCCCTAGAGCAGTGCTTCTGGGGCTCGGTGTTTCCGTCGCCACCCCCTCCTCCTCAGCAGACAGGCTCTTTGAAACCATATTGAAATGCTACACAATAGCCTGATTAAATTAACAGAAGAGTTGACAGATGCCTGTGGCCCGGCAAAGTCTGTTCCAATGCTCCTTCTGCTCAGAAACGCTCTGTCTCCCTGCCCAGAAATGCTGTCATGCCATCAGCTTCCTCCCCAAAACTATGGCAACGTTTCGCTCTTCCTCATCTGTATTATTGAGAACAGGGGGAGGGGGGAACCCTGCTCCGGGGAGATCTTCAGGCTCTGAGCAGAGGGTCGTCTGTAGTAGGAAAAGGAGGGGAAATGCCACCGCATCTGCCGTAGCTGCCTGTAATATGTCATCCACGGGGGCTAACGCTGGAGTCAGACACATACGTTTCCTCTGCTGGTGTTGTAGGATAGCAGCAGAGGTGTGTTGAAATAGAAGTGCTTTATACCAAGAAAAGTCCAGTGGAAAGCAGGTGAGGTCCCACCAGCACCTCCTCACCTACCACCTCACCTGCCTGGCCCCTCAACCCCCTACCTGGAGGACTGCTCAAGAACCAAATCTCTGGAGTTTCTTGGCTCTTCTGCAGGCCATTTGCTGGGCTGCGGTGGAGCAGAAGTCCTGGGTCTTCCAGGGAACCTAGGAGCCCTCCCAAGCTGCCAGATCTGTGGCTTCTCAGCAGCAGCCTATGTTCCCAGGGTCCTTGGCCCAGGTCAATCAACCATGTGGACAGTCCTGTAGTCATGGACCTCAGCTCTTGCACATCATTTTGAACAGGAGAGTGGAACAAGAAGGAGGCGGTTTTCCAAACTGAAATGAAACCATATTTCAGTGGATCTAAATTTTCTGCCCAAAAGAATGAGCATTCTCTGCATGGTCCTGCTCTAGATGTAGTCTTGCCAGTGGAGGAAGACAGTGTGTTAGCAGCAGGGGTATATGTCTCTCCACTTACCTTGTCTTTGGGATTTCTACCCTACCTGTTACTGCACTATCCCTCTCTCCTCCCCCCTGTAGTTCTCTTTGGTTTGCCTCACTGTTTCAGTGAGCGGCTCACAATATGTCCATACATAACTGTGACCCTGCAGTGCTTTTGTTTTTCCACGTTAAGTTTCCTAGATCTGAGCTGGGACACGAGTGGTGTTTATTCTCAGAGATGGCGCAGCATGGGATGAAGATGCACACGCTTTGCTCTCGCCTAGTGACTTGAGTCCTTTTTGCACTGTCCTTTTGTTTAAGGGTCACTCCAGATCTGAAAGTGTGTTATTGTTTTTTGCATATGGACAACTGCAGTACTTGGTTCCCACTAGACATTTTTTCTAATTATTGACTGATAATCTTTTTATATTGTGATAACCCCTAGAGGCCTCCACCAACTTCAGCTCCCACCATACCAGCTACTATACAAGCAATACAGGTCATAGCCCCTGCACCAAGTTGCTCAGCCACTTTGCAGAGACTCAAGGATCCCAACACCTTGTTAATTATAGATAAGCTGGAGCTGGTGAGAGCTTGCAGCATGAAACCTATCTGGGCTCTGGGCCAATCAAGGGCATCAAAGGGCGAGTGAAGGAGAGGAGCAATCAGAGGGGACTTGAAAGGTGCTGACTTCTCTGCTCTCAGCAGCAGGCCTGGCTCTATCCTTCCCAGGCTGGAGGGAGAATCTGCAAAACAAAGTCCTGCTCATCTGGGAGCCATGAATCATCCCCTCCATTATTATTCACAGCCCCCTTCAGCAGGTTCGTTTAAAGGGAAGAGGGAAAAAATCAATATTATTACCCATTATATAGCACCCTGCAATAAAGGTTAAGTGGCAGCTTTCTCTGACAAGGGCACTGATCTTTACTCTAGTCATATACCTTCAATGGAGAGACAAGGGAGCTTTTCCTCCCCCTTTTTTTAGTACACCACTGACTTTAATAGTAGATGGTACACTATGTATTTTACGACCAGCCAGGAAGCAGTCTGCCTCCCTAGGAGAGCCAGCTCCTACCACTATTTGTTCCCCTGTTGGTGAGGGGCTCTTGGAGGTAAATCCAGTGAAGGATGGCACTCAAGGGACCTACTCCCAACTCTGCTGCTGGTTTGCTTGATGACCTTTGGTAAGTCACATCACCTCTCTGGGCCTTGGTTTATGCATCTGTACCACGAGACTAAAGCATCTGACTTTCTCTGGGATCTCGGGGATTGTTGTCTGTGCTCCAGTGGGGAGAGGGAAAGGGCAGGCAGCTGCTTTCATCACCAGGGTGCTTTGCTTTCCAAAGGTTTGAAAACTGTCCCCCACCCCTATCCCCGCCCCCAAAATACATTTGTAATGCATCCCAATATCTATAGGACTACTACTCTGATCACATATAGTCTGAGATGTGTTCCTGGGATGCTGGAGGGTTGCGCCCAGAGCAAGCAAGAATCCTAATGTGCCAAAGGACAGAGCAGGGTGTGCTGTGAACATCATTGACTCCTTGTTCTTTGCCATGCACAGAGAAGCCCCCTTCTCCCCTCCAGGTATGGAGGGTAAGAAGGGAGCAAACAGCAGAGCTGAGAACAGACCCTAGGAGTCTTAGCTGCCAGTAGTCTTGGGCCACCAGTTGCAGTCCTTGGCCTTGGCCACCAGTGGTCTTGAGCCACCAGTTGCAGTCCTTGGCCTTGGCCACCAGTGGTCTTGGGCCACCAGTTGCAGTCCTTGGCCTTGGCCACCAGTGGTCTTGGGCCACCAGTTGCAGTCCTTGGCCTTGGCCACCAGTGGTCTTGGGCCACCAGTTGCAGTCCTTGGCCTTGGCCACCAGTGGTCTTGGGCCACCAGTTGCAGTCCTTGGCCTTGACCACCAGTGGTCTTGGACCACCAGTTACAGTCCTTGGTCTTGTCTACCGGTGGTCTTGGACCACCATTTGCAGTCCTACCCCCTATGAAAGCTGGATCAATCGTGAAACCCACTTCCAGGATTTTGTAATCAGCTGGGTGTTATCAGTCTGACTTTTCTGACCTCACAAAGCTGTGCTGCATCCTCTATTGTTTCTTCAGAACAGCACTGTGACTGCTCCTTTCCCACCTGGGGCTGCTAACAATATCTGATGTACGAATCAAGCCATATGCCCTACCAGGGTTAATGTATCGTGGCAAACAGCCCTCACCCTTCTCTGCAAATGCCTATCATGAAGCTGCCCATCCTTTCTCCCTGGATGTCTCTGCCACGCGCTCCAGCACACAGAGCCGGTATCCAGAGGCCACCAGGAACCCTGTTTGTGCTTAACTCCCCAGCTTGCCGTCAGTTCCTCTTCGCTAGCGCCTACATCCAGAGGAGGTGTTGCATGGAGGCAAAGCAAGAGGACAGCCAGGCACAGGCAGCTGTGCAGAAATGCTGCACCAGGGTCACATAAAAGGAATTTGCATCTGTCCCAAGAAGTTGGTTTAAATCAGCAAGGCAGCATTGTTAGCAGCACTCGGTTGCTATGGTAATTGGCATTATCTAAAGGCCTGAATGGATGATTATTGTTATTTATTATTTTAATCTAGCCCTAGTCCCCTATCGCCACAGTGTCTGAGCACCACACAAACACCGAGGACTTTGTTCTTGCATCTCTTCTGTAAGCGAAGGCAGAATTTCCTCCGTGCTGGTTGTAGCTGTGTTCATCTAAGGACACAGACAGACGAGGCTCTTTGGGTAGATGCGATGTCTTTTATTAGCCCAACTAAATACTTTAAAAAATTGTTTGTTACAAGCTTTCAAGCCTGAAGAAGGCATAGGGGGAGTCCGCTGGTGTTTGTCTGCTCTTCGGGGTGGAGCAGAAGCTTAATTTCCTCCGTAGCTGTCAAAGGTAAGATTGTGATTTTTAGCAAAACAGCTTGTGATTGTTGGCTGTCCAGCTCAAGACCCCCTCAGTGACCTGATTTTTCCACACGGGAGGAGTCCCAAGGTGGGCATCCAAAATCACTGGCCACTGCTGAAACTCTCAACTAGACGCCGATTCAGGGAAATGTCACTCTTCATGACAGCCCCTATGCGTGGCCTGTGAAGTCAGTGGATCTTAAAGCACATGCCTGAGTGATGTCCCGAAACAGGGTCTAAGAGTCTTGGCCAAGGTTGCATACGGAGTCTGTGGCGGATCCATGAACGAGTTTTCTATTTTATTGCCTCAGCTGCAAAACTCCCCTTCCAGAAGCACAGCATTAACCAACATGTCCCTGTCCCGAAAGACTGAGTAGACAAGATTCGAGGAGCAGAGAGGCACGGGTGGTTAGACCGACAGACAGACATTGGAATGGAGGGAGGCTTGTTAGTTAGTCAAAACCCAAACCACAAATAGTCTTAGTCCCATTTCCATCAGCATTTCAAAGGCAGAAGGACCACCCCCACCATGCAGTCTCTATTGCTTTATTGTTTCCACCTTCCCGTGCCTTCCATTTAACACTTGAGTGAAAATGCCAGAGGCTCTGCCTTTTATGTGTTTCCTCCGAAGTATTCCCCCTTCCCTTTTCCCTTTTGCTGTTAACCTTTCTAAGAAATTTTTAATTAATCACAATGAAGCAGTTGCCGAATTTTTCCCCCGTGGAGGAAAGAGAAATGGGGAGCCTGAAACTTTTTGCCCGAGGAAATTCCACAGTGAAGCGTGATGGGCATTACATTGAAACGCAGGGCTAGAGCAAGGGTGGGCAATTACTTTGGGCAGAGGGCCACTTACTGAGTTTTGGCAAGCCATTGAGGGCCGCATGATAGGCAGCCAGGGGCAGATAATATATATTAAATTTCTACATTTTTCAGGGGCCCTGTGGGCCAGATACAATCGCCTGGCGGGTCGTTTCTGCCCTCTGGGTTGCGTTTTGCCCACCCCTGGGCTAGAAATACACTTCTGGGCTAGACAGTCCAGTCCCCTAAATTCACAGAGAGCCATTAACCGAAAGGACCCCCCGGACTGGACAATCAGGAGTGACCATCCCAGAAACTCATGTCCTAAGTGTTGTGGAGGGTGCAAATAATGACCAACCCACCGCATGTTGTCAGAAGGGTTTGGACCCTGGCCCTTCAGGAGAGACCTCTGTCAGCCAGCTACAGAGGACAAATGTAGGTTATGCACTTATGCTAGCGGTCTGGGTTAAACATCCTTTTCTGTCATAGGCTTTTTGTGGGGGCTTGGGGAAGCTCTGGGGAAAACTTCAGGAAAAAATCCCACCAAAATAATAGTAATAGAAATAGAAATGACTGGCAGGAGCAGTAGGTTGTTTTCTCTAGGGGAGATGACCCGTGTGTTACATCAGAAATGATGCCTGGCTCAGTGCATAATGGGATTGTGTCGATCCTAAGAAGGAGGGTTTCTGTCCTCACCCATGACCTGGACCATTAAAAATGTTCATTTCCATGCAAGCTGCTACCTCCCCTGCTTCCTCTGACATTGCGCAGCTAAATCTCTCAACAAAGGAGACGTGCTAGGTTAATCAAGCATGTCCCTCCTATGATTATTATTTATTAATGCTTATAGCCCCAGTCGTAGCCAGCTACACGCTTCCAAAGTCACAAGGAAAAGGAGTCATGGAGCTTTCAAAGCAGGTCTGAGATTATCCATGCTACTGGGTGCCATGTGTTCATTATACGTGCTGGTGTATCAATGGGGACAGCAGGGTGTGCTCATTAACAGTGTCCTCCCTTTGCTTACAGTGGTGACATCTTAAGTTGGGCTCTACATAGAAAATGAGGGGTGGATGGGACCTCAGGAGGTCATCTAGTCAACCCCTGCTCAAAGCAGGACTGTGCCCAACTAGCTCATTCCAGCCAGAGCTTTGTTGAGCCGGGTCTTAAAAACCTCCAAGGACAGAGACTCCACCACCTCTCTGGGTAACCTGTTCCAGTGCTTCACCACCCTCCATGTGAGAAAGTTTTGCTTGATATCCAACTTCAACTTCCCTTGCTGCAACTTGAGCCCTTTGCTCTTTGTTCAGTCATCTGCCACCACTGAGAACAGCCCAGCGCCATCCTCTTTGGAGCCATCCATCAGGTAGCTGAAAGCTGCTATTAAATCCCCACCGTCTTCTCTTCTTCAAACTAAACAAGCTCAGTTCCCTCCACCTCTCTTCATAAGTTACTTGCCCCAGCCTCTGCAGGACCTCTTTGCAGGCCTCATTCCTGAGGAGGCCTGGGGTAGAGGAGCACGTGCCTAGAAGAAATCCCGCTAGAGAAATCCCTCTTGTTTTATGAACTTTTAGCGCTGTGGGTGTTGCTCTGGACTAAACAGATTTCAGCCCTGACTGCAAAGGAGACTGAGATCCAAGACCCTGGCCCTTTGTCCTGATTCAAAATATCCCATTGCCCGTTTAATGAGAGGGGGCAAGTATCCTGGCCCAGTAAGAGATGAATGCGTTCCACTAGCCCGTCCACTTCTGCTTGGATCCTTTTGCAGCTCCTGTGCCTTTGAAACCCAAGGCTCAGCTCTACCTTAGGGTTGCCTGCATGTAAGAGATGATGACCAGTTGCTAAATATCTGCAAGATGCTTTGGGAATCTTCTGGGGGAGGGTGCAATGCAAGTGGAAGTGGAATATCAGTCACCTGAAAAAATGGCTTTGGAAAGATGAGCATCAATCAGTTGTTTCCCCCTTATTTCCCATTAGGAATAGACAGAAATGCTGTATATTTGGTCCTCGCTCACAGTGGTGAAGTTTCATTGTCGTTAGGGGCTGGCAGGGACCTTACAGATCATCGGGTCCAGCCCCCCTGCACTTGGGCAGGAAAGTTGATGTCAGATGATTGAAGTGAGTGGATATTATTATCTTTGCTTTATAGGGAAGTGCCAAAGCACAAGTTTGGTGGAGAGAAGTGCTGAGGAGGGTGAGAGTGACTAGATGCTGCAGCATATTCCCTGAGCACAAGATTTATGCTTATGCTTAACTTTAAGCACATTGTCTTATTAGAGTTGGTGAAATGCTCATCTTCAAATTAAACACGTTGTGCTCTGCTGTAGACTGGGTCCTGAGTGCCAAGGTCGCCCCTAAAGCCTAAAACCTCTCGAGCTGAAACTTGAACCTGTACTTTTTTTTTTCAATCTCAGTCTAGTGCCTTAATCCGCAAACCATCCTTCATCCCCCAAAGGGCAAGGATTGGCTAGCTCAAAAAGTAGACACCGTTTTTCCTGTGCACCATATAAATCTCAGCCAGAGAAGCACTTTTAAAATGAACATCTGATGGAAGAATAAATTCCCAGAGAAGCAGAAAGCAAAATGTAATAGGCTCTTCCTCAATGAAAGAATAGATCTGCTGACACTGGCATTTTCAGAGCACCAGAATAAAATATATTTTGTGCTACTGTCAAGACTACCAGAGCAGGTCCCTGCTGGAAGGTTATGAAACTGGGGTGATGGACGAGGTGGGGGAAAGAGCTCAGATAGTGTGTGTGTGTGTATATATATGTAGGCTTTTATCACAGGCATAGCTGGGCAGTACTGTGATCTGGGCAGGAACCGCAAGCAGAGGTTCTCTGCTCCAAGAGGACAGGACACCTCCCTGTTATTGCCGCCGACTTGCACGTCAAGTAGCCATTTAAACAGCAGTTCTCAGTGGCAGAAATTGAGGTGACATCTTCCAGAAAAAACAGCAAAACTCGGGCGGCTGCGTCTGCGCCACTGCTGCGGCTTGGCCCACCCTGCTGCTGGAGCTGCATCTGGAGCCGCTGCAGGGCAGGTGCAGGTGCAGGGTGCAAAGGGAGAGCGGGGACCAGGGATGGGAGGGTGAGGTGCCCCCACCATAAGGATTATGGACCACTCCCCCACCCATCACCATGCCGGTGGCTCTTAGCCCAAGAGAGCCAGTTGGAAAGCGTGTCCCCCCCCCCCCCCCCGGCAGAAAATGTTGACAAGAAGAAGAAAAGCATTATTTGGGATACAGACTGCCAGAGAAGTTCAGCTTTTCACTGAAACAAAAATCGAACTCCACCAACCAGAAAGTTTTCAGCCGAAAAGGGGGAAAAAAAAGAGCACTTCCAGCCAAAAACCTCCCAGCTGTCGCTTTTGATGAAAAACTGAAACCTTCCAAGAGAGCAGACATTTTCTGCGGAAGATCTCACTCGGCTCAGGACCCAGTTTTCCAAGCTTGGGCCATTTTGGGCTGCTCCAGCCCCTGCCTGGGTGAGATTCAGCACAAGTTGGGTTCCTTTCATTTCGATCGAGGTTTGAGTTTGACGGTGTTGCCCAGCTCCCTGCTTCAAGGAGGAGCTCAGTTGTCTTCAGACTCGGTCCCGAGTTAGCCGAAGTAACCAACTTCAGCTGGCCGCAACACAGTCTGATCAGGCCCCGCAAGCCAAACCTCAGCTGATGTGACCCTGTGACGCCCTACTCATTTCAGTGGAGCTACACTGATTTACACCAGCTAAGATTCAGGCCTGCGGTACCTCCTTTGTTTATACTGTCTAAAATACCCTGTTCTTCCGGCATTTATTCACGATAATGAGCTTTTCCTTCAGTGCCCATTGGAGAGGGAGGAAAGTTCAGTCTCCATGGTCCATCCAAGACTCCCCATAGTAACTAATAGCCACGGAGGGTTACAACCACTGTTGTACCTACAGCTGCTATTAAATGGTGCTACTGGCCCAGACCAAACCAACTACCGGCCTCTGCTTCTAAGGACCCTGTCACCTGGGTCTCTGGGCCTGATTCAGGTCCCATTAAAATGAATGGGTAGATCCCCATCTTCCATGGGCTTTGGACAGGTTCAGATGCCTGGGTAGTGGGCAAGTTGAGAAGCCCCTTGAGGTAACCCTGTGCCCTTTATTTCACTGTGGGCAAAATCAGGCCCTATGTCTCATGTTCACTCTCCTCCCAGAGACCCGCCTGGTCCCACATCCAAGTGGGATTTCCTGGCGGTCATCTTAGCACCTGTCTGGGTGCTGAGATTTTCAGGTTGCAAAGTGTGGGCAGGAAGTTCATGACAGCCTGGACAAGAGGTCTCAGGATTTCATGATCTGGTCTCTAGAGCTCTCTCTTCTTCCGCTCTGTCCTCGCCATGCCGCCTTTCCACACTCGCTGTGTGTCTGGGTCCACAGTAGATCCCACCAGCCAGTCCAGCCCACTGCTTTGCAGTGACTTACCCCTCTCCATGCTGCTTTGACCCAAACCCACACAAGTTTTCTAGTTAGCACTCACTGTGGGGTGGCACCGGGCATGCTGCTTCAGTCCTGCCTTGTGCTCCACCGCGGGGATTCCCTTAGCCCCAGTATCAAAGCACCTAGCTGATCCGGCCTGAGGCTAATGTTTGCAGTACATGCAGGATCATGTAGTCAAGATAATCCTGTGTGTTTAAGCTGCTTATCTGAGACCTGCTCTGCGGATATGATAGGAATTAGCCTTCAGTATGGCTATCCTTTGCTCTGTAGGCTCGGTTCCACTCTGGATAACCAAGCATATTATATCAGTCCTTCTTCATGGCCTTGCCACGTTCCCAGCTCTGCAGACACTGGAGAACACAGGATTCCCTCACTTGACTCATGGCTAGATATAACGTGGCACTACTGAGGTCATCTTCAGATATAATTCCACTGTTTCCTAGATGATTTTTGACTCCCTTGCTTTTAAAACTTCCTGTGGATTCACTCCCTGCCTACCCGTGAATGTTGCCCTACTTGCTCCTGTGTTGTCCCACCTAAAGACAAGAAGAAAACGATAATTTCCCCCACTCTGCCCCTCTCCAAGCAGGCTGCCTCTGAGTTTGACAAACCAGTGAGACGGCAAGGAACATGCAAGATGACAGGGGCTTACAGCCAGATTCGGCTTGGAGCAGGAGAGCAGGAAATGTGCAACTCAGTCAAATTAAAAAAAAAAGTCAGCTCAAACTACTCTCCCTCTTTCTCCTTCTCCCTTTTGATGGCTGGATGTTGCTCCAAGGGACAGCTTACCCTGCCTTTTGGTTAATATCTTGCTGCTTTGTAACTGTTATTTCACACTGCAAAGGGCTTCGGGACACAGCCGCTGTGAAATACTCTGTGCAAACACATGCTTCTGTGCCTACGGGTTTGAAAGGCTAGTGCCTGGCGTGCAGGCTGGTTAAAAGACCCCATCACTTTTAAAGACCGATTTCCTCCTCCTGCTACAAATGAAGTCTCCAAAGCAACATATGGAAACAAGCAGGGAGACTCGTTAGGCTGCCGGGTAGTTCTGAACCCCACTCCCACGGGTAAAGCTCTGCAGGATCATGCTCGCATGTGGGCTGCTTTTGCTATTTGTAGTTCATGGTGAGCCCTGAGCAGATCAGGGCCCCATAGCACTAGGCACTGCGTGTGGTCATAGATAGCACCTGCCCTGTCAAGCTTGCAGCTCAAAGAATAAGATTAGCTGTCATCCCCATACTGCAGTTGGGGAATTGAGGCACAAAAAGACTCACCAAGTAGCTCGGGATCCAGTGAGGACAAATGCTCCTGTGGTACACTTGCCTATACAGTGCATGTCAAGCATTGCTGTCAAAGCACTTTATACTTTCCCTCCTTTTGTAGAGGGGAAACTGAGGCACAGAGCTGAGCAGGGTCCTGCTTGAGGTCCCTCAGCAGGCCAGCGGCAGGGGTGGGAAGAGAACTCCGGCCTCTGGAGTCCACGTCCAGTGCTCCCTCTAGTCTTGCTGCCTCCCTGCCCCCAGGTTTCTTCCATGCCAGCTCATTGCCTTGACCCCACATCAGCCCTTCTTTCAGCCCTGCTCCTCTTGAGCTCGCCCCGCACGTTCCTGGCCGGGTGGCGCAGGGAGCAGGCGGGGACTGTGTCCCCGCAGTGCTTTGCATTGCAGCGTGTGATGCATGCAGAGGTGCTGCTCTAGTGGCATCACCCGCCGCTCTCCGTATCCGGCTCCCTGAGCGATCTCCCTTGACAGCTGGGCGGGCTCCGTGCCTTTTGGGTGTGCTCCTAATGACAAGCTAACTTTTTCATTTCCACTTTTGAAAAATATGCATTAATTTGCCTTTCCTTTCAATTGATTTTCCAGTTAAACCTGTTCTCTGCCTGCCCTTGATTCATACCCTGCAGGAAAAATCTCTATAAAAGAAATGGGTACCCCAGTGCTTAAGAGAATAAAATTTACTGAAGACTTATACGCTTCAGTCCCCAAAGGGGGAGCGAGGAAATGATTTGTTCAATTAATTATAAATGTTTTAATTTAAATGGGTAATGTAGAAGATAGTCAGATATAAAACAGCAAACTACTGAAGTGTTTTATAGGTCCTTAAAGACCACTAAATGCTTGTTCTGATTCTGCTAAGATCACTCAAATGACTTTTCCTTCTGCATTCACTGGTGGGTGCAATGGGAGACCTAGGGTGGTAGGGAAAGAAATTTCCCCTTGTATTTCAATGCCTCCAGGCAAGTGTTTAGTGACTCATTACTTTGGAGCTGCAAGTTTCTTTTGAAAGACAGAAAAGTTCCTGTCAAAAGGGGAAGAGCGTGAAGCAAATCTTGCTGGCTGAAGTTCACTGCCCCTCCAATGGGACCAGCATCGTGTCTGTCGCGTCACATAAGCCCTACACGGACTTTGGGGACGCCCCGGCTAAAGTGGGCCGACACTCATTTGACTTCCGAGGTTGCATATATCCCAGAAAAATCAGAAGCCAAACCTCAGCTGGTGTGAATCTGGAAAACCCTACTAATTTTAGTAGAGCTACCCTGATTGACATTCAGGCCTGCAGTGCCTCCCTTGCTTATATTGTCTAAAACTGCCTATAGCACAAATGGAGGATCCTGAGAGTTTATAGAAAGGACTGCTTGGTTGAACAGAAAGACTTTCTCGGCACTGAAAGAGCATTTTGTTTGTATCCCTATTATAGGATGGTGACCCTTTCAGGGAAGGTATGGGTTAGGTATGACCCCAGGTCATGGTACATCTTGAAGCAAGGGAGTTATGGGAGGTGTAGTTTCCAATGAGTCCCTAGGGATTGTAGGTGGTAGCAAGGCATGCTAAGAAGGCCCACCGGGGAATATAAGCAGGAGTTTTTGATCAAAATGGTAGGTGTGGTTAAGACTTCTTGAGGACCCATGCCTGGCTGGCAGAGGTGGAGAAGTGTGGGAAGGAGTTGGAAGAGCAAGAGGTTCTTCCAGTTCACTCGAGGAAGAGACTGCTGGGGACTCTGTGGAGAAGAGGAAAATCTTCAGGTGTATGGTGGAAATGGAAGAAAATGAGCTGTGGTGAAAGAGCTGCCAACCTACGGTCAGTGTGTCCATCTCTGCTGATGTAGATGAGCCAGTCCTGTGTTTTCAAAGCAAGAGATGATCCTGCCTTGAGCAGAAGGCTGGATGAGATCCCTACTGCCTGTCCTGTAAATCTGAGTGAATGAAAACTTCCCCCATGTCTTGCTTTCTACAGCAAAGGGCAAGGTTGGGTCAATGCTGAGCAAAGAAACTTCCCCTCCAGCAAAGACAAGGGACTATTTTTTTTTAGGCTGATGTTATCCGCACTAAGGGATCTACTAATCCTGTAAGGTGACATGGCACTAGAAAAGAGCAAAAAATCGTGTGTTTTGGAGAATTAACCAAAGGCCTCAAAAGTTTGGTTTGGGGTCTGCTTGACTGAGATGTGCGCGCGATCTTCCTCCGGAGCAGTCCCGGGGAGCTGTCATCACTGTGATGTGTGCGATGCCCAAGGCCGGGTGAAACAGTCGGTCGGAGGGCTTTGCCTTTGGGGTCCAGATAGTGAATAAGAGCTCTTTGGCCTGATATGGGTGCTGTGATTTATTGCTGGGGTGAAGTAGTAGGAAGCCCGCCTGGAATTACCTTGCTGTGTTCCTACCATTAATTACAGGCAAGTTAATATGTCAGGACAGTGAATTGTTGTGGTGTTTTGCTTTTTTAATAGCTCCCTCTTTTATTTCCCTCTCCTCTCAACAAAACAGACTTGAAGTGACTCAGAAGCTTATTACTACCAAGCACTTCATTCTGACTCTTAATCTGAGTCTTTGAAACAGCATCTTGTTGCTCTTCAGAACTCACGCTCATTCGATTATCTTTCTTTCTTCCTTCCTCCGACCTGCACACTCCCCGTCTATATATACTGCACGATGATACCTCCTATTAGCAGGGCTGCTGCTAATCCTTGTCCGTGTCTTACATGTTGATCTTAAAAAGAAGGAAACTACTAGGAGACTGGGAGTAAGCAAGCTGGCTGCCTTGAAAGCTATTGACTTGTCAAGGGGGGAAAAAATATTAAGCCTTCATTTCACATTACCTACTCCTGAGCAGCGTTCTCCTGGAGTTCTCACTTTATAGGTTACTGAAGTTTTAGCGCTTTTATATCAACTCAGTGTGCTTTCTTTCTCTCTAAGTAAGGCTTGCTTGCTTCCAGCATAACCTGTCTACTCCCAATCCAGACAGAAATCATTAGGCTCCAGCCTTCCAGCAGACAGTGTGTTGGAGTTGGTGCGCTAGCCTTGGTGCCCTGTACAAATTTCAGGTAGGTAGGTACATTTGACTCCTAAGGGAGTTTCCTTTAGATTGATTGGGTGTAAGCCTTCCCTTTCATTCTGGTGTAAATGGGTTTCAGTGGGTTAACGCTGGGTGCAGTTCACTGCTGTTCCTTGAGTTGTGCCCGTCTGCATATTTCACGTGGTGGGATTAAATCAAATATTGCAACGAGAAGCCTACCAGTCCTCAATATCCGCATCAGAGATGGGTGTCTTTCCATGGGGATGAAGCGATCCTTGTATGCAGCTTGCCCGTGGTTGGTGACTCCGCTCCAGAAGCTATCAGTTGTTGTCACCATCATGAGACTAGACATTTATGGAAAGGTAGTTCAGGCTAGCAGTAGCCCTGTAACGAGAGCGGCCGTCACTGCATTCTAGCTAGAGGTGAGGTGGGCCTTCTTTCTGAGAGCTGACTCCTCCCAAAATAACTTAAAATCCATATTTTACTTAAAATGTTTTTAAAAGTGGCTGTGCCCCAGGATTCACAGTAAGGTTAATGGTGCAAAGGTGAGGTCATGGCTTCTGAATTGTTGAGGCCTTGCAGGCAGGAAAATCAAAAAAAAAAAGCTTGGTCTGCAGCACTTTCGTGCACCCCTGGCTCGGCTCGGATGCAATATTGCCTAGCTGATGGTGCTCGGCTAGATTTGATCTTGGCTAGTGTCCAGCACACACAGCCATAGACTATGCACTGTCTCGGGTTATTAAGGGCCCAAATTGATTGTACAAACGGAAGTTTACCCAGACTTTACACCGAACCGCAGAACTGAAGTGACTTGGGCTGTGAGGCTGCTACTTTGTTGGGACTGGAGAGCTGAAATGAAGGAAGTGAGTGGAAAACAAATGGAAAATGATGAGTCAGCTCTTCTGGAATGAAATGTAAGTAGGAATGAGTGTTAAATTTTTCAGATCCCATTTGCTGCTGATTTCCATTGATGTCTCCCAATGTAATATTTGTAACCAGAGAAAGAAATTGGTCTTTAAAAGTGGTGCATTTTTTTAAACAGCAGGTCTGTGAACAAGGCATGTATTTAATGCTAATAGTATGTTTAATGCTATTCAAGAGTGCAGAAGGGTTTGCCTGGGCAGGACTAGGCCTCAAAGGTCTCTGAAACGCCTTGATGCAAAAGGCATAAATAATGAAGAATAAGCTGGTATCTGGAAACCTTTCCAGCTTCACTGCTGTGGGTCAAAATCTTTTCAAATTGACTTTGAAATGGCTTCAGTTCAGCTGATTGACACGAGCAATGCATGGCTTTGGCAAGCTGCTGCTGGGATCCTGGAGATAACGTTGCATGTGGGAATGTGGCCTGTGTATTTTCAGGGGCTCTCTTATAATTTAATGAAGGAATCAAACCCAGTGGGAGGGTGGGAGAGAGTCAAGGGGGAACTACCTGGTTCCTCATCTGTCTTCAGTATTTTCCTTCCCTTTGAAGCCAGTTAGGAGTAATTCAGTGATGTCCTCTGACATCTCCTGACCATCACAGGATGCTAAACGGTGCCTCTTGCCCGCTGCACTCTGCCCATGCACCTATCCTGATGGATGGCCTCCTGCTACGCTGGTCCTGGTTACATCACACACCCCAGCGCTGTTCTAGTTCTGTACCCCGCGGGAGGTCACCAAAGGCACCTCGGGGTGACCTGCAGCCCTGATCTCCCCCCATACAACTCCTCTGGTCTGTACCAAGTCTGCCTTCAGAAACTGAAGCAGACTCCGTGCTGCAGGGAAACCCGCCTGTTTGCACTGAACCTGCTGCCTGTGTCCGCTCCATCCTGCTTGCCAAAGAAACATGAAGTTTTAATCTTTGAGGTTCTGGTTTGAAGCTGCCCAGGGAGGGAGCTTTATTTGAAAAAGGCCTTGCTTTTGGCTCAGCAGTGAAGCTTTGCCTGCGTTCCCTAGCCCCGCTCTCGTATTTGGCTTGAGTGGCTCTGTACTCCAGAGCAGAGCTTTAGTCTGGCTATTGATCCTCATTTAATGTAATCCTAAGAAAGAAAGGGAGATGGGCACAGCGGGAGGGGGCTGTTGAATGCATAGCAGGCTGGACAGTAGCCGCTGCATGGAAATTTCTCTGATCCTGCCACTCAGTCTTGTTACTCCGCCAAGGAAGTGAGGTGATGGGGATTGTTCTGCCCTATTTGCAGAAGCCCTGGCTTCCATCATCAGGGCTATGCCACACGCTGACCATGCACAGATCTGTGATGAGAGCAAGGCCAGAACCTGGAGTCTCCTATGCTGAGAAGCATGGGGTCCTGATGCTTTCCTGGAGAGTCTTGTCCAGCTCTCTGATGTCTTATGCAGGGGGCAGTAGTGGCATAGGCCCTGCTCAGTGTGTGCTGCAATATGTTTGCATCACAAGAATTATGGACCCAACCCTGACAAGCAGCCGAAGAGAGCCAAATGTGGCCTGGCAGCCCTGCTGCTCTGAAACCTCAGCTGCACTGGCGGATAGAGGAGTAAACCTGTCCCAGCTGCCTGTAACCCCAGAAGTGGCTGCCAGCTTTGGATCACCTGCCTCATATGGATGCACAAGCATCCTCTCTATGAAAGGCAGCCCACTGCGCACAGACAGACCTCTGGATCCATGGTCACCCCAGGTGAGACATGATCTGGCCTATGGGCTTCCTTTTCTGCAGTGCTTTCCAACTTGCCTGGATGCCATGTGGGTTAGCAGATTACTTTGACAGCAGCGAAAGATGGAGCCTATGTGGACAGAGCCGTCCATGCCCATTTTATCTGCCTCTTCACTAATTGTGGCTGAGGCTACCGTGTCCCCAGCCGTGATTCTCACCCACAGAACAGTGTCTGGTTCACAGGCTTCAGAGTGGTTTAAATGCCTCTCACATTGGCAGAGCCCTCACACTTTATTGTGCTTGGCATGGCGGTGTGGACTTGGCACCAGCAGCCAGCTGCTAAGTGTGGAAGCCGAGCCCAACGGGGAGTATTTTGAGGAAACTGGCTCCAAGGAGCCTGTAACTCTGCAGACAGCTTCTCTTGCCTCTCCACCTTGCAGAGGGGATTTGCTGGGCAGTTGTAAACACAGTATTGGCTGGGAATCGCCTGCAGTGAGGTTGTCGGGAGGGTGCCAAGCCCTCTTAGCTAATTGTAGACAAGAAGGTGGAGTGCATATGCCAACCATCTGGAGGGGTCGTTAGCAGCTTGCTAATTTCTGTAGCAAATAAAAACAGTGGCAAGCTGGGTTCCCGGAGTCTGTGTGGACTGCAAAGGGGAATGAGCAGGCTAGCACTGGTTTATACCTCGTGGAAAGCAAAGGAAACCAATGGTCTATCAGATACTAGATGTGGGATTGGACCTAGCAAAAGCATTGCTTAGAGTAAACTGGGTGGAATAGCACTGCATGTTACATGCCCTCTCACCAGTGGCTGCCTCTTCTCCAAGTGTGAGCGTGCATCACTGGAAAGGATAAGGTGCAGTGCTGGGGGTAAGTGACTTGCCCAAGGTTATGTAGTGAAGCATTGTCAGAATTGAGCTCACGTTTCTCCCTTGCTTTGGCAACAAGCCATATGTCCCCTCAAGCATCTCTGAAGATTCAGATTTGTCTTTGTGATGGAGATAGAGGATGGACCTCTTTTATGGTTTTCAGTGGGACTATCACTGACCCAGACATAAGTCAGTTTGGAGTAGCCGCAGGATCCTATTCAGGCTGGGTAACTCACGTGCTGCTTGGGGAGGTTTTTATGGGTCCTTAAAATCAGTGGGGCAAGGAGCTCTGAAATCCACCTGTAGGAGCTCTCAGGTGGGTCCCCCAATGTTGCTGCTGGAAATGCAGAAGCCTTAATGAGATCTTTCACTGACAGCACTAAGCTCTCTGGCAGGATTCATATCTGCTCCATACCAAGGCTGTTTTGAATAGCTCCGAGCAAACAAACCCTGAGCCGTCTTATAACTGACCTCATATGTAACTCAGTAGCTCATGACAGGCCTTTTCCAGCAAAATGCACACAGTTCCACTTCCCAACCATTCTTCATCTAAAGAATAATTTTGTGCAACTCACCATGATCTCTGCATGCATTGCCTCTAACACCTGCTGCTTTGTGGGTCTGGAGTGGAGGCTCTGCCCTGTACGAGCGTATTCTTCCCTCTGAGTCACTTGGGCTCTTGAGTAAGAATGACAGTAGCATCTTGTTCCTCTTTCACCTGCAGGCAGCTGAGGTCAGGAGCAAGAGTGCAAGGCTCTGCAGAACAAGGGCAAGCCAGAGCTTCTCTTGTTAGAAAGCAGAAGGTGTCTCAGAAATGGATTTCCAATTTCTTAGCCTCCTGCTTAGCTGAGAGATTTTCTCGCCTTATAATTACTTTCAGGTACTTATAGGATCTGGTTTCCAGGCAACTTGATGCATCTTTAAATCCTCTTGTGAGTCTGTTTTCTCTGATTTTTTTTTTTTTAAGTGTTGGAACAACATTGTGCAGATTCAGAGCAGGGCGTGAGATTCTCTATTGCAGCGGTTCTGCCCCTGAGCCTGCGGATGAAATATGATACTATAGTCGCATGTCAATCCCAAAGACTACTGCTTTGGCTATAAGGTGCAGCTATTAGCATTGCATAAGGCGACATCTTCAGCTGGTGTCAGTCCTATGGGCTCCACTGGCTTTCCTAAAGCAAAGCAAGCTTCTACTAGGGAGGAGCAATCCCCAGGTACTTACCTCCTCAGCTCTCGAGTGACGTCGGGCAAAGTTTGTCTGAGGTCCGTGTCAGACGGACTTTGTCCATGCCACAAAACTGGCCTTTAAAGCAGCTTAAATGCCCTTTTGCACCACTTTAATGACATTGCTGTTTTCACGTTTGGAGGCATATTCCGCTTTAACGGTGTCGCTGTTTGCACGCTCGGCAGCATATTCCACTTTAAGTGACTTTGGTACGTAGCGAGATAAAACACCTCCAAGGTGTTTTAGTTTGCTACCTAACAAAGTGCAACAGTGCACGGGGTGCTGGAAGCCGATATGCTCGGAGCTTGGTGGGCCCCACACAGCGCAGAGGCTGGCCGCCCATGCAGGCAGGCTCCACTGAAGGAAAAAAAAGCTCAGGTCTTTTCTCTCTCTCTCTCTGTCTCTGGAGCTTGCCTTCCTGCCTGAGCTGTGTGGGGGCCTGGAGCTTCCCTCTGAGGCTGTGGGGGAGGCAGCACTTCCCTCCATGGTTGTGGTGTGCCCCAGGACCACCCGGGCTGGGTGCCAGTGGGTGGGTACTGCCTGGGGGTCTCCACACAGCTCAGGGACTACTCAGCCCACCGGCAGCTCGCCCCTCCCACACCTTCTGCCACCAAAGAGGCAGGGAAGGATCAGGCCCCCACGCTTGTGTACGCACCACGGGGGGTTAGTTCTGTTTAATTCTCCCTAAATTGGAGTAGTGCTTTTAAAAATCTACCATTTCAATTTAGGGAGAACTAAACCAACTTAAACCCCCATGGCATGTACAAGCACCCATCAAGAAGTTGTGTGTCTTCTATATGCAAGCCACACTGTCTGGCCATCCACTCTTGCCCATTTTTAATGGGAAGAGCAGGTCTGCACTCTGCCAGGGATTTGGGAGATTCCAGTTGCACAAAGACCTGGATGAAAGCCCTTTACTGGAGTAAATGGGGCTATGCCAGGCCACACTAGCAGAGTGGTCCAGAAAATCAATTATGTTGACCAGTTAGGCTACAGCTGAACCAGTCTGCACTTAGAACCATAGAAAACATGGGTGGGAAGGGACCTCGGGAGGTCACAACTACTCCAACCTCCTGCTCAAAGCAGGACTAGCCCCAGCTAGATCATCCCAGCCATGGCTTTATCTAACCAGGTTTTGAGAAGCTCCAAGGATGGAGCTTCCACCACCTCTCTGGGCAACCTGTCCCAGTGCTTTACTACCCTCCTAGTGAGAAAATTCGTCCTCATATCTAACCTAAACTTCCCTTGCTGCAACATGAGCCCGTTGCTCTTTGTTCTGTCATCTGCCACCACTGAGAACAGCCTAGCTCCATTTGAAACCCCCCTTCGGGTAGCTGAAGACTGCTTTTAAGTCTCCTCTCAGTCTCCTCTTCTTTGGAGTAAATAAGCCCAATGTCCCCAGTCCATTGGCAACTTGTAGCGGGTGCAGGCGGGTGCACGTGCAAGCCCTGAGATTGGCTGTGCACCCCGGAAGCGCCAGCTGCAAAACCAGAAATGCCGGTGGAAGTGCTGGCTCAGCGATCGGCCACTGGGGGACCCCTCCCCCCATCAGCACTCTGGTGCGCCCCAGACTTGGGAGGCACCAGTCACCCATGCCCCTGTCTTTCCTCATAAGTCATGTCCCCCAGGCCCCTCACCATTTGTGTCACCCCTCCACTGGACTCGCTTCAGTTTGTCCACATCCTTTCTGTACTCCAGATGTGGCCTCACTTATGCTCCAGATGTGGCCTCACTTATGCTCCTCTGTGCTCAACAAAGCCCGTGTCTTGCTGTCTTGAGACCGAGTTGTAGACTCCTTATTCCTACAGAGCAGCACCTATTCCCTACATCAGCTGCGTGACTCCCTAATCGCATCTTTTAGTACAAACTCTGCTGTGCCAAAGGAGATTTGCACAACTGGGTCCCTCCCTACGGCTGCACTGATGGGACTGAAGCGGAGCCTGCCACAAGCTGTCTGTGGTTCTGCAAGCCCACTTAGCAGCAGCGGAAGAGGAGGCACCGGGGTCCGCATCCTAAAGCATGAAGAGAGCAGAATGGCAAATACTGCTCATTCCCCAGGGTCAGGAGGACCAGAGAAGCGTGAGCCCTGTATTTCTGTGTCTCACTTCCTGAAGGGTCACTTCAAATTGGGTTCAATTTTAGGGCAAAGCTAATGGAGAAGTTCTGACTCGAGACAAATCAATTTACGCAGCTCCAGTAACAACTCGGTTGCTGGCTCGCTAGCATTACATGACAGGATTTGCTGCTTACTGACATCTGCAGTTAAGGGCTGCTGTAGGCTTTTTTTTTTATAGAGATGAGTTCAAGTTACCGTGGCTGGATTTCAGCACTTAAGGATGTCGGGAGCAAAGCAGGTTGTTTTGGCCTGTTCTAAAGTAATGGGCCACTTCCCGCATTCAGGTTTGGAGTGAGGAGCAGTCTTCAGCCCTTGCTAAAAAGTCCCAAGGCAGCTGGAGCCAGGTTTGGGTGGAAAGTCTGGTTCTAGTCTTGGACAAACTTTGAGGGGTGGGGGTTGGGGGCTGGTCTCTTGCAAGCCAGCTCTTGTGAGAGCCCCTCAGCAATGATGCTGCCTAAGGAGGAGAGCTGGAGCAGGCGTATGATTCCCGTTCTCTGCTTGGGGAGGCGGGAGGGAGATAGGCCAGGGGAGGCAGATTTCCTTGCCATCACTTTCCAGGTGAAAGAACCAAGCTCTGTCCATCCACCCCATCCCTGCGCCTTTGTGTGTAAAAGGGAAGCAGCAACCCAGCAGCTGCTGCTATGAGGGACCTGCATGGGTGTAAGGGAGTCACCTGTCTAGCAAGCTTTATGATTGCATCCAGAGATGCTCCAGGATGCTTTGTGATCATCAGCACCTCTGAGCTACAAGGTCACCCAGATACACCCTTGAGCTTACTGCTGCAGGAGAAAGATAAACCTGGGGCTTTTGTGAAGCCGCCACCATCCTCTGCTTTTTTCTTTCTCTTTTTTTTTTTTTTTTTGACCCCACTGTTGAATAAAGAAGCTGGGGAGATAGTGAAAACAATGGAAAGGGTGGTCTGATTTACTGACCCCCATGATCTGTTCAGTATTTATCATGCAGGTGAGTCAATGCAGGCTCTAAAATGTTAGACTTCAATACACATTCAAAGGCTTTGACCCCTTTGTTAGATAAAGTGTAATTTAATTAACTTTTGCTTGACTGTTCACCTTGTGGAATAATTTGGAGATATCCATGTGGGTCACATCACCGGTGCTCTCTAGATGGGCTATATTGCTTGCCTATTAGTCTCAATGGCGTTCACTCTCCATCTCACTCTTGCTCCCATGCCACCCCTGGGTGTCCTTCAGCACAGTACTGGCTAAAGGCTATCATTAGTGGGCATGGTGGCAACAATTAGGCCATCAGTCAATAGGCTAATTCTCCCTTTTGAAGTTATTAGGGAGATTGGATCTGAATATCAGCTTTTGCCAATTACTTGAAAAGTTGGTTAAATAGGCAGACCTGCTTCATGGAGCAGGAGGCAGCGATGGGGAGTCTGATTTAGAACTGACTTTCAGCAAATCTGATGTCAATTTTAATTAGCAAATCTCGGTGCAGGGAACAGCCAAAATCAGAATGGAGAGGGATGAAGTGGGGCAGGGATGCTTGAAACAGGCAGTACATCAGGGTTTTAATTGGGGTGCTGAATTTTCAGAGGCCAGATAGAGGTACCTTTTTTGGAGCCTGACTTTTTCAGACATTGAAGTGTGTGTGTTGGGGATGGGGGTTGTGCTTTATGGCTTCCTTAGGGCTCTGGTCGTTTGGGGACGTATCCAAATTGAAAGCATCAAAAATGGCCAGTTATCCCAAAGATCCTGGCCTGGAGTTCCAGCTATCTAGTGTCTGCATTGCCAGACTGAACGACAGCACTGGCCTAAAATCCTTCCTAGCCTTCAGAGATATGAAGCACTTGAGAATGACCTGTGCTTGGCACGTCTGAAGGCCAGGCCACAACCCCCTACTTGTTCTAAATATTGGGTCCCTAAACACTAATAGCAGCATCTGTAGAGATCCATCCTAGTTTTACATGAGCTAGCTTGGGTACCAATAGCAACATAGGCATAGAAACATGGAGCTCTGTGCTGTTGGTAATACCCTAGGTAGCTTGGCATACCCTTAGTATCATTGGGACAGACTATCCATGCTCTTTGGCAAGACTTTCCACTTGAGGGCTGCTCTCTCATGCAGCAGGGCTATGAATTTTCTAAACATACAGGCCCAAATCCTCCTCGAATATATGTGCTTCTAACTTGTCATTGCTTCCCTCCTGTTTTGATCAGCTTGGATGCTAATCATTCCTTATTGTGTTCGCTGGTCCAAACAAGCCTGAGCTCATTGCCATCATGGCAATAATTTTCTGTGTACCCACATTTGAGATGGAAAGTCTGGTCAAAATGTATTGTGCTGTAACTTGTGAGGGCTACATCCAAGTAAGTGACCTTTCTCGGGTCTTTAATCTTGTAACATGACTTGTTCAAGCTTCTGGAACAATAATTCTTTGGTTATCATGGGACACTAAAGTTAAAAAAACACTTACCTTTTAGACACTGGGTTTTTGCTACAAGTTGCATGAATGCCTGGCATAAAGATTGTGACTTGTAGGCTTGGGCTGGTCTGCTACTGATGTGTCTGACTATTTGGATTGACTATGTAGAGGACTGGTCAGTATGGGCTTTTGGATGACCTTAAGGTCAAACCATACTGTCAGTGCAGACAGCCTATGTGCCTAGCTCTTCTCAGATATTGGGTGGTACCGAAAGTCATTAGGGGTTAATGCTCTTTAGATACTTGTAGGACAAATCCTCAACTGGTATAAGCCAAAGCCAAGTCCTTTCCACCAGGGTCTGATGAACCATAGCGAAGGTGATGATGTTTCAACTGCTTGTGAACCAGAGTTGGATGCTTGAAGGAACTAATGAAGAAGTGGGGCTATCCCAGTGGTTCAACCACTTGTGACTGAGGCACAGAGCCACAGACTATGCAACACCTGCTGCAATGCCCACTGCTTGAAGGTACATGTACAACGAAAGACCTCGCAAAGTACAACAAATGAGCACAAGCGTGTGTAACAAAGTGGTCAAACGTGGTGAAAAGACAAGAGAAGGAGAAGAACTGATGTAAATCGCTGTAGCGTCATGACACTAGTTGAGGATTAGGCTCAGGGTGACATTGTAACCACTCCACTCAAACTTTGTCATGTAAAGCTCTAGCTAATCTTTATGGATGCTCTCTCTCAGATCTCTGGTCCCCTCCTATTTTAATTAAGTTGCTTATTAATGTTCTTATTTAATCTCTAAATCATTTCCTTTGGGACTAACCAGTCTTTCATCATAATTTGGGTGCAGGGGAGGAAACGACATAACTTCTCATTCATCTGTGAAGATGGGGTTCTTCCTATAACTATTGTTCATTTTCTGTCTCTCTCTCTGTCTCACACACACCCACACACACACACTGACTAGTGTTCAGGGGATGCAGGATGCTATAGCCCCCTGACTTCAGTAGTCCCAGGGCTGTGAGCACTTAAGTATCTTCCCATTAAGCCTATGTTACATGATATACATGCCCAATTGTCTTGGTGATGAAAAAATCAGAGACAAGATCTGACAGTAATTAAGAGCTAGATATAATTAATTTTCTTCCCCTGATAGAAGAGTCCAGATTCCATATGGTTGGACAGCCTAAAGAAAACCAAACGTATGCTATTGACCATGGTTGTTGGAAATGTCAAAGAAGCATTTTTATTGTAAAAAAAAAAAAAAAAAAAAAAAAAGCTTGTCCACCCATCTGGCAGCTTCAAAACCTGGCTTTGAAAGAAGAATTTGAAATCCCCTTGCCACTGCCCCAAGCAGTGCTAATGCTCAGGCCCTTCCAGCCAGCTACTTCCAGACTTCCTGGTTCAAATCCCATTTTTTGCCTAAACATGTATTATGAAAGGCTTTACCCTAAATCCTAGGCCACTCTTGATTTTGGTTTCTCTCCTTCCTATCCACTGATGGGGATAGAGAGATGTGGGACTTAAATTTTGGGTGGTCTGTATGCACCAGGACTTCCATTGCCCCACACCGGATCTTCCTTGGTAAATAGCAAGGAATAGACAGCAGCCCCCGCTCTATAACACGGGTACTTGGTTGAGGGCAGCAGTCATGCAGACGGAGTAGATCTTGTACTGAGGGCAATGTAGTAGGTCTTCATGTAATCAGTGCACTTTCAGCCTGGCAAAGAGACTCCTTATTAGTGACTGAACACAGGAGATGTACATACTGGCGGTAGAATTGTATGGGAGCGGGAGCTGATATGCACATGATGCTTCCTGGATGCAGAGGATTGGGAAGGACTGCAGCAAGCATCCAGGGGAAAGCAGGCAAAATACCAGAACCCAGGGCACTGCTGCCATCTGCAGCTCAAGCAAAGTGGAGAACAATTAGCTTCTGGTTGCACCAGAAGACACTTCTTGTAAGAAGAGTAGTGTCCTTATTCGGGCTGTGCGGTGGAACTGTCTTCTGATCAGCTGCTCGTTCTCCCCATTTCTTGGTGGCTCCTGCATGGGTTTAAACTCTGCCCATAGTCAGCCCCAGCACAACTGAGTTGGCATTGTGATCTTTGTACTGTGACAGCTTCTCTGGTGTCTTTTATAACGATTCATTGACCCTTTTCCTTTACGCAAGGACAAACTGAAATGGAAAGTGGCTTGCCCGAGGCTTTGCGGTGGGTAGCGGATCCAGGGGTAGAAAACAGAATTCTTGCCTCTTAGTCCCATGATCTAACTGTGGGATGGTGCTCCCTAGGGGGGCATCCTTGCTGGTACTAGGACTTAAAAAAAATTCAGAGGCTTCATCTTGCATTTATGCTTCTTTCCTTCACATTCATAAATTTCACAAATCCTTGTAACTGAAATCAAGCCCCAACTGTACCGAACAAAGGCCTGTAGCTGTAGCATATTCCTTGAAGATTAATGGGAGCTGTGCATACACTTGAACAAAAAATACCCTCAGGGCTCCCTCCCCTTCCCACTCCATCTTCTGATGCGGCACTTAGGTTGCTGAAGCCCCCGTGTGCAGCGGGGGGGTGTTCAAGCCGAGGGATGTATTGGAGCGCTGTGCAACTCGGATCTTCTGTTCTGCAGGAAATTCCTTGGTGTCAAACTTGTTTCATTTTAAAGTAGAACAAAAAAGCCAGAGATTCCTGTTACATGTTTCCAGAAACTGGGCTTTTTTAGTTGATAAGCTTCGGATCACTAAAATGGAGACCTTCAGTTTTGACTCACTGACTTTATTGATTGCTGAAATACCATGTTCTGTCTCTCTCTCTTTGATGAAAATATCCTGAAAAGCCTGAATTTTGATGAAACACTCTTCAGCAGAACATGGGGGGAGAGATTTGGGTAGCTCTAAAACAAGCAGTGCATGGGCTATAGTGGGGGTCGGCAACCTACAGCCCGTGGGCTGGATCTGGCCCCCAAAGAGATTGGATTGGCCGGCAGGGGTTATCAGCAGTGTACAGCACCTGCATCCTGCATCCCGCTGCCAGGTGCTGCCTCTCCCCTCCACAGTGCCCAACAGGTTGCCACCTCACTCTCCCTGCTCTGTCACCCCCTCCCCTCCACTGCCCTTCACCGGGGAATGAACAGCTCCCCATTGCTATTGTTGGTGGGATTAGGGGGCATTCAGTGATGAGGACAAGCAGAAATGGCTGCAGGAGTGAGATCAGCAGCCCTCTGCACAGAGCTGGGTGAGCAGAGGGGATTGGCAGCCTGTGGCAGCAGCCGAATCCCAAAGAGCCTGCCACTCTTACAGGCTGCCGCCCCTGGCTCTGCAGTATAGAGATGAGTGTCGTGTGTTAATTCATGACTCCACTCTGCACTAGGGAGTCTCTTTCTTTGCCTAGAGCCCCTCAGCATCAGTGTAAAGCAACCTCCCTTATTTAATTCTTTGAAAGTCACTTAGGATGTTCATCCATGCGCTGGCCTAGTAAATCGTCTGAAACCCTTACCTGCTGCTGGCTTGCAGTGGAGCCAAGGTCTCTACCACTTGAAGAGAAATATTACTTAAGGGAGTAGCTTTAAGAAGGGACCTTAGAGCAAGACCACAAAAGCAAGGTCAGACATGTCCTCTGAGCAGAAATTTTGGTTCCTGATGAGCTCTGCTTGGCAGGTTGCCCTGACAGAGCTAATGCATGCAAGCAGAGTTGGTTCTGCTTGGATGATATCAGTGGTTCACTCAGCCAGGCCGAAGCCCTGGCTTCTGCTGAAGCCACCTGGCCCTTGTAAAGTAGATGTAGTGATGGCTCCCACTTCATCAAGCTTGGGTTGTTTCATGTACAGATCTAGTACAGTAACCCTCATCTCTGCTGCACTGAGCAGCATGGCCAGTCAAGACACAGTTATACCTTGTTGCCAGGTGGACCCTCTGGTCCCTTGGAAGTTAGCACAGCCAGTGAGCTATTCTGACATGTACCAAGAAAGTGAATCTGCATGAAATGGGCTTTGGAGCGGGCGGGTATAAAGGTATCTTAGAGCTATGTTCCTATGGATAGATGGTAAAAGTGAACTGAATCATGAAAGGTGCTCTTCCTCAGCAGTAGAAGATCTGGGATGGAAAGTATCCATGTGACAAAGAGGTGAGATCGTGTGCTTGAAACCAGAGGAAACCCCCTTTTGTGATGATGCAAAGGCCAAACTGAACGGATGTCCCTCTTTCAGTGGCCTTTCAAGTCACTGGAGTGATTTGCTTACCAACCCAAATACTTGGCAAGGATGGTCCACGTGGGCCAATCCATCTGCCTAGGCCACACCAGAGTGGGTGCCCAGTGCTGACTTCTCCACTCACCTGAAAATGTTTCTTGCCCTTAATTTTCACATGTACAAGTGAAGATCCTTCCCAGGCTAGAGTTGTGGTTCTGCAAAGAAAGACTGAGGAAGCCAAGTTTGGCTTTAGCAGTCACACTTAAACCACAAAGGAAACAACAACAATGAACTCAGAGACCAAAACATCAACAGTAAATTGTTCCTTTTCTTCCAGGTCTTAAGTGCTGATATCCTATATCCCTAGTGCACTATAAAAATTTTTGGCTCACCTAGTTACAATTGGCTTGGTTCAAATGCATTAAGCTCCTAAGACTAAAGTATCCAAATGGTAAATTGCTCCCTTTCTTCAGAGTAGCCGAGTTGTAGTTCAGACCAGAACTGTCTAGAAATGTGAGTTTTCCCATGACCATTCAAACAAAAAACTTTTGGCGAAAAAGATTTTCCCTTTTTCCAGGAAGTTTCAGGCCCTCTCCAAGGCATTCGCTTTAGGCACTCTCCAACACATTCGAATTGCAATTGTCACTTCTTCAAGAAATCTCTGTTTCCTTTCGACTTGGTGTCATTTTGACTTTAAATAAATAAAATGTTTAAGTCAAAACCAAACTAAATTTGTCATTTTAAATTAATGCGTAACACTGTGTGAGTTTAGCACTTAGCAAAAAATTGGGACCATTGGACCCAGCTGGCTTTTTAAAATGGTGTGGATTAAAAAAAAAAGAAGAAGAAAGAAAAGAAAAAATATGGAAGGATATTTAAAGTTGAGTCCAAATGGAAACTTTCACTTTTAGAAAAGCCATCACCAGAACTGATGCTTTCACAGCAGGTGAGCCTCTTCCCCATTTCAACATGTGTAATTTTAATGGCAAAACTTTCCAAGCAAACTTCTGTCTGTTCTGAAACTATTGCAACAGTTTGAGGTGCCTCCACTGCCCCCACCACCTCTTGGTTCAGTTCTCCATCTTTTCACTTGTAAACATCTCTGTTTTCTCTTCTGAGCTTCTCTACCTGATAAAACATTGCCACAGCAAATGTCTTTGCAAGCAATAATGTTTGCCTAATGGAAATGCTTCTTGCTCTGGGCTTGATTCTGCAAGTTGCTGAGTGCTGTGACTAATAGAGCACTTGAGAATGTGCTTAACTTTAACCTTATTGACTGCAATGGGACAACTTACTGTATTTAAATTTATGCACTCGATTAAGACCTGTGCTGAACGGGGGCCAGAACACTAAGCACCTTAAAGAACTGAACTTGTGATCTGCTCTGAAAGCTCCATTATTTCTCAGAAATACAGCTCTTAGAGCATGCCATGCATCGTGTTTTCAGAAATCTCTTGATTCTAAGTGCAGGCTTTGGACGTCAGACACAAAACAGCCATTTTTTAAAAAGTCCTTTCTCCTTTCCTTGCAAATTCTTCACTGTGGCAGATTGAGGCATTACTGTCTGTCTGCCAGCCAGAGAGGTTTTAGGGCACAGTCCTCTCTGGATAAAAGCAAAGTCCAGAGAGAGGATTTGACTTTCAGTGAAGACTTTTCTGTCTTGGCCTTTATTCTACGGTTCCCTCTAATGTATCTGTCTTTCGCGCAACACTTTTTGTGTAGCTACAAATTTGCATGGGTCATGGGAAAGACATAAGAGACACTTTAAAACCTAATACTGTTTTGCTTGCCTTTAAGGGACTTCTAGTGAGGTTTAAAAGATGAAAATTGGGTTCAGTTTACAGTGTAATGCTTTGTAAACACCTACCTATAATCTTTGATGCCTGTAATTACTACTAACTTAGATGCTGGAAAGGTCACTACATCACTGAGACTATTTAGGGTATATACAGTATCTTGTACCCTAGTTGAAACTGTGACAGTCGGAGAGCTGATGCAAAGTGTTCAATAATTAGGCAATGTCCCAATGCTGATGGGGATGCTTGGCTTCAACAGAGTCTGCACAGTGGCTTCCCAGCCTTAAGGCAAAACTAGATAGACCTGCAGTCAGTCTTATTAGTGTAGCATTTGTTGGACCTCAAAGATCATGCAGTTTAGCCCCCCTCACAAAGGTAGGACTTGTTATTTTTTAATCATATTCAGATGTGGCCTCAGACAAGACAGAATCCTAGGTTACGCGTGCGGCAGGCCAGTAGGGGGTGCTCCTGCATCGAGCCACCCACCTCACTGCGCTCAATCACCTTCCAGGCTCTGAGTGCCTCCCTGGGGGCACCTCACGTCTGGCCGACCCCCTTCCTGGAGCACACCTGCAAGCCTGGGGGTAACGCCACCACCACCCAGAGTCTGGACTGATCTGGGACCTGCACCCTCTGGGAAACACAGGCCTAGTAGTCCTTGAGGGTACTTGACCCACTGCAAGAACTTGGGGTACTTCCATCAGTCCAAAGCACAAATAGTGGTCTCCCTTAGTCAGTTGAACCAAGGCATAATCTAGACCCTCTCCCAAAAAGTCTCCCATGCTAGGTACAAAGGAGAACTTTATTGGTTACAAGGAGTAGGTTTGGAATAGGGTACAGGGTAGAGCAATATCAGAGAAATCCCATAGAGCAAACAGTAGCACGGTAGCCTTTGGTCACGCATCGGAGTTACTGCAAGTATATATCTAGTTAGCTCTCAGGTAGCTTACTGATGAGTGTCATCCAGAGGCAGGTGGAGATTCCCTCTGGAGACAGGCAGTTCATTGATCATGAGTTTCAAGAGAGAGAGCAAGTCTCAGATGGGCCAGCTTCTCTCTGTGAGTTTTCATCATGGGCAGTCCTTCACTTACATAGCCCTTGTGACCTCATTTACTAGCCCTGTGCAAGTCAGCAGTGATCTGATCTGGCTTCAGATCTGGCCGCTTTGGATGGCATTGATCCGATCCGGAGCTCCAGACCAGATTTCCGCCTTGATCCGGCCAAAGCGGCTCCAAAGCTTCAGAGCCGCCTTAGGGATCTGGTCATAGGGTATAATGAGGGAAGCAATGAAATATCAATAACTTTGTTGTTTTTGTCCAATTTCAATGAAACTTGCAGGGACGGTAGCCTCTGCTGAGAGCATAAAACCTGCCAAGTTTCAAGGAGATCAGTGCAGGAGATTGGCGGTAACTGTACCCCAAATTCTTGAAAGAAAGGCCTACAAAGTATGGAGGATAGGATTCACCTCCAAGGAGGAATATTCTGCACTGGTCCGGTCCTGCAGGGAGCAAACCAGGAACGCCAGGGCTGCAACTGAACTCCAACTAGCTTCGAGCATCAAGGCCAATAAAAAGTCCTTTTTCGGATATGTGGGGAGCCAGAGGAAAAGCAAGGGCAACTTTGCACCCCTGCTGAACCAGATTAGACAACTGACGACTGACACCCAGGAAAAAGCCAACCTATTAAATAGGTACTTTGCATCGGTCTTTCATCAGTCCCATGGGACAGGGAGGTCCGGGTGAGGGAGATCCCCTCCCCTCCATCAATGCTGACCTTGTAAAGGATCACCTTGAGCGGTTGGATACCTTGAAGTCAGCTGGCCATGACAGTCTACACCCCAGGGAACTCAAGGAGCTGGCGAGCTTCATATCCCAGCCTCTGGCACAGATCTTCGAGAACTCCTGGCGCTCTGGTGAAGTGCCCAAGGACTGGAAAAAGGCCAATGTGGTGCCTATCTTCAAGAAAGGGAGGAAAGTGGATCTGGCAAACTATAGGCCCATCAGCTTGACTTCTATCCCGGGGAAGATGTTAGAAAAGTTTATTAAAGAGGCCATCCTTAACGGACTGGCCAACGCCAACATCCTGAGGGATAGCCAGCATGGGTTTGTTGCAGGTAGGTCTTGCTTGACCAATCTCATTTCCTTTTATGACCAGGTGACCTATCACCTGGACAAGGGAGAAGAGATTGATGTCATATATCTTGACCTCAAAAAAGCCTTTGATCTGTGTAGCAGGGCACCAGGGTGCCTGCTACTAGCAGGAGAAATAGGGCTGCCTGGCTAGCAGTACCCTTCTGGATGCTGCAGGAGCAGGAGCAGGAGCAGGAGCTCTGTGGCTGAGCTGTGCGGCCAGAGTTGGTGGTCGCAGCCTTACCTTACTGACCGGCTGCGATGATGCTAGGGACGAGAACACGCTGACGAGAGGTAGGGTTGGGAGACCTAGAGGGGCTCGGAGTTCACATTACGAACGGGTAGGCTCTTTGTTGGTTTTGTTACAGCTGTTCGGGCTTGACTTGAGTTATGGTTAACCGGAGGACCGGGTGAGGCTGTAGGGGTGTGAGGAGGCCTCACGGGAGCTCCCCAGCAGCTTGGGGGTTCCCGGTGCCCAGCAGGGGCACAGTGCCAGTGGGGCACAACTGTTTGCGCCGGAGCGGCGCGGTGTACGGGGTTTGGTCCCCAGCCTATGAGGGCGGCAGTTTGCCCAGGGGGGCAAACGACCCAAGAAAGGGTCAAGGGGCCAGGCACGGCTACGGCCACCTGAGCCCCAAGCACGGTACACGCCCCGGAGAGGGTGCAGCGCGGCGAGCGCGGTACAGGCCCCAGAGAGGGCGCGGCGCGGCGAGCACTGTCAGAGACCCCAAGAGGGGCCGCAAGCACGGAGAGCGCGGCAGAGACCCCGAGGGGGCGAGAGGAGCTAGGGCGGCGGCGACGAGCCAGGCCCAGGGGCGCCAGGCAGGTGACGAGGCCAGGGTGCCAGGGGGAGAGCACCCGAGGGGCAGGGGACCATACAACGTCCCACGGAACAGCTGCAAGGCTTGGGGCGTGCTAAAGGGGAGGTTTGGAGGCACGCGTTTGTCCATAAGGCTGGGGTGAGAGTACCCCCACTTTGGAACGGAGGTGATACCAGCAAGGTGTCGTTAGGTGTAAGTAGGCAGCCTCCCGTTCTGAACCTCAACGGCAAAGACGTGGTGGGCGAGTAGAGGGTGCCAGATCACCCTAATTGGCACGGCAAAGGGGCACTAGTGAGCTCACGGCTGCTCGCGGGGCCCCACCCCGTGACAATCTGGTATCCTATGGTCACCTCTTAGCAAAACTCACCAGTTGTGGCTTGGGTCCACCATGATCTGCTGGCTGGGAAATTGGCTCCGTGGTCGGACCCAGAGGGTGGTAATTGAAGGAAGCCAATTGTCATGGTGTCCTGTGACCAGTGGGGTCCCCCAAGGCTCTGTCCTTGGACCCATATTGTTCAACATCTTCATTAATGATGTGGACGTTGGAGTCAGGAGTGGACTGGCCAAGTTTGCCGATGACACCAAACTTTGGGGCAAAGCATCCACACCTGAAGACAGGAGGGCTGTGGCAGAAAGCCACCTTGTTTCTCCCCAAAATCTCTGCCCTGTGACTCTGTGATTAGAGGGGCCAGCACGGAGGATTCACACCTCAGCCTGTCTCTTTAGGTAACCTGAGCTGGCTGCAGTCCTGAGGGAGGGGGAAACCTGCTCCCTCTGCCTACGGGACTGGCATCAGCCACCTGGGTGAGGGGCATCTACCTGGGGAGCTGGAATCTGCCCGGTAACAGGTGATGTATTTCAAATTGGTTGGCTGACAGCCAACCGGGGCTGACCTCCACTGGCCCAGGTGAATGAGGTCACAGGGGCTATATAGGTTGGGGGCGGGGAGGAGGCTCTCTCTCTTTGGCCATGATGTGAAGCAGCAGCAAAGCAGGGGAGACAGAGAAGCCTTACCATCTGGACCTAGCTCTCTCTCTCTCACCCCAGGACTCCAGAGGGGAAACTGGAGAACTCTGGAAGATGCTTGTGAGTAAGCTACTTGAGATCTGGCTAGATCTCTAGCTGGCAGTAACACAGATGCGTAATCAAAAGGCTACCTCAGCCACACTGTTTGCTCTTTAGGATTTCTAGGATATTGCTCAATCCTGTACCCTAGTTTCCCCTACCCCTTGTAATCAATAAAGTTCTCCTTTTTGACTGGTGTGGGAGACTTATTGAGGGGTGGGTCTAAATTATGCCTAAGAGACCCCTTAGGTCTGCGGACTAAGGGAGACTTTACTTTTTGCCCCCTTGACTTGGGGAAGTGCCCCAAGTGCCTGTACTGGGTCAAGTACCCGTTGGACTATTAGGCCTGTGTTTCCCCGAGGACACAGGGCTGAGACAGTCACTTCTCGGGGTGGTGGTGGCGACGTTACCCCCAGACTAGCGAGTGTGCTCCGGGAGAAGGGTCAGCCAAGCATAAGGCGCCCCTAGGGAGGCATTCGGAGTCTGGAAGGTGGTCGGGCGCAGGGAGGTGGGCGGCTCAACGCAGGAGCGCCCCCTACTGGCCCACCACACGGGCCATCCAGGATGACCTGGACAGGCTTAGCAGATAGGCGGATGAGAACCTGATGGTGTTTAACACTGAAAAATGCAAGCTTCTCCACATTGGGAGGAAAAACCTAAAGCATCCTTATAGGCTTGGCAGTGCTACACTAGCTAGCACTATGGAAGAAAGAGACTTGGGGGTCGTCATTGACCACAAGATGAACATGAGCCTGCAATGCGATTCTGCGGCTAGTAAAGTAACCAAAACGCTGGTTTGCATCCATAGATGCTTCTCAAGCAAATCCCGGGACGTCATTCTTCCCTTTTACTCAGCCTTGGTGAGGCCGCAGCTGGAATACTGCATCCAGTTTTGGGCCCCACAATTCAAAAAGGATGTGGAGAAGCTTGAGAGAGTCCAGAGAAGAGCCACGTGCATGATCACAGGTCAGGAAAACAGACCTTACGAAGACAGGCTGAGAGCCGTGGGGCTCTTTAGCCTGGAAAAGCTCAGGCTCAGGGGTGATCTGATGACCATATACAAGTTTATCAGGGGTGACCACCAGGATCTGGGGGAACGTTTGTTCACCAGAGTGCCCCAAGGGATGATGAGGTCAAACAGTTATAAACTCTTCCAAGACTGTTTCAGGCTGGACATAAGAAAGAATTTCTTTACTGTCCGAGCCCCCAAGGTCTGGAACAGCCTGCCATCGGAGGTGGTTCAAACTCCTACACTGAACACCTTCAAGAGTAAATTGGATGCTTATCTTGCTGGGATCTTATGACCCCAGCTGACTTCCTGCCCTTTGGGTGGGGGGCTGGACTCGATGATCTTCTGAGGTCCCTTCCAGCCCTGAGGTCTATGAAATCTATGAAAGCCAAACTCATGTGACAGCTGTGTGTTACACCACTGGGAAGTCAAAACTGCAGGGATGGTGGCCCTTCCTGAGGCCACAACGCCTGCAACGTTTCAAGAAGATAGGGGTTGGGAGGGAACTGCACCTCAAGCTGTGGAAGAGCAAAACTCGTGCCATGGGTGACACTGCGTGTATTAAGGTGCAGCGGGGTGACAGCTGCAGGGATGGTGGCCCCTGCTGTGACGCCTGCCAGCTGTTGAGGAGATCTGTGCAGGGGGGCTCTTGGGCCCTGCACCCCTAGCTGCTGACAAACAAAACTTGTATCAAGATTGTCTGTCTTGGGCAGCTGATTGCCTGCATTGATCCTTTCCTCTCCTTAGCCTGGTTTTGTAGGTGCTATTTGATGCTCATTAAGTCATTATGTAGTAGCTAGGTGCTGTATACTGAGCTGGGCCCTGAGTGAATCATGATTGATTAGTAACTAGTAACACAGTAGCTTAGCAGCCAGGCCTGCAGTAGTTTTCCCCCCTCCCCACCCCAAGACAGACAGTCAGTCCCACAAGCACCCATGGCACCAGTTTGCCTGTCAGCAGCTAGGGGTGCAGGGCCCCAGAACTCCCTGCACTGATCTCCTGGACAGCTGGCAGATGTCATGGCCACAGCAGGGGCCACCACCCCTGCAGCTGTCACCCCACTGCGTCTTAGCACACGCAGTGTCACCCACAGCACGAGTTTCACTTGCCCACAGCTTGAGGTGCAGTTCCCCACCCCCCCCAACCCCTACACCCATCTTCTTGAAACTTGGCAGGCTTTGGGGCCTCAGTAAGAGCTACCACCCTGCAGTTTTGACACCCCGCCCCACCCCGTTGTAACATATAAACGTGACAGGAGTTTTGCTTTCAAGAATTTGGGGTGCAGTTCGCCCCAAACTCCTGCACCAATTTTCTTGATGCTTGGCAGGCTTCATGCTCTCTGCAGAGTCTACCATCCCTGAAAATTTCATCCAAATCAGACAAAAAACAACAAAGTTATAGATATTTTATTGCTTCCCCATTATACCCTATGGCCGGGTCTCAGAGGCAGCTCTGAATTACTTTGGGACGCCGAACGAGGCAGCACTTCGACCCAGATGTGCTGCTTCAGACCCTGAAGCATCTCTGGATCCAAAGTTCTCTCCAAAGCCTTGCAAATGATAGCATTTACCTGATCCAATGAAGGCCACCACCTGTTGGCTGCCAGCCAACCAATTTGAAATGCATCACTTGTTGCCAGGTAGACTGGCAGGGTCTTTAGCCCCTACCCAGTCATGTTGGCATTGCTTAGAACAATAGGGAGCTTAAGCCCCCCACCCAGGTGTGTGAGGCCAGTCATGTAGGCAGAGGGAGCAGGTTTTCCCACTCCCTTAGGAATGTATCCAGCTCAGGTTACAACTCAGGGTTACCTGAAGCATATGGGACCAGAGGAGTCTGCCCTCTGCAGTGACCATGGTAACTAAATTGTCAGATAGCAGAGTCTGGGAAGAGACACAGACGGTATTTTGCCACAGCTAGCATGCCAGTCCTGGTGAGAGAGCACAGTGGATGTGCAGGGTCCAGTGGGAAGGCCAACTGCATGCCGCACAATGTGGGTGCCAGCTGGAGCCCTGAAGGAGGTAAGTTTAGGAGACTTACAAAATGCCCGGTACAAGCCCAGTAATTGGCACTCTTCCCCCACGTATTAGGAAAAGCACAGAAAGGGTGGTAATAAGTAAATCAGCTGGCAATATGAGCTGCAAGCAATTGCATAGCAAAAAGCATCCACACTTTAATTACATCATAATTGCAATGTAACAGTTTAATTACCATACACAGCAGAAAATCACGCGCACCATTTTGTCATTTCCCAATATTTCCGATCAAGCTGTTGCAGCGTTGCAGTCTGGGTACAGTGCAATCTAAGAAGGAAAATGCGTGGTATGATTTTTGTTTAGTCCTTGGGTGCTGGGGAAGTAATTCCTGAGGAAAGCAGAGAATGAACCGAAGTAAATCAGTGAAACTCTGAAACCCTGCTCAGCACAGTGACAAATGGCCACGCACTTTAGCAGATACAGTGGACAAGACAAACCCTCGGGTTCATTCAACCAGACACTTGATCTCCAGCATTCCCCAGGGATGCCACAGATGCCCTGGAGTTCTCGTGCATGAGATAAAAATGAAACATCCTACAAAGGAAGGGCGAATTGCTGGCTCTTCTGAAGCCGATGGTAATGCTTCTGCTGCTTTGACTTGAATGGAGTCATCTGAATGACTTGCCATTTGACCTGAGTGACACTTCACACAGGAGATGTCCATGACTTAGACTGACTTTTGCACTTTGAGTGCCTTGTGTCACTTGGCAGCTTCCCCTACCAAGGAAGATGGCATTACCTAGGTGGTTCCCAAAGAGCAGAAGCTGTCAGGGGTGGAGTAGATGGAGCTAGAGCACCTCACGCTGATGGATCCCTACCAGATGCAATGGTACCTCAGTCAGAGATAACTTAGAGCAGCCTTTGGGCTGCTCTGACTTTACAGGAAAGGCGGACAAAATAGTATGGAGACAGCTAGAATGAAATGGAGACTTCAGATTTTTGTGCTTTTTCTTTTTCCTTTTTTTTTTAACTCTATTAATGTGCTCCAGATAGAGGCAACTGGTCTATGCACATATTGAAGCTCTGTATCTGAATCTGACTCTAATCTGGACCATGTCATTTATTTGTATTTATCACAGTGGGCTGGGGTAGGGGGTAATCACACTCCCAGCCGTGCTTGGGTGGTATGAAGCTGCACTGAACAACAGATAGATGATGTGCAACAAGCAGGCAAAAAGGCTACAGCTGGCGTGCTGAAAAATTGATTTCTGATGTCTTTCTCCTCTCCCCCCTCCATGCAATCACCAGCATTTGGAGACTGATGTCTTGATTTGTAATTTTCTCCACTGCTTTGGCCTCTCCCTGTGGGAAACGAGTGCGGGGAGAAGGAGGGAGCGGTTTGCACCTGACAGAGGCAAGCAGGAGTGACTCTGTCCTCTCATCTCTCAAACATAGTCTGAGCCAGCCAGGCACAGAAGGGAGGGGGAGAGTGGGGCCTGAATCCTCTCCCTGCTCTGTGTCAGTCACAGTTGGGGTGGGGAAGGGACCGTGGTCCTTCAGTGCTTGGCACAGGTTGGCAGGATGGAGATCGATGCTGCCAGGGAAGACTTCATCTGCTCGGATGAACGGAGCAACTCTCCGGGAAGGCATTGCACTCCCTAACCTGGTCCCGCTTCTGGGCTTGCTGGGTTCTTGAACAAGTCTCCCTTAGTTTGTTTTTACTCTCTTCTCTCCCATCATTGCTCCCAGACCTCTGCAGCCAGGTATCTGCTGAACTTGAACCAAAAGACCAGCAGTAAAAAGACCCCTGAAAGCCAGACCAAGTCTCTGGGACCCCGTTCCAGCTCCAGCAAAGCTTCCACTGAACTTGTGGGGAAGAGAAGAGGCTCAGGCTAAAAGCAGTTTAAGTCCAAGCTGGCCAAACTACTCAGACCACAAAATCCCTTCTTGCAGTGAGGTCTACAGTGTGGAACTGGAGACCTGTGGCCAGCAAGGTTTAGGCCTGGGACAGAGGGGAAGATGTGCTTGTGCTTAGCCCCTCTTCTAAACCCCATGCTAGGCTGCATCATCTGCTCTGCTCTGGGTAGACCTTTTTTGGGAGGGGAGACAGGAGCAAACCCAGGTGCTTTGACTGTGATGTATTGGGACCTGGTGAGAATCCCTTGGGATGGGGGGGCATCATCAGGCCACAGGAATAGGGCCTCTGTCAGGGTCCCAACACAGGTCTCACCCACCCCGCCTAGCAGTATTCTTCCTGTAATACGTACTCCAACACATCTTGTGACCCCCTCTGTCAAACAAATTCTCACAAGCTGCTTGGATGTTGGATACAACCCCACAATTTCTCCCCCTATGACCCGCTTCCCTATGGCAAAAGCGGAGAAGAGGAAAGCAGAAGATGAACCAAACTTGCTTTGGGACTGGGGGAGAAAATTCCCAAATTGTTTTTTTTTCAAGCAGACTTTCTCCTTCTCAAAGCTGAGGAGCAAAGCTATTACCATGCTTATAACCAACCTTACCGTGAGATTTGGGCAGTCCTGATCTGTGGGGTGACTCCAGGGTCTGATCACAAAGCATCCATTGATTAAACACAAACGGACTGGCGCTCTCAGTAGGATTCAGATGACAGGCTCTGGGTTGCACTGGCAGAGGCTAGGCAGCAAGAGGGCACTGTCTGGGACACGGGCTGCCTACTCCAGGCAACATCCAGGAACAGGTTGTTGCAAAGGGGAAAGGCTGTAGGGATGTGGGAGCTCTCTGTAGTGAGGGAACCTCCTTTGGGAAGCAAAGACAGAGGTAGCTCAGAGTAGAAACGAGCAGATCTGCAGATTTATAATCAAGCCTTTGGCCGGGTTCTGGCCTGGCTCTGGCAATCTCGGATGCACTCAGGAACCTCATTGGCATGGGAGGCACGGCTGTGCTGCTGTCACCATTTCACAAATGCTTGACTTGTACTGGGAGCAGGCACGTTGCTGCACAGCTTGCTCCCCTTGTTTGGTGACCCACTGCAAACCACAGTGGGGGACTGGTTCTGCATGGATCAGCCTAGCCTGCATGTCTTATGCCAGGATACAGCTCCTGTTCTTAAGAGCTGCTTTCCCACCTCTTTCCCCAGTGGAGGCATCACCCCCATCTAGGGGAATATCAGACCCTGGGGTTTTACTACTGTCGTGCAGCTTCTCGCTGCTTGTTGTCAGCTGAGCTCTTCATGGCTCAGTCGCTCAGGTGCTTTTCCTTTTGCCCCCTGCTCATGGTCGGAGAAGGGAGTCGGGATCCGGTGGCACTTCCAGTGACACGGGCACTTCGCTGAGCCCCTCGCCTCCCCGGCGCTTGTGCAGCAGGTTGGAATCGCGGGTTTGCTTTGCGGTGCGCTGGCAGTGATTGAGAATCATCCTGTGCTAATCCATATAAATTCTGTTAATCATGGATTTAATCTTTTAAGCATGCAGTAATTAAATTACATGCCAGTCAGTTAGAGCCACATTAATGGGACATGTGAGGTTTGCTTTCCCCGCGCACTTGGGTAGCAGTCGGAAGATGGAGGAAGAGCAGCTTGAGAGGGAGATTTGGGTTCCTTCCCCTGCTTTGCTGCTGGGGACAGGGAGTCCAGAGCAAAGTTGCTCCCCTTTCTGCTTCATCTTCCTTTATGACCGTTCCTGTCATCTCTCACCCTGAGCTTAACGTTAGCTTCTCAGAGCAGAGACCAGCTCTCCTGTGGTCACCTAGTACAGGAAGGCTGATATTTCTGCAGCGTAACAAATATCCCAGCCTTAAGGGAGAGCTGATATATTCCTCTTAGACTCTGCCGCTATGGGAAGCCTGTAGCTTAAGAAAACACACAGGCTTAAAATAGCTGAGCAGGATGCCACCAGCTCTGGTCAGTTCTGCGTGGGGGACCATCACTTCTTAGCCCCTCTACAACTCGCTGGCATTTCAGTCTCTGCAATGCTGATGCTTTCCCTGTATGAAGGAAGTAATAATCCCCAAGGAATTAGGAAGTAATCACTACAAATTAGAATTGTATGAAACATTGACTCGATTCACGTGTCCTAGCCATGCTGTATGATAGGACACAAGCCAACTGAGACTGTCAGAGGTATTGTCTTCTGCTGGGAAGCAGGAAGGCTTGATGGCACAAAGGTGAAATGAAGTGCAGGGAGAGCACATGGTGCGTGACACAGTGGATAGATAGGGAGCCCAGCTCTTTGTCAGCTCATAGTACACATTAAAAGCTCCTTTGTGCACAAACGCAGACTTCCAGCTAATATGCCCCCTGGTTTGGGGCAGCATTTGATGCTAATCGGGTGTATTCTTAGGTATGACAGTGACAGAAGCTATAGGCATCACAACGCTGCTATCTATATCACAGCAGCATACAGAACCCCTAACATATTGTGCCTGGTGCTGTACAAACGTCCCCTAAGAGTGTGAATAGAAACGATTATACCAGTCCATTGTGGGTCATGCTGAATCAAAGGGTTCAGTCCTGTACTGGTACAAGCAGAACAAAACTTCTGTAGTTTTTTCAACTGGTTTCACTCAGGTGAAGTTGCAGTGGTTAAGCTCCACGTATGTCAGTATAACTCGATGGATGGAATAGATCCATTCAGCTGAAGTGCATGGTTACTAGAGCCACTTACACACCTGTGCATGGGGCAGTAAGATTCTTCCCCCCTCCCCAGCCCCCGGCTTTGTAAAGCATTTACGTTTACAGCTAGACAAGGAGCTAACGGTCCAACCATTGCATGTTTACAGGGAAGCTCTCTCCATGAACTGGGAATTGCTTGAGTCTCCCATAGCAGCTGAAGTGAAAGGAGTCGGACCTTTTGCCTGTGGTAGAGGCTCATGGTTGCAGATCCAGAGTCACGAGTTTGATTCCCTTATGCTGACAATCCCCTGAGAGCACTGATTTTTGGAAGAAGCACAAGGGGAAATGAAAAGTGCAGAGGAGCGAAGCAACAGGTGTGCCAGCGCCATCCAGGACATGCCTCAAGTTTGTCATGAGATAAAGGAAGTATGTAGAGAGCTGATCATTGCAAAGATGGGCCTCCATCCCAGGACACCCAATTCCCAGCCCAGTGCCTGGTACACTAGACCAGTGACTCTCCACTGCAGGACTTAAAGGTAGCTGGCAATAACCTTGCCATTCAGGTACTTTCCAAAATATGCACCAAGCCAACATCTTGATCACTGCCATGCTCTTACTAAAGAGAGAGATGCTGGGCTATCCCTATCCCAAGTTGCCTTTTCCATGAGGTGAAGACAGTGAAGATGTCAGTGGGTCCCTACATGCTGTGTTCATGTCTCTCTGTTTTTTTCTTCTTATTTTTCCCTTGTCTGGCTGTAACAAAGATCAGTCCATGAAAGTCTTCACCAATAAAAGGATTGGCATAGCCTGAAAACTTACCCTGTTGCAAGGCAGGGGTCTCTGGGGTGGGCAGTGCCAAGTTTCCTAAATGCTGCGTTCTCCTCAAAGGTCGCCGTGTTCTTGGCTTGTATTATTCTCTACTGCATGCTGCTGTCTTGGAAAACTAGAGAGGACATGGCTTAATGTTTTGCAACTCATCTCCCTCAAAATGGGTCCAGGCCAAGCCTTGTTTTCAAGTGCTCCGACATGTTTCACATCCAGATGTGAATCCTGTTGGAGCCAGACTGAGCCAGAAACCTTCTACACGCGTTACTCGGGGTGGCACCGACAGGTCTCGGCTGTGGTGTGCTGCACAACCAAACCAAAGGTCCTATCTTGAAGCCTTCCCATTCTGGGATGGGAGAATGGCACGTCACTGTGTAGACAACCAGACAGTGCAATAAGGAGAAGGCACATCCCAAAGCTCCTTTTCCTGAAGACTCTCTGAACCCCAAAGCCATGGGGGACCATGCACAGGTTATTTCAGGAACTTGTGACTTTTCCATACCACTTCCTTCTACTTTCCTCAGCTTCTCTTGCCCTTGTTCACCCAGCTGAGTGGTAACATATGTTTAAATTGCTTTGCCTTGTTAATACCAATCAATGTCATATCAGAAGCGCACTACCAGCTTAATCTTTGGGGTGGGGAGGGGAAGAATAGAGCTACTAGGTGGAGAGAATCTGGCTTTGGGATTGTGACAATTACTGTACTTAATTTTTTTAACATTTAAGAGCCAAACAGGGACATGCATTTAATTCATTAAAACAGTGTGAAGCAGCTCCCGTCATCCCCATACAGTTAATCGGTGCTCTATAGAGAAGGATGGGGAAATAAGTGTCTCTTAATGAAAGGGTCCCTGTAAGGTCAGTCTGCCGCTTGTTAGCTAATCAGAGACTTATTTGTTTTGCAAATTGCTCTCCCGTTCTGAACTGCTGTGCAGTAATTTCCATGGCGGGGAAGCAGGAGAGAGTTCACAGGGCTGTTTTTGAAGCCCTCAATCTGTCACTGGGAGGAGGATAAAAATAGAATGGAAAAGAAAAGGAACACGCTGTCGGGTTTGTTCCAGGCAATTCAGTCATATTTTCCATGGCCGGAGATCTAAAAGATGAACGATGGCTGGCAGGTCCTGTCTTCCTGGACAAAAGTATAGTCTCATGTGTGAGCTCTGGGCTTGGGGAGCAAACGAGATGAGTAATCCCTAGATCTTATCCCGCGCATCTCTTCGGGATCTCGAAGCACTTCATAAAGAAGGTCACTATCGTTATCCACGTCCTACAGATGGAGAGAGGAACCAAGGAGGGCGGCTTGTCCACAAGACAGTTGGCAGGCAAAGAATCTGGGTCTGACTCAAGTGCCAGTCCATTTTTTGCATACGGACGCATCGGTCTTGCTCTCCTGGGTGACTTACAATGGTGCCCAGAGGCCCAGTCGGGCTTCCAGTGTGCTGGACGCAAGCAATAGTCTTGCTGGGGTGAAAAGAACTAATCTAAGGGAAGAGGGGAGAAAATATGAGTATGATGTGGCATTAGAGGAGTGGGGACGGTTGGATGACCGAGCAGTGATCAGGAAAATGAGGCTACCGCACTGCAGTTCTCCAGGTTTGTCAGCGAAGCTTCATGAACCTCCTATCCCACGGGTCAGCAAAGGACAGCAAGACAAGGAAGGACTATGGTGAATCAAGCCAGAGCTTGAGGAGAAGCAGATCTTTGTACTGAATGGGGGATGCAGGAAAAACATGTTATTAGTAAGCAAAGTGGTTCTTGATGCAGTCTTAAGCGCAGTTTCTAGCTCTGGGGACTGAGTCAGGGATTGAACCCTTGTTCTGACCAGATAACATCCCTCCTCCAGAGCCATGTGCCAAAACCTCTTCAGCCCACGGGCTGCACCTGCCTTTATGATAGCATAAAGGAAAGTGTCTATATTCCACGGGATGCACTAATGTGTGTATGTGGAGGGGGGGTGAGAGCAGGAGTACGGCCTGTTCTGTATTGCAGCATCCCAGCCAAAGTTTCTAGCTTCCCCATTGACCGTCAGACACTGTATGAAGCTCCCCTGAAGCCCTTCCACTAGGAAATGTGCCCGCCGCATCCCAGCCTCCCCACACTGCTCTCAGCAGGTGCCATAAGCTCCAGCGCCTATTCTCACCTGTCACCCGTCTCCTCCAATCGCTCTTACTTTTGCTACTGACTTGGAAAGGGCACCTGCGTCATTAGTTCTCCTTTTTAAAAAAGCCTTTTCATTAGAAGTGTTTGTAGCAGGAATGGCACTGGTCCGGCCGAGCTCTCGCATCCAGCGGGCAGGCAGAAATGCCAAGCTAACTCTCAGAGGAGGAAATTCATACCTGTGTTAGGCCTAGGCATTGCTTGAGTCCCAGGGCGCTTGTAGACATGATGAAAATTGCCCATTTTTTGTGGTTTAATAGCATCACACTATGCACATACGGGTTTTTTTGTGATTTAAAAGAGTTCATTACATCGCAAACTAAATCATATCTGCATGCAGTTTAGTTTGCAACGTAGCTATTTGTAGCGTTGCAGCCCTTTGATAGCTTGGCTCCCTGTCCCCCGCTGCAGGAGAGGTGGGCTGAAGGCAGAAGTGGTGAAGGGCCTGATCCTCTTTGCTCTTTTTTTTTTTTTCCCATGGAGCCTGCCTGGGTCTCCCACAGCCCCTGAGCTGCAGGGGGCCCCAGTCCTTCCCTCCGTGATGGCAGCACCCCCCAGGGCTGCCTGGGCAGGCTGCTAGCGGGGTGGATCCTGCCCCAGCTCAGGCTCAAGGAACAACTGGATCAGAGCTGGGGCAGCACCTGCCCATTTGCCGTCCGCTTGGGTGGCAGCTGCAGGTGCCACCACCGTGGAGGGAAGGATTGGGGCCTCTCACAGCTCAGAGCTTGCTGGCAGCTCACCCCCCGGCCGTGGGAGATACATGTATAAGCACCCCCAGAGACTCACAGGGCTGTCTACACTACAGCTCCCAAAGGAGGACCTGAGTAGTAGCAGATGTGTAAATGGGGATGTAGGGGAGTGGCTAGGCTAGCCACAGCTCGATAGACTGGATCTGATTTATCATCTTTATGCTTCAAAAAGAAGCCCTGAAATGAGCATATGGAGGCCATCCTCAGTCCTACAGTGTAAAAATTGCAGCCAGAAAGCTCTCTGGTGCAGAGCCAGAAGGGGCCCATGGGAAGCCATGCATAAGTTAGAGCAGCCCTGAGGTCACTCTAACTTGCGGCAAAGTGGTGGAACAGACCCATGTACCTCCCCAGGACACGGGGATACAGGCGTAACCTCAAGCTGCCTTAGTTTTCATGTCCTTCCCTCAGGGACAGGAGGGAGCATGATGAAATCCAGGCCTTCCTTCCATTTTTGTGTCCAGGTATTTAGCAGCATGCACAGATTTGCGGGAACCTGACAGGCCGCGCTGCGAACACTTCTGCTTTGGCCTCAAACTTGTGACCTCTGGGCTGTCAACCCCTTGCCTTAATGCCCGTGGCCCCTGCCTAATAAGTGTCTTGCTTGAGGTTGTATAATGAGGCTGTGGCAGAACTTGGAACCGAAGTCTGATCTGTTAAAGCCTAGTCCTATTCCTAGCTGCTAGCCCATGCTTCCCTCCTAATGGCACCGCATGGAGTCGGTGCCAAGGGGAGCACCTTTCAACATCACTAACAGCTGTTCCAGCGAGTCTCTTTGGGCAGGGGGTGACCCCTGAAAGCACCCGAATGTGCAATAAGGCTCTGAGGTCAGCAGCCTAGTCATGCTCGTCTCCCCTAGTATTTTGGACTTGGGGTTTTTCGCTCCCTTTTATGCAGTTGCTTGCATCCAGCTGACAGACTCTCACTGCCAAGATAAGGCCTGGGGGTGTGCTTTGCTTTCCATCATCCATGTTCCCATCACTTGTAACCACTTCCCTTCCACGTGGCCAGCAGGAGTTTCCAAAGCATGAACAGGACTGATGCCTGGCAGGGGATAAAGTCCTGCCCGGTATCCTGCTGTGCGACCTAGTCGTTCTACCACAACCACCCTGAAGAGCTGCTCTCACAGACACTACCAGCTGGGCAACATCTTGGTGACAAGGGCAGTGCTGAAGCTTGTGTTCTTCACCCCTCACTCTTGCCTTGGACAAAAACACTGCTGCTAGCCGGAAATATTTCTCTGCAGTCTCTCTCAGGCCTGCCCCAAGCTGCTCAGCTCTTGCGTTATAGGCCAGCTCCGTTCCCTGCAAGCTCTTTATGCCCCTTGGACTATCTCTTCCCAACAGAACGCTGTGCCTATAACCCTCTTGTCTGCAAGTTCCCACCCGCCAATTTTGCTGCCACATGTCTCTGTTACGGGCCTTGGGCCTGGTCCAGGGTTTTCTGGAAAGTCCATCTTTCATCTTGCATGTGAGCAGATTGCTCTTTCTGTGGTTTTATCTTCACAGATTTAATAAGCTGCCGAGGAAGCGAGCCCTGGCCACAGCCTGATGAGCAGACCCAACAGATGTGGGCTCACCAGGGGCAGGAGCCCTCTTTAGTGATGAATGAAGAGTTTACAATCCCAGCAGATGTTGTGCCCAGGGCACTGGCGATCTCCTGATGACTCCACTGATGAATGCTTTGGTTCCTCTGCCACGCTGCATCTGTTAGCAGCTATACTGAGCCTCCCCCTGGCCCTGACATCCAGCAACAGGGCATCCCCTCTCTTCTTTCTCCCGCTCCAGCCCCCTTCTCCCCACTCCTTCCCAATGCCCAGCATACCCCCATACATTTCCAAAGCAGTTCCTGGGCCCCCTTCATGCATCCTGCTGTGCTGAGCAATGAAAGCTTCCAGGGGTCCGTCTGCTCCCCGCCCTGCTTCTAGGGGCTGCTAGGCATGCACACGGCAAGGGACTGTGCATTGGTGCAGGTCCCTGCGCTCTCTACCAGGTTCAGCTGACCCCTGCCTCTCCTATCTGGCTGCCGTCCTTAGCAGGTTGCTTTGTTCTTGCCTTCTTCATGGCTTGGGAGGGGGACGCTGTGTTTGCACAAGTGAGACGATGCAGGGTGAAAGGGTAGGAAGGCGTCTGCTGCTGAGAGCCCTTAGGAGAGAGAAAGGGGGGAAAGAGTCCAGGCAGCACTGAGGTCTCTTGTTTCCCCAGGAGACCTCGCACTGAGCGGGAGAGGGGACCAACGATGGAGTCTTCCTTCATCCTGTGCTGTTTCGTTTGCAATTATAAATCAGGCCACTTCCCTTTGCGCTGATGAGCAGCATGACCTCCTGCTTCTGTCCTCATATGTGACGTGAGATGCATATACTCCTACCACAGATGGGCAGGGGTCGCTGCATTTCAAACTCTTGCTGTTGAAGCATGAGTCTCGGTTGCTACATTTTTCCCCCTTAAAATCCCAGCTATTTTAATCAGAGGATAAAGAGAAATTCCCAGCATTGAGTTAACTAAGGATGTGGAAAGATAATCTTTGTGGCTGAAAAAAAGCCTGAAAATGTCACCTTAAGCACACTTCGAAGCAGAAGGCCTACAAAGAGAACTCCAAATTCACAACCCCCCCTAATAATCCCCCTAATAATCTCATGATTTCTGGAGGTCTGGACTATGACTTCAGTGTATTTTGGGTGACAAGAAGGGTTGACTTCCGTTTTGCTCTTATTAGAAACTCAAGGCCTCCCAATTCCTATCAAGACTGTACGTGAAAGCCTCTCTCTTCATGCCAGGATCTGTTTAAGAACCCTTCACCCCTCCCTTAATTTTTTTTTCCTTTTACAAATATAGCTGTGGAAATAAACTACATGACAGCATGTCCCTTTAAATCATGATCCAGAGCCATCCCCTGGTACCCTAACAAATGCAAGGAGTAGCAGTTTATTAGATCACTTCTCATCCTGATATCTGCTTTCAGCATCTTTTTTTTTTTTCCCTCTCTCTGACGCTCATGAAATCTAATAGTTAAAATTCCTAGGGCTTATCTGTGCATTGGGAAGCAACTGAGGTTCTCTTTGGAAGCAGGAGGGGGAAGAAAGCCCACTGTTTTTAAAGTAAAAGGGAGAAGGGTTATGTGTAAATGAGGGCTGTCATCCTTTCCTTCTCAATTCATCAGCCTCAGTTTAGCATTCCCTTTCTTTAGGATGCATGTGAACCGAGGGCCCGATGGCTGTCAGTGCTCATTCTGCTCAGATTCTTAGTCATAAAGCACAAGCAAGGAATGCAAAACTTCAGCCCCCGTGCTCCCGTCCCCGGCTCCTCTACGGAAAGCTGTTCCTCGGTGCTGGCTCAGTGCCCTGGGCGTGAAACAGTGGGAGCGTCTTTGATGGGGATATTCAAACCAGGGAATTGGATGCCCTGCATTCTGCTTTGAAATCTGTTGCCCGGTCTTCACCATGATGGGGAAGTCATGATTGCGTAGCTCCCACTCCTGCCTGTAATACTACGAATCTCTTGGAGATCAACTCTCCACATACCCTGAGAGCTCTGAAGTCATGGGACATGGCCTGGCAGCTCTCAGACCAGCTGGTTTTTGACATATGCCTTTCCGGCCAAGTGGTTTCAGTCAAGCTGAGGTTGTCACCTCACTTTCCCCATCAATTTATGAAAGGCAAACTTGAACATAGGCTTCACCCTCAAGGACTTTATTTTTCTCTCCTGTACCTATCAAATATCCAACTAAACGGCCACTCTGTGTAGGCAAGACCAATAATTCTTCTACTTTGTGAAATAACAGGGATCCTAAATGCAGACATGGTGGGTCCCAACAAGTCTGAGACCCGCCAAGTCAGTGGGCCAAGTCTTATGCCTTTAAGGAAAGCAAAGCTTGGGGAAGGGAGCATGGCCTGGACATTACGACACAGCTCAGGGCAGGTGCACCAAGATCCCAACCCCAAAGGAACGAGCAAGGAACTACCTGGTGCCAGCAAATGCTCCCTCTTGTCCCCAGGCGTCTTCATTCTGCTTCACATCCTAAAGCAGGAAGAGCTATTGATGGCCCTCTCGTGACTTCCACGACTATAGTGCATGGCCACCTTGCAGTCTTCTTTGTGACGTGTCCCCAAACCATGTTGCAAAGGGAAGGTGGTGATATTGTCCCTGTCTTTACAAATGCCAAGTAGCCAAGGGACTTGTCCGCATTGATGTCACAGAGTTGTCCAAATGTTGTGGTGAAGAAAGCCCTTGAAAGCGAGTTCCCCAGGTCCTGGGCTTGCTCCCTAAACTCTCAGCTAGCTTTCTTTCATAATGGATATCTCCTCCATTATCAATGTTTATCGTAGCTAATCAGATCATGACCGTTTATTCCTTTGCATGCTTAATCCTTTCTTGTTGCTCATGCTGAGCCGTTGGCCTCTGCGGTAGCTTGTCATGCTGAGCTCTGTAGGTTAATTATGTGTTAGAAGCATTTGACCCCCTAGGAGCTGTGAAATATCTTGGTAATATTTGATGGAAAGGGCCATGGCAAACAAAGTGTTAGCAGTCAAGAGAAGGGTACTTCAGTGACATAAAGAAAACCCCATGACAGCAGTGACTTACCCTTCCTCACTTCCCAGATAACTGCAGATAATCCATGGCTGGATCAGTAGTTAACAGCTAACAGATCTAACCCTTTGAGTTAGAATAATCATTCTGGTGTTTCACTCGGATTCGAACTAGTAAATTAATTCGTCCCGCGGCTCGGGGAGAGCAAAATCTTTAGATGAAAATGATTCTGCTCCTGTAGATTTCCCTGTCTCCTTGGGGTTGGTTTTGGTTTTCCGCAGGCCTGAAAGGGAGGGAGCAATCTTCTAAGGGAAGCGTTTTTATCGTCTTCACTTCATTTTCCTGCAAAGACTCCAAGGGGAGATGAATAATGAGATGGGAAGCTATTTTCCATGAGACAGACCATATGTTTATTTCTGCTAAGTTCTTCAGTCTCATTTCCCCACGTAACAAGCAACTCGAGTGCCTTCCTCGGAGGCAAAAGCTAGAATACGTCAGCTTTGGCAATCGGGATGATCCTCTTCTCCCTTTCACCTGGGAGTTGCGGCATGGAAAAGTTGGCAAGAGGAGCAGGACTTTGAAGAGCACTCGACTTCACAGCTCCTTGCACAACAAGGAACATCAATAATGCTCTTGACTGAGACAACCACATTTCAAAACACGTCGCTTGTCATTTGCTTGAGATAGCTAAAGACCACGGCTTCAGTACCTGCCACATGCACCATGTAGTACATCAGAAGGCAGAGAGGTTACTGTGATGCTGGGTGGGGGGGGTGGGGGTTTCTGTGTCTTTGGGAAGGTATCTGAGCACCGATTCTGGGAACAGAAGACTTCCATTGACTTCAGAGTGGCTGTCAACATCATCCTTACCTTTGGAGAGCAGCGAACGTGAAACTTGCTTGTGGTTATGTGCTGAAATCTAGGGTAGAAGAATAAATAGCTCTTTATCATTTCTGTAGCAGCTTCATCTGTCATCAAAAACAAATGGAGGTCCCAGTCCTACATGGAGACTCCATGAAAATGGGCAAGGGCAGGTGGGGCCCCATTATTTAAGTCTCTTGCTCACCCCATTGTTTAGTTGGATCATTACACTTATTCTACCACAGGAAAAACTTCTTCATGGTAAGAGTGGCCAAAATTTGGAATGGACTTCCAAGGGAGGTGGTGCCTAAGAGCAGGATAGGCTTCTGGCTGGGGTCATCTGCCTAGGCAGGGGGTTGGACTCGATGATCTGTTGAGGTCCCTTCCAACCCTAGCATCTATGGAAACCAGGGCACAGCACTTGGTTCTCCTGCCCATGACTTTCTCAAGTTTCTAACAGCAGCGTTGTGGCAGAAGCGGGACTAGAACCCGAGTGCCCTGACGCGTCTGCTGTATACAGCAGCCTACTCTTACTAACATGGAAATGAGAAAGAGAGGTGATTCCTACTGTCTCTTACTTTCCTCACCAAATAAAAAGGCCCAAAGTCTAGAGAAGGCCTCCTCAATGGGCTTGGCTTCCCCAGCATTATTAAAAATGGAGGAATTTCAGCAACTATATTTATGTGCACGAGAGAAAGGGAAGCAACTAGTTTAATTTTAAAAGGTTGTATTGATTGCAGTCAAGCATGAACCTGAGGCAAGGAGTGTTATGTAATTACCCACTTGGAGCTGTGCAGATGATAGAACCAGCTGTTTTCCTCTCCACGTAGCCGTTTCGCTTTAGCATCTTCTCAGTGCACTGAAGCATCGCCGATGTAACAGATTATTGAGCTGCGCGGAGCTGTGCATCTCCAGGCTCATCAATCCTTAACTAAATGGGACAATAGGGAGGGCAGAGAACACGATCCCTGGCCCTTAGGAGCTGGGACCCATCTCCTTTTGAAAGGCAAAACTTCTGATCTATTAATGCCCAAATCACAGGCTGGCATGGAAGCCAGTGCTGTAAAGATCAGAGAGTGAAGTAAAGGAATGAGAGGGCATGCTTGCTGTATTTTAATTCATGCAGGAGCCCTTTAGGGCTGTGGCTAACTTTTCCTTCTGGGATGCACCTTTGGTCTCCAAGTTCTTCAACATAATGAAGCCAATTTTCTTGTAGCTGTACAAAAAGCATGTTAGGGGAGGCTTGGGAGCAAAGATGTCTCTTCCAGGCAATTATTATCACATTGGCTCATGTTCTAAATCCCAGCTGAAAGTCACTGTGGGCTGGGCTTGCTGCTTAAACAGGAAACTACCAAGGAGATGTTAAGTGCTATCCATCCCACTGAAACCTAATGGGAGGTCTGTTGGCCACTTCTGGAGGTGCAGGAACGTGCCTGGGGTTGCACTTGTGCACAAATAATATGTTTGTCTAACTCTACAAAGAGAGAAAGCATTAGGGCAGGTTTGGTGTCAATGCCAAGACACAGAGAGAATTTTCTAAACTCAAATGAAATGGGAGGAATAGCAAAAACACCTCAACCTGACAAGGAACAGATGGTCAAAGTGACTGTCCAAGGCAGAAGAGAGGCCATAACCGAAAGTGGAGGTGCTACCTCGGTCCTATACCAACTCAGGGTCCTACATCTTGCAACAGGAAGGCATTGGTTGCATAGTTTCATAGTTTCTAGGGTTGGAAGGGACCTGAGCAGACCATCAAGTCCGACCCCCTGCCATGGCAGGAAAGAGTACTGGGGTCAAATGACCCCAGCGAGGTGTACATCTAGCCTCCTCTTAAAGACCCCCAGGGTAGGAGCCTGCACCACTTCTCTTGGAAGTTGGTGCCAGATCCTAGCCGCCCTGACCGTGAAGTAGCACCTCCTGATGCCTAGTCTGAATCTACCCTCTGCCAGCTTGTGACCGGTATTTCTAGTCACTCCTGGCGGTGCTCGGGGGAACAGGGACTTCCCGAGTGCCTGCTGGTCCCCTCTGACCAGTTTGTAAACAGCCACTAGATCCCCCTCAGCCTTCTCTTGTGGAGGCTGAACAGATTCAGGTCCCGTCACCTCTCCTCGTAGGGCCTGCCCTGCTGTCCCCTGATCATGTGAGTGGCCTCCTCTGGACCCTCCCCATGCTGTCCACATCCCTCTTGAAGTGCGGCGCCCAGAACTGGACGCAGTACTCCAACCATGGCCAGAGAGAGAGGATCACCTCCCTGGACCTGCTTGAGATGCATCTGTGGATGCACAACAAGGTGTGGTTGGCCTTCCTGACTGCATCCCCACCCTGCCAGCCCATGTTCATCTTGGCATCAATGACGACTCCCGGATCCTTTTCTGCCTCTGCCCTGATGAGAAGGGAGTTCCCCAGCCTGTAGGTATGCTGCTGGCTCTTCCTCCCCAGGTGCAGCACCTTGCACTTGTCAGTGTTGAATCCCATCCTGTTCTCACCTGCCCACCCCTGTAACCTGTCTAGGTCCGATTGCAGCCTGTCCCTCCCTTCTAGCGTGCCCACATTCCCCCACACCTTAGTGTCATCTGAAAATTTGAACAGGGTGCTTTTTACCCCCTTGTCCAAGTCACTGATGAAGATGTTGAACAGTGCGGGACTGAGGACCGAGCCCAGGGGGACCCCACTGCCCACGTCCTTCCAGGTCGAATAGGACCCATCCACCACCGCTCTCTGGGTGCAGCCCTCCAGCCAGTTGGTGACCCAATTGACTGTGTGGGTGTCGACACCACAGTCTCCTAGTTTTTTTAATGAGAACAGGGTGAGAGACAGTATCGAAGGCCTTCCAAAAGTGCAGGAAAACTATGTCCACAGCTACCCCTGCATCTAAGGATTTGGTGACCCGGTCGTAGGAGGCCACCGGGTTGGTCTGACAGGACCTGCCACTGATGAACCCGTGTTGGCTGCCCCTCAGCATGATCTCCCCCGCTGGCCCCTCGTGGATATGCGACAGGATAATTCTCTCATAAAGCTTCCCCAGGATCGAGGTAAGACTAACTGGCCTATAGTTTCCCGGGTCCTCCTTCCACCCTTTTTTGAAGATGGGAACCACGTTGGCCTCTTCCAGTCCTCCGGCACCACACCAGAGCACCACGAGTGCTCGTACAGCCGTGCCGGGGGTCCCGCAATGACCTCAGCCAATTCCCTCAGCACTCGGGGGTGGAGATTGTCAGGACCTGCTGATTTAAATACATCCAGTTCCTCCAGAAGTTAGGGACTGTTTGTGAGGTTTTTAGGCCAGATTCCGATCTATTCCTACCATAGAAAGACTTGAGGAAAATGGCTTAACAGGCTAACTCAGGATTCTCCCTTCCCTCCAGGAAACCTCTAGGTAGCTCAGAGCTCCTGAATGTGCTCCTCTCAGGCCGCATCCTGTTCCTCCCATCGCATAGGGACGTGTACTCCAGCTGTCCGCATCTCCTGGACTGGTGCCTTGGAGCCATAGCCTGCTAGAGCTAGGGAGCCAAACATTTATTTTGTGACTGCCCCTTTGCTTTGTAGATAGGGGGAGTTTTATGAGCATAGGATCCCTCAGTTAGGTCCCTTGAATTTGTCAGGGCCAGGGTGTGTGGCACAGTCTTGCTGACTGCTTCCTGGATCCCTGGTCCACAGGCCTCTTCTGCTGACTCAGTGTTGCTGTGCTCAGGGTGGTTTCAATTTCCTTCTTGTTCCATTGACTGAACTCACTGTCAGCCAGGTTTGAGTCTTTCTTGCAAAAACTGAATGGTGTGCAGTCTTATGGCAAAGACTCCAACATCACTGCTTTCTAGAGGATGTGGTTCAGCAGATTCCAGTCCCTGGTGGTGCATGTTCCCAGGAGGCCTAATCCCTGAAAGACTTAACTAGCTAAGGGAGTGACCCCACCATGTGCCGATCATCCCCCATGGCAGAAGGCAATGAGTTGCAAAGCTTTTTTGTGGCAAAGCTTTTTCCATTTTCCACTTCAGCCCATGGGCTTTTATTGCTTCATGCCATGGGACTACAATTTAGGACAGGAAAGCATCCAAGTAGCAATTTATCCAGGGTGCCCAAGTCAATAGCCTTCTTGGGAAAACAGTACAGAATTTTAAAATACAATGAGCAATCATGGCTTTACATTCACAGCCCTACCTCACTCCCCCTCCACCTAGCCTTAAGTGCCATGCTGGGTCATCACTAGTTAGACATGGACTCAGATGAATAAGCATGTCGTACTGCATTATCCCCTACTGCACTACCCCCCTGCCTAACATGATGCAGGATGACCAGGGTGAGGATGAATATATGCCCACCATTGATGTGGATCTTGTGAGGGAGCATCTTGAGAGGCTGGACCCCCATAAATCAGCTGGTCTGGATAGGTTGCACCCAAGAGTGCTAAAGGAACTGGCAGACATCATAGCACAGCCACTGGCAAGGATATTAGAGAATTCATGGCGCTCAGGAAAAGTACCTGAAGGCTGGAAGAGGGCCAATGTGGTGCCCATCTTTAAGAAAAGGAGGAAAGAAGACCTGGGAATCTACAGGCCAGTCAGTTTGACCTCAATCCCTGGCAAAATTTTGGAAAAAATGATCAAAGAAACCATTCTTGACGGGCCAACAGAAGGCAACTTTCTGAGGGATAGCCAACATGGTTTTGTTATGGGAAGGTCTTGCTTGACCAAACTCATTTCCTTCTATGATTAGGTGACGTATCACCTGGACAAAAGGGAAGAGGTTGATGTCATATATTTGGACTTTAAAAAAGCCTGTGTGACCTAGTGTCCCATGATGTCCTCGTGGAAAAATTGGCAATTGCGGCCTTGACTACTCCGCAGTCCAATGGCTGGGGAAATGGCTCCGAGGTTGGACCCAGAGAGTGGTAGTTGATGGAACTGAATCAACAGGGCACTCGGTGACCAGCGGCATTCCCCAAGGTCCGGTTCTCCGACATGTACTCTTCAATGTCTTCATAAACAATCTGGACGCTGGTGTCAAAAGCGAACTGGCCAAGTTCGATGACAACACCAAACTCTGGGGAAAAGTGTCTGCACTTGAGGATAGTCAGGTGATCCCAGCTGACCTCAATAGGCTTGCAAGGTGGGCGGATGAAAACCTGATGGCATTCAATATGGAGAAATGCAAGGTGCTCCACCTCGGGAATAAAAACCCGCATCACACTTATAGGCTCAGCAATGCTACGCTTGCTAGCACCATGACCAAATGAGACTTGGGGGTCATGACTGACCACAAGATGAATATGAGCCATCAATGCGGTACTGCACCTGGCAAAGCAAACAAAGCTGTGGCTTGCATCTATCGATGCATCTCAAGCAAGACACAGGATGTCATCCTCCCCCTGGACTCGGCCTTGGTGAGGCCGCAGCTGAAGTACTGCATCCAGTTCTGGGCTCCACAATTTAGGAAAGACATGGAGAAGCTTGAAAGAGTCCAGAGGAGAGCTGCACACATGATCCAAGGAGAAGGGAACAGACCTTATAAAGAGAGGCTGCAAGCTCTGGGACTGTTCAGCCTGAAGAAGTGCAGGCTCAGGGGGGACTTGGTGGCAGCCTATAAGTACACAAGGGGTGTGCATCAGGACCTGGGGGAACACGTGTTCACCAGAGTGCCCCAGGAGATGACAAGATCCAACCGTCACAAAGTCCTGCAAGACCATTTTAGGCTGGAATTAAGGACAAATTTCTTCACTGTCTGAGCCCCCAAGGCCTGGAATAGACTCCCCCAGAGGTGGTGTAAGCACCTACTCTGGGCACTTTCAAGAAACATTTGGAAGCTTATCTTGCTGGGATCCTTTGACCCTAGCTAACTTCCTGCCCTTTGTGCAGTGGGCTGGACCTGATCATCTCATGAGGTTTCTTCTAGCCCTAATGTCTATGAAATCCATGAAATCTGTTATTTCTTCCAGAACTGCTGTGTTTTGGTGTTTTTCATAACCACATCCTGAACTTGGCTGGCAGCCCAGCGCTGCACACAAGAGCAGGAGAGGCTCCATTACGGGGTCATGACTTCTCGTGTAGGTCAAGGAGCTGGGTGTGCAGTTCCTCCCAGTCCATTCCTCTGTGGCCAGCTGTTCTCCGACCTCGCTCGCGGGGCTCTGCTGACCACGTGCTCCTAGAGCGCTAGGTCTCCATTACACAAGGAGAAAGTGCTTAGCCTTTATCAGAAGAGATAAGAATAGAGAACGGCAGGCAGCTAACTGTGGGCTTGGGATGAAAGGCAGCTGGCTCTAATGCTCCCCCCGACATAGAGCACTAACCCTAACCCAGCCCACTCTTCCTTCTTTTTTTTTTTAGCCATAATTGGCACGTCACTCCACAGATAACTGTAGCACAGCACCAAAGCCAGAAGCATCCAAGGCCAGGTCTCCAGACTCTCCCTCAGTGGCTTCGAAGGCAGGGAGGAGGGTTTTGATCCTGTTCTTCTTCCTGCAATGGGCTGGAGAATTATTAGCCTCTGTTGAATGCATTTCTCTGACTCAGAGGTATAGGTTGTAGCTGTGCTGGTCTAAGGACATAGGCAGACATGGTTCTTTAAGTTAATCTGATCTCTTTTATTAGACCAACTCAAACAGCTGGAAAAATTCTTCTTTGCAAGCTTTCAGGCACATACCCTTCATCAGGCTGAGGAAGCATCTCCAGTTGGTGTGTGCTCTACCAAGCTTTCCTGGCTCAGCAAAAGGACACGGCCCGTGGCTGTGCCATTTCAGGCAGACACAGAGCCCAGTATCCTATGGCCCACACCAAATGCTTGTTGCCACCCCCACTTCGGTGTATTTTGCTCATCCTTTGTGTCTTGCTAACATCTGGCTATTCCAGCCCCTGTCATGGACCCACAGAGCCTCAAGCCCAGGGCTGGATCGAAAGAGCCGGTGCCTAGGGAGAAGAGCATGTTTGAGAGTCTGTCAAGAGAACCTCCTGGAAATGGGAGTTATTTGAAATTCCCTTTCTCTCTATTACTGAGCTGAGCACTCATGAAAACAAGGGAATCACAAATGCATGACAGCTCAGGCACAGATTGTAGAAGTTTCCCCCACCCAGCTCTGCCAATGCACTTTCATCTGGACCAGCAGCACTGTGGCCAACCTAGTCCTGGGGAATCCCACCATGGCTCAGTCAAGGTCTCTCCCAGGGTCCCCTACATAAATAGGCAGCATATTCCCTTCCTCTTAAAACCCTTGGTCTCGTTTGAACTTGGTTGGATGATTTGTGCGCAATAGTCCAGAGCTATTGGGTACAACTGCCTGTGTTTTTAAGCTCCCACGGTATAAAGGTGCAATAGCAGCACAATTATGAAGAATAGAAACATTGCTACCCCTTGTTGTTTCGTGTGGCACCTTTTTGAGTAACAGTCTGTTGGAGCCAGGAGTCTGGTCATTGGATTTATCTCCCCGCTCTGGGACAAATGAGAATTGTAGCAGCAGCAGATATTTTGCAATTGGATCCAAAACTTCTCCAGACTTGAGGCTGTTCAGACACTGGGGTTTGGTTCAAGACAAGCATGGAGCTGGGTGATATTAAAGGGTCCTTGCTGGTTGCCTCATAGGATGGTTCTTTATGTTGCCCAAGGGCCTGGTTCTCTCACCTTTGGGGTGGATAGGAACATGATGGCACTTTCACGCTGTGCAGTCAGGCTACATGATCCCCTTTTTTTTGCTTTTGAAAATCAATTAGTTATTTAAACCAAAATGAATCAAAAGCAATGAGTGCTTTTTTTTTTTTTTTTAATTTCCAACTGGAGGCTCTTGCAAGCGGCCCGATTTTTAGAAAACACTCTCTGGAAAGGCAGCCCCTTTTAAGGGAGTCTCCATTTAGGTATGCAAATGTGGAGGCTTCCAAGCCACTTTGGACATCTTAGCGCGCGCGCACACGCACATCTGTCTTGCGGTTCCTCTGGCTTTGCTGTCGCTAATTTGAATGTGCACACACAGCATGTAGAATAGGACCTGCCATCTGCAGCAGGTGAAATCCTGTATTTATCCAGTCCCTCAGTGCCACTCATTTGAGGCTGCATTTGCTTCTCATAGGCAAAATATAACAAAATTCATTACATCGCTTACAGACAGAGCAAGATTGTCCCAGCACTTAAAAGCTCTGAGTTATGACTCCAGCCTTAAGGGTAAAAAAATAAAAAGGAGGCTTAAGATGGGAGGTTTAATTGATGTAGTACAAAACCTTGAGTGGGTGACAGCTAGATCTGAGATAACATTAACCTAGGTTTTTATTTCTAGACTGATGTACCTTGACAAGTGGGTACTAACAGAAATGGAAACAAAACAAACACAAGCAAGTAATGATGATAGTGAATAGGCCTGAAATGGCCTCTGACAAAACGGTTAAGACACCACCACCTGCCCATGCTCTGGCTGTGCTGGTGTAACTACCACTGGTGCAGTGTTTTCAAACAAGTCTGGAATAAATGAAACTTTACTGTGCAAACTGGAACTATGTCTTCTATCCTAAGAGGTCTGGCTTAGCGGGCCAGAGAGACTTGAGCTATCAGTAGGGTGAGCATATATCCTGTTTTAGCTGGGATAGTCCTGGATTTCAGAGGCTGGTGCTAGCCAGCTGTTGCAAATTATAATGGGCATCCTAGAAGCACATGGGCATAGGGCACAATCTGGCTGGGAGTCAGGCTGGTGCAGAGCACCTTGCAGGTGGGCAGGCAGGCAGGCACCACTACTTACCTGACAAGCAGCCCTGCTCCTACTGACTTGTGAGAGCACAGGGAGGGGACGCAGTGTCCCAGATTTCCGGGATGACGTCCCAGATTTCCATATGGTTGACCTATCAGGGATTAATCCTCCTGGATAAACCATTGAAGTGTGACTCAACCTTCCTTCCAACTCAGTAAGAAACAGTACCCCAGCCAGGCAGAGGAGCGCTCCATAATGCTAGGCTCCCAAGTCAGATAGTTCAAGGGCAGTGGTGAAGTAGGTCCTCAGAGCTCCTTGATCCCTGAAGCTGTCTGCTAAGCCTGATCACCAGATCAAGCCCAGAGCAGGAATAACTGGATCTTGTTCTGTCTAGTGATCCCAACCTCAGCAGAGAGGCAGTAATCAAGTGGTTTGGCAACCACTGATCCATACAGATCATGGCGCGCAAGTGAAAGATCACCCAGACCTTCAATGCATGTGCCTAGGTAGGAGTACAGAGGAGTGGAGGCTGCACAGACCTTCCATCCCCCATTTAGACCATTGAGACAGAATCCAAAGGCCAGACTGAGTCCAGACGTTTGGTGCCTCCATGGCCATAGTTGTATAACCGTCCAGGAATTGATCCCAGGTCCTCTGCGTGGCAGACGAGGAGTCTACCACTGAACCACAGGGGACTCCAGAAAGGCAGCAGAGACATGGCCTTGGTCTCCTAATGACACTTGTATTCTGCCTCGTGAATTGTCCTTTTGGTTTCAACAGAGCAATCTGCAATTTCCATCCCAAACTGTCTGGCCATGCCATCCGGTGTAGCATTGAAATGCTAGGAAACAACCGACATCCCAGGGCAATGATTCTGTGGCCACCAATGATGGTGACTGGCATTTCAAATTTGATTTAGCTCAGGTAAGAGTTATTCCTGGTATGATGTCACTTTAATGTCAAGGGCTCCCAAAGTGCTCTGCAGGCTAGTATATAAATAGTAATAGTTGGGGATCCACTCTTTTAGCTACTGAATTGCAGCAGCCTTTAGGGTGAGAGGTAACAGCTGACTCTATTGCACACTCCCCACAGCTTAGGTGTGGAAGGGAAGGAGGTTGGGCTTAATTTTTACAGCACCCTAAACTAAAGGAAACTTCCTGGTTAATTAGTGCCCAACACACTGGGTCAGAGAGAGAAAGAGAGGAAAATCTCGTCCACTCCTGTATCAAATCTGAAGCTGCAAGGGAACTAAGGGGAGGTGGATTCTCAAGAAAAGTGACATGTGGGCTTTATGAGTGTGAGGATTCAGGAACACAATTTTCACTTGAATAAATGATGATCCTTCCCAGCAGCATAGTTTTCCTTGCATTCTGCTGCAACATTTGGCCTCGTACCAAAGCAGGCAGAGAAGCAGTATCTACTGCGCGCTGAGCTCCACGGCACTGCACCACTCTGGGGAAGGGGGGATCCAATTTTGCAAGCAGTGGCCACATTCTCAGCCTATGTAAACTTGGGGGTGGGCTCCTTTTCCTCCATCAGAGGACCAGACTGTACATGTGGAGGTTAATTCCTGAAAAGATGTGCTGCTGCTTTTGCTGGACCATGCTGGGTATTCAGGCAATTGTGGGGTAGGTGTGACTGAGTGAAACATCTGGGTTTCAGACGTTACAATGGGCCTTCATTCATTTCCTACTCACTCTCCATGGATCAGTCACTCAAATTCACACAGGTCGGACTCCTATGAGAACATAGTGCTGGGACGGGCCTCCCACATCATTGAGTCCAGTCACAGGCATCTGCATTATATGGCTTCTTTCACCAGCTTGCCAAGATCCATCTTCACTGTCATGAGCTTCCTTGCCCCCTACTCCCACTATCAGAAGGCTCTTCCAAAATCTTACTCCTCTGATGATTAGAAACCTTCTAACTTCCAGTCTAAATGTATTCATGGCCAGTTTGTATTCATTTGTTCTTGTGCCAACATTGTTCTTCAGCTTAAAAGCTCTTTTCCCTCTGTGTTGTTTATCCCCCTGATGTATTTATAGAGCGCAATCATGTCCCCTCTTGGTCTTTGTTTTTCTAGGCTAAACAAGCCAAGCTCTTTTATAGTCTCCTCTCATATGACAGGCCCTCCATTCCCCTAATTGTCCTCCTAGTCCTTCTCTGCACCTGCTCCTATTTGAATTCATCTTTCTTGCATATGTGTGACCAGAATCGCATGTGGAAATCCAGAGAGATCTCACCAGAGCCTCATTACTGCTGCCTTCTCTGCTGGAAATGCCCTCCCCAACCCTTCCTCACCTTGAGTGTTGCCCCAATGTATTGGTGGCTCATCGTTGTCCCATGGCAGGCTCATGCCAATCCCCTTCACAGGGCAAGTTTGCCTAATTAGGTGGTTAATTACTCTCTAGTTTAAACAAGTTTCAGTCTTCCAGGCAGGGAGCACAAGAAGGCACTATGTGACCTTCGGTAATCCATCATTAAAGCAAACAGCCCAGGATCATTTTGCCCATAATCAGACATCTTCGGACAATGAATGTATTTACAATGATTGTGTCTAGTTCGGTGATTCCCAGCCATATTGGAACGGCAATTTGGGGTGCTGTGAGAGCCTTTCAAGGGTGCTGCACAATGTGAGCATTGTTTGGTGTGCAAGCATGTAAGATAAACCCAGAGATATCAAATAGGAATCCATAGCATCAAAAGCCTGCTGTCCTGCTGTAGGCTTCCCGAGTTCTTTGCAACAGATGCATTGCTCTATTACCATATTTATTTGAATATAAGATGGGTTGGGGCCAGGGTCAGACCCACAGCAGCCTCCTGCCTCCCACCCCCGACTTCCCCTCGGCAGCTCCTGCCACCTCCCCACCCCACACCCCAGCTTGCTGTCACAGCTCAGCTCCAGCTGGGGCTGGGGTCTTTCCCCAGCATGGAGCACATGGAAACGCATGGAGAACATGGAGCAAATGGAGTTGGGGTGGGATGGACTGGGGAGTTCAGGGGAAGGGGCAGAGATTTCAAAGATGAGCCACTAACAGGGGGGGAAGTGGCAGAGACTGGGGGGAATTTGGGAGGAGAGGCAGAGACTGGAGAGAGCCGGGAGTGGGGGCAGGCAGGTGGCAGAGGGGTCCTGAAGGGGAAAGACATGACCACCCCCAAAACTTAGATACTATACCTAGAAAATTATAACAAATGTATAAATTTTCTAAAAATCAAATCTAATAATCAGGAGGGCTATCTTATATTTGAATAAATTACTGTTCTTTTTGTAGTCAGAATAAGAGTGAAAGCTAAAAGCTGGCATTTTCTAGGGGCTGCCTTGAGTCGAAAGGTAAAGAAGCACAGGTCCAGCTGGTGAAGGATGCCCAGGTTGATTTTTATATAAGACTAAACTCATCTCATTTTTGGTTCTAAAAGAACCGCTCTGACTACTTCTACTTTCCATGTAATCCCCGGCAGCCCTGCATGCAAGAACTGACCAGAGACACCCCCATTTAACATGGGAGACCTCATCAGCTCCTGGTTAGAGCCATAGGTCCTGCTTTCTCCTTCGCTGCTCTGTCACCTTGTTGCCCTCAGCCAGTATCTAAACCACGGAAGAAACAAGCTGGGGCTTGTTTCTTTTAAGGAGACGCTATTGCGGGAGCAACTCCTTTCCGAGCGCTGTGACAGTCAGCCGCATTCATGGAGAACCAAAGCTGCCCTCGTCAGAAAGAGGGCCTTGTCTGATACGTGCCGGCTTTGACAAGCCCATGTCAAGAGGGTGCTCCCATGGGACCAGATTACTGGCAATGGACTTTTTTCTTCCTTTTATTTTTTTTCGTCCTTTTTTATTTATTTTGATTCTAATCATCAAGCCAAAAGGAAAAGCAGGCTTTCAGCTGAGAATAATATGACGTGAATTCTCCCGTGTCCATCCAAGCAGGACCGCTGGGAGCCGGAGATGTCCATCACACTGTGCTCTTGTGTTTCCTTCTGCCGTTCTCAGATCTTGCCCAGCCAGCTGTTCCCAGGAAGCATGCCCACTTCTCCTGCCCCCTCATGCCTCCCAGCTAAGGATAAGCGTATTGGATATGGTGGGGCAAGGTCCTGGAGAGACCTGAGAGGCACAGTTTGGGATCAGAAAGTTTAGTTCAGTGTTATTAAGAGCCCCCAGGGGATCCTAGCCATGGCTGGGGTCTGTTGTGCTAGGTTATATGGGTACCTGGGATAGCAGGCTGGGAACAAAGAGTCCTTGCTCTGAAGTCTTTACAGTCAAGAGAGTTGAGTGGGGGAAATGAGGCACGGGGGTGGGGATTGCTTTGCCCAAATTGCACAGCTGTTCGCTTGCCGAGACAGGAAGAGTCCCTATATCTCCTGGCTCCTAACCCAGTGCCTTGGCCCTGCTTCCCATGGGTTTTTTTCATATATACATGAAAATCATTGTCCTTTCTTTTGATGTCAACCAGTTCAGTCCGTTGAATCCATTTACACCAACTGACTCGGCCCAGGGAAAGAAACTAGTTGGAAATCTCAGCTTTGGACCCGGGGCCAAATTTTCCCCTCGTGCAGCTGTTTGAGTTTAATGTGGGACCCCGCAGAGCCAACGGCTGCCTCCTTGACTCTGACCGAGGCTGGAAAAGGAAGTATTGAGACAACAAGTGAGATGCCGTCCCTTATTGCATTGCCGGCATGGAGAGCTGGGTGTCTTGGAAGAAAGCCCAGCACCCGGGCCCAGCCCGCCTGCTCCCCGTGTCTTGGGAGGATGGGCGAGTTCAGAAAGGCACCTGCCCTCTCCAGAGAAACGCACACAGGAGCAGTAATGCCAGGCCAGAGGGTGCAGGGGAAGAGGAGAGGCTCACCTGTTTCCAAAGGTCTTTTTCTCTCCCTTTTACTCGCTCGCATCCATCCGTTCCCCTGGAGCCCCACGGGAGCTTTCCCATCATCTGCAAATGTCAGACAGGAGCTGTGATGAGCCCGTCCCCCTTTTTCACCTCAGCTCTTTAGAGAGAAATGAAAGGCTCTGAGCAATGTGAAGTGGGGGGAGACAGACACTCGAGTCTCCTCCAAATGTCATTTCCTGGTATATGAACGTCCTCATAAATACGGGCTGTGGAATAAGCTCTCTCTGGCTGGGCCGGAGGGCTGCATAGCAGCCTTCGCACCCGGGGCAGGCCAGAGGAAGGCAGAGCAATAACTTGACCTTTGTGAAACATCCAGTGTGTTTATAACTGTTTTATTGACTCTGCGGCCTCATGGCTGAGTGGCACTTGTCGTCTGCCGTGATCTGAGCTCCTTGTTCGAGGGCCTGAGGTCCTTGCAGGGGGGAGAAGGAATGGGACGCTATGTTTCTTATAAAGAAAGTGCAGGAGGTGAAATCTGGTTTGAAGGCAGCTGAGCTACATCGGGACTTGCCCTGCAGCTGCCCAGCTTGCATTGAGCCCTCCTGGGATGTCAGCCTTGGGGAGGAAGCGTCTACAGATGGAGCAAGACTCGGTGCTGGTGACTGAAGGGGACTGCTCTGCCTTCTGAGTCGGCAGCACCTCTCCGAGGTCTTTGAGAGCTGCTATATGCAATAAGAGCCTAAGTCCCTTTGGTCATCATGGACTCCTTGGTATTGACATGTTTTCCTTATATTGAGCTAGATTGTAATGCAAGATGTTCAGGTACGCTGGAGGGAAGGCCCATGACAGCTGTAGGAAGGCAGGGGAATAAAATATGGGGTGGGCTGAACTGCTCAGACCCCCCGCTCACATCCTTTCCTTTAGAGAGAAACAGCTTGGCAAAATGCTGCAGAGAGGATCCATGCAGGGGTGTCGCTGCAGCTCCTGTCACTGCAAGCCACGCTGGCAATTCTGTCACCGGGACCATCGGGGGTCCATTCGGATCGCTCTCTAACACTGGGGACGGGTCTTCCTCAAAGCCAGGTGCCCCCTGGCATGGGGGAGAGGAAAGCAGCTGGCCTGATGGAGGGCCTGACCTGGTCCTGGCCTGAGATCCTCTGCAACCTCTGTGTGGGGGATGGCTTTGAGCAGTGAGCCTTACTCCCTGTAGACATGGGTGTATTGAGAGAGCAGAGCTGTGATGCGGGTGTGGAGCAGAGCTCAGGGCAAATTGCAACACCCACACCTGTAGTCATGGAGTCCAAATTTGGAAGGGTCACAGGAATCCTCTACCCCCATCCCACTGCCTTGGTGGAGCAGACAGCAGGTACACATGCCCCCAAAGAGTCCCACTGCACCAGGAGCTTTCTCGCCCCAGGTATCTACCTGCTTAGCATGGGTCTATAGCACCCATCTGTAGCAGGCAGAAAATTCCCTGGAGCCAAAATAGTGGCTGAGCCTATGTCACCTGGTCAGCAGGAGTCTTATGGAGCAGCTGGAAAGTCAGGTGTCCCCCAGGATCTGAGCCCTGACTATTGCTGCAGGGAGGGAGGAAAAAAGTCCTTGGAGATGTGAGTGGGGCTCTTTTGAAAACGAGGTGAGAGGGTCCCATATCTCTGTACTGAGCCCCTTTGCTTTCAAGCATCCTGGTCTAGCTCTAGAGAAAGCTGCCTCCTGCCTTTTTCTGGTGCTAGGTCAAAGGGTATGGCAGGCCACGGCTCCGCTGGGAATGCGTGTGGTCAGCTAGTAGATGCAGAGGGTGGGAATCAGAAATCTTGGCCGTGGAGGGATTGCGATCTAGGGGTCAGGGCAGACGACAGTACTCCTGGGTTCCCTTTCTGGTACTGACCACCAGCTCTGTGGCTGTGAATAAGTCTCCCTTTCTTCCCCTGGTCTGTCTAACCCATCAGCCTAATTATACTTGTCCTATTTCTGAGGACCATTGTAGGGGCAAATCGATTAATGCTGACGTAGCGCTTTCAGCTCCTCGGTGAAAAGGAAAGGTCCGTCCTTCTAGCTGTAATCCAAAGAGCAGAGGGAATCCCGTCCTTGGGGCTGGTCCGTGCGCTCCGAGGAGGCCAGTGAGGAGGTGCAGAGAGGAGCAGCAGGGCCTCCCTCCTCTCAGCAGGATTGCTCTTTTGAGCATGCAACCTGTGGCTTCTCATCCTCCTTGCTCACAGCGTGCCGGCTCTTGGGAGAGGTGAGATGTGCTATGAAGAGCTGGGAATCTGGGACTGGCTCCAATGGCGAAGCTCCTGTGTAAAAGCCTGTTAAACCTTCTTCTGCTGGTTTTGTTACTCACCATCATCTCAGTGCTGCCCCCTTGCCCCGTGTACCCAGAAGGGGGCATGTGTATTAGGGCGTGGGGGATTCTTAGCACCCAGCAGCAGAGAGGAAGAACGCCAGTCCTCGGAGCAAGACGAGATCAGCTGTTCCTTTCAGCAGGGATGGAGGATGATGGATTGACTAAATATTCACTTCATTAACTGTCATTTGTCCCATTGTGTTTGATGCACATCCCCACACTGGTGCCTAATGACTGCTATGGAGTCAGCTAGATTAATAGAGGGACGCTGAAGCGGTGCTCTGGCCTTGCAGAAACCCAAGGAAAAAAGCAGTGGCTGGACACAGGCGTTCAAGGTAAGGGAGTGGGATCAGGGATGTGCCAGATGAAGGGATGGTCTGAATGTGTGGTAATTGCAACACGGACACATGCGTGCCTTGATGTTAGGGTGTTTACACACCCTTACGGCACTTGGCTAATCTGGGGAGGGCCTCTCTTCCACTGCCAGTCTCCCCCCCACCCAGGGAGGGGAGATGTATTGTCCATCCCAATACATTTTCATCGAAATTGGTATATTCCCATCAGCGGTTTGGTCTCAGTAGACTGGCATTTTTCAATGGAAAACCATGTAGTTGAAAAATTCCCAGCCAGCTCCAACTCAAGGGGACATCATCCTTCCATTGTACTGCATGCAACCTTGACTTGTGACTTCTTATGACCAGGTAGGGCCGTCAGTAAAAGGAGTAGACCACTTCCTAGTTGCATGGGCTTCCACTGTTGTTGGCTACAGGAGCTGGTATGATTTATCCCTACCAGCCATATGGGGCACTAGGCTTTGTCCTTTTTGCTCACCTGAATGCCCTGAGGGTCAGAGATGACGTGCATCAGCAGTTGTGTAGGGCAAGCCTGGGGGCAGAAGAACAGGGAGTGCTGCAGGTCAGGATTTGGGGACAGCAGCAGACCTCTGTGGTCTGGGGCTGAAATAACAGAGGGTGGCCAGGACTGGCAAACAGGGTACACTCCAGCACAAGCCAAATTCCCGGTAGTGGGGAGCACTCTTTGCTTTGTGTATGTCTGTGGTGTAGCTGCTGAGCTCAGTCCTTCTGAACTGCTTTGTCTTCGAAAGCTTTCACTCCTGGTCAGTGTCCATTAAAGAAACAGGAAAGGAAGACAGACTCCCAGAGGAGGTGAGTAGACAGCAGGGCAGCACCTGTGAAGGAAGAATTAGGAGGAAAGCGGGGAGCTGTAGATGCCCAGGTACATCATAAAGAAGCTTTGCCAAGTGCCCACTGGATCTTGTAGTATTGTTGGTAAAAGTTTATTGTTAACCACTGTTGTGTTACTGCTTCTGAGGATGCATCCCCTGTTTTACCTCCTTAGTATTCAAAGAGTCTGTGTTTCTCTGGATATTTTTTTTTATCAACTGCATGGAAAATCCATGGCAGGCCAAGAATTGATACCACTCTAGCTGGGTTGATGGACAGCGTTCAGAGCAGACAGCTGAGTTCATTGTTTTACAGATGTGCAGAGACACTTGCAGCTGCCGTGACTCTCAGTGTAGAACGAGGAAAGACAAAGCAAGAATGAACAGAAGTAACACCTCCATGCGAGAGCAGAGGTGCATGCATGCGTGTGTGTGCACATCTGAGAAGCAAGCTAAGCACAAAAGTCTATCTTAAAGGAGGTTTAGGCTCCTAACTCCCTTCTCTGGCCCATGGTGGCTGCCTCTCAAAAGACAGCAGCGTTTTTAAACTTGCAATGCCAAGAAAACAGGCCAGACAATTATCAAGTCTTGCACTCTGCGCCCGTACTGCACTTCAGCCAGGTATAAGCACATGCCTAATTTTAAGCACAGGAATAAGTCCATGGACTTCAGTTGCTTGAAGTTTAGGCATGCACTTCCCAAAGCACAAGGTGTGCCTCTCCCCATGGGAGGCACAAGTCAGAGACATGGACAAAGCTCTCTGTCACTCAACAATCTCCGCTTGCATTTCTTGTTACAATGAGGCTCAGGCTCTGATTGTTGCAAAGAAAGCTTTAGTATACAGCTAGATCACAACCAAAGCCAGGGGGTCTGCCTGAGGTTTCTGAGAATCCAAAACACTAGGCCAAAGCGATTTGACCTGCTGCCTCCTGATCACTATGTGCCTGCTCAGAGGAACAATCGATGTTTTGCCTGTCCTGCTCATGACCTGTCTTAACAATGGCCAGATGTAATATCAAGGAGATTCATGTCCCTAAATACAAAGCAAGCTTCTGCAGAGGGTGCGAAGCACCGGCTGAGGCAGGCAGACACAGGGGACATTTCCATTCAGCTGGGTAGGCCTCCATCAGGGTGGCAGTGGGGAGCTATTAAGACCATGTTCTTGAAGTTGGCTTCAGCTTTCCAAATGTTTTGGAGGCTTACAGCTTCTTAAGTCAGCTCATGGGGATGCACAAGATAGGGCCGCATCCACTACAGATCACAGGGTGGGTTTGAAAACATTGCAGCGGATCTTACCTGGAAGAGGTGGAGAGGAAAGGCGTAGTCCTGTAGTGTCGCGTCCAAGTCTCTATTCCAGAATGCAGCAGGGCTTTGAAACGTCTCGGGGACTGAAGGCTCTGCCGGGATTTGGTGGGCTGGGTCCAATGTTGTGACATCTGCCTGCGGCTGCTATAGGGGGAAGGCATGTTCTGACTCGGTTTGGGATGAGAGGCAGTGAAGGGCCATGTGGCTGTGTGCCTGTCTGGGCGTGGCACGGTGCAGGAGACAAAATGCAGGGATCAGCTTGGCTTAGTAGGAGCCAGAAGTTGATCTGGAAAAATGCAGAAGAGAAGCCCCCTTCCCCTTGAGCCAAGCCTAGCAGGGAGCTGGCTGGTGATGAGAAGAACGCAAAAGAGCAGGACATCCTTCTGATCCAGCTTCTGCAAACAGTCATGGGCCCTGACCTCCTGTATATGGATCGGCAGCAACTGGGACAAGAACATTTAAGAGCTTGAACCTGCTTGCCAGGGCTTATCTCTAACATCTTGTCACAAGCAAGGGAGTCACAGAGGGCCCTTCTCTGCTGCAGATGAGAGAAGCCACAGGACTGTAAGTCAAAGGAAAAGTAACCCAGGAAGCCAGTTGCAGGGCAGAGGCGGGTGCATGCCTGGCAACGACAGGGAGATGGACGGCTTCTCGGGTCACCCATGCCAGGACCCTTGGGGAGGGCGCTGCGGCAGGCTGGTGAACTTAGCCTGCTGCCTCTTGGGTGCTGCTTTTGGCAGGCCATGGGTGGGTGGGGGCCACACTTGGGAAAGGTGGGGGAGACCAGCCCAAAGTCACTAGCAGAGCTGGCTTCAGGTTCTTACCCTGGTCCCGAGCACTGGCACATTGGAGCAGAAGGCATCATCTGGGCCATCAAGTCTGGTCCCTTATGTTTGCAGGTGTTCCTTGACCAAAGAAATCCCTCAAGAAGGAAGCAATATGCCAGAGCTAGCAGCACAGAAAACCTCAGCCCAGGTGCAACTGGAGCCTACAGACCCTGTTAGAAAAGGCCAGGACCTGTATCCATTAGGCTACTGAATCTAGATAACTAAAGTGCTTCCTTTCTCTTACCCACCAAGATAAATGCTGTCCTGGAAAGTCAAAGGGAAATGTCAGTCCCCATCACAAGGGAAGGGGCAAAGCACAGCAGCTACAATTACAGCTAGCAAGGACTCCTGTTTGACTGAAGAGGGGAAAGGCAGCATTGCAGCCCCAGAAAGAACAGCAGGCAAGGTGAGCCTAAAGGTAAGCATGAAATCACAATCACACTTAATTAAGTGGGAATGCATGAGAAAACTTAGAGTGTGCCCCCTGGTCTATTGCTTTTGCTCTGTAGCTCGCACGCCCCCCACCCCCCCCCAGCCAGGGGCTGTCATTCAGATGGCAACGTCTCTGCCTCTTCCTGCGGGCCCCTGCAGCTCCCAGCACCCTGCACCCCAATCTGCACAGAGCCTTTGGGTGGCACCGCGTGTGTGTTAATGTCCAGGCAGTGAGAAAGAGAGAGAGAGATGTAGACATGTGGATAGACAGATAGATAAATAGCTCGTGGTAGGTTGATCATGAGAGAGTGATTGATCCAGGGAGTATGAAATAGCTAGGTGGATAGATACATGCAGGGGGTATGAAATGGGCAGGCAGAGAGTGAGGTCCAGGTTAACGGCTGCAAGGATGGCTGAAGGGGACCCCAGTGACCCCCAGCAAGACTTCTTCAAGGCGTTGTCACTCCTGGGCAAAAGGGGCATGAGGGGAGCAGGCAGAGCCGGCATGGGGGGACACAGGCGCGAAAGACACGTCTCCTTTCTCTGTCCACCGCCAGGGGTTACGTAACCCCCAGACGTGTGCAGTTATTAAACCCAGAGGCAAGGGGGTTAGGTGCACGGCTGTTTTCATTAGCTGCCAGCGTGGTGACAGGAGCTGCCCTTGGCTGGCAAGGCTCCCGTGGCACCGGAGAGGTGGGGAGCTGTGACACCGATGGAGGATGGGCTGGGGGAGGCAGGCGTGCTGCTTCCATCGCCCCGGCAAGGGGGGGGGGGGGTGTGCAGCACACGTGTGTGGAATGAAAACCAACAGTGATATTTATAGGCGTAAGGGGACCGCCGGCATGTGCCGGTCCCTCCCAGCCATGTGGCTTTGACAGGCTCATCCATCTACCCAGCATGCCGAGCCAGTCTCTATGGAGCGGCGGCATTACTGCCACATCCCAGAGCTATTTGGAGTCTGTCACTGCAAACACTGCCCTGTGGCTAAATTCAGACTTTGGGGTGCAGAGCTTGTCCCCGGCAGAGGCCTGCTCGGCAAGCAGTCCTCAGCTTAAGGAACATTTCAGGCCAGGTAACGGCGCAGTCGGCCGTGCGTTTGGTTGCGGCATGGCCGTGGCGACGGGTTGACTTGGGACCTGTTGGTGACCGCACCGAGTGGTGGGTTCTTAGCTCTGATGCATGGATGGGCTTGTGCCAATGGGCGTTTCCTGGGTGACTGCGCCTGCTGGCAGTGGAAGACATTTGCCACTCAAAAGCAGGCAGTGACATACAAGGGGATTTCAGAGCTGTTTCCCTGCTCTGCCATTCCTCTTTGTCAGCTGTATCTTGGCAGGTGAGAGCCGTGGGTCCGATGCTTGGGAGGATGGAGGGTGTGCTGACCATCAAATGGAGGTGCTGCGTGCCACACAACCACCCGGGGACAGTGTCCTGCCTTTCAACATCATGTGCCCTCTTTACTGGCACACACATGGCAGCACCTGGGCAGGAAATGAGACGGCCGGGTCGTGTCTCCACAATTCCAGTAGTCCGTCTGTCCATCCTCACGGCGTGCAGAGGGCTGACCTGTTAACTCCAGTCTGCCATCTAGATTGTACCAGAAGGCAAAGAGGGGTCCCAAATGGGGCCCTGGAGTTGCAAGGTGGGCATCCCTTTTAAAGCAAGCCTTTTGTGGCCAGATGATCCAGGCATGCCTGGCATGGCTGTGCCTAGCCCGGTCGTGGAAAGAGTGCCTCCCGCTGAGTCTCTTCTGGCAGCACTTGGTGAAAAGTCCCTGTTGTTTGGCTTCTCCTCTTGCCCCCTAGCTTCTTTCCTACCTAGCCTGGCACGAGCCATTCCCTCTGATGGGCCGGCAGCAAGAAGGATCGCTGAAGCAAAGCAAGCTCCCCAACAGTTAATTCTTTAGCTGCGTTCCTTTGTGTCGGAGGCCATCGATTAAAGCCTTGAAATGCCTGTGGGACTGGAACTGTAAAAGTGAGGATTGATTAGCACATGATCTATGCACTGAGCATGGGCAAGGATAAGCTCCACAGCAGATCCTGTCAGGTGTTGGGCTGGCAACCTCCAGATGACCTCAGGCATTCAGGAGGAGGGGTAGTCTCCAACACAGGAGTCTCTGGTGTGTGCATGGGAGCCTGAGACGGATGGTGTGGACACTCCAGTGTGCTTGGGAGCACGTGCATGTGTGGTGTAAGGAAGGACAAATGGGACTTAGTATAAGCTGGCTTAGACCCATCGCCCCTTGAGAGTCATGTAGTGTCTTGTGCCTCGGCTTCCTCATCTGCAGAGTGGGTATAAGAGCATCAACCTGCTGAATGTGGAGCAGTAGGCATGCCGGTGTGTGCAGGCACATCAGGGGTGAGCACCGTGGGATATCTGAGCGGCTAAGAAGCAGGTGTGTACATGGAAAGGAATCCCATGGCCTTTCTAAGCTACCCCTGTGATCTTCCAGAGGGTGGTTGTCAATAGGCACTCATCTCCTCCTACAACCAGGTGTCTCCCCACCTGGACATGGGAGACGAGGTAGTCATTATAGACCTAGACTTCCAAAAGGCTTTTGCTCTAGTATCCCACAATATCCTCATGGGAAAACTGCAAGATTGAGCCACTCGACGGTTCAGTGGGTGGGAAACTGGCTCCAGGGCAGGACCCAGAGACTTCTCATGAATGGATCCGTGCCGTCCTGGCACTAAGTGGACAGTGGTGTCCCTCAGGGGTCCGTGCTTGGACCGGTGCTTTTCAACATCTTCATCAATGATTTGGATGTGGGGGTGAAAAGCGTGCTGGCCAAGTTTGCTGGCCAAGCTTTGGGGCAGCGTGGTCACATCAGAAGATGGGTTGCAGACACAGGCGGCCCTGGACAGGCTCGAGAGTTGGGCAGACCAGAACCAGGTGAAATTTAACACTTCCAAGTGTAAGGTGCTTCATCTGGGGGCAAACAACCCTCGACATACATACAGGCTTGGTGGTGACAGCTTGACTTGCACCACGGCCAGAAGGGACCTAGGGCTAATGATTGACTGTTGTATGAATGTGAGCTGTCAGTGCGAGGCGGTGGTCATCAGGGCAAACAAGATGCTGGCACGCATCAACCGATGCATCTCATGTAAAACTAAGGAGGTGATACTCCTGCTGTACTCGGCGCTGGTGAGACCGCAGCTGGAGTACTGCGTCCAGTTCTGGGCACTGCACATCAATAAGGGTGTGGAAAAGAGCCACCCATACGACCAGGGACTTGCAAGGCAAGCCATACGAGGAAAGGCTGAGGGACTTGGGCCTCTTTAGCCTAAAGAAGAGAAGGTGGAGAGGGGACTTGATAGCAGCTTACTGCTATATCAGAGGAGTGCATCAGGGGCTCGGTGAACAACTGTTCACTAGGGCACCCCCAGGGAAGACCAAGACCCCTTTAGGCTTAATACCAGGGAAAACACCTTCACAGTCAGGGTGTCCAGACTGTGGAAGAAACTCCCTGCAGGGGTGCTGCAGTCACCTACCCTGGAGGTTTTCAAGAGAAGACTGGACAGTCACCTCGCTGGGGTCACCTAACCCCAGCTGTCTTCCTGCCTAGGGCGTGGGTGCTGGACCCGATGATCTCCAAGGTCCCTTCCAGCCCCTGACAATCTGAATCTATGAATAAAGCATGAATACTGCTCCCCTTGTTCTGAGACAAAGCTGCTGTAATGCAAAGCACTCCAAAACCTCCACAGTGAAACTCGTTTGCTAACGAAAGCTCCAATTTGCTGCTTAAGAGGAAGCTGCTCTTCTCTATTGCATTAAGGAATAATCAGTGCGATGCCATTAATAAAGCATCCCAGGGGGGAAAAAAAATCACTGAATAAACCTATGATGGGAATTGTGGGGCAGAAAGAGGGTGTAATGCACCATACAGAGCCCGGGAAATTTCAGGACTTTGTCCGTCATTAACTAAGGTTAGTGCAATGATTTTTTGTGGCCGCCCCCCACAAAAAATACTTGCACAGCCCAGCTTTGTGGGGCTGGGAGGGTATCTGGTATGGGGTCTTGTGTAATAGGGCTCTGGTTCAGAAAGGGCATTTGGGGTCACGGCGCAAACCAAAAAATGAGTGACGCCTGCTGAGGGCAAGCACTGGATAAATGATTTCCCCCTCCCCAATTTTTTTAAATCCTGCTGATTAATAGTAGGATTTCAGCATATTTTATAGGGACAGTGTAGCTCAGGGGCTGCTAGCATTTTCTTGACAGCCTCTGACCCCAATTCACCAAAACAGTTAACCAAATGCTTACTTCAAAACATGTGCTGAAGTGTTTTGTTGAATACAAGTGGATTTGAATAGATGTTTAATGTTAAACACAGGCTGAGAGGCTTTGCTGACACAGGGCCCTTATTCTTCAGGTGTTTAGAAGAAATAAAATCAAAGCAAGGATTTTATGTTGGGGAGGGTGTGACAGCTCAAATCCATGCCCTCGTCAGTCCTGAAAGCACTTTCTGTAGGAGAGGAGGCAATATTAACCCCCAAGGCACAGAGAGAGGAGATGACTTGCCTTCAGTGACTGCTGGCTAAGGCAGGATTAAGACGTGACACCCCAGTGTACTACCCTGCTTCCCCTTCTGCAGCTACAGGGTGTGTGCATATGTGTGTGCACACGTGTGTGTGTGTGGAATCTATTTAAATCATATGAAAATAGGGACCTCTCCCTTTTTAACAGCAGATATGCAAGGTGGGCAAGATCTCTTGCATGGAATTGAATTCTCCCCCTCCTCCCCTTCCCTCCAGCCTGTTCAATGGTATTCCTTAGCTGGGCATCCAGGACTTTGTACCATCCACCTTCAAATAACTAAGGCAGTGGAGCATCACTGCTTCCCTTCCTCCGTATAACAGAGCTCACAATTAGGAAGTTTTCCCTGGTATCCAGGTGGCCTTTTCCTTTGCTTAGCAGCTCCAAAAGAGCGTGTGCAGCTTGTGTGGGGGGGGAAGGAGCAGACTCTTGCTGCCTTTTCATACGTTGGACATTTGCATTTTTCTGGTAGTGGCAGGGCACATAAAGGGCCAGACAGAGCTTTCTGCTTTGAACTCAGCCTAAAAGGCATCTTCCTAGTAGCCGTTACTGGGGAGTAGGCAGTGGGCTACACTAAAAATGAGCCAAACCTGGGAGAGCGGTGGCTTCATAAGGAATTCTGATTCTCCCCATTAAGCAGTGGAAGCCAACTCTCATATATCTCTCTAGGGAAACCCAGACTGAGTACAATGGTGCTGACTTTTATGCAGTTCCTTTTTATTCTCAGGGTATCTCAGTCAAAGCACTCCGAAAGGCACATTGCATGAGAGAGAGTTGGTGATTGCATGGAGGCAAATTCAGCAGACGTTCTCTGCTTGACAGTAGCTTCCTCCTCAGATAATGCTGCTTCCTCGGCTTCTCTTTGTGCTACACCCAAGGGCCCCGGGGCCCTGGGAAGGACCAGACCTCCGTGCACTGATGCCTCCTCTCACCAGGGGATTATATCCCCTGCTTTGCAGAAGCAAGTGGCATAATGGCTTGCTTCACCTATAATGTCTAAGGATCACCCAAGCTATCTTCAAGCCTCCAACATCTAGTACCTACAGAGAATGGTGCTCTGCAAATGTGATTTGTGGATACAAGCATTGCACGAGTCATTTATCCCTGATTCTACCACCAAAACCATGATAAATGCATGGTGAATACAAGGAGGTAAGTGGTGCCATGCCAAAGGTTCATCTAGCCCAGTGTCCTGTCACCAACAGTGGCAAGCAGTAGATGGGACTATCCCATACATATACTCTTTTTAGTGGGAGCATATATGTATGGGGCATCCCTTATAATGATCCATACCCCGTCACACCTCCCTGTCATCTACCAGCTTTGGTTTTAGGGACATCAGAGCATACATCTCTAACTCTTCTATTTAATGGACCCGTCCTCCATGAATCTGTCTAATCCCTTTTGTGCCTGGTTATACTATCTGCCTCCACAGCCTCTTGGGCAATGAGTTCCCCAAGTTAAAAATGTGCTGTATAAAGCAAACCAAAAAAAAGACCACTACCTTTTGTTAGTCTCTTGTTAATGGCAGCAGGTGTCCTCATGGAGGACGGTGCAATTTTTAAGAGACCAAAAAACAGATCCTGTTCTACATGTTAGGTACCTAAGTGGTACTAAGGAATGACTATAAGGTTGGTCCTCTTCTACCCTGCTGGAGTCCCTGAAAAAACTGTTAAAACAAAAAGGGAGTGGAGCCATCTCTTCCTTTTCCTCCCTGCACTTAATCTGAAGGTGCATTAAAAGTCATGAATGCATTGTCATTTGTCAGAGACTTCAACAGGATGGGAGAAAATTGCATGTAAACTTGAGGGCCTTGGTGACACTCTCCTGCCTAAGAGGTGGAACAGGGTCTAGACAAGGGCCTCACACAGTGTTGATGGTGTCCTCTGTGAGTGTGGGCAGAAGGGGGAAAGCAAGGAAATAAAGGCAGATTGTACATGTCGCGGAGGGCACGTATGCTTCGTGTCAAAGGACTTGCATTTTTGTGGAGTCAGAGGTAAAAAATATAAGGCTAGAGATCCTGGCTGTGGAAGCAGACAGCAGACTTGTGATTGTTGAAGGACAACGGCACATAAGATTATATATAGGCCCTTAGGGACCATGCTGGGAGGGAAACGTCAGCCTGTCTATCCCGGCTCCCTTGTCCTGAGAAGATACATGCTATCTAAGCACAGGGATGCTGGAAAACACCACGCTGCTGCCACATCACAGGGATACATGCGGGGAAAAGCCCTTCATGATCCAGGCACACACCTTCAGAGTCAACTGGCTCCAGCATCAGCTCGCTCACCCCGCTCTGCTGAGCCAGGACATCTGGACACCTCAGTCAGTGGACAAGACCCTGGGACTCACCTGAGCAATGTCGATAGGTGTAGCAGTCCCTGCTGTTCCCGTGTGCTAGCACTGCGCTCTGCCCTGCAGCATGAGGAGATGGGGAAGCAATGGAGCAATGGCAGAAGAAATCATGCAATAAGGGCAAACCCAGCTGACAGGCAGCTGCCACATTTTGGATCTGGCCCTCCAGTACAGCTATAACAATCTACAACCCTTGACCTTCAGGACTGATTTCTGAAAGGTGAATCCAGTGAATGTCTCAAAGACAGACCTGTGGACCTGTTGCACTCCCCAAATCATGTGCAGAGGTGGGCTTGAAGGCACTCAATGAATGACCCATCTGGTAGGGCTTTCCATGTTGCAGCATGCAACCCCCTTGGAAAGAACTGGCATGTTGAAGCATTATTTCACAGGCTAATCAAGGAGTCCTAAACACTGCCAGTTACTGCAATGGAAACTCTTTCCTGCAGTACCCTGGCCAAATACCCTGTGCATATCTGGGAGAAGCTGGCATGGGGGCAGCTGGAGTCCAGGGGTGCACGACATTGCAGGGTGCTACATGGAGATGAATTGCAACCGTGACCCTTTCCTGAACAGAGGCATTTTCTGCTCTGTCATCCTGAGTTTTCCGGCTTCCTTTGCCAGACTGTTCTGAGGGAAAGGGCAGTTCAAGTCCTCCCCCACCTCTGGGCACTGATGTTCTTCCACTGCCATCTAGCGTCTGCTGTGGAAAAGTTTTCCCTGTTTTCCAGCATCCCAGAGGGACTGAACCCCATCCTGGCATGCTTTTAGGTGTTGGTTCTTACTTGTATTATTATAAGGAGGCTTCAGAGGAGCAATGGTGCTTTCCAGCCAACTACTCACAGTCGAACCCAGGGTGGTGGTAGCTGGTAGGGACAAGAGTTTGACTTGGTTATTTTCTATCCCAGTCAAGCCCTGGTGCAGGAGGCATTGCTAGGAAAGGATGGCATCACTCAGTCTTCAGCCCTCTGTCTCCAACCCCTGCTTCTAGGCCCAGCCAAGAAGAGGCTCGAACCCTCTGGGCTACAAAGTGGTGGGGCCTAGTTTCCTTGGCCAAGGCTGTGCTTTAAACCAATATGTTGTAGTGTAACTTTTGCCTAAAGGGAGAAAGAAAGCATGGACCTAAGAAGAAGGCCCTAGCCCTGATGAAGAACAGGCATTTCCTCACCCTCTCACTTGCAGAAGAGGTTTGAACCTACCCAAAGCCATCAAGTCCTGCATTGGCCACGTGCTAGCTTAGGCCAAGGTCTGAGTTCAAGTCCTTCTCCTACGTCTCCCAGCTTCAGTTCTTGGGCTCTTTAGCAGCCTAGATAGGGCCCAGCTCTGACTCCCAGGTTCAAAGCCCTCTCTGTAGCAGCTCTCAACCTTTGAGCAAAGCCAGGGGACAGTGGGCTTCCCCCACCCACTCCAGAAGACACGCCTGAGTTGGACTGGCTGAGAAACATGTGGTCATGTCTTATTGCCAGAGTGTCGGGACCACAACCTCTTTTGCATTTAGGTGCAATTTCAAAATAATATAACTTGCAAAGGGACAGGGATGACTTTGGAGGTTGGTAATGACATAGAAAGACTTTGACCTGCAGGTTGCCCATTCCCCTGTAGCCACAGTCAGCAGCAAAGCATGACGTATGGCTTGAATATAATATTTGGCAGAAATAATCCCTGCACTTCCCACAGGTACCTTTGTGGCACCCTCAGCAGCCTGGATGTGGACCAAATGGCTGGACTTTGTGCTGCCAACTCCCTCCTTTAGACCTCTGGTGCTAGAAGAGACCCCCGCTCTCTCCTGTGGACAGCAATATTGTTCCTGAGCCCTTGTCCACCAACAGGAGATTTAAAGACGTGTCATGAAGCTGGCAAGAGTTATTATACCTGTTCTACAGCCGGAGAAGCTGAGGCAGGTGGAACAACTTGCCCAAGGTCACCCAGTAGGCCTGTGGCAGAGCTACGGATAGGTCCCTCAGTCTCCCAAGTCGCAGCTGAGCACTGTCACCCCAGGGGCCGCACTGGAGTTGTGATTGCTAAAAGAAGCTACGGGAGTTAAGCTCTTCGTGATCCATGCTCTTGTTTCTGCTGGGACTGAGCTTCACGTCAGGGCCATGAAACATCACTGAAATGGCCCTCTTCCTCTGCCTCCTGAACCCACATGAGTTTCCCAGGCACCCCTGCCCCAGCATCCATACTCTGTGATCTGCCACTTTCTTTTGCTGCCTTCTCCCTGCAGGACAAAGGGCCCGGCACTTTCCCTGGCATGGGCTGAGATGATTTAGGATCCCGTTAACCCCAGACATGGACTGTGCTCCCATTGGCCACTCAAATTTATTTCCTCGGTAGCAAAACATCTCGGAGAGTCAGTTTGATTCTGTGATGGATTGAGCTCTCAGCAGAAATGAGGTTACTCCCTGCAGCCACAATTATAAATATTAGCAGATTAATGGCTATGTTAGATGGTTGCTACCAGAGAGAGTTTGTCACCGTTTTCATCCATAGTCCTTGAAACTTGCCTTGTAATAATTAAAAAAAAAATGAAAGCCTCTGGATAGAAGCAGATCTGCCGCAAACCATGTTGTCTACATTACCCAGGTCCACAGCGACCCAAAGACCTGCACCAGCTGGTCATGCACACACCAAAGCAGGTCTGTGCAGTCAGAAAGTATGAGCTTCCTGGAAGGGCTGGGGATGCTATTGCCCTGCTGACTGGGGCAGATTTACTCCTGATGTGTACAGGAGGCAAACAGGAAGGGATCCAGCCATAGGGAGCCCAGGAAAAACCCAAGGAGACTTAATCCTGATTCGATGGGAGAGGGGGATTCTCAAGGCTGTTAGCCATCTTTAGGCTGCCTGAATTTGGGACACTGTCATGTAAAACAGAGCAGCCTCAGGGCTGCTGTAACTTGCCACTGCTTCCCATGGCTGCTATTTGGGCTGTGCAGTGTACAGACCTACTCCTGATCCATCCCCTGTCTCCATGCTAAGTACATATCCTGACCCAAGACCTTGTGCCAGCTCCTCATGTCTGTTGGGCAGGGTGGCCTTCTCAAAGAGCCTTTTCCAGAGAGCTGCTGAGGCAGCTGCAGTGACTTTAAGGACCCTGAGTGTCACCAAGAGGTCCCTTGTCTTTTTCTTGAGGGCAGGTGTATCGTCTGAAAGGCAGGTAGGCGTCTAAGCAGGATGACACAGGGCTCTAAGCTGGGATCACCCAGTGCACAACTAAGATGCAAAGGAAATGCCACCCTCCCAAGCTCTGCACCCCCATCCAGATGCAAAGGAAATGCCACCCTCCCAAGCTCTGCACTTCATTGCCAGGGCTCTTCTTCCCTGCCTGGATGTCTTTACCAGACTGGAGGGTTCCTCCCTTCCTGCTTTAACCATTAGACAACCCTGCCCTAATTGCCTGCTTAGGAATAAGCAGTCACTGTCTGCGCTCTGCACTAAATGGAGGTCCCACTGTGCTCAGGGTTATGTTGGTGGCGTGGATCCAGCCTCTGGGGTCCTTTTTGCAGCCTGGCTCATCTGGATGGAGCGAAATCCCCACTCAGGGTCTGTCCCTTGGACCTTTGCGCAAATGCTGATGGAGGGGAAAAGCCAGGAGATCTGGGTTCGATTTCTGGCATGGCTGCTGCTTCACCAGGTGACCCTGGGCAAGTCCTTTTTTTCCCTCTCTATGCCTAGGTTTCCCCTCATCATCTAAATGATAAGCTGTCTGATGCAGGGGCTCCCAAACTCCAAGTAGGTACAGCTCCCAGCACAACAGAGGCCTGATTTCCATAGGGGCTGCCATAACACAGCAGCGAGAAGGTGCAGGCCTTGCCAGAGTATGGATTAATACAACCACCGACCAGTGCATATGCAGTGCATACAGAGGCCCTGCTCATAGCATGGACTGAAGTAATTCCCTAATGAACACAGAACAAGTCAGTGCATATCAGGCTTGCACAGAAGTGCTGGAGCAGTTGCTCATTAGTGTTAGAGGAGCCTCCAAAGCCAACAGATAGGCAGTGAATTGATGAGACCAGTACAGGACAGCAAATGAACTATCAGAGTGACCCAGCCACAGGTGTCCCTATCTGGTGGGAAGGGTGCACTACTTGGTGAGAAGTCAGATGCGGATGATGCCACCTAAAGGTGTTTCAGTAATTGGTGAGATCTAGGATGTGTAGGTTATAAATACAAAGTTGTTTTGCCAGCGTATAAAAAGGGAATCCTTAATACTTTGCACTGGGCTTAAGTTTACGCCCGTACCATACCTGCAAATAACTCGGCTAGCACCATGTACTAGCCCGCTGTGAATGCTAGTGTCTAGGCTTGTTCATAGGCAACAAACCTGGGTGAACTTTTGTTACTAGGAACTGAAGCCTGCAATCTCTTCCTTAGGATAACAAGCTCGGTCCGGGCACGGCATCACAGACAACTGACAGCATGCACTAAGGGAGCCTGCCGTGACTGGTAACACCTAACACCTGAACAACTCCACCGGAGTCAGATCCCAATACTGGCAGAGGCCTCCAGAAGGCTTTGGCAAAGCAGACTTCCTTGCCCCCCTCCCAGGAAAGGCACATCAGAGGACAAAGTTTTATTGTCCTACTTTTTTTTTCCTAGAGCTGGGTCAGCTTCTCCTCCAAGCCTTTCCACCGGACTCCCAGCTGCCTTCTCCTTCATTGTATGGTTCCCCTTGGTCGATGGAGCAACAAGTCCCTTCCTAATTATCACCTTCCACTCCCCCTGTTGTGGCTACAGTGCGCTGGTTTAATTGCCGTCACCCTCATTAGCACAGCTGTGTTCTTTTCATTGCACCTTTCACTGGATTTTAGACTTTCTCATATCCGCTTGCAAGGGGAGCACTGCTCTCACTGGCTTGGGAAGAGAAATTACAGACAGCCTTATGGGCTCAGGGCAGCCCTTTGGCAATACAACCAGGGGGTGTCTCTGTGGGCCCCCTGCTCTTTTTCAGGGGGTGGGAAAGTCTGAAATCACTGCCATAGCAGCAGCGCTCAAGGCTGCATCTGCCCACAGAATGATACCTGAGCACTAAGAGTAGAAAAATCTGTCCAAAATTCCCTCTAAAATCCGCCCTCCGGGCATCAGGTTCTCAGACAGGCCCCAGCTGCTTTCCCCCTAATTTGTGCTCAGGGGAAAAGGCAGCTTCCTCCTGCTAAATTCAGATCCCCACTGCTACAATGGTGATAGCCCAGACTGGTACAGCCCCAGGCTGGTACCATACCAAAGGCAGCTCTGCTACGTGTACCTGGGAGCTCGCTCTCTCTGTGCACAAGCAGGGGGCAAGGTGGTGCGTGGCATGGACAAATGGGCTCAGCAGACCTTACTGGAACAGTACTCCTTCCAGCATGGGGCAGCGTGCCCGAGGCTAACAGAGCCTGTCTTACTGGGGCGTTGCAGGCCTGTTGCTCCAGGATGAGGGCGAGGGACAACAGAGGTAAGTAGGAGTTTGGCACGCTGGGCGGGGGATGCTGAGCACTTCCCTCCTCACTGCCGCAGTGGTGCGACACGGGCCTCTGCCGTAGCAGTGCACAGAGGTGGACCAGTGGCGGTGCCTGGGACAGCTGAGACAATGATGGGACTTTGTGTGGCTTGCCGGCAGCTGCTATTTTTGTGCCCCTGCTTTTATTTTTAAAGCCCTTTGGGACCCCAGGATGGTCATTTTCCAACCAAAATCCTTGAGGCCTTTCCTGTTCCTCTTGTTTCATTAGCACAAGCCAGCTTCTTAGAGCACGTCACCAGCCAATGTAGCTACCTGCTTCTTCTGCTAAAGGCACCTGTGCTCTGTAAAGGGGATGTGGCAGCTCATGCCAGCTGCTGGCACACTAAGACCCTGTGTCAGGCGGGCATTGGCAAATGGCATCTTACACCAGCTCTGTGAGTGGGGCCGGTTACATAGCCCAGGCTAAGCAAGGCCCCCCTAGATCCAAGTGTGGATGGAAAGAAAACTGGTCTGGACAGGGTAAAGGTAAAGGAGGGTGTGTTGCCTCCAGCTGTCCTCTAGTTGGTGGGGAAATGGGAGAAGCAAGGAGAAGGCTTGACTCAGTTGCAGGCTGGTCAGGAAGCAGAGCTGAGCTGCTTCTTGGCTGCAGCCAGGAGTTGAAGACGACGTGCTGGTTGGGATGAAGGCGTGCTGGCACTGACCTAACAGCTGTTTGCTTGGAAGCAGGCCTTGAGTGGATAAACATGACCTGGCTGGATAAATTTGGCCCATGGTCCGTACGGCCCCTTAGCTTGGGGTGTTCATGCCCTGTAAGGAATGAAACTGAGGAGTGCATTAACCAGAGGCCTAAAGCACTGCTTCTCCGGAGAGCAAGAGAAGTGGTGACTGACCAGCGGAGACCCCGAGACCAGGGGAGCTGTGCCCCGTGGCGCAGGACAGAGAGGGGGTTGGTGTGGTGAACCTTGCTGTAGTGAAGTACCAACGGCTCCTGGTCACGGCAAGGAGCAGGCAATTAGCCATGGTGTCCCCACCAAAACCCACGGGATGTTTGGGGGATGGGTGCCATGCCCTTCACTTCCTGTCCCACGCAAGCCTGGAGTGATGCCAGTAATTGGCCTTAATAGCCAGCCTCTTCATCCCTGTCTACTTTCAATTAGCCACAAGGAGCTCTGTGTGTCATCTTTAATGAACATGCAGGTTGTTTGCAATTAGTAGGTGACCACTTAGGGTGAAATGTGTTTGTCGGCTCATTGCTTTGATGTTTGCTTTTCATGCTGTGAGTCACAGGGCTTCAGTGGGTGCTCGAGGTGGTGCCATGTGGGTCAGCGTCTTGCCACCCTGGGATGGGCAGCGGTGTTGCTTTGGAGAAAGGAAGCTGCTCCCATCTGCTGATTGGGTGACCTAAATGTTACAATCAGGAAGTGCTCCCTGTTTCTGATCCCAAATTGCTTGTCACTGTGTCCACCAGTAAATAATGTGCCAAAAGGGGCCATTAAACCCATCTTGTTTGACTTCCCAGGTAACTTGCTGGTGAGATCATTTCAACCCGAGGCTCTACTGGCCCGGCATTATTAATGCAGTTGCGCCCTGCTAAATACCATCTGCATGCCACGTGGTGGGGGTGCAGTGATCCCAGCCTACCTGCCTGCAAAAGCCTTTTGAGATCCTTTGGTGTTACGGACCTGACGGAGGTTATAAGTAGAAGCCCCCTCCGGGTTGAAAATAGCCCATTTTCCCCATCCGTCATCTGCCTGTATCACTTGCGCTTCAAGCAAGGCTCGTGTGCTGCCAGAACCAGGCTGTCCTTGGGTTGACAGTTTTCTTAACAGGACTGAATTGCTAGTACCTCTTCTTTTTTCCATAGACAATCGGTGTTTTCATATAAATGTTGGTTCCTGGTTAGCGGATCTTGCCCCTCTGCTCAGGGTCAGATTAAGCAACCCCTTTGGGATCAGGAAGGAGTTTTACCCCACAGTTAGATTGGTATGGACCGGGGCGGGCAATTATTTCGGGCGGAGGGCCACTTACTGAGTTTTGGCAAGCCATCAAGGGCCACATGACAGGCAGCCAGGGGCAGATGAATATTAATTTTCTAAATTTTAAGGGGCCCCGCGAGTCGGATAAAATGGCCTGGCGGGCTGCATCTGGCCCCCGGGTTGCATTTTGCCCACTCTTGATATGGACTCTGGGGGGGTTGCCTTCCTCTATAGCAGGGGGCATAGCGCTCTTCCTTGAATCTCTCAAGCAGATTTTAGCAAAACTTGCAGTGACAGGACACTGGCAGCCCTTGTCCCCCTGCTTAACCGGTGGCAAGCTAAGGTGCTTTGGGGGCTTGGGGGCAATACTCCTTGTCGTGGTGCAGCAGGGTCAGTTGCACAGTTTTAGGAGTAAGACAGGGACTTGTATGGGATAGCTGGGATAGAGATGACCCGGTCTTGAGCAGAGGGTTGGACTAGGTGATCTCTGGAGGTCCTTTTCAGCCCTACTTTTCCATGGTTCTGTGACTGCAGGAACCAGGTGAGATCAGGACCCCATGGGGATAGCGGCCATTCAGACACACAGTGAGCAAGGACTCCTGTCCCCAAGAGCTTGCTATCTGAATGCATAAAACTGAGAAAGGGAGGACGGGGAACATCACATGCAGCTTATGCATAGTGAGCTGAGGCAGCAAGGGATTAAGGCCATGTCTTCACTGCATGCCTGGCACTCCCACCCAGCACACCCTGCCTATCTGCTCCTAATGCCACGCAGCACGCCCAGAAAGAAAGTGAAGTGGTTCAGTGGGCAAAACATGCCTGAGAGCAACCCATAGCAGGGACAACCTCTAAATGACCTACCCGGCAGCCTGCAAGGATCTAGCATAGATCTAAGCATTGATCCCAGACCTCTTGTGTCCCAGACTAAGTTAACTCCCAAAATCCTCTTTCTTCTCTAAATCTGCAACCTCTTCTTTGCCTGTTCAGACACGGGGGATTGAATCGATCTGTTTATTGGGGTGGGTTGAAAAGTGCCTATTAAAACTCTGATCCTGATGGTTTCTGACTAAATATGAGAATCTGGGAAGAAAGCTTTCCTCAGACGTTTCAGACTTGGGTTAAAAGCTTTCGGAGTTTGATTCTTGTCCAACAAATCTACAGTCTTGCATTCAGTCAAACACTTTCTAGTTTTTAGTACACTTTTGGGGGAAGGGGGTAAAAAACAGTTTGGGGGAGTTTAGTTTGGGGGTGGTGTAAAAGCCAATTTTTCAGCAGAAAAATCTGACATGTTCTAGCTTTTAACAAACTGGCATCGCTAGGTAGCTTCTCCTCAGGCAAAACGAAGTAAAAACCTCAGGGTTTGCCCAGGAGTCATGACACTGTGGGGAGCTGGGTTTTCTCTGCATCTTTCAAAGTAGACTGAACTGATGGAGTCTTTGCTGGCTGCATAAGAGAAACAGCCCACGCCGGAAGGGCACTGTTCATACAGGGGGCAAGGAAATGTCGCTCTTCAAAGCCAAGACATGAAACAGTCCTTCTTGCAAGACTGTTCTTTGTAATCGGACTAAATAAATAACCTCCGCCAAAGGCAGCCAGCCGTTGTGCAGCACTCCCTCGGCCCTTCTGCTCTCTCCTTGCTATAGTAACAGGGACACTCAGCCAGCCGACCATCGGAGGAGGAAGGAAAGCCGATGCCTGCCTCTTCCAGAAGTAACCTTTAAAAACCTGGAAGAAACTGTTGAGCCATTGCTTTCAGAGGGCAATCTCAGTATGTGGTCAGCCTTGATTTGGGGGAAACGCGTGTATACAGCAGCCTAATTAAGGGTGGGTGACCGAAGCACCGACCCTGGGTGTTCGGTAGAGGAAGGCACCAGAATGGGGTTCAAATGAAGGGCTTTGCATTCAGGGGATACACACCGGTAAATATGCAGCAGCTACCGAGCCAAGAGGGGGTAAAGCTGGCTATTGGCAGTGACATCTTCCCTTGGGGTAGCATCCTGCTCCCACTCTGTTCAGTGCAGCCTGAACCTCAAATGCCCCTGCCTCCATTGCTGCACCCCAGGACACAAGCCCTATCAGGTAAGCCTGGGAGGGGGGGCAGTGTTTAACCTTTTTCATCGTAGATTCATAGCTGTTAGGGTCAGAAGGGACCTCAGTAAGTCATCGAGTCTGACCCCCCGCCTTGGGCAGGAAAGAGCATTGGGGTCAGACAACCCCAGCTAGGTGCTTGTGCAAAAGGACCTGAACCTCCATCCTCAAGAACCTGAACCTGCAAAATGACCCTCCCCTTTGAGCTGGGATCCTCAGCTGAGGGTGACCACATCCTCCCAGAGGCATGACAGACCCTTTTGAAGAGCTGACGGCAGACCCCTTTTGGCTGGGAAGAGACAGCTCCATAGAGCCCTGGAAGCAAACTTCCTTCCAACACTGGCAGTGGCAGGTTTTGCAGGCTCTCCTGGGGGCTTTGGCTCTTCATCGAGCTTCCTGTTGCATCCGAGGCCTTCCTCAGCAGATGTCAATCAAAAGCATGGTGCAGATCAGCCACAGGGGAAAGGGAACCCTCTGAGAGGTGGAAAAGCAAGCTTAGACCTTCATCTCCTCTTGACAAATGCTGAATAGGACCATGCATCAGAGGCTAATGGGGCCTTTTCTTATCCATACCACTTCAGCAAGGTGCACTTGACTCTGAATTCTTCAGCTTCTTGATGCAAATGCTTTGAAATCCCTCATGGGCTAATAAAGCACAGCCCAATGTGCCTGAAGATGCCTTAAAGCTGTGGCCCAGAGGTTGGGCTGACTTATGCTATAATAGAGAGGGAGAGTGTCTCTTTTCATCACTCTCAAATGGCCTCCTCCCCAGAAGTGGCAACAGTGGTACTAGTCATCTCAGATCTTGCCCCCACACCCTGTAATCCTGTCCACATGCCCCGGCATGGGGCTGGAAGGGAATCCCACTCCCGCATCCCCCTTTTCTGCTACATGTGTTCAGTGTGATTTTTTAAAGCCTTCTCAGAGGCATTGGAAGTTGGCTATAGCCAAGGCTAGGGATTTTGACTGGGCTGAGCTAATGCTCCTGCTGGGACTTGAAGCTGGATTCCTGGCTAGAGGATCTTGCCCTTCACTAGGGTCAGACCTGATCGCCAACTTTGGGGTCAAGAAGAAATTTTACCCCACAGTCAGATTCAAACCGACTGTGGGGGTTTTGCCTTCTTCTGTAGCAGGACCTGTGGCTTTCTACTCAGGATCTCTTGTGAGTATATTACAAACTTTTACAGAAGCAGGAGTTGACTGCCATGGTCCCCTTGCTTTAACTGTGGCAGGTTAAGGTGTTATGTCTTGTGTTATGTCAGGGTCTATGGTAGTTTTAGAGTATGGATTTTTATAGGAAGGCTGGGATAGGGATGATCCTGCCTCGGGCAGCAGGGTGGACTAGATGACTGCTAGAGGTCCCTTCCAGCCCTAGTTCTCTAGGATTTCTAATTTCTTTTTTTCTTTCTTGACTGCCTGGAAAAACTCACAGCTTAAAGCCTCTAGCATCCTCCTAGAGACTGTATGGAAAGCAGATAACACGTGGACCATCTCTCTCTTGCAAAGATGGTGGTCCCTGGCTCTGCACTTATAGCGGTATTGTTGATGGGTAGCACAAAAAGGGGGAAAGGCAGTAGAACAACCCCTCAGGCAACCTCAGTCCTCGAGCCCCATTGCTTACCCTTTCACTGTATTTTTCCAAGCTTTGCTCATTCCATTGCTTGGATTTGTAACCCCTTGGCAGCTAGGTCATCTTTTGGAGGCTCTTGGCTCCATGGGATTCACCCCTTGGGAGGGGAACTGGGGCTTCAAAATGTCTTGGTGCTAATACCATCGCAGCTGAGGCTTGTGGCCCTTGCTTGAGGCTTCAGACTTCCAGTGGGGAGTGCTGCCCATCTGCAGGGCTGGACTGAAGGCAACTGGGAAATGCACACCAGGTGCAAGCAACCACTGATACACCTTAGAGTTAGCTACAGACCTAGCCCCGTGCAGGGTACCGCCTGTCTGAAGCTTGAAGTGCTGCCTGGCGACAGGCCGCTTGGCATGGGCACCGTGGGAATCTATACTAGTCCAGGATTCGGTTGCAGAATTTGCAGGGAATGGACCTAAATCCAGAAAAGGCTTTTGAGGTGGATTTTAAATCCTTCAGGAGCAGCATGCACAGGATCCAACACAAGCCAGGAAGAGCCCTGTCCTGCAGTCAGGGCAAGGCACCCCACATTTGCAAGGCTCCTTGCACCTTCCTCTGCAGCACCTGGTCCCCTTGGCCAACAGCATGCTGGACTAAGTGGATCTGCCTGACCATTCCTGTCTTTCAGATGGCTCCAGGAAATCACATATGAGGGTAAAAAGTAGAGGCAGCACAACCAGCTTGGATGAATTGAATGGAGCGAGTGACACCATTAGCACGTGAGCTAGTGTGGATCATCATCTGAAAGGCAGGTGAGTCTGAAATGCTAGTGGACTGAAAGGGGATGCTTTATATCCCATTTTGTAAGGGCAGAAAAGATGGCTTAGACCCCATTCTGCACCTGCCTCCTTCACGTCTGATACCACTCCAGTGCAAAGACCTGTACCTTAGAGATGCCCAGCGAGCTGCCAGCCTACCTGGCTCTTTCTCATCATAGGCATGTTTTTTCACCAAGTTTGGGACAGCAATGATGTTCAGAAACCAAGTATTGAGTCCCAAAGTGTTGTCTGATCTAGCACCATGACTAGGGGTGAAAAATCCATGCAACTTCCTGCAGGGGAGGACAGAGGACATGCAGTTCAGACGTGGAAGAGGAAGCAATCAGCCCTGTTGCATGAAGCAAGAGATGACACCGTCATTCAAAGCAGCCGGCGATTTCTCCTTGTGACGCCCACCATGCTCGGCAGCTTGCTGATGCAGTTCTGTGCCGAGATGTGGCAATGAGCGGGCTGAGATGCTAAACCCAGCTCCAAGGAGGAGCTGCAGGACATTTTTGTGGATCACAGCTCTAGGTAATGGGGAGAGGTAATTACAGGCTACGAACGAGGCATGGTGGGAAAGCAGGGAGTCTTCTATTCCCAAAAAGGGAATCGCCCTCCTCTTCACCATCGTCCCCGTGGGCTAACACTAATTAATAGGATCTGGGTTTCCTCCTTTCTTCCTGGTGAGGGACCAGCCTCACATCTTCAAGGCTCTTTGCTGCACACTTGGCTGTGACAGCAGGCAAGTGAAAGTCAGGCAACCAGAAGCACAAGAGAGAAAAGAAACTTCCTTCCCATTCACCGCCTGAAATGCTGGCTTGGGCCTCAGTTCAGTCCCCTGCAAGGTCAATATATATATTCTCCCCTGGGTGTACAAGATTAGACCTCAAAGGTCTGATTGAAATGCGTTGAAATCAGCACAAGTCTTTCCACTGACTTCAGTGGGCTTTAGATCAGGCCTCTGGTTGTCAGGCAAAACTCTCACGTAATCCATGCTAAGAAAGCAGGATTTTAGGATTTGGCCCTGTAGGTGTCCTCTGAACTGTGCGGGTCTATCTCATCAGGCCCCTTGGGATCTGACTTTCCGGTGGTATAAATCTCTGTTGGTTCATTGAAGTCACCTCTGGCCACTTGACAACATTCGATACGACGTTAGATGCACTCAGCAAAGTCCAATCCAAGCCGGGAAGTCAACAGTCAATAGAGTTACACCCGCTGAAAATCTGGCTTTAGCCTTGTCCGCAGGATGGCCTAGCGCCTAAAAGAGGTGGAACCACTGCTGGGCACATAGATGAGCAGGCTTATGCAGTGTTACATAAGTGTCACAGCTGCCGCTGCTTAAGGAACTCCAGTGCATGAAGCCCCATGGAGAAACCAAGGTCATTTTTTCAGCAGTGTTTGGGGGTGAGCCCACTGTCGCTGAGAAGTAAAGCTTCTGGGTCCACTGTGGAAAGCTTGCATTTGTTTGCAGTCATGCATTTGGTTTTAGCTAGCACCAGGCATCCAGAATAATATAATCAGTTGACACTGGGATTTTAAGACGCCTTGCAATGCCACTTGGCCAGGGCATGGGCTTTTCCTCACTGGGAAACAAGGACTTTCTGAGTTCCCTCAAGTGCATTAATCATCTCAGGAGCGGGCGAGAAAACTGCAAAGATGTTTCCATGAATAACGTGTCTGAATGTGAAAAGGAAAGGACATCCGTGTCCATCTCCAATTGTTTAAAAGAATATGAAAGTGGCTCTAACAGCATCTCACGTTTCCATGGCAGCTGTCACACCAGCCTGTCAAAGCACTTTGCAAACACTATCGGGGCCAGATGGCTGTTTCCCCAATAGCGGGTGCTCAGCTCCCTTTGAAATCGGTGGGGTGACTCGTGTGAGGATCTGCCGGAGGAGCAAAAGGGCCTGCAAGAGTTCCTGGGCCTTTTACCTTGTGAAAGTGGTTGAGAGCTGGGCGCTACCGCTTCCCACCTGCCGCCAGGTAGACATGATTTTTTTTCAGTTGCTGCCAGCTGTGAACACCCAGCTTGGGGAGGAGGGTTGGCCTTGTGGTTTAAAGAGCTTGGCTCTGATGATCTGTACAGATTCCTTAGGCAGCTCTCTGTGCCCCCCTGCAAAGGATGGAGTGGGGCCCCTATGAACCCCAATCCAGAGTTTCTGGGGTGCTATGAAAACCCGCATAATGTAACTCGGTGCCCTGGCCTACTTTGCAGAGGTGCTTCCATCTCCTTTTGACTGTTGTAATTAACTGCTGTCAAACGCTGGCCGCAACAGAAGCCAAACCTATTTCTCTCTTGGCAGCTTCCCCTGGCTGTTACCACATTCCTGGGGACGTGGACGTGGGCAGCCAGAGCAGCAGCAGACATGTGCCCATTGTGATCTGTTCTCTGGCAGCTGTCGCTTCATCCACTGCCTGGAACCAGTGCCCTCGAAGGCTCAATAGCAAAGCAATGGGCAGAGGAGAAATAGATCCCTGGGCAGCTGATCCCCAGGAGAGCCTAAGCGAAGGAGAAAAGAGCTTTGTGGGAAGAGATGGTAGGAGCACACCTCCTCTTCCTTTGGAAAGCAAATGTTTTCCAGAACAGATACAAGCTGTCCCAGGCCCCAGCAGCAATAGGCTAGTTTGCCATCCCAGTGCCTCCCAGCAGCGAGGGAAATGTTATCGAGGTCCCAGCACCAGAAGGGGCTTTGGTCTATCCTTTGCAGCGGGTCAAAACCAGTGAGCCTGGTTTGGAGGGCAAGCTGGCAGGGTGAGACACCGTGCAAAGATCCCTGCTAGCTCTGAACAAGTGGTAGGTCTGCACAGCCCTGTGCAACGCCAGGCAGAGGGACAAACTCAGATCCTGCAATCCATATAGCCGCCGTGTCTGCATGATGCTCTGTCCAGGCTAATTTGCTCTGCTTTGCATTAGCACAGGCGCAGTGTTGCACAGACACAGCTACATTGCACCCATTCTGGGCTGGCTTGGATATCTGTGCATAGCACTGCCTTGCATCACGTAGACTCTAGTTCGCTGCTAATATGGGGCATCCCATTGAATGGGCATGCCCTTAATTGCTACCCAAGCCACTGGATTATCCTTTCAGGTCCTTCATAAGCCTACAAAAAGCAATGACGGGGCTACCTTGCACCTCATGTTACCATTTCCATCACTACGAAGGAAATGCAGACTGTCCCAATTGAGTTTGACAGCCGGTATGAATAGAGGGTGTCTCCTTGATTTGTAAACCTCCCATGAATGCTTCGATGCCACAGCATGCTCTTTGGATAGGTTGACTGAAACCAGTAGAGCTGAGATGACGCATGCTGACTGGGAACTGACTCTTTCCATCCTGGTCAGACAGCCCTTTATCCCTACTTGGCAGTGGCATGACTGACCATACACAGTAAATCAGGCCATAACACCTTATCTTGGCTTCCTACAGAGGCATCCTGTCTATATAACTTTGATGGAGTACCTCAGTCAGTCAGTGCCTCAGCATACCCATTGGTAAACTGAGGATAATCGTATTTTCTTGCCTCCTTGGGGATTGGGGAGTCTTGTTTGACTCCTGTCGGGAGCTGGCTCGGCGATTCTTGGATGGATGATGCTATATAAATGCAAAGCATTATTAATATTTCATGCTGTAGTGAAAATGTGCTAATGGGGCTTGTTACTGGAAGATAAAGCGATGCCATTAATACACCTCCCTCTGGGTTCTCATGGCAGCAATGAAAGGAGTGGTTCTGGGAATTAATGGAATGGCTCATGGGTGTGTATAGAAATGAAGAGGCTCCCATTTATTTCCAGTTGTCCTGCCTGATTCAGTGTTGCGGAACAGCGCAGCCCAGGTTTCTCAACAGGTGTGAAGTCTGTGAGGATCACTGCTGAGATACACCCCTGTAGAGAGCAACAGCAGACTCCAGTGCATGGATATGAAGGTCCCACTCTAGTGTAGCTATTTAATTCATGAGCATCCAGACCGGGTCCTCTGCTAACACAGGATAAGCCAGCAGTGTGTGCTGCAGTCAGTGGGATCAGATTGGTAGCTGTTGTATATCAGCTTAGCTCCGTCCGATTTTCACCAGCTGGGGGTCTGGGCCTCTGTCCCTAAGTCTCCGTGGCCTGACCCCTCATGCTGTCCTTTGCTTAGGTGCAAAGTGAATTTAAAACGTTCTCAAGTCGCCTTGCCTTTTTAACTGCACTTTGTGCTGGTCCAAAAAGGCAGGGAATTGAGCCCCCTGGGTCACAGAGAAAGGGGGTGGCTGAGCTCCATCTCAAAGCAGCTTGTAAAGGGGACCGTTTTTTCCTGGCAGGCCCAGTGTCCACCCAGGAAGGTCAGAGACTCCAAAGGCACTTCCACGGCAAACAAAGGTGAGTACCCAAAAAACACCAAAGTGACGGGGAATTTTGCCTCCTATCTGCCCCAGCCTTGAACTTACAGAAGAGCACTCGCTTCATGGGCAAGTTATCTCCTAACTGCCTGCTTCTGCGTTCTTGCTGCTTTCTCTGAAACCACTGGCTGTGGGCACTGCTGGAGACGAGGTCCTGGCGTAGATGGTCCCTTGGTCTGGGAATGCCTCACCTCTGATACCACCTCCCCCCCAAATCCTATCTAGTGGGGACCCCGACTGGAGACCACATTGACTCAGGGGAGCCTCCACTAAAAATACTGGCGACCATCCAGGGACACTGAGGACACAGCGAAACCCCCCTGCTCTGTGGTGCTGAATATTACTGCGCCCATTCGGACTTCCTGGAATCAACAGTGAAGTGGAGAAATCCATCAAGCCCGGTGTGCTTGGCATCGTCAGGACAAAGAAGAGCTTTCACTGCCTTTTCCACCAGCTGGAAGAGAGCTGGGCAAGTACACCCTCCAGCCACTGAGCTGCAAAATGCGTCGCCTCCCCAGCCCTCCGGAAACGGGCTCCTGAACAAAGACCCAGAGTCTTGGGTCTTAGGAGGCTGCATCAGAGGGTGCAGTGGCTGGAGATGGATGAAAGACTCCCCAAACTGCAAGTCTTTGCTGCCCCCCAGCTAAGTGACAGCAGCACAGTTTCCACAGTATTCGGCCGTTGCAGGGAAATCGATGCCTTGATGCCTCTACCCACAAGCGGCGTGGGAAAGGGGCAGGGGGACTCCGGCCTGTGACCAGGGTCTCCACCAGCCTCTTGAAATCCTCTTGCCTCCGCCTCTGAAGGCAGAGCGGGCAGCCGCGGGCTGTTGTCTGCCAAACAGACGCGGGACCATCTGCTCTGGCTTTTGCCGGTTGGTTTTCAGCCCCGTCTCCTGCTCAGGAGGGAGAAGGGATGGCAGAGCAGCACCTGGGCCTTGCTTTCTCTCACTCGGTCTTATTTGGGTATTCTGCAGAGTGTTTGACAGACAGCCCAGGGCTGAGCTCTGCTCCGGGTTCGTTTACGACAATCGCAGCCAGCAGGACATGAAAGGGAAGCAGCGCGGTCATCTGCTTCTGCTCCCTGCGTCTTCCAGGTGGGGGTGGATAGGAGTCTCAAAGGGGGCGTCGGCAGTCCCCTACATCCATCCTCCAGCTCCCCCAGGGAGCACTTCTTGGCCCACGAAGCCCATACCTGGCTGTCAGACACATCTGCTGAGAGGTGGAAGGTGTATTCCACCTGGAGTCGTGCACTGATAGGAAGTGTCCATCATCCCTGACAGCTCAGCTCCCTGACGCCGGCCCAGCTGTCAGGCAGCGGCAAGATGCGGGCAGAGAGGGATGGAAGGAGAAGGAGAAGAAAGGAAAGCAGCAGGCAGTGTCTCTCAGCACACGGGCTTGTCTCGGGGAGAAGGATCCCCGCAGGCAGGTGTCGTGCAGCCGTATCTCAGCCTGCATAATCCTGGGATTTCTTCTTTGGTTCCCTCCTCTGTGACCAGCCTCAGTCATGCCCCACGTGCGGGTACTGTCACGGCCTCTCTGCCCCAGGTTTGCATTGGGTTGGTGGGAGCATTTGCCAGCTTGTCTAGCTGGACCGGGAGTGCTATCCCTCTTCTCCCCCAAGACATCAAATCATTCAGGGGTGCCAGCACGTTACCCCTCTGGCTTTGGCCAGTCACAGGGACCCCCCACCACCACTGTGCCTCCCCTCTTAGCACTCCCCCTGCCAGCCGTGCCACGGGCAGGTTTGCTTTACCCATGCCAGGGGTGCAGGCAAGGCGAGAGGGTGCAAAAGGGTCCCTGGGAGGGGGCTGCATTAGTGTTGGCGTGTGCAGTGGCTGCAGCCTTCCCAAGCTGGCTTTCTTAGCTATTGGATAAGGAGCCTGTCTGGGAAATGGTGGTGACTCAGGCAAGTCTGTTTCCCTGGGGCCTGTATTCCTCCGCAGGGTTGCACTGAAGCCTGCCACACAAGCAGCTCCATGTTAGAACGGTGTTGGAGTGAAGACGACTAGGCCAGCTGGCCAGCAGCCCTACAGCTTTCCATAGATGTGGCTGCAGTCCTCTGCTGGTCCCAGTGGCCTTATTTAAGCCTGGAGGTTGGCAGACCATGGGGGTGGCCTGTTGGTGCCCATTGGCACCAAACCAGAGTGACTTCAGTGGGTGCTGCCAGTGCCTTGCAGACTTCCCGTCCCAGCTGAACACAGTGGATCCTGGAAAAAGGGCTTCCATAGAAGAAACTTGAGAGACAAGGCAGGATTCCCCTCTCGTCAAGGTCAGGGATGATCCTGTCTTAAGCAGAGGGCTGGACTAGATGACACTTCCAGCCCTGCTTTCCTATGATCCTCTGACACGTGACAGCTCAGGTTAAACCCAGGGCTAGAGAAACCACACCAGGCCTGGCTCCCGCAATACCTGGCCCACCCCTTTCATAGGGCTGAAGTAGATCGGCCTTCTGCATGGTGGCTGCAAAGTGGGTAGTTTAAATGGAGAGCTGCAGATGTAACCAGCTATTTGAAATAAAGCTGCTTGAAACAGCCTCAGGTTGGCGGGGGGGGGGGGGTCAGAGACCCCTGCCGATTCAGTGCTGAGCGTGAAGCCTGGTCTGCTTTTGCCTTCGGGGGCTTCCAGATTCCTCGGATGAAGCCGCACCCCCGCTCCCCGTGGCAGTAATGAGGACAAATGGGCTTGTTTGCTTGCCGAGCTCTTCCCCAGAGCCATCACCAAACAATGGTAATTTACTTTACAGCTGCTTCGATTTGTTTCTCGGCATTTTCTAAAACCCGGTGGGATTGCAAATGAAAGCTGTATTTGCTGCTCAAATGACTCGAGTGCTACCTGGGCTCTCCCTCCCCACGCAGAGCACCTGGTTATCAAGACGATTAGTCAGCTTAATTACTCTATATCATCATAATTCCTTCAGCACTTCTCTCCCTGCGCTGTTATACAAAGTGCATTTGGCAATGTCTGGCTCCACCCCAGAACTGGTTGCATTTTTGTTGGAGCCAGAGTCTTAAAAGTTTGGTCTAAGTGGGTCAGTGCTGTCCCAGGAAGGATCACAGCCCTTGACCTCATTGTAGGAAAAGGGGGTTTTTAGCATCCTTTGGGATGACATCATAATGGGGAAAGTATGAATTATTCATATTAATTTCCATGATGTTTTGGTGTTATTCCTTTATTTTGGTGTTATTCTTTTCTTCTGTCTCTCCCCATCAGGTCTGCCTCGGTGCTCCAGGATGTAAACTGAATGTATTAAGCGGGGCTTAAGGATGCCAAGTAGAGACCTGCAATGATCTCCCCCTCTGACAGTTCAGTGCCCCCAGATATGCGACCGTGGAACGGGGAATCAAATGCAGGTTTATGTTTGTCCGAATTCAGGAGGCTTGGGCAACAGGTTCCCCATGCATCCGGTCTAGCTTTTGTTCCAGGTGATTTAGGTCAAAAATGCAAATTAGTTGGGGGAATGGTCCCTGTTCCTGAAAAAAAACATCCGATCTGCCACGTGAGTTTATTGCTCCATGTTTACTCCCCGCACATCTGTGTGATCCTGGAGCATGTCCCTGTTAAACAGCCAACACATTTCACCCCAGAAGCTGCTGCATTTTGGGGCTGGAAGAGATGAGTCACAGCTGGATGGAGCAGATTGTCAAAAGTGCTTAGGGTCAGGATGTCCCCCCAGACACATCCCCCCCACCCCTGCATCTCCCTTTTAGACTCCTCAATAAAGACCCAGCTTTTAAAGGCACTTAACACGGCTGTGGCCCACATGGGCAGGGACCCCAAAAGCGTCTGAGCTTCTTGGGAAAAATCTAGCCCATCGTTGCTAGACCTGCGAGTGTTTGGGGAGCCCGAGCAGCATGATGGAGCTTATATAAGGATGGCAGAGCGCTCTCGGTATCGCAGTAAAGAGCAGCCCAGAGAGCAGAGAGAGCCTGCGGGCTGTGCTAGCAAGGGAAAGGTGTGCCGACTTGTAGAACAAGAATTGGGAGATCCGGGAGCATCTCTTGCTTTAGAAACGCCGTGGGGGGGGAACCTCCTGCACTGGTGAGGCAGAAGGGGAAGGGGAATGCAGAAAAGGCTCTTAAAAGCCTCCCCCCTTCCCTTCCCCTGGGATAGTCGGCTCAAACGGAGAACCAAGAACAGATCTGATACGTGCGACTGGCTACACAGCAGTGCCCAGTGCCACATCTGTGCTGTCCGGGGGTGCCACCTAGCGTCCAGCACCGGAGCAGCCCTCAGGTTCAAGTCCAGCTGCTCCTTCCTTGAGTCAGCCCCTTGCTTTCCCAGCCTGGTTATATTTCTCTGCGAGGGAGAAAATGCAGAGCACCAGGAAGCAGATGAATGCCAGGTGGTCGCGAGGGGAGTGAGGTGTCCACTTCCCTCCATGTGACACTGGTGAGCTGGTTTGATCTCTCTCCTCTGCACTTGGTGCATCTAACCTCCCCCCACCCCATTCCTGGGGATCCCCGAACCCCCACATGCCATATTGGAAGCAGCAGGGGAAGGGTCCTGGTGCCTGGTGATAGGTATTGATTCCCTGTGTTCTCTGTTCATGGCTGTGCTGATCCACAGAAAGATAACGTGAGGGATTGGAGCCTGGGCTACCTCTTGTAACCTGCAGGAAGGTTGTTCTGCGGGGCTGGAGAGTGAAAGTGGAACTGGGGTAAAGAGGGCTCAGTTTGACCCTAATGTGTGATAGTAAAGCCATTGGCTGCCTTACAGGTCATGCAGTGTAGAGTAGGATGGCCTCTGCCTCCTGGCCACCAGCCTGGCATGGCCCTGGGGACAGTGTTTGTCAGCTTTACACTGACAGACTTCTCTGGCACTGGAGGGCTTCCTTCCCCACTGGTTGTAGGTCCTGATAAAGGCCAGAAGAACCATGTGCTCTCCCTATGCCACCTTCTTCTGCAGGCACCGGAGCCCCAAGGCACCTGAGCAAGATCTGAACAAACCTTGCTGTGCAGCAGGCTGCATCATCCGGGATGAATAGGTGTTGGCCAGTGGGTGCAGTTGCTGAGCTCTGGGGTGAAATGGCAGGCTCAGACCATCCTTAGCAGCCAGTCATGGAAATGGGACCTGTAACAGAGGCATGGCAGCAAGCTCTGGCAGCGGTGGAGCCCTCTTTAGGGCTGGCAGGAGGTGGGTATGGCACATGCCATGACTAGCCCCATGTCTTGCATTGTTTGCATCGCTGATACCAGCTGGGACCAAGCCTGTTGATACCAATATGCCCCACACATGCAGCTAACCTCAAGGCAGGCCATTGGGATGCTTCTAGGACACCTACAAGCTGGAAGCCAATGAGCAGCTTGAAAACCAACCTGAAGCTTTCGTCCCTCCCCAAGAGGGGTTTCCACTGGAAACTCCTCCTAGCTCATGAGCGTGCAAGTGTGAATCATGCTTCCTTGTCTGCCTCTCACTCCGGCAAACAAGTTTTCTGCTGCAGAAAGAGAAAGCCAATACCGAGAAGCCCCTTACGGATGGACGGAGCTCTGCAGAGGTGACCCCAGTAGGTAAGGAAGGTTGTCAGAAGGAAGACGAGCTTCCTTGGAGATGGAGAGGGGAATCGTCGTGGTCTACTGAGTTTGAAAATGCCTTATGTGCCTGGGCTGATGTCTGATCTCTGGGGATGGGGCCTTTGGGTCAGGCACATGGAGAGAAAGGGAGCTTTAGCTTCAGACTGACCCCATGGTGCATCAGTGAGAGAGCAAAGCTTCTCAGGCTGGCACCAGAAGTGTGCAAGGAAATAAAGTAAGAGGTGGCAGGGGGTATGGTGTGGTGACCGCGTCTGCCTCTCTAGGTAGTCAGACAGAAGCACTCTAGATCGACACTTGAATGAGAGCAAAATCACTCCAGCTGAGTGTGTGCAGGGCATACTCATGTGTCCGTGCATGGCAGCGCACACTGGTTTGCACCATGTGGATGTTGAAGGTGTCTGTCAAGGTCCAGGGTGCGCGTGCACGTGTGCAAACGGCACAGTAACAGATTACTGATGAGTTTGTATTTGCACAGCACCTCCGACATGTGGACCTGATGAAGGAGGGCACTATGCCCATTTTACTGATGGGGAAACTGAGGCACGGCAGTCCAGTGACTTGTCCAAGACCCAGAGTGAGTCTGGATGAAAGCTGGATTAGAACCCAGGCCTCCAGACTGCCATGTCTAGCCACTCGATATATAACTGAGTGCTGCTTCCCCTCAGCTTCAGGATTTGAGCTCTCACTGGGGATGCCGCCAGGTCTCCCAGCCCCACTCTCCTGGCTCTAAACAGGCCACATGCCCATCTTGGGTGGGGCACAGCAGCCAGCTGTATTCACGCTCCAGCTCTCCCATTTGGCTTCCGGGCCATGATGTGCGGTCTGGTGCCTCACGTGCAAACGTCTCTCCCTTCCAGCCCCTAACATCTATGAATCTATGAATATCTCTCTCCTTCTGGCTTGTCGGGCCTGAGAAATGAGCCCTGCCTTGCAGCATCTGGAGTTTCTCCAACCCTGCCCAGGCTGTGGGGGCAGAGGGACCGTGGTATGGGAGATATCCCGATTCATGGGGCAGAGGTCAGATGCCAGTGAAGGGAATGGGCCTCAGCACCACCGACGCACTGATTCATCCCTGAGCTTCTTGTCTTGGCTGTCTTCCTAGGCCGTGCCTGGCAACACAAGGCAGATGAATAACAAATACCTTGCTAACGAGGGGAGTGGCGGGAGAGAGGAACGTAGGAAAATTAACAACGGGAGGAAGCCTCGAGATATCTGAACCAGGGAGCACTTGGGATTCCCATCTCCAGAGTACTGTAATCCAATTCTGCTGCTGTCTTAAATCAGCCCAGCTCTGCTGACTCCACTGGATCCATACTGATTTACACCCGTTCCAGCACTGGGCCAGGTACCTCTGTGGTCAGGTTAATGCAGATGTTAAGCCTTCTGCACTGGCCCTTCCTCTACGAGGTGGTGGGACTCCAGCCTGAAGACCTGTCAGGACGTGCGTGTGGTGTCCAACCTAGTGGGGTCTTGCTGTACAGTTGGGGCTCTCAGCTGGTTGGCAGCAGTGCCACGAAGCTTTTGGTGTGAATGCCCCTCGCCATCTGTATGCCCTCTGACTGCAGGTTTCCTTTGAACCCGGTACAAAGGGTTGTGGCCAGAATCTCACCCAGCTCGTTATGCCCACGTCCTTGTGCTCTGGTCCAGACAGCCACACCCCCGACCTCCTTGCCACACCTGGGAGGGAGTCAAAGTCCCTGCGGAAGTCACTCCAGCTTCCCAGCAAGGGAAGTTGTGGCATGCATCATTCATCCTCGGCAGGAACTGTGGTGAATTGGGGAAACCTTGTTCCTTAGCTCAGTGACAGCAGAACTGCCTGCCCGGACCTTGGGACTCATGAGAACGAGCCTCCTTTCCTAACTCACCCTGTCTGTGCATGTCAAAAAGAGGCCCTTAAGGGAAGATGCTCTCTGAGGGGAGCACCAGGAGTCCCTGCCTCAGTTCATGAGCTAAATTTGACCTCCTCAACTTGCTTTCCCAACTCAGAAGTGTGTGTGTGCACGCGCGAGAGAGAGATTCATACTGAGTACCTGAAGTGCATACTTCACATAAGTATGCCTGCTATTCGTACCTTCCCAGACTTGCTCACAGCAGCTTAAAAGACTGTAGGAAAGGTTCCTCTGACCCATTAAGTGCCAGCAAACTTTTACTGGACATCCTAAACACAGCAAGCTCCCAAGGGAAAGCCTAGCCTGGAGCTGAGAGCCAGTTCAAGGCCCACTGTTTGAATCGCCCTAACCATGAGCCCTGCTTTGAGGACTTGGGCTCTCTAGTCTTTGCTGGAGGCAGAATTGAGCCTCTTTGTTAAAATAAGCAATGCTGGCCTGTCTGATATGCTTCCCAGGCTTACCCTGTCTTCGGGAAGACTCCTGTTCTGGACCACAGCTATGGCTAATAGTGTCTCAAGCACGCTCTGCCTATCTGGGATGTGGCCTACACACTGGGGACCAATTTTAGCAGCAAGAGGGAGTGCATTTTAGGAGCTGGAGAAATGGAAAAGGGGGCCAGGGAGTTGGCACTGCTTGGGTAGTCTTCCCAGTAATGAAGGGAGTAGGGTCCAGTGGTTAGAACCGGAGAGGATGGGAATCTTTTAGGTTGTAGTCACAGCTCTGGGAGGAGAGCTTGGGTGAAGGGCTGGAGCAAGAGGGGTGGGACGGGAGCCCGAACTCCAGAGTCCTATTTCCCTTTATGGGAGGGAAGCAAGTGATTAAAGCAAGAACATGGACTACTGGATTGGGGCTCAGCCAGTGGGGCTCTGTGTTTGTTGCACCTCACTCTTCCTTTTTTGTTTTTCCAGGCCCAGGTAACAAGAGCCAGGGACCATGAACTGGGCCGTATTTGAAGGGCTTCTGAGTGGGGTGAACAAGTACTCCACCGTCTTTGGCCGCATCTGGCTCTCCCTGGTCTTCATCTTCCGGGTGATGGTCTACGTAGTGGCAGCCGAGCGGGTGTGGAGCGATGACCACAAGGACTTTGACTGCAACACGCGCCAGCCGGGCTGCACAAATGTCTGCTTCGACCACTACTTCCCTGTCTCCCACATCCGCCTCTGGGCCCTGCAGCTCATCCTGGTCACCTGCCCGTCCCTACTGGTCATCATGCACGTGGCCTATCGAGAAGCCCAGGACCAGAAGTGCCGGCAGGCAGAGGGGCAGGGCAAACGGCGGTTCTATCTTAACCCCGGCAAGAAGCGGGGAGGCCTGTGGTGGACCTACCTGTTCAGCCTCATCTTCAAGGCCGCCGTGGATGTGGTGTTCCTCTACATCTTCCACCGATTCTACAAGAACTATACCCTGCCCAGCGTGGTGAGGTGTGAGATCCCCCCCTGCCCCAACATCGTGGACTGCTACATCTCCAGACCCACCGAGAAGAATATCTTCACCTTCTTCATGGTGATCACAGCCTGCGTGTGCATCCTGCTCAGCCTCATGGAGGCCTGCTACCTTGTGGGGAAAAGGTGCAGGGAGAAGCTGTCTAAGAGAAAAGGCAGCAGGAGGGATGAGAGACTTCTTGACAAGGACTCTTGCTGTGCCCAGGGCGAGCAAAGCAGTCTCGAGGCGGGCAGGCAGATTTTCCATGGGGCTGATTACAAGCTACCCAGTGCTCCAATCCCTGCCACCTCCCAGAAGGGAACAGAGGCTGTTCCCTAAAGGAGGTCTGGGATTCACACAGGGATGGACAGCTGATGGGAGGCGTGCTCTTCATGGTCCTCAGTGGAAACCAGTGCCTCCTTTCTGGTGGTGACTTTAGTTTTCATTAGCTTGGGCAGCAGAGTCAAGAAGCCCTGATTAAGCTCAGACTTGGCTCTGCAATCAACCCAAGGAACAGCAGCTGCTCTTCTTGCGTGCCTGGGTGTAAGCAACGCTGGGTGCTCCCCACACATCGTGTGGGCCTGGGAGAAATCAAGAGCAGAAGTTAAGGGGGTGGTATGTGGTAGACCCAGCCGGGAGAGCACCGGAGGCCAGAGCTATGGGGTTTAGAGCTAGGCAATGACATGGCTCTTTGCACCGTCCTGTAAATCACTCGGTGCAAGCTGCTTTTTTGACAGGATAACAGACTAGTTGAATCCCTGGTATGGTGCAGCTGGGCAGTTCTTCCACTGAGCTTTCCAACAGGATTGTGCCCTGCTGTGTCATCTGCCCGTCCTCACTAAAAGCCTCCATCAACAGGCAAAGGGAAAGCGTCTGAGAAGGCAGCAGGAACAAGGCAGGTTTTCCAGCTAGGGTGGGCACATCTCTTACGTATCTCAAAGGTGCAATGGAAAATGGTGGGATGAAGCTGGAGAAACCTGACCTAGCCCAGGAGTGCTCCTGAAGTGGGGGGAGGTTCATGCCACAGAGGTATTTTCTCTCTGAGCCCAGTGGGAAGAGGGAAATAATGCCATGTTTTGCCAGCTGCAGGGGGGGGAATTCCTGATAGACTGCAGTGCCTGGCGACATGGGGGCTTGGTGATGGAGAACCCCTTCTCCTGTCATCTGTGAAAGGGACTTGCCCTTTAAAAATCAGCCACAAACATTTAGTCCAACCTTCTGCTATGGGATCCTCCACCCAGTCCTTTCTGGTAAAGGTAATCCCTTTCGGTAGCATCTTTCAGAGTAATTGCCTAGTGACAATATACACTGGATAGCCACTCCAGTAACTGTGATTTGCTACCTAACTGCTCAGACTCTTCTCTTTCTCCTTCTCAAAGGAAAGCAGAGTTAAAATCACCGGCTCATGACAGCTTCTGTTTTCCACCTAGAAAACTGCTGCATTTCGGGGATGGTCTGTACATAGGGGGTTGAACGATACTCTCATTCTGTCTCGGGGCTAATGTAGAATACGTTGCACTGATGGTGGTTGCAAACCTAGCTGCTGTGGATGTAAGATATATATAAAGCCAGTATGTATTCTTATATATATGTAAGATATATATAAAGCCAACATGTATTCTAGAAGGGTCAAGTCTTCAGCTGGTGTAAATCAGCATAACTGCACTGAAGTCAATGGACCAATCCTAAGTTATGCTCACTGCTGGTCTGGCCCCATATGTGTCCATTGCCAATTGATCCTCACCACTAATAAAAGCATCTATTTAAAGAAGTGGAGCACGTCTTCTTTTTATGTTTCAACTTTAAATCAATAAAACCCCATGTCTGAAAACAGGATTTTAGCACAAGTACTTTGGGCGCACCTCGGATAAGCCATTTGTGCTTCACTGAAGCTTGCTTGCTGAGGTAAGTGGTATCAATCCCATTTTCTCAGGAAGAGCTACATCATCCTTGGAAACACATCTTTTCTGCATCTTCCAGTGAAGCACCTGGTCCTGGGGACTGTGAGAGGCAGGATGGACCTCAGGTCCCACCTGGTCTGGCAATTCCTTGTCTCCTGGATATGACTTGGGAGTAGCCTGCTTTGTACTAATTCCAGACCACAATTTTCTAGATATTATTAAAAAGGAAATTGCATGGAAAAAACACACTGGAAACCAGAAGGAAGGCCTTATCAAAGCAGCATCTCTATAGCCACATGCCTTTCATTAGCCTAGGCAGCTAGGAGTGGCTGGAGGAAAAGCTGGAGGAGTGGGAACCAATTTCCTTTTATCAGTGACTTTACTCCTATAAAGCAGTATTATTTGTGGGGTACTTGGTTCTGTCTGTGCTACACAGCCATCGAACTGTGCCCCTACCACCACCCATAATAGCCTTAGGGCTGTCCAGAAACCCACCCGTACATCCAACTGAGAACTACAGTAGCCATGTTACAAGATACTGGTTCAGTTCCTCCTTCCTTCCTGTAGTTTGTCTGCAAAATGAAGGTAACACCAACCTGCCAGAGTTGGATTGGACCCTGGCATGTGTGCTTCAAAAGGGCAAAGTGTCATCGCTTTGCCAACATGCCTTGTGTAGCATCTCGCTACCCATGGAAGCCTGAATCCTTCTGCCAATGCGTTCAATGGCAAACCTCCCGTGGAGTTCACTCAGAGCTGGATAGGAGCCATAATGCTCAGTGATAATGTCAGATTCGTTTTTTCTATGACGCTAGGCTTTAGGAGGAAGAAAGAAGTCTCTAAAAAGAGCTGCTGAGCTTATTGGCAAAAGGCCAGCACACCCAGCAGGTGGAAACCTCACCAGGTCATCACCAGTAATACCCTCAACACGAGCAGAGTGGACTCTCTCCCTCCTGCCATGGAATAGCTTCACTGGCATCAGGTAAGAGATCAGGTTATGAACAGGGGAGAAAGGGCTCTGTTGGGTGATGTGCGATACCATTGGTGGAGGACGGAGTTGAATTTGAAGGGGCTGCTCATGCAGGGTTATAAAACTTCAACTTCAGCAAACCAGCCGAGAATTTACCCTCAGGCCGCTACATGGGCTGCCGTGTGTCTGGGTATGTGTTCTTTTAATGCCTTATGCCGTGAGCCACACGCATGTTGATGGGTGTTAGCGCTAGCTCGAATTTGGAGCAGTCCCATGCTCAGATAGCAGGGGCCTGGAGGACTAAAAGGTAAGAATCCCCCTCCCCTCCCATAACAGGCTTCCCCTCTGCCCCTGGCTCCCCCGCTTTCCCCACCACCCTTTGCTTGTGGCTGCCCCCACTGTCTGTCCCAGGGGAACAGGCAGGGAAGGGTTAACCTGCCAGCCCCCACCACTGCAGGGCTCCCCAAATAAGTGGGGGGTGGGGAGGGGGCAGTGACCTGGGGTCTGGAGGGTTGGGAGGGCAAGGGGGGCAGAGGGCCTGATCTGGGCCAGCGGGGGAGGAGGGGAGGGTGGGGTGTTCACACAGGTGTAGCCTAGAGTGGCTGCACCTTAATGTAACACAAAGTGTGTAACAGAGATCAGAGATAATCCTGCCCTGGAATAACATAACTTTAAGCTGCCTAATGAATGGTTACAACTAGTTTCAGGTGGTAATGTGCTGACAATCCAGGTGTTAAGAGCTCCAGGAGCCTCCCAAAATTACCATATAACAAGGCTCCAGAGCCCCTGTCTGAAGCCCTGCAATCAGCTGTACAAACATATATAAAGATATAGTCTGTGCCTCACACTTCAGCTTCTGGGTAGTGCAACTATAGTGTTTTTTGTCAATTTTTCTTTAAGATTTGGTTGCCAACTGTCCGTGTCCTCTGCTAGCTCCATATTTGCTTCTGCTTTCTCACTAACACCCAACAATTTTGTACGAATATTGACTATTGTACAAATAAATATTGGGCCACATAAGGATGGACTCTGAAGCCCAGGAATTAGGACCCTTACAGGGAGTACTGGAGAGACTGGTTTGGGTCATGTCTCTCCCTTTTCTAGGTGACAGCCCTGACTAAAGTCCAGTCTGGGATCAGTATCTCTCTCCTCTCAACCAGGAGGAAAGAGATGTCTGCCCATTCTTCTTTATGGAAACAGATCCACTTAATGCACCAACCAACCCCTGAGCCATCCCTAGGTGTGGGATGTATACAGAATGAGAGAGAGTGTCCTTCAAAGAAGACCTTATTGTCCCTAAGAAGACAGCCCAAAGGGGTGCGGGGGGACAGAAAAGAGGCTCAGGGGAGCCTGAGTCGGCTGAAGAGTACAGAGCAGTGCATGGGGGAAATGAACCCGTCCCACCTCCCAGCGTGCTGCTTGGCCACACTCCCCTACCCACACGCACATGGTTTATACGGTCATGTTGTTTAGAAAAATCATGGGCTCAGATTATACTAGGAACCCATTCTCCAGTACAATGGGTTCTGCCGTAGGAACCCATTAGCTACCACTTTCATTCATATGTCAAGTGCGTGCAGGGCCACATTCCCTCACTCTCATATTGAATGGCACCTTGCCATCAATGGTCTACTTGCCAAGTAACATACTTATTCAACACAAGGGTGCTGCAGGAGGAAGGGCAAGTTAAGCTGCTTCCCGCATGTCCTTCTTCTTGCAATCAATGGGACTAGTCATCTCAGCAAGGCCTACTCAGGTTAGTAAAGGTTTTACAGCTTGAGGCCAGTGGTAAACCAGTGGACTGAGGAATCTATCAAAGGAGCCCTATGAAAACACACTAACAAAATATAACCACCCCTTGCAGAGGGAAAAACATGAAGCATTGATTAAACAATAAGGCTAAATGGCAAAATATGATCCTACTTTATTGCAGTAATATGGTGTGTTCTTCAGTGATTCAGGCTGTGCTGTAATTCCTGAGGCCATCAGCTGTAACTGAACATTAGCTGGAATGAATAATTAACAGTAATTTCATTGTAAATGTACTCATAAGTGCCATTAACATTGAACATGAAGTTCAATTTATTATTAGTTTCTCTTTATTTAGAGGAGGTGATTCTTTTCTCCATATATTTGCAAAGCTCCTATAGCCATTTCTCCACTGCTAACAGGATTGTGAGAGGAGAAAATGGGTTCCTATTACAATCTGAGACCAAGATTATTCTAAACAACAAGTCATCTGAGGTACCTCAGGTTTTTTTCCAGGTGTCTGGACAGAGATGCTTTCGCAAAGTTCATTTTGCAATGACTTTCTGAAAGTCAAGACCCTTGAATGCACCTCAAGTTCGGCACCCAAAACCAAGGAAAACCTTGGCCTTTAGACAAACAAAGAGAAAGGAACTTATCTTCCGATATCTTTCCCTGTCTCTTTAAGAGAATTGGATAGGGGGAAAATGTCATATATCACCTTATGATGTGAAGTGTCGAGTCAGATCAAGTCTCTTGCATTTATGAGGCCTTCATGCCCAGAGGCAGCACTGCCTGGCATTTCATGTTCTCCTCTTCAAAGACAACTGCACCCATTGTGCTCAACATACTTTGAGGATGGCTGCATGAGTTGGGAGGATCCAGCTAATAATCACAGACCATGTGCAACCCAGCATAAGGAAATAAGTGCAGTTCAGACAGACGGAGGGTGTGATACAGCCCCATTCAGACACCCAGCCCAGGCCAATCCTCCACCCATTCCCACTCAGCAGTGTGTTGTTGTTCCAGCTGGAGTCAGATATATTAGGGCCTTCCTGGGACTTCGGTTGTGCAACTGGGCTTGGGCAAGGGCGACTGCCAACCAAGTGCCAGATAGAGAGGTCCTGAGCCCTGACCCCATCATTACCTTTCCAATGTCCTTGGGTTTTATCTTAATCCTCTCTTATGGCTCTGATGAGCAGGTGAGCACAAGGGAAGGTATAGCATTGGCACTGATCTCTGCTGGATGGTAACTGAAGTCAGGAAAGAGCAGGGTTTCTAGTGCCAGAGCCACAAATCAAGAGCAGATCGTGCTGTTTGGACACAGCCCGGAGCAAGGGGGAGTCAGATGCTTCACCACAACAGGAGGACTGGTGGCTTTGTCACTTGAGACTCGCCTCTGAAGCACTGTCTCTCACTCGCTCTGGGTAAGGTAGCACATTACTTCAGGTCTGTACAGGTAATAATAAATCACTAGCAGGTCTTCTCCCTGTACTAGCTTGGCTGGGCTGGCCAGAGAGTTGTTGTGGGGAAAAGAAGCCAAGGCTCTTACTTCTCCACTATCTAAAGCACCAGACTCCTTGGGTATGTGTAGGCCACACTGAGGTCTGGGGGTCCTTATTCCCTTCTGTGCATGCATAGCTCAAGCTACGGTGTAGCCCTCAAGTCCTGACTCAGTCCATCTCACTCCACTGTCATTGCCTCCCTTCCAGCTCCTGCTCCACGCCCCGCAGAGGACAGGATGAACTGGTCCTCACTGCAGGACCTCCTGAGTGGGGTGAACAAGTACCCCACAGCCCTGGGGTGCATCTGGCTCTCTGTGGTCTTTGTCTTCCGCTTCCTGGTCTATGTGGTAGCGGCGGAGCAGGTGTGGGCTGATGACCAGCGGGACTTTGAGCGCAGCACTCTCCAGCCTGGCTGCACTAATGTCTGCTACAACCATTTCTTCCCCGTCTCGCACATCCGCCTCTGGGCCCTGCAGCTCATCTTCGTCACCTGCCCTTCCCTCCTGGTGACCATGCGTGTGGCTTACCGGGAAGATCGGGAGCAGAAGCATAGGAAGACAGGAGCAGGGAAGAACAGCCAGAGGCTCTATCTCAACCCAGGCAAGAAGCAGGGAGGCCTGTGGTGGACTTACCTGCTCAGCCTGGTCTTCAAGGCTTCCACAGATGCAGCTTTCCTCTACATCTTCCACCGGCTCTATGCCAACTTTGACATGCCTCGAGTCACGGAGTGCTCTGTGCCACCTTGCCCTCATGTGGTCGATTGCTTCATTGCAAGGCCCACCGAGAAGAAACTCTTCACCTACTTCATGGTGGCCACCGCTACCCTGTGCATTGTCCTCAACCTCTGTGAGATATCCTACCTGGTCACCAAGAGGTGCTGGGAGCTTGCCACCCAGCACCAGACCAAGGGGCTCCCAAGCAAGACAGTAGAGAATGTGACTAACAGCTGGTCTCATGCCACCCAGGAGAAGAAGCAGGTTGTTAACATAGCCTCCTCAGGACAGACTACATTCAGGACTGTCCATCTGATATACGGAGGATGGCCCCATCCCTAGGAAGTGCTGATGAATAGAGAAGGTTGCCCTACCTGGGTTCAGGATCTACAGTGCAGGTGTAATCAACCCATTTAACTTTCCAGTGGCCTCAGTGCCCCTATACTCACCAAAGTGCCATTCTGCATCTTGCAGGATTTCACAGTAAAGTCAACTTTGAAGAAAAGATAGCAATGCAGTTACAGCTTTGGCAGAATAAGCTCTTTAAGGGCTCCATCCAGTGCTCGCTGAACCCAAGATCACACCTGTATGTGACACCTACACTGACAAATAGCAGAACCATTCAGAGTCTTCCAGACATCTATCTTTTCAATGGCAAAACAATTTTTTTTTAAAGCTTCCCCCCACAAATGTTTTCCATTTCCTGGGCAATTCCAATCAGTAGTCTGAAAGGGGTTAATCAAAGTGTGGCACGTGTTGTAGGCATGTTGCAGACATGAGTGATAGGTGATGGCTTAAGCACATTGGTGGAAGAGGGCTGAGCAGTTCAAAGACCCATCTGTAAGCTTCCTATTGATCTTCTGAAGTCTATAACTCTTGATGAACCATTTTTTCAACTACCTATGGATCATTTAGCAATTCTTTTTATAAACTATTTATAAATACATCCGTCATATCAAGTCCTTCCTGCAGAGTCTTTCCATTGACTTCAAGAAGCATTAGGTTTTGGTGCTTGATATGTACCTCAAAGCAGCGGATAAAACAGCATCTCATAGCTGATTGCAATAGGGACTTCTAATACATCTTTGTACATCTCTCCTTTTTGGTTTATGCTTGACATTCTCTGTACCTGTCTCTTATCCTTTGAGGGAGTTTGGGGGTTCCTTCATGAACAGAAAATGGTGCAAAATCTGCATCACAGAGCCTCACCACAGAGCTCACAGACACCTCACCACGTAAGCAATGCCTGCCCGGAAGAGCATTCCAGCTATATACCCCTCTGTGAAATATGAAACGTCATAACCAGAAGGAAATATGACTACATCTTGCTTACCACCAAACCACTTCGAGGTAAACAGACTATTCCAACTTTTCTCTGAGCCTAACCTGCACAGAAAATGAACTGTTCCAAACAGGAGATTTGGCCACAACTTCAACTCGCCTACGAAATACGAACTTTCATTTCTACCCAGGAAAAATTTTACAATGCTTTCTCCGATGCCTGAAGAAGGACGTTTGTGCCTGAAAGCTTGCAATGAAGGATTTTTTTATTTTTTTTTAAAAATAAAATCTAGTTGGTTTAATAAAAGATTACCATGAGTCCTGATTGCTTTTTCCTCTAGACCAATACGGCTACAACCTGGATACCTAGGCAAACTAGGCACATGCCTAGGGTCCTTCTCTCCACGGCGGTGGCATGAATGGCCCATCCACCTCCCTTCCCTTCCCTTCCCTTGCCCTCCCCTCCACTGGCCTTGTCGCCATCATGGCTGCTTCCTCGCAGAGGCACCGCGCCCCGCGCCCCATGGGCAGCAGCACCAAGGTGGAGAAGGGGGCCTCAAGTTTGTTTGCCTAGGGCCAACTAAAGGGTTAATCTGGCCCTGTTTGATCACCTGTGTTTGGTTGTGACCTCTTTGGAAAATCAGAGCACAGACCCTATCTGGAACATGCCCCCTAACAGTCCATAGGTGGTATGTCAAATAGCTCCTCGTCTCACGGCAGGTTTGCTGTAACAACCAAATGCCTGGAAGCAGCAGCCCACTCTCATCAGTCATGATAAAAGCCATTCGCACAAACAGCACGGAGCCAGCAAGTAGGGCAGATGTATAAACGAATTGCAACGGTATTCAGCCCACGCTGGTTTTGTTCCTCTCTTCGTTGCTGAATTTCTCCTTGCCGATCTGTGCTGAGGATCTGGCCAGACCTCTTTTCTGTAGTGAGCCCTGCACAGAACTTCTGATGTTCCTAAGACAGAAAAGGAAAGGAGAGGCAAAGGAGTCTCACTGCGGAGGGAAGAGAGCGAAGCACTTAGAGATGATTTGGTGATTTGGGGGCATCTCTGGTTTTGGGTGCCCAACTCAAGGTGCCACCGAAGGGGCCTGGATTTCAGAGGACGGGGGCTTGCTGGATATCATGTCCTTTTCAAGTGCTTCCAGCTGAGCCCTTGGAATCCAAAAAAGCCTTGGCCCCAGGTTGCAGGAAGCTGCCTGACTCTGTAGACCCACTCTTTCCTCCCTTGCCCTATCTCACCTTTGTCATCTTCCACTTGCTATATCAGGTCTTAAACCGGAACCGCCTTAGGTCAGGAACTGCGCTTTTCTCCCTGTGCTGGGAACACACCATTCACATAGAGATAAAAATGAATTTCAGGAGCGAAAGCGATGTAGAAATGACCTAGATTTGACCCAGTTACACTTGGCTTGAATTGTCCCTGCAATCTGCCACCAGCTCCAGAGGCCCTTGGATTCTGCCATCTGTTTGCAAGTGCTCTCTGCTGCATCTCCGGCACAGTAAAGAATCTGACAGCAAATCCTTTGCTAGGACGATGTGGGATTCTGGTGGGTTTTAGGGTGGCAGCTTGGCAGTTTTGAACACAGTCATCTTCCCGGTTTTCATGCCAGGCTTTATTTTTAGGGATACTAATTAATAATGCCGTAAAAACTAATTGGGAGCTTCATGGCGTGTTTGTTTTTGCAATCTGAAATGACAAAACAAGTGCAAACAAATGCTAATGTGGGAGTTTGTACAGCCGGAGGACTTGATGGGGTGTGAAATGGTTTAAAACAAGGATATTAAAAAATAAAATTAAGCTAAAATGGACAAGCTCTACAAAGATAGAGCTCACAAGCCCATCAATACTCATAGCCACGCTGAATTCTTGTGAGATGTATAATATTGGGCAAGGCCCATCCTGATTTCCATAAATAATGGAGATGCTGTGTAAAGGAAGCTTGCTTAATAATAATGATCTACTAAGCTTTTAGGGCCTGTGGCACAGCTAGTGTTCACTCCCATGGGAATCAAGGTGGGAAACAAGGTGACTGACACAACAGGAGTGTCATTTCCAGGAAGGTCAGATCTCAGAGGGGGTCATTCAGGTCTGCAAAGAGATCAACACCAGCAAAGTGCTGCTTAAGCCTGATGGAAACAATCTAGTGTTTTAAAGATGAAGACATAGGTGCAGATTGGGTGTGATTTTCCCCAAGTGATGCAAATCTTCCTGGAAATGACACTCCTGTTATGTGAGTCACCTTGTTTCCCACCTTGATTCCCATGGAAGTGAACGCTAGTTTTGCCACAGGCCCAAAAAGCTTATTTGATAATTATTCTGAAGCTAGCTTCCTTTACCTGGCATCTCCATACCTGTGACTGGAAACAGGGATCGGGATGGGCGCTGCCCAATGGATTCAGAGCTTGAAACCCCGGTCCAGTTGAACCAAATGCAGAATTCTCATTAACTTCAGCAAGTCCAGGATTTCAGCCCTGGGTTTTGGCGCTGGAAAAGGCCTTTTGCAATTATCCTGTCTGACCTCTTGTAGCACACGGGAAGGCCTGTTTAGAAAGACACCCCAACCTTGATCTAAAGCCTCCAAGAGACAGAGAATTGACTGCTTCCCCCAAGAAGTTGTTCTGATGATTGATTCCACTAGCTCGGGCCACTTTGGGCCAAGAGCGGTTTTCTAGATTGATCTGATTTGAATCTGGCTTCTAGCACCCCCTTCCCTTGCAGTGGGGGGCAGGGGGAGGCTCTGTTTTGAGCACCCGTGCTCATCACCACTGAGGTCTAGGAAGCCAAGCTAACTACTACTTTATTTTGTAGCACTGCAATGATTTCTTTCCTTTATGAATGCCCTCAGGGGCTCATGTCCCTTCTTTGTGGCCAAAATCCAGCTAACTAAGCATTTCACATTTGCAGCTGGGACATTCCCTACTGGAGCAGGTGAATGGGGCTTTTTGGGTGACCTAAATGGAGTCTTCCATTTCTGAGCCCTTGCTCCCATAGCTTCTGCTAAATCTATTGGTTAGCTGTGGGTCTCCAGAGAATGCTAGACATGGACAAGACTTGTTAGGACACTCCGGCCAGCTCTTGGCTAATTCAGGATTGTTCTTTACAGCATGTTAACTAGTGTTTGCTGTGGACCAGCGGTTGTTTCACCAACTGAGCAGCAGGCGTATTGCCCTGGCAAGTCGGGAAGAAATCAAAGGCAGAATTCTACCTTTCCCCGTGATTAATCTCTGCAGTGTGGTCTGCACATGTGCTCAAAGCTTACTGGTGGCATCAATAGGGGTTTTTAGGGCGAATGTGTGCAGAGACACTGCCCTTTCTGGGCAACGAGGCTAGCAGCTAGTGGAGGCGCTCGCCATGCTGACCGAAGAGGAGATGATTGACCTTGCACTGCAAAGCGACTCGTCTCTTTTCGCATGCCGCTCCTCCGCGGGGGCTGTGTTGAAGTCGGTCTCAGCTGTCACGGATCACTTCTTCTCTCCCTTTATGCTGCCTTTTCTTGTAACCAGTTTGCAATTCATTACTCGCTGGCTGCAGGCTGGTGTTCCTATCACTCTTCAAGTTTTAGATCTTGCCAAGAATCCCCCTTCATGCATGAAGCATGCGTGAAACTCAGCTGCCTCATGAAAAGCTTCATAAACTCATTCTCCAGTTCCACCCTCTGTATTGGGTGGAATCGGAGAATTGGAGAAAATGAGGGTTGGAGGGGAGCTCAGGAGATCACATCTAGTCCAACCCCCTGCTCAAAGCAGGACAGTTCCCAAATATATCATCCCAGCCAAGGCTTTGTTTCCCTGGGTCTTTAAAACCTCCTAGGACAGAAAGTAGCCTATTCCAATGCCTTACTGCCCTCCTGGGGAGACAGTTTTTCCTTTTATCTAACCTAAACTTCCCTTGCTGCAACTTGAGCCCATTGCTCCTTGTCCTGTCATCTGCCACTGCTGATAACAGCCCAGCGCCATCTTCTTTGCAACCACCCGTCAGGTAGTTGAAGGCTGCTAGTAAATCCCCTCCATCTTCTCTTCTCCAGACTAAATAAGTCCAGTTCCCTCAGCCTCTTCTCTTAAGTCATGAGCTCCAGCCTCCTAACCATTTTTGTTGCCCTCCACTGGACTCTCTCCAATTTCTCCACGTCCTTTCTGTAGCAGGGGGTCCAAAACTGGACACAGGACTCCAGATGTGGCCTCACCAGTGCTGAATAGAGGGGAATAATCACTTCCTTCAGTCTGCTGGCAATGCTCCTACTAATGCAGCCCCATATGCCCTTAACCTTCTGTGCAACAAGGGCACACTGGTGGCTCACATCCGGCTTATTGTCCACTGTTACCCCCAGGTCCTTTTCTGTAGACCTACTGCTTAGCCAGTAGGTCCCCAGCCTGTACTGGTGCATGGGATTGTTCTGTCCTAAGTGCAGGACTTTGCACTTGTCCTTGTTGAAATTCATGAGATGTCTTTTGGTCCAATCCTCCAATTTATCAAAGTCTCTCTGAATCCTAGCCCTACTCTCCAGCATATCTACTGCTCCCCCCAGCCTGGTGTCATCTGCAAACTTGCTGAGGGTGCACTGCATCCCATCTTCCAGGTCACTGATGAAGACATTGAACCAATCCAGGACCAACCCCTGAGGCACTCCACTTGATACTGGCTGCCAGCTAGACATCGTGTCATTGATTACTACTCTCTGAGCCTGACGATCCAGCCAGTTTTCTATCCACTTTACAGTCCATTCATCCAATTTGTACTTCCTTAGCTTGCTTGCTAGAACATCGTGGGTGGTCATAACAAAATCCTTCCTAAAGTCAAGTTATATCATGCCCACTGCTCTCCCTGCATCTGCAGAGCCAGTCATCTCATCATAGAAGACAATCAGGTGGGTCAGGCATGACTTGCCCATGGTGACTCCATGCTGACTGTTCCTGATCACCTTCTCTTCCTCTAAGTGCTTAGAAATGGATTGCTTGAGGAGCTGCTCCATGACTTTTCCAGGGACTGAGGTGCAGCTGACCAGTTTGTAATTCCCTGGATCTTCCTTCTTCCCTTTCTTAAAGTTGGGCACTATATATGACCTTTTCCAATCGTCTCCCAGCCAGCACAAGTTTTCAAAGATAATGGCTAGCGGTTCTGCATTCACATTGGCTAACTCCCTCAGCACCCTTGGGTGCATCACATCCAGCCCCATGGACTTGTACATGTCCAGCTTTTATAAATTGCCTCCTGTTATAATGGCTAGTACAGCATGAATGGTTGCTGCACATTGTGAGCGCCATCAGGATTCAGTCACCCTATCAGCCTCAGAATTTAACTTTTCAATCTATTGTGGCCTTGAACACCATGAGAGGGTCCTGTGGGCATGTTCCCCACAAGACATGGGTGGGGGAGCACTGTTTTAATGACTTCCTCCATAACACAGACCATAGTAAACCCTGCATCTGTTCCAACAATTTGAAAGGGAATCAGAGCATATACTTGAGAAAGTCATCCAGCATGGACTTAAACAGCCCAACAGATGCATGAACCCACCATGTTCATGGGCCAGCTGTCTTGGTGGATAATTCCCCTGACTGTGAAAACCTACATCTCATTTCCAGTTGAGATTTTGCTCTGCCTTGGCCGGCTACATTAAAAGAGCTCTCCAGTGCTGGATAGCTTCCTCTAAAGGTACTTATCTCCCTTCATTTCCTCAAGAGGACCAGTTTAATAACTTGAGTTAAACAGCATAAAACCAGGGGGACCTGGAAAACCTAAAGACTGCAGAGATTTTATTGCAATTTAAAAAGGATGGTGATGGTTTCCAGCATACTGTCACTGCTGCATTAATAGGAATGAATTTATTGTAATCAGCATTTGGAACTGAATTAATAGCTGCTGCCTGGTTTAGACTGAAGGTTATCATCATGTTCAGATCCAGCATTTGCAATGGGCACACGCTGGAATAGGGTGGGGTTGGCTGAGCCCTTTGAAATGGGAAACCATATCGCTCTAATTTCACCCTCTCTGTGCTCCAGGTCTACTTGGCCTGTGTCCCTTTAAGACCATGTGGCAAGCGATTAGGTGCTAGAAATTTCCGATTTGGAAAAAAGGAAAAGAAGGCGCTGGAAGCAAAGGCATTTAGCAAAGAGCTGGCGGGGCCTCTCCGTAACCCACTGAAGTCCAGAGATGAACAGGGACCTGGTTGCTGTGTGACTATGGGAAAGTTGCCTCTGTCTCTGTGCCCCATTTCCCCCCACCTCTGTCTGTCCAGCATAGTCATGAAACGGTGAGCTCTTTGGAGCATGGGTTGTCTATTACTATGCACATACAGAACCTAGCACGACGGTCCTTGTCTCTACTATAGCATCTAGGCCAGGGGTGGGTCAAGTATGACCTATGGGCCAGATCCAGCCCACCAAGGGATTTTGTCCGGCTCATGGCAGGCCTCTCAGTCTCACCCAGCCCAGGTACCCCTGGCCAGTGGCATGTGCTGCCAGTCCCACCACCCCCAGGCATGCAGCAGGCCTGGGGTGGTGCAGCAGCTGGACTCTGTTTCCTGGCAGCCCTGTGGCACCAGCATCTCCTTCCAGCTGCCACCACTGCTGGACCCAGCCCTGCTACCTGGGCACCCTACCCTGTCCACTAACCATTGAGGGCAGGACCCTCAGCCAGGCGGCTGGGATGGGGCTGTGGGTGGGTGTGGAGCAGTGTCTGGGAGTGAAACAGGAGGGGCCGTAGAGACCCCAGGATCTTGGGGTGGTAATAACGTGGGCCTGGGGGCAGAGCCACAATGTGCTCCCCACATACCCCTGCAATGGGCATGAGTTCTGCAGGCAGGGGCATGTGGGCAGTGGATCGCTGCTTTGCCCTAGCCTGTGCTATTACCACCCTGCAACCATGCCCCATGATCCCAGCCTCACCAGCTTGCCCCACTCCCAAACACCAAGCTAAGGAGGATAGTTGGGGAAGCGCTGAGGACCCAGAGGGGAAGGGAATCAGATGTCGAAGGTGAGTGGTTGCTCCTTAAGGAGACGATCCTCCATGCCCAAAGGGAGGTAATCCCAACAAGGGTCAAAGGGAGCAGGAGGGCACATAAACCCCCATGGCTCACTAAGAGCATCCGGGAATGTCTCCTTGCTAAAAGGGAGGCATATACCCAATGGAGAGATGGGGTCATCGCCAAGAAGGACTATGTTATAGTCGCCCGAGGATGTAGGGGGGGCAGTCAGGAGGGCCAAGGCGGAGTTGGAGATAGGACTAGCTTCCCGGATTAAGGACAATAAGAAGTCCTTCTTCAAATACATAGGGGGTAAAAAAGAGGGTCCCGGGTAATGTGGGGCCCCTGCAGGACACGATGGGCAACTTAGTCATCACGCCAGATGACAAAGCTAACATATTTAACGATTTCTTTGCCTCTGTCTTCCTAAGTAGGGACCAGTTCAGCCACCTCCCTGCTGGGCCCCCCTCGGGCCCCGAGAGAGACACGCCTGGGCCAAGGGTTAGCGAGGAGTTAGTTAGGGTACTTCTGGAGAAGCTGGACGTGTTCAAGTCCGCTGGTCCGGACGATCTTCACCCTAGGGTTCTACAGGAACTGGCTGAGGTCATTGCGGGACCCCTGGCACGGCTCTATGAGCACTCGTGGTGCTCTGGCGAGGTGCCGGAGGACTGGAAGAGGGCCAATGTGGTCCCTATCTTCAAAAAGGGAAAAAAAGAGGACCCGGGAAATTACAGGCCAGTTAGTCTGACCTCAATCCCGGGGAAGCTCTTTGAAAAAATTATCCTGGCACACGTCCAGGAGGGCCTTGCGGGGGAATGCATGCTCAGGGGCAACCAACATGGGTTTATCAGTGGCAGGTCTTGTCAGACCAACCTGGTGGCCTTTTACGATCAGGTCACCAAATCATTAGACGCAGGGGTTGCTGTGGATGTAGTCTTTTTGGACTTCCGGAAGGCTTTCGACACTGTCTCTCACCCTGTTCTCATCAAAAAGCTGAGAGACTGTGGTGTCGATGCCCACACGGTCAAATGGGTCGCCAGCTGGTTGGAGGGCCGCACCCAGAGGGTGGTAGTGGATGGGTTCTTCTCGACCTGGAAGGATGTGGGCAGTGGGGTCCGCAGGGCTCGGTCCTCGGGCCCGCACTGTTCAACATCTTCATCAGTGACTTGGATGAGGGGGTAGAAAGGGCATGTGGGCAGTGGATCGCTGCTTTGCCCTAGCCTGTGCTATTACCACCCTGCAACCATGCCCCATGATCCCAGCCTCACCAGCTTGCCCCACTCCCAAACACCACTCCCCACCTGCCCACAGGCCACATAGGGAGTTTTTGTGAGCTGCTGCATGAGGGCGGGGGTAGGGAGCCCATGACAGCTCAGCAAGACTCCCTACCTGGCCTGCAGGCCCTGAGAATTGCTCTCCCTTGATCTAAGCACTGCAAGGATTCATATGATAATGGATCAGCCCTGTGGTGTTTCTGTTCCTGCTTCCTGCCTCTGACATTGGTGGACTCTAGCTCCTGCAGAGGAAGGCACTAAAAGGGGGGACAAAAAAGACCCTGTGACTCATAGTGATGTGGTCACTTGGTCCCAGAGCCTCGGTCCTGAACTCCCACCAGTTAGTGGTTGGTCTATGCTGCAAAGCAGAGTCTTGTTCAAAACTCTCAACGTCTTTCAGTCCTCGCTGCTAGCTCTTTCCCCTTCTCTGGGCACTTCTATACGTGCACAGTAGCTGAAATTACTGCACAGTATGGGCATGCATCTACACGTGCATGCCCACACTGCACAGTAAATATGGAAACTTCCACCAGCGTGAGGCTAAATTTGATACCTGCACAATGCAGGTATCAAATGTATGCCCAATTAGTTACTGTGCAGTAACGCACGTGTAGACGCCTTACTGCTGCTCAGTAACAGTGTGTGTGTGTGTGGACTGACTTGGGAGTAACTTTAGTCCCAAGTCAGTCCATATACACCATTAATGTGCTTTTATGCCTGCACGTGGAGACACTGCCCTATTCTTGCTAACTGCACAGGAGCTTACTACGCAGTAAATTTAAGCCAGAGTAAATGCACATGTAGACCCATAACCTAGCCCAGTCCTTGAAAGCCCTGTCAGGCTCCTGTCCTCTAAGCCGTCACATGGCAGTGAATTCCACCAGGCTAACCAAGACCGTGTTTCCTTTCTAATCTAGATGCCCACGGCAGAAAGCTGCAGGCTTCCCTAGAGCAGAGGAAGTTTCTGACATTCGCATGGAGGAAACCTAGGGAGCCCAAGCAAGCAACACCGCCCCTGTACTGAGCACAGCGCTGTAATTCCTTCATGTACAATTAGCACCTGGATGCCCTGCAGAGAGATGCGTAAGGTGATGAGAGGTGGAAAGCCATGGAGATGCAGGTCCGAGCCTGGCTTTGCTCTTAACGAGGCATTAGTATGGGAATCATGCGGAGCCACAGCCCTGGCAACGTGTTACATTGATTTTTATGTTATTTAAAAAAAGGGGAGGGTTAAAAAAAGGGGAGGGGGGCACACTCTTGGTGTGTCGCAGGAGCTGTTTGAATGTTGCAGACAATGGCAGAATGAGGGCCTGCTGCTGTCTCTGTCTCCCATGTTTTATGTATGAAGGGCACACCAGTTTCCCAGCATGTGACATCAAGGGTGATTAATTAAGCGGCGGGGGAGGGCAGTAGTTCTGCAGATCCCAGGAGGAGGCTGCCAAAGTGCAAAGGGCCCCTGCTGCCCGCAGGCCACATCCTGCAAGCAGTGCTGTCTTGTGCTGGAGGCTGCTTCCCAATGCATGTGGCATTCATGGCCCAGGAGAGACAGCGCTCAAGGGAGTCTCAGACAACCCATGTGTTCTGGTTCTGTGCCTCAGTTTCCCCACCTGTAAAAGGAGAACAATGCTACAGACCTCCTTTGCTAAGGGCTTGGAGATCCACTGGGGGAAGGGGTTAGATTGCAATGGTCATCATCATTGCACTGCCCAAGCACAGCACAGCTATGGTTTGCTGGGTGCTCTGCAGCATGCCCAGACACAGCAGGCAGCGATGTGAAGAGCGGGTTAAGGCACTTCAAAAAGATCCCAGCAAGTCTGTGGCAGAAAAGGGAGTCAGTACTGACAACCAGACTGGGATCATCTCTTTGATCCCAGTTGGAGCTGCTTCCTCACCCAGGGAACCATGTTGCCCTTTGAGCTCATTGCCACAAAAGCTCACTGAAACCAGGTGCCTAATGGACTTCAGAGGGAGGCCTGGGTGCTGGCAGGGATAACAATACAGGCATTAATTGAACAGCAAAAGTTTGAGAAGCCTCAAAACTCTCCTCCTTCAGGGCATAAAGCAACCTCGGATACTTAGCTAGGGACAGACGTTACACATAACCCGGTTTAAGTGATCAGAAACTGGTTTAAACCTGTAACAGAACAGATGTTCACTGCATATAAACTGGTTTGAAAATGGCTGAAATGGGCTTGAGATAAGCCTGGTTGAATGCAGTTATCAGACTTAACTGATTTGGGTCAAACTGGTTTATGCAATGTCTGTCCCAGACCGAGGGCTATAAGGAAACATCCCCTGGGGAATAGGTTAGCCACGGGGGCAGGATTTTTACATCTTCTGAAGCAGCCGGTTGTGGCCACAGTTGGAGACAAACACTGGTCTCGAGGCACAAGTCTGATCTGTTGTGGCAAGTCTTGCACTCCTGTGTGCGCCCCCCTCGCTGAGGAGCTTGTTCCTCCCCTGCATTCCCATGAGGCGAGTCCCCATGCGGCACAGCCCTGAGACAGAATTGGGAGGGACGTGGCTCCATGAGCAAGAGCGAGATCACTGCACAAAACGTTTCCTTTTGCAGATGTCTTTTCACCTCCTGAGTATACTTAGCTCCTGTTAAAACACATTGATTTGCTCAAGCATGCGGAGATTATGTAAAGAGCTGAGGGACTGCCTTTCACCTACCCTGGACGAACCTGTTCTAGGGATTACGTGCAGGGTTTCACCAGTTCCTGTCTTTGAGAAAGTATCGTGCAGAAAACTGGCTGAAGCATTGGGGCCTGCCAACCTCCACTTCCCTCAAACACAAAGACATGCCCAGGGGCTCTTCTTTGGGGCGGGTGGAGAAGATCAGAACCAACCCAACTCAGCCACGGATTAACGGGACACACTGGACACATCTACACGTTCATTAATGCACATTTAGTTTATTTCTTCCTTAATAAAGTACTAACTAAATGGGCAGTACCTAGAGTTACTGTGCAGTAGCACTGGCACGTGGTTATTTGGTGATGCTTACTGCACACTTGCCTAATAACACTGCGCAGTAGGCTATGAGCACAGTTTGTGCTGTGATGCGCTACTGCGCAGTGTCATTAGGCTAATGCTCAGTAAACGTCTTGTGTAGATGAGCCCGCTGTAATGGCCACTGCTTGACCACCAGAAGAGCGAGCATACAGCAATCCTGGAGGTAATGACCCACTAGCAGCACCTGGGTGCTTCTTGCAAAGCAGTGGTTGAGGATCAGCATGATTACAGCAGAGGAGCAGGACTCGGGACTCCAGGGCTCTGCCTCTGGCTGTACCTGCTTTTCCTTAGACGAAGATGAGAGGGAAGCTCAGTAGCAGAGGTGTAGAAAGTTGTTTCCTTCTTTATACTCCAGCAAACACAAGAGAGCAGCAGGTACTCCTGAGATTTCTGAGATGAAGGAAAGGAACGTGTGAACACCACTCCTCTGTGCAGTGAGGTCCAGCTCTCCCACCGTGGACTCCCGATAATGAGCAGACTATGGCTCTCTGGGGTTTCTGATGGGATGCTGCCATAACAGTGAACAGAGCACTTACCATTTCTACCAGTCACCCTGTTCTTTCTAGAAATCTTTGTCATTCTACTGCCTTCAGCTTACCTGGGCTGAGAAATGGACCCCTGACCTTTCAGGAACAGGTCTGAACTGAATGTGATTCACCAAGGACTCATGTATCCAATGCACAACTTACTCTTCTTCTTAGAAGAGTCTCAATAGAGTGAGTAGGGGTGTCGAAGCCAGAGTTGCACCACATCACAGATCTTTCCCTGCAGATCCCAATAAAACCCGAAATTAGGGGAATAAACAAGGCTTGGAACAAACTGTGCTGCAGGAAGAACAGTGCTGCAGTCCTGCAGGCCTCGCTACTGACTTCCAGCAATGCACACAGGATGAGATAGCCCCTGCTTCAGGGCTCCCAGTCGAAACAGGTGAAGGGCAGGTGAGGACATGACTTGCCTAAGCTCAGATAGCAGGTCCAGAAACAGCACCTCGACCTGCTGCGTCTCAGTCCAGTACTAGCCACTGTGGACTGTGGGGTCTCACTCAGGGGATGGGCATATGAATGATTTAGCATGGACATGGAAGCAGGGCTTTACTAGATGTCAGCAGCTCTGTGACAGCTGCCCAAGTGCCCACCTGGCTCTGGAAGAAGTGGATGCTAAGCCATGGAAGCACAACGGTTTAGGGACGGAGGGTAAGTTGCTCCGGGCAGCCGCCACTTACTATGGAGTAAGAGCGTATACACAGGAAAGCACTGCAGTGCGGAGCCACTGCTGCGTGCTCACGGCCTCACTCCCTTTTGCCCAACAGCAAGCTGCTTACAAGCCCCGACCCATCAGACAGCCTGGACAGAGCCCTCCTCGCTCCAGCTGGCCGAGAGGGCCGGACCGTTTCTCACAACGGCAGCCCTCCAGCCCAGAGGGGACCACTGGCTTTTGTACTTCCAAAGCCTGGATGCAAAGTCCACGAGAGGCTTCTGATGCCAGATTCGGAGTGGGTCCCCCTTCTATGTTAAACAACAGGTGCGGAAATCCACTTTCCTTCCAGCAGTCCCTTTCCCTAGCCCCTTTCATGAGATCACTCGGTGACTCACCTGGCTGGCCTCAACTTTCACTCCAGACATCCAGCCACCTTTATCAGCCCCCTGGCCGGGCCATTTGTTGTTGTGTGGAGGGCAAAATTAGGATCGTACACACTGAGGGACAGTGCCCTGGCACCCACACCGTGGCTGGTCGGGTTTGCTTGCTGAGTTAATGCTGAGCGAATGCTCCGAGCTGAGTGTAAATCAATGTAAGGGCATATAGAGAGAGTTTGTCACCAGCACAGCTCACAACACTTGACCCAGGAGGTCAGTTCCATTGTGCCCATTACATATAGGGGGCAACTGAGGCACAGAGGGATGATGTGACTGACCCAAGGAACCAAGCCTCAAACCTTAATTGTTGATGCCCTTTACAGTGCTCCCCGCTGTAAACCCACTTCTCAGTTGCATGGGGCTGTCATTCCCCCCTGCTGCCAGCTCTGCTCCAAAGTCAAGTGCCATCCAGCATGCCTCCAGCCAGTGCACCCTGCCTTGCACCTGCAATGGCGATGTGCTTCCCAGGGCATCATCACCTGCCGTGCAGGGTTGTTTGCTCAGAGAGCTTCGGTCGTGGTCCCAAGCATCTCCGTGAGCAGCTGTGAGATCCAAGCATAGTGACCTGATGAAAAGGGTGGAGTCGAGTTATGCTGGGCACGTGTGTCGGGGGAACAGCACACGCCGTGTCACTTAGGAGAGAGGCAGGTCCTGAGATCATTGTGGTCTGGGAGATCGCTGTTTCAGTACCACCGATGCCATGCTCAGTGGCTCATGAAGCTGCTTCTCTATCTGGAAGGAAACCTGGGTTCCTGCTACTAGACTGGGCTACCTCACTTATTAGAGCTATTACATGGAGCAGAGAGAGTGAAATTAGAGCAGAGAAGTGGCATCACTGAGGAGGGCCAGGCAAAGCAAGACAATCCTGAACCTAGCTAAGCTCAGACACAAGCGTTACCCCCCGCCACACACACACACACACCCATGTCAAAGCCAGTGTGCCTGCACTGCATGGGCAACTATACCCTCCACACACCCCGGATAGAGATCTGGGCTTTTCCGCCAGAGTCCCCGAGGGTGCAGCATGGCCGGCATTTGGAGCACTGGGTAGATAAGGGATAGAGAAAGAAATCTCCATGTTAAAACACAGGGTGGGGATGGGGAAATCCTGGCAGCTCAGGGACATCTTGGCCAGGACAAGGGCATTACCACCCCGGCCTTGATAAAAGAAACCAGGGGATTTTTCTTGTCTCCTTGCCTTGTTCTTCTCCAGGACGTTTCCAGCAGAGACCCATTCGAGGGGGCTCTTTCCTCCATTCTGACCACAGCCCGTTCCCGCCACCCCCAAAACAACACAAAAACGCTCCGAAGAACCTGGGGACTGCACATGCATGCACGCAGACGCACACGTGCACACTTCTTTTGCCCAAGTTTGAGAGAGGGCTCTCATCCACAAAGCACTCCAGAGCGGCAGCCTGCTCTGAGGAAGTGCCAGAAAAAACACACCAGGCTTTTTAAGGCTGGGCCTGGTCCGGGGGCTTGTTAGAACAAGGAATGCCACGCTTGGCTCCTGCCTTTTGGAGGGCGTCTGTGGAGCATGAAAAACACTCAGATACTGTGAGGAATTCCCTCCTTCCTCCGCCCTCCAGCCGTGCCCGTTCAGACACGGCAGCACAGAGATGAATCAGTGTTCCCCACCTGGGTTTACACAAGGAGGAACTCCCAGCTCAGATGTGCCCCGGCCAGCAATGAATTGAGCCCTGTTCCTCCTTTGAAGAGAACCCCAGATGATTCATGAGAGCTCATGTCTTTAAAGGTGAGGCAGGAAAGAAGCCTACGACTCTTTCTGCAAATAAATTAGGGGCCAGGTATAAAACTCATACGAATTTTCATTTCTACCCAGGAGAGCTTTTACAGTCTTTCCAGTCTCCTATGCCTGATGAAGGGTGCCTGTGCCCAGAAGCTTGCAAATCTATATCTATCTATCTATCTAGCAGGTAGGCTGGGGAAGCTTGCCTGAGAGCAAGGATCGGTGTATGGGGACAGGGATGTCTGCACCATGAGTGCCAGCAAATGCACTAGGAATCAAAACTTGTGGCAGAGGTGGTATCTTTTATTAGACCAACCAGATAGCTGCAGTCTATCTATCTATCTGTCTATCTAGATGAAGGGTGCCTGTGCCCAGAAGCTTGTAAATCTATATCTATCTATCTATCTATAGATATAGATTTGCAAGCTTCTGGGCACAGGCACCCTTAGATAGATAGATAGATAGATAGATAGATAGCAAATATCTAGTTGGTCTAATAAAAGATATCACCTCTGCCACAAGTTTTGATTCCTAGCACATTTGCCTAGCACTCATTTCCTAGCACTCATTCTCCTATGCCTGAAGAAGGGTGCCTGTGCCGAAAAGCTTGCAAATATTTTTTTTCTTTTTTTGCAACTATCTAGTTGGTCTAATAAAAGATATTACCTCTGTCACAAGTTTGGATTCCTAGCACATTTGCAGGGACTTATGGTGCAGCCATCCCTGGCCCTATACACTGATCCTTGCCCTCAGGCAAGCTTCCCCAGCCTAGCTGCTAGCTGAGCTCCATCCACCCCAACCTACAGAGCCTCCTGCTGCTCTTCTCTCAACAGGAGGTGATCTCAGTATTAGAGACCATCTGTCCGTCCTGGCTCATTTTGTTTGTGATTCACTTTCCTAGAAAGCAGCAGTCCAAGGGGCCCTCGGGTCCTTGATGGAATGAAGCATCTAGAGCAAAAGCAATTTAAGTAGCCTGAAGGATGCTCTGAGGCTGAGGCAACAGGCTCTGAAACTACAAACAGGACACCATTGTTCATCACCTTTTTCGCCTTCAGGCTGCAATTACTGTTAGGCACGAAGCTGAACCTAAATCAACTCTCCCTTCTCAACTGAGCAAAGCACTGATTGTTTCTCTCCTCGGTGACTCCCAGAAGCTCCTTCCTCATCCCAAACTCCCAGGCAAGGTCACTTCACGGTCCTTTGGAGGTTAGATCTTGAAAGTGAGGCGGCTCCAGAAATACTTTGTCATCTGCAAATTCAGTAGCCCATCCCCTACTCGATGTAAATTTACCCAGTTCTAGTGAGGTCAATGGAGGCATATCAAGGCACACCACAGGAGGGTCTTTGTGAATGTGCTCATTATTTCTATTAAAATAGGTTCCTTTGGTAGCAACAACAGGCTCTCACCCATCTGTAACATGATGGGTTGTTCAGAAGTCCAATTTCCCCTGCGCCTAACATTTAAAGCCCACCATGAGCCTTGAGAGCAAGCGTGAGGATTAAAGGAATGAGGTGAAAATAATATATGTCCTTCAACTAGTAAGAACCTTCTTCAAGTGGAAAATGTAAAAGAGAGACCTGTGTCCTACCTTGAGACAATAGGGTGGAGCCATATAGACACAGGGTAAGCTGGGCAAATTCTGTCCCTCTCATTGCAACTGAGCGCCCGGAGGAGGGAAGAGTGTCTTTGGCTTGGAAATGGACCCTTTAGAAATAATAAAGGTCCATTTCCAAACAAAAGGGGTTCCTTTTTTTGAGCAAGCAGCTGAATGTTGCAATGTTTTTCTATACCACCTACCAAAAAAAAAAAACCCATGCTCTCCACATTCATGAAAAGATGGGGTTTTTGGTGCATAAAGTTGCCTGGAGTTTAAAAAAAAGGTCACTGAAAGGGAAATTTGGTGTGTATTGGGGGACATTTGGTGCATGCTCCCCAGTGGCATGCACAGTTATTCACATTCCTTTGAAGCTGAGCAGTTGAGCTGCATGGGACAAGGGGGAAACTTTATCTAAGGATGAAGAAATGGGCATTCCTGAGTGAATGCCTGTGCTTTAAATTCTCGGGGATGGACGTCATTGATTTAAGTGCTCAGGAACGGACACGGAGACGACTGGGCTCTGCACGGCGTTGCGCTGACTCACCAACTTCATTTGCAACAGGTTCAGATATATTTATCTTGGCATCCCACCCCAGTCCTGACCCAGCATGACCTTGCCTCTCATGTCAGAGCTGATAGGATCGTAGGGTACGGTGATACAACTGCGGGGAGCCTGCGTTGCTTTGGGGACATGGCATTCCCAGTTGACACTGTAAATGCCCATGTCATTGGAGAATGGTAAGGCTCTAGACTGCATAAAAGGCAAGAAAAAAGACTTTCCTGTGCATTATTGTGCCTGAGATCTTGCCTGCCCCATCGGCAACCAGTGACAAGAGGCCTGATCCTGCATGAGTGGCCTTGAACCCTCCCCGTGTTTGAGCAACCACGTTTTCCCAGAATGCTTTCCCAACTGGATGGTGTGGAGAGAGGAGCTGATTGGCTACCGCTGGCAAAAGGGGCCGGCCCTTTCTGACAGTGCTGCAGAAGTGCTCGGTGGCCCTTGTTACACTTGTAACAAAATTCTGTTCAGCAGGAATCCTACATACAAACGAACCAGGGTCGTTAGAGATGGGATCAGTCTGCAAAATGCAGACCTGGACCCTGATTTCAACCTGGCCAGTGACCAGGCAGCTTTGGAGTTGGGTGGTCCTGGACAGGTGCCAATGTCCAGGGGTGTTTGGGCAATGTCCAGGGGTGTCTAGGTCCAGAACGGTGTTTCTGTCCTGTGTGTATTTGTCAGCTAATACATGAAAGTGGAGGGACTCTGGCTGAGGTTGTTCAGATAGTTTCATGTCTCTTCTTTATGGTTTTCCAGAATCATTTGGTGACCTGGAGCCTTCTGGTTTCGGGGTGTCATTTGCGGAGTTTGCTATTGCTATTTGTCATTGATTGTAAGCTGCTCTGAGTCTTTCTCAATAGAGTGGGATACACAGCTAAATTATAATAATATAATGTCTCATGACCCACCACCCCAACAGGGAGACTTTAGCAATGCTAGAATCAGGCCCTGCCCCAGCCAGTCCAGCTGCCGGATTTATCCTTGCCTTCCTTTTTCAGCATTTTATAATACACCGGTAACGAGGCTTAGGGAACACATGTGTGTATGTGCATGTGTGTACATATATAAAAACAGTCCATTCCCGGTATGAAAACTATTTGATTGGTAGACCCACCCAGGAAATAAGAGCTAATTAAACCACACCCCAACCTCCTGAGCAAAAGAGCGGGCACAAAGTTTCATCACACCCGTGGAAAAAGAGGTTAGTCATCTCAAGCGCTGCTCTTGGAAAACTGCTCTGCAACTGCCCTCTAGATATTTAATACTAGGGGCAGTTAGTCTAGCCCCTTGGCTGGCAGGGAGAGAAGTAAGTGCTGGGTCCTTAGGGCCTGAAGCACAAAGGGCTGTGGAAATCAATCCAGAGGAGGGCACAGGAGGCAATGCTGTGTAGTGGCAGTGGAGCTGCACACAATATGATATTCTCCAAGGAAGATGGCTAGCAGACCAGGCTCGTCTGGAGCCTCACTGGTAGACGTGCAGGCACAGCCCAAAGGGCCCATGTCTGGTTTGGGACAGTTGTGCCCTAACCCAGGTGGAGGGAGCCCAGACCCAGCAGTAGGTGGGGGGAAAATCTAATTAAAAGTGCAAAACTCTTGCCCTTGAGGGGCTGAGCTGTGCGCTCCCCTCCGTGCATTGGCATCTCTTCCTGCCAGGTCAAGATCTCCATGCTATTCACTGCCCTGCACCCTGCAATAGGCAGGATTGGGCCTGTGACCTATACAGTAGCTTGTCTGGCACACAGCAGCATCCTGGGGTCCCTGCCCTGGTCTGGAGGTTGCAGCATCGGCCGGGTTTTGCTAGGTGCAAACAGCCTCTCTGCGTCTGTCCCAGCCGCAGATACAGCCCAGTAAAAGTTCGGCTCCCTCTAGCTTCGCACACAGACTCGCCATCCCCAGAGGGCTAATCTTCCCCTTGCTCAACTCCTCCTGGGCCCCACCCTCAGCACTGCCCAGAAAATAAAGGAGTTTGTTGCATAGAGATGAACTGAAAACCTCATGCTCCTTTTCTCTCTCTCTGCCTCCTGTCTGCACAGGAGGCATTTTAATGGCATAATCTTTCAGCAGGGCTGACCTGGGGATTTGCTTAGTTTTGCTGAAGCTGGGACTAGCAGGAGAAACAAAAACCTGTGCAGGTAAGTGCCGTGTACCTTTGGCTTCACTACAGTCTTGAGGAGGGGATGCCAGGCTGGGTGTATTGCTAGAAACGTTGTACTGAAGAATGGCAAGAGGAAACAGTTAGGGTTAACACCGGAGTTAGACAGAGATAGGCTGATATGCTTGTCCCTGCAGTAAAGGTATGATATAGCCCTTGATAAAAAGCTTTCGCTGGGCAAGATGAGCACTTTCTGGTGCTTAGTGTCGTTATGTTCTGGTTTCCAACTCTGTAATATTTTTCAAGCTGCGTTCAAACAGTAAAGGAGAAGGAGGCTATTTCCCCTTCTTTTTTGAAGCAATACTTAGACACGTTTGAGAAGTGGCTCCACATTTATTTCCTGTTTTGTTTTTTTGTTTTTTTGCTTTAAGACCCTTTGATCAAGCAGGCAGCTGGATTTGAGGACAGAAGAGAACGCAGGGCTTGGGGGAAAGTAAAAGGGCAAATTAGGCTGTTTCCTTGTCCCTGCACTATTCCATGCCAGACTCATACATGTGCGCTGCATTTGACTTTCCCTCTCCCAGCTGCTGGTCACTGCAATTGGGGATCAGAGGAGACAGGAGCATGAGCAAGTCTTGTGGAAATGTTTTTAGGAGACAGAATGATGAAAAGTGGTGAGGATCCAGGACAAAAGTCCACTAGGATCTTTCCACTGGCTCCTGTAGGCATTGGATCGGGGAGTGGGGGTTTTGTGCATCTCTGTGCGGGAAGGAGAAGTAGCCTGGGGAGCTAGGAGGTCTGTTCCACTTCTGGTTGGCTCCATTGCAGCCCAGAGACCCATGATTTCTGCCCCAGGCACATACAGATGCTCCCCAAACTGGCCCAGCTTTGCCTTTGGAAGGCCCTCGCTTGCTCTGAACACCATTTAATTCCATATAATGCCCCAGCAGCCCCAACAAGGCTGGACTTCCCACCCTGTGAATACAGGGCTTGTGACTCAAGTTACATGCTTATGGCAAGGGGCCACTGTGCACTGGCCATGGCCATGTCCCTGAAACAGGCTAAACCCAAGACAACCTGAATAAAGTCCCATCCCCACATGCAAGATATAGAAACTGGGTGGCATCCCTTTAAATAGTTTGGGGCCCCACTGCTGGCCCTCCCTGCCTTCCTTTGCAGAAGTCACCCCAACCTAATAGAAGAACAGTGCATATATGCAATCACTCCTGTGTGTGTGTCCAAAATTCATAACTAGGGGTGTTGGGAATCTAACCTTCTCTGTGCAGTTTCTTTACACTCATTGCTGTGTACAGAGCAGACACACCCCAGCCTGGTGAAACCGGGCTGTAGCCAAGCCGCTGGCACACGTGGCATTCCCTTGGCAAGATAACAGTAGTTACAGTTTGGGGCCTTCCTGGGCCTGCAGGCATCCCAAGGTATCTCATTGCACTGATTCATCATGTTCAGTCCATAGGCCACACTTGCAAACACCTGGAGTACTTTACCCACTGAACCAAAGGTGGAGGCTGTGTATTTCCAAAGGATCTGGGAGTCAACCTTTATGCTTTTCCAGCAGCTCCTGCATTCACTGCAGCTTCCTTTGCACCAGCTTCAACTTCTTCTTGGGTCTGGTCTGAAGCCAATGGGAGTCCTTCAAACAGGCCTTTCATCAGGGTGTTTGTATCCTCTGTAAAGTGCACCTGGAAACTTCCATAACCTGCTTGTCCAGTCCAGGAAAGCCTTATACCATCTCACAGTGTGTTTCATTGCCATGGGTACATTCTTTCTGCATGACTAGTGCAAACACCCACTGAGCGGGAGTCAACAGAGCTGAACTGGCCCCGATCTCCGGACACCACTTGGAACCAGGGTGGTCGGCCATTGTGGGCCTGATGAACGCTGTCTGCAAAAGGTAGCAATTATCACTTTTTCCCCGATAGTTTTGGCAATGAGAGAGCAGCAGTTTCATGCTAGCATGTGAATTTGTAAAAGGGCCAGTCTTACCCAGAAATGTTCTGAACATTTGCAAGTTGCGCAGACTTCAAAAGAAGTTCTGTGTTCAAATGAAATGTTCACATGTTGTGGCATTTGCTCAGAAAGTACAGCCCTGGTGTTAACACATGTGAGCTATTTCAGCCCATAAATCATCGCATGTTTTGAGCAAAGAAAGGCAAAATTTGGCCTTTCCACCACAGTGCTGCTTCCTCCCCCTTACTCATTCCAAAGAGCTCTTCGGAGAACTTCAAGTGTCATCCCATACCCTTGGCAAGGTCCTCACTGGTGTCATTTGTCCAGTTATTTTCAACAATTGAAATTTGCCTCTGTCCAGAGAGCCAGGGAAAGGCCACTTACATCCCACGCTTCTGGGATTTACTGGTTGCCACCTGGGCCCAGGAAGGAATTCCCCCCTCCCCCCCTGTTTTTCAGTTTTTTCAGCTTCCTCAAAAACATTGTGTGTTGGTAGCCAAGGCTGGAGATTTTGGCTGGGATGTGTGAATACTCCTGCTGGGACTCATCCCAGAGGTAACTGGTTAGAGGATCTTGCCCCACTACTCATGGTCACATTGGTACAGACTTGGGGAGGCAGGGGTTGCCTTCCTCCATAGCGGCATGGGACATTGCCCTCTTCCTTGGATCTCTCAAGTGTATTCAATAATCCTGGCAGTGGCAGGACATTGGCAATGCCCTCATCTCCCTGCTTGTCCTGTGACAGGGTAGGGTGTTCTTGGTGTCTTTGGGCTACAGTCCTTGTAGTTAAGTGACAGGGTGGTTGGTGTAGTTTTAGGAATATGTTAGCACTTGCAGTATTGCCGACTCTCATGATTTTTTGGTGTTATTCTTAAAGTCTACACTTCGGGAATGTGAAAAATGTAGCTCTTTCTGATAGATAGATAGATTTTTCACATTCCCAAAGTGTAGACTTTAAGAACTACATTAAAAATCATGAGAGTTGGCAATACTGCACCTTTACGGGATGGTTCAGATAGGAATGATTGGCCTTGGAGATGTAACCTCTTGCAGTCCCTTCCAGCCCTATGTTTCTACTATTCTGTGACCCTTTTTAAGCACAAAGAAGTATCCTGTTGGCTTTTTGCTTGCCATACACACAGGAGCAAATTTTATTCAACACGAGTGACTCCATAAAAGTTAACAACATGGGTATTCCCTCTTAGTCTTTCTTGCAGACTCCTATATCAAAAGAGACACATTTACAACTGCAGAGATGATTTTGTTAACTTACCATCACATGAAATCAACTTGGGATTTAGAAAGCCAGCCATCTTCTTGCTGTCTCTCACATCACCATCCGCCATAAAAATTCTGCAGTCGAGACTGAACTGATAATTGCCTTGATGAGGCAAATTCCTGGAGCTATGTGGACTCCTGCTGGGTGGTGGTCATAGGAGCTGCTGTTTGCTTTTTTCAGGGAAGCAAATGGCTCTGGCTTAATGGTGCAAGACGACATTTTCCAAAGGGGCTACTGATTTGGAGAGATGGTTAAAGGTCCTGCCAAGCACCTGCTGCTGAAAAAACAGGCCCCTGGGAGCATCTGCTCGAAAGGCATAGACAGCAAGTATGAACCAGTGAGGAATAAGGGCCTGTTTTAATATCATTGCTTTTATTTTACAATTTGGAGAAGGTTCAAATTCTGCTCTGGCTTCAGCTGCTGTGAGCAAGGAATACTGTTGCAGTAGGCTGGCCTGTATAGACCTGCAACTGGTCTAAATAGTCACAAACTGACAGAGAACAGATTTAGGCTAGATATCAGGAAAAACTTCACGGTAAAAGCGCCCAAAACTTGGGCCGGGCTTCCAAGGGAGGTGGTGCTCTCCCCTACCTTGGGGGTCTTTAAGAGAAGGCTGGATAGGCATCTGGCTGGGGTCCTCTGGCCCCAGCACTCTCTCCTGCCCAGCCAGGGGGTTGGACTCGATGATCTGTTGAGGTCCCTCCCAACCCTAACAACTATGAAGCTATAAACACAAAGAGAATGAAGTCTTTAAATGCTGCTCTAGGTCTGTTGCACAGCTGATAATCCCCAGCTTCGAGGCCTTCTCCTTTGCCTCAGGAGATGATAAAGCTTGTTGCAAAGGGGGACAGTGTCATTAGCCCCATTTTGCAGATGGGTCAACTGAGGCATGGGGCCATGAAGGGAGTTACACAAAGTCACCCAGCAGCAGAAGAGAGAGCAGAATCCAGGCTTGGGCTTGGTCCACTAAACCGTGCTGCGTAAAGGCAAGCTGTGAAGCAAGAAAGAGCATTAAACCTCCAAGGAAATTAAGCCACCCACCCGATGCTTTTTCCAGTTCATTTCATCCAAGCCCACAAAAGGCCAAAAGTGTAAGGTCAGGGCAAAGACGGGACCAACCTTCCTGTTTTGTGCATCCCAGGCAACAGAGAGGCTTAATTTAATATACAGAGACTCATTATTGAAGTAATGAACAAGCTTGTTAGCTACACAGTGATCAGCCATCTGAAACTAAGGAGGCTGGTTAAGAATGCGTCCGCTCCTGGCACACGGGTAAAACCTGAGCTGGATTCTCCGGGGCGAGTGCTGCTTGGCTTGTTCCACTGCTGCAACCAAGCAGGTGCCAAAATCTCCTTCGGGAGCTCATGCCACAGGGTGCTTGAGCTTCACCACAAGCCTGGCTGTTCCCAGGAGATCTTTGGGTGCAAGGAAAGAAACCTAGTAGGACCATACTAAAACATACTAGACCAGGGTCCTTTTGCCATGCCGGTGCATTATCTGCCAAGGATCCTGAGAGGAAGGATAACCTTTATATTCTCCTCTCACCGGTTCACAAACTTGATCCACACAGCATTGCACACAGCCAGTCTGGGAGAGGGCAGCAGGCGACATGGTGCACAGCAGCGGAAGAAGAGTTATTTTGGCCAAGGGCCTGATGCAAACCCCAGCCCCTTCCCTGCTCTTAGGAACAGGGCCATGGGGTCGTTAAAGTCCGCGCAGAGTAGAGCGAACCTTGGTGTTGAGCCCTTTGGTGGCTCTGTACGGAGAGGTGAAGGCAGATGGACTTAGTCTGATGTTTCAGGGCAATCCTTCAGGACCGGGGCAGTGCAGAGATGGAGCTGGCCAAGAACTCAGGGCAGGAAAGCCTTGAATTAGAAGCAAGTTAAATGGTACAAATGGGAGGCGCTTGTTCCCAGCGCAAGGAGCTGCCTGAGATGAGGAGGCCCAGAGTGTGAGAAGGAGGTGGAGGGGGGCATAGGAGGCAGGAGGGAACAGCAGACATAGCTCAAGGGGGAAGGCCTCAAGGCAGCTGCTAGAAAGCTAGCACTATGGAGCGGCTGCGGTCCCCATACAGCCACCAGGCGCTGCCATGGCTTGGGCAACGTCTGGATGAGGCCCTGTGCTGTCCCACGGGAAGACAAAGCTATTGGGGCTGGCGTCACTGAAGACTGGCAGCACCCCAGGCCAACCACAGTAGGTGCCGAGATAGCGACAGGGGCCAGGAGTCCAAGTCTTGCTCCCTGCCTCTCCTCCTGCAAAGGAAGCTGTTTCCTAACTAATTACAGCACTCCAGCAGCAAGCGACTAAAGCAGTGATTCAACTGGAAATGTTAATTGGCTAATTATTTGTTGCATCTCCCCTCCTAGACTAACGCTGGCAGCCCAGGGTTTCTTAGTAACATGAAAGGAAGTGCCCTAAATAACTGCTTAGGCTTGCAGGCACTTGGAGTGAATGAGGCTCTTGCATTTTGGAAGCAAGGCCAACGAGATCACTAAGAGCCTATTTGCAGAGGGATACCCCTCATCGCCTTCAGCCAAGGCCCCCGGAGGTAACTGCTGGGAGGAAAGCTATGATGAGTTGGGTCCATGCTCTGGAAGGGATGGCATGGGGCTGCCCATTCATGCGCTGGTGCTTGTCCCCTGAACAGGGTGCACTGTGCTTCTTTCATCTGGTCAGAGGTCCCTATCCGTTCACAATCTTAGGGCAAGAGATGGAGGAGGTGGGGACCTCCCACAGGCCCTGGTGTCTCGGTCTGTGCCACAATGGTATTTCCGGTGCAAAAATGTCAGGGCAAACCAACCCATCTTTCAACTTGCTTCCTGGAATTTGTGGATTAAATCATGATGTCTTTCCCATGCCATCCAGATCCACCCTGCTGGTCCCCTTGTGGGCCCAATTGAAACCTTCTGATCACTGTCTAAAACCATCCAAGGGTGAAGGAAACAGAGCTTTTACACCAAAGGTTTCATTCTTCCTATGGCCATTTTGGGGTAACGAAACCTTCCACTAACTTTGGCTCTCTGGGCTCAGAGGTGTTCTCCTCCCCCCCATACCCACTCTGTAGTGATCGCTCCCCACGGACATAGCTAGCGTGGGACTGGACGTGCCTTAGTGCACGCCCAGCTTGTGCAAAGAGCGTCTTCCTTCTGCTGAGTGCTCTCAACCCTCCCTACTCCCACACCCCACTCCCAACAATACTCAGGAGTAAAAGCCTGAGTTGTCTGACTTAGACCAGCTGATCTCAGTGCAGTTGTTCCCAATTTGGACTGGTCCAAGTGTGTAAAAGGTCAGCATCTTGTTGTCCGAGGCTTTTGGTCTGCCCATTTCATCCTGCCTTACTAATAAGCCCAAAAGCCAGGGAACGAGTGAAGAGACTGAGTCACTCTGCAAACCGGCCGTGACTCAGAGGGCCAATTGAAAACAGCACAGCATAAATGTCGTGCCGCCGTCTGACCCAGATTAAGCCAGCGCTCACATGGGATGGGTCACCTTTCCCTCCCAGAGGGCCTGGGTCATAGCCCAGCTCTGGGCTTGGAAAGATGAGATTTCCAAAGGGGTGAGGTATCTGTGCCCTACTGAAGCGAGAGCTGGATGCTTTAAATCCCATAAGTCCCATAAAGTCCCCTGGGAATACAAGAACTGGGATCTGCAAAAGCCTGGTGGGAACACTCATAAGCCGCACAGACACCGCCCCATGCCAGACACTTGCTCTGTACCCGAGGCAGCGATGGGGACCCACCCATCCCTGCTCAGATCCCCCGCTGGAGCACATGGGCCGGTTTACAGAGAGCAGGGCAGGTCCCAGGTCCTGAGATTTTAAGCTACTAGTCCTCAGCTTGCTGAGCCCCCTGAGCCACACCAGAGAAAGGGAGAAGCCCTGTTCCCAGTGGAGCAATTCTCCCATCTCCGGAGAGCAAGACAGCACCCCCGTGACAATCCCTCTCCGCCAGCATGCTGCCCTGAGGGGTTGCGGAGGACCCGAGCTGGGTTAGGGTTGGGGGCTGGGTTTCTGCACAGGGGTGGGTTGCTGCTCTCCACAGCTTTTGCCTTTTCCCCGTTGGTGGAAACTCCTTGCTCCAAAGGGGTTGAAGTTGCACTCCCCTTCTTAAAAGGATGCCCTGCTGAGTGCTTACTCTAGTGCAAGGGGGAAGCCTGGTGTGAGGCTCAAGGCAGCCAAAGGCGAGTTGTTCCCAAACAGAGGTACTGAGCAAAACTCCCTAGGACAGATCCTGGCTGCAGTGAATCCATGGATGTCGGCAGAACGGTGCCGGTTTCCTCCAGCGGGTGCCCCCGGCCCATTGATACTCCTAGTTCTCCACTGATTTACCCCATCTGAGGATGGTGACTTCTGATCTTTCCCCTTGCAGTCCCTTCACCTTCTCTCTTTGTTTTCCCTTGGCTCAGGTGAATCTGGCCTCCCCCAGCAGCCGCCACCATGGACTGGAAGACACTTCAAGCCCTGCTAAGTGGGGTGAACAAGTACTCCACGGCCTTTGGGCGCATCTGGCTCTCCATAGTCTTCGTCTTCCGGGTGCTGGTCTACGTGGTGGCTGCAGAGCGTGTGTGGGGGGATGAGCAGAAGGACTTTGACTGCAACACCAAGCAGCCCGGCTGCACCAACGTCTGCTACGACCACTACTTCCCCATCTCCCACATCCGCCTCTGGGCCCTGCAGCTCATCTTTGTCACCTGCCCCTCTTTGCTGGTCATCATGCATGTGGCCTATCGGGAAGACCGGGAGAGGAAGAACCGGGAGAAGAATGGGGAAGGCTGCCCCAAGCTCTACAGCAACACAGGCAAGAAGCATGGCGGGCTGTGGTGGACCTACATACTGAGCCTCTTCTTCAAGCTGACCATCGAGATCACCTTCCTCTACCTGCTCCACTGGATGTGGGACAGCTTTGACCTGCCGCGCCTGGTCAAGTGCAGCAACGTAGACCCCTGCCCCAACATCGTGGACTGCTACATTGCACGGCCCACGGAGAAAAAGGTCTTCACCTACTTCATGGTCGGGGCTTCCTCCATCTGCATCGTCCTCACGGTCTGCGAGATCTTCTACCTCATCTTCAAGAGGGTGGTCCGCCACACGCGCAAGTGGGGGAAGACTTCCAGCAAGCCCTCGGTCACCTACAGTAAAGCTTCCACCTGCCGGTGTCACATCAAGCTGGAGCAGCAGGACAGCCAAGTCAAGAACAAGCCCTTGGATGCCCTCAGGGCCTCTGCTCCCAACCTGACCGTGATCTGACACAGCATCGGGGTGGAAACAGAGGGAAACTTCCCTGACATTACCGAGACAAGACAGCTGCCAGAATTACCAGACTATTTCACTGGGACCTCAACAGCTACAGAAAGGTAAAGGAGAGGAGGCGAGTCTCGGGCCAGGGGGCAGGAACCCGCTTTGTTTCGTGTTGTCGACTGAGCTTCTTCCATGAAGATGCTTCACAAGTGGCATGCTGCTGCCCTTTCGTGGAGATAAGGCCCTCGCGGTGTGGGGTCCTCTTTCCATACGTGGCACGGGTGTTCCCAGGCAGCTGGGTGAGGGCCATGTGAATCCAAGGGTCTCTGCTTCTCTTTCTTTACAAGCTATTAGGACAGCTGAGGTAGAAGCTTCTCCTCTTCAAAATGCTCACACATGCCAGAGATGAGGGGAGGACATGCCTTTCAGTCTTGGGTAGGTCACCAATGTAAAGTGGCTGCTGTTAACATCTGTCTCATGTTCTCCACAGTCGCCGATAGGTTTGCAGCCATCACTCCTCAAAGCCCCGCTGCGTCACACAAGAGGGAGATAAGCACAGGCTCAGCAGTTTTGATGAATGGTTAATGAAGTAGGGAGTGGACGGAAGGGGCCTTATTTTGGTACTGAAGAAGTAAAAGGATCCAAGCCTTGCCCCTGAACCACCATTTTATCATAGATGGAGTCCAAGAGATGCCCAGGTAGCAAGCCACAGGGAGGATGTGATCTCAGTGTGCCCCGTTACTCTTTTGAATGGTTTGCAGGAGCTTCCAGCTCCCTCTAAAAGCCCCCACGCTGGAGAGCAAAGATGCCAGGCCCATCCCCTGCCACCTCTGAGATGCAGGGAAGGCAATAAGCTCTGCCTAGTCAATGTATTCATTATGAGGGCTTAGCCTAACCTTGCTTTTAATGTACTATTTATTGGTGGAGAAAGCAGCAGTGCCCCATGGCCCAGCTTCTCCTTCATAGCCTGCCTGGTCAGAGACATGCGGTGCCACAAGGGAAAGACTTCTGCATATTGTCCAAGCAACAGAGAGCCCAAAAGCAGTGATACAGCCCTGTCACACTGGACAACTACAAACCAAAATCCCAGCTCTGTCATTCCCCAGCCGTTGAGGTCCTGGCCTGACAGTTTTCTTTTTAAGGCTCTGTTGTCTCTTAAAGTTCAAGCTTTGGCCTGTGCTTGCTTCTCGCTGGCCCCGTGCACATCCGAGACAAAATGAAATGAGTTCTCCCCTTGCTGACGGCTGGGGGAATCTGAACAGAAGCTCCAAGGGGTCAAAGGCATGTCTGGAAACAGGTGTCCATCAGCTCACCCTTCGAGCGGACCTGCCCCTGGGAGATGGCTAGGAATCGGTCACGGCTGGCAGTACATTCCCCATCTCGGGTTGTTTTACAGCAGACTGGGATGCAACGAGCCCACAAGCTCTGAAGAGTAAGGGTTTTTTAAAGTGTTTTTTCTGAGTTGCTCCTGACTAAAATAAAGTACTGAGCAGATGCGCTTCAGTAAAGATAAAAAAAAACCTTCAGCGCAGAGACTGCAAAATCGGTGGCCCAGACCTGTGTTTGCTGTATAGGCAAGCAGATCTGGGGTCATGCATGCAAAGGGCAAAGCTGCCTCCTTAGCCCTGCAAAACAACCCACAAGCCATCCCAGGGGAACCAGAGACCCCACGGTGTGGACAAATGAAGAGCGGAGGGAGAGGGTGAGGACTCACCACACCTCGATTCAGTCCCGGCACAGGTGGGTGGGGAGAAGCAGGCGTCAAGCCAGAACAGCGGGATCACCAAACCCAAGCCAGCTGTTCTGCACGCTGGCGCTTCTCGCTCCCACCAGACGAGATGAGACTCACCGCGAGCCCCTTGACCACCGCGTTGTGGATTTCCCAGGATGGCCACGTGTCCAGCTCCCTGCTGTGCTGGGGATATGTGCCTGGCTGCCAGGCATTTCCCTTGTGTACTCAACTGTGTAATGAAGGGCCAAATAAACACTGCATCGTTTGTACATGCACAGGTCTCAGCTTTCCTGAGCAGTACGTGGGGTGGTGAGTAACCAGGGAGAAGGATGGCAGTGTTGGGGTGGGCTCCTTGCCTGGTGTCACAGACCCCGTGTATCCCATCCCGAGTACAACGGGCCTGCTGTTACATTTAGAGACTTATTGTGTTAGGCACAGTACACCCACCTCAGGGTGGGACAGGCCATGCCCCAGAGACGTTCAAGTCTAAATGGGCAAGAGGAAGAAAGAGAAACAGAGGCTTAGAGAGACTAAATGCCTTTCCACACAGCGGGTCACGGGGGGAGTCCTCGTCCAGTGCCCCTCACGCAGCCACTGCTCCCAACAGCTCACGGACGTTGGTTTGGATATCGTTTCTGCCACACGCAGCACTTCAGGGATGAAACATTAGAGATGAAGACAGCCACCAGAAAATACTGTGCCGTCCCATCCCTGCTTGGGGAAGTCCCCGTTCAGCGGAGGTCATGCAGGGAAAGGAAGGTTACAGTGGTGGAAAGATGTTGAGCCGGAGGGGATGGAGGCGGCGCTGCTGTGGTGGAGGAAAAGCACCATTTGGCCCCTTGGTGGGGATGAAATGGAGAAGGACATAGAGGGAAGGGTGACTTGGGTGACTAGATGGGGTGAAGAGCTGGACACACAGCTACAGCAGAAGGGAGCCCCAGCCCCAAGTTTGGCTGCGTGCTCAGATCCGGACCCTAGCAATGCTAGGGGCACCGGGCAGGACCAGGCTGAGCCGTGGCGCTCGGCAGGGGGCTCGGCCATGCTCGGTTCCACATTTGCTGTCCCCTTCGCAGTCCTCGGACCTGCCGTGCATCATTAAACTTCCACTCAGCATAGCTGCATGTTCCCCCAGGAAATCAGCGCAGGATTGGCATCAATTATTCACTGCCCCTTGATAAATATTACAATAAATACGAGTGATTGCCATTTAATCTGTTCTTAACCACCCCAGGCTCCTCGCACAGGTCCTGCCCACGCTCCAGTTGTGCCGTGCCCACTCCTGAGCTCACTGAGCAGCTCCATTAACCTTTTTGGGGCACCACCCCCCCAGCTCCCAAGATTGATGCATCCCATAGCTCTCAATGAGACGCCCACAGCACATTCAGCAGCACACGAAGTAGGTGGCTTCCAGATGTCACTGCAGTACAGAAACCCCTACCTACCCAGAGGCACCTGTAAGTGCTTTGAAGCTGATGGAAAAAGCCCCCTTCACCTCAAAGGGCTTCGGGCCAGGCCCTGAGACAACAAGGGAAAGAAATCTGAACCCTCACATCTGCATATAAGTCCCCCATGTTGACCTCTGCAAATCTGTCCTCCCTCGCCTTTGGGAGAATCTAGCACCCCTGAAAACTTAAGGCCGGCTTTGCAATCCCAGCCGTGCTACTAAGGAGGCTGGTTCCTGACTCCCAGCCCTGCGTCATGGGAAGCAGGGGCCAGCCCCATTAGCAAGGATCATCAGGATCGGCTCTGCCTTGGCTTGCTCTGTGCTGCAAACAGCCATGCTGAGAAACAGTGATGTTTGGACCTGGGGAAGGGTCCATTGAAGTGGATCCCATGACAGGGAGGGGGTTTTCTCAGACGGTAACATGTTCCCACACTGCATGCAGCAGATCAGAAATGCAGAGGGCCTTTGCAAAGAGAATACCTACTGCCAAAGCACCCGACACCCAGGAAGAAAAGGCAGGGCAACATAGCAGAGCAAGGGCCTGACATGAGAATCAGGCTCCAGGAACCAGGTTGCATACGAGTGGCCACTCTAGGCTTGTTCCCCAGCAGCAACCGATGCAGTGAGCACGATCCCACACATTACCTACACAAGCACGAATCAGGAGTCACAGCTTTGAAGGGGGGACCCAACCCTCAGCAGACCTCAACCAGCCTCCTTCACAGGTAACAGCTTTGCATTCAGCCGATTGGCAACAGCTGAGAAACCAGCCTGCTGGACCAGGAAGGGGGAAGAGAATGGACCCAGCCAGTGGCTATGAATCAGAGCAAGGGAAAAGGTAGGACGATGAAGGCAGAGTCAGGAAACTGGATGCGATTCCAGCTGGGCCCTTCCTTACTGTTTGTGCAGCACCGTGCCCTGCCAGGAATGTCATTACTGGGCGTTAAATAATAGCTTATTAGTTAAATAATAGCTGATCCACAACAGCTATAATGATAGCTGTGAAGTGTCTTGTTCTACTCTTCCCTGTCATTCACACACTTTTTTTAGGAGCAGATGTCACTAGCGGCCGTTTCAGAGCAATCCCTGTCCTGGATATGGACTGCTTTGGCATCACCTTGGGTGGATTTGAAATCCTTCACCATGCTGGGCCAGCAAGCTAGCTCAGTGAATGCACATAGGCTCTACGGCCCATACATTCCTGGCTGACATGGAAGAGCTCTGGATGGAGATAACATAGCCTAGCCAGCCTCGTGCAACACGACTACCAGTGACTGGATGTACAGCCATCCACCACTCAGCTAGAAACCTGCACATCACCCAGATAACATCCAGGGGATCTTTCTGACACTCTCAGCCCTGGCTTGGCACAACTTCCAGTAAAGCCACTGGACTTTCAACACATTCATAAAATGAAGCACTTGCTTCATTACTTTGCTGAATCAGAGCCTGGAGGTTGAAAGCCTGGTTCTGATGCTCATGGTGACCTGCACAATTGCATCTCATGCCAGCAGCAGGCTTTGGAGACACCATTTATAAACAGCGAGAGAGATGCAATCCGGCCTGAACTGGTCACGTTTTTTGACCCTTCAATCTCTGGGTGCCTAACTCACAGGCAGGGATTGCTGTCCCTTTAACAATATCCACAATAACCCTTCCATACAGCTGCACAGAGCCTCCATGGCTGTTCCAACGAGGGAGTTCTGCTTAAAATGTGATGGCGTGCTATGGCCCCTGTATATTTAATTAATCTCTTTGCATTAGATTACTGCGTCCCTTTAACTGACTAAGGGGTTTATTTATGAGAGACAGAAACTGCTCCATATTTAAAAGAGCTCCTCACTGAGGCAGGTCTTCAGAGGAGGAAGCTTTGCGGAGACTCCTGCATCCCTGTAGTGCCACCCAGTGCCCAAGCTGGTGAACGTCACCACAGGGAACACCACAGATCCCTGCCCCAGTTTGATTCGGGAGCTTTCTGCTCCCACCAAGCTCCCAAGACAGGATGGAGGGGGAGGCTGGGACCCTTCCTTGGGCACCTCACCATCTCCAGCAAGTTCCTCTTCACTGTTCCCCAGGGAGGCCCAACACTGCCAGGATCCGCACGGTGCAGATGGGGAAACTGAGGCTGAGTGATACTGGGGGAAACTGTTGAGTGACCCACGGGTTGTAGCTGTATTGGTCTAGAGGAAAAAGGCAATCAGGACTCATAGTAGAGATGATATCTTTTATTAGACCAGCAAGCTTTTTGCAAAAAGTAAATAATTTTTTTTGCAAAAATCCTGTTGGTCTAATAAAAGATATCGTCTCTACTATGAGTCCCGATTGCCCCTGGAACAGAGGCACTTGGGAGACTCGCATCCGAAGTGACTCGCCCCAGGTTGTACCAGGGAGTCTGGGGAGCAGACAGACAGACAGCTCAGGAATGAAACAGGGCTGAGGGTCTTGCCTGGACACCAGGAGACATGGGCTCCTTTCCTTGCTCTGTCCGGCCACTTGGTTGGTGCGCTCCCCCCCTGGACAAGCTCACAGGATAATTTCATAGATTTCATAGACATTAGTGCTGGAAGGGACCTCGGGAGATCATCGAGTCCAGCCCCCCGCCCGAAGGGCAGGCAGTCAGCTGGGGTCATAGGATCCCAGCAAGATAAGCATCCAATTTGCTCTTGAAGGTGTTCAGTGTACGTGCTTGAACCACCTCCGATGGCAGGCTGTTCCAGACCTTGGGGGCTCGGACAGTAAAGAAATTCTTCCTTATATCCAGCCTGAAACGGTCTTGCAGGAGTTTGTGACCATTCGACCTCGTCATCCCTTGGGGCGCTCTGGTGAACAAACGTTCCCCCAGATCCTGGTGGTCACTCCTGATAAACTTATGGGTGGCCATCAGATCACCCCCGAGCCTGCGCTTTTCCAGGCTAAGGACCCCCATGGCTCTCAGCTTGTCATTGTAGGGTCTGTTTTCCTGACCTCTGATCATGCGCATGGCTCTTCTCTGGACTCCCTCAAGCTTCTCCACATCCTTTTTGAATTGCGGATCTATCAAGGTCCCAATCCATAATAATTGGGACCTTGATAGATGTCATGAAACAAAACAGGTTCCCCCACTTTGTGTCCACTTCTGAGGTTATCCAGGTCCAGCAGATGGAGACAGGGCTAATAATTCACTGCCTTCCCTCCCTAAACTCAACCCATCGGCCCAAGCAGGAATTCCCCAAGTGCTGCAGGGAAACAGGGACCTGGATGCCTGCTTCCACCCCGGAGGCCAAAGATCAGCCAGGCCCAGAGCTCGCCAGTGCCACTACCTAGCAAAACAGAATTTCTTTGCTGCAGGCTTGGCTGGCCAGGGAAGTCATGGCTCGGGAAGCGGTGTGAGAGGCAATGTGCGCTGGCTGCTTTGCACTGACCTGCTGGTGCACGCACAGAGTACACTGCAGCTGCTCCCCTTGCAAAGAGTGATGGGCTCACTGGGGCCACACGTGGAGTTCACATGCACTAGCAAACAACTTCCCTGCACTAGCAAACAACTTCCCTGCACAGACAAGCTCTCAATAGCCTGAATAGGAAGTCAGAAGCTTAAACTCAGGCACTCGGGGAAGGAGAACGGTGGCCTAGTACATCCCCTCCGTTGGAGGGAGGGCAGAGCGGGGAAGGGATGCTGGATGTTGGTGGGGGAATCCTTTTCATCTGCTAAAGCCCGGTAGAAAGGTCTGTGGACGTCGGCCTTCGTTGCCAGGCTGCGCAGAAAACAGAGGAAGCCACACTGCCCAGTACAGCTCCAGGCCGGGGAAAAGCAGCACCGGGCTGGAGAGCTTTGCCTTCCCCTTCAGGGGAACCACAGCTTCCCTCAGGGCCTGCAGGACAGACGGTTCCTGCCGTGTCCGAGGGGCGGCATTGCTCTCCAACAGCTGCCAGGGCCGTGCAGGAAGGGGGAGAGCTGCAGGGTCCGGCCCTGCAGTGCAGGGGTTGTACAGCAGGAGAGAGAGGGACTATGGGCTCAGCTCCCCCTGTCCGGCGCTGGGTATCGGCTGCTGGGCAGAGCCCCGGGCGTGTCAAAGGGAGAGTCTGCGCACAGCAAAGAACAGCCCGACCTGCGCCAGAAATAGACCTGGGGGCATTTTAAACAGGGTTGAATTAACCCCGCAGACAACATTCAAGCACCGAGTGGGGACAAGGCTCAGCGCCTTTAAACCCAGCTCTGTGCTCCCCTCGAAACCCCACCCTCAGCCCTCTCTCGTTGCCTGGTCCACCACCAGCAACCTCCTCCCTGCTCCTTTGCTAAACAGCCAACAACCCGCTGCCTTCTACTTCAGCCGGCGGACTAGTTTCCCACCCCCAAAGCTATTCGCCCTTGGGAGACAGCCCCCGCCACCCCACACCTCCCCTATTGGGTTGGTTCTGCACTGTGCTCACTCAGATGCCACGTGGGAGTTGGGCCAGGCCCCTTGCAGCAGCTTGAACCCTTGCTGGGTCTCAGACCCAGGCGTGGAGCTGCCTGCTAACTCAGATGCACAGGCCAAGCCATGCACCAGCACCAAGCCCCAGAAGAGCTCAAAGGTCCTCCAGAGTCTGCAGACTCCTCCCTCCCGTTTGATTTCCCATCGCTTGATTCCAGTGAGCACTGAGTACCCCCCTGTTTTGAAGGATTCGGCCTTAGCTAGGAGGAAAAGGAGACAGGCAAGTGGAGACGTACCTGCCCTGAGGCTCACAGCCAGGGTTTACCAAGGGAGTTTGCTGGACTTCTGCAACTCCCAGGAAATAACCAGGCCAGCTACCAGGACAGCACAACAGCCAGCTTCAGGGGAAGACAGAAGTACTGACCAGCCTACCCCAGGGCACCAGCCTACCCCCTGCAAGCCTCACTGCTGCCAGCTTCTCAGCCCCTCATTGTTTCCATGCATTGCCCTGGCATGGGATGCTCCCCACAGCCCTGCCCATGTTGGTTTTGGCTCCGAGGGCCTCCTGACCCGGACCGAGAATTATTATTTCAGTCTCGTCTGGCTTGTTTTCCTCCATTTCCTATTTCCACAAGGCCCTGGCTCTGTCTGCGAGTCCCTTTAAGAGCGAAGTGAGCCCAGCAAGGCCATTGTACCCCCTGCCCCTAAAAATGCTCTTTCCCCCTATTCCAGTGACTTCATGATGCACCAGCAGGCAGGAAAAGAATGAAGTCACCACTTCCCCCCCCCCCAAACACCTGTCCCAACAGCTGGCCCTTTAAAGCCAGGCTCTGCAGCTGGACTCTTTGCTTTACCAGCCCCTCTTCCCACCCCTGCTTCCTGCAGCTCCTCCCCTCCTGGGAAGTGACTCTCCATAGCCAAGTTTTCCCTAGAAGCGTCCCAGGGATTCGGGTGGGCAGCACTGGCTTCCCTCACTTGCAGCCACAGGTAGCACCAGGTGGGGCAGGCAGGGTGCCCCACTCCCAGGAGCAGGGACTTGGCTACGCAGCTGTGCCTGGTGCAGGTGAGTAAATGCCAGCTGTTGGCATGCTGCTGGGTCTATTTTCCAACCAAGCCAGTGACATGGGACCTGCAGGCTTTGTGCCCCTGAGTGGCTGGGGGGGGGCAAGTCACAAAAGGGGCTGTGGGATGATACAGGGAAGGGATAATGCACTGGAGCTTGGCTTCCTGCTTCATGGCATGCACCTTCCAGCCTCACTTCAACCCATCTGCTATCTCCCTTCTGCTTAAGACCCAGATCCCACTTCTCCTGGCCTTTAATTTCACTTTTAAAAAGTCAGTGGAGCCCTTAATTGGTTAATTGAAGGGGGAATAATTACAAAGGAGCTTCCTACCTGTGTCCCTTCCTGGGCCTGGGGTTGACTGGCAGCTGGGGGTAGGAGAGCCTTGTAACTGGGATTGCACGTGCTCTTGGGAGGTGAGTGGGGGGCTTGGGACTGTCCCCAGTCAGCTGCTGCTGTGCTGGGGATGTAATGCCTCCTCTCTAGGAGCAATGGGGGTGCCCAGGCTGAGCCAGGAGCCGAGTAGCTATCCTCTGTTCCCTTCCTGTGGGAAATGAGGGAGTTGTGCCCACAGCTTCTGCTTGTTGGTGGTAAGGGGGAACTGGGGTGGGGGTCTTGCCCCTGCCCCATGAGAGAGAATGTGGCCCCAGGGATGAGGGCTCCCACCCCAATAGGCAGGATAAGTTGTACGAGCTGGGGAGGGGCTGGCTTGTTCCTGCCCCCCTCCAGGTGGTGGCTGCTGTTTCTCTGGGGATGTGGCCCTGATGGGAGGCCTTGAGCCTGGGAATAGTTTTGGGGGTGTCCCCTGCTGCACAATTCAGCTCTGCCAGGGTGACTAGAGTCCCTGACTTGCTTCAGTGGCTTCTCTGCTCTGCCTCTTTCCCCAAAGCTGTTGTAAAGAGTGGGTGAGAGCTGCAGGGTTTTGGCTGAGTCTCCACGCTGGGCAGCGCTAAGGGGCCATGCTGGCTCCTTGTGAGAAGCCTGAGGGCTGCCCCGCGCTCTGCTTCCTTAACCGAAAGCAATGAGCTCCCTGCTTTGCTCCCTGATGGACAGGAGGAAACTGCTGCTTGCAGACCCAGCGATGTCTCTTGAAATGGACTCTGGCAGCATAAGGGACTCCTTGCTGCCCAATCTTATTTGGAAAGCAGGCTCTTTGGGGAGGGTGTCCTAGCTCCTCCTGAACGAGAAGCTGGGGAGCCTGGCTAACACCTTGCTGTAGCAGCTGGGTTTGAGCAGAGACCATGCTTGAGAGCAGCGTTTCTCAACCTGTGGGTTGCAAGAATACATGAAAGGGTCTTCAATGAATTTTAAAAATGCATTCTCCTTTAAAAGAGACAGAAGTAGGAAAGGGTTTCTTTTCCCTTGCAGGCTGTCAAAGTTGTAGCTTGCAAGAAGCTGCTTGGGGGTGGGGGGGCCCATGCCCCACATGCATCCTCCCACATGGGGAGGTTGGGACCTGAGGGCGGGGGGCAGCAGGTCAGGAGTGAAAGGCAGTGGGTCAAGACTGGCCATCGATGTTTACAAATGGGTCCTGGTACAAAAAAGGTTAAGAACTGCTGCTTTGGGGGTCTCAGCCACAGACCCACAAGGCACCTAGCAAAGATGCACTCCCTTTCCATGCCACTAAGGTGGCTAGAACAGTCCAACCAGCTCCGCATGAAGTGTGTACTGGCTTCAACTGGGACCAGCATATCCTGTGCTCCCTGGAACACCCCTTGTGTTTCCCCCACGCCGCCTTCCTGCAGTGATGTAGGCTCCCAGTGTAAGCTGAAAGACGAAGTTCCCTGATGCTAGAAAGCTTAGACCACAAAGTGAAGCTGCTCTTGAATACCAAACCTGTATGCCAGACTGGCAAAGCACCTATGCCTTGCTGGGGTGACCTGTCTAGGGTGTGTCACCCATTCAGTCACAGGGATGCTGGCCCCAGGGAGTGGACTAGTGAGGTGTGGGAGGAGACCCCACGTCTCCTCTGTTTGGCAGGAGCCAAACAACCAAGCTGATGTGATTCTTGTTGTCTCTCTGCTGCCAGACCCTCGAGACCTCCTAAGAGATGGGAGACTGGGGCTTCCTGGAGAAACTGCTGGACCAGGTCCAGGAGCACTCGACAGTGATTGGGAAGATCTGGCTGACGGTGCTGTTCATCTTCCGGATCCTCATCCTGGGCCTGGCAGGGGAGTCGGTGTGGGGAGATGAGCAGTCAGACTTCTTGTGCAACACCAAGCAGCCAGGCTGCACCAATGTCTGCTACGACAAAGCCTTCCCCATCTCCCACATCCGCTACTGGGTGCTCCAGTTCCTCTTTGTCAGCACCCCCACCTTAATCTACCTGGGCCATGTCATCTACCTCTCCCGCCTGGATGAGAAGCTGAAGCAGAAAGAGAGCGAGCTGCGAGCTGTGCCAATCAAGGACCTGAAGGTTGAGCAGGCCCTGGCAGTGGTAGAGAAAAAGATCTCCAAGATCTGTGTCGCAGAGGATGGACACATCAAGATCCGGGGGCCCCTCATGTGTTCCTATATCGCCAGCGTGATTTGCAAGAGCATCTTTGAGGCTGGCTTCCTCTTGGGTCAGTGGTACCTGTATGGTTTCTCCATGCCAGCTGTCTTCGTGTGCGAGAGAGTCCCCTGCCCTCACAGGGTGGACTGCTTTGTCTCCCGGCCCACTGAGAAGACCATCTTCATTATCTTCATGCTGGTGGTGGGTCTCATCTCTCTTGGTCTCAACCTCATGGAGCTCATCCACCTCTGCTGCAAGAACATGCTCACCGGCTTAAAGAAGATCTCATCCCGGTCCCCTGCCAGCCTGGGTGAGGAGTCCTTCCCGGACGAAAAGCTGTGTGAGGTGCCTGGTGGCCCATACCAGCCCAAGCAGTACCACTATCTGCCCATGAGCACGGCTCAGGCTCCTCCCTACCAGTCTTACAATAAGCTGTCCAGTGAGCAGAACTGGACCAACTTCAACACGGAGGAGAACCTGGCCCTGCGCAATGGTAGCAGACCTTTGCCCAACGGCTATGCTGCTAATGCCCAGTCCCTGGAGGAGAAGCAGACCAGTCGTCCCAGTAGCTCCGCTTCTAAAAAACAGTATGTCTGAGCATCTGCAATCAGGCTCATGTCTTCTGGGCTGCCCCGCTGGAGGCTGTGATGGCTCACAGACTTTCTGGTTGTGTCCTCTTTCTTGGAGAGGCTTCTCTTGGTTGATGGGCAGAAACCTGGTTTCCTCATGGGTCTGTGCATAAAGTAAGGGTGCTGTAGATGTTGCTCCATGGACTCCTGTGAGCCCACAGCAAGCATGGGGGGGGTCAATGGCATGTGGTAGCCAACTGGCCACAGGTCCCAGTGCAGTAACCTTCTGAATCGTCCTGCTGAAACCTACACAAGACCGTGGGGAAGAGGACTGTCCTCTGGACAAAAGACCTTGAGTTAACTGTTGCTTCAAACAAGCTACACTTGGACTTTTTTCCAGCTGCTGTCCCTGGAGGGCAGTTTATGTGACTTTTTTTTTTTTTTCTATTTTTTTTTTTAACACTGTATAAACATGGAAACCAAACCAAATCCCTTCTCAGCTGGGATCATGGGTGGTTTGCATGGAAAACTAAGTTGTTCTTCCATGGGATAGAACTGCTACTGGATTCTCAGGGGAAGCTAACTGGATTGATATCCATAAAGCAACTATCAGGGAGAGGAGCAGGGGGCTGATCAAGGGTTACGGCAAGTCAGTGGCTTCCAGCTTGGCAGGTCTTGGCTGTTATAGCCTTCAGGTGAGAGTAGTCGACAACGGTGGTGGAGAAAAGTGAATCTGGACCAGGGCAAGGAAAGAAATCCCCTTCTAATCCTGTTGGGATCTGCCTGCCTCCAGGGTGTTGCCAGGTGCTGGCTTCGGCCTAGCAATCCCCTTAAGCAACACTTCCATATAGGCTTTTAATTGAAGCAGGTGGTCCTGAGCTGAAGCCAGCTCTTTCCCTGGCTTCAGAGCCCCTTGCCCAAATGCTCTTCAGGGAGAGAGTTTTAAAAAAAAAAACAAAAACCAAAAAAAAAACCTAGCACTGGCTACTCACTATGCTATTGCCTGACTTCAGTAGCTTATTTAACCTGTTAAGTGCCTTGCTACACTGTGTCCCCCTTGAGATCAGAGTAGTTCCCAGGGGGATGCCTTTGGGTCAGAAACTGCTGTAATGGAGGATACTGCCTGTCCTAAAACCCAGGCTCCCTTGAGCTGCCTGGTGGCAGAGCTGAGCTATGTGCGCTGTTCACTGTTTGTGTGTAAAGCAATGTGCTGTTCATGTATCTATGTATGCATTTCTCCTGTACACATCAGCAATAGTAGCCTTGCTGCTTTACCCTGGGTTCTTCCTAACTTCTATGATTTGTCTAATTTTCGTTGTTGTTGGTCTGAGTGAAAGGAAAAAAAAAAATGACAGTCTCTGCCACTGGATCTACAGCTGTCTGGCTAATATGAACCACCCTATCCATGTCCAACTCTTCTAGAAGACTTGCTGCACATCCAGAACTGAAAGGCCCACGTTCTGGAGTGCGGACTCTCATAATACTGTAAGAACTTGGCTGCATCCAAAGCTGGGGGAAGGATAAATGCTAGAATTGAGTTGAGATGGTCCTTTTGGATGTCCAATGTTATGAATGTGGCCAAAGAACTCCTCCCCACGCTTGTTCCTTGGACTCTGTCATTCAAGATGGGGATCATGCGAGTCCAGGACTGGTAGCTCTCCTTTCCATGCGTGGGGGCTCTGTGGGATAGGGTGGAGCAGCAAGGCACAGGTGTTCACAGCTGAGAGGTCTGCACTGCAACAGCATTAAAGTCATTTCACCCTCTGGAGGCAGGGGAAGAAGGAATTGGATGGCTCCTCTTCCACACAGGTCCTCTCCTGCTGTAGCAAAATGTCACCATGGAGGGGGAAGAACAAACCTGTTGTTCCTGTTCTTAAAGCTCAGGCTACAGTAAGCTGTCCCTGGTATCCCAAAGCTGTGAAACCACAAGGATGTGACCCAACATCCTTCTTTCTGTTTGTTCGTGTCACTGGTTTTTTGGGGGGTTTTTGTTCATTCCAGAGACCAACCAAAGCACTGCAGATGCCTGTCCCAGCATAACCAAAGTACACGGACTCTGCTGTGAGCGGGTGGCAGACTGGAGTTGCTCTCCAGGATTTTTGTTTCCTTTGTATTTCTCTCTTGGCAGACTTCCAACTTGCATCTCGTCAAATAAAATGGTGACCCAAATACCTTGTGCTTTACAGAGTGGTTCCTTGTCCCCTGCCCCAAGTCCCAATTTGTATCTAGTTGCGTGGTTCTGGGAGCCGGCATCCCTTGGCAAGAAGGTTTAAAGGGCTTTGCTCAAGGCAAGTTAAGCCAGAACCAGTGTGGTTTTTAAAATCAAGTGTTCCTATAAAAATTGGCTTGGGAGGGATTCAAAATGACCTGTAGTCTAAGTGTTTGGGGTGTTTTTTTGTTGTTTTTGTTTTTTCCTCCCTGGCTCCAGACAGGATGGTTTCTGCTTTCACAAATCTGAGATGGGTGTTTGTTATAATCTCCACTTAAACTCCTGAGATGCATCCTTGCCTCGCTCTACGTCAGGGCTTCCCAACCTCTTCCTCAGCGTGACCCTATTTAAACAGTGGGAGCTTTTTGCATCCCAAGATGCTGTAGATGAGATCAATGAGGAAGGATGCATCAAATTCCTGCTTTCATGTTTCGCGTTCCTTTTGTTTCTTGTTCTCATCCTTGTCCATTAGCTTTATTGCTAGAGCTTGAGGCAAAACTTTTATTTATTTTTTAGAGAAAAGCATCCATATTGGATGTCTCCATCAGGTAAAATGTATGCCAGCCAGCCAGTATCAACAGAGTGATTTTTACATCCCCTTCCTATAACATACAAGTGCCTCGTGTCGAAGCTGCAGCTGCCACGCGTGGGCGAATAACTGCCATGCATGAGAGTTGCGTGTCTATAAATGGGAAGGGTGTTCATCATAACTGGCTGATGCTGTCAAGTGTCTTTTGGGACCCCATTTTTTTTATCATTGCAAATAGAGGAGCTGAGTACGTGGGGCCCTGGTTCCCCTTGGGCTGTCACCTGAAATGCATAAAACTTTCCACATGTCCATGTTTTGGCACTGCCCCCTGCTCCCCACTGCAAAAATAAGTCTGTGCCTATGGTTGCAACCCCCAAGGGGGTCACAACCCCAAGATTAGGAACAGCTGTTCTAGGTGATCTGTTCCAGTGTAGCATGGCAGCCTCGCTGGCTCTCACATCCCGGTTGCATGACTGAGCTACGTGGCTGTGCCAGGGTCTTTTCTGCCCGCTCAGGACAGAGGGGAAGGAAGTCTGACCTAATCCCATTGAGTGCCCTGAGTTACAGTCAGAGCATTAATGATCTTGTGCTGGTTGCTGATGTCATTCATGATATGATCTTCACCTTTTGGACTTTTCTTTCTTGTTTGACTTGCCCAGTGCATAGGCCACCCAAAAATAAACTCCTTTGGTGCTCTAGAGCCATGGTAGCGTGCTTGAGCAATCTCTCTGCAGCCCTTATTCATCGGGGCAGTCTCGTTATACAGCCCTGAGTCGCACAGCCTCCATCCTTGCACAGTAGTGACTGTCCCTGATGTTGTACTACTTGAAGCAGATGTGGGATCTTAGAAACGAAGCAAAATTTCTCTAGGAAAAGGGTGCTGGGATTGTCCAGCTGTTAACTTCCCTCTGCATGCAGGCTAGCCTTACATCTTCCTAATAAACTGCCTGCCTCTCACATAGGGAATATGGGCTTGGAGATGGTGATAAAGGACCATGCAGGCCATAGACCTAGTTGCTGCTACATAATAGGTGGAAATGAGCTCCTGATAAGCTGAAACTCCTATATTGTTTACTGTTCCTATAACCAGAAAGCTTAAAATACTCCAGCAAAGCACGTTCCCTTCCCTAACGCTGTTGCATTCTTAAAAATAACTCTTGGAGTAGACAAAAACGCGCCCCCTCCCAGCTGTGTGAATGGGCCCAGTATCGCTGCAATCAGCTGTGGAAGGAAAGAGATGGAGGGAGGAACATGTAGAGAGCTTTTGGGTTTAACCCTTCAGATTCGGATGCATTTCCCAGTTCTTCCTCCCCTCCCGCCCCCGGTCCTTCTGTCCCAGCAGTTGGATATTGGCCACCCTCTTGTACAGCAGCACAAGTGTGGGGGGCTCTGCAGGCCAGGAATACCCTGAGCAGCGTGGAAAGCAGGGGGCTGGCATGAGAAATCAGGGTGGCTCTTTATTGAATCGCTCTGCCAATGTGGGGTGAGCAGCTGTGAGCTGCAGTCCCCCTCCCCGCACAGCCATGCTGGCATTTCAGGGCTGGGGTAGTAGCAGAAAGCCCTTTTCTTGGGGCTCTGTTGTTACAGGTGGAAGAGAACGGGCTGGTTTTTCAAAGGGCCACCTATACTGAGCAGCTCTGCCTTGACCCTGCTGCTTCCTCCCTTTCATCCTCACAGCCCTGTGTCCCCTCGGCCATAGCAGAGTGCTGTGCAGAGCTGGTGTGAGCCCCTGGCTAGGCCTTGCCCTGGGAACCTATGCCCACCATAGTGCCCAGAGGGAGGCAGGCATCTCTTGTGTGAGGTGGAAAACTAGTGCTTTCTGATGCCGTCAGGACAGAGCACCTCTGTGCTTCGGTTCCCATAGACCCAAGTTGTTGGGGTTTTTTAAATATATCTATATCTATCTATATCTATCTATCCATATACACACACACACACACACACACATATACCTTCTGGTCACCGCTCATTACCTACTTAACCGACCAGGGAACACCCTCGCACCCATCACAATATACCCACCCGCAGAATTGCGCTGCCACACACCCATCTGCAAGGTTTCATCTTCCTCCAACCCTGTCTTTTAGTCTGATCCCCGAATACGGAGTTTAAAACTCAGTTCATTCACGGTTGCTTTTGCCGGAGGACTTGCTGCTGCGGTCGCTGCTGCTGTCCTCGTTGCTGTCTTCTGATCCGGTTGTCTTCCTGTAGCTCCGAGTGCTGGGGCACCAGACGTTGGCAGAGGGAGGCTACACCAGGCTTGGTGGCTTCGGTGTTTCTGCCTTCCCCACAAAAGGGCAGCTGGTCTCACGGTTCCTGCACGGAGCTGAGAGCAGCGGTCAGGTCCCAGCTCTGCGGCAGACTCCCTGGGACTGCTGGGGTAGGTGTCGAATCCCCCCGTGCCTCCGTTCCCCAAGCGTCCGCGCCTTCTCCCACCCTCCTCTCTGGTCCCTCGAGGCTGCCCCTTCTCTGGGGTAACGACCCCTCGCTGTGGTTGTACAGAGCCTGGCCTGGAGCATCCCTGCTGTCAGCTGCTGTAGCAGGGCAAAGCCCCTGGGCACCCGTGGAGAGTAGATGGGACTGGAGCCAGACTCTGCAGCCTCAGCAGGGCGCCAGACCTCACTAGGTGCTTTCTTAAACCACCTCAGCAGTGTCATGAGAGGAGTCGGGTCATGCTGACAGGAGAGGAAATGCTCGAGTGAAAGGTAACAATGCAGGCCCCTCCGCCCGCCGGGGCCCTTGGCAGCCCTGCTGCTTAGTCTGCGCTTTATTATTTGGGTTGCTCGGTGTTTTTGCTCCTGGAACTAATATTTTCATTGGCAGGGCCAGAGCATCACGCTCTTCCCCGGCCCGCCAGCCAGCAAGGTGGAAAACAAGACAGCAAAGAGCCCCTTGCCTGGAACCTGCAGACGTCCCTGTCCCGACCTGCGCGCTCCCTGGGCCGCGGCTGCAATAATAACGGCCTCAGCAGTGCTATTGTTTGTCTGTTATGACAAGGCTGCCCTGCGCTGCCCCAGGCATGGCCAGGGGCTTGCACAGCTGGAGGAAGCAGCCTTCATTGCACTCCAAGAACAACACACAGGAGTTAATTCGCGCAGCAGACTGTTTCCAGGGGTTGGGTCGGGAGCCAAGGAGGCAATGAGGGCTCTGGCCCTTTTCGGCTGGTGTCACATGCATGTGTGTTTTCCTAGAAGGAGGGTGGGTGGCTCTTGTGCAAATAAAAGTTTTCAGCTGATAAGGTGATGGGAAAGAAATCACTCACTATTCCCCTTCACACGGGCCAGGTTGCAGGGGGTGGGGGAGAATCTGCCAGTGAAGCGCGGCGTGGGTCTGAGTCAGCAGGCAGGCTTCCCAGAGGAGGTGGTGGCGGAGAAGCAGGACTGCTGCTGGGCATCCATGGAAGCAGGCAGGGGTGGGCAGCACTGTTTCAAGTCATATAGCAGATGCAGGTAGCGGTAAGGTGAGCAGCAATCCCCACAGGGATCTAAGAGACCAAGGGCAATAGGGAAACAGAGGAACTGGGGGGGAGAAGAACCCACTGACTCACCAAGTAAATCCAGGAGAGATGCACACAATAGGTCTGGCCTGCGCTGGTCTTTCAGAGCCAGGTCCCCTGCACGTGGAAACCTGACCCCAGGTCCCTGTTGCAGCACGCTGCATGCTAAAGCGTTCCTTTAGTAGAGAAGGCTGAATATGTAGCCTGTTGGAGAGAGCAGACAGGTGAGAAGTCCTTGGTTTGAGGCCCAGCTGGAGGGCTGGTTCTGCTCTTAGCCAGTGAGGAGATCCCAGGAGGCAGGGACCAGATCCAGGTCTCCCTCCCCTGACCCATGCCCTAATCATTATGCTACAGAGGCACTTCACGTGACAGCTCCTGCTGGCCTCAGGGCTCTTGTATTTAGAGCTGGTCCGGAGTCAAGCTTTAACCATCTTTGTTGCCTTGCCTATAGCCTGCCGCTTAGGGCACTGTGCTAGGAAGCAGGCCGGACAGGTGCAAAGCCCTTTGGGTGAAAAGCAGCTGGCTTCTTGAGCCTGTGCCGTGGTCCCTCAGAAACTAGACAAAAAGAGGAGCTCCTTTTGCAGGCTCAGTTTCAAGTGGTGAATCCCCGTTCCACCATCACCTGCCCACAGGCCTGAGTTGGTGACCACGTCTGAAGGAGTGGTGGGCTTCCAGACATGTGCCCCCTTCCATCTTTCCTATTTGCTGGTGTCAACACCATTCACCTGCTGCCTGTTATGAATCCCAGCCCCAGGGGCCCATGTTTAACCTCTGAAGTCCAGGGAAGCAGTCCAGTAAGCCCCTCGCTTGGGCTTTGGGAGCTGGTCAGTGCCCTTTGAGGCATGGGAGGGCATGCCTATACCCCCTGTTTGGGGATGAGACCTCCAGCCCTGCCTTTGGCCTGGCCTGGCAATGATCTCAAAGGACTCCCCCCTACCTCTACCACTATGACAAGAGCCTGGCCTTGCAGAGAACATCCAAGCCAAGTGTCCACGGGCCAGTTGCTGCCCTCCCCTGAGCAGAAGCTGCTGATGGCTGGTCTGACATTGGCAGTCAGAAAAGTGCACAGCAGCCTTGCTTGAGGGGCAACTCCTAATCAACCTCTAAGGCTCCAAACTGGACTCAGGTGGTGTGTAGGCCCCTAAGGCCCTCCAGGTAATATCAGTTAGGACCTCATATATGTGTATGGAAGTCAGAGCAGGGCCCGCAATGGTCTGGTGCACTGCACTGCTGGGGCACAAGTGCCTTATGGCCACTCTACGTGGAAGGATTGCAGGGAAGGTTGCAGCCGGAAACCGGGCTATGCCACGCTGCTGGCCACCAAGGAAGGCATATTTGACTATAAGACACCTCCATTTCCAGCCTGTTCTCTGCTGGTGGCTCTCCACTGGCCCCTATTCCTTCACACCTGACTTTTACTGGTTTCTGTTGCCACGTGACACAAGATCACATAGAAATACCTGTGAGGTGACAGCCACAGCACAGTCTTCTGAGATCAGATTCCCGACGGGAGCCCAGCCAAGATGAAGTGGGGGTGGTCTACCTTTTTCCAAGGACTTGGAGAAAAGTCAAGGCCAACCTCCCCCCACTACTGCACCTCAGCTTCCCCATCACATAGCTGGCGATGCTAGCTAACAAAGCAACTGGAGATCCTCCAGCCCCAGCCAGTGAACCTGTTTGTGCTGCCAAACACCGTTACACTGATGTTGAGAAAAAGCCACATCCGACCGTTCACTACTTAGAGCTCAGACCCTCATGGCTGCTATAATTATAATTAAACACAGTAACTGCCACATTAACAGTAATCCCACGACCCTTCTCGAGGGGGTGTGGATCAAACAATGAATCATGTTCAAAAGGCACATCCTATGCAGAAAAAAGATGCTGGCCTCAAATCCACAGAGCATCCCCCCCCAGCGCTTACTGTGCAAGCAAAGTTTGGACTCATGAACAATCACAGGCTTTCTCCCCATTACAGCTGGTGAGTTTTGTTTCCCTTCTGAGCCCTTCTGCAAGCTAAATTGTCCCTGTTCCTGAGTTTTCAGCAGTGATAAGGCAAGCCTTTGTGCGATAGCCTGGGGTGGGCCACTGGAATGAGTTCCTCCCCTAGACTGTCCATTCTTTTCTGCGATCAGGAAATGGGCTTCTTGATAACACCACCCAGAAAATACCAAACAAAGCATGTGGTGCAGGATAAGCACCGTCAGAAACTCCCTCTGGGATGCCACGGGCCCAGGTCAGCCGCTCCAGCTCAGCCGCCACCTCCAGACAACCAGCCCATGCCCTCAGCGGGGAGGCAGCAGTGGTGGAAGAGCCATGGAAGAGTGGCTGGGATGGAGCAGAAATTGGGCAGGAGTCTATGTCCATCTCTGCTTCAAACCTCCTCTGTGACCGTAAGCCAAGCATGACCCCACTTGGTTTCTCCATCTGTAACTACCGGGCATTTAGCCGTCTCCGCAGCTTTTCCCAAGCTGAGGGAGGGCACTTTGTGGCTCAAAGATTGTTGGACGTCCCTGTCAGTTGGTCCGATAAAAGAGATTATCCAACAAACCCTGCTGCTCTCCTGTTCCCTGGGCCATCACAGGGACAACGCCACCACGGCCCATCTGTAAAGCCAATCTAATAACACCTCTCTCTTTCACAGGGCTTACAGAGTATGCTGGATGACTGTCTGTGCTGCGCTGAACTCACTGCCAAGGCTCCTTGGGATGAAGAAGCAATGGTCACAAACTGACAGAGAGCAGATTTAGGCTAGATATCAGGAAAAAACTTCTTCACGGCAAGGATGCCCAAAATTTAGAATGGGCTTCCAAGGGAGGTGGTGCTCTGCCCTGCCCTGCGGGTCTTTAAGAGAAAGCTGGACAGGCTCTTTCCTGCCTAGGCAGGGGGTCAGACTCGGTGATGTGTTGAGGTCCCTTCCAACCTCAGCATCTATGAAGATGGCTTTATGCCATCCCAGTCACAGGCCAGAGTAGCTTCAGTAGCTTCAGTAGACCAAGTGGCTTGTCTAAAGCCAACCCTTGGATGGGAGTCCTTGGAGAGCAGCTTTACAGCTGTCTTCTACAGCTCCTGCTACAGGCAACTGCTGCCCTGGCTGGAAGCCAGGTAAGAAGCTCCCTTCTGCACCATTGTTGTGCTTTCACCTGCCGAAAGGGTCAGGGGAGGGATGAGGGTCTCCCCCTTCGAGGGGGTTGTACTGTACTCTTTGGCTAACCCTCATGGCAAGCGCCTTGGTCAGGGGTTGTCATTATTGTACCTAGCACACTGGGACTGAGTTGGAGGTGCCTCCCAGAGCTGCCCTAGTACGGCCCACTATTGCAATGCACCTGTGAATTCAATGACTGGAGGCAAACCCCATGCATAGATGCCCGGCAGGTCCGCATGTCATTCAGGCATTCCCTGCAAATTCCCAGCTCTCCCACTGCCTTCAGACACATCAGGCTCCTTACCCTAAGACCCCTACATGGAGGTAATGGTACAACTTTTCTCCCACGCTTTTTCTACCTTATTCGGGTTGCAAGCTCTGCGGGGCAAGGACGTGCTTTCTCTTACCACAGCACCTGGCACCACAGTCTAGCTGAGGTTGGCTTCTTTCAGGGACCGCCACCCATGTCCCTACGGGAGGGTCCTGGAGCAGGATGGCTGTGATCACTTCCCCAGTATGGGGTGGACTTGCTGGGGAAGCTGAAGGGAGAATTGCTGCAGGGTGTGAAAGGAAGGCTCCCTAAGCCCTCGCTAGCCCTTCAAGTCTTGACTCCTTCTGCGAGCCCCCCAGTAGAGTCCTACAGGACCCTGCTTCATCCCTAGCAACGTATTTTCCCTATAGGCTTCTCCGCCTGCCCACAGCTCATTTCTAACGGTGATCTCGGGTGCAATAGCATTCCCCATGCCACAGCTGCCCTCCCCGCCCGTCTTTGCTATCCGGACCCGCTCTGAGGCTGCTATTTCCTATGCTCCCCCTATTGCTCCCTGCAGCACAGCAATGAGACTTTATTTTTTGCCAGCTAAATAAACAGATAAGCAAGGATATTTCAGTGCCGGCGGGTCCTGGACTGTACAGTGGCTCCCAGGCTCTGGGACAAATGGCCACAAGGGGATTAGAAAGAGCTGAGAGGACTGGAGGGAGGAAAAAGAAATGCACAGATTTTTTTTAAACCAGTGCAGTGGGAGCTTGAGGAACTCTAGGACAGGATGGCCTGATGGGAACGGAAACACTTGTCTGCTCGGTGCAGGAGACAACGGCTTGCAGAGGCTGCTGGGAACGGATGGGCTTCTACCCAGAGGGGTCAGCAGTCAGTGGGGCTGGGGTTCACAAAGTAACCCACGGCTCTGCAGCTGCATGCACACACACTTGCGTATGTGAATATGAGAGTGGGCAAGCAAGGAGAATGAGAGAACGTGTGTGTGAGAGACAGAGAGTGTGCGCAAGCATGTTTGCAGTTGCAGATGTGGGACTATGAGAGACAATATGTGTGCGCATGCGTGTGTGTGTGTGTCAGAGAGAAACAGAGCATGTGCATATGTTTGCAGGTGCAGGTGTCCATAAGAGAGCCAATGTGTGCATACCTGTGTACGTGTGTGTCTGTATATGAGACAGAGGCAGAGAAAGAAAATGCGTGTGTTTGCAGTTGCAGGTGTGTGAATATGAGAGACAATGTGCACATGTGTGTCTGTGTGCATATGTGTCAGAGAGAGAGACTGCGTGTTTGTGGGTGCGGGTGCATGCATATGAGAGACAATGTGTGTGTGCGTGCATGTGTGTGTAAATGCCTCAAGAGTATCCATTTCCCTGGGGTAGGGGGTGTAGGTGTGTGTGTCTGTCTATAGATCTTAAGTATATGTGTAAGTGCCTCAGTGCCTATTTCCGTGTGCATGCATGCATGCGCATTTCTGTTTTGATGGGAGTGAGCACCTCATTAGAAGCATTGATTTCTTTCCTTCTGTGTGTCTTTGGGCGCCTGCAGGTGGCGGGGGGGGAAGGGGGCACCCAAGGGACACAGCCCCTCTCGCTGTCTCCAAGGCATATCCCTCACCTGTGCGAGTGAGCTGACACCAGTCCCGCTGCACCAGGATTGGGGCGGCAGCATGAACAAAGTGCCTTTGCAGAAGCAGGCAGGAGTCGGAGCTGTCAAGTTAAGGGCTGGCTCCGCTGCACACCTCCCCGCCCCTCCCTTCCCCAGGCCTGGCAAGCTGGAGCCACAGGCTGACGGCAGCACTTCCTCTGTGGCTCTGGGGATGCTCTGGCCTGCCCTTTCTCAGAGGAAGAGCCCTCGAGCCTTGGCCTGGCTGGGCTCTGCTGCACACTGGGCCTCCAGCACAAGGGTGGGGGATTGGGGTGGGATTCCCTAAGGGATGCTCCAAAGGCCTGGCTCAGTGAGCTCCTGCCTAGGCAGTGCCCATGCTCTGAGACATAAGAGCCTCGTGGCTCAGTGTGTGGCTGCTGCATGCCAGCCCAAGTGCCCTCCAGTGAATCCCCAACCTAAGGTGAGTCCCTGGCATGGCTGGCTCTGTCCAGCCTGTAGGACCTGGCGCCCCATCGCTGTCCCCAGCCCTGCACCCAGCCGGACCTCAGCAGCAGCTCTGGTCCCAATGGGATGGGCCAAGGGGAGGTCTGGGTTTGCTCCCTGTCCTGCCCCTAAACCTTGGGAGGCAGGGGGCTGTGCTGCAGAGCCAAGGGCCTTTGAAATACCTAGAGCCCAGGCCTGGCTGGCATATAAGTGAGTTGTGCATCTGCCTGTGGGAACCCCTCAGACCTCTCAGGGCCCAATCCTGCCCAGGTAGGTACTGCTCAGGCTTACAGATGTCAACCATGGGAGTGCAAGACCCCTTGTTGTCCCCAATCTTGCTGCTCCCATGCCATCAACCTGCTTGTCCCACTGCAGCCCACAGGCTGTGGGTGCAAGAGCCTTCTCCTCCACAGCCATTGACTGCTCAGAAAGTGCCCTACCACCCCCCCCTTCCCATCCCCTAGAGCTTGTTTTATTGGGACCCGGGGCACTCCCAAACTGCAATCATGGGGGGGGGCAGGGAGAGAAGCTCCTCTAAGCATCAGGCCCACAATCCTGTGACCCTGCTATATATACCACTGGTGCCAGAGCAGCATCTGTCCCCGTGGATTCAGCTGGTCTCCTCACTGAGCCCAAAGGCAGGTGAGACCTGAAGGCACATGGAGCCAAGCCAGGAGCCTGGCAGAGCTTTGCCCGGTTGCCGGGCCATGGGAAGGAAGAGAAGGGCCAGGGAGGGGAGGGAGGCCGGCAGGTAAGCCATGTCCCCGGCCCCTCCAACAGGCAGGGCCCTGTGGCTGGCAGGACACCAGCATGGTTATTTTTAGTCATTCCCGTTATAAGGAGCTTCCAAATCAGGTTACTCGCAGGAAAAACCCGGCTGGAATCTACAAGGAGCAGCCAAAGGAGGAGGGGACGGTGGGGGGAGCAGGAGGCCTGGCCTGCCCCGCCACACTCGGCTTTGTTCAAGAACAATTGCCCTGGGCTGGAGCAGCACACGGCTCCCCAGAGCTACTGGACCCCCTGTACCAGCTCTGGGCTGGGCCAGATGTACCAAGCTGCCACCCTTGCAAAGGAGGGGATGCGGGTTGGGGACACAGCCTGGAAGGTGGCCAGAAAGGATAGCAGACACCCACAGGGTGCTCCATCAGCCTGGGAGCATGGGCTGCAAACACAGCACTGCAGGGTGCTCTTGCAAACAGGGCCCTGCGTAGGCCAGCTGCCCTGCCCCGAAGGAGGCACCAGTCCGCCAAGTCTTCCTGTCTGGCGGGCTCCCCAGGGCTATGCCGTCAGCGAGTGGCTTGTTTCCTTTTCCTCTATTGCCGTGACCCCTGCCGGGCTCGCCGCCCCAGGGCAGGTGGCATGACCCAGCAGGGGCAGGTAGCAGGCAGGGGGTAGGCCAGCCCCAACACTCACCATGGCCCCTGCAGTACCACGAGGCCCACTCAGACCTCATGCTGGAGCCCAGACCAGCCCTTCCCTAGAAATCCCAGCCTTGCCCACCTCCCACAAGCTGGTGGAGAGGGGAGGCTTTTACACCCTATTCCAACTAGGTGGTAAACTGAGGCACAGGAGGCTAGGACCCACACCCTGCTTGGACTCCATTCTGCTCTCTGAGCCAGGACTGAAAACCAGGACCCTGATCTCTCCCCTCCTCCCTCCAGACCTGAGCACCCAGCCCCCTGATCCCACCAACCAACCAACCCAGACCCTGAGCACCCCCCACCCACCCAGCCCCATCTCACCATGACGAGTCAAGCACCATTAACGTCACTCTGAGTCCCTGCCGCGTCCGCACACACAGGTCCTTGGAGGCCTCGGCTTGCCCTGTCTCTCTTGCTCCCCCTCCCCAGGTCCCAGTGGCCCCTCCAAGACGCCAGCACCTGCCCACGTGGAGACGGGACCTGGGCAAGCTGTGCCCACCCCACAGGCCTCCTATTGTGCTTGGAGCAATAACAAGCCCGCGTCACCGGAGCGGGATCCCAGGCACGATCGGCTCCCCTGCCAACAATTCAGAAGAGAGGAAAGCAAGCCCCAAACAATCCCTCCCCCCCAGCCCGCTCCCCACCGGCGGGGGGGTTATATATAGCGCTCTGCGCTAGCCCAGACAATGCCAGGGCCCTTCTCGGCCCATTGGGCTGGCCCGGCCCTCCTGACGAATGTGTGAGAACGCCGAGGCCGGAAGAAGTGGCTCAATAGCCTCTGCAACTTCCCGCATCCTGATATTGTCAGTCACCTCCAGACACTTCCTCAGAGCGAGGAATGCTTGGGGGGGCAGGGGATGGAGGCTCACAGCACCCCAAGGTATCACATCTGCCCCCAAAATCACCCCCTAGCCCCCCCAACAGCTCCATTATACTGAAGGCTGCAGATAGCAGGAAGGTAGCACAAGGCATTGCTGTGTAGGGCTCAGACAGGGGTGTCAGGACTGCTGACCTTGGGAGGGGAGCAGGGCTGGTTTGGACGAGGTAGTAAAAGGGAGTAGGAGTGGGTCAGCGAGAGCGGGGGGGCGGGCATTAGGGCTCGTGGGAGCTCAGAGAGAAGTGATGCCCAAAATCAGATCAGAAGGAAGGAACCCAGTTCTGCTGGGGTCAGCCCCCAGCTCCAGGAAGGAGCATGCGAATAGAGCCAGGGGCCAGGACCCAGGACTCCTGGGTCCCAAACAAGTAACTCATCCCAGGCTAGGCACCTGTCTCCAGGTGCAGCTCTCTGCAAGGGAGAGAACTACCTGCCTCATGGATGCCACACGGCATCCATGCACGATCCCAGCCGGGTTGGCAGCAGGCTCCTCCCCGACCCCAAGACTTAAGAGAATGATCCCCGGGGTTGAAACGGATCCACACAGGGATGATACGGAGGAAACCGTGGGAGAGCACAAGCGAAGGACACGGGCACCTGCCAGATACCTGCCACGAAGTGTTTGAAGATGCATCTTAAAACTCTCCTTGAATAAAAGCCCCAAGGTCTAGCTCCAGCCTCACCTACGCCCTGCCCAGCCTTGCTCCATCAGTTAGCAGAGGGTTGGGCTCCAGGGGTGTAGGAGGGCCCTACCCAGGCCAGACCCCACCCCAGAGTACCAAACATCTTAAATATGGCATCGCTCCTCTCGATGGCTGGGACAGAGGGGCAGCAAGATGCAGGCATGCCTGGGCCATGGGGACTGTAACAGGCAAAAGGGTCTTGCAGAGAAAGGGAAGGAGGAGGCTGGGAAAAGATTCCCACAAGCTCATGGCAAAGGGCAGATCAGAGCCTGGGAACCAGATACGCCTCCCCGCAGCTCAAAGGGAAGAGAGGCCGAGGAGCGAGCAGTTCCCCTGGGGATGTGTAGGACATCCTGCTTTGCTGCAGTTCCTTTGGCTTAGGTGCTGCCTGGGCCGTGGGCACTGGGGGTGCCTTGCACGGGGCCTGCAGCTCAGCAAAGGAGCCCGCCAAGCCACCAGCAGCTTGGGGGCATGAGTGGGTTTAGTGCCCAGGAAAGAGGCTGCACCCCAGCCATGCCTTGGGGTCTGTAGGGGAGTGGATGGAGCGGGGTATTGAGGCCCTGGCCCAACTCGCTGCCTACCGCAGAGCAGCAGCAGGGCTGATCTAGTGCAGGTCCCTGGAACAGCCCCTCTGGTGAATCTTGTTCTTCCCCTGCACAATGGGCTGAGGCAGCACTAGAGACAAGGCCTTGGCCTGCTCCATCCCCAGCAGGTAGGCTGTCTGTGCTGGCGGACCCACCGGGGGCTACTTCCCAAGCACTTCCCAAGCCTGCTCAGCTGTGCAGTGCCCCAGCCAGAGAGACCAGAGCCCTGGGTGCAGAGGCAGGGGCAGGGACAACTGCAGGCCTGGCTGGAAAGAAAGGCTACGTGCTGCTGCTTCTGCCTGTTAGCAGCTCTTTTGCTGTGCAAAGCAATGCAGGCTGTTGTTCACACCAAGCCTGCATCTACCCAGAGCCCCGGGCTGCTCAGCACCACACTGCAGCCAGGCCCCTTGCCATCAGCTGCATCCTGCATGTGGGGAAGAGATCTCCAGTCCTATTGCTGGCCAGGGGCCTGGCTATGATCTCACAGGACTTCCCCCACCATATGTGTGCTATGACCAAAGCCTGGCCTTGCAGGGGTGCAGGCAACATCTGAGCCAGGTGTGCCCGGGCCAGCTGATGCCTTCATCTCAGCAACAGCTGCTGACAGTCAGGGAGAAAGGGGGCTGCGCCCAACCTAGCAGCAAAGAGCACATGGCTATAAGGAGCCCAGAGGCAGATGTCTGATGTCCCTGGTTGTCTCTGCAGAGGGATGAAGCGCCACTCCATCAGAGGAGGGGGCCTCGTATGCCCTGCTGGGACCAGGCTGCGTCACCCAGCACTATCAGCACCAGCTCCACTATTCACTCCCCTCCACCCTGCCTCCAAAAACAGCTGCCTGATCCAAGCACCCCCGTCCAGCCACCTGCATCTGAGGCGTGTGGGTTGAACGCTCGGCAGAAACAGCAAACTAGGGGCAATGAACAAAGTCCAGGAAGAGTGGGCATTTCTCAAGGGACTAATCCTACAGGCACAGAAAAGGACCATCCCGGTACTTAGAAAAGGGGGCAAACAAGCAAAGAAACCCTCTTGCTGAAGCAGGGGAATCCAAGAGAGCCTGGAGGCAAAAAAAGATGCCTACAGGCTGTGGAAGCAGGGGGCTGCCACCAAGGAGAGTGTACCTGCTTGGCTCGAGCTTGCAGGGAAGCACTGAGGAAAGCCAATGTGGAAATGGAGCTTAGGCTGGCAGCAAAAGTTAAGGATAACAAAAAGTCATTAAGGAAGCAAAAAGAAGGCGCAGGGTAACTTAGGGCCCCTTCAGGATGAACTAGGGCAACTGGTAACAGATAGGATGGCCAAAGCAGAGCTTCTAAATGATTTCTTTGCATCCGTGTTCCTGGACACGAATACAAATATGCATCCCATTGGGACCTTAGGTGAGCCCAGTATAGATACCAACCCTCCCACTGTTTGTGCTGACCTAGTAAAGGGGCACCTGGAGGGGTTGAATGTATTTAAGTCAACAGGTCCTGATGATCTTCATCCTAGGGTACTTTGGGAATTGGCTGAGGTCATAGCGGAGCCGCTGGCACAACTGTTTGAGCACTCATGTTGCTCAGGACAGGTCCTGGAAGACTGGAAATGGGCCAGCGTGGTCCCTATTTTCAAGAAGGGGAGGAAGGAGGAACCGGGTAACTACAGGCTGGTTAGTCTCACCTCTATCCATGGCAAGACCTTTGAGAAAATTGTTAAGGATCACACTTGTGGGGGACCAACGGGTAAAATGATGCTAAGGGGCAATCAGCATGGGTTCATAGCAGGCAGATCCTGCCTGACTAACCTGGTTGCATTTTATGACCAGGTCACAAAATGCTTGGATGAAGGAATAGAGGTAGATGCTATTTACTTAGATTTTAATAAGGCCTTTGACACAGCGTCACACCCAATTCTTATAAACAAACAGTTGCATTGTAGATTATTACACAGTCCAGTGGGTAGAAATTGGGTCATGGGACGCACCCAGAGAGTGGTGGTGGACAGGTTGGTTTCTGCCTGGAGAACTGTAGGCAGCAGAGTCCCGCAAGGCCTGTCCTGGGACCTGTACTATTCACTATCTTCATTAGTGACTTGGACGAGGGAGTAGAAAGCACCCTGTCCAAGTTTTCTAACACCAAACTATGTGGGGAGGGACACAAACTAGACGGCAGGGATCGAATTCAGGCTGATTTGGACAGGTTGGGAAAATGGGCCAAACACAACAGGATGCAGTTTAACAAGGATAAGTGTCATGTGTTGCACCTGGGGAGGAAGAAACATCAACAATCCTACAGCCGGGGAGGCACTGCTCTAAGTAGCAACTGCGGACAGGGATCTTGGAGATGTCCAAAATGAACATGAGTCACCAGTGTAACGTGGTAGTAAGTAAAGCTACCCACACCCTTTCTTGCATAAGTAGGTGCATCACGAACAGGTGCAGGGAGGTGATGCTTCCCCTCTATGCGGCGTTGGTGAAGCCGCAGCTGGAGAGCTGCGTCCAGTTTTGGGCACCGCACTTCAGAAGGGATGTGGATGGCTTGGAGAGGGTTCAGAGGAGGGCCACTCATCTGGTTAAAGGCCTACAGAAAAAACCTTATGTGGACCGATCGGGAGACCTGAACCTCTTCAGCCTCCGCAAGAGGAGGTGGAGAGGTGATTTCATGCCCGCCTACAAACTCATCCATGGGAGGCAGCGAGAAATAGGGGATGCAGTGTCTACCAGGGCGCCCATCGAGGTAACTAGAAATAATGGCCACAAACTGGAAGAAAGCAAATTCAGACTGGACATCAGGAAAAAATTCTTTACAATGAGGGTTGCCAAAATATGGACTATGCTTCTAAGGGAGGTGGTGTTTTTCCCTTCCCCGGAGGTGTTTAAAAGGAGATTGGACACCTGGCTGAGGTCATCCGACCCCAGCACTCATTCCTGCCCAGGGCAGGGGGTCAGATTCAATGATCTAATAGGTCCCTTCCAACCCTACATCTACGAAACTATAGAAGTGCAAGCAGGTGCTTTAGCAAGGGGGCAGTTTCATGGCCAAGCACACGCCACGTATACAGAGTGAAGGGCACTGACTGGGTGTGGGGGCAGAAACAGGTTTGCCAACTGCCCCAATAAACAACCCCACAGGCTGCTACCGTCGGGGCCACAAGCCCCAGCTTACCCGCCTGCTGCTCTCGGCCATGGCACTGACCGAAGGGGAGTGAGGTGGGGCAAGTGACTGCCCCCAGCTGCACCTCAGGGCCTTGTCTTGGTGGCTTACTGAAACTGTAGTAAGCATTAGCATGCCACGTTAAAAGCCAGAACCCACTCTGTGCAGTCTTTCAGTAATTATTACTACAAATCTCCCAACCCACAAGCCTCACAGGGAGTTCTGCTAAGCCTGGACTCTGCCACCCAGGGTGGATGGAGGCCCGGGGAGCCAAGCCTGACAGAAGTGCTGGATCCTACGATCAGAGCCAGTTTGAGACTCTGGTGCAGTCCTAAGGCTGGGCCCAACAATCAGCAGCCCCAGACCTGGGATCACAAATTGCTCCTTTTATCTCTTTAGAGCAGTCAGATGATAGCAGAATGTGGGCTAGTTAATGCGACGCTCCTCCCACAAAACGTCCTAACTTTGCCATATGAGCACACGTAGTACATTTTACTGCTTGAACACACAGACTCATGTCATAAGTGCACTTAACATGTGCAAAGTGTAACATCCGACAAAGCCTTCAGCTTTCCTCTCTGTAAGGCTGATGTAATTAGCCTGCCCTGCCTTTGTGGAAGTCCTGGAAAGACGCGCTGCAAAGGGGAGCCGAGCTCAGGGACTCCAGCAGACCCCTGCTGCTACAGCTGACCTACAGCACCTGTGGTGAGAGGAAGCCACTCGCGCATCTCAGTGGGGAACACGCTGCATCCCAGCCCCGGGCCTCGCAACCAGCCCAGCTGCTTACCCCACAGCTGCTGGCACTTCAGTTTGCCAGGGCAAGGTCCCAGGATCCTGTCCTCGGGTGCACTGAGACCTGGGACAAGGCAGGGGTCAGCACCAAGCCAGCACAGGCCCGCTGTGCCACTTGAGCCAGTTTCTCGGGCAGGCAGGTAGTGGACTTCGCCACAGGACTCAGCAGCAGCTCTGCAAAGCAAGCTGAAAAGGTTTGCTGTAGGTTACAGAGAAGAGGCCTCTCAAGCCTTATCAGCCCCAGCCCCAGCAACATGTGCAGGACAGCAGCCAGGCTGATAAATAATGCAGGCGGCTGCCATCAGAGGAGCAAAAAGCCCCTCACAGCCATTGCCTCCTTATGCCCATGTCTCTGATGCTCATGAAGGGACAAAGCTAGCCATTGCAGTAACATTTCAACCAGCCCAGGGGTGGCTGCACTTCAACAGCAACAGGACTTGATCCCAACAGCAACAGGAGATCCTTTCTGCGACGGGCTTTCCCCGAGAGACAGGGAAACTCCTACCACCAGAAGCTGGAAGGGAACCAGGCTGCAGCTCACACTCCCCTTTCCACCCCTGGTATTTCGGGCTGCTGCTTCAGGGCTGCCATGCAGATCTGAGGCCTCAGCCGTGGCCTCTGCTGCTGGAAACGTCCTCTGAAGCCCTTCCAAAAGGGCCTAGCAGCCTGGCCCAGCTGCCCTAATGGAGCAGTGTGATGACAGCATAACCGATTGTCCACATAGCAGCCCTGCAGTGGAGGAGGGAGGCAGGTGGAAAGGCAAGATCCAGCAAATGTAGAGCAAAAAAATCCAGCTCATTCGACCCCCGTTTCCCTTTTTATTTCCCATTAGTCACTGCCCAGCGCTCGCTTCCCCTCCCCCGAGTGGGTTCGCTGAATAATCTCCCCCAGACAATCCCCAATTGTTCAGGGCATTGTTGGGATTCAATGGGAGGAAGGGTGTTTTTGAAAGGGGAGCTCAGGAGAGTCATCTCTGTCACAGCCGTCCTGGGGCCAAGTCACTTCTCTACTCTGTGCCTCAGTTTCCCCATGTAACATGCAGGTGATACCTGCCTGGCCCACGAACCGCTTGAACAGATTGCTGCATTAACGCACGTGGGGTGCAGCCGAGGCAGAATGGCTGCACAGTGCCCCAAGAGCACCGCGCCGTTTGGTCCTGAACCGCACATGCAATCTGATCAGAGACGCTCAATGTTTGGATACGGGACTATAAGACTTCCCAGTACTGATCTATTGTTGAAGCTTCAGAGAAAGTCTGAGAAGCAACACAATGGCCCCTCTGCACAAATACTCAGGGGGTGACTGCAAGACAATGGGGGAAGAGGCCAATAGCGAGGATCCTGTCTCCAACAAGATGCAAGTCTGAGTAGCCAATGCTGGGAAACAACAGGCTCTCAGAAGTTTAGAGAACCCCTCGGTCTTCAGGAAACAGAGCGAACAAAAGGAGCCTGGGGTGCTGAAAGACCTTTTTTTTCCTGCTTCAGGGTTTCGGGAGAAATGCTCTGAGGCTTACAGGAACCACCTCTGCTAGCCAGACGGCAGAGATCCCAGGGCAGAGGGTCTACAGCAGTGTTTAACCAACTGGGAGCTCCCTGCTTAAGGCAGTAAGATGCCCAAGGAGCTAAGCAGGCACGTAGTCTGTTTTAGGACAAGTGGTTCTCTGTAGTGCTTTGGTTGTCATGAATATAACTGCTACTGTAAGGAGGCGATTAGTCACTTGGTGTCATTGCCAGGGGACAAGGAAAGGGCACCCCCATCCCCTTCATCTCTTCAGGGGGCAGGACCACAGGGCCAGGGCATATGTCAATCCTGGAGCCCTGGTCTGAGAAGGAGCAGCCAGTGATGACACAACTGCCTCTGGCCCCAAGTTGGGAGTCCCCCAGAGAGACTAGGACACAGGACCTGAGCCTCAGCAGGCACCAGTTAGCCTCATGCCCTCCATTTCAGCACAAGGAGAAGGCCCAAAGGCTGTAGATCACGCCCCTTGCTGGGCTGGGCCCAGGGCAAACTGCTCCCATTAAAGACAAGCCTGGAGAGTTAGCTCCCCCACAGACCAGGGGATGGCAGGGGCCACGAGGCAACAGCAGAGAGAAGCCTGAGGAAACGCAGGGCCCAGCAAGGTGCCACGCAGCTCTGCCATGGCAGGCACCCCCATCATCTGAGGGCTTGAGCTGCTTACACAGGAGGTGCTGGTGGCGCAGCAGGGCACGAAGAGACGTGAGCCTTGCACCCACAAAAAGCTGCGGGTGCAAAGCCAGGAGCAGGATTTGCAGTCCCCGCTCTGTGCTACCAATGGCTGGCTGCACAACTATGGGTACATTACTGTTGCGCCCTGTGCCTCAGTTTCCCTTCCTCCATTAAAACCTGGGAGGGGGCAGGGGACGGGAGGGCTCATAAAGCACCCAGACTTGAGTGCTGAAGGCCAAAGCGCTATTACAGCCCCATGCGGGAGCAATGCACAAGCAAGTGCAGCAGATAAACACAGCCAGCGAGGGCTGCTAATAAAGCTGTCAAGCACAGGCTCCACGCTCTGGCTGGCTGCTCCCTCAGCCATTACCACAGAACATCTGTGGGAACCGGGGTGACCTCTCACCCCACGGCGCTCAAGGAAATGGGGCTGGCGCAAGGCAGAGCGCTGAACTGGCTGGTGACCTTGGGGCCTCATGTGCTGCGGGACAGCACGGCTGCCTCCAGCCAGGCGGGAGGATGGCCAGGCCAGCATTAAGGGAAGGCTCCAGGAGCAAGGAAACATTAGCAGCTGTACCACGGCCAGCTCGCAGCCCCTGGGGCATTCGGTGACTTGGTCTCAACAGCTATCAGAAGCCACAGTTCTGCCAGTCTGGACCCACGTGCAGCCGTTAGCAAGAGCAGGGTCATGTCCTACTACAGCTTATACCCCAAGCTGGTCAAGCAAAAGGAAGCTCATCCCAAACCCAGCCCATTCCCTTCCCTCTCTTGCAGCTCATGACCCATTTCTCCTCACCCCCAGCTCCCATCTGGTACTTTTCCTCTTGTAAAGCCAAGAGGCCGGTGATGCACCCTCTTTCCCATGGATGAGGGAAACTGAGGCACTGAGCGGCAAAATGCCTGGCTAAGGTCAACCAGCAGGTCCATGGTGGAGCGGGGAAGTGAACCCAGGTCTGAATCCCAGCCCAAAGTCACGTGCTGGAGATGAAGTCAAGGTCCAGAGAGACAGAGATAAGATAAGGCTGCAGCAGAGGAGCCTCCCCTCTGCCCACAACAGCCAGGCTCACGCGCAGATGTTTTAAGCCAAGTCCACAGCTGGTGCCAGCCCCCGGCACCCAAGGGAGGCCACACCAGATTCCACATCCTTTGCTGGGAGTGTCCTCAGAGGGCCAGATCCCCTCCTCCTCCTCCCAGGCAGATCGGATCATGGCAGCCCTTGACACTGAGAGCTTCCTCCCAGGACAGCTCGAGGCTCTCCCCTTTGGAGTGGCTGGTGCCAAGGCTTCTGCTCACAGCCAGCCTCCAGGAAGCACTTCAGGGAGTTCCTTCAAAACGCCACAGCAAGCACATGCTTCAGACCCCAGAGGGTTGTAGTGCCAGCTGCGTTCTTAGGTTGAGCTTCGAGCAGACTCTGTGCCCCAGCCCACGAGCACCATCCACCGGGAAACAGTCCTGCCTCAGCCACCTCACTGCTCCTCCAAATGGACCAGGCTCCAGGGAACAGCCTTCCCCAGCCATACGTCTACTGGAGAGCCACCCACACGTGCAGCCCTGTGCCCGATCCAAACGCACACACACCGACCCATTTTCCACATGCATACCCTTTAATTTCAGCGGGAGATGCAGGCCTCAGCACTTCTGCCAACTAGGCCAGCAGTCAAGGCAGATCCTCCTGGGCAGAGAAACTGAGCGGCGTCTCTTCTGCTGGAGGAGTGAGATCCTTGAGTTGTGAGGCTGAATCCATGCGGTGTGGCTATTACAGGCCCTCTACAAGGGCGATGGGGGTCCACCAGCCTTGGAGTAAAACGTCCCGTGTCCCAGCTGTTGAGCAGAGATTGTGCGCAGACCAGAAGGGAATGACCTCCCTCTCCAGACGCAGCTGCATTTCTGCATACAGGGAGCCTGGGGATGACAGGCAAAAGGCTCAAAGCCTCAATCCTGGACCTGGAAAGAAGGGAAGGCTGCAGTTCCTAGCTGTTGTGCAGAAAGGCAGCACTCTGTGCTTCTTCCTAAACCAGCCCTTTACTGCGGCCGCTGACCCCTCTCCTTCGGAAAAGGATGCCCCTCACCGCCACTTGATGGCAGCCCTGCCTCAGCATCCCCTGCAAGCGCCCTGGCAGGGCCAGAGGGTTGGTGCCTGGATTTCAAGCATTTGCACTCCCTGGATTTGGGTTCGACTGCTCCAAGCTACCCCAGGGGGGTCAGCTTGGCAGGGTAGGACCCCCCATCCCAATCATACAAAACAGCTTCCCTGCTGTTGGGAAGATGTTCCCCTCCCAGATAAGAAAGGGACGGGGAAAGGGCTGAGGCTGACCACTGTTCAAAGCAGCTGCTGGTTGTGGGGAGGGGGTGGGAAAAACAGTTCCTGGGAAAGCCCGATACCCAACTAGGCCACAATCTTCAGGGTATCCCCTCACAGCACCACGGCCTTCAGCCGAACAGCGAGGCCCAGACATGCTCAGGATGTTTGGGGCAAGACACAAGAAGAGCCCGAACCCCCAGGCCAGGCTTGCATGCAGCCATCCTCCCCTGAGCCACCCCAAAGCCCCGAGCCTGGTGACAACAAGCCCTGGAGGAGGGAGACAGCTGAGTCACATTCCTCCGCCAAGGACATTCACTGGGGGCAGCGTCACTTCCAGGCCACCCCCACCCACTGCGCCCTTGACCGGGAGGACGAATTTAAGCCCGGCCCTTGCAGCCAGGCTCTCCGTGCAGCAACCCCTGGACCCACGGCCGGACGAAGCAGACACAGAGACCCACCGGGCCCTCCTCCCCCTCAGCGCGGTGTCTCGCAGGCCGACCCCCCGCCCAGTCGTCGCCTCCTACATGCAACACAGGAGACTTGGGTGGGAAGGGACCTCGGAAGCTCACATCTAGCGCACCCCCCTGCGCAGAGCAGGACCAGCCCCATCTACATCATCCCAGCCAAGGGCCTTGTTTAGGTGGGTCTTAAAAGCCTCCACAAAGAGAGATCCCACCGCCTCTCTGGGTCGCCTAAAAACTCGTCCTAATATCCAACAACGAGCCCATTGCTCCTTCCGTCACCTGCCGCCACTGAGAGCAGCCCTGCACCCTCCTCTTTCAAGCCCTGCAGGGAGCTGAAGGCTGCTATCGACCCCCCACCCCAAATCTTATCCCCTTCAGATTAAATAAGCGCAGGAGCCGTGTGCCCAGCGTCGCTCCGCCCCAGCCCGGGCGGGGGGGAGGGGGCAGGGCTATCCCCAGGCTCTCACAGGAGTTCAGTCCGGCTCGGCCCCTCCTGGCAGCGGCGCGGGCGGGCCTAGGCGCCCCCCGGGCGGTTGCGGTCGAGCACGGCGCGCGGGGCGAACTCGAGCCGGTCCTTGAGGCTGCGGACGCACGTGGGGTCGTGGGCCGGCATCTCGCGCAGCGCCCGCTCCTCCCGCCGCTCCGCGATGCTGCGCTCGTCGTCGGCGGCCGGCGGCTGCGGCCCGCGCACCAGCTGCTCCACGTGGTAGCCCACGGCGCCCACCACGAGGGCCACGGGGAACGTCACGTAGGGCGCATAGGTGCGCAGCGTGGCCCACAGCAGCGGCCACATGGCGGCGGGCGGGGGGCACCCACGTGCGGCTCCGCACCCCCCGCGCTTCCGGGTGCGCCCCGCTGATTGGATTGGCCGCCGCCGCCGCCGAGGACACGCCGGGCAAGAGCGGCCGAAGCGGGCAGCGCCTCACGCCGCGCGCCCCCTGCCGGGCAGCGCGGGCGGCTCAGGCCTGGAGGGCCGTAGCGGCACGGCCTGGGGGCTCCAGGCGGGTGGGGCACGGGCAGGGATCCTGGTTCCCTAGGGTTCAAAAAGTCCCCGGTTTTCGGTTAAAATAAAGAGATTCTCTGAGGTTTAAATAAAACACCCAGAGAGAAAGAGAGAGTGTGTGTGTGTGTAAAAGCCCAAAAAGCTCCAATGAACATTTCCCCATGATTTAAATGAAACGCCACATATATATATATATATTTGTGTGCATATATATGTATGTATACACACACACATATATATGTAGATAGATAGCTATTGTATATATATGTGAATGGATAATTTCTGAGGCAACTAAGTCCCTCTCAGGGAGTTTTAACCACCTTTTGCCTTTGCTGCTAGTGTCCTCACTCACTCACTGGCAAGTTCCAGTGAGCGATATAAAGTAAATAAGAAGATGTATTTGCATGCTTAGTTGCATATTTTTTTAAGTGTACGACGGTTTTTCAGAAAATACAGTGATTTTGAGCTTCCAGTATGATAACTTCATATTTAAGACTTGGCAACGCTGGTGGTTAGTGCCCTGAGTGGGCCGGGCAGGACTTGAGGGGGCTTCAAATCTGATTTTCGCTGGGCTCAAAGCACATCAGATCTTCCATGCGATTCCAATAGATCTCAGCACGGATCTCAGAGAGGATAGATCTCAAATAGATCAGATAGATCTCAAAGAGACTGGATCCAACCTGCTGTGGCCTTCCTGAGCTCCCTGAGAAGAGCTCCAGTATATTCCCCATAGTCAAGAGGGGAGCAAAAGTGAGGACCTGGTGTTGTCCAGGTCATAGTGCTATCACCTCATTCATGAATGGCCTTATCCATGGCGGAGAAGTCGGGCTGGCAGGGACCTCCAGAGATCACAGCTAGCCCAACCCCTGCCCCAGGCAGGATCAGGCCTGTCCAAACCATCCTACACAATTTATCTTCTACACACTCTACATAAGATGACCGTGACACAACACAGATATAACCCGAACCTGCTGCAGGGAAAGCAAGGGGAACCACAGCAGCCCACGCCCTGCTTCTATAAAAGGTTGTCAAGAGACCCCAGGGTAGATGACCTTATTAATTCCAGTCTGAGTCTAGCAAGGTTGAGAAGCACTGCAATGGGCACTCTGGGGCATCAGCCCCTGCAGGGACACATGCACACAAGGGTGCCCCTACTCCGCTCCCTCTCTCTGTCTCTGATACCTGCTGAGATGCTTCCTTCTTCCTTCCCTCTGTGAGGGAGTCTGCAAAGCCTGACACCTCCATCCACTCCCCTTGGAATGGGATTTCCTACCCCTCTCCTTGCTCAGGGCGCAGGTGGAAATAAACCAGCCAAAAACGGCCTCCCTGGGGGGTGGGGAAGCCATCTGGACTGCTGCTAGTCGCAAGTTTGAGCCACACTGCGCTGGGGCTTGGCCCGAAGCAAAGCTGCAGAAGGCAGGCGGCTGGGAGAAGGACAGGCAAGCAGACACTGACTGCTCCAGGACAGGTCCTTGACTCCTTTTCTGGCCCTCCCAGTGCTGCTGAGGCGGTGGGAGCATCCCACACCAGCTCCTCTCCAGCCAGGTGCCAGTGCCAGGCTCAGTGCATCAAAGCTCTGCTCTGGGCAGCCTGGCAGCACTGCCTGCAAACAGCCAAGCACCCTAGGAGACAACACAGGGGAACCGTCCCTGCAGGGAGCTGACGTGAGGAGGGGTCTCCAGACGGGTCCAGGACCTTCCTCTGACTCCACTACTAGCAAAGACAGCTCTTTAGACGGCCCCATGCAGTCAGGGCTACTAGACAGCCCAGGGAGAGCTACCCAGTCAGGGTTAACGCCAGACCTTCAAAGGGCTGTAATCATGGAGATACCCCCACGCTAGGGAATGTGCAGGCAAGAGCCAAGCCCCAGGCTACGCACACGCCTTGTTGCCCCCCATCCAGCTCTCCCCCTGGGGAGGTGGGTGAAGGGGAGGTGGGTATAAGCACCAGTTCTGTCGATTCCCTTGCACCCTGACCCGCAGGGCCACTGCCGCTCCAGACCTGTTCTCAGCCTTTCAACCCAGCTCTGCCCAGGGAGTGACTTGGACATGTTGGCAGGGCCCCACTTCCAGACTCAGCCAGAATATCCTGGGCCCAGCCCAGCTGCTTTGAGAAGCTGACTGGTAAGCACTGGATTCAACCCAGACCGCGACCTTGCAGTCCCCTCGGCCAGGAGAGGCACGGGTGATTCTGCACCTTCCCCGACATAGCCAACAGCTGCTTTGCTCCCGCCGGACTGCAACGCGCCCCTGACCCCTGCCGTGCCCCGAAATCAGACGATCAATGAGACACAGGATGCAGAGCTCAAAGGTGAGAGTAGCGCCGGCTGCCTCCCCTGTTGACGAGGAGCCTCACGCCGGGCCTGGAGTAATCAAAGAGTCGTCTTTATTACATTACGGTTAAGTTTGTTACAATAAAAATGGAACCACATGGCACGGTCACTGTACAGTATTGTCGTATAGAACTGACAGGTGGAAGGGCTTCCTCTTCCAGGCACATTGCTAAGAACTAAGTTGGATGGAGGCAGGGAAGAGGTGAAGCGCTCTGTTGACTGCCTGTTGCTTTCCTGGCTGGGATCGTAACAGTGGCGTTGAAAGGGACTGGCCGCTGCACACAGAATTGGCTGCCTTGGCTCTCCCCGGCAGGTGGATCTTACGCCGAACTATTCGATAAACTTCTCCCTCGCCCGTCCCTGCAGTGATGTTAACTGAGTCGTTGGAGGCCACAATATGGCTCTTTAACAGCCAGACAGGTAGATAACAGCCCGCAGGGAGGTTTGAGCGCCAGACCCCTCTTTCTTGGCAGCATTACATGCACCCCCCCAACCCCCTCCCCACCCCTGGCTGGACAAGCCACTAGAGCCGCGATCGCCCCCACCTCTCTGCACGTCCCACCGGCGCCACATGCTGCATGGAGGTATCCCAGCGGGCCTCAGGCAGCAAGTCCTGTTGGACCGAAGTGCATTATTTGTGTTACAGTGGTTCCCCCCCACCCCCCAGTAGTGCTAGGTGCTGCACACTCCTGAAAAGCCAGTTCCTGCCCCATGAACACCCAGCCTAGGTGACACTGCTGCTTCCCTCGCTGCAGGAGCCGGGGGCTTTTATCCCCTGCCGCTGCTGGCAGCAGGGCCCCTCCAGGATAGTTCGGCAGGAAGGAAGCTGGGGCTTGTATAATCAGGGGGGTGAGGAAAAGAGGGACAAAAGTCCCCCTCAAAATGTTTCACAGTGCAGGGAGCTCCCCAGTTTGAAGCAGGGGCGACATGAGAAGGCAGCACTGAGTTTTCCCCTGGAGCCCTCATTGTGGATGTAGCAGACCCGCTGTCCCAGGGCAGATCACCTCCTGCGTGAGGGGGCCGGGGGGCACGATCGCTTCTCCCCCGCTGCAGAGCCAGCCTTGAAGGCGCTGCCTCTGATGGCACAGCCTGGGCCTCGTGGGGGGTGGGAAGGGTCAGGGACGGGGACCGACGAGAAGCACCATGAGCAGGCTCCTGAGATCACTTTGATCTCCAGACCCAGCCTGCTACTGAGTCCCTCTGGGTTTGTGCCTTGTCTCCCACAAGCCTTCGCTTAGCAGGGCTGATCGGCCCGTACCCGCCCTGCGGAGAAGGTGCCCAGGCAGCCCTGGAGCCCTGCCCATGAGGAGGCCATGGTGCAAGGGCTGACCAAGCTCCCCCATGCTCTGCTCCTCCACCCTGGGCAGCGTGACACACTGCCTGGGGCAAGGGCATTGCTAGCAGAGCCCTGCAAGCTACCGCAGCAACTGTGCCAAGAGGGCCATCTCCTTTACGGCACCGCACATGAAAGTGCCACCTCTGCCAGGCCCTGGAGGATGGGGCCCGTCCATGCTGCCCACATCCACCCCTCATGAGCAGGCTTTCACCTGGGCAAGAGCAGACCCTTGCCTCAAGCCTGTCTCCTGTGATGGGGAGCTGAGAGGTTACAGCCCCTTGGCTCAGGACAGTGCTGTTACCCAGAGCCATTAAGGGAGCAGGTACGAGTGCTGTATAAATGCCCACAGCCATGATCAGTGGGCTGAACCCACCAGGGGCCTGTGTGCTCCACTGTCCTTCCCCAAAGCCCCTTATTTAGATTGGCAAAAGGCAGGAGCCAGGTGCTACTGGTTCAGGATGGCAGCATTTCCCCCACCATACAGCCCGGCATGGAGAACCACAGCCAGGCAGGTTGCAGGCCTGCAGACGGGATGCTTCTGCCACAGCAACCTCCAGCACCCTCTGCCATGGCCTTGCTTTCCCGCGTCATGCTCCCAGGGACCGAGAGGGGAAGGCGGGGACCAAGAGTCACTGCCTACAGGCATTATGACCCGGTAGAGCCTGGAGGTCCAAGCCTGCAAGCCTTCCCCGGTCTTACTCAAGCAGAGCTGAGTGAGGTCCTGGGGATTGACTGCTGGGCTCGGTGTGTGCCAACGCAGCGGTCGGTAGAGGGCATCATTGCACTGCTCGGTAAGGCATGTGGCTGGCAACAAGGGTCCCTGCCTGGGGAGCTGGGGGAGCTGGGGTAAGCCCCCAGAGTAGGAGCGAGCAGGTGAAACGTGAGCTCCGCGGCGGACGGGCAGAGCGAAGTGCAGGCACTGGCCATGCCAGCAGGCCGGGCAGCCCACCAGTGGCTGTGCAGGGGTGATCCTGAGGGAAGGAGGGCAAGAAACTGGGCTTGGCTGGAGTTCAAACTGCTCCCTCCCAGGGCATGGCAAATAGTCCCTGTGGGTTGCAGTCAGTTCAAGGCTTCATTCAATGCTGGGCACCCAGGGCCCAGCAAGCTCAGCACCATCACAGCCTGGCTGGATGAGCCCTCCCACGTGCCTTGAAATGAGGAGCATGAGGATCACGTGTGTGGCCAAGAGGTGGTGCCCACAGGACTGGGAGATTTTGTCAGGCCCTGCTCCACCTTGCTACCTCCCCAGGCTTCTCCCCACTCGGTGCTGGGGGAAGGACAGGGCACACCGGACCCCTGAGGTTGAAAACCCTGGGAACAGATTCACTCTCACAGGCACCCATCGAGCACCCCCTCTGCCTTGCAAACAGGCCAGTCCTGCTTCCAGCCCCATCACCATCAAGGGCTTTCCCCCGGTCCCCTTCTGTGCAGCTGGCAGGTCAGGGGGACCGGCCCACGCTCTGCAACAACGGCCCACCACAGCTACAGGACCCAGCTCAGGCAGCGCACCTTCCCGTGGTTTGGCAATGGCACGCTCGCCCCTCTCTCCCCCCGCCCAGCCCCTGGGTGCGGACAGGCCCTGACCCCTGCAGGAGACAGGCCACAGCCAGCACTCAGTAACCCCGGGCTGCTCCCCTGGAAGGTCTGGCCTGGATCTATGGAAAGTCTAAAGTGAAGCGCTAAAAACAGCAGGAGAAACCCAGAACCAAAACCAACCTCAGAGGCATCAGCTCCTGGCAGCCATGCCCAGACTCTCCTCCTCCTCCTCTCCTCTCCATAGAGTTGTCTTTGGAGGGGAGGGGGCATTGTCTTCTCCCTCCTCCCAAACCTTGCCCTCCTGAGAAAATCTAGTCAAGCCAGCGACCAGAGGAGATCAAAGACGTGTGGAACATAAAGTGACTAGTTAAGTTTGACCTTCTCCTTGCCTCCTGCAGCCAGCGGGCACATCCCAGCTGCAGTCCTGGTCGCCGTTTTCACAGGAAGAGAAAGAAAGAAAGCAAGAAAGAAAGAAGAAAAAGGAAGGAAGGAAGAAGAGCCTATTCCTAGTGATGAAAGATGTGAGAAGAAAGCAGGGGGCTGGTTTTCTGCTGTCTCGGATTTCCTGCTGATCTGATTCCAGTCTCACCAGCAGGAACACAGCGGCGGTTGTGTGTCTGCTTTGTTTTATTCCTTGGATTATATTTATATATGTATATGGGGCAACGAGCCCTCCCCGAGGTGTCCAAGCGAGAGGCAGGGGTGGGAACAAACTGGGGCTGCCCCTTGTGCTCGCCACGTCCTGGCGCCTCCCGCCAGCCTGAGAAGCTGGCCCGCTGGCCCGCAGGGAAGGGTGGCTTTGGCACAGGCTCCGGTGTGGCATGGAGCACAGCGGCGCTTCCCTTGCAAGACGCTGCATTTGCACTGAGTTAAGGTTGAGGCTGTGGGGAAGAGGATGCTGGCGGCCCCTGCCCACAGCTGCCCCATCTTGGGGGTGGGGGGGGGGCCCTTCTTTTCCTTTAATGGAAAAAGTGGGACAAGAAGGGGCTGTGAGGAAGGGGCTGGTGCGGAGTGGGGTGGTAAGCTCTGAAAGGAGGCGACAGGCCTCCCAAGAGAGGATGGACAGAAGGGAACGGGCTGGAGAGAGGGCAGAAGGGAAGTGAGAGGAGGAAGAGCTCCAAAGAGGCCCCAAGGAAGGCAGAGGAGGTTTCAGGGGGCAAGGGAGGAAGGAAAGGCCTGCCCTGCGCGGGGAGGCTGGGAGAGGCATGCGGGCAGGTGGAGGGAATGGGACAGGACCAGGGGTGTGTTCATTCGCCGTCGGATCCATGAATCGTATAAGACAGAGACTAGAGAAGCTGTGAGCGGGCCGGGAGCTGCCCCGAGGGGGCGGGGGGACCCCCCACGGCCCGGGCCCTGGCGATCACAGTGAGCTATGGACTCTCTCTGTACAGTCCAGGTAGAAAAGCCAGGGCTCCCTTCACAGCCTGGTCTGGGCCTCCGGGATGTAGATCTCGATACTGTCTGCGCTCTCCGTGGCCGAGTTCTGGCGGAAGGAGGCGGCTCGTTTGGCTGCCAGGAGCCTCTTCCTGGCTTCCTGCCTCTGCCGGTCCACGGAGTCCAGGGAGCGCTCCTTCACCGGGTGCACCTTGGAGCGCGGGGGCTTCTTTGGTATGGGGGGAGGGACCTTCTTCTCCTCCTGCACAGACAAAGAGAGAGGTTAGAAACATTCAGGGCGACAGCAGGAAGGGCCTGCCGCTGAGGCGGGTCATCTGGACCAAGGAAAAGAGTGGCTGGGACTGCATGGGGAAGCTGGGTGAGGGCGTGTGCATGCGTTCCTGGGTGTGCTCACCTATTCGCATGCGCTCGTGTCCATGCGCAGAAGACTGTGTGATTTAGTTGGGGATGGTCCTGCTTTGAGCAGGGGGTTGGCTCGATGACCTCCTGAGGGCCCTTCCAACCCTCACTTTCTATGACTCTATGACCGCACACATGTGCACACATCTGTGAGTGCACGTTCATATGAGCATGTCTCTATGTGCATGGGTAAGCTCAGCTAAACGTGGATGCTTGCACATCTGTACACCTTAGCCTGCACACATCATATGCACATGCCTCTGCATAGGCAGGTGAGCTCAGCTAGACATAGAGGCACACTTGCACATCTGGACATTGGGCATACACACACCTCCCAAGGCTGGTGGCACCCAGACAGGTGTGTGCATGTCTGCACACACAGCTGTGAGCTCACACACTGCAGAAGAGTCTATAGAGAGAACATGGGGCAGGTCCTGTGCCAGCTCACACCCATCACTGATCACTCCCACAGGGTTGAAAGTAGCTGGGGTCTAGCCCGGCACCTGCCGCACCTGACTGAAATGCTCAGCTCTTGCGCCGAGCACTAGGGCCGCCTTGCCCACCCAAGACAGGGATGGCAATGAAGCTCGACCTTGAGAGCATTCCCCTGGGGAATGCATCAGCCTGGAGGGCGGCAGAACCACGAGGGGTTGAGGTAAGTGGATTTTACTCTGCCGGGGCCTGCACACAGGGCAAGCATCTCTGCGGGTGTGTGCCTGCCCCTTTGGAGATAGCAGCAAGCAGGAGACACTCTGCAGAGCCCCTTAAAACACAGCGGAGAGAAGAGGCCTCTTCCTTCGGGTTCTTTCTTCCTTAAGCATTCACAACAATGCCCCTCGGTTGTGCCCAGCATATCTCAGCGGTCGCAGCTCCAGAGCAGACGCGTGCAGGGAGAGAGCAGCCGGCAGCCACGATCACAAATCTCTCCACGGACCCACGGTCTCCCCTTTCATGCTCATGAAATGCAAGAGATGCGCTCTAGGGCGGGACATGCATAAGAGCAGCTTCCAGCTGAGCACTGCAGTGCTCCGTCTCAGGCTGCCAAGGGGGAGGCACTTTGCAGAACAGCTCCTCCGGGGCTGCGCCAGCTCCGGCTGCGGGCAGGGCTCGGGGCAGGCAGGCAGGGTCTCTCCCTCTCTCACTCGCCATCTGGCTCTGCCCTAAGCCTGGATAGCCACACCAGATCCCAGCACCCAACCCCCCTCCAAAACAAATGTATTGGGAGGTGGAAGGAGGGAGGAGTTTGATCTCTGTTGAGACGTACACCCGCATCCAAGGCTCATCACAGCCTGGCCCCTTCTCCCTGTAGGGCAGCAGAGACCTCTGCAAAGCCCCTGCAGAGTTTACACCCACTCACCACTGCACTGGATCTGCAATAGTCAGAGCTCACCCGCCTGAATATGGAAACAGCTGAGATGTCCTAGGACCACATGGTTCCCCTCAGCTCCGCACGGGTTCCAGCCAGACCCACTTCTGTTGGGGATGGGATAGGAGCTGACCCTCTTTCCCTGTTGGGGATGGGAGCTGACCCTCTTTCCCTGCTGCTCTGCATTTGCTGGATCCAACACACATTGGAGACTGGAGGCAAAGGTGAGCAGGCCCTCTAAACCCAACAGGGCAGATTCAGTTCCCTCCTCTTCTCTCCCAGCAAACCTTCCGGCCTTCTGCCAAGAGAGGAAGGAACCAGCCTCCACCAGTCCTCTGTGTCCTCCGTAAACAGGTCGTGGCAATGTGAAAGAACAGCCCTGGACCCCCCAGCTGCACCCGGCCAACCCCAGCCGACAGGCACTTACAGCCCTGTCTCCCTACCTTGGCCTCAATGATCTTCCACCCGTTGGCCTTGAGCTGCAGAAGTTCTGCAAACTTCATGCTGACATCCTCAATGGAGAGCTGCAGGAGGTCCCAGAATCCAGCCAGGTCTTGGAAGGTGGGCACAGGGAACGCGTTAGGGTCCTTGCAGAAGGGGAGAAAGGGGATGCATCACTAGACAGGCAGATTATTTCCACACATCCCAGAGGACACAGAAGGCTCACAGACTTTCCATCACTTTGCTGCCCAAGGCAAGCTGCTAAGCACTAGCGCTGGGCTGTCTGACCTTTACCGACTGCATTAAAACGTGCCCCTTTGGCTCCCTGTGGCTGACATAAAATGCTTCAAGCAAACCAGGCCGGGTCTTTACTCTAGAGTCCAAAGCAGTCACCAGCATGGGGAAGCATTTGGAAATTGCTATTGCTTCCTAATTAAAACGGGGCAGCCTGTTTATTTCCAGCCGTGCCCAAATCACTGCCAGAAAGAACGGTTCATTTCCTAGACTTGTGGGATTCCTAGCCCGGTTTTCCCCACCTTAAGGGAGGAGACTTGTGATGGAGTGTGCCTTCAAATGGGACCAGCTGGAAATAAAGCCAGGTGAGGTATGCCCACCTCCAGCTGCTGCGTTGCTCGTGCCCCTTGGAGCTCTGCTGTGCCACCAGGCCCTGCCATCTGCTAGGTGGGCGAGGGGGAAGATGCACTCACCATGTTCTGCTGGCAAAGTCGGTAGAACTGCTGCACCTTCTGGGACATCAGGAGCTGGGCACTGCCCACCGCACTCCGGATCTTCTCCAGAACTGGCAGGACACCCAGAGAGAACTCAAGTTAGGGCTCTTGTTTGGGAGTAGACTGGAAGAGCTGAGGCATTATTGACCAGCCATCAGCTCCACCCTCCGAGCTATTTGGGTGTGCTGGAGGGGAGCAGCTCAGACCAACCCCAACCTCCCAAACAGCTAGGCTTGCCCCTCCCTGGAAGACCCTCAAAGTGATAGACCCCTGTTCTCTACTGCTCAACATGCAACAAGGAGAGAGAGAGCAGGGGGACTACGTGTGTATGGGGATGCACAGACAGGAAAACCCCATCTTCCATCTGGGCAAGGGTCTGTTGGCTCTTAACAAGCGCAAGAGCCTTAGGAGACCACCCTTGCTCTCCCAGTGGAGGTGGTGACAGCTGATCACTTGGGTCACTGGAATCCAGATCAGATCAAGCCCTTGGAGAACTGGCTTCCAGGGGGGACCCTACAATGGCCAGACAAGCTGCAAAGGGGCTGTCTCAGCTCCAAGGCCTCCCAGGGAGGCACACCCACTCACACCAGCCAGCCCTCAGGCCTGTGCAGAGGGGGGTTCCTGCCCTGTATCTCCTGTGAGCTGCTGGCCAGCACCAGGGCTTTGTCCTCTGCAGAGAGGACGGCTGGACTTCAGGCAGCCAGGATTCCTTGGGTGCCATTGGCAAGTGCCACACCAGTGCCACGGCTTGGACCTGGCAGCAAAGAGCAAGGAGGCAAAAAGGAGACTAATGAAGCCCAACTGCATGCCCTTCTCCACCCCATCACCCCTAGCAGGGCCAGAGCCCAACCCCCTGATCCCTCTGTGAGCTGGCTGGCACTAAGCACACATGGGCTGTGGGCTCAGCTCCCGCGGGGAACATACCAGGCACATCCGGCTGCATAGCTTTGCTGGTGCTTCCAGGACAGCCCCAGCTGGGTGATGCCGGCCCAGCCAAGACTGGCCCCACAGCCTGGGGGAAATCCTTGGATACTGCCCACCCCCTCCCCACCTCGCCGGGACTCACTCTCCTCTGGTAGGTCGTAGTCCTCAGCCTCCCGCTCCATCTGCTGGCACCAGCCCTCCATCTTCTCCACCTCCGCCTGCAGCAGCTTAATGAACCACTCTCCGTCCCGGTGGCAAGGGGAAGCTCTGCCGGAGTCGGGGAGGCTGCGGGAGCCCCTGTCGATCCAGGAGTCCCGCCGGGGCACCTCCACAGTGTCGTACTGCATCTGGTAGTCCTCGCGGTAGGCCCACTGGCCCTGAGTGTGCACTGTCTTGTACACCGCGTACTGCCGGGTGGACTCAGGCTCCGACGAGTGCCGCTGGAAGGGCCGTCCAAACTGCAACGCTTTGTCCTCCGTGGCCACGGCGAGGCCGGCAAAGCCCTCCAGCTCCAGGTCCGCCTGCACGCCGGCCGTCACGCTGTTGGAGCGCTTGAACCGGGCCCGCCTGCAGATGGGGAGGAGAAGGGGTGATGGAGACAGGCTCCTGTCCCCCAGGGGTGGGTGCAACACCGCCGGGAAAGGTGCATTCAGCATCCTGCAGGGCACTGGCAGAGCATGGAGGGCCGGCACGGCTGGGGGGCCAGGCTGAGGGGCATCGTAAAACTGGGTGTGCAGTGGGAGGTAGGGCTGCTGGCCTGGGCAAACCATCAGCTTCAGCCCAACAGCGGCGCTTCCCTTGCGAGACGCTGCATTTGCACGGAGTTAAGGTTGAGGCTGTGGGGAAAGGATGCTGGCGGCCCCGAGTCTCACCCGCCACCGACCCCAGGCACTGCCTGGCCCTGGCCAGAAGCTGCCCCTTTGCCATTAGACCTGCCCGCCGCGTTCAGACAGGGCTCCCCTCCCCTCCCGGACGCAGAGCGAGGGGCCATGTTGACTCCTTTTACAGCATGTCGGGGAGCAGAGGGAAGCTGAGCTCGGAGGCTCACAAGCTGTTTAGCTCCTGCGCCGTCCGTGGGGACTGCTCGCTAACAGCCGCTTCCTCATGTTCCCTCATTTAAATGCCTTCTCTCTGGCTTGCGCTCGCTAGCCCGTTTCTATGGAAACCAGCAATGGACGGATGCTGAAGAACTGGGGAGAGGGACGTGCGCTCGGCCCCCTTGTTAAGCCACGAGCAGGAACATTTGCAAAGTTCACCTCGGATGCCTCTCAGCGGCGGGGCCACGGCAGGGAGGACGGAGCCAGCGGATATCGGGGTGGGGGCAGTCAAGGGGAGCACCCAAAGCCACCTCCCTCCGTAGGGTCCCTCCCTGTGACACAAGGGGCTCGGGGCAACGCTGAGCAGGCCCCCTAAGGGTCTTCGATCCAAAGAGCCTAGGTGAATCGTGGCCCTCAATGGCCTGGCAGTCACCTGCAGGAGACAGAGGCTCAAATCCCTCCATCTCCCGAAGGCACGTGAACCCACGTCCCAGAAAAGTGCCCCAACCATTTGGCTGCAAGGTCTGAGACAGGGGATTTAACTCCCACTGTGGAGGCTGCTCCATGTTATGGAAAGCACATACCCATTCACCGAGCTGGGGGATAAGAGAGGGAGCGATGGTTTGGGTGCTGAGCTAGGAGGCAGCACGTCTGAGTTCCAGGCCCGGCCCAAACAGGCCTTGTTTGCCCCAGACAAAATGCTGTTGCTTCAGTGAGGAAAAAAAAAAAGTGCCATACTGGTTTGATCCAAACTGAGTTTTTTCAGCCTCTGAACCAAAAATTCAATTCTTTCCTCCATGCAACTGGAGCCTCTGCAACCTCTTGGGCTCTTAGACTGAGCTGCCAAGGCTTGGCCCATCTCATCATGAAACCCTGCAGCCTGGACAGCCTCGCTCAGCCTCCAGCCTGGCAGCAATGGTCTAGACAGGACCAAACCCCTGGCTGTAGGCTTTTATCACCGAGTGATTCAAAACGCTGGAGTTAGGGAAGAACCAAATCTGCAGAACCCAAATCCAGGTCTGGATCGGGACACAGTGAGGACAAGGCAGCACAGTCCAATGGGTAGGTACCCACTACGATTGCAAAAGTTAAGTCAGACGGCTGTGAACCCCTCAGCACCAGCTTAGCCTGCAGGTTATAATATGTTTCGCGAGCGCGTGTTGTTATAGGACGTAGCTCATGTAGTTAGCCTGCTGCACAGGGAGCCATTTGGTGACCGGTGTGAGATGAGTCGGGGCGGTCTCAGCCCGGCTCACAGTGGACAAGCATCCCCAGCACTACCCTCAGCCTCCAAAACAATCCTCATGCTGACTGGCAGCTGACAAGCCCTGGGCTGTTCCTGAATTACCTGCTTGCCCTTCTGACGCCATCAGATCAAACCCAACACGCATGCCAGGGGGCCGGGAGGGGATGGAGGGGCTTGCCAAGCTGCTGCCTGCACTGCCCGTCACTTTATGAGCCAGCAGAGAGACAGCTGTGCTTGGCCGTTGATGCGGGAAGCTAGCACGCACTGTGCTCTTGGGATGCTCGGGAGAAGAGGCACACTATGAATATTTAGTCTGGAGGAGGCATTGTGTGAAAACAATTGCGCCCGTGCGGCGGATTTGCTCAGCCCTGTCTCCTGCAGGGAAGGGAGGATAAAAGCTGCATTTAACCGGTGGTACCTTTTGTCTTCTTCCACCTGCACTCCAATGGAGTGGAATTCCCTTTGGCTCCGGCTTTCTGTGTCAGAGTCAGATATGGTCTCCACCTGCAGTGGGGATCAGAGGGAAAGCTTGTCAGGAAAGGATCTGTGCGAAGCCTCGGGCACATTAGACTCGTGCATCTGAATTTCCCTCCGCCAACACAGCAGTGCCGTGCTGGGAAAGCCACAGAAAAAAATGGCCTGAAGACAGCAACGGCCAGATCGCTCCAGGAGAACTGAACTGTGCTGGGCCCTGTTGGTCCAGGGAGAGGTTTAGGAGCAGGGCACTGCATGGAGGGAGTTTATGCCACCACTGCCTGTTCTGTTGAAAAGGCCTTTTCACACATCTGTCCCAGCCAGAGCTTGCAGCCCCCTGCCCAGCCAGCCACGATGCCCTTTGCAACAGCTCCTGGCAACCGTGACGGTGAGATGTGGGTACAGCAGACCCAAATCTGCGGAGAGTTGGGGCCAGGAGACAGGCAGTTGCCCTGTCCTGGGGCCCTCACCCAGACCTAGGGCACCGGAGACCCCAAAATGTGCTGGATGCTCTGAGAGGTGGGCGATGGCTTGGCTCCAAGTAGGCTTAGGCTCGGACTGCTCCTTGGGCTCTCCAAAGAGCTGAGGCAGAGCAACACCTACCTGAACCCCAATGGATGGGCGCCATTTCCGCTGCCGTGCCAAGCTCCTTAGTTCTTCCCGGCCAGGGATGGCCTTGATAATGAGTGTGGAGGGCTTGGGGGAAGCCCTGGGCTGGACGGGAGGCAGGTCTAAGGAGATGGCCGTCACCTTGGAGCTCTCCAAGCTCTCCATGGAATTGCAGCGAGCCGCAGCCTCCTTGGACCACGAGGGGCTCCGGGCGACCTCGGTGGGCAGGTAGGTCTCATGGGTGGACTCAGTGCTGCTCTGTGCCGTGACGGAGATGATAGGCGTGGCTTTGTTTCCTGGAGGGATGGGAGGTGGAGCTTTTCTGTAACTGAAGGCTGTTGTGGGAGAGGCGCATGATAAAGTTGCATGAAAAAAGGAGACACATTCTCATTTCCGACCGCGCGCGAATGCTGCCGAGAAAACCCACCTCTTCCTCCATCTGCCTCGTGGGGCTCCAGGAAAGGCACTAGGCCCACTGTCCAGACCCCATGAGCATGGCTAAGCTCAGTTACACCCATTGAGGACCTGTCCCCCGTGCCCACTTGCCCTCGGCCCGTGTACAAGTCAGTGCCCACAAATACCGGTAGGCTAATTGTGAGCATGTGCTGAAGGTCATGCTGAGCCGGTTTGCTTTCACACGGGCTCTTGGGCCAGTTCATTCCCATGGTCCCTCTGCTTTATCCTCAAATGGGAGGGAAGATCAATGCGCTCTTGTGCTGGCCACGCCATTGCCATGGCAGCCAGCATGAGCAAACACAGGACAGCAAAAAAAGGGGACGGGAGAGAGACAGAAAGAGAAAAAACAGGAAGGTTCAAAGAGGACAGGAAGGGAGACTACTAAAATAAAATGAGGAGAGATGGACAAAGTGGCTGGGGCACGGGTCAGTGTCTGTCCAGACTTTCTAGGCTTTCCAAGTGATGTACTACAAAGGGGTTGGCCAAGCCCTCAGACAGTCCAGGAGTCATATAACAAGGTGGTAGCATGGGACTTTGGTAGACAGATGTTTGGCAGGGAAGTGGGAAACAGGGTCCCTCTGTGGGAAAGGAGATGGGGGTGTAGGATCCCTAGGTCCTGGCAGTGAAACCAACACCCGGTTCCCTCAAACCCATGCAACAGAGCAAAAAGGGCCCAAGAGCTGAGCCCTGGGGCAGCAGGCCGGTACTCACAGGTGCTGGGCTTCAGGATGCTGCTGGTGATGGCAGGCCCGGCGGGGGCCGACATGGAGAAGAGCGAAAGGCAGTCGTCATCCTGGGAGCAGCCAGCCTGGATGGCCCGCAGGTAGCTGTGGCTCCGCATGCGGAAACAGCCGGGCAGGTCCAGAGCCTCCACAGCCTGCGACTCCACCTCGCCAAAGACAGACTCGCAGACGGCCTCGAACTGGTGGTTCAGCTCGTCGTTGATCTGGTGGGAGAGGTCGGGCGGTGAGAACGGAGGAGACGGGGCAGCTCTGACGGGGACCAGCTCCCAGCTCTGTCCTTCCACCCCACATCGAACTGCACCAGGGAATGAGCCAAACCGGGCCGCAGAGGAGGAATGGAAATGGTTGAGGGAGGTGAATGTCCCTACCCCCAGCCCACTCTTATCCCTGGCCCTTTGGTTCTGCCAAGAGGCACCATCTCTCCCAGGAGAAACGGCCCCTTGAGTTTAGCAAAGGGACAGGGCAGCTCCCTGAGCTCCCTAGCCGACACCACAGCTAAGGGACAGCAAGTCTCGGGGTCCCTGGCAGCACTCAGCTGCCTCCCTGGGTGAGGGGGTGGGTCTTGGAAACTTCAGCTGTGCCAGTGATGCTTTCCAGCGGATGCCATGTTGGTGAGAGGGGCTGTCCTGAGAATTAGGCCAGAGGGATGCTAGCACAACTGGGATCTCTCAGCCTGCCTCTGCCACCATTTCTCAGGACAGCCCAGCATGGAGGGCTCAGAGAAGAGCTCCAAGATCCCCTAGCCAACTGAGATGGCCACCCACATGCTTTTGGGGTGTGGAAGTCTGTCCACTAGGAGCTGGACCAGACCCATCTAACATGAGGCACAGATATTGCTACAAAGCCAAGCTGCCTGCAACCACCAGGATGGATTTGAGCCAACGAGCCAGACAAAAAAGCCACCCAGTCCTATTATCAGGCTACCGGTCCCTGCCACAACTTCCCTGCTATTCACGGCAGCTGCCTCTTCGGGGTCATGAGAATATGTGGAAAAGTGTGGGGCTCAGCTTGGCAGAGGAGCCAGAGACTGAACAGGCCACGCATACTGGGATCCCCCTCCTCTCCTGGAGGAACCAAGACTTGAGGGGCAGTGAAACAAGAATATGATAGGAGCTTGCCGGGCCACTGTCCGTGCTGTACCCATCCTAAGGAGGCATCAGCTAGGCATCGGTCCTCAATGCAGACAAGGGGGTAGGAATTACCTGCCGAGTGGAGGAGGCCTCTGCTACCCACAGAGCATCCTAAAACAACACAGCACAGCCCTGCACGGCCTGAGCTAGAAGCATCAGGGTCAGGGCCGGCCCAGGCAGGGCTGTGGGGGGCAGGTCTCTGCAAGGCACAGGCACTGCTCTGCAAAGCAGGCGAGGGAATACTGATGGGGAGGTGCTTCCAGCAAAGGCCCTGAAGGACCAGGGCAAGGGCACGGGGAAGGAGCAAGGTGAGGGGGAGGGAGCTAAGCCCCATCATGCTTAGGAGCAGCAAGGAGAGGCTGCAGGTCTGTGCTGCCACCTGTGCAACGAGGGAGAGGGCGGCACAGGGCAGGTGTCTGTGCCGCACCGGTCAGGACATCCCGGGTGCTCTCTCGGGGCCATGCTGAACCCAACCCTTTCCCCCATGTTCTGACACTGCTGTCATTCTCCCGGGCTCTGCCCCTACACTGAGCTGGCTGATCCCAGCTGAGTCAGCCCCAGCAGCATCAGCCCCCAGGTCCCAGCCCTGAGCTCCTGTCCCACCTCTCATGGCCTTAGGAACTGCTGCACCCCCATCCTCAGCATCTGAGCCCCAGGGACCCAAGCAGCAGAGGCCTGATCTTTTAACCCACCTGCCAGTCTCTGGGCTGGTCACAACTTCATCTCCATCTCCCCTCCAGCCTCCCTGGCATCCTCAGCACCCATGTGCCAATCTCCCCTCCACTCCAGCCCCTCACGGAGGTGCCTGTAGGGGTGCTGAGCGGGGGTCTTAGGTAAACCCAGGCATGGCTGTGGGTGCTGAGCACCTTCCTCCACCCTCCTCCCACCATGCGAACCCAGGATCTTCGGCAGCTAAGGATGCCAGGCAGCATGGAGCCAAGGGCAGCAAAGGGCCCTGCTGCCTTACCTGGCCAGTGGTGAAGGAGCGTCCGTAGCCCTGCCCCCGAGGGTGCACTCTGGGCGGCGTGCAGCAGCTGGGACAGTTACAGATATATGAATCAGAATAGTGCCTACTTGCAAACCTAATGAGACACAGTGGGAACAAAAGGGGTCGCACCAGAAGCAACACATTCCAGCAGAGCACCTGGAAGCACACCAGCCACGGGGCTTCTGCCTGCAGCCGCTGCAGCCACCGGGTCCTGGCAGCCTGCTCCACCCTTCCCACCATGCATGCACTGCCCCGGGGAACTGCGGAGCAAGAAGGACAGTCCTCATGCCTGCTGGGCAGGCACACAGCCATCCTGGCCAGGCTGAGCCCCAAGCTGCTCAGCGAGCAGTGGCCTAACCCCTCCCCTGTCTGGTTTGGCAGGGAACATGTGTGAGATGCACAGCTGGCTGGGTCTGGAAAGCATTGCAAGTGGCCAATGGCAGGTAGGGATGCAGGGCAGTAGCGTGGGGTTGGCAGACAGCGTGCCAGGGACACTGGGAGAGAGGAGCAACAGATTAACCCACAGGCATGCTCTTACCTGTGCTTCCAGCACTGGAGAGCACATTGGCCATGCCAAACCCATGAAATCCCCTCCACCAGTCCCTTTTCCCAGTCCCATTCCCATAGTGGGGATAAACTGCACCAAAGCAAACCCCTCTGTGCCAGGCTATGCTGGGCTTTCTCTAGGGATGGGCATGCAAAGATCCCAAAGTAGACAAGACCTCCCCCTCAAAGACTCTAAGATACAGACATCCCCTCAGCCCCAACCGGTTTCTTTCAACTTGGGGCTTTGGCCCACCACCCCAGCGTCTCAGGCCTGCACGCACAGACTGCTCACACAACTGGGCTCCCAGGGTGCAGCTCTGCAAGTGACTCCCTGCATGGATCCCTGACTGCAGGACACGTTCCCCAATTCCAAATGCGCTGCGATCGTTGCACAAGCAGCCTCCGTGTCAGCTGCCCCCGCGCACATGCACCTTTACCACGGCCGCGTGTGCAGGTCATGCAAACGCCCAGGTGTTGTGAGCAAGCAGCTCTGAGCAGTGGGACCTCTGAAACCCGCCGGTCATTTTCACAGTGTGTTTCTAGCAGCCTTCCAACATCATCCCCAACATTAAGCCTACTCGCCTGGGGAAGGGAAATGAACGGTTTTAATTGCCTGTAAAAATAAACAGAGGCTGCAAGCCCTCCGTGCCGGCGGCTTTCTCCTGCGACGTGTATGTGCATCACAAGGGAGCATCGGAGTCGCCACCGTGTTGCACGTAATAAATAACAGTCACAGAAGCACACAGGTAGTTAGCTGCGTTAGCCTGAAGCCAGGCGGAAGGCAGGGCAGGGTGGCACCTTGGAGACTAGCTGGTTCAGAGAGGCATGAGCTTTCCCAGGTGATGACCTACTTTGTCAGCTGCTAGGAACGAATGCACAAACCAAGGATTTTGGAAAGCTGGCACCTGTCCGCTTCCACATCCAAGCCCTTCTAAGCCAGCCCAGTGCAAGAAGGGGGCAGCGGGCGATGTTCTCCCTTGACACCTGCAGGTCTATACCTGAACTAAGGAGGTGCAGCCATCCCTGGGACAGGCTTTGCAAAGCCAGCTTTCTGCTGAGGGCTACCCCTTGGAAGAGGAACAGTGCATTTCAGCCCCTGCCCCTTGGCTCCATTTCAAGCCTGCCAAAGCCGAGCAGCCTCAGAGCACTTGCCCCTCCCATCTCAACACCCTGCCTAAATCCCTCTGCTTCCCAACCCTGCAGCAAGCCCCAGATCCAAACAGGTCCAGAGAGGCCGAAGCCCCCAATGCCCTCCCTTACTTGGTCCTGGCCTGGTCGGCGCTGGAGGAACGGCGGTAACTATCCCGCCGGGACGCTGCCTTGGGAGACACCTTGGCACTGGCATCCGAGTCACCGCTGTCGTCGTCCCCCATGGCCTTAATGTAGCTGCCGCTGCGCATGCGCCGGCAGGGGATCTCGCCGTCCTTCCCCGGAGTCGGGTACCCGCCCCACTCATCCTGCGGCACCTGGAGGGAGAACCAGGAGAGGGGCCTGTCAGGAGCCTGGGCTGCCAGAGCAGACGTGGGGTGCAGCAGACTCAGCCGTTCGTGCCAGGACTGCAGTATCCAGGGTCGGACACAGGGGAGAACCTAAGCGAGCGCTGCCTTGAAGAGCGGCTCCTAAACTAAGGGGCATGACCCCAAATGGGGTCAGTCCTAACAAGTAGGGTCACAAGCCCGACAAGCATCCCATTATCCGACCCGAGCTTGGACCAGAAGAGGGGTCACCCATGGTGGTGAAGGGTCGCAAGCCCCATCGTGGGGTCGTAGGCCAGAAAGGGTGGGACCCAGACAGCCCAAAGGAACAGGATGGCCCAGCCACCTCAAGGAGCATCCCCTCCGTGCCATTACAGGTAGGTCCCATCTGTTCCCCACAGGCTGCGCATGCCCCTAGCTATCAGTGCTGCTCTAGGGGTGAGGGAACCGTCAGCCACGGGAAGAAGCCATCCCTTCCTCATCATCTCTGTCAGACGTAGACAGTCCCCTACTTAGGGCTGGAGGAGCTGGGAGAAGCCTCTAAACCTAGCCAACCCTTTGAGACACTGCACCTCAGCCCCTGATACCCTGGCCCCTCTCCTGAGCATCCGTCAGATGGAGGCTCCCTCTCGGCTCTGGAGGAACTCTAACGGGGCAGCTATTGCCGGGGGGAGCTCTGGGATGGCGCCTGGTACAGACTTCAGGCCCAGGCTCTTTCCCAAGCACAGCCTGCCTGAGCAAGATGAAGGCTGTCGTAGAGACTATTCATTCACTGTCTCCTTCCCCCAGGGAAGAGAGGAGCTCATTAGTCTGTCATTAGAAAGGGAAACCTCACATGTACTGCAGAGGCACATCCCTCTCCTCGCAGTCCCGGTCAAGCCCACCCATAGCCCCAGGCGCTGGAGCAGAGACGGGGCTCTGAGGCTGCTAAATACCTTGCACCCTGCGGTGTGCGGGTGCTGCTTTGATGCCCCCAGGAGTGCTGCTGCCTTCTGACAGGCCCCTCCGGCCAGCAGCGCAGCCGAAGTAGCCGGCCAGACCCAGGCCAAGAAATGTCACGTGCGCGCATGCGCGCACACACACACACACACACGTGCCACCTCATGCTGGCAGACTCCGGTGTTCATTCTTACACAGGTTCACGCATTCATCACTCAGGCGCGCACACCACCCCCGTCACTTTCCTTCTCGCACACCCGTGGACATGCACGTGCAATCCCTCCCTCACACACGTGTTCACATACACACACAATCTTTCCCCCTCACACACATATGTGGACCCACCCACATGTACACACACATGCACACATGGACACACACATGTGGACTCACACACACAATCCCATGCATGTATGCACATGTGGACCATCCCTCCACTGCATGCGTGCACACGCACATGCACACACCAGCCCTCTCCCACTCGCACGCTGTCCTTCTCCCACGCTGTTCCTGGCCCAGTTTAGCGGTGCAGTCTGGAAGGGGTTGCCCCAGCCGGCTGGCACGGGCGGCTCCCAGCCGTGACCATGCAGGGGACAGGAGCCTGGTGATGAGCTCATTAGACAGGCAGGTTATTCACAATTTTCCAGTTTGAGCTAAGGAGGTGTGAAACAAATAGCAGCATGGCGCACTGAAGTGCTAGGGGGCAGGCGAAGGGTTCACAGCTTGCACACTCAGGGTCTAGTTCAATCACAGCTCATGGAGCAGTGACAGGTCTTCCCCAGGAGCTAACCCAGCAGTGACAGGCAAGCAGGGTGCAGGGGCTCCGTTATCCCAGGGCTGGTTCCCCCTTGGCCTCTGGGCCCCTGGGCCCCTGGACTCAGTTTCTTAGAGGCAGGTAAGCACAGATGGACATGGATGGAGCCTGGCTTGCCTTCAGGCAGAAGAAAAGGCTTTATTGCAGGGGGGAAAGCAGATCCTATCATTTGCACTTCAGGAGCTGGGGAGCTCTGCAAGGGCCTGTGAGGTGCATGTTAAAGAGCAAGGCAGGCACCGGGGGAGGAATCCTGACAGGCTGCAGCAGGAACCGGAGGCTGGAGGTAGCCCCGAGACTGGACGCAGCTGCAGTAGCTGAGCTGGCCAAGCCACCATCTGTGATGCCTGCCTGGAAAAGAAGCTGGTGAAGGAGCGGGGCAGAGTTTCAGGGGCCTTGCTAACCTGCAGCGAGCGGCCACGGCCTGGCAGCAGCCTCAGCGTGTTCCCTGGTGCCCGTGGGACGGAGGCTGCTGAAACCTGCCCACAAATCGGTTGCTCACAAAGATGAAGAGAGCTGGCTGGAGCCAGCAAGAGCACGGGAGCAAAGTCCCTCTGAGCTTGGGGGCTGTAGTGCTAGGCACTGTACATACAGAGGCCAGAGTTGCATAAAGCAACGCACAGCTGGATTCTGCTCAGCGGCACTCCAGTTCCCATGATATTAGGCTGGCCCAAGCAGAGGGGTGCAGCAGAGAGGACACAGACCCACATGTCCTGCAGGGTGAGCTTGGGCCGGGGGTCCCTGTGCAGCTCGTGGGTCTGACGTCATCAAGGGCTCAGTGAAGCCAGGGTCCTTGGGGCTCCATCCTGCTGTCACCCTGATAACGCCTCCTCGATTTACACCAGACAAACAGAATCAGGCCTCAGCTTGGAAGCTGTGGGGCCAGGGCTGTGACTCCTGAAGCAGGAGGAGCCTTGAGCTGTCTACGCCTGGAGAGGGGCGCTGTCTGTCTGCAGGCTCCTCGGGGAGAGGACAGGGCGTGATGAAGGCAGTAGCCAGGCTCCTTGAGCCTTTGCCCTGCTTGGGGACATCGCTCCTTCCTGCAACGAGCTCACAGCTACGTGCGACTCACTGCAGGGCTGGCTGCTCCGAGGAATTGGAGAGCTCAGCCTGGGTCCTTCGGCAATGAACAGAGGATGTTTTTGCACAAGCTGCCTCTCTCCCTTCTGCCTCCGCTGCTCTGTTAGCTCCTCATTAGAGCTGGGACCCCACTGATCAGGCCTCCATCTGCCTCCGAAAGCCAAGGCCCCTCATTGTTTATTCGGCCGTTATTAGGAGCGAGCGGGAGCCGAGCTGTGCGGCGCTGGGGACTCCGGCCTCTGGAAGCCCCCCGCCGCCAAGAACACAATCCTCTCTTCCTTTAATAAAAGCCTCGCACTTTGTGTCTTTGGAGGATGAGGCTATTATAGCACTGGCATTTCTCTCATCGCACACATCAAGGCGCCAGCCGCCATGCATTGTGGGCAGGCGGGGAAGAGCAAAGCAAAAGGGAAAGACAGCTGTGGCCTCCTCTGCTCCCATCTCCGGAGACTGGCAGCTGGGCTTGCCCTACAACTGAGGGCACCTCTGCGATCCCCCCCACCACCCCAAGTGCCCAAGGGGCCGTCATCCTGGAGCCCACGCTGCTCCCAAAAGCAATACAGGTCCTTGGTGCAAGCCTCAATCTTCCAGCTAATGCAGGGATGGGGCCTTGCTGGGTGGGGAGGGGAGTGCCAAGCGTTTCTGGAGATGCAGAAGTGGACCCAGCATCAGTGGCTCCCTTCTCTCCAAGCCGCTCCTCCAGGAAAAGCTTGGGCTGGTGTTGCCAGATGTTCCAAAAGAGGGCTCCAAAACCCAGAGTCAGGGCAGCGCGGCTCAGGGCCTTTCCCATATGTGTGACGGCAGAGACGGGCTGCAGTAGAAAGAAGAGCACTTTCCTTTGAAAGACGAGTGCTCATTAAAAGCAGCCAGCGCTGGCCAGCCAGCCAGCTGCCCACGCAGTGCATCCCCCCGGGGAGCTCTCGGCAGGAGGGGCTGGTAGGCTTGAGCTTCTGTACCACCACTGAACACAGCAACATGTCCCTACCCTGGTCTTCCTGTCCATCATGGCACGGCCCGGATCCCAGGCTCTCTGCCTCCTAGCCCCACGGCATTAGAAGGCACTGGGCTGCTGCTTCTACCCTCGGAGGCTCCCCATCTTCTCCCCCTCCCCGGTCATCCATGGTGGCTCTACTGGCATAGGTGCTTCACTTCCCATCCTCAGCTCGAATGGGGAAGCATGCTGCTGACTATTAAGATATCATAGCACCGAGAAGTATCCTTCTCATTCGAGTTGAGGACAGCAAGTGGGACACATACAGTACTAAAGAAGTGCCCAGCAGCTCCAATCGTAAGATCAGAGCCCTGCAGAGACACAATGAGACCTCACCCAGGCAGAGAGAGGGAGGGATGATGGAAGCTGCAACCCAGCCCTAACCTTTGTGGGCCACCTACCCCACAGTGGCATCCCTTCCTCCCAGCCTTCTGCTGCTCTCCGGGCACTGCCACCTGCCTTCAGAGAAAACTGCAGTTGATAAGGCTGCGGGGGCAGTGGGTGTGAGAGCCGGGATCAGGGGGACCGGCTCCAGCTGAGGCTGCTAAGGACTTTGGAGTTCGCTTGAGGCACAACCCAAAGCAGCAGATAATGGTGTAGCAGGCTGGGGAGGAAGGGCCTCAGAGCAGGGGGCTCCCAGGCAGACAGTGCTTGCAGGGCGTGGAAATGGCACGTATGATGCCTTGGGAAATCTGACCCTGAGGGTGCCAGGGAGCAGCGCTAGCACGGGCCTGCTTCAGACACCTGCCAGTGGCCTAGACAGGCCCCACTTCTGGGCGGTTCTATTTTTGGCAAGTCTGTCTGTGTGAACTGGGAATGAATCCCTTTCCCACTCTGTGCCTCAGTTTCCCAGTCTGTACAATGGACCTAAGCAGCCTATAGTGACCCAGGCAAGATGCTATGAGGGCCTGCAGGGGTCACGGGCACCCTGAGATGACAAAAGGCAAAAGCCTACATGTGGCCCCACTCTGCAGCACCCTCATACTCATCCCCACGCGGCGGTCCTTGCCTAATCCCCCAAAGCCTATTCGCGATGCCTTGAAAACCCTCAGATGGGGGATTCCCCATCCAAGAACTGGCAAGAGAAGGGCGGGGGGGTAGCCCTGAGGTTGTGCCAGGTCAGCAATAAGTTCCCCTCTGCCACACAATCCAAGAGAAAGGACCAAGCAGAGGAGATGACTCCAGTTGTCTTTCTTGCACTTCCACGGCACAAAATAGGAGTCCTCGGCTGGGCTCTGCAGAGGGCACCGAAGCCCCTCAGGGAAGGCTGGGACACGGGTCAGCTCCAGCGCTTTCTCATGCTGTCCTGACCACGGCACCTTGTTCCCACCTGCTTGCCAGCCATGGTGCTGGGCAAGGCTGCCCTTGCCCCTAGCAGTGCCCACAGGGGATGAGAGGATCTCCAGGCGGACTAGATGTGATCCCAGGATCTAGAGCCACCAGGCTCCTTGCACTGTCCCACCCCGGGCTCCTGCCCCAAGAACACTCCTTACCTGGAGGTACTGATAGGCTCGGTCTTTGGCCTTGGCCTCCTGCAGCATCAAGGTTTTCTCCTGGCTGCCTCCTGAGCTGGGGTACGCCTCCCGGGCCTGGCTGACCGTCATGGTGTGCCAGGCGCTCCTCTTCAGCGTCTGGCCGTCCAGCGACATGGACATCCCGGCACAGGCCAGGCACTTGCCCTCCCCACCGCTCTTGAGACTCTTCAAGGTCAAGTCTCTGAAGGCACTTTCGGGCGCGTCCACACAGTACTGGGTGCCCTGGTCCACGGCGTGCCGGCCTGACACCATGTAGCTGCTGTCGCTGTCCAGGTTGTCGTCGGAGCTCCACCAGCCCATCATCTTGGTGCGGTGGCGAGAGTCCAGTTTGCGGTCCTTGCTCTTGCTCCGCTTGCCGTGGCGGGACTGGTGATGGTGGTGATGGTGGTAGCCGTCCCCTCGGCCCTCCATCTTGGTGCCGTTGTACTCCCGCTTGGCCGGGGCCTCCAGCGAGTGGGACTTGGCAAAGAGCTTCTGGACGGAGTGGACCAGGTGGCGGATGCGGCTGGGGCTCTCGCTCCGCTGCTCCGTGGTGCTGGCCCGCTGGTACTGCAGGGTGTGGAAGCCGTCGTGGTGCAGCGGCAGCTGCTTCTCGAACTGGTCCAGCAGGGTCGGGGGGAGGCGGTTGATCTTGCTGGAGGGGTGGGTCGCAGCCATGCACTCATCACACGAGTCGTACTGCTGCGGCGTGTGGTGCATCCTAGGGAAGGTGCTGCTGCTGCTGGCTGACAGCGGTTCGGTCAGGCTCATCGGCCCGCCCGGGCACTCGGGGCTCCGAGAGGGGCAGTAATGCTGGTCCAAGGAACAAGGCTCGCTGGGGCTGAGGAGATATGACGGCCTGCCTTCCTGGCCATGGCGGATGAAGTCCATGGGCTGCTCGCAGTCCTCTGGGATGCAGTGGCAAGGATGCCCCGTGGAGTGCTGTGACTGGCTACGCTCCCCATGGTAGCCCTTCATGGTGTCAGAGCCCTACGCGTAGCCACCGCATTCTGCAGGGTTGTCCCTGCCGGGTCACCTGCAAAGACAGGACAGGTACATTAATCGCCTCCCGAGCCCTCATCACGCATCCAGGCCTTGGGCCCACGTTTCCAAACCCCCAAGCTTCTGCCTCATTCCCCAGCCACGACAGAGAGCCAAAGGGGACCTTTTCAGACCTGCATAGCTATATGGACCAAACGTATGGTCCAGATGTTCCCCATAATAGCCAATCAGCAGAGCTCTGCTGGCTTTGAGGGAGGATCTGGACATTGCATCTCAGGATTCAGCCGCGTTTGCAAATCAAGTCTGAAGGGGCTGCAACATTGCAGGTGCCAAACGCGGCGCCTCTAGCCAAACAGGCTGAGATCCCCGGCCTCCAAGTCTTGCCTCCCTGTGGAGCTGGGTAGAGGACAGCAACTCCATGATAGGAAGGGATTTGGCTTCATTCAGAGCAAGAACCTGAAGCATCGAAAACTCTCCTACAAAGCAAAATGCTGGGAGGGGAAGAACCCGTGGTTTGAACCGATCAAAATGGCTCGTTGCAACATAACCCAACTGCTCGGGTTTTGACCTGGGTTTCTCAAATGGAGCTCAGCATCACACTGCCCTGCCAGACTGGAAGCATCAGCGCAAATGGCCGTTGCAAGTAGAAAACCCCGAAGCTTGCACAGTCCTGAAATGTTGGAGCTGGAATTTGCAAGACGGGCAGAACTTTGCGGCTGCTTTCTCCCCTCTCCCCGCCCCGGGTCCCCAGCAGGCAACCGCACAAAGCCTTTCCGATGGCAACGGAGCGGCCTTTTCCGAGGGAAAATGGTTCTGGCAAAATGTTTTCCCCCCCCCACCAGCTCCACTCACGTGGCTGCTAATGAGCTGCGATAAGGAGCTGTAGGGAAGAGAGAGGCTCCGCTGCGATAGGAGATCTCAATCCCTCCCCGGCCTCCCTGCAGCACTTCAATCAAGCCGTCCAAATGGCCCTTCTTCAATGTTCGGGTGGAGGTTACGGAGGTATTTATAGCAGCTACCTCATACCCTCAGGAGCCGATCGGCTCCTACCATTTATCAAAGCACCTGCCGTTCTCCATTCAAGCCAAGCGAAATAATAGGAAGAAAGAAACTGAGCAAAGAAAGTTAAACTGGATCCAGGGCATTTTATTCCACGGTAGGTTTGGAGGGAACAGCCTGGCTCTTCTCTCTAACAGGCTTCCCCCTCGGGCCATGGGGGTGCTGGCATTTATCTCACGTTGCCCTTTCCTGACTCTTTGCTCAAGCATTGCCAGGGCCTCATGTCAGTCAGAGATCCCAGCCCTTGCTGGAGACTGGCCCCAAACTGTGCCCTAGAACAACCCATGGAGCACTTGGCCCCCAGCCACTTAGAAGTAGGACAACCCTGTGTTATCCCAAGGGACCAGCGACTCTTCACACCGCTCCTGGCCTTTGGCGAGTCTGTCAGCCCCAGGGGCTGCAGGTGAGAAAACCATTTCTCAGTTTCTCATAAATGAGGGAGTCCCAGCAGCAGCCAATGACAGGGCCTGGAGAGGAGATGAGATGCTTTTGTTCCTGCCATCCTGAGCAGGGTTAGACCTGGTCAGTGCTGGGGCAGGAGACCAGAGGGATGCTGGTAGCCAGGAGAGGGAGTCGTGTCACCCTGCTCCATCCTCCAAAATCAGAAAGGGCCTCAGCTAAAAAGGACAGTCCACTGTGCATCCCAAATCACCAACCCTGCTGTGAAAGCCCCAGTGCCTATGGGTGCCTCCCATAGCGCCGCCCCTCACTGGGGATGCTGAAACATGCAGCCACGGTCTTGTCCCTTTGCAGTCTCTAAAGATCCCAAGTCATTTTCCCAACAGCAGTGTGAAGCCCAGTGGCCTGGCCAAATGGAGTCATTATAATCAACCACCTGACCTCTTCCGTACTTTGCCAAGCAGGTATGAGATCCGCCTTCACTTCCCATCCCAAACTGATGAGCAACACTGCAGCCATTCAACAGCTGTCACCTTCCACCCTAGAGGTAGCCAGCCACATGCCCCTGGCCTGGGAGAACAGTACCTGTAGGTATAACCCATGAAGTGCTTTGGGAGGACAGGTGCTGCAGGGCTGGGTGTTTTTATCCGCTGCCTCTCAACTGGAAGGAGCCAAAAGAATTCTTCAAATTAAAAGCCATCGTCTCGGCTGGAATGTGACATGGGTTTATTGTTATTAATGGCCATAATAATGCTGTACTCTGAGCCAGGCCAGGTTCTTTGGGTAGATGTGACATCTTTTATTAGACCAATTGGGAAAACAGTCTCTGCAAGCTTTCGGGCACAAGCACCTGGCATAGGGAGTCTCTGCTCTTGTTCTGGGATCCCAAGGAATGATAGACGCTAAAAGTGCAACAGGAGGGCAGTGAAAATGTAAATAGGTGGGAATTAGGAGAACAAAAGGTAGAGAAGGGAGGGAAGGGGACATGTCAAAGGTAAGCAAGGGAGCCTGCTGCAGTTCAGTTCTCCAGCTACTCAGTTGGTCCAATAAAAGATAGCACATCTACCCTAAGAACCTCACCTGCCTCTGTCCTTAGACCAACACGGCTGCAACCAAAAACCTTACTCGGAGCCAGCCACTCACCACAGCAGATCTCAAAGCAGTTCATGTGGGGAGGGAGGGCAGTGTCATCACCCCTGTGCTGCAGGAAGGGAATCAGAGGGACAAAGTGACTTGGCCAAGGCTGGCCCGCAGGCCAGAACGGAGTCCAGGTCTCCGGAGCCCAGACCCGTTCCAGCCCCAGACTAGAGAAGTGCACAGCAGCTTCCAGGGAGGTGCAGTCTGGAGGATGGAGAGCAAGGTTAGCCACCCAGAGGCCCTCGGTCCTAATGCTGGCTGGCTGCAGGGACACAAGCAAGTCATACCACTGCTTTGCCTCACTTTCCCTGTCTTTAACTAGGGAGCATTCACTGCCTCCCAGGAGGGGCTAAGGTCAGCGTGGTAGTCTGAAAGGGCGCCATCAGTGCTAAGTGCTGTGGAAGCTACAGAGAAAAAGGGGGATTTAGGGAAGAAGAAATTACCTCCCTGGAGAATGGGCAGGACATGAGACTGCCCAACCGTATCATTGCAGGGATCCTCAGTGAGCACAAGCAGCCAGGGAGACTCAGTCCCACCCCAGCACACACCCCAACACTCAGGTTGGGGCTTTACTTTCTGGTTCAGCTTTGCTTGGCGGTCTCACGTGCCAAAATCAACCCAGACCCAAACTGCTTAGTCGGCGACCACAGCCCAGGCAGGAAGCACAAGAGCACTGCAAGGCCTATGACAGTCAGCCCATGTCTTTCCATCCCAACAGAGCACTGGCAGCAAACAGGGCCTTGAGATGCAGGCACCGAACTGGGTCTCCACGGGCTGGCTCCATCTATCAGGTCTGCTACCAGCTTGACCTTGAGCAAAACCCTTCGGAGGACCCGCTGTGACCCCTGTGAGAAGTGTGCCGATGCCTGGCGTGCAGGAAGGTATTTCTCAACCCTTTGAAATCCTTCCCAATCAGGGAAGGGAGAGGAGGGGGGAACTTGCTTTTCAAGCCTCTATAGTAGTGTCAGCTTTAGGGCTGTTTTCTATTTTCCCACCCTTTTTCTCTGCCCTATTCTGAGTCTTTGTAGCAGCACGTGAGAAAAATAAAAAAGCCATCTCCACAGACACAAGAAACAAGGTCAGACTATTCCCCCGGCACCGTTCTCTGGGTTTAGTTCACGTGGGAGCCTAGAAAACACAAGTTGTGGTTTAATAATTATTAATGCAGACTAAATCAGGAAGGAAAAAGGTAAGCAAGGGGAAAGCCACAATGGCAACATGCATCCTCGACAGACAGACAGACAGTAGCTTCCCCAAGAGCAGGCAGGCAAGCCGGGTGTATCCTATCATATCAGTAGCTTAAGAATAAGCAGCTCGTCAGCAGGCCAGAGCGCCTGGTGCTGCCATAAAGTATGAGTAGGACAAATAAATTCAGTGGCACTAAGGACGTTTTTTTTTTACAGCTGCCTTTTTAAAGCAACCGGAAGTGTCTTGCCTCGGCGGTTTCATGTGGCCATAAAAATCAAATTTAATACATGCAGGCACTTGGCAAAGTTCCTCACACACAGCTGTGCCATTGCCCTTGAAACCTGACCCACAGCTCCCCAGCCATCCCAGTCCTGGGCTCCTTCTGCTCATCAGCACCAGCTCCTCAGCCCTGACCCACAGCCCCCCTGCGATCTGAGCCCTGGGCTCTTCCCACATCACTGCCAATGGCTCGTATCACCCAGGGCTCCCACAGACACAGGCCCTTCTCTCTTGACATGCAGAGTCCTATACCAACTCCCGTTGCCCCCCATTTCAACAGCAGTGCACGAGAGCTTGAAAGGGCTGGGCAGCAAATGGGACAGTCCCAAACCAGCCAGCCCACCCGGTAACTCAGCATTTGAGTTACCAAAGCTAATGATGCAGGAAAGCGTCCGGTATGAGCCAAGATTGGGAACATCCACCAGTAGCGAGACACTAAGAAGGCTCAATCTGTGTAGTCCATCCTGGGGCAGGTGAAAAGATGGCTTGTTTGTGGTTGGCAAGCACACCACCCCCCCACAAAGACACCCGCCATGAGGTGGTTTTTGAGAGTGGATAAAGGCAGACCAAGGTCCAGACACCAGGAAAATAAGACAGTAAATAAGATCTCCATGCTTGGATTGGAGACTGTGGAGTCTCCATCCTCCAAGGTTGCAGACAAAGCCTTGGCTGGGATGATCTAGTTGGGGCTGGTCCTGCTTTGAGCAAGGGGTTGGACTTTGTGACCTCCTAAGGTCCCTTCCACCTTGGAAAGTGGCTGATGACTTATCTGCCCCATCAAGCTGAGCAGGGATCTCGGGTAAGGCTCTGTGTCAAATGGGACACTCAGCATGGCCCCCTCCCGCTTTAAAGAGCTGTGAGAAGCGGCTGGGAGAACACACAGGGGGAAAAAGCTGAAAGCAGCTGATAGCTAGGACGCGGCAAAGAGGGAGGGATGGCGAACTGGGCTGCCACGGACGGGGAAGCGAGGCATTCACAGACTGCCTGCCACAGCCGCTCATCGTGGCACAGGATTCCCCGCGAGATGCAGGCGCAAGAAGGCGGCAGCTCTGCGCTGGAGAGCACAACGCTGCTGCTCGTGTCCTGCAGTCGCAGCCCAAAGCCCAAGCATGATGCAAACAGCCTGGGGCTCGGGCGGCAGAGCGCACACGAGACTGCGTGCTTTTGACTTCATTAGGATCCGTCAAAGGGCTGGCTTTGTTATGACTATAAATGAGGAAATTACTTATTCTCCAGCGTAGCTTGGCTAATTAACAGACGCCATTAGCGATCTTGTTAGCATATTTAGCAAGGGTGCCTTGGGCAACCTGTCTTCGAGATCATACGTTAGGAAAGGTAAACTGCACGTGAGACCAAGGTAATTGCACAAGTGATGGCTCTGTACAGAGACAGGGAGAGGTGGCTGAAAGCATCCATCTTCCCCTGTTGGCTGCGGGCACTTCTTTGATCCATTTGCTGTGGCCAGGAAGCCTCCATCCCTGGTAACCTGCAGCAGGGCTTTGAGTCTGGTATGGGTCACACACAGCACGTGAGAAGAAGAGCCCAGTGATGCTGTGGCCACCTGCAGTCACAGCCACCCCCAGTTCAATCCAAGCCCAGCTTGGAAGTGGGGTGGGGTGGGAAAAACAGACTTTAGTCCATCTGACAAAAGCCTGCAGGATGGATTTCAGCAGAGCTCTGGGCACTTGCAGGAAAGGGAGAGAGCAGGAGCGAGGCGCATCTGCAGAGCAGTGCATTGGGGAGCTCTGGGCTGGGGTAGCAGGGTGAGACTGCGGCTCCGCACAGTGCCCGCATGGCCCCACGATGCCTAGCCCCCACGGGATGCCCTCTCCACGGCTCTTCTCTTGCGAGGAATCCCCCAGCCTTAGACCATCAACTCAGGTCCACCTCCTGGCTGGATGACGAGGCCTGGCGGAGTGACAGAAAGGCCAAGGGGGAGACGGCCCTTTACAGTGCCCAGTAAAAGGCTTCAATCCTACTGACACGGGTGCCGTCACCCCAGGGACAGAGCAGGCCTGCGCGGAGCCGGGGAGAGGGGACAGGACCGCCAGCAGCCCACGTGGCCTCAGGCACAGAATGACAACCCCTAGGAACGAGTCTCCTCTAACAAGCTCCTTTCCTTCCCTTTCTTCCTCTCCACAAGGCTGGATGTTCGGTCGCGCTCGCCTGCTTCCCTCCCTGGCAATCTGACTCCTGCTCTAACGAGGCTCCTTAATTGCTCCATCTGAAGCTTAGCCCAGTACAATGGACGACAGCTCTCTTCCTGGCGGAAGCTGCTGAAGAACGAGTCCGTGCCCAGCTGCCGGAGCCTCGTGGCATGGGCAGGGCTCTCTCGTGTCACCCCACCGAGCTGGACAGGTGCAGGCCCCTCAGTCCTGTAGACAGGGCAAACCCAGCATTAACAAATCCAAGTTATTTATTTATTAAAATGGCCACAATCCTGGCTCCCCAGCCCTGCTGATGTGAGCAAGAGCCGAGCATGAGGCACTGCAGAGACAGAGCGGGCAATTAAAAGCAGAGAGCTGCTCAGTGGATCATGAGCGGGCCCCAACGGGCCCTGCCTGGGCTCTGGCGACAGGAGATGCCAGCTTAGCAGAGAGAGGGACCAGGGAGAAGACCGCAGGTACAGGGAGAGGTCGGAGCGATGTTCAAAAGGGGCAGCTAGCCTGGAGCAAAACCACAGGGCTGAACCCAAAGCCTGGGTCCAACATCATCCTTGGCAGGAGCTCCCAGCACCAGCCCAGCCTGTGACTACCTAAAGAAGGGGCTGTGCCAGTAGCTCAGCCACTGGGTTGGCAGCCTGGGGAAAGCTCTGGGCAGGGACTTATGAGCGTCCATTCCTGGATCTGCCCAGGATGCCCGGCCCCATTACAATAGCCTACAACCCCCGCAAACTCTCCTGGCTGGCAAGCGGCTATGGCTCATGCCATGAATTCTGAGGGGCATTTAGACCTGGATTCATAGCTCAGCCCCATCTCTCACTCCAAACAATAAATCCACCTAGGGTGCTAAGAGCAGCCTCTTCCCCAGAGCAACGGGTGATTTGCAGACTTCATCACAGTGTCTGCACTTACACACGGCCAACGGCGAGCAGCAAAATCTCATACCCTTGGAATAAACTGAGCCCCGCAGGGAATGGGACACAACCTACCATGGCACAGAGGAAGGTACCCTCCCCCCAGGTATGAACATGAGCAGGGGGTCCAGCTGGCAAAGGGTAAAGGTGGCTGGACCAGTGTGGCCGGCGTGATGAATTTAAAGAGAAGCTTATAAAAACTGGAATGAGAAATGAGATGGAAAGCCTTGCGGAGACCTGCAGTGAGCATGGCAGGGCATTGCCTGCCTGGGCTGTGCAGGAGACAATGGTATGTCTTCATTAGGATACGCAGAGTGGAGCAGCCAGGAAGAACAAGAGCTTACAGGACAGGTCTGGCAGCTGCTGCCATGGGGAGATGAGCGTGAAGGCTCCCTGCTTGGGCAAGTCCCAGCCAGAGCAACGACATTCAGAACCCAGGCCTTGAATGGGGGACTAGCTGGTCCTCTCTGCCCATCCCTGGCACAAGTGCCCCTTCTGCAAGGAGACAGACACCGTTGAACAGTGGACTTAGCCAAGACATGACTCACTGCCCCACCAGCATCCAGATGCCACCAACCAAGGAGGCCGCTTGGTCCCTCTCTCCCCCCCGACCCCCACTGCCTCCCCTGCCGGGTCAGAGATCTGGCCACGGAGATGGGGTTTCTCAGACTCCTCCACTGGTTCCTGCCCATGGGGATGGCTCCCGTGCCCGGTGCCACCTGCTCTTCCCCACTAGACAAGGGGAAGCATGGAGATGGAGATGTTATCATGGCTGCTTGATTTTCTGGCCAGCACTCAGCAGGGGCAGCGTCCAGTTTTAACCCTTTCACAGCTGCTGATAAACTAGCAGCAGTTTTTGGCCAAGCCGTGAAAAGCTAATGTCTAGCCAGCAGCAGCTATGAGAAAGCTGACAGTAGCTTTGCTGGAAGCAACCAGAAGCTGGCTGAAGGCGAGCGAGCCGGTCCATGCAGTCAGGATTCAACCACGACACTGGGAAAATCCATTTCTTCTTCATGCTGCCCTGCCAAGACAAGGTATGCATCTTCCTTGGCGCACGTGGTGTGCTAGAAATAACAGCATATGTGTGGAAACGACAGAAAATGAGACTGGCAGGGCCCTCAAGAGAGCATGACATCCAACCAACTGCTCCAGCAGGGTCAGCCCAGTCTGTACCAGCCCAGTCAGATATTCATCTGTCCTGCAAACTCCCAGTGACAGGGACTCTGCCCTCGCACTAGAGCACCTGTTCCTCACTTAACCAGCCTCCGAGCTAGACGGCTCTTTCTAGCAGCTGACAAAATCTCCGTTGCTGCAATTTCAGCCCATTACACCTTGTCCCGTCCCCTGTGGACACAGAGAACAAGCAATCATCATCCTCTGTGTAACAACTCTTTTTGTATTGAAGACTCTTATCAAACCCCCACTCAGACTTCTCCCCTCCAGACTGGATAATCCCAGATCTTCCTGCCAGCCAGATACATGCACAGCCTGCCCTGGATTTATGTTAGGGAAGATGTGTCAAAGAAACCTCCCTGGCACTCAGGCTGGGAGGCAGCATGGTTTACGATAGCCCTTGCTCCCTGCAGAAATTCATTTCCAGGCTGGGTCCAGCACTCCACCTCCCCACAGAGAAGAGTTTCACAAGAGAAACCTCATTGGAAAATGTCACCATCTAGCACTTAGAGCAAGAGATAGGAAGGCAGGATGTCTGGGTCCTTCCACGCTGGCTCTGCCTCTTTCCCTTCAGGAGGGGAAGGCACTGACCTCCTTCAACCGAGCTGGTTTTGGAGAGAGGATACTATCAAACAGTCACCAAACCTGAACACCAAAAATATGGCAATTCTAGTTTGTGCGGCAGGAATCCTACACTTACCTGCTGTCTGGCACCAGAGCCTCTTGAGCATGTGTCATAAGCCCCATACTGCAGTCACCTGCACAACGAACTTGCCACACCAGGCAGCAGCATTCCTGCCTAAAGTGTGCTGCTTCGTTTGAACAGCCCCTGAACTGGAAGTGGCACAGCTGCACTCACACAGTGCTGAGGGCGGGCTAACGAGCATCGCTGAGGGTCTGGGCTAATGACTCCGCGGACAAGCTAACTAGTTTGCATGCAGCCCTGCTCCAGCATAGCTCAGGAGGCAGTTTGGCATGCAGAAGGGCACTGATGCTTGGCACGGCGAGTTGGTGGCATAGGCACACTTTGCAAGTATGAAAGCTCTAGATTTGGGCTATAGAAGCAGCAGGGCTCCGGTTGCATATTCACTCCCCCGCTCCCCAAGTTTGTGCAGCACGGAGGATAAAGGCAGCTAGACCAGGAGGGAAAGTGCTCACTGCGACGCAGGGGGGACAGGTTAGGGACTGGACTTCAAGCCGCGGCAAGGGGGACAAGTTCTGCTCTGTTTCTGACCCATTGCTCCTCTCTCCCTCCTGCATTTGTACAGCATCTGGCACAGCAAGGGCCTGGGGTTCCCCAGCGCTGCTGCAAAGCAGCCAGTCCATTGCTGTAGACAGCCGTGCTCCCCCTCGCATCAGGCAGTGCAGTGCAGTGCTCTGCACGCTGAGCCGAGGCTGGGGGTGGCAGCCGGTTGCGAGCCTCGGTGGGGCGAGAGCGTGGGAGCAGAGGTATCAACGCCTGGCGTGGAGGGAGGAAAGCCACCCCGCTGATTTAAATATTGCGACTGCATCGGCAGGCGCGAGTCAAAATAGCGGAGCAGCCCATGATTACGTGCTGCCCGGGCTTTTGTGCCGGGGAATGAGATGAATTAAACAAAGCCAGGCTCGGGGCCTGCGAGAGCAAGGCAGCTCTGTAATTTTCTCATAAAGCGCTGTCAGCACCGGGGAAGAAGAGCCCTGAGGAAGCCTTGTAATGAAGCCAGGCAGCGCGTGGGCAGGAGGTGGGGGCGAGCAGCACCACGGTCCCCAGCCCCCATCCGGAGCACTGGGAGGGGTGGGGTGTGCAGTAGTGCCCCCCGGGGCCTTCCTCACCCACCCTGGGATCTGCCACAGCCAGGACAGGACGGGATAAGCAAATGGCCAGCTCAAGGCTGGGGGTGGAAAGGTCTCAGACCGGCCTCGAAGGATGGGGGGAGAAGTGGGAGGAGAGGCAAGGGAGGGATGGGCAGATCTGTCCCCAGGGAGGGTTGCAAGCTGGGGATGGGATGGAGGAGTCAAGAAAGAGAGAGGAGAGAGACAGAGAGAGAGATGGGGGTGCAGCAGGACAGCCCAGGGTGTCCCTGCCAGGCACAGCACCATGAGCATTGGCTCTGCCCCTGAGGAGCAAGGCATGGAAGAAAAGTGGGGAGGGGACTTTCAGTACTGGGCTAGAGGAGACAAGGGAAGATTTCCCTTCCTCAGCGCTGCAGAGGGTGGGTGGAGGAGCATCAGGACGGGGTACAGAGCAGGGCAATGGGCTCTTGCTAGGGAGAGGGTGGTGGGACAGCAGGGAACGGAGGTGAGGGGACAATGACAGCCCAGCAGCATAGCCCCCTAACATTGCAGCAGGGATACCTGGGATACTAGCAGGGACCCAGCCTGCTGGATAGGGTCTGACGGTCACCCAGCAAACCAAAACAGATCAGCGGGAAGGGAATGCCCCCTGGCTGATCTCCACCCTCTCAGATACCCTGCATGGCATAGCCCCTACCCACCACAATGCAGCACAACCCCCTGCATGCCAGCAATCCCTGTGTGCCCCACCCCGTGAGCCTGCACCCAGCCACCCGCCTGCTAGTGCCGTGGGAGCCAGGGCTAGCCCCAGAGCCACCCCCTGAGCACCCAGGGAAACACAGTGAGTGCAAGGGATCTGGCTTGACCCCCGCCCACCCCCAGCCCTGCCCACCACAGCACGCACACCCCCCAAGCCGGCCTGGCAGCGCCATGCATCACGGCCACTGCTCAGCACAGCAGCCTTGGCAGGATTTACAGAGCACATGAGCTCTGCTGCATGGCAGTGATGCCTCAATTACTGCAAGCTGTGTGCAAGCCCAGCCAGCATCAGCGCCCAGCCTGGGCGTCACATGCACGGCACCAGGGCAGCCTGGGGACCAGCCTCACTGGGGCTGGCTGAACAGTGGCAGGAGAGGCCCAGGTGCCAGCAAGCCACGAGTGAGGCCACTGCGTGGATCACAGCCCACAGGTCAGAGCTGGAACCCCAGTTTCAGTGAAAAGAGTGGCCACGGGCCCCCCAGAGACCAGGATCCAGGCTCCTCTCATGCCCAGTGGGCACTCAGGGGCAAAAGCAGCATCGCTGCAGAGGCTAAGGCTGGAACTAGAGTCGCGGTGCTGCACTTTCCTGGGGAGATAAGGGTCATTTCAAGGACTAGTGCTCAGAGAGGAGCCGGCAGGACCGATAGGAGAGCGATGCTGCTAATGGAAAGCTGCTGGGGACAGCATGCGGGTGCTGATAACGGGGATCATCACCTCCCTCCCTGCCAGCGGCTGCTGCTTCTCATGGTAATACCACCTTCCACAAAGCCTCTCCAGCCAGGCGTGTCAGCGCCAGCCCCGGCTCACAGCAGCCCCTGCCAGGCATGGCCCTCTCAGGAGCCTGCAGCAGGTGGGGACGGAGCTGGCTGTATCTGGACAGCTCAAGGGCAGAGAAATCCAGCAACAAGTGGAAACAGCAAGGGACTGGTCCAACCAGGAGCCAAGGGGGACGACAGGCAAGTGAACTGGGAACACAGAGACAACTGCTGACCTCCTCCAGAAAGCAGGTTGCGGTCCAGCAAGCGCGCCAAGGAGACCTCTACAACATCCTCCCAGCCTCGCGGACCACTAGCTGCTCAGAGGACTTGGTCCCATCACTTCCTAAAAGGGCCTAAATTTGGACCAAGTCCCCACAATCTGAGCTGCTTCTTTGGTGTGCAGCTGTGGCTGGAGATCCTATCGCGTCCCCAGCTCAGGGTAGAAACTGCCCCCTCATCTTGCAGAGCCAGACAATGGTCCATGATTTGGGAGGCCCTGGGTTGCCATCCCAGCTCTGATCCCCTGGCAGGAGGCTCCCCATGAATCCAGCCCCCGGTTCCTTTCATTCCTCCTTGCGAGGGTGGGGTGGGATTTAAGGCTCATTTCTGGACGCCTCATCGCTAGTAGGCCAGAGATGCGAGGGGAGGACATGAATCTGCTCCCCAAGCTTGGGTGAAGCTCAAGAGGGGCCTGTTTTGCTTGCCTAGCATCGAGAGGCAGGCCAAGATCATGACCAAGTGCTTCAACAAGGAGCTGCTCTGGACTTCCAGGAGCACGGGCTGCGGCGTGCCATCACCCAGTGCTGTTCTCGCTTCCCCTGCACATGGGGGCTCCTCTCAGCCACCAGCCCTCCTTGCCCACTGGCTGAGTCACCGCCCCGAGCGCTCCAGAGAGCCCCGTGCTTTCTTGACTCACAGATCAAATGGGGCCCCATGGCACATGGCCCAGCTGAGAGGCAGAGACTGCTTCAACTTCCCTGCACCCAACAACCTGGATGCGTGGGTCCGCCCAGGGGCATCTTTATCTCCTCCTCCAACTCATCATTTAATCCAGGTCCCTGCACTCAAACACTTCCAGAGAGCTAGGGAGAGGGGCGGCCTCCAAGCAGAGATCCAGACCCCCATGCACAGACAAGCCCCAATGACCTCCCATGCTGCAGACCTCTCGTCCCCGACGAGTTACTCCAGGGGAAACAGTGCTGGCTCTGAACCCCTCCGCCCCCCACTCCCCCACATCACGGATCGATGGCACAGAGACCCATCTACTTCAATAGCAGGCATTCCCCAAAGACGGGCAGCTTATCACCGCTCTTCCACTGACTTCAGGCAAGCACCCCTCTGCCTCCACTACCTCAGCTCTCCTTGCAGGAGAGGGTGCCAGGCCCCATTCCCCACAGACTCCCGTGCACCAGGGTATTTCTGAGGCACCCTCAGACACATCTACCCTCTGTCATGTACTTGATCCTCCTCCTGTATGGGTGCGCTGCTGTGTACTTCCCTCAAAGAAGGAGCTGAGAAACATGCCTGGCCTTGGAGCAGCCAGTAGGGAGGCATTTGATGGGCTGAGTTCCCATTGGGAGTTCAAGCCACAAGGCCAAGCCCAGCACAGATGAGATTTCCCCTCATTCTGGAAAGGCTTCCCCATGCCAGACTTGGGCCCATCCAGCTTCAGGCAATATTTCAGATAGACCTTGGTCCTAAGGGGCCAGTTCAACCCCCCAGCCAGGGAGATGGAGTTCATTAGTGACTCTGGGTGAGGAACCTGCTGCAGATACTTGGGAAGTCAGCAGCTAGAGGCAGAGCGGAGATGGAAACACAGATCAGACGCATGGAAAACCTGGTCACACGCCCCAGACTCCAACGCTTCCAAAAGGAGAGCGAGGAACAACCCCACAATGGGCAGAGAAAGGGTGATCCGATACCTCCATCACCAGCCCCACCAAATTCCCACCCTCGACCCCAAAGAGAAAAAGGATTCCTAAGTCTCCAGCCAGCAGATGGACCACGCTGGTGCCCACGTTGCACTGGAAAAGTGGCACCCACACCCATCTCCCAGACAGCACATGGAGCTGCAAATTCAATATCTCTGCAAAGGTAAAGGGGCTGTGGACAGGGCACTGGGCTGAGGCAAGAACAGCCCATCTGAATATAGAAAGGGAATGGGAGGAAAAGGAGATCTGAACGAGGAAGAGCGGGAAGCAAAAGCTTACAGGTGAGGAAGACATCGGGCCAGAGGGTGGCTCAGCATAAGGGACTGATGTGTTGACTTGGATGGGAAGGGGAGAATCGCCATGGGGGCGTCTCGTATTCAAGACAAGAAAGAGCGCAGATGTTGGGCGAGGCTAGGATGGAGGGAGGCGAGAGCAGAAGGCTGCCACAGCTCGGGAAGGAGCCAAAGGGGGAACAAGACAGCAAGACGGAGATGAGAACAGCTCCTCAGAAAATCAGATCTGAGCCAGAGCCGGGAAGCGGGCTTTGCCAGGGTGGGATCTTGGCGTTAGAGCTGTTGATACGAGCCGAATTTGTTACAGTAAACTGCAAAATAAAAAAGGGAAAAAATCAGCACGCCTTAATATTGTGCCATTTAACACCAGGGTAATTACCACCAGTGGGAACCTACCGCCCACACAATTATGTGCTAGGATAAACTGGAGGCACGTAATTACCATTACAAATAACTCACTTCTTGCCTTTATTACATCTGACGCCAGGAGAAACTCCCATCAGCAATTCCCCCACTGCAAAGTTAGTTGCTTGCTTTTGCTTCCGCTGCATTTTCTCCCCGGCAGAGCGGGTCAGGCGGCATGAGAGAGGACTCATCATCAGCGAGCGCTGGGTTTCGAGGCTAGCAGATAAATGGCCCCTCCGCCGAGAACCAAATGCACTAATTTGCTGTGGGGATGACAAACCACATGGTGCCTGGCAAGGGAGGCTTTTCTCTCCGGCAAGTCCCAGGTGAGCCACCGCTGCACACAGAACGGGGCTTCTCCTGGGGGCAGACTGGGGAGGCAACCAGGCACTAGAGCAGCCACTTAGGGTAGGGACTGGTTTCATGTGGATCGCAGGCTCCCCGTCTCTCCTTCTGGCTTCTGAATGGAGATGGGTTCATTTAATTGTGCTTCATTTCCAGCCAGTCCATCTGAGAGCACAAGGAAGTGGGCATGTGGAGGCTTCCTCGGCCTACATGAGCAAGGACTAAATACCCCAGGCCTGGAGGCCTCTTCTAGTCCTTTGGTCAAACATGGTGGACAAACCCATGCAAAGGCAGTGTTTGGGTCCATCTAGAAGCAGCCAAAAAGTCGGGGTGGATCAGATTTCCAGCTCCCACTTGCTCCCTAGGGCACCGGGAACTTGGCACAGGCCTGTTCCCCATTCCACGTGTAAGGGGGCAAAGGAATTAGGATCTAGGCTGGAGCTAAATGAACACCTGACCTTTCTGATCTACCCAGCCCAGCAGTGCCGATGTGCTGCAGCTCTGCAGGCGGAAGGGACCTGGCCTGGCCAGTGCTGTACCAGTACCAGCTCCCCCTCCAGGAAGAAGCACAGAGGAGCACTGGTGTGCAACTCCGAGCGTGTGTGACATGCTGCCGCGTACACGTCACATCTCCCCAGCAGCTGCTGCTCCCCTGGATGGGCACAGACTCCTACTCCCACCTGCTAAGGAGGCTGTTCCTTTAACTCATCTGGTAGAGGCACCTGCCACAGTATTGGCAGTCCCCAGGTTGGATCCATGTTGCTTACTGTTAAAGGTTATCACACGGGAAGAAAAGTCAGTGAGAGAAAGGAGAGGCTCCGGAAGACTAGGCCATGCAACACATCCTATTTCTCCAGGCTGCAGGGAGTTAAAATGGCCTGGGGGATGCCAAGGGGAACTCCCAGGGAAAGAAACTCAGGCAGATTTCTCCCTGATCTCTGGCCACCCTTCAAGCAAGGAGAGGCAGTAACTGCCCCCTGGGGTTCTGCAGAGCACACCCAGGCCACCACATCTGAGGTCCCTTCCAGCCCCTAACATCTGTGGATCTGTGAGTCTCATTCTCTTTGTTTCCACAGATGTGAGAAAGAGAAGAGGGTGAGGGAGAGGATGGGATTCACCCAAGAACACGCTGAGTCAATGGCTGAGCTGGGGGAAGACCCCAGGAGTCCTGACTCCCAGTCTTCTGCTCTGACTAGACCCCAGTCCTTCCATTTGGGTAGACAAATCATTGCAGCATCTGGCTGGTGGGAGAGGGTGCAGTGTCCTGCTTCGCTCGACCCAGGTCCAGCTTGGAGAGGAGAGTGCCCTGTTCCCGGAGTGCCCATGGGAGCACTCTGCCAAATGCAACCAGACTCCAGCCCTGTCTGCAACAAGGCACCTCCCTGGGCATACAAGCAGAAGGCAGGCAAGCAGAGCCATGTACCCATTCAGTCAAGGGGTGGCCAGTGGTGGCACTGAGGGCAAGCAGGGAGCACTTGGGCCTTTGGTGAAGCTGCTCTGCCTTGCACCAGGGACCAGGGCAGCCTCTGCAAGGCACAGCTCCAAGAAGCTGCCTCCACTCCTCTCTCCTGGCCCTCAATCCCTGGACCGTGGCTGCGTCGGTGGCAGCCGACACCTGCACAGCAACCACTCAAGCACAGAGGGAAATGACCGTGCACAGGAAGAGGGCAATAAAGCATGTGCATGAGGCAGGGCAGAATGGCAGCACTGGCTGATTTATCACCGCGCTTCTTAACACCAGCTCAAACTTGCTCTCGGGCAGTTGGAGGGCATCAGACAGGGATCTCAGCAGTGTCAGGAGACACAACTTTCCCCAAATGCCTTTGCGGGGACTTGGCCCCAACCTGCCTGGTCTTCCAGCCCGCTCAGCTCTTGGCCACTCCATGATTGATGCCAGCTGGTGCCTGCCAGGGCAGGTGGGTATCAGTCGGGTGCAAAGAGGCTGGGACTTGCAGGCCCTCAGAGGACCTACAGGCTTGCTGTAGCTGAATCTCCACCTGCAACCACAGTACGTGTCTTTCAGGAGAGTGCTGCCCAGACTCCTGGGCTCTATTTCCAGTTCTACCATTGTCTGGCTGACCTAGAAACTCAGAGGTGAGCCCAAGCTGACCATAAGTCATCCCCACACCCAAGAAGCTGGTGCCTTGTCCTCAGACAGCCCCAGCCCAGAGACACAAAGAACATGATTGAACGGTCTTGTTATCTGGGGACAGTTTCCACGTGGGCTCCAGGGCACCCCGACATGCCCAGCCCCCCCAGCACCCCTTGCTGTCCTTTGCAACTCCAGGCTTCCTTCCCTGGAAGAAGGGAAATAAGGCAGAGAGAGACACCAGACTCTGTACCCAACTCTTCCCCCACCTCAGGAGCACTCCTGGACAAGTCACCTTCCTGATTCATGCCTCAGTTTCCCCATCCGTCATGCAGTGAAAAGTGAAGGAGACACGGGTGAGGGAGTCTCTGCTCCCCGCCTGCTGAGGGGTCCCCAACCAGTCTCTGCACAATATTCTCCTCCGCCTCCTCCCACCGTCTCCAGAAACCCTCTCTGCTTCTCTCCTGGCCTCTGCAGCTCCATCCCCACTTTGCCCCATGTCCCACATCTCCTCCTCTCTTGCACCAGCCTTGCAGCAAGTAGCACAGCAGCAGCCCATCAGCAGGACTCCTTGAGGCGAGAAGCACCATGTCAGACTCCATTGGGAGGGGTGGGGGAAGAACTGATCCATCTCAGTCAGGGCCAAAGGGTCCCAGCCTGAAAGACAAGCAAGCAATGGGCCCAGGTAATGGCAGGGAGACAGGGACAGTGGGTTGCCCAACCACCGAGTCTAGTGCCCATTAGGATAATTGCAGGGGAAGAAGGGGAAAGCTGAAAGAGATGCAGGACAGTGGGAAGGCAGGCTGGGCTCTGCAGGGCAGGGGCACCTAGACACAGGCCATGGACACGGGAAGAGCAAGGGAGGGCAGGCTGTGTGGGTGCAAGGAGTGACACTGGCAGCTCCTGTTCCCTAAGGGGCAGAGAAATGGCAGGAGGGCACCCAACCAAGGCATAAAAACCCAGGGCCCTGAGACACAGCTCATGCTTACCCCCAGCCAATGCTCTCCCCACCATCCAGGGCTCACCAGCCAGGGCTCCCTTAACAGTAAGGGCCAAGCTCGTGGCAGACAAGACAAGGGCGGTACCGCCGCCTTTTCCTCCATTGGCCACAAAGCACATCACACCCCAGACTGCAGGGAACCTACAGCCTCACCTCAAAGTAAAGGAGTAAACCTGAGTCTCTCTTGGGACTAGGCTACACCTCTGAGCCTCCGTGCAACTCCCTGCCCTCTGAACATAACCAGTGCTGCAAAAAAAACTGAGAGGAGCCTGAGAGGAGCATTAAGAACCAGTTGACAACAGATGTTCTGAGTCCACCAGCAAGTCCAAGCAGCGTCGGCAAGAGCAGCAGCATTGACCCGGCGTCCTGGAGATGCGCCAGGTCGAGGGCTGGCCCGAGCCCAAGAATTCCCTTCATTGAGCTGTCACCACGTCCCAGCCTCCCAGCAGTACGAGGCCAGCACTATCACGACAGAGACAGAAGCCAAGATCTCTGCAGTTGGGGTGTTCATCTAGGACAGGCAAAACCCAGATCCAAGGGCATGCCCTGCCCCATTTGGGCCAGGGACTAAAACTAAACCAAACCAAAAGGAGGGTGCCTGGCTGCTGTTTCAATGGGAGACCCATTACCATGAGCAGCAGCTCCACCCTGGATCCAAGACATCCTCTCCATGGAGGTGGAGTCAAAACAGATCTACTGTATTTGCAAAGACATCTTAGTTCCAGCAGCAAAAGCTTTGTTGGTAGGTCTACGAACAGCTCCGCTACTCAGCATCCTCTGCCTAATTGGTGCCCCCCTACCGTTCCCCCGGACTAGGCAGCACACTCCTCCTTTTTCCATGTCAAACCCACTACAGTCTGCTTCACTGTAACAAGGAAGCAAGGGAAGGCAGCAGAAATGCACAGTTAAAGGGCTGCTAAGCTCCAGCCCGGAGACAGCCACATTTTGGCAGCAGGAGGGACAGGACTCCAAGCAGCGAATGACAGCAAAGTGCCTAGATGCTCCTGCATACAGAGAAGAGGAATGTCGAGAGCATCCTTCCCAAAACTGGTCACACTTATGTTCACCTCTGCCCACCCCTCAGTAAAGCCTCCTTGCTGGCAGTCTCCATGCACACACAAGCATCCTCCAGGCTGTCTAATCTCTCCCAGGCTTGGCCTCTCTATCCAGGAGCGTTTTTGACACTATATCACCCAGATCTCTACAAAGATATGGTGAGATGTACTTCTGTGCTGTCACCCAGCTGGACAATTTCCAAGGCACTCAGTGACCCAGTCTGCTCCAGACCTTGCCAGTGGGACTGGCCTCCTGAATGGAGCCTAAAGGAAGCATTGCAAAGAACAAACACATGTCCATCTCACTCACCGCCCAGCTCCTACTGCGATCCAAGCCTCATGGTCCCAGGGGACTGTTCTCTTCTAGGGAGAGTCCTCCCTCGGGCAACACAGCACCATGGGTCTGGAAGGAAGAATGGCAGAGTGTGTGAAAAGCAGAAGATGGCGGTGGGTGATGTGCTTTGTTGGGAAAATGATTTTCATCGACTCCAAAGCAACCCCAAGCCTTCCAAAGTTTCTCTAGAAAGATTTATCCCATGCAGCAAAAGACAGGTGCGCATGCACACGCACACCAGGGGATGGGGCTTCTCCCCAGAAGCCTTACAGCCCTGGGAAGTGAGACAGACCTGCTGGCTTTGTTTGGAGCCAAGGCAGGCATCCTTCCAGGGAGGACAGGAACAACTGCCCAGGGATAAGACACATTGCATTTGCTGGGGGACCTGAGCCTTCAGAGGTCGAAAGGTGATGCTGAAGCTTTGAGGGGGGAGCTCACAAAGGGATCCGCTGTCCCAACTTTCTGAATCAGAGCCATAATGAGCCCATTACTTAAATGTCACCCAGCAAGACAGCCCCTCTGATGCCTCCTGGGGTCTTTCAGTATTCAATAGAGGCTCATGAAACACCATTGTTACCTTCCGTGGAGACGTAACATCTTTCACCTGGGCTTTCGGGGCTCTTGCAGACCTGCTGTGGTGAGAGACGTGGGCCCCGAATGCCAGCCTACACTTGGTTAAACCAGACCCACTTTGGGGCCCTGGGACCAGTCAAAAGGCGCAGTGGCGGCTCAACCTTTCAGCTCTGTGGGCCAGATGAGTGGTGCAGGGCCAGTCTGTGGGATAGATGGGATTCTGCAGGACAGGATTGGGCCTGTGGGTGCACAGGTAGGTCCCACACCACCTCTGCCTGGCTCCCAGGCTCTAGGATCAGGCCCTGCACCACCTCCATGCAGCCCGATGTGCCCAGATCAGGCCCCGCATGCCTGATCTACTGCACTGAGCCATGGCCTGTGGGGCTACCCACAGACCTGTGGGGAAACAGGACTCTGGGGGCCAGATATAGCCCATGAGCTGGGGACCAAACACCCCTGTGTTGGTGCAAAGAACATGGGAGCCATTGCTTAAACCAGCACAGCTCTACCAATTTCCACGGTGCTACACCAGATTCTGCTATTTGAGAGCCCGACCCATGGGTTTTGTTTGACCTGCGAAGATTTCGGAGAGAATGCTATTTGGAGCTACGGCTTTCCCTCCCAGCCAGCCCTTCCCCGATATATAAGCAAGTTTACATTTATTGGAAAGGAAACATTTCTGCCCATTGTTCCTTCCATAAAGGCAGTAATTCTGTAGCTATTCAATAGGAAATGACTTTTAAAAAAAAAATAGAGGGTGCGGGGGGGACATTCTCAGCTGATATAAATCAGCAAAGCGACACAGCTCAGAGCGCAGGCTGGGGAACCTGGGTATGCTCGCATTGGTGTATTGAATGCGTCTCTGGTCATTTTACATACAGCTCACACTACTTGTAGGGGTAGGTGGTGTTTAGCTTCTTATTGAATACATGTCCAAGAGGATCCTACAGAAGCAGCCCAGCAGGCTCCCTCCAGCAGGGGAGTTACTGCTGACTTCAGGATAATTACAGCAGTTCTGCTCTTTCAAATGAAAAAGACGCTGCTGTTAGCAGAAGGCTGCAGCCATAGCATCACGCCAGTGGGAGAAGCAATGCTGTTACAGTCAGAGCGACTCAAAAACCCCATCAATGTCACTGCTGGGTTTTATACGGACTTGGCTCAATAAACCGTATTCTGCCAGGCGCTGAACATGCTGACCTTCATCCACCGCATGCCTCAAGCCTGCAAGCAGCCAATGGAGGGCAATGAAACGACGCCCGCTGTTAAAGCCAAGCGTGCACCCAAGTGCCTTGCAGGTGAGATGGGGGGGTGAGAAAAAGCCCCATCTGAATCAATGCTCTACCTAGGTTTCGAGTCAAGGCTCAGTAGAAGCTTCTCTGTTGCCTTTGCTTCGCTTAAGATCAGTCCATAAACTCCCCGTTCCAAATCCACCCTGCTCTTTGCCCATCTTCCCAGTCGTCTCTGTCTACTGTAGTAAGACAAGTAAGGCTTATGACAGACATTTGCCCTAAAGAGCTACCCAGCTATGGCAGAGCAAGCTGGAATCCATTCTGCTTCGCAAATTAGCAGCCAGATTGCCAGAGGAGTTCCCGCCATGGGATCCTTATTGCTCCCGACGAGAGCAGAATGCACACACAGATTGAATTTCCAACACTGCCTTACAACCACGGCCACAGCAGTCAGAAAAATGGCCTTTCCACTTACAAACTGAGTGAATTTGATCTACATTCATTGGAAGAAAATATGGAATCCCGCCAGGTCCTTTTTACCGCACTTTCCATCTATTTCCCTTTTTTTTAAGCCGGTTGCAAAAGAAGAGTTATAGAAAGCAAACATTTTATTTTAATCCTAATTACACTCTTATTTTATTAGGCTGCATTAGTAAAATTTACTCAATCCCACAAGAAACGGGCTTCACAAGGATCCACCTAATTTAGTACGTAATTTTGTATCAAGTAATTATTTTTTTTCATAAGTTGAATTAGCTAAAAGCAGGTCCCAAATATTTCATTAGCTGTTTCAGGCAGGAAAGAGATAGTGTAATTAGTCAGAACTTTGTCATTCCTCTAAGTAATTACTTCACTCAGAGCATGTGAAGAATGCACCGTTGTACGAGTGCGGAGACGGGCGGGAGAAGATGGTACGATGGAGGGCTCGGGTGAGGCCCACCGGATGCAACGTTGGGAGCCCCAGGGTGTCAGTGGGCTTTGGAACAGGCCTTCCAGGGACTGCCCAAAGAGGATAGATGGGGGGAGCTTCATGGAGGTCCATGTTGCCACCCCAGTCCACACCAGTTAAAAAAAAAAAAAAAAAAAAAAAAAAAAAAAAACCAACCCTGTCCATATTCCAGGTCCAGAAGACATTGCCTTTACGTATTGCCCCTCGATAGGTTTGCATTACATGCCACCTGTCCTGGCAGAGAACAGAGGCAGGACCCTAGGCTCCACGCCCAGCCACTGATGGCCACAACCTCTCAGTTCACCTCATGGCCTCTCTCATCTTTCCTTTCCTCCTCAGTTTGGAAGAGAGCCCATGCCCAAGGACTCCTCACACACAGACGTGGAACAACGGGCTCCTCATGCCAAGTTAGAAAGCCTGGACAGAAAGATGCCCATAAAGCACTAACACGTAGACCACCGATCACTCAGCCCACTTTCCAGCCAAGCCAGTACCATGTTGTTGCACCCTGGCTGATCGCCAGGGATCCTGGTTTTCTCCGATTTAAAATAAATAAATAAATAAATAAATCACCAATTTTCTGTTAAAAAGGAACCCCAAATCCACATTTTTCCATGAGATAAATGAAACACCACCAATATAGATAGATATAGATATAGATATAGAGATATAGATCTATAGTGATGTTTCATTTTAATTATGGAAAAATGTGGATTTGGGTTTGGTTTTTTTTTTTAACCAAAACTTGAGGATTTTTTTAAAAATCAGAGAAAACCAGGATCCATGCTGATCACCAGCCCCAAGACACATTTTGAAATTACTGCACATTGACCAGTCTGCATCTATCCTTCTGTTGCAGGTGACTTGCTTCTGCCTGACTGCAGAGACCTCCAAGGATGCTGGCATGGAGGAGGAAGGACTGCCCTAGAGGCAAAATCTCGGGGCAGGAAGAGAGGCTGAGTTTACAAAATGCAAAGCACAGGTCACTGCTGCCACGGCATGCCTGGCAAACCAACAGGCCCAAGAAGTGTGGGCCCTTCCTAGAGACAGAGCAAACACCTTACATGCATTACAGTGTTATAGCAGCCAAGCATCTCACAATCTAAGGCACTCACACCCCCCTCTACAATACAGCAGTGCTAGTAGCTGCCGGGTATAGATCAGAGCTGTCCAACTGGTGGGCTATTGGCCACAAGCACCCCTGAGAGGTTAACCAGCACCCCAGGCTCTTCCGCACTCCTCCAGCTTCCACTGCCTGCCCCCACCCCTGGGGGCAGGGCAGGGTGGCATGGCCTGGTAGGCTGAAGGAACGCAGGGCCAGGGAGCACCGTGTTGCATGGTGCAATGGCGGCACAGACCCCATGCAGTGTGGCACAGCGGGGGGGCCCATACGGCATGGCATGCAGCCAGCATGTGCCCCAGTGGCATGTGCCCCAGCCACTCAGAACTCAAACAGCTCTGTTACAGATAATGCAAAGCGTTGCAATACTAAGCAATGATCCCAGGGTCACAATAAAAGTCTGTGGCACAACAGGGGTCCAAATCTAGGTTCCAGGTGGCTGTCCACGGGTTCATCCTCCCTCCCTCCTTATCAAAGGGGGCAGGTGGTGCCGGAGGACCCCAGCTGGGAATGATGCGTTGGAGAGCACTGTACAACCGCAGTATGAGCCTCTAACCTTTGCTCTCCCATGAACTCAAGCCTGCAAAGCAGTCCTGTACACATGCGGAGGTATTCACCAGACACCCACACTGCACAAACGCCCACGGGCACGTGCACAAACTCCCCACGTAGCTCTACCAGGCTCCAACCCTGCTCACAAGGAGATTCTCCCAGCAGCCCACTCCCGACTAGAACGACCCTGGCTGGCTCACTTCACCTCTCTTACCCTCCCTAGGCCTCAGCTGGTCTGAAGGAGCCTGCAGGATGACAAATGCCTCATCTTCCCGGGCCCCCCTGCTTGCAGAGCGCTGCCCGTGGCGCCACGCGACGGCCCGTCAGCGGGCCCACGATGCAGTACAGGGGCTGGCTGGAGACTTGGCAATCCTCTGCCTCGCGTCTAACAGCTGAACATTTTCTAGCTCATTGGAGAAGATTAGTGGTACGCTTACTGCGCAAGGAAACGCTCCTTGGCCTTGTTTATCCTCAGACGAATGGAGCCTGTTAAAGGTTGCGGGGAAGCTTTCCCAAGAAGACCCTGGGAGCACAAGGGGCCATGCAGGATACACACCAGCCTCCGCACTCGTCTGCATTAACCTCATCTGCCGGAAGGGCTGGCCAAGCCACAGGGCCCTCGCCCGGCCACTTCCATGGTAGCAAAGGTTTGCCATGACGTCCTTAAGAGAAAAGACAGCCAGCAAAAATGGAAGTAGTTGTGGGAAAAACCTCTGACTTCTTCACTGGCCAGACCTCTTCCCCCCTGTCCAGGGGGAGTTTGTGGGCTTCCTACCACTTAGAGAGGGCAAGGGCTGGTTGCCCCACCACCTTTCCAGCCAAGGCATTGCCGCCACCACCCTCACCCACATCTCCCCACTCCAGCAGGCTGCATGAGAAGCATCACTTCAGTTGTACAGAGTGGGAAACTGAGGCACTGGGCAAGGCAGTGACTTGCCCTCGTGGCCCAGCAGGGCAGCAGCAGAACTAGTAGTCCCAGTGGCCACCCCTTCTCCTAACCGCCGGATCCCCGTGCCATACAGTGCCATCGAGGGGAGTGTGACTTCAGTGCACAACAGGCCAGGCCTGTGCTTGCAAGTCCCCTGCCAAGTGCCTGCAGAGAGCTCCAGGCAAAAGGAAAGAGCCCAGATCCTCGGCTCAGGCCCAAAGGCAGCAGCTGGAGGAAAGGTGCTTGCTGCACTGGCCCGGCTGACCTGCCTGGGGTATGTTTGCAGAGGGCCAGAGGCTGAAGAGCCAGCTGGTGGCTCCCATGGCTGCACCTTCAGTGGGCAGAGCAGGAGAGAGGATCATTCTCACCCTGCACCAGTCCTTGCTGGGCTTTCAGCTGCCTGTATGGGTCAATGCAAGCTGCCGCTGGCCTCTGTCCAAGCTGCTGTCAGCACACTGGGCTGCCAGTGCCAGGCAGTAGCTTGACCCCTACTCGGGAAAGCGGGAAACTGAGGCACGGGAAAGGACCAGTCTTGTAGTGAACCACCAGGACAGCCCAAAGCAGCTGCCAGGATTGCTCAGCCCCCAATGCTGGGCTCAGGGCTGCAAGTTGCTGCATGTCACAGCCTGAAGCAGGGCCATGCCATGATAGACGCTGGGGAACGCAGGCCGTTGTCCCTGCCGCTGGCATGGCGGGCAGCAAAGATCCAGCCCTGACCTCCATCGCAGGATACAGCCGCCTGCAAACGTGCTTAGCTATGCTCCAGCCTGGTTTTAAACACCCACCCTGTTATCCCATGGCTTACTATGCTGACCTACATAGCAGCTCCATCTTGTTTGCCGTTCTTCCGCCCCTTCTCCCTGACAGATGTTGCGCTGCTGCTGCTATTACTGGATTGCACAGCATGTCACACAGCGGCCCGGAGCCAAGCCAGAGCCGGGGGCTCAGACAGAAACGTCGCTTACTGAACAAGCCCTGCTGAAGAGGAGGTGAGCTGATACCCCACTGCTTTACAGCTGCCAAGAAGCCGTCTCAGGACACGACTGGCACAGGCCCGCCGACTAGACCTTGCGTGGCTCACGGCACATTGATTCCAATTACCCTCCTGTGCACGGCTTAAACCCTGCACAGCCTCTCTGCACTCAAAGCCCATTGCCATTACTTCCATACAGCAGTGCACTAAGCCACACAGCATCCCCAAAAGGCAGGCCAGAAGTGACCCCCCTCTTTAATAATCAGGGAAAATGAAGCATGGGGAAGCAAAGTGACTTGACTAAGGTTACCCCATACATCAATGGCAGAGTCAGAAACAGACCCCGCCCCTGCCCCGCAGTTCTTCAGTCCAATACAAGCTCCTCCCTGCCTCTGGCGTCCTCATTTCAAGGACACAAGAAAGAGGGGGGGTGGAGAGGGAGAAATAAAACATGCCTGGTTTCTAGTTCTAGGCCACAACTCAGAGCTGAGCAAAGCCCAGCCTCTCTCACCATGTCTTCCCAGGGATTAGGAAGCCCCCTCTCTCAGGGAGCTGAAGACAGTGAAAGAAAGAGCAAAAGATTTGCAGGGATCCAAAGGGGATTGCGATGCTGAAGCCTCACACTGCAGGCTTAGGCCAATTAAGAGCCAGGCCTTAGCACGGCACCTCATGTGAAAGATTGGGGCAAGGGCATTACCTTCATCTCTGGGGCAATTGGCTGTCAACCCCCACCCAAGGCAAGACCCTACCCTATATAAATCCACATATGACCAGCTCTGGGACTTGCCGTTGAAGTCAGTGCCTGATCTCCTACGGATCTGCCCAGGGAAGCCCATCTTAGGCATCTCTTTGCTGTTTAAAGCTGACCTGGAGCAGACAAGAGCCTGAAGATAAGAGAAACTGGGGCAGTGAATGAGTGGGATAAAACGATTGCAGCAAATGCAGCAAGTAGGAACTGGAAATCAAACCCAATTACCGTTCACCAAACAAGAACTAGAGGGCTGCAGACAGGCCCAGCACAGGGGAGACATCATGGGGCAGGCACCCACCAGCGGCAGCTATAAATAAGGGATGAGGCGAGACATGAAAGAGTCATGAAGGACAAGTATCAGGTGAAGAATTGCAAATGTGGGCTGAACGGGTAATATGTGCAGAGCGACACGGGAGAGGCTGGGGGCAGGGAGTGAGGCAGAGAGCCTGAAAGCTGGACAGTCTGCAATCACGGCAGCGGCCAGAACAGAGAAGGACTGCAGAAGGCCAAGCCTGCAGGGGGTGGGAAAGAGTCATTTGTTCTCCCACCGCGCCAGGTGCTGCACATACACATGGTAAGAGAGACAGCTGCTGCCCTGAGGAGCTCGCAGTGTGGAGAAGAAAGCACGAGAAGGGCAAGAAAGATGAAATGGCCTGCCCAGTAACAGGATTCAGCTCCTAGAGGAGACCCTGCACATCCAATTGCTTTCATGGATTTCTGGGGTCGCAAGGGACTTGGTAGATCGCCGGGTCCGACCCCCCTGCTCCAGGCAGGAAAGAGCGCTGGGATAAAGTAACCCCAGCCAGATGCCCGTCTAATCTCTTCCTGAACACTGCTAGGGCAGAGGAAAGCACCACCTCCTTTGAAAGCCCATTCCATATTTTGGCAACTCTCATCATAAAGAATTTCTTCCTTATGTCCAATCTAAATCTATTCTCCTTCAGTTTGTAGCCATTATTTCTGGTAACCCCGAGGGTAGCATCTCCTATTCCCTGCTGACCACCCCCACCCCACCCCCGATGCGTTTGTAGGCAGCCACAAGATCACCTCTCACCCTTCTCTTATGGAGGCTGAAGAGATTCAGGTCCTTCAGTCCGTCTTCATAGGGTCTTACCTGCAGGCCCTCAACCATATGCGTAGCCCTCCTCTGAACCCTCTCAAGTTTATCCACATCCCTCTTGAAGTGCGGCACCCAAAACTGGATGCGGTACTCCAGCACAGCCTCACCAATGCCGCATAGAGGGGAATGCTTTGGGGTGCACCCAACCTAGCAAAGCACTTGGCACAAGCTGCATCAAGCTCAGCACCTTGGACCGTGAAACTGGGCTGAGGGCAAAGGCCAGTGCTATTTTTTGTCTACCTGTGAGGCTCAGCCCTTCTCCTTCACCCTCCCCAACACCCTTGCAAACAGGCTTTGTGGCCTTGGGGTCATGCCCACTGATGAGTGCCCCACTTCCCACCCCCCCCCCCCCCCCAACATCCCTACCATGGCAAGCAGCTCTTGCAAGTGCCCCAGACCCAGCTCCTAATCAGCCAGGGATATGAACTCCCTGCTTCCCGGGGGCCAGGAGCACAGCACAAGAGAGACTCTCCAGCACTAATTAAGAGAACTCTCTCCCCTAATTACCCAGCTGCAAGTCCCTCTTCTGCTGGATCAGCAGGAAGATGGTCTGCCCTTCCCCACCCCCAGCCCTGCCAAGCCCTCCCCTCCCTTCTCAGAAACCAAGGCTCTTGCCAGGGCCTGGACCCCTCCTGGAGAGGCTGAGCTGATTGAAATTCGCAGTGCTCCTCTGAGGATCACCCTAAAGGTGCCTTGATGGAAGATAGCGCAGCTAATTAGCTGCAGCAGGACCCTGTTTCCACTAACACCCCAGCCCAGCTATTTATCACTCCTCCTTCCCCTGCCTCCCCTCTCCCCCAGAGGTGACTTTAAAACAACACACTTATCACAGCCCGGCACTGCGGCTCCACCAGGCAAATGTGCCCTGAAGCGGTATTAAGCCAATGTCACCTGCCAGTGACTGGCATGCAGAGGTGAACAGCTCTGTTCCTGTTTTAGCCTGTCCTGGATCCCCTCTTTCAGCTCCGGCGGTGGGGCTAGAGCTCAGAAGGCTCTGGGTTCAAGTCCTGTCCTTAACTCATGCCAAAGAGAATGACAGATGCATCAACCCCCAGTATGGCTCTTACCTCCCAAATGCTTCCTTGCGCGTGCCACAGCTGCAGGGGCCCTCCCTGGTGTACTCGCAGGCCTCTGCGCTTGGAGCACTGGAGAGACGCTGGATGGCGGGCTCTCCTCCAGGGAGGGCTGTGGTGCTGCAGTATCAGAAGCAGAACTCACCATCAGCTGCCCCTGTTTCAGTCCAGCCTGAGGTCTTTCCAGGCAAGGGCTCTGGGTCCTGGACAGCAACGTGGTGGGGGCATGCAGAGAGGCACTTGCCGTGAAACTTGTTAGTAAAAAAACTCAGGTTGAATCCCCAGAAAATGCAGGGCAGGTGGAACTAAGTTTGCAAACAGGACACCTTGAAGGGGAGGGAGCTGGTGGGCATCACTCCAGTGCAAGCCCCCACGCTGACAGAAAACCAGGACACTGCAAGAGCAACAGCTGCTCTGGACGTTGCAATCCATTGCCTTGAAGACCCTCCTCTGAATTTGTTTGGGTCCCTATACCAGGGTTGTAAGGGTGACTCCAGCTCCCTCAGCCCATTCCTCCTCTGTGGACTCAGGCAAGCACCACAACGGTGTTCTCTCTTTGCCACTCAAAGAGGAAGGTCCCTTGAGCTCAGCCTTCAAAACTGGGCCTTTTAAGCACGGAAATGGCCGAAGAAGCCATAGGTCCAGTTCAACTAAAGCCCATTTTTGTGGTCTCCCCCACCCCATTTTTGTTTCAAATCCGCAACAAAACCTCCTCGAAGGGGAGTCCGGCTCCAGCAGCCTGAACATTTCAGGGGCCCTTTGAGATCCATCTGAAAATTCAGCCCACCCAGCTCATAGCAAGGGGCAAATTGGGTTTCTCAACAGCACTGAACTGGGACCTGGTTTAGGCATGTCCCTTCCCAAGATACCTTGGTGCTCAACTAGATGCTCCGCACATTCCCAGCCTACAAAACCCACTGGGATCATCTGCTTCCCAGGAGGCCATGAACAGCCTCGTAGGGAAGAAATAACATTTCCACTCCCAGCCCAGGGGGTGAACAGGAGATCTGAAATATGCCTGGTCCCCCACATAGTATGGGGAACTGGCAGCCATTTGGGAATGCCCTCAGCACCAAAGTTACCCTCAGTGATCAGCATCCCTCCCCTCTGGTTCAGCCCTGGAAAACCCTGCGCAAAGGCACGACTCCACAGTGCATCCCAGCTGCATCAGCCCTTCCCAGCTGGCTCCAAGCTCTCCCAGGGGATAGCTTGGCACACCTTGCCCCAAACATCGGATGCACCTGCAACTGGGAAGTCATTAAGAGTGAAGCGGGAAGAAGCTACCAGCAACAGGTGCCACAGGGGCCATAAAAACACACACCACTGAGGATTACAATAAATGGGGCCAGTGGCATGATGCAGGGAGCGTGGCACAGAACAGCTACAACACAAAGCCTCTGTGGAGAGTCAGCAGAGGGGGTGTAGCACCAGGTGCTGATTTGGAGGACGATGGCTAGTGGTGTCTGGTTTTACATGCTACCCTGATGCTGCCCACTTTTTCCTCCCCGCATGTGTGCATGCACGTGCGCGCACACACGCCCTGTAACAGCTGGACAGTGTGTGCAGAAGCAGGCACTAATTCAGCAGTCTCTAGAGCTGAGCTTCCAACCAGAGGCAGCTTCACAGAGTCTCATTTCTCAGATACACCCACCATTCACAGCTCCCAGTCAGTGACCGGGGGTCAGTCCTGCTGGGGAAGTCGGGCCCCTTTGGGATGTTTCAGCTCAGGTCGCCCACCCAGCCGACACCAGCAGCCACTTTGGAAAGCCCGGGAGGTTTCCAGAGGCCAAGCAGGGCCCCCACCCCTGGATCACAGCAGGAGCCAGGTCTGAACTGTCCTTCATACAGCTCTACTGTGTGAGCCAACAGCTCATCCCTGACCCCCGCTCGGCCCAAGGAGCCTGCCCTCCAAGGCTGCTCATGCTCCATTATCCTGCCTGTTCTCAGGGCAAGAGAAAATGGCAGCTTTGGTTAGGAAGTCCAGGAGTGAGGCCCTATCCGTCTGGTTTAACCCCATGTATTGCGCAAGCCACAGAGCTCCACCCAGTTACCCCTCTACTGAGTCCAATAGCCCTGGTATAAGTGACCACACCAGGTGCAGGGATTGAGAGACAGAGCCCAGGGCCCAGCAGGCATGGGTTCAGGACAAGACCAAGCCCCTGTTCTTCCATAGACTTGCCCTATTTTTACTGCTGCAAGACAGCAGCTCTGAATTATTCACATCCTCATCACGCCAGCAATTCCAGGCACCGTGCTCCAGCTCTGTTGCATGAGAATCGCTCTTTCTGCTCTTCCACGATTAAGCAGAGAGCTTTCACCCGAAAGAAGCTGGCATGGTGGCTGGATTGGACTCAGCTTAATTTGGCTCTGGATACTTGTGCCAGCAGGCAGGGGAGGGGGAGGGAGTTGGAGCCCCACACCCAGATGTGAGCAGCCGAGGAAGGGGAGGCCAAGCTGTGGCTCTGAGGATGAGGAGCGTGTGGAGGGCGGTTTTACGACGCTTGGCGCACCTGGCTCATCCTTCACGAGGGGACTCCGAGGACAGGTTGTTTGACAGGAGGTATAGTTTATTAGGCACATGATTAGTTTTGGCATGGACTCCCTCTCTCTGACAGATCCCTCTCCAGGGCTGGGAGAGAGGTGCTGCCTGTGCTGATGCAGCGGTTGGTGGGATGAAAAATCCTGCAATGCAGCACTGCTTCTTAATGAGCCATTTGTCTTCCAGGCTCCTGGACTCATTAACATTCCAGGAGAGGGCTGGGAGTTGCCCCAAGTCCCCATCGGAGCAGTTACTCCTCGAGCAGAGAGAGGAAACACGGACGTGGCACATGCCCCAGCTGCCAGGAATCCCTGCAAGTTCAGAGAGCACCAGGCTGGTGCCTTCACCTTGCAGAACACCTCTCCATCCCTCAGTGCCCTCTGCCCGCCACTGCCTTTCAGTGGCATGGGTGCAAAGCGGCAACATCAGAGGCAGGGCAGCAGCACATGCAGTCCCAGGGCTCTGGCAGTTCCTCTCTCCGAGGAGCTGCTCCTTGGTCGCTCCGTTGCAAGCTATGAGCTGCTATGAGCACACCCATGAGATGCTCAGAGACCTGCTGGGCCCCCTGCAGCCTGCTATGATCTATGAGTGTGGAGGAGATCAGAGCACAGTCCTTATACAGTGCTCTGGGCCCCCTCGGGAAACCCTGCAGCATTGCATTGCCTACCAGGAGGTAAAGCCCAGAGTGTCAGCTTCCAGAAAAGCACTTGAGCTGGCGCTCCAGCCTTAAAAGATAAAGCAAGCAGAAGAGACAGGCAAAAGTCTCCAAGGGAGAGGACTTTCAGTTAAAGCCCAGCAATGCAAGGCCGGATGCCTGGGTTCTATTCCCAGTTCAGTGACTAATTCAGTTCATGACGGTTTACGCTGCAATCAGGGGGCTGATTGCAGCACGTAGTGCACTCAAGCCTGCTTTCATGAAGCTGGGGGACACCAACAGCAGCCAAGATGACAGCATGGACCTGCGGCCCCCAAGCGGTCTAGAGGGGGCTTGTAGCAGCCAGATCAAAGTCTGCAAGGCCACATTGCCCTGGAACGCTAGCAAGGACATGCCCCATCCTGTTGCAAACACCCTCCCAGCTGCATTGCAGACTCACTCCACGGCCCACTGATACCCAGGGCCCCACCACCTCCCCAACAAGAACACACAATATACTTAAGGCATCCAAACTCCCTCAGTCCCTTCTGATGCCCTCCAGATGCACAGGACCCACTGCTTGAAGATCTCAAAGCTCCCCACAGGGGCAGTAACAGAAGCCGGCATCATCCGCTGCTGCAGACCGTGAATCCAGGAGACAGAAGACAGCAACTCTCGGGAAGTATGCGAATGCGCCCCGACGCCAAGCCGTAGCACTGGCAGCCCAGGGCCAGCAGCCTGCACCTGGAGGATGACAGCAGCCCATCCAAGCAGCTGACAGTGTCACTCAGCAGCGATCACAGGAGCTTGAGGGCTGCCAGGCTCTGACTGAGGAATTCAGCTGGGGAAAGTGGAAGAAGAAAGAGTCCGTGCAGGCTTCCTCCGTGCTCAGAGACACAGGGCCAGGTCTAGAGCAGTCCAGCTGCATCCAAGCGCCGGGGGAGAACCCAAATTGCACCCTGATGCACAGCAGCAAGGTGCTGAAACAGCAAGTGGGGGGTCCCTGCTTTTCTAGGCAACACAGTGAGAAAAATATGGCAGGAGAGACCACAAGAAACAGGGGGTGGGGAACGAACGAGAGCTGAAGTTGTGAGGCAGACTCGGGAGGCGGCAGAGCCGAGATCAGCACCCCTCGGAGAAAGATGCAGTGTGACAGGTTTGATCGTGCAGCCGACGCTGTTCAGAGGCGCGCGGCGGCGGGGGAGAGCACGAGGGGATGGGGGAGGGAGGGATGCATGGGGCTGGCGAGCAGCAAGGCACCACCAAAGAGAAAGGGGAGCTGTTCTCTGGCGCGGGGTGGGAGAGATGGAGTCGAGGCTGCAGTGCATCATAAGTCCCATGCAGCTCAGGTCAGGTGGCTAGCAGGGGCACTGTAGTGCAGTAGACACTGCATGGGGCGTCACAACCGGATGAGTAGGGGGGCAGGGTCTGCTGTCATCCTCACAAGATGGGGAAGTGGATGTGGATTGAGATTCCTGGGCCCCGAAGGAGACAGACCCAACAGGCTTCAGGATTCGGCCTCACTCCAGCAGGAAGAGCTGGGCAATCATCCTCAAGGGAGAGTTTCACACTTCCTACCTATGCCACGTGAAGGCCTTGCCATGCCGCAGCCCAGTCCATGTGCCCCAGGGGCATGAAGCACTAAGCTCAAGACAGGCTGGCACAAGGGGTAGCACTGAGCCCCTGCAGCCCCACTGCTCAGCATTGCCATCCAGCCCAGAAACACTTTGTCCGTGATGAGCAATCGGATGGACAGGGCCCCCAGCCCGGTGTCCTGGGGAAGAGGGAGTCTCTTGGCAGCCCCGATGCTGAGTGATAGCAGGGAGCCAGGGCACGCAGCAGGGAGGGCTGTGGTGACACGCCGCGTCCCCTTCCCACCCACACGCAGCTCGGTGAGCCGAGCCGCAGAGCCGCCCCAAGGAGAGTCCTCGCAGCTGGGGAGGAGAGCAGCCGCTCGTGGCCTAGTCGCAGCGAAGTCAGACAGGCAGGAGACGGGGGAAGCCAGCCCGGAGGCGGCCTCGCCCAGCAGGCTCTGCATAGCCACTGTCCTCTGAGCTGGGGGAGCAGTCAGGCATCCCCGACCCCTGCAAAAGAGCAGTGACACGCTTCCCCGTGCTCGGCGGTCGCATGCACGAGTGCCCCGGCAGCCTGCTCTGCCCGTTCCCTCCGCTGGCCGACGGGGAGAGCCAGGCACGGTGTTGAATCCTCCCCGCCACAATGGGAGTCAGGCCCCAGTACGGGCCACGTGGCAGGAGGAAAGCCAAGCCATCTAGAGACAAAGCAGGGAGGGAGAGGGCCAGGGGCCCACAGCCAAAGACAGCCGCGCTCAGAAACAGGTCGGCTTTTTGCTCTTAACTGCCCCCCGTGACTGCTGCTTAGGGCAGGAGTGGCCACCAGACAGTGCCACGGCCATCGTATGAGAAGGAAGATGGCCACGACAGGGAGAAAAGCAGCCACAGACCCCTCCAGTCACCTAATGCACCCAAAAGAGACCCCTCTGCCCACCTATTCCTCCTGACTTTTCTACCCCTCCAAAGCAACTTGCCTCTACTTCCCCTACACCAGGTGCTGCCACCTTCGCGCTCTGCCAAGCGGGGAAGATTAAGTCCCCCTGGAACGGACCAGGAGGTGGGATCTGGTCCAGAGGAGGCCCGGGGTTGATCCAGAGGAGGAATCCAGGCTGAGACCACTGAAGGAATCAGACATTTCTCATTTTAACTAGACTCTGCCAGGCTTTTGCCTGGCCCCAGCGTCAGCAAGGAGAGTCTCTGAATAGCACCGTTCTTCAAAGGGGAGCCTCGGCAGCCTTTTGAGAGGAAAAGGACAGAGTTGGAAGTTCACAAGTCGGCAAAAGAAGTTGGCTCAGAAATAAAGAGCCGGCAGACAAAGGGCCGGGGAGCAGCGAAGCGAGAACGCTTTGTCGGGCGGCGAAACAGAGAGGCGGAGGCACGCGCGCGCTGCTCGCTGCCAGCCTAACAGGCGACTGGGAGGTGGCTCGGCGCAGATGAAGAGATCAGCATGGGCTTTGAAGTGCCCCAGCTCCAACGCAGGCACCAGGCACCGTCGAATTCAATCAGGAAGGGGGAGGGGGACTGCAGGAAACAAGAAGCCAGGGAAAGAGGAGAGAAGCTGGGCAGGAACAAGGGGTGGTAGATGTGCCCTCAGATGCTGTGTTACCACCTGCTCAGACCCACCTTCGCTCCTACGGTGTATTCCAGTGGCGCTTGGGAGCCCCCATCACAGCCCCGGCCCCCAGACACAGAAGCAGAAGGGGACCCTTGCTACAGACAACCAGGGGTCTAATGAACCCATCGCAGATGGGCACGCGCGCCAGAAGCCAGCTGTAGACCTGAATATACCATCACCCATCACTGAATATACCATCACACATCGGTGAGCGGGAGCACTGGACTGCTTTACTGGTCCGAGTTTAGGTGGGACGGAGCCTGAAGCGCCCCTGAGAAGAGCTAGGGGCATTAGCCGTTGGGGTGCCAGGCCCCAGGGACGATCGGACTGAACGGCCTTTCCTGAACGACACCCGGCGGACAAGGAGGACTCTGTTCTCCAGAGCCGCTGGGAAAGCTAGAGGAACATCAACAGACGGGCAGGCCCATTACGGAGCAGGATAGAGAGGACCACAGGGGACGGCAACACTATTTCCAGGAGCGCTCGGTCCAAGCCACAGATGCTCCCTGAAAAACCTGGCACTCAGGATTTTGGAGACACAAGGACGCTTGCTGCCCTACTCACTTGAATGGCGGGGCTCTCTTTTCTCACCGCAAAGCGAGAAGCTGAGCCGTGAAACGTAACAGAGACTTTCCAACGGCATCCAGGGCCCGAGGAGCTTGCAGCGCATTCCCACAGCTGCGGCTCTCCTCCACCAGCCAGCAGCTGAAAGTAAAGGCCAAGCAGTACTCGGCCTTTTACACCCCAGAGCTGTAGTCATCGGACCCCTTTACCCTCAAACTCACAGTCACCCCAGCAAAGAGGAGATATTGTCGCTTTACCATAACAGGGGGGTGAGTTAGGTCACTTTATATGGTCAGTGGGAAGTGTTTGTCATGATAAAACCTTTCCTGAGCTCTTAGACATAGGTTTTTACCTGGCAAGGGTCCCTAGCACAGGCAGAAGGACATGTAAAAGGGCTGGGGCCTGGGCAGAGAAGGTGCCCCGTAGTCAGGGACCATCCCGCAGGCACCCCCTGAGCATGGGGTTATTAACGGCACCGAGCCACCTGGCTCTCTGCACCCGGTATGGAGCCTCTCTTACTAAGAAACCCCCCTCCCCATGCCCCATGTGCACATACCCTGCTGGCCCCACAGCGCAGCCAGGATCAGCCAGAGGCCCCATCGTCCCACAAGGGCAGAAAGCTCCTTTCGGGGCTTCGTGTCGGCCTGGCCTCGGCTTCGCTTCTCATCCAGAAGGCAGCAGCATCTGCCGGATGCGTTGCAGCCAAGTAAAACCCCCTCTCCCCCGCCCCCAAAGCACCAGTGCTGCCATGGCAATTCAGCCCCTAGTTCCTCCTTGGAGGTTACCATGGCTGGTACTGTCTGTGCACGATCCCAGCCTGCGGGGCGGTGGCTGCAGCTGTGCCCTTGCTGCCGGCAGACTGTCGCGATGCTGCCCCACTCTTAGTTAATCCACCGAACTGGCTCCCAATGCCCCACGTGTGTCACGGGCACACGGCTGTCTCTGGGGAACCCCAGGCGCCTGCTGGGATATGAGCCGGGCTCTGGCGCTGTCGCTGCCGAGCCAGTGATTGACAACGGGGTTTCAGAGATCTCAAGGATTCTGCACCGGCAGGTGATGAAATGGCAGCTATCAGCAGCACAAGTGTGCTCAGGGGGTCAAGAGGAGTGACTGATTGGAGCACGAGCCTGCGGGATCCACGCAGCGAGTGCTCTGATACACAGACACCACGCGCACACCTGGTACTCTCCTCCTGCCCGCTGCCCCAGCCTCCCCGGCTCCGAAATCTCTCTCCGCCCCAGCACTGAGGCCCCCGACAGAGTCAAACTCTGTATTACCCCACCCGTCAGGGGAAGCAGATATTATCTTAAATGCCTGGTGGCATGGGGAAGCAGGGCTGATTTCACTAAAGTGCTCCAGAAGCTGCTGTGTTAGGTCAGAGCAGCCCCCGTAGGTGAGCACACATGCCTCGGGCTGATTTAGGTTACGCTCACCCCAGACAAACCACCCTGAAGCTGAGACAGAAGCATTTACCAGGGCAGGGGGGTTGTTCTGGAGAAATAAAGGCAGCCCCTGGGCTGATGCAGTCAACCCCCACCTTCTATCAGTGTAGCTTCACCCTGCTCAAAATCAATCTGAACACAAAAGCCTGGTTTAAACTGAAGTCAAAGCCCTCACCCGATCTGTAGCACCTGCCTAGCTTAATCGCTCTGACAAACCTGCTCCTAGTAGGCCCCTTACGTTTCTGGGACCTTAGTGGGATCATTCTCAGAAAGACAAAGGCTAATCTAGCAACCGCTCACAGAAGTTGGGGAGAAGCAGCAGCATTATTCGACCCATTTTACAGATGGGAAAGCAAAGGCAAGAAGTGATGCCCTTTTTCAAGACAAGGTCCTAGACCAACGCAGATCAGCCTGCATGCTAGGCCCTGGCATGACTTGCCGGACCACAGCACCTTTCATTTCTGCTTGCAAATGCAGTTACCACCCAACATAACCTCCAGAATCACACGCAGCGCTGGGCAGAACCTCCTGCCCTGTAGCACAATGCCAGGGCTTTTGGGAATCAGCCTCCCACAGTCAGGCCGGGGAAGGGCTTTCACAGGAAAAATGTGGCTGGAAAGGCACAACAGGGGTGCAAGAGGGGCCAAGGGTGGAGAACAGGGTCTTCTACTTGTACGACGATCCACATTGAGTGAGTGAACACGCATGGCACAGGCTCTGCCGCTGCTGCTGGGTGGGGAAGGCTGATCTCACCCAGGCAGGACACAGCCTCCAGCCCCAAACCAGCCTGATTAAAACTTCCCCTGATCATCTGCTGGACTGGGAGCAACTGGGGAGAAGGCAGCAAGGCTTAGGACTATACCGTGCACCCAGCATCTGTCACAGCACAGCGGCTATTTGCTTGCTCTGATCCCAACCTAGCGTTATGGCTTGGAGCACCACTGCAGTCAATGGGTTTGCTCCACAGTTGATGTAAATCAGCACGGCTCCTACTCCAGCTGCAGATTTGGCCGTTGTTCTTCAGCTGAGGCAGAGTTTTCCCTGCCTTCGGTTTCTAGCCATTGACTCAAAAAAAAGCAAAGCTCAGCTGCACCTCTCAAGCTGAGCTGGATCACAGGCTTTTACAGCCAGCTTTCATGAGTTTAAACGATTTGAGAGGCAATGATTTCACAAGTCCTGCACGGATTTGATGCAACGTTGTCTCGGCCTTTGCAAAACATCAGTGCACAAATGTCCATAACTCTGGTGCCAGGCGTGCAGATTTTCATGGGGTTCAGGTGAAGCGCGGCACATTTTCCATACAAGGCCTGCACAAGTCTTCCGGGGACTTGGATAGGAGATTTGGATAGTTTCTATGCAAACTTGCACTCGGATTTTAAGACTGGCCCTGGTTTCCTCATAAGTAGCTCGGGGAAACACAGAGTGTGGGTCCAGCTCTACCTCGGTAGTCAAAAAACTCAAGTGAATCGGCTTTAAAAATTCTCAGTTGATACAGAAATGGGCACGCAGGCAAGTTGCGCCACATCCAGCTCTCACTGAAGCCCCTGGCTGCTCCCCTCCTCCCTGGTGCGCACATCCAATTCACCAGAAAACATTTAAAGAACGAACCTGGAAGTTGACAAAGTAACGTGCACCCCTGAAGCCCTCAACTGCCACAGTTGGAGCACCTCGGTCACCGACAGGAGCACGGGCTGCCATCCCGCAGGCATGCTCTTGCAGCTGGGAGTGCTGCTGGCAGTGATTGAGCTGGGTTCCCTTTCCATGTGAGCTGCGCTCTGTTCAACACCCTCCCGCCGCCTTGACCAAGCAGAGGGGCAGTGACCCAGAGGCAGTAAGACAACTAACCGGAGACCCACGCACCTTTCTCCCCTGAACTACAGTAAGTCGAAGTGACAGCCCCAATACCTCTCCCAGGCATCGAGCAATGGATGATGCTCCACCGAGTCGGTTCATAGCAGTCTGGGCTGCTCCTCCCAATTATCACAGCTACTCGGGGCCGCAACACCGGGCCAGACGCTGCTCGAGTCTAACTGTTCCCATCACCACTGGAGTGGGCACGCTGTATGAAAGCTGTTCTCCTCCCAGGCAGACTGAGGTCATGCAGAGACCGTAGCGAACACACAAAATCAGGGAAAAATCTTTCCCAAAATTTTATTGATTCCCCCCTCCATCTCAGCAAATCCATCTCTTTATTTGGGGCTTGCTCCTGCTCCCACTGAGAACAACGGAGATTTTGCCCTTCGCTGCACTGAGTCCTTCTCTGCTACACAGCGCTCCTGGCTGCTCTGTGTTGTACCTCAGCTCCTCCCGGAGCCAGGTCCTTATCAGTCAAGGAGCATCTAATATTATCATTATTATTGCTTAGGTAACAAAAAGAATCCGGCGCGGGTTTGTGCGCATAAGAGGAAATCGATGGGCCCCTATCGCGCCGGACAGTCATTACGGCGCAGAGAATTCATGACTGCAATAAACCGGGACTATTTCATCAGGGGGAAGCGAGAAACCAGGCAGGCTTATAAATTACTGAGTCATCAACTTCAGCGCATTAAGAAGATCCTCCCAGGCTACGGGTCCGATTCACCTCTGGGCACAAATCCGATGCAACCCCGTCCATGCGAGCGAGGCAAGGGACAATGGCATCCAGCCCTGCTTCCTCCAGGCGGCCGGGGAGTAGGGACAAGGGAATCCCACTCCGGGAGATTCATGAGGACAATAAAAGCAAACACAAATGGGGGAATTAGAGTGGGCTGTAAGAGCAACATAAAAAGCCAGCGCGGGGGCTGGAGCGCTCTCAGCAGAGCTGCCGCAGATAGCCTTCCTGCTTGGGGTCGGTTATGGAGCGGGCAGCATGCAGGGGTGGTGCCCATGGGACCAGTGGGGACGGCTCTGCCCTGCTCCTGGGGCAGGAGACTCCAGGTCGACACTGGTGAGCTGTGACCATCAGCACATACACCTCACAGGCAGACACAGGAGGACGAGCAGCCGATGGCTCCCAGTGCAAAGGGGCCCAAGGACCTGCTGGTGCGGCTCCAGTGACTTCTGGGGAGCTGGGTCAGTTCACACTGGTAGATCACTTGGCCCAATGGGGTAGCAATCCCGCACACACATGCTCTACCCTGCTCATGCTCTCCCCATGACACTGTGCATGCACACGCACATGTTCACATGTGTATGTGCATGAATGGGGAGGAAGGGGGCAGGCCAAGGATAAGCCCCATGTTTCTCTCCTAAGGGGAACACGTCCATGGGTCTGTTGCCCATTCACACGCTTCTGCGAGACCAGCCTGGGGCCCAGAGCACCAGCTGCTCAGCTCAGCAGCCCAGTCCTCCAGTGTCCTGCACCTCGTGGGGCCGCTCACACCTCCACAAAGCAAGCACAGGAGGCTGCCGGCCTGGGAGGGAAGACAGACACCACGTCCCCTTTGTATTGCTGGACCTGGGCATGAGGCGCAGAGAGAGAGAGATGCTCAGGCCCAGCCGTGGTGCATGGGGCGGGGAGACTGCAACATGGAAGGAGGAAGCTGCACTTCCCCGTGTCCAGCCCCGCGTGGGGCACTGAGCACTGCGACTCCCCCGTGGACCCAAGTTCCTGCTCTCAGCCCCATGGCCAGCTTCAACTCTTCCTGGCAGTTCACAGCCCACCCAGCCACACATCCCACGGGCCTGGCCTGGGGGAGCTGCACCATCTTCTGTGACAATGGCTTACAAAGAGTGGCATTGCCACCATCCCCTCCTGCCACTTTGGACTCCCCGCCACCAGGTATCGTGCCCAGCTGGGCTCCCCAAGGGCAGCCTTCAGCCCAAGTCCTAAACACGGCTCCTGCTCACACCTACAGCATGGCAGCAGCATGCCTCGACTGCTGCATGCCAAACCCCAGCCCTCCGAGTAGCAATTACACTTAATTGCTGGCACTGCGGGGGCTTCCAGAGCCTCAGTCCCTCCTGTACCCAGCGGTAGCTTCCCACCGGCTCGCTCCCCTTAGCCCCAGCCTGCCTCTTCCTTCCCCATTCACATCAAAAAACTGCCCCCCAGATGAGGGAGGCAAGACCATGGGGCCAAATTCATGCTGGTGTAAATGCTGAATCAGTCCCTGGAGTTCATGTTTTACCCTGGATTTATACCAGGTAACACAGGATCAGGGTTTGGGCCTGAGGGCCAAGCACAAGAGAAGGGGAAATGGCTGCATCCTTGACAAACCAGTGCCATTCTGTTAACCCCGGTGCAGCGACACTAGAGCAGGGGAGGGCAAAATGTAGCCCGGGGGCCAGATACAGCCTACCAGGCCATTCTATCCAGCCCGCAAGGGCCCTAAAAATTTAGAAAATTAATATTCATCTACCCCTGGCTGCATCTCATGCAGCCCTCGATGGCTTGCCAAAACTCAGTAAGCGGCCCTCCGCCCAAAATAATTGCCCGGCCGTGGTCTACAATCTAGTTCACGAGGGCTGGGGTCCAGCCCCCTGACTTCAGTGGAGCTCTGCTGACATGCATGGAAGGAAGGAGGGGGAAACAGAGCTCATTTGGCCCAATTCTGCACTCAGATGGGTGTAAATGAGGAATAGCTCCACTCAGTTGCAAGGACTCGAGCTCAAGCTGGAGACAGGCAGGGAGAGATGCAGAGGCAAGCACCCAGATGTCAAGCACAGCGACACCAGTGGAAATCCGGAGCGACAGCGCTGACCGCTGAAGGGTTACTCTGGATTTACACCCAGATGCATCCAACCCACAGGCACGTCAGGCCATGATTTCCCATGAGCTCAGCGATACCCGCTGCCATGTGGGGGCCCTAGCACATGTCTCTTGCCAACCCCCCTGCTTTTGACCCTGGGGGACCCCCCTCTCCCACTGCCCCCAGCAAGAGCAGCAGGGGCAGGACACTTTGCAAACTTCAGCCAGCAGAGGCAGGGAACGCCTGCTCTTGGCTGCTAATTTCAGCTCCATTAGCCACACAGGAGGGGGAAGGAGAAAAATCAACATTTGCCAGACTGAAAAGGACAAACATCAGGCTGGAAATAAATGGTATTTCTAAGCTTCTAAATGGGAAACAACCGAGAGCAAATATAGAGATTTTAGTAACTGTTCCAAGGCAGCGGCTGGCGTGCCAGGAAATAGGTACCTGCACGGAGCCACAGCCCGCCACCTGCCAGCCCCAGACAGGAGCGTGGGCCTGCCTCCACCTCAGCTCGCTGGGCATGCCAAGGGCCCCAAACAACCCGGCAGCCTGGCTGAGCTCGACTCGAGTGACCTGAGGCAGTAGCAGACCCAGGACACTGCAGCGTGGGGTGCGGTGGCAGCAGGGAGCTCTCAGCGTATGCGTCTGGCAGCTGAGGCCAGAGCTCTTGGTGATGGAGGGGCGCGACTGCATTGCTGCAGCCCACTGCATCCAGCCCTGACTTTGGGCAAGTCACTTCATCCCTCTCTTCCCTGATGGAGGCAGGAGAAAGAGCCCCGCAGCCACCTGCCCTGCTTAGGTTACGGGCCGTCTGCAGCAGGGAGTGGCTCTGTGCAGGCGCAGCCTGGCACTTCTGCCTGGCGTCCCCACAGGAGAACGTATAACCAGGCTGGGCCTTTCGGTTTTGTCCCCACGTGGGGTGGATCCAGGGGGAGACAACAGGAGCCATCCTGGGGCTCGCCCCATGCCCAAGTCAGCCGGGGACAGCAGCAGCAAGGGCAGATAGATCCCCCACTTCTGACACCGACTCCCTGCCCCGCTTCTCGGCGTCCTCCACCAGCCCAGGGGCTCCAGCGACACCTCACCCCCACGCCCCTCTAATACACCCTAGCTCTGCCTACGTCCCAAACTCCTGGGTTTGCCCCTGCTCCCCCATCAACATCAGGTCCAAACAGGCCTGAGACTATCGCAGCCAGCACAGGAGTCCAACCCACCAGCCTGACACAATTTCCATGCAAACATATTGGCTGACCCCAGCTTGTCTGGAACAGCGCCCAGGCTCACGGCGCAGGCTGACAAAACTCAGCATCTTTTCTGCCGAACCTGGCTGTAAATCAGGTTTGCAGCAGGAGCGGGAGCTGGGAGGGATCGGGGCAGGCCTGGGGGTTTCCTCAGCAGGTCAGAGGAGGGGGGTTAAGGTGTTGGGAGGCTTTCATGAAAAGCCCAGGTCTGAGTAGCACCACGCCCCCCGGGACTTTCGCTTGAGTCTTCCAGAAGGGGCTGGCATAGCCCGACACGGTAGGACTTGAACCCAGACCATCTGCACGACCAGCATGAACAAGCATCCCCTACCCTAAAGAGCAAAGCCTGTAAACTAAAGCTACAACAGGCCAACGTGCCTCTCTCACGCACCAAGCGCAGTGGGCAGCAGAGCCCCACGTCGAGAGAGCATGCGTTAGAGCAGCACGCATGGGCTAGGCCCAACCCAGCCCACCCCAAACCTCAGAGGTGGAGCCGCTGCCAGGGGTGGCTTCTCCATGCCTCCCCCAAGTAGGGAACGGGTGGAAATGTCAACCAGGTGCAGCTCAGCCAGCAGCTCCGGCATCTGATTACCCGGCGTGGCGCAGATTAATCAGGGCTCATCACGGCTCCCAGACACAGCCCGGAGCGAGGGGGGAAGGCGAGGGTTTAATTAGCAGCCCTATTAAAGCAACATGCAAATTGTGCTTGATCAGTGCTGCAATTACACCGGGCAGGAGTCACGTGCGATGAAGACCAAGCAGCGGGGATGTCACCTGGGGACGGCACGGGCAGCGTTCGGGGAGCCCACGGGCCAAACCTTCAGCACGTGTGATTCGGTGGGGCCCCAGTCATGCCAAAGGACTGGGGCTGGTTTACACCAGCTGAGAATCTGACCCCTTGCCTCCAGTGCTGCTGCTCCAGTTAACCTCTGAGGGCTTGGCCCGATATACTCCAATCTCCCCTCACATCACGAGCCCCGACAGAGAAGGATGCAAGTGCCACGGACGGCTTGGGTGGATGGACGGCCTTGCCTGGAGCTGGAGGCAAGGGGCTGACCCAGGTGGTAGCTCCAGGGAGACTTGCTGGAAGCTAAGGATGAGTAGGGAGAAGGGCAGCACAGGCTGCCCTGAGTGGGTAGGGGTTTGCACCCAGGTGAAAGCCTCCTGTAATGCCCCAGCTGATAGGACTTGCTCACACTGAGGGGGTCAGAGGTGGAAGACCAAGAGCCAAAGCACCCCCCTACTCACCATGCACCCCAGGAGCCCTGCCGGCACCCCTCCGCGGCAATAGCTCGGCCGAGGCTCCTGGGGAAGGGCACGCTCCTTCTGGGACTGCCTTGCCAAGAGGCTGGCTCGGGCAAGGAGGGGCTCTCGGGCCCGGCGCCAGCGGGCCGTGTACAACACTGTCGCTGAGGCCCTCGCTGTCGATAATGAGGAGCAGTGTCAAGGAGCAAGCGCTGACACGTCAGGAACAGCGCCCAGGCCACCCCCTTCGATGCCAGCCAGCTGTGCCGGAGAGCGCCCTCCTCACAGTGCCAGGGCCCGGGAATGAGCCCTGCCGGGGCTGAGGGAGGCTCAGCGATGCTCCTAGCTCAGCCAGCAAGCAGTGCGCTGGGCTCAGGGGCTGTGCACGTGCCCTGGGGTTGGAGACGTGCGGGTGGGGGAGCTCCCCTTCCTCTCCCTAGGCAGAGGAGCAGCCACCTCCACCTGAGCTGATACCACAGCAGCTGCCCTGCCTGCCTGCCTCTGCTCTAACCTTCAGCTTTGCCCAGGAGCAAGGCATCGAACCAGCTCTGACAGTACCCCAGGAAGTGCCTCCACTGGATCCCCTTAGCCTCTCCCATCTCAGTCTCGATGCCAGCCTTGTCACCACTGGTTACCAGGGGATAAACCCTGACCCGGGGATCTCAGCCAGCTGGGCTGCCTGGGAGCATGGGTCCCCAGGCTGGGTGGAAGCCCCCACAAGCCTGTGGAGATGGAGGTTTCTTGCCACTCCAGCAAAAAGCCTCAGTCTCCCCGTCATGCCGGAGGCCTGACCCTGACACAAATTAAAACAGCTCTATTGGGCAGCATCACCGATTTACCCCACCTGAGCCCCAGGCCCTTTTTTTAAGCAGCTCCAAGGTTTCCCAGCCAGACGTGCGTACCCTCAGCCTCCAGCTGACTGCCTCTGTCCCCTTCCCCCAGGCGCTGCCACCAGCTGGAGCAGAGCGAGGGGCACCGCTGGATTAATGCATAGGGCCCTAAGTGAAGAAGGGCCCCGTTGTGCTTATTTTACATATTATAATTACTGAGTGAAAAACGTAATATAAATATACAGTATTAAGTAGGGGCCCATGAGTTTGTTTGCCTAGGGCCCACTAATGGGTTCATCTGGCCCTGGGGAGGGGGTCATCCCAGGAAAAGCGTAATGAGTGTCATGCCACAAGTGATGGCGGCTCTGAACATCTGCTCCACCAGCTTGCTGTGCTGGAGCCTCAGCCACGCTCCAGCCTGACCCGGGGCGGTGGGTGAATGGACCAAGGAGAGGTTCCCATGGGCAGGACAATACCAAGTGTCCCAAAGACGTACGCAGGGTGAGGTCAGGAGCCAGGGTAAAGGGGTGCAGCTCCCACTGACCTCCCTGCTTTACACCTGCTCCGGGTTCTGTCTCACTGGCTAACATGGCCTGCGCTGTTTGGCACAGGAGGAAGGTCCTGTTTGCTGGGGGTGACAGTCACCCCCATGGAAGGACCCCCAGCCACCTCTGCCCTGAGCACAGCAGGGGAGGCCAGGCCTCTCGCAGCCCCGTTAGACTCAGTGGTAGCTCCTGGGCTTCACATGCACTGGTGCATGCAAGAGAAAAAAGTGAGGCCACCACCTGCAGGCACTGCTTCCATGCTCTGTGGCCAGTATTTGCTAGCACTGACTGCACCCAAGGCGAAAAGCCAAGCTGCTGTTACTGGGCCTAAATGGACTACTGCCTCCTGCCCCCTCTCCCCACTCTGCACCCACCCAGCTATGGCTTTCTCCCAGGCCCAGGAGTGCTGAATCCTGCCGTGCTGAGGTCCTGAGGGCCTCTCCCCTGGGAACTGAGCCACTGCCAGGATCAGGCCATTAGCACTAGGGCTAAGGAGGGAGCCAGGACTGAGGCCAAGCCAAGGGAGCTCTTGAACCCGAAGCTGAACAGCAGAAAGCCCCAAATGCAGCAGGCAGGCAGGGAGGGACCTCGCAGAGGTCAGTGTCCTCCAGGGGGGCTGGAGCCTGGGGTCACAAGCCTGGCAATAGTGCAGAAAAACCATAATAGTAGCAGGTAGGACAGGGCTGCAGGTGTGGTCAGGAATTGAATTCAGCCCAGCGAGAGCATGGGGCTGTTGGCGGTCCATCACTCAAAGGAATGGTGCTGTTAGCAAGGCCGGTCTCCTTGCCCAACTGAGAGGAAAAAGGGGAGAGCTGGCACATGGGAGCTGCAGGTCAGCCCAAGAGCTTCTCAACAGGACATCAAAAGGGACCACCGAGAGTGGGGCTTATGCCTCAGGCCGAGAGGAGGGGCCAAGGTTACACCAGTATCAATCTGGCATCCAGCTGCCCTGCAACTACTTCACAGCAGGGTCAGGATTTGGCCCAGAGAGGGGAAAAACGTGCTGAGGGGGGCAGATTTGTCTTCCAGAAGACAAGGAGCCCCTTGAGACCTTCCCCAGCAGCAGGCCCCATGCCAGACAGGTGCCGCCTGCCAGCAGCCTGGCCAAGAGGCAACAGGGGAAAGCGATGGGGGAGTCCAGCCTTGCCTGGACACCTGGCGCTGGGCAGACACACCGGGGTCCCATCCTGGGTTCTCCAGGGGTCCAGATTTTGCACCGGGATAACCTGAAGCAAACCCAGCTGACCCGTGTCCACGCTGAAGGAGTGACAGCACCGAGATCACAGACGCCAGCGATCCTTGCAATTTGCGGGGCGGAGCAGGATTTACTCCCACGAAGAGCCTTCCAGCCCAGCCCGATTCTTGCACGAGGCCACTGCTGTGAATACGGGACATCCCCAAAGGTCTCACCTGGTTGACGCCAGGGTGGAGGCGGGCAGAGGGCAGCCCCTCCCTGCCTGTGCCAGCCTGGGACCGAAAGGCCCCGGGCAAGGAGGAGGGGGACGCTCCGCGGGCACGTGCCAAGCTGCTCTCGCAGCTGTCAGCTCTGTGCACGGATCCTGCCGCGCTGCCGTCACACTATGCTGGCTGGAGACAGCTGCAAAGGGGGCGGAGGTGGGAGCGAGATGGGCCCCTCCGGGCCTGCCTGCCTGTCAGGCTGTTCTGAAACGCGCTCCAGCCAGGCAGCCCCCGACAGCGGGACTGCTGGGCCCACGCACGCAGCCCACGCGCTCTGCCCCCCACCGCATGCCCAGAGCGTGGCCCTGCCACCCCCTGCCAACAGCAACTGACAGCGCTGGACTGCACGGGCCAAGGGCCGGCTACATACGCCCCATCCCCGCTGCCAAGGAGGATACGGGGCAGATGCACACACAGCAGCACAGGTTCATCCACAGAAATACACACACGGACCAGGAGGCAGCTGCGTATACACAGAGACACACACACACACATGAACACACACGCATACTCCTTTTCAAACTCACACGGAATATGCTTTTATGACAATCAAATTAAATCCTTCGGTATTTAAGGACCAAGCGTAGATCCTATTCTAAATAGGACCAGATATAAGGACGATGGGTGGAAAGCATGACAGAGGAAGAGAGAAACCACGTTACAGCATCATACCAGGCCCTTAGGAGGGGATGGGGGGGAGCCTTTCTGCCCCCACAATCTCAACAGGAGAGAGTACAGCTTTGTACAAAGGGGGGAAACAGGCACAGAGAAGAGACATGACGGAGTCACCTAAGGGAGGCAGGAACAGTGTCAGGAAGGGACCCGGGAGTCCCGACTTCCAGCCAGATGCTCCTCCTGGCAGTTCTGTGCCACCGCAAGGCAAAGCATGCCGGGACCTGGCTGCCGTCAGGCCCTGCCCAGCCCAATTCCTCCCCAGGAGGGGCAAACTTAACGCAATAATGCCATGTTGGCAAAGATCATAGGTCGTGGGGGGAAGGTCACTGTCTCCAGCGAGGTCAGGCTCCCACCACAGTTTTATTCAAGCCACCATCCCCACTTCATCAAGTCAGAGCATCCTGGAGCTGTGGAGTGGGGGAGGAAGGAAAGGGGGGAAAGGGGGAAGCAGCATCTAACACGGGGAAAGACCAAGTGAGCTGGGGAGGAAGTGAAGCCTACCTAGCGGGACACTGCAGCCTGCTGTGGGGATCAATAGTGCCAAGTGCTGGCCTGCAGGGAGGAAGCAGGGAGCAGCAGGTGCATATGCTGAGCAACAGCCTCCATCGTGCTCAGCTCTCATCCTGTCAGCTCTGCCCGGGTCCACAGAGCCCCTGCTACTGCAACTGCCCTGCCTCGCAGCTCCGACAAAGCCTCCCGACCTTGACCTGCAGCCCCAGCCCTGAGCTCCTCATCTGCCGCCCTGCCCTGGCACCCCAGGCTCCAACTACTTCAGTCCTGGCCCCCTACGCTCCTCTGTGGATGCCCCTCTCGCTGTTTCCCATTGCACCAAAGCCAGCCTGAGCTTTGCTGGGGAAGGTGACACAGAGACCAGCAGTGACAGTAGCAGAGCTCCCAGAGGCATGTGGCAACCACCCCAGCAGGGCCTCCAGGGAACAGACATGATGCTTACAAGGCATCAAATCCTGATCCTCCAGGGACTTGGGCTTCTCCTGGGAGGCTGCAGGAAATTCAGGAGCTTCTCAGGCCTGCCAAGGGAGGGAGGAAATGGCAGCTCAGACCTGCTACGGCAGGACATGAGGAGGAGCAAGCGGGGCGGACAGGCCACCCTGGAGAGGTTCCAGAGGCAGGGGGAAAGGACCAAGGTGCAGGGGGGATGCAGTAGCAGAGGAATATGGTTTTACCTGCCCTCACTTCCACCCACCTAGTGAGCTCACGTGGGAGGAACCCAGGGCAGGATGTGGCCCATGCAGTCCTGCCAGAGTCTGGGGGAAACCTCACTGCCATAAAAAGAAATGTCTGTGGGTTTGGGACCGTGAGGCCAAAAACAGACAGCTGATTTCATAGATTTATTTCATAGATTTCATAGACATTAGGGCTGGAAGGGACCTTGGGAGATCATCGAGTCCAGCCCCCTGCCCAAAGGGGATTTAATGCAGTACGGATTGGTCCGGGATATAACTCCCATCAAAAAAGATGCAACCGTGACATAGGGACACAAGGCTAAAATAGCAATTAACTCAAATGAGCCAGGACTGTTTCGAGGGGACGCACTAATTCAGATAATTCACAGGTAATGTGGGACACTGGGCTTGTCTATCTGTAAAGGCCTGGGGTTTGAGAGCTTTATCTCACAGCAACTTTGAATAAAGCCAGTTGTTTTTGGCCCTGTTGCCCAGGTCAAGTGACCAAGTGGCTGCAGCTCTGACCCAACTAGCTACTTCCACAAGTGGGAGCCAAGGCCTTGCGAGACAGGGGTGATGGTAAATCCTCAGCATCATTCACTAAAAAGGCCAGTGCCTTCTTAGGTTATTTAGAAAAAATGAGGATTATTTATCTTGGAGAATGGAAGCCAGAGGGGGGAGGATGTGATAACAGTGTTCAAATACCTGAAGGACAATTACAAATGGCTTTTATACACATGCCCCAGGAGGGTCAGGGGAGTGGGGGGTACTTTAAATTAGAGCAGCTCCGAGCGCCGTTCTAATTAAAGCACCCAGAGCACCACATGTATCAGCATCCCCATGCTGAAAAATGGCAGCAGGGTCTCTTTAACTAAAGCTCGTTAAACAAGCTTTAGTTAAAGCACCCCCATCACCATTTTTCAGCATGGGGACACTGCTACCCATGATGCCGGAGTCTGCTGGAGCACGGTAATTACCACACTCCAGCAGACTCAATTAATCGAGTCTGCTCCGACGTGCTGTAATTACAGCATGTCAGAGCAGCCTCGCTGCACATGTATAGGCACGCAAAGAGGACAGAGATGAGCTTGCATGGGTTAGGACCAAGAGCAACGGCCTCAAGCTGCAGCAGGGGAAATGTAGGCTGGAGATGAGGAGGATCTTTCTGGCTGTGAAAATGGTCCGGCACTGGAATAGGCTACCGGGAGAAGTTGTGAGTTCTCCATGGTTGGAAGCTTTCAAGAGCAGATTAGGAAGACACTCGGCTGCAGGATGCTTCAGTCAGGGATGATCTTGCCCTGAGCAGGGAACTGGACTCAATGACCTTGTTGAGGTCCCTTCCAGCCCTGCGATTCCTACCTCCAGCCAAGCCATCAGGCCCAACCCAGGCTGCATGCGGTGGGAAGTTTCCTAGTTGTGCAGCACATCAGGCTAGCCAGAAGAGAAGCAGGGGGACACGGGGTGGGGGGAGGTGGAGTCTGTTCCCCTTCCTTTGGCTGTGGTTCCTGCAGCGTGGGCCTCCTCTGGGTTTCATTTTCAGCTTCTCCCTCCCTTGCAGAGAATCCTGGGATGGAAAGTGCAGCAGAAGAGCTATGAAATATTCAACACTCCAGGGCCGCATTGATGGGCTCCATCCAGCTCCAGCGCCTGCCTCTGCCGAGGCCGGCACCACCTGCTTCAGCTGGCAGAGGAAGCACCCCCACAGGTGTTGCCCCAGGACAGCGTCTTCCTGGCTCTCAAGACGTGGAGGTTCATTTGTGCCCAGAGTTTATTGCCTATCCCAGCCTGGAGGGCTGCAACTCCTCCCAGTTAAAGTCCTGCGTGCTCTCAGCAGCTAAACAATCCACCTTCCCTTCCCAACGGGGTTACAGGAGGAAAGAGCCACTGCACAGGCCGCCACCACCACCTTTTTGAGCCCCCAGGAGAAGGATGGCTGCTTTCAAAAACATGGGCTACACTCTGCTGGTGTGGACTTTGGGCCAAAGCTTCCCCAAGTTACAGCGACAGCTGGATTAAATCAGGGATCCACCTCCGACTCACACTGGCTATCTTTTCCCCCTGCGTCAGCATAACAACTTCCCCCTCTTCACAGCAAGTTCAGAAGAAGGAAACGTGTTGACATGTTCTTAAAAAAAACCCAGCCATCTCCCCAGCCATGTGGGCCACGGGCTGCAGGCTGGGGTTGCATCAAAGCTCCTACGGAGAGCACCCCAGCGGCACCGGGGATCAGCCGCAGTCCTCCAGGCTGCGGGAGGTCTCGGGCACTTCAGCTGCTGGCTGCCCCGTCACCTGCCGGCAGGGAGGCAGAACCTGTGTTCCATGGAGATAAATTCGCTCCGTGACAAGGGAATTATCATGGAATAGTCCATTCTTTATGCTTAAGACCATAAAAACTGCCATCTCCTGGGTCAGATCATAGGCCCATCTTGCCCAGTATCCCATGTCGCGCAGTGGCAGAGAGTGGATACTGGGAGAGTGAACTAGGTATGACCGCGGGTTTTTCCCGACTCTTCTCATCTCACTTGCAGCCTCCCTACCTAACCCTGCCTTTCTTGGGGGCTGTAGGAGCTGGACAGCTAGGAAGCGGGAGAAGGTTGGACCTCTGTCACACGTGTACCTAGTACCCTGGAGGTGAAATGTTATGCAGCGACCGAAACCTGCCCCCAGTAACCCTAGCACAGCCACGCTGAATGGCTCAGGCCTATCAGCAGGGTCACTCCAAGCCAGCCTTTCACAAGGCTCAGCACCCAATGGTTGCCACTGCAGCAACAGCCAGATTTTGCAAACCAGCTGAGCTGTCAAGCTCTTGATAAAGAGTATTTCCCTCCCCTGCCTGGCTGAGTGTTTCCACCCCTCAGAGAAGACCAGGCCGGTGGGATCATAAACAGAGGCTGCTTTTCATGTGAGCCACCTCTTGCTAGTCCCTCTCATTGGCTTCCATTCTCACTCCTGCTTGTCCCTCAGCTGGACGCTGGAGTGAGGAGGCTCAGGTCAGCTGTGCTTCCTAGTCACCTCTCTACCTTTTACTAGCTATAGTCCATCACCAGGTCAACATTCCCACCTTTCCGCCCCTACCGACCAGTCTCACACCTATTAAGTCACATCCCTTCTGACCTTCCCTGCCTGAAAGCTTGCAATTAAAGAAATATTTTGCAAAACTCTTGCTGGTCCATGAGCAGCGTGTGCCCGTGGGGGCTGGGGGGGCACGGCTACAGTGGCGGGAGCTCTCCGCTTACCTCCGCTGGTGCAGGGGCGGCAGCGGGGGGGTTAGTGAGCACCAAACATAGGTTGGCAACCACCCGCAGGTGCCGCTGGCAGTGGCAGCAGTGGCCGGGGCGATCGTGGACCGCCCGCAGATACATGTGCACCCGCATGCACCCCCTGTGCATTCCCCCTGTGTTGGTCTAAGAAAAGATTTCACTTGTACCATGAGCCCTGACTGATTTTTCTTCTAGACAAATACGGCTACAACCTGGATACCTGACAACGGAAGATATCAAATTTTAGCTGATTTTTTTAATGAAATCTTCATAATTTCCCAAGGAGGAAGCAACTTTGACCACCTGAAACCTGAGATACTGCTCCTGCCTCTGTTCAAGGTAATTTGCATCATCACCGAGCCTCACAAGAGAGCGGAGAGACACCTCACCAGCTAAGAGCTGCCTGCCCAGAGGAGTCTTCCATCTATTGACTCCTTTGTGAAATCCTATGTAATATGAACTTTCATTTCTACCCAGGAGGACTTTTACACTCTTTTCTCCAATGCCTGATGAAAGGTGTTTGTGCCCAAAAGCTTGCAATTAAGGAATTCTTTTTTTTGTACAAATCTTGTTGGTCTAATAAAAGACATCTCCTCTACCATGAGCCCTGATTGCTTTTTTCTCTAGACCAATACGACTACAACCTGGATACCTGCCACCTGCATTTTCAGAGACCTGCATTTTGTATACTGGAGTAAGCTTCTATTCCACCCAAGAGAGCACACAAAGACCAGTAGACTCCCTATGCCGGAAGGAGGGTGTTTGTGCCTGAAAGCTTGTAAAGAATGATTTTTCCAGCTATTAGTTGGTCTAATAAAAGATATCACATTTACCCCAAAGCACCTTGCCTGCCTATGTGCTTAGACCAACATGGCTATAACCGACATCCCAGTCTTCAGGCATTGGTCCTAGCTTGACGCCTGGCCACCATGGACAAAACTAGGAGTTCAGTGTCCTGGGTATGAGGGTGCCTAACCCTGGAAAGTAGGTATGGTGGGAAATGTTAAGCACTTTTATCTCCTAACACAGGGGCTGTTGCAGCTGCTGTGATGGCATGAGCTCCCTGAACACAAGCCCCTGCTGCATCCGCACAGGAGACAGCACAGACTGTGCCATACTGGTGCCTCTGTCAGCCCCTGGGGCTGGTGTCCCACTCACCCACCCCGGTGATGCTCCTGATGTGTTAAAATCACACCAAAAAAAGGATAGCATCATTCTGGAGGCCAATTCCAAGAGCTCTTGCTCACTCCAGAGGAACAACACAAGTGGCAAATTTATCTCAATGAATCTTACAACAGAAGGGCTGGCAAGACCCTCAAAAGGTGACATCTTGACCAGCCCCTACTCAAGGCAGGAGTGTCCTTATCTACACCAGCCTAGACAAAGGTTTGCCTAACCTCATGCCCTATGTCCAGGCACAATGCCCTAAACATCAACAACACTTTTTAGGTCACCGCAGGAAAAGCAGGGGACAGTCATGATCACACAGCTAAAGGTGCCCAGCACATTGGACCCATGTCATTGCAGAAAGCTGGCATCCCTGCCTGAGAGGAGGTGAGCTTTGACAAAAAGTTGGGCCTACATACAGTTGTCAACTCCAAAAATCGGGCCTCAAAAAAGTAAAATGAATACTTAGAGTGACTGGCTTGAAAACCAGACCCTTTCAAGATATCTAGGTGGTAGCTGTATTGGTCTAGAGGCAAAAGGAATCAGAACTCGTGTTAGAGGTGATCTCCTGTATTAGAGCAACTAGATTTTTGCAAAAATATGTCTTGATTTGCAAGCTGATTTGCACAAGCACCCTTCTTCAGGCATAGGAGAAAAGATTGTCAAAATTCTCCTGGGTAGAAATACCCTTTCAAGAGGCATTTAACAAAGGAAAGTTGTGGTTTTCTTTACAATCACCTGACTCCAGGAGCTGGGGCTTTAAACAATGACAACAACAAAACCAGCAAAGGAAATTGCAGAGGTGCCAATCACTGCCCAGAAATGGGCAGGCTGGATCTGAGCAGCAGCCTGCCTCATTCAAAATCCTGTTTCTGCCTCCGTTTAAGCCCAGCAGCTTTTACATGTAATTGTTAACTACTACACTGGGGGTCTGAGTTCCCTCCTTGCAAGAGGGCTTTATGGCATGCTGGCCATCTGGTGAGCATGGACTGGCTTGAAAGGAGGATGAAAGCTTATCCAGGCTCTTCTGGGCCCTGGCAGGATACTCAGAGGCCAGCACGTGACACTGCCTATTCCCAAAAGCCGTGCGATGCCAGGGGGTGCCTCTGGGCAAGGGGGCAGAAGGGGAAGAGATTTGTCTCCGAGCCGTGGGAGTGAACGGGGAACATGCGGGGAGCGGTGAGGGCTGTGCTGCAGCTGAGTTCACAAGAGCTGGGCAGAAGGCAAAGAGCAGGCATCTTCTTTTAATGGATGGGCTTAATTTGCAAAGCTGATGAAAAGCTAAATATTTAAATACATAATTCCTCACCACAGCTCTTAACACCAGCCCAATAAAAGGAAAGCAAGCAAGAAAGAGGGAAGGCATTAACCCGAGAAAGGAAGATTGGAGGGATTACGGCTGGCACAAAGCTTGCTCCGCTGGTTATCAGCTGCTAGCTCCTGCCTTCTCGCTGGGGTTTCATCCACCCACTCGATAGCATGAATGGCTCACTCACCATTTGGGCATGCCCACGTTAACCCCACAGGCTAGGTCACCCCAACCGTCCAAAAAAGGCTCTCACACTCCCTAAGATCTTGTGGTCCCCATGCTTATATAACTCAGGGGGGTAAGCCTCCCAGTCAGGGTTGGCTGTCTTAAATGACCAGACCCCTTTCTCTCCCCCTCTTCATTGCAGGCAGCCCCTTGAACAGAAATCAGGGGCTATCAGCTGCACACAGACTGGAGTCCCAGGGGGGATCCAGCCCACACCGGGGGGAGATGGCACTGTAATCCCCCTGCAGAGCACCCTGACTGGGTGGAAAGGGAAGGGAGGCCTGAGGCACAGCTTGCCTACACGGCTCCGCTTGCTTCAAGGGGCTTTCCTCAGCTTGGCAGCTTCACACCGTCACAGCTGACATCTGTCCTCAGCAGCAGCCATGCAGTCAGGAAGGACAGCCAGGGGCCAGGGCTCTAGCCAAGCAGCTCCCTGCCCTGTCAGCCCCTTTGCCTTTCTGCAGGCACCCACAGCGCCTCCAAGCTGGAAAACCAGACCCAGTGCAGAGAGCAATGGCTCACAGCGGCCGTGAGACCTGACAGCAACTTGGCGCTTCTTGACTCGAGACCAGCAGATCCCATGTAGCCCATATTTCCTGGATGAGTCAGAGCTGCAAACTCCCTGTCTTCACAGCGCCCCCACTCACAGCCGAGGGGATCTCAGAGCAGGATGTTCCCCTAGCCCTGCCTCTTCTGCCATCCACAGTTGCTTTACGTACCGCCGCCTCGTTCAGTCTTCAGAGACTCCTGTGCCCCGCACGCAGCTCCCAAACCCCCGGCTACACAGCCTCTCTCTGCCAAGGGGATACCCCAGCCCCATCCCAGCCAGCAGAGCCAGAATGTCACCCTGAGGAGCGAGCAGAGTCAGAGCCAGGTCAGGAAACACTGGCCACGTGACGAACTAGACATTGGTCCAGCTTGTCCATACCCAGAACCACCACGGGAGCCATGGTACAGCTGCAAGTCTCTGGGCTGACCTGAAGCCTCCCACAGCCTGGCACTAGAAAATGCTCCTGGATCAAACCACCTTGCTGGGGAGAAGCTGCAAAGCTACGTGGCGGGAGTGCGTCAAAGCACAGAGCAAGTCACACATGGGTGGAAAAGTCATGACCAGGGTGAGGAAGGGAGTTTGCATGTGCGGGGGGCGTGCCAGGAGCCTGGCAGATCTTACACACACACACACACACCCTCTCTGAACCGGTCCCTAGGGCAGTGGCTCTCAACCCCTTCTTAGACTCAAGGCACCTCTCGGGGACACCAAGCTGCGCCACCCCTCACTCCGATCTTTTTACTCCGTGACTGCCTGACCCCTCGAGTGCCCGGCTGGCTGGGGGGTGCTTTGTCACTGCCGGGCTTCCACAGGAGCAATGACAAAACGGAGATGCCTGAGCATCCGCCTGGGAGCTCCTTTAATGTCTCATAAACTGGGTACAAATTAAACGTCCTTCATTGGAGCAGAGCTGAGCAATGCCAACCTGCGGGGCATGGGAACCCTTCCAGCAGACTCCCAAGGTCATGCACAGAGCAGATGACGCCTCTGCAGCCCCTTCACTGTCCAGCGCCAAGGACAGCTCATGATTTTTAACAGGGCAATTAAGCAGGGGAACCAGACAGAGCCTTGGAGGCCTTCCTGACAGATCAGACGTGGCCCACCCCAACCTTGTAGGCTCGATGCCGATGGGCTGGGTAGGCAGGAGCCTCCAGGCTGCTCCATGTGAGAGGCAAGACCAGATCACAGCAGCTTTTTCTGATCTCAGCCTCTACCTGTTTTCTTCCAGCAGGGACATAACAGGGTTGTAGCCCTGATGGTCCAGGGAAGGTACGAGGAGCAGGATTTGTTCTATGGTAGCTTTGGTCAGACCGCCTGTGAGGTCGGGGGGTGACAGGCAAGCTCTGGGGCACAAAGTGCCCTTCCTCAGCTCCTTCAGGGCACAGCAGCCTGCTTGACCCCTCTCCATGCTGTAGCGTGCTGCTTACAGCACACCTTTCCTTTTCACAGCATCCGAACCTGGGCAGCTGCAGCTCCCAGCCCTCAGTACTTCTGAAGGGCCAGCCCTGAATTCACTTCCTTCTCAGCCACATGGTTTCATAGTTTCACAGTTTCTAGGGTCGGAAGGGACCTGAGCAGATCATCTAGTCTGCCCCCCTGCCATGGCAGGAAAAAGTGCTGGGGTCAAACGAAGGGGCCACGTAGCCCCACGATTCTTGGGGAAACATCTACATCAAAGGCAACCCCCGCATCCTGGTGACCATAAAGGATCCACCAAGAACCAGCAGATGGGGAATGAGGGAGACATTAGCCCACAGAGCCAGATCCGCAGCTGCTGCAAAGCAGCAAGCCCTCTTTGAAGCCAGTGAAGCTCCCCCACTCCCCACTGTGGGTCCAGTGTTTAATTTGATAGACACCTACATTAGGATTCCCTGTTCCAGCGTCTGTCTCGATAATTGACACTTAAGCATCTCAACACCTGCTCTAGGCACCCGAGCTCCCTAACGGAGATGCCCACATTTAAAATTAGATTAGTCGAGATCATTACAGCTTAATCTTGGTGCGGAATTAAGATTAGATGAGACGAGATAAGAGCAATTGAGAGAGAGAGAGAGAGAGAGAGGGAGAGAGAGAGAGAGAGAGAGGGAGAGAGCGCGATCTTCCAGGCACTGCTGCATTTTTGAATCAGAAGAAAACAGCTTGCAATTTTTGCTTCCTTTTGCTGCTGGTTGGATCTGAGCGACGTCTAGTGATTAAAGCGGGGCGAAAGGGGGTGGGGATGGAGACAGGACTCCTGGGCTCTATTTGCATTGCCACCCCTGAACTCCCGACGTGACCACCGATTTGTACCCATCGGGGGCACAGGAGGGCGCACGGGTCAGCGAGGCAGTCGATAAAGTACTCTGAGGAGCGCAAAGTCTTGTCACTGCCGGCAGTGAAAGCCATTTGTGAGCAGCAGAGAGGAAAGGGCATGTCAGCTCGGGAGCTCAGGCCGCAGTAACAATACGACATGCTCGGAGAGCGGGCAGGGGCACGGGTGCCCTGCCGAGCATTGCATTAGTTCCCTTCTCAAGCAGCCCGCCGGGCGGCCCTGCACCCCATCTGAGCCTGACACCATACCCATTCGCCACCCACCCCTGCAATGCAACTGCTCATTTCCCCTCCTGCCTAATCCTGAGCCGACAAGCATTTGCATGGCAGGAGGGTTTCATCTCTCTGTGAAAGTCATGAATGCCCAGGAGCCTCTGCTCTGTAATTTGCTGCTTTACGTTGAGGATTTAAAAAGCTCTGTGAATGGAATGAGTCACGGCAGACGGACATCCCGCCTCCCCCTCCCCGCTCCCACCTCTCCTCTTCTCCCGGAGGTTTTCCTTTTGCTGCTGGCCAGGTGAGGGGGTTATATGGGTGTAAAGCAGGGGGGGCTGGAGGCAGCACTCCTGAGGTCTACCTCCAGTTCCACCCCGACCTCCCGGAGGGCTCCCGCGTACAAGCCTCTGGAGATTGCACAAGCCACTGGTTTGCAGAAGCGTTGTGCCCTTGGGCTCTGGGGGGTTGAGGATGCACCCCCTTCCCTTGCCAGGCTGCAGGGAAGCGTTGCAACCCAGCCCCATTCTGTGAGGCACCATGACCCCTGAAGACCGCCGGGCTCAGCCCCGTCTGTGCCACGGTTCGGCTGTCTCGCAGGGGGTGTCTTGAGAAGGATGCACAGGGGAAAGCTCTGCAGGACACCGGGCCCTCAGACAAAAGACAGGAAAGCTCTATAAACCCTCGGCTTCACGGCATGAGCTAACCACTGCCCAAGGTCCGGGAGGAAATCTTTGTCCGAGCCTGGTATTGTGCCATTGTCTGTAGTTGGCATCTGGATCTTTTGCTGAAGCAGATAACGCTGGCACTGCCAGAGGCAGAGCTACTTCTATGATGATGATGGGCCACTAATTGTACAGCACCTGATTCTGTGGGACAAATGCTGATAAACCCGGGACAGGAATGCAGGTGAATGCTAGTAACGAGGACAGGCCCTGAGCAGACAACTCCAGCCAGCACCCGCTGCCCTCGAATATTTCTAAGGAGCCTGTGGCCACTGCCCCATGGCCTCTGCTGGGAGACATGCACATTCAAGGGACAGAAGACGGTCCCAGTCGCTCAGGCTCCCCGCGGCCAGCGCCTCCTGCCTGGCCTAGCAGGCAAATCATAGAAAAGTCAGGTCGGAAGGGACCTCCAGTGGCCATCTAGTCCAGCCCCCCGCCTGAGGCTGGATGGATGGAAACTTGGCCAGGCCAGAAGAAGGCTGACCACTGCCAGAGGCAGAAGACTGGACTAGATGGGCCAATGGTCTGGTCCAGCCTGGCAAGTCCCGTTTTCCTCTGGATGTGTACGTTGGGCCAAATCCCAGCCCTGGCAGCTGGCTGTGGTGCAGGGAGGAGGCTGAGAAGATCCGAATATGGTCACTGTCCCCAAAACCAGCAAATAACTGAGGCTGAAGGAAACCTCCTCCAGCCCACCCCGAGCCAGTGCTGGAAGCCGGTCTGCCAGCCACCCACCTGGAGCTAGCTCTTGTAACCCACATGGCTTGGGAAAGCAAATCCAGAGCTGGAACGGCTGCCGCAGGACAGCATCTCCAGGCACGAGAGCCAGGCTGGGCCCAGCAGGGCCAGAAAGCACGAAGCCAGCCGATCCCTGAATGTCCAGGGTTAGACAGCAAGTCAGCCCACGCTCTTCTCCCAGGCAGAAGCAGGGGGAGACAGACCCTGGTGCTCTTCAGTGGGGTAGGGCAGCTGTTTCCACCTCTCTGATCTTTGGAAACCTCTTCAGGAAGAGTTTTTTGGAGCTGAGAGAGAAGGGGAAGACAGCAGGTCCTAGCCCCTCTCATACTCCCCTGGCATTAGAGCAGTTAAAGGGAACATGAGTTACTCCTCTACCCTTCCTGCTCAATCCCTCTTACTTCAAAGCAGTGCCTGGACCTTAAAGGAGATCCCTGCCCAGCTGCACTGGGCACTGCACAGACACACAGCAAGGGATGAGCTCAGCCCCAGAGCCCTTGCCAGACCGGGGGGAATGGCTCTCCCTGTTTTACAGCAGGGAAAATGGGGCACGGGGGCCAAGGGGCTAGAGCCAGCGCTGTGGGTATGGGTGTCCATTGCACAATAAGCAGCCACTACATAAAGCCCTGCAGCAGGGCCAGGGAGCTGGGATCCCCTCTCCCTGCAAGACCTGAACCCCCAGGCTGCAGGGCCACGTGCACAGTCACTAGCTGCCTCTGCCCCCCAAACCTGGCATGCTTTGCAAAGTGTCAGCAGGGGGGGCAGAGGGGACCCCAGCCCAGCCCAAAATAGCCTCCAGCCTAGTGGCAATGAAGAGGCATTCCCATCTCTTCAGGTGTTCATGCAGGGCTGTCACTATACCGTCATCCAGTTCCAGGCCCACGGCTGAGGCTGCCAGCCAGGGACTATGGTGCTTCTGTTGTCTCCCCTGCACGCCTGTTCCCCGGGGAGCTGCAGAGACCTAACGTGCTCATCTCATCGAACAGGCCTGTGATAGCACCAACAACTGACCCTGCCAAGCTGGGCCCCTGCCTGGTGCCTCCCATGGTCCGGACCCCAACAGACGTGAGGCTCTGAGACAAGCGGAGGGAGCCGCTGCCCCATGAACCAATAAACCCTCGTAATCCCCTTGGCTCCCAGCGTCTGGTCAATCCGATTACCCCAAGTGGCTCCCTGCTCCTCTGTGAGATGGTCCCAGATCTTCCGTCTAATTAAACACACGCAGAGGTCTCTGTGGACACAGGCAGCTGTGTCTCCATGGGGGAGCTGGCCAGGTCAAGCCACCAGAGACCTCCCAGGGCCCCCGCACCCCAACGCAGCTCTGCTCCTTAGGCACTGAGAGGCTCCTGATCACACACGGCTGCGGGGCAGGATCAGGAAACTTTCTGAAGTTCAACCCCTTCCTTCACGACCCTGCCATCCTTACCTGGCACAGGCTCGGCCAGCTCCTGGGGCCAGGGGTGATGGAGCGGAGCAGCCTCGGCCTCCTGGGCTCTGACTGTCCTCAGAGATTAGCTCATCAAGAAAAGCTCCAAGAAAGGCAGAGGAAGCTGCTTTGGGAGGGGAAGCCACCACTAGACATCCTGATCTGAGAGTCTCATGGCTCCAAGCTTGAACTGGGCACCTAGCAAGAGCGTGTCTGCCTGCTGGGAGCATCCCCAGGCTTGCACCGTCTGCCTGGGCCCCCAGGCTGGGTACTGCACATTGCATCACACACTGTCTGAAGGGGGAAGCCATCCCCAGGGAGCTCAGTGAGGAAACCCACCCAGTCTATCCAGCCTCCCCTGCCTCTAACAGTGTGGAGCTGTGTCCTGGCTGGTTTGAAACATTCCTGCCAAGAGCCAGGCCCTTCAGAGACACTTGTCACTCAACCCCAGCTGTGACCCCCAAGCACCAAACACCCGGCGCTCTCCGAGAATTGCCCCTGACAATCCTGAGCTCTCACTTCCAACCTCCTGGGCAGGATGCACCCCGGGCACCATCCCCCCAGCTAAGCCCTGCATGCTTCCAGCTGGGCCCCAGGCAGGGCCTGTTCCACCCATGCCCAGCCAGGACCTCTGGGCTTATTTCCTTCTTGCACTGAATGTATCTGTCCCCAAGGTTCATTTGTCCAAGTCTGCCACTGGCTGCGAGCTGAGCCAGGCAGCTGAGCTGCCAGCTGGCACGGATGCCAGCGCCGGGCACTGGAGTATCTTCCTTTCCCTTCCAAGAGCAGCTCCTCCCCTTGACTAGTTCATTAACCCGTTGTTGCTCCAGCACCCCTCCAGCTTCCACCACCCCCTCAACCCCTGCTGATGGAGCAGTCAAACAGGCTCTGCAGGGGGAGATGCAGGTGGGGCTGGGAAGTGGCCAGGCAGAAGGATGCTCCCTGGGGCTGGGGGTGAGGGGCAGGGCCCTTTCATGCAGCTCCCTGGGGGCCCATGCACACTGCAGGCACCAGGGGCCTTGCACAGCGCTGCTCCATGTGGCCTCTGTGCAGGGGAGAGAGCCCAGTGCCTTGCCCTGCCTGGTCATCATCCCTTGTGAAGGGGGTGAGAGCCTCTCTACTCCCTTGGGTCCATGGACAGTAAAGTCCCTACCCTGCCTGGCACCCCCGCCCTGCCAGGCCAAGGGGACACTGGCGCAAGACCAGCAGCTTTCTGCTCCTCTGCGAGCAGTGGGGCAGGGCTGTGCAGATGCCAGCCCGGCACCCCCTGCCCCATTTGGGGGGCACATACATGGCGCAGCTGCAGGGAGACCTCAGCCGAGACAAAATCCAAGACCTGGCCCTGCCCTTCTTTTGGGGCTCCTGGCCCTCTGCCCACAGAGGTGAGGGGTTTGCCCATCCACACCAGGACACCAGACAAAGGGTCCCAGCCTGGACCCTGCCAGAGGCCCCACAGCAAGGACCTCCCCCCTGAAGCATCCTCCTAGTGCCCTCAGCTCACTGTCAGCGAGACCCCTGTGCTAAGGCACGTGCATGGGTACAACCACTCCATGCCCATGGCCTCTGTGGCTGGCGGCCCCAGAGGACAGCCCGGGAGCAGCGGGTGCAGACAGCACCGGGGCTCCGGCACAGCTGCTCGGAGAGGAGAAAGGGGAGGCCAGGGGTTGCGTCTGGGCAACAAGACAGCGATGTCCTGGAGCAGGACAAGGGATCCCTGCTGAGGCAGGGGGAGGGAGACAGCAGCCAAGGGAGGGAGTGACTAATGGCCCTGTCTGGAAAGTAGGTCGTGTGCCGAACAAAGGGATATTTATATCCGGGCTTGTCCCCCGCAGCCCTCGGAGCCAACAGAGCAGGGCACGGGCCTTATAATCCCAGGCACACCTTCCTGGCAGCAGCCCCCACTCACCACTACCACCCTGCCCTTGCCACACCTCCCCTGCCAAGGCCCCTCTAGCACAAACCCACCCAGTATCCCTCTCTGCTGGTGCTCCTCTGCCCCAATCGACAGTCTCCCCACAAAAGTCCAGACCCCCTCAACCCTAACGTACCGCCGTGCCCTGACAATCCAGACATGGGCTGCCCCCAGCTCTGCTGACGCCCCTCAGTGTCATCCTCTAGCCTCCCTGCCCATGCAGCCATGGACCAATTGCAGTCATTATTAGGCTGTGGATGAAAGCTGCCAGGGGCACCCCAGGGTCTCAGCAGTCAGCACAGCCCGGGGCAGTGAGTCTCCCACTGCACTGGCCCCTGACAGTTCGGGATTACACATGCAATCTGCCTGTGGCCTAGAGGCAAGCAATCCCAGCGCGGCTGCTTTCTGCTGAGGCGGCTGAGGGCTCACGGCACCCACGTGATGGATTGCAGCGGGTTATTTTTAATGTAAACTTTGCTAATGTGTAACATACCCCAGGACAGTCCCCAGCTGGACTAGTTCTCAGCAAATGAGGCCAGTAGAAGAACTGCCCCAGGCCCCGCAGCAAAAGTTCCCAATGAATAGAGCAAGCGGCCCAAAATGAAGAAAACTCAAGTGCCATGCACTGAGCAGACTGGGCTAAGCCAGCAAGTGCCTTCATCCTCCAAAGGGAACTCCATCCTCCTCGCTCGCCCCAGCAGCCAGGGCATAGCTTGTCCCTTTAGGACTCCATGCTCTCTTGCTGCTCCTTCTGCACTGTCACGGGCTCTTCCCACCCTCTCACTGGCACAGAGGTGTGCTCCCTGTCTGGAAATGTCCCTACCCCCAAGGGAGCCAACACCATCCTCTCCTGCAGCAGGCCTGAGTGCAAAGGCTCACCAGGAGTGGGACAAGGACATGGCCAGGGGAGGAGAAAGGGGCTCTCCCACTTGTTCTGCACCCCCCAGAGCCCCAGAAGGGGCATCAAGGCAGAGCTTTGGGAAGCTCTGAGGCATGAGAGAAGGGGCAAGCAAGGAGGGGAGCTTGCTGTGGAGGGAAGGCAAGAGTCCTACTGCAATGCAAAGAGCTGCATCATTCATCTCTCGTTGCCTGGGGCAAATGTGTCCCAGCAGGACACGGGGGTTCAAAGAAAGCTGCTTAAGGCTGAGGTTAGACCAGGGCCCCAGGAGCCAGGACTCGTGCATTCCTGCCCCAGCCTCCGTGGCTGGAGCCGTGGCTTGGGAGTCAGGCCAAGTCTTTGCTTTGCCACTGACTTCCTATACACCCTGCATGCCCAGGCTGGCTCAGAGAGGCTCCCCAGAGCCTTGTCCTGCTCCTCCAGAGCAATGTACAGCGGTGGGTCAGAGCCCTGGTGAGCCCATGTTCAGGCTCTTTGAAATCCGAGGAGTCACTTGTTAATAAACCCCTCTCTTCAGTCGGGGCAGGGAGCTGCAGGCCATGCAGGCTGCCCCGTTCAGCACTCGGGAGAGCGCCTGCCACAGCCTGGCCTCCAGCCCAGCCGGCTGGGCCTACCGGTGCCCGCCGCTAGACTGGGCCCAGCTAGGAGGAGTCCCCACGTGCAATGGCTCTGTCCTGGGTAACGGGCAGGCAGGCCTCTCCCCTGCAAAGGGAGCTCCCACCAGCTGCACGGTACCCTGCATCCTTGCTAGCCACAGGGATGGACGTCAAGCGAAATCCCTCCCTGTTCAGCACCTGCTGCCTGCCCGCCCCATCATCCTGGCTTCTCAGTGACCTCCCAGGGCACAAATGCACCCGGAGGCATCATCTGCCCTCCCCAAGGCTGTGCTGTGCCAGCAGCTTCCCTGGCTGCAAGCCCCGTTTCGACTCCACCTTGGCACCCACAGCACAGCGTGGGCATGGCCAGGTTACGAGGTGCCCTCACCCCCTGAGCTCTTGTGCCTTCGGGTTCATTTGCTCCAGGAAGGCACCCCCACTGGGCACCGTCAGGGGACCCCCCCACCCCATGTCACAGCCTGACTGGAACTGGTCCTTGAGGGGTTTTGTTGGCTATGGGGCAAGGGACCATTTCTTTCCATTTTAATAGGCCATGAGGAGATATTGCCCAGCATTGTGATGGCTGTCTCTGGTGGGAAGGGATGAACTTCCCAGTTTCTTTCCCTCTTCCAACAGCCAGCGTTGGCTCTGGTGACTACATGCCAGTGCAAGCTCCACAGCTCGCCCCTGGCCCCTTTCTGCCAGTGCACCTCAGCCAAAGCAGCTCCCTCATCATCCTGGATCCTCAGCAGCTCTCCCATCATCCGTTCAGCCCTGCCTTGCAGTGTAGACCCTCCGCTCCTTAGCTGGGAAAATACCCTTCGTGCCCAACTCCCCCCCTCCATCCAGTGCCCCATAGCCCTGCTCTCCCAGTGCCCAGCTCCCACGGCTCCACCAGCCCCTCTCCTCCCTGCCATGAACTCCCTTGACCTTGTTATTCCAGCCTATATATGCAACCCTGCAGGTGCCCTTCATCCTGACCCACAGCCCCTTGCTACAATGCACAGATGCCCTCAAAAAAAACCCCTCCCTGACATCCTCCCTTGCCTACCCCTGCATCTGAATTGGCTGCAGCAGAAATGTTGCCATAGCACTGCCCAGCAGAGCTGGTCTCAGCTCTCCAGGGCTGGGGAAGCCACAGCGCACCGCGTGTTCATATTAACTGAGTTACCTGTGCAATGAGGCCGTGCAAGGGAGACAGGTGGGGAAGGCACAGCCCCCCCCACCACCACCAACCCCCTTCCCCAGCCTCACACTTGCCTGCTCCAAGCAGCTGCTCTCATCTCAAGAGCGGTGCTGAACATGCACGTGCTACCAGGCCCATCCCAGCCCTGCCCCTGCCCCTGCCCCTGCCCAGCCTGTGTGGCCATCTTAACTGGGAAGGGCATTGGAGACCACAGTGATGGGCAGGGAGAGGAGGAGATGAACCTGGTGCATATGGATGAGGCTACTAAATCGAAACTCCTTTGCATCCCTGGCAGCTGGAGCCCTCTGCCTGCCCCCGGCGAGTCACATGGCCCCATTGCCACAGTATGAGAGCCCCTCACCATTTGTGGGGCAACGGAGGCACGGACAGCCTCAGCACCTCCAAGGTCACCCAAGGAGCGTGTGATGAAGCAGGGAATGCAAGCCCCATCTCAAGCTCCAGGCTAGCCATCAGCACCAGTTTTATTGCTCGGCTTCTCTACGTACTCTCATAGACCCATGGTCATACTCTCTCCGTGCCTTCCCTAAGCCTGGGACAGGCCAAGCCGCTACTGCCAGGCTTGGGCTGCCAGCAGCGGGAAGCCCCTCAGAGCGCCAGTCCGTACTCTTCCCGGCAGTGAGCTCCAGTTCTTGTCATCTGCACTTTACTGCTTCTCATAAAAGCCGGGGAAGCAGCTCGCCAAAGCCAGCCAGAGCCAACTGCTGCCGAGATGGATTTCTCTGCCCTGCCTGCAGATTTCTCTCCCTTCTCTGGCAGGTGAAAAGCCCCTGCTCTGGGAGGAGGAGGAAGCGATGGGGGGAGGACACACTGAAGGACTCCACTCCCCTGGGCCCCATCACTGGCTTGACCCTCCTGGACACAGATCGATCAGTGCTGGGGGAAGGAGAGAGCTAAGAGCCAGCAGGCCCTGCCGCTCCAGCTCCACGTGCCATGAGAAGATGGGTGTAAGTCAGCAGGCGTCCGCAGGGCTGATGGGCCATGGCTGGGAGCCGAGCAGTGGTTCCAGAGCCACAGCCCCTCACCACCCTCCACGTGGCAGGACTTTGGAGCAGTACTTTCCCTTCCCGTGCCTCAGTTTCCCCTCGCACTCTCCAGCTCCCATGACAGAACGATGTGGCGTGTCCGCTTTCCCTTCCCCTCGCCCTGCTGCCAGCAGGCCCAGGCCATCCCCTGCCTCTGCCCTGGTCCGAGCTGCTGCAGGAGAGAACAGCTGAATGGATTAAAAGGAGAGAGAGCAAAGGCTGATTAGAAAGAGGATGCCAGGGCTCTTGTTCCAGGGCTGTGTTAGCATGGCACGGCCCCCTCCCTAGCTCAACACAGCTGCTGCTGAGCATATTGTCGGCACAAGCAGGGGAGGGATGGGAACAGACACAAAAGGAGATGGCTGGGAGCCAGGCCAGGCGTGGGGGAAGGAGAGCACCAGCTGCAGGGATCGGCATGCCCCACATGCTGGCACTCTCCCCTTATGCCTACCCCTCACCTTCAGCCCACGAGGCAAAGGGCCCCCCAGGGCCAGCGCCTGCTCCACCTGGGTTAGAAGCCAGCCTTTAAAGCCCACAGGTGACATATTATCCCTACCCAAGTGCCAATCCCCTTCCCCTGACCAGTCTGCTGCTCTTCTTTCTGCTTCCTGCCCTATCTGCCACTGTGCCCCACAGCCCCAAAGACCCAGAGGCTGCCTGTGCTACATGTCCCACAAGTTGGCCAACCCCAACCTATTTCGCGGTTAAATGGATTGAGGGGCTGAAGCATGACCCAGAAATGCCAGGAACACAGCTGCAACCCACTGCCATCTTGGTCTGAGGACAAAAGTCACAGAAAAGTGGGGTAGTGGAGGAGGTCCCACCCAGAATAGATATTTTTCAGAGTCTGGTGCAGGACGGGGCAGGATCACACTGAGGTGCCCGGCAGGTGGAGTCTGGGAGCTGGTAATAGACCTGTTGCCAATTCCTGTGCTCTTGTCAGCAGTCCCACACTCCTCCGTGGTCAGATCATGCCCCCCACCCCCATGTCCAGACCCTGGAGAAGTGCAATAACCAGAGAAATCCTCCTTCCCAGCCCTCACCACATGCCCAGTGCCAGGGCACCCAGAGGCTGAGAAGCAAGCAGGCAGAGAAGACCCCCAGGGGCTTCACTCAGAAAGAGCCCAGGAGTTTTGAGCCTGTCTCATGATCTAAGTGAGCCTGACACCACGGTTTTGTTCCTGGTTGGGGGTGCCACAGCCACCATACTTCATTATATTTCCCAACTTCTCAAGGGAGTGGGGAGCCATGTCTGCAAAGCATTTCTAGGCAGAAGGCAACAGAGGAGCTCAAAGTGCTACTGTTAGGCAAATACAAGCTCTGGGTGCATGCAAGAAGGCTCCCGAGTGCATGTGTGTCGGGGACTGTACACGTATGCACATGCCCAGGGTTACATGCCCATGCATGGGCACATGAAGGCTAGACGTGCCTCACTGGGTGTACACGTGCACCTATACGCACCCTGTTGTGTGTCTGAGTGTGTATACGTGTCCATTTGTGCATATGCATGCATATATGCCCTGCAGCATGTATATATGTATATAAGATGGGTGTCAAGGTAATCTTCAAAAAGTGTCCTGACGCCCATCTTGCTGGGGTCATCTGATCCCGGCAGTCTTTGATTCCCAAGTGCAGGGGGGCTGGACCCGATGAGGTCCCTTCCAGCCCCTAACAACTATGAAATTATGCCAAGTTATATGCACAAGTGGGGGCAAGCATACATGCCCTGGGGAGGGTGTGTGTACACACACATGTGCACAAGCATCCAGATACATGCACACACCAGCAGCCAGTACACAAAATCACAAGAGCCCAACACTTCTCTCTCTCCAGTGCTTCTCACCTGGCATGTTCCCATTCCCACTCCAAGAGGAGCCACCTGTGCCAGCTTTATAATACCCGCTGCCCTGAGCATACCCACTACCCCCATGCCCAAAGGAACCCTCACCCCTCCTGCTCCAGGCGGCGGCCTGCCATGGGCTGGGCATCTGGGCATGGGCTTCGAACGCTTTGTACTTGTGCTTCCTCTCCTACTTCACCTTGTGGCGCGGGCAGATAAAGGAAGCAATGCTAATGCCTCCGGATGAAGCAGAGGCAGGGCGCCTGGCGCATTGTTCCGAACACTGCAGATGCTCAACAATAGCCAGGCATTGTGTGCACAGAGTCACATGTGTGGATTATATTATGGGTTAGAGGACAATGCCTGTATTGTGGCAAACATGCCACCACAGACAGAGCTCATCACCCGCAACGAGAAGATAACCAGGGCAGGAGGCAAGGACACATGTTGGAATATGACACGCCTGGCCCAGACCTGCCAGGAAACCTACCCACACAGAGCAGAACCTCAGCTGAGGAAAAACACGGGAGCCCCATTAGTACGGATGCAGCTACACCGATTTCCCCCAGCACAAGGACTGGCGCTGGTGCTTCTCAACACCTTGCTTTAATGCCCCCATCTTCCCCTGTCCCACAGCCTTGGCAGCCAGGAACTGCAATGGCAGAAGGGACGGGAACCCCTGAGGTCCGGTCCCAGCTCCACCACCCTCTGAACTAGGTGACTTTGAGCAGTGACCCTTTACTGTGCCTCAGCTTCCCCGGCTGCAAAATAAAAACAATGGTACAGGGGGTCTGGAAAATGGCCTAAGTGCTACATGTGCTGGTACAGGATACTTTGATCATCTCTGCTGTATGGATTTATGGCCGTCTTTCCAGCTAATAATAATAATAAAGTTCTTACCTACAGACTTCCCTCCATAGATCTCAAAGCACATCACAAAGGAGGGCTGTATCATGAGCTTCACTGTATTTTTCCCACATGGATAAAAACCAGGCACAGACTGAAGTGACATGCCCAAAGGGACGTGGCAAGACAGTGGCAGAGCTGGAAATGGGACCGCAGTCCCTGTGTCACAGTCCTGTGTGCTGGCCACAGTGCCACCACACCCCTTTCCACTGCAGCCCCTGGTGCTGGGTGTACCCCTATGGACCTACACTCTACATCAGTTTTTTCCCCCCTATTTTTGCACCTCAAGCCACTCCCAGCCATGGCTGGCATGTGGAGTCCCGAAGCCAGCATATTCAGGGCATCAGGGCAACCAGGCATATCACTGCTAATACTGGCCCCAGGCCACCAACTCACACCAACAAAGCAAAGACCAAAGGGGGGTTTCAGTACAATCATGCCCAGTTTCGTTTTTAAACACGCAGCCCAGCCCATAGAGCAGCAGCCCCGAGAGACCAAACCTCAGCCAGCGTTAAGTCACCCCTGCATGACTGGTGTCAGAGAAGCTGTCCTAAGCGGCATCAGATGAGGATCTGGCCTCAAACAGCTGTGGATACAGAGGCCCTAAGGCAGATCCAGGGAGGGCAGCTGCCCCCCTCTTTGATTTCTCCTCCCAGTAGCATCATTAAAGGGTGGGGGACTGCAGCACGAGCCCTGGGCATTCAGTACAGAGTGGGGGGTGCCCAATGGAGGCAGAGGCTCAACTGTGAGGAAGAGCAGGGACAGGAATCTCCTTCTCAGTCCCCTGCCCCCCGACTCCTCACTGCTGTGAAGTGTTGCCCCCCAGAGCCAAGTTAGCCTTGGCCCTGCAGCTGCTACCAAGTTCAGGGCCTTGGCTCCTCAGCCACTGCATCCTGCCCTGCTCTGCACCATGCAGCCAGAGCCTTGAGCCCCGCCTGCCCCCATCCCTGTGCCCCCAGGAGCAAACCCTATCAAGCACAGATCTGCTACCCAGAGCTCAAACTCTGCCGCGCCATCCAAACCCTAGATCTGCCGGTGCCCCAGGCCTGCTCCTCAGCTCACATCAATCACCAGAACTGCATGGTTACACCCACTCAACATTTGGCCCCTGTCCCCGAAATAAGTTGACCAACCCCAGCACAAAACCAGTGTCAGCTCCACAGGACTGTGAACTTCAGGAACCCGGCGAGACAGGGAACATAACCCAGGCTGCTCAAATGTCTGCACAAATAAAGAGAGGCCTTCGAGTAGTGGAGATGCAGCGAGACCTCCTGGTGTAATTCAGCAGTTCTTAGGACACCCATGGAACTACCCCTGTTTTGCATCAGCCGTGGGTTTGGCCCTTGGGATCTGCCAGGTGAGGGCAGCCCAAGCTCAGAAAGCCTGGCAGCAAGTCAGACATGATGGGCAGCTCTTGATGCACTACGGGTTTTCAGATGCATTGTTTCCCATTCCCTTCCCCTGCACAAAGTCTCAGGCCTGGGTATACAGAGGTACAACAGCCCCCACGGCCCTTGGGTGGGCAGCACCCAGGACAAGTCAGGCAGCAGGGCATGTTGCCCTGGTGTCCACAAAGATGTGCCAGGGGGCTCGGAGCATGGCAGCGTCAGAGCTGTCATCTCCAAGGCAAGGACCCAGAGCATCGCTACAGGGTCGGCCCACAGGTCCAAGCAGCCCAGAGTCCTACCGTGAGTGCACCAGGCTACAGCCCCTCACCACCTTCTCAAGAGCCTCTTCTGGCTGCACTTTCCCCTGCACCTTTTATTTTCTGCTCACCCTCCACTTAGCCCCATAAAGTCCTGGGACCTTCTGGAAACCTCCTGGCCTGGCCAAGCTCTCTATCTACCAGCCCAGAAAGGAAGCACTGGCCAGAGGGACCCCAGGCCACTGTAGGTGGGGATGTCTTCTGTTCCTTTGTCTGCATGCACCTCCAAGCAGAGTTGCACCAAGTGGCACCCACATTTGGGGGGCACGGAGTCCTCTGCTCGGTAGCCTGCTTGGGGCCTTCCCTAGTTACTAGCCTACAACCTGCACTCCTGTTCCTGGCTATTTGACCATTTGCCCTAACTATATGTTGAGTGGCCTCCCTCAGGTCACTGAAAGGGCTTGTCATTCATTCCCAGTGGAACAACACCCACCATCATCATACAACAAATAGAGCCATCTCATGGTGGCAGAGGGCAGATGCTAAGAGGGAGGAGTATCTAAGCAGAGCCTATCCAGGCTGATCCATCCCCTGCCCCTACCAGATTTAGAGGCCTGGGGAGTCCTCAGTGAGAAGTGGTGAGTTCAGCACCCAGAGATGGGACTCTGTTGCACAGGTCTGCCCGCTCTCCTTGACACGTGCAGTTAAGCCATCAGCCTCCGATGGTCCAAACAACAGGTGCAGCATGCACGCAGGGATGGGGGCAGCTCCAATGCGGCACAGCGTGTTGGAGCTGTACCAGTGACCTGCTCCCACTCCCTCCTCCTTGCAGGTTGGTCCATGCCCTGCACACTGGTGACTGGAGAGGAATTGCCCGCATGGGCACAGCCTCCCTGGACCTGCCTCCATTTGCTTTCTGAAGACCAAGCCATCCACCCTGAAATGCAACTCCCCCCCGCCCCACACACACACACACACACACGTGCTCATATAATATATGCCACCGCTTACCCCCTTGTACGGATCTCACCGGAGCTCTATAGACAGATTTATCTCCCCGTAAAAGCGCTTTGATCTCAAGTTATTTTTGTTTACTAGCAACACAGCATTGTAAATACCTCCTGCCTGATAATTAGCGAGGCTGTGTGTGCACCTTCATCTCCATAAAATATCAGCTGCTTCCACTTGCCTGATTTAATGAGACTGGAGGCTGAGGAGCTGCTGAGGTGAGATGGAAAAAATGAAGGGCACCAACAATCTAGTTACAGCCCTCTCCTTGCTGCCCCCTGGCCCCAAACTTTGCTGGAAAGCCTCTGCTCCCACCAGGTCTGTATGCAGGGCTGGGGGGCTGCAACTGTCACCTCCGGCTCCATAGCATACGAGAACATTTTTAACTACTGCTCAAAGATGCAATGGGGTGAGGCCTTTCACTACTCACAACAGGGCTGTTTCCTCTAAAACGTGGGGAGCTTGCCCATTCTGCAGAGGTTTTCACGCAGATCTGGGCATTTAGGGCAAAGGAAGCTTTTTATATGATTTACCTCATTAAAGCTAAAACAGCTTGGAGAAGTCTCCAAAGCATTTAGGCCATGCCAATCCTGCCTGCAACGCAGCAGATAAAGGGCTGTGTTGTCTCAGCAAGCAGAGCTCCAAGGGACCCCATCAACCAAGCGCGTGCCTGGAAGGATGCTAGGGTGTCTGCAGCTGGGTGTTTGCAGAGGAGCAAGGGCTGTAAAGTCTGTGCTTGAATGTAGGTTGTGTGCAAGTTCACGCATGTGCCCACAGCAGGGATAGATGTGTCCCTGCATGTGAGCACACACGTTGTGCATACAGTGTGTGTGTAAGGGTATGCAGCTGAGCAGCTGGCAGGCACATTTCTGGTATGTGTTGGGTGCACACAAGCAGAAGCAAGCATGTGGCATCCACGCGTGTCAGGTGGCCAGTGCGTGAGCAGATGGAATGTGTGTGTGTGTGGGAGTGGGTGTGGGGGTGTGTGTGTGTGTATCCGTGTGTGGAGACACAGGCACATGGGGGTACACAACATGTATGACAGCATGGGCATGTGTGGGAGAATGCATGACTGTACCAGTGGATAAGGCCACGGGAGACTTGTGGGTGCATGGGGTGAGAGCACACAGCAAGAGCCCAGGTCCACGTGTGCCCGCAGAAGCAACCTGACAGCGTGTGGGGGAGCCAGAACACACTCTCCTCACCAAAACAGCCCCACACATCTGGATCCAGCTGGGAGAAAAGCAGGTGTTTCCAGCTGGCACTGCCCCACCTGGGGTCTCGGCTCCCAGGGACAAGCAGCTTGACTGGCACCATCCTGGCAGCAGCACCATGCAAGCGTGCGTAGCAAGTAATTTCCCCTAAATCTCCCAAAATAGCATCAAAGAAGCCAGCGCTGCAGCCTGAGGAGCTGGGCACCACCTGCTCCAGGTGCCAGCGAGCAGATCACAAGCCTGGGAAAACTCCTGCCCCCGCGAGAAACAGCCTGAACATCAAGGTGCCCAGAGAGACGGGAATGGCTGTGCATCCCGGGCTGAGGAAGTTCCTCCAACACCGAATGAATCGAGTCACCTGGGCCTTGGCAGCTACTGCCCGTCACAGCCCCCGGGAACGTCAAACAGCAGCAGGGCTACAACATCTGGCACAAAAGCCCGTCTGCCCAGCAGGATCCCCTGGGGGCTGCATGGGATCTAAACCCACAGAGGAGCAGGTCAGAGAGCAGCCGAAAGAGGGCAATGCTGTATGGGTATGGGGGTGCTCCTCCCTCCTGTTCACCCAGACACCAGCCCAGTGGAAACACCCAGTCCTCCTCGATGCCCCCTTCTCTGCCCAGAGCCACCCTCTGCCCTTTGGCCATGTCACCAGCTGCTCACGACCTCTCCTGAAAGTCCAGAGACTGGCTTGGCATTGTGCTGCAGTCTGTCCTGCCCCCATCCCAGCACGCTCATGCCAGGAGCCCGCGGGCCAGCTGGGTATCTGGGGCCTGTAGCTGAGGCTGGGGGGAAGTTTGTTCCCGGGAGAAGATGCCAGCGCAAGGCCCCATTTCAGTGCTCTGCACATGGCCTCATACTCGCCGCTGGATGGAGGGACTCTCACTTGCCATGATGGCCCCCCAGGGTCTCTGCCAGTCATGGGAACAGAAGTGGCACATGCGCTGGGCCCCTCAAGCCTGCTCCCCGGGGACTCTGAGCCATCTCCTGGTGTCCCTGTGCACACCCGCCATGCTCTCCCCACACCTCCAGCTTGGTCCCTGCACCATGCCAGCTCCCCTGAGCCCAGCACTTTGCCAGCAGAGGAAGGAGAAGCCCTCAGCAGCGCCCTCCAGGAGACACCAGTGGGGTCCTTCCCTTCCACCTGAATGAGCCAGGGGTGGGGTGGTATCACTGGGCAGGAGACAGGGCAGAAAGCCCCATTGGGCCCCTCCCAGACCATGCCCCAGGCACTGCCCGCATGGCGCACGGGGCTGGCAGGCATGGCATCAAGCATCCGCCATGCACGGGGCTCTCCCAGCCCCTCTACGGCACTGGGGCTCTGGGCTCCCTGGGGAGCCCCGCTGCAAAGCAGGCACCGAGCTGCACAGGGGCACAGGGCAGCGGTGGGGGGGTGGGAGACACGTGCCCGCATGCCAGCGGGTTCTCCGGCAGGCCGAGTGCCACGATTGCCATAGTAACCTTAAAGGCACAGCACTTCACCTCCGCTGCAATGTGCTCCGATTGTACCAGAGATTGTCTCGCTGTAGGAGGAAGGCTCCCTCCCACCCCACGCACAGCCCCCCCGCTGCTCCCTCAGCCCCACAGACAGCTCCGCTTCTGGAGTCTCCTCCTACGGAGATCAGTGGGTAAATGCATCCCCCCGCAGTGGCCCAAAGGGTAGCACCCCCCCAGCATTGACCCACATCTCTGCAGTGGGAAAGGGGGGGGCGGGGATGCTGTACCGCACCAAGGCTCTTTGGGCTTCACAAGTGCCTTTGCCTGAAGCAGTCCCACTTGCTGTCCAACTTGCCCTCTTCAGAGCTGCAAACCTGTCCTTGCCACATAGTACTTCCACCCCCAGGAGCTGGAGCAGGTGCTTGCACACACCATTCGCACACGCTATGCATACCCAAGCCACGTGCACAGTTGCAAGGGCCTTGCACACGCATACTAGCAGGTGAGGTCACCGGCAGAGCCCAAACCCTGCTCCTCAGCACCCACGAAGCTGCCAGCCCCAGGCCTGTGCCCTGCTTCAGTCTTCACAGGGACTGATCACGAGTGCCCAGGGTTTGTGGTAACCCCTCGCACGGGGTGAACGTCACCCCCAAGGATGACTTAAGTGGAACCGACACCTGCTAAATATACCTGGCCCCGGCCCGTGCTGCGGGGGGAGTCGCCAGCGACCTACAAATGTCAGGCTGACAGGTTAATTCATTTTTCCCTTCCTTGGGCTCCTATCAGATGGAATAAGACATCACCTGAGACTGTTAATTGGGTTAATTATTCCGCTTTTAGAGGCTGAATAATTAGTTACTGTTGTCTCCGACTTCAACAACAGGGCGGGTGGTTGGAGTGGCTGTGAGCAGAGTGAGAGCGAAGGGCCCAGCACAGCCACGGCAGGGCCCGGGGGAGGGGATGGGACACCCGGTAAGTGGCTCCCAGGCTTCACCACAGACCACCTCTGCAACCTTGGTCAAGTCATTTAGCCACTTGCTGCCACTCTTCCTCACTGTGACAGGGGGCCAGAGCACTGCCTCAGCCCAGCCTGGGGTCCACAGGCCTGTAGGCATAAAAATCATAGAAAATTAGGTGGCCCTACCTCATTGGAGGTTGCCCTATCAGCTTTCCCAGGCCCTGAGAAGGCAGCTGGGCCCTGTATAGATCCATTCCACGGCAGGATCTGGGCCGAGCCACCTCAGACTTAGGACATACAGCCACCAGCCTGCTTCCTATACCTGGAGCAAACAAGGAGCTAGCACAGTGGTGCAGCTACCAGCTGCAGGTGTGCAAGAGTCCTCTGGAAGGGCTGGGCTGCTGGAAGCACAGGACGTCTGAAGCTGGACACAGCAGGGAGAGGCAAGGGGGGCAGATGGCAGAGTCCCCGTTCCACATGCTCACTACAGCCTCCGAGGACAGTCCCCATGCAGCCCCGCCTGTTCCTGGTGTGCATGCATCTGCCCTGCTGCATGCATGGGGGTTAGGAGCCTGTCCCTGAGCACAAGCCACAAGGAGAGCCTGGGGCTCCTGTCACAAACACCACTGTGACCTCTGTTTCACCTACCTGGGTAAATGTGGGGAGACCCAGCCCCTCAGCTAGCCCAGGAGCCAGGCAGTGCCTGCAAGGCAATGACAGGACCCATTCTGATCTTGGTCCACGGCCCAAACCAGTGCAGGTCTTTCTACTGACTTCAGGGAGCTGCGAATCAAGCCTTGTGTGCTTGCTTTGCAGAGGTTGTGGCCTGGCTTCTCACTCCCTTGAGTTAGGTAGGATCCTGGGATCTAGTCCTTGGAGACTGCAAGGAATAAGGACCCTTAGGAGCCTACTACAGCAAGGCCAAGCCCTCCCCCCCCTCCCCCCAACTGCCTGGGAGGTTTCACCCTCAATCCTCGCAGTGCTCGTAGCTGGCTCTTTGCTTGCAGTAAAGCTCACTGGAAAGGCAGGGATAGGGAGGGAAACAGGCTGGAAGGAGAAAGAGAGAGTGGAAAAGAGAGCATGGAGGGTTGGGGGGAAATGAGAGAAAGACTTCTTCTCCTATCCCCTCCCAGACCCCTGCCCCTCAGTGCCTGCTGCACATGAATTGATGGGCTCCATCCCACCAGCAGCCTGGGAGATCTGTGCCACGGCCAGGCCAGGAGCCGAGCCAGCTGTGCCCCCATGGGTTACCGCTTGCCAGCACAGAGCTGGTTCCCCCTCCCTGCCCTGTAATAGCCAGCTAAAAGTGTCAAGCACATGGGAGCTGGGACAACCCAGCGCAAGGCTGTGGCCATCTCCTCTGTCCAGCTTGAGCCTGCCCAGAGGGCTGCAGCCTTCCGCAAGTGCGCAGAGACACGTCCCTGACTATTAATAGTCATTATGAGCCTTGGGAGGATCCATTTGCATATTTGATTGCCTTCCATGATGAGGCCTGGCCCCGCAATCAGAAGCCCCCCTGCAGCCTCATTTGCATGGCTTGGTGTGAGAGAAGTATGCCCCACCAAGCCAAAATAAGACACCCAGAAACAGCCAGTCTCTTCTGTGGGGGGTGGAAGGAAGGAAGCTTTCCAGGAGCTCCACCTTACTTGACCCCGCTCCGATGCCACGTCTCCAACCCATGCTAGCAAAGAAAGGGGAGTGGAACGGGTGGGAGGGGGCTGGGGAGATGCCACAAACACAGCGGTCCTGGGGATTTAGCAGATTCATGGCTTCACCTCTGGCCACTGCCCCTCCCTGGGCTGGGTCCTTGGGAAATGGACCCTGATGCCCCTACAACTGCTCCCAGCCCAAGCACAGGGCACCACACAACGGGTCTGACACAGAGCCCTGGTCCAGCTCATCCCACAGAGCCAACTGGGCAACCCCCATCTTTCCCAAGTGAACAGGTCTCTGCAATCCCCACAGTGCCCTGCAGGAGCCATAACTGCCTCTGTGCCACTTCCCCGGGGCCGGGAGCCACCCCAGGATGCTGCACTCAGTGCGATGAAGCCCCCATCCCATGCCCTCAGCAGCAGCGAATGGCTCTGGAGCCCTCAGAGGCAGCTGGGGTCTGACACATCCCTCCCTGCCCTGCAGCTTTGTCTCCTGCTGCCCATGTCCCCGAGATGCTGCTCACACCGATGTGACCTGTGCTTCCTCCCGCTGGTGATTCACATCAGCTGCTCCCTGTCCCCGGCAGACCCAGTGATTCAGGCCATTATCAGCATATGGCCTGGCAGGAAGGGCTTTGCTGAGAGTCCAGCTGCTCCCCCTGCCCAAGGCAGTGGCTCTGGGCAGTGCTGGGGTGCCCGTCAGCAAAGCGGGGTCGCTTCTCAGCACACGGAGCTGGTTGGGCTGTGAGCAAATGGAGACTTGCTTCACCCCCACCCTCCAGCAACCAGGGCCTGCCAGCTGTGGTGCCCAGGGAGAGATGAAGGCAACGCCAGCACCCCAATTCGGGTCCTGTGGGAGCTCTTCCAGAAAGGATTGAAGCAGGGTTTGCTGTAATATTCTCAAGCACCTTGTGCCCAGGTCTCTCCCCAGGTGTCACCCAGGATAACGATCCTCTGAAGCCCATGGTGGGATCTGCCCATGAAAAGGCAGAGGCCTGAAGTCAGTAGGAAGCTTTCCCTGCCCGGGAGAGGCCGGCCCCGCACACGCAGACTCGCAGGCTGTCAGCACGCCGGACAGCTCCCGGCTCCCAGCTGGCACATGGGGCGCTGGTTACCTCCAAACGCCTCCGGGCAGGGGCAGCACCCAGGCTGCGCTAGTGCCAGGTGCCCATCCCCACACCCCAGGGCTGGCTGCGCCCTCCACTCACTGGGGAAGGGGAGGCCGAGGTCTGGTCTGGCCTCGTCTGCAGCCTGGGGGAGTTGTGCTCAGGCTGACAGACCCAGAGAGCTTGCAAGGAAGAGTTGAGGCTTCCAAGCTCCAGCTCGTCCCAGGGTGCTGGCCATGTATGCCGGACAGCCGCCAGCCTGGCCCCAGAAGCACAGGGTGAGGTGGGCATCACTCATGGTGCAAGAGGGAAGAGGGCTTTGGTCCCGAGTCACTGGACTGGGTCTCCAGGGGTTCCCAGCCCTGCTCGCCTGCTGCAGTTTCCCCCATCTGAATAACAGAGGAGATGGCACTGATCAGCCTGGGGCAAAGGCACGGGTGTGAGGGCAAATCCATTCAAGTGCAAGGGCTGCTTATGATGGGGGACTGTCAAGCGACCAGCATTGCATCCACCCTCTTGGGCCACTCCGAGGCTTTGAGGGCTCAGAGCACGAGTCGGTACAGCCTGAGGTGATGGCCTTGGTGCTGCCGCCGGAGCTGGGACAGATCCGAGTCCTCAGTGGACTCAGGGGGCAAGGCGGGGACTCAACTCCAGGTCATGCTCCTGCAACCTCCTCTGCTGCTCACCCCACCAGGAACTGAGCGTCCTGCCTGAGCTCACTGATGGAGGCAGATGCTGCCCCCACGCCTTGCATGACCCCTTGGCCCTGAGGGGTTAAGACCCCTCTCCTCTACTTCCCCTCAGGCCTCCCCATGGACTCGCCTTCCCCTGACCTCATCATCCAGCTGAACCCCGAGCTCTGTGACAGGTCATCCGAGGTCGGAGGACGCTGACGGAGAGGAGGAGAGTTGTGATTCTAAGGTACAAACGGAGCCATAGGTGCCCCGCTCCTCCCTGGAGCCCTCTCCCATGCCTTGTGAGCAGGGGAAGCCCAGCACATGCTCACCCCCCCACCCCAGCACAACATGCAGAGCCACAGAGGGAGAGACTCTCCCACACAGGGCGGGCAGCTGGGCACCAGCCCTGCCAGCACCGCTCCAAGGCTGCCAAGCAAGCAGCACTGGCCATCAGCCCTGCGGCCGACACCAGCCCCGTCTTCTGCTCTCCCCTGGCCAGGAGAGGAGCAGGGGTCGTCCAGGACAGTCCAGGAAAGGGTTCAGAACCGAACCCGCAGGAGGAGGGCGGGCTCAGGCATTAATGCAGGGCTGTGGGGTCCAGAGCAGCTGGGTTATAGTTTTCAATCCAGCCAGGGGAGCAGCAACCAAGGGACAGAGGTGGGTGTCTCCCAGGTGCAAGGATCTGATGGACCAAGTCACCGTCCTGCAGGCCAGGTGCCCAAAGGACCAACCCAAGCTGGCAGCAGGGCCAGGGACTGGACCATGGAAATAGGAAGCTCCTGGCCAAGGCTCCTTCCAGCTCGGGATCCAGGCACATGAGCAAGTTTTCTCTGCGGCCCCGCCGTACAGTATCCTCCCCAACCATGCATAAAGAGGGGCCTCCTTTCTCCACTGCTCTCATCCCGGGGGGTCACTCTGCAGCCCTCAGCAGGTACAATGCCGGCTCCTCTCTGAGGCCTGCAGACCGCGCTTTGCCACCGGGCCCCTCCAGCGGAAAGTCTCGACTCACCCCAGCATTGCCGCTAATCCCTAAAGTTGCTTGTCTCTGCTTGGCAGAGGGAGGAGGAGGAGGAGGACGGAAGCAGGGAGGAGGCAGCATTCGCTTTCTTCCTGTGGAATCCCCCCAGGCTTTCCATGCCGAGCTCGGAGCGGAGCGGCTGTGCGACGCGAACGGCAGGCCACGCCAGTACATCTGCTGGCCAGTGGCCGGGGGCTGGAGCGGCCTGACTTTGTTGGGGGAAGGGAGTCCTGCAGGGCTGAGCATGGAGCAAGAGACCCGATCAAAAGGAAGCGAGACACAGAGACCCCTGAGCGGCCCCCAGCACACGCGGCAGCCGGCAGATCCACAGAGGCGCGCACATGCTCGGAGGCATGGGCCCCCTCCCCTGCCCAGAGCCCACCCGCGCCCGTCGGCACACGGTCACACCTACGCGCAGAGGCAGGCACGCACCAGCACATGCACGGACACATGGGATCACGCAGGCTGCAAAACACCCACGCGCGGCCCCAAGCTCGCACAAGCACGTCCTGCCGTTCTCACACTACGGCAGAGACATCTGCGCCGAAGCCTGTGTACAGCAACATGGAGGGAGGGACAGACTCACATCCAACCACAGAGACATCTGCATACAACCCCACAGGCAGAGACCCACATGCCCCTAGCACCACAGCACAGAAATACCCCCGCACAGCTGCACACCCATAGCACATGCTGCCAGCTCTCCTTGCAACAGTGAGCCAAGCCTGCATTAATATTCCCACCCTCCCAGGGGAAGAGATGGGGGAAAGACCTTTCCTTTTAGCCTGCAGCCATGAGATACGTGCTCCCAGCATGTGTGGGCAACAGCCTCAGCCAAGACCAAGTGCCTACGGAGCTGGGTCAGTGCTGGCACCCTTGGAGGGTGCAGGCACTGCACTTTGCAATGCAATAGTCCAGAGACTTCATGCAGCTGCCTGGCAGCCTTGCCCACAGGGCCCCAAGAGATTCGCTACTGGGAGCTCCACTGGGCTAGAAGCGGGGCAGAGCGTGACATGCTTGTTCTCAGAGGAGAGGCGCATGTTGTCACCCTGATCTCTCCTTCCACTACGCAGCAGGAGCATCGATCCATGGGCCTAGGCAGCAGCAGGCTCCACACACCGGTATCCAGCAGGCAACTCTCCTAGGAGCGAGAGTCCCGCTGGTGGGATCCTTGGGGGCAGAGAAGCAGAGCCAGGATCCACGGACAGAGTCCTGGTAGAAAGAGAAGGCAGTGCCAGCTGCTGCCGAGGGCAGTGCTGGAGCCCTGCCATGGCCAGGAGGGCATCTCCTATCCTGGCAGGGAGGCATCTTCCAGCCCCAGTCAGCTCCTGGATGCTTTATGCCCCAGCTGACCCCAGGTCCTTACAGCTTCTTGGCAAGGGTCACTGCCTACACAGGAGCGACACTGCCAGCTCCTATGAAGTTCTGGGCAGAACCAGCTGTCAGCCCCAGGCTGCAATCTCAGGCATCCCATCCCTCCAGCCCCATTCAGGCAGGGGCCTGGCTTCCAGCATCAAGCACCCAGCTTGTATCTGAGAAAATTACCTTCATGGTGGCAAAGAGTGTGCTTGGAAAGGTGCCCCCTGGCTCACAGGGTTCAGCCTGAGTCTGGAGAGAGCCTGAAACCACCACTCAGAGACACGCGAGCTGCCCTGAGCACAGCTGGCACAGTAACATCTGCAGGGACCCCCCAGCACGGGGAGCAGTAGCTGCCACTCAGCCCAGGAAGAAGCATCAGGTCAGACCAGGAGCAGAAGCAGCCTCTGAGGCACCCCCCACCGCTTCCCCAGCAGAGAAAGGGGATCACTAGCCATGATACTTGTCAGAGCCATGACCACTGTCCCTCCTCCACCTGTCCCTGCCCAGCGCCGCCCAGCATTGCAGCCACCCAGCTACAGCTTGTAGGGCTCAGCTTGTGGGTGAAGCCTGGAAGGAGAGGAGACTGTGCAGGGTGCATCCTTCCCACCGATCCCCCTCTGGCCCCTCCGGCACTGACTGGCCCGTCTGTGGCTCTCCTGAACATTGAGGCAAATGTACGCGATCCCTGCCACCCCTCTGCGAATTGTGGCCAGCTGAACTGGGAGAGCAACTCAATCCCATTCCCACCCATCCATGGCCTCACTGCAGGCTTGGGATGCTCCCTCTCCTGGAGCCAGACTGCTGTTCGCCAGGGTCTCTCCTCCCCCAGAAGGAGCTGTCTGGGACCTCAGGGATGGGGTCTCCACCATGCCCATGGCAGCGTGCTTGAGTCTCGTCCCTCCACCCCTGAGCTAGCTCTGTCACGCTCTCCCAGCCTCCTCCTTCCCTTCCCTGGGCTGGATGCTCTCCCGAACACTCAATAAGGCAGTGGAGGTGAGTCAATGAAGCACTGTGAGAAGCAAGAGCCACAAATCTTTTTAAGTAATTCAGGGCTGTGCTGCCACAGAGGCAAAGGATTAGATCACAGGCTTCATCCACCAGCCTCGGAGATGAAGGCACTTAACTACGCGCTGGCCCAGATCCCAGCCTCCAGGACCGCTGTCATCGGACTGTTGGCATAGTAGCACACATGGACACCGTGTGCTCCTCCGCAGCACCTGCCAGCTCAGGAACATGCAGCACTTCCCCTCAGAGCAGGCACGGGCCATCCCTACTGCGTCCCTGCAAGAGCCATGCTACGTGTGGCAAGATAACCACATGCATCCAACCCCCTTGAGAAAGGAAACGGGATGTGGAAGTGCCAAATTCCCCATCAGTGAATCCAGTGCTGGGACTACTCAGCAGCAAACTCCCAGTGACTACCTGGGTCACAGCACTGCCTGCTTGCAGCATCCAGACCCCACTGTGCAGGGCACTGCGGAGACCCTCCCCCCGACCCAACGGTCCAGGGATCTGCAACCTAAGCAGACCAGCAGCAGCTTCCCCTGTTATAGGAGGAGGCCTGAGACCCAGAGACTTGAGCCTGTGACTCAAGGTCCCACAGCAAGACTGTGACAGAACTTGGCTTGTTGGAGTCTCAGCACTGCATCTTCCCCAAGACCCAGCCCTTGCCCTTGCACTGCACTCCTGAGGCTCCTGGAGAGCCCGGGGGCCCTCGCCCAGCCTGTTCTGTGCCTGGGAAGCAAGGCAGGGGCATGGAAAGCAAAGCACCCACCTTTGGGAGGACCTTAGAGGACCACCCACAACACCCGCAGGCTATGGGGCCAGCAGGCCAGAACCCCATTGCCCGAGTGGTTCTGGCCCGGCAAACCTCCAGCCTGGCTTTCCCACGCAGAGGGAGGAAATCTCCACTTCCAGAAGTGGAGAAAGGGGGAGCAGATTTTTATGCAGTGCCCAGAAAGCCCTGTGCTCAGCCCTACAGCCACACACATCTTTGCAGACAGCCAGACAAAGGTGTCAGTACACTACAACTGGCCCAGTCCTCCTGGGAGCTGTCAGGCCCCAGCCTATCTATTTCAATCCATCATTGCAATCTCTCTGGTGTCCAGGAGTTCACAACACAATGTGAGCAGAGCCAGGCCCCAGGCCTAGGGCAAAGAGAAGAGTCACTACCAATCTGGCCTCTGTCTAGGACAGGGTGGGGGCACCAGTCCAGGGCCCTGCATGCCTTTCCCATTCCTCACGGGCAGAGGAGCAGAAGGGCCCCCTAAGCACTGCATCCCAGCCCTGCTATTACAGGCACCAGGTGACATAGTCCCTCACGGAGACATGAACTCCACTGTCAACCCAGCTGGGCTCCAGCTGCCCCAGAGCCTCACCGCACCTTCCTCCTGCCCCCAGTCCAGACAGAGCCAGGGCTAGCTTAGCCCTTTTGCTCTCGTGCCAGCTTCATAATACAGCATCAGCAGGTCTTGTCCCTCCCATCTGCTGACAGACAGCAGCCTGCACCTCATTTGGCTAAAGCAGCTCAGCTCTTTCAATCGCCCCCAGCCCCTCTCCATCAGACTGGGCAAGCTGGAATCTGTGTGGTCAAAGCTGCCACCCCGCTGCAGGCCCAGCTCCTCCAGGACACAAGCGCAGAAGGCATCTTTGTGCCATGAGACCGGGATTCGGGTCTTCCCAGTCCAAAAGCAGAAGTAGCCCCTGCCTCTTGAGCTGAAGGAGAATCACCCTGAGCAGTACAGGAGCCATGGCTCAGCCACAGCACAGTCCTGGACAGGCAGACCCGTATAGTCACTAGCCCACTGCACTCCACTCCTGGCCAAAAGCAAACCAGAGATAGTCCTGAATACACATCATCTAACAGCCTCTGGGATGCTGCTGAACAAGGAACAACAGAGTGGCAGGCCCTGTGCAGATCCAGCCCTGCCAGCTCTCACCAGTCCCTCCGTCTTTGATGTTCCCTCTCAGAGCCCCCGATCCTGGAGTCATGCAACGGTTGTGGCAAACACCCGGGGAATGCAATGTCTAAGCCACTACAATACCAGAAACTAGATAAACTTGAGTCCGGAGCAGCTCCCTTTACTCAGCCTGCCTCAGTTTCCCTTTCTAGCCTTGGCCTTCCTTATCTATTTGGAAGCTCTTTGGGAAAGCAACTGCCTGCCACCATCTCGGGACGGGCATCCAGGGGTTGCCCCAGGAAAGTCCCGGGTTCCCAGCTTCCTTCTGCAAAGGCCTGAATCTGAAGAATGGGCTCTCACTCGCACGCTGCAGCAGATTCGGGCACCAACCCATTGGCTGCACCAGACACCCTGCCACTGGGACCATATCCAGAAACCAGAGGTGGGAAAGGGGATGGAGGTTGGGTCCAGCTGTACAGTAAGGGGTGGGTTTGAATCTGGCTCCAGCCCCTGCTTCCTTGTAGCCAGCGGAAACCTCCAGCAGAAAACCAGCTCTGTCGCAGCATCCCCAGTGCAAAGCAAGCTCAGCCAGGATGCCTTTGCACCGCTGGAGAAGCTGAGACACAGTCACAGAGCTGGGAATACAGCTCAGGATCGCCAGCTCCCCCTCTGCTTGTTCCAGTGACTAGACAGCAATCACTCCCTGAAACACAGGCTTCCCCTTCTCCTTTGTGGCTAAGTTGCGGCAAAACAGCTTTAATACATACACCGATAATGGATACACAGATCAGAAGCTCTTCAGGGGAGGCATAAGGTGCTGCTGCCACACAAATACATTAAGAAGCACAATGCTTTCCAAAGTACTTGCCTTGCTGGTCAACTCGAGGCTTTCCCGCTGCAGGAAGTTTCACCAATAGTTGTACGTCTCACCGAAAGCAGCTCCCCCCCTTGCCCTGGTAATAAATAGTCACATCTCCCGTCCCCCGCCACCATAAGCGTGGTCAGTCAGCCAAAACTCAGAGGACAGGAGGAGGAAAGAAGCAGTGTGTCAGAGCCTTGGCTTTAAAACAACACCGCCAATTCAAAGCTGTTTGTTACCACACAGCTTGACATATTTTTTAACTCCCTGGCACAAACACACACAGAGAGGGGTGCATCTCCACCGCGATTTTCTAGAACTCAACGGATTAAAGGCAGCCCAAAACATTCAAAAATTCCTTGGATCTGCATAATTAATAGATTAATTTTTAATTAAGACTGTGGCCTTCTGTGTCTTTAGCCTCAAAGTTGCATTTGCTCATGCTCTGGTGTTGAGACTTGCCCACGATCTCCTGACTCTGGGAGGTGGGGCTTGACAACAAAGCTGCAAGCAGCATGCTGGTCACCTAACGCAAGAGCCGGCAGGGCTGCGAGCAGTCAGGATTCACAGGTCGTTGAGCTGGGGGTGGCACCAGGGAGAAGCATTTGTATCCCTGGGTACCAGCCCATCTGAACGGGCCTCAATCCCAGACAGCAATAAGTAAAAAAATGCCCCCTTTGCTGGCAATGCACATACTGGGAGGAAGCATAGATGGAGCAACACTCAGTTTTCTACTCCTTACATGTGCGTAAGACTTGCCCACCCAGCTGGGCGCTCCGCCTCCCTCCCAGAATGAACAGAAAACAGGGCTGGAGAGCTGGCTACAATCCCTGCCTGAAAGAGCCCAATGCTTTCGCTCACCCAACACAGGCTCAGGTGTTTTGGGGCAGAGCCCCATTTTCCATCCAGGTCCTCAGAGCCCACAGCGCTGCCCAGAAGACCTAGACTCTGTGCTGGAAAGATCTTGTGCTTCCCAGGTGAAACTTGGCCCTGTGCAACAGGACTTACTTGTTAACATAAGCACTAAAGAAGCCCTTGGAGGTTACGGCCAGGCTGCCTCTCCCTCAACACAACCAGGAGGGCATCTCAGCATGGCATGCACGGCTCCTACAGCAGCTGCTCTCGCCCTTACCCAGAGGCACCTGTGCCACCCGGAAGAGCTGTGTACAGGCTACCCCCAAAGAAATGCTTCCCTGCTTTGAACAGCCCAGTCCAGCAGCTTGGTGCTGCCCAGTCAGGCAACCCTCTGCCTCCGAGGGGGCGTCTTGGAGAAGCCGGGCCAGGCTGAGGCCATCCATTTGCCTGCCCGTCTCCCACTGTGTGCTGTGAACTGGATCGTCAGTACTTGGGCGCCCACCTGTAAATGCCTTTTCAAGTGCAACTCAACAGCTCTGAATAAGAGAATAAAATAGGAACAATGCTTTGCATTCCCCAGGAGCTCTCAGCAGAGGAGCTCCAGGGACGGACACCCTCCCTGCCAGGCCCATCCTTCCAGCCACGTTACAGAGGGACAACCTGACACATAAAGAGGTGACATAAGAAGGTGAATTTGCAATGGTTCGGCACAACCGCAGCTTCCACCAGCTTTCAAGCCAGACTCCTAATCGCTAGCCAGGGCCCCGGGGGGAAAACCCAGGAGTCCCGACTCCCATTCCCTCTGGTGGGGTCACTCGGGTAGCTGGCATGGGTCCATCCATGCCACTGAGCTATCACAGGTCTGCTCAGTGTTACAGCACGGTCACTCCCAAATGCCTGGCTGCCCTCACCTCGCCACGGCAGTATTTCTCTAGGGCTACTGCAGGTGCTTTCAGGATATTCATTTTCTGGGGCAGTGAAGCACTTGCATGTGCCGTAACCAGAGCTCAGAGCAGGGGAATTGCAAAGCAGCCCTTTTTGCTTGGGCAGCAACAGACAAAAGGCTTTGCAAATCCCTCCTCGGAACCGCACCGGGGCCGGGAGAGAGAGACGAATTCCCGGGCTGATTAGAAAGCATGTCATGGCTCGTTCTGATCCCAGCTTTTTGAGGGGCGGGCGGCAAGGAGGGGGAGGGGGATGAGAAAAATGTGACAAATCTAATTAGGATTTATAGATGGGTTTATGGGAGTTTAAATAGAAAGATGCCAACGCTCATCTGCTGAGACTTTGCCCCATAGCCCTGGAGTGGGAGACACACGCGCAGAGCTTGCCTGATCCTGCATCCACTTAGACTGTACAAATTAATTCTCCCAAATCTAGTGTGCGCTCGCTCTCCTGCCACGTGCCTCTCCTGGCGTCCAACGCCGCCTCAGCCAGGAGCTCACACGCGCTGGTCCATTCAGCGCGATCAAACCCCTCCTCCCGCGCACATGCTCCGGGTACAGGCCTGGCAATGATTAAGTCATTTCTTTCCCCTCCCTGCCCAACCCTCCCTGCATGCGCCAGGTCACCCTAAGTGGAACGGCAATCTGTACGCTGAGATGCATCGAAACAATCCATCAATATCATTCGGCTTCAGAGGAGCCGGGGCGGCTGGGGACCGTCTCTGCTCCCTAAAAGGCTTGGCAGAGCTTAAAGGGAGCCCAGAGGGGACCCGCCTGCTCTGCAAAGAGGGATCACAGCCTCTTTTCACATGGTGGGCTGGGGGAGTGCTAGCTTGCAGCGAGGGGCTGCAGACAGAGAAGTACAGCATTTCACCCCAGCTTGCCAAGGCTGGGCCATCCTAGGCTGCAGCACGGAGGGGAGGGGATCCGGGAGAATACCACTGGGGTGCAGCCAGGCCTATTCTTCTGAGTCTCCCCCATCACACAGAGGCTCGCTCACCCCTACTCAAAAAGCAGGGCTGCCTGCGACCTTGAAGTGGCCGAGTGCTTTGGGAGGCGATTGATCACCGCAGCAGCCCAGTGCTGCAACAGGGCGCTCGCTGCTTCTCCTCCGCTCCTCATGCCGATGGCCAGCCCTGGGGACGCACAGGCTGAAGCGCAGTGCAGGTACCCGAGCTGCTCTGGCTAGCAGGACTGGCCCTTGGACCCAAGCTGACAGCACACTAAAGACTGGGACTTTATGCTCAGGGATTCTTCCAGGGTTGCAAAGCCGCAAGCCTCCTCTGCACTGTGGAGGCCCTGGCTACTCACAGCAGCCTTTAAAATCAAACAAGCATAGACGGATCCTATCTCAGGTTAAAGAGCACATGTGTCTGTAATGGGCAGGGCATGCACATTAATCCCAGCCATGTCCAAGACCCCGTACTGCTCACCCGCAAAGAGGATTTCTCTTTAGCTCAAGTGGGACAGCAGGGCCCGCGTCTGCAGAAGGTTGAATTCTTATTCATTATTTGTATTTTGGGAGCACCCGAAAGTCCCAGCTGAGCTCCGTGATGGATGATGCATGGACACCTTGTGAGACTGATCCTGCCTCAAAGAGGATCTAACTAGGAAGAGGGGAAACTGAGGCACAGGATGGTGCAAGCAGCTTGCCCAAGGCTACAGAGGAAGTGAGTGGCAGGGCCAGGTCCAAGCCCGGTCTCCTGTGCCCACTGCGTATCCCTGGGTGAGCTGCAGAGACATCCCTGAAGGCCTCGCCAGTCACAGACCTGCAAGGCTGGCAGAGCAAGGTGGTGGAAAGGCTCCATCAAGGCAGGTCTGGGGTGGTCACGTTGCTCCCAGACAGCAATGGAGACTCAATGAGCCATGAAGAGAAATAGCTTCTGGGTGGGGAACAGGGGTGCAGACAGGGACTGGTGACATGCCCATTCCCGGAGCAGGAAACCAAACTCAGATCTCCCAGTGCCTTCCCACAAACCTGCAAACAAAATCCCCCCATGGCCTTCACAATGAACCACATCAGCATCGTCTTTACCGCCACTGGCCCCTCACACCCCAGAAGCTGCTCCATGCAACAGCTGGGCCCACGCACAGCGCTCCAGGCTGGGTCCCAACCCAGCGCAGGGGGGGCGTGACAACCCCTCCTTCTCACACTCCACTGAATCCTTCTTCTGCTAGATGAAATGGGGACATTTCCAGGGATTGCCAGGAAGGAGCTATTTTTCAAGCCACCCTTAAAGCCAAGTGATTTCACCTTGAGAACAGCCCAATAAAGCGGCGCACGAGGGGCAATCATGCCCCCGCTGCTCTGCCAACAGGCCCATTACACCGTACAACTCAAGTGCCACCTCCACCTGCTTATACACGTCCCCGGTGTCACTTGTGAGACCTTCCCCTACTGCTCCCAATAAACCTGCTCCTTGTGCGAATCGTTCCTATATGCTGGGAAGCCACCAGAATGGAGTGAATTCATGTTCTCGCAGCTCCCCGAGCCTGCTTTTCAAGGAGCAGTGCCCTGGACTCCGCACATCATATCAGTCCAGGGCTTGACATTTAACCTAGTTGCAGGTGGCAGGAAAGAAAGAAACAGCTATATCACGGCAGACAGGTGATAGAGTAGGGAAAAGAGCTGACTGCTGTTGACATCAATGGAGCTATACCGATTTATGCCACCTGGGGATCTGACCCAAGGAGTGTAGCACCTTGATGCAAGCTTCCTATGGCCTCTGGGCATATCTGAAATACAACAGAATTGAGGGGACTATTCTTAGCACTCAGACTCTTGTACCTTTCCAAGCAGTGTTCCTCTATATTACCTTTATTACTCATCACCAGACTCCCTGAATGAGCACCAAAGATTGCACTGGGGATTTCTATGCTGTTCAGAGGCCTGTTCAGTGAATAGCTTTACTGGGCTAACGTTTAGTCCCTTGCTGGGCTTGGCCCCTTTAAGAGCTCCATCAGGGAATCCTGCATCCTGGATCTGGATTCCGATTTGGATGTGGATCCAAGCACCTCAGCTGGGGTCCAGGATTTGGCCCGTTATGGAAATAAGGGGCCAAGAAAGAGAAAATCGGCTCCAGATCCAAATTTCAGGCAAGTTTGGCTCCAGGGTTTTGGTTCAGCTGGTTAATCGAGAGAAAAGCCATGTGCAAAATCTGGAGCTGGGAGCCAAAGCTCCCAGCTGTTCGGATGTTGGGCCTGTTACCGACACAAGAACTGGGTGAAAATTTGGAGCTGAGACCAGGTTGGTTCCAAACTATCTGGCTGCTCAGCCCCCGGGTTCAGTTCAGCGCCATGTGCATCTCAGCACCAGGTGCCAGTCAGACCGACGGTACTTGACAGGGAATATATCCTCCGCTGCGGAGAGATGGCAACCCAGACCCTTCCCACAGCACTCTCGGCGGGCCTGAAACAGGATCCTACGCACAAACGCCTCCGAGCACTAGGAAACAGTTAACCCCAGCCAAATTCTGCATGCCATAAAGCGCACACTGCAAGCAAACCAGAAAACAATGGCTTCAAATAATTAAACGGCTTCATTTCCAGGCTGTCAGGGGAGGCTCTGGGGTGCAGAGGGAGGAGACCGGAGGCTGTAGGATCTTCAGAACCAGCCTCTGCTGAAGGGTTCCCTACAGGCACCCTTTTATCCCAATAAAGCCCAGGAGGGTGGAGCAAAGGGCATTATTTATCACAACCACCTTCCACCGCAGACAGAGCTTGAAACTTAAGAGATCTTGCTCCCAGCAGCAGCAGCAGGACTCCCACCCCTCTCACTGCACGGTCTCATGCCTCGGAGCTCTCTCCCTCCCCCCCAGCAGCAGCTATTCATTTCCATCTTGGATCCCATTGCACTGGATCCCCTGCACTCCCAGGCTTGGCAGCGACCCAGCTTCTGGCTAAGGGCCAAGCTGCCTCTACCTCCTACCTGCAGAGTGTCCAGTGCAGCGGCGGATCTGGGATCGCAGCACTAGGTTCTGGGAGGGGATGCAAGCCTCGTGATTACCCACAGAGCTGGTAAAGCAGTAAGACAAGCTCCCGCTGACCCAAACCGAGACGGGAGCTGGGTCCCTGTGGCCCATCTGGGTTTGGGCATTTCTAAGCAACGCAGGGACAAGATGCGCTCATGCCTTTGCACCACGTACAGCTGCCCACTGATGCTGGCTTGTGATCTCCTCTCTTGCCAGCACCAACCCACCGCTGCCCTAACAGGCCTCGTCTCTGACCCATAGTGAGGAGGGATCCCAAGCTCACAGCTTCTCTGTAGGGAAACCTCCTTGGGGCCAACCCAGCAACGTGACCGAGAGCACCACACACTGCCGTTCATGGGGAGTCACACCAATACGCAACACAGAGGGCCCTCGCTGGACCAGCTCCCAAGGTGACAAGCCTGGACAGCCCCAGACAAGCATCGGCTTCCCCGTCTCAGTACTGAAATACCCCGTGGCTCCATCTGCGGGCTCCACCTATGGGGTTCGCGCTTGCATCAAAACAGGAGCTCTCTCACCACGTTATAAGGGCTGGCTGGCCCCCACCCCCAAGTACCTCCATGACACCATTGTGCACCACTCCTCACGGCAAGCTGCTCACGGTGAATCAAAAGAAAGATCCCTCCAACGCCTACAGATGAGTGTCCTCAAGGGCTCCAGCAGCTGGGGAACACACAGCAATGTTTACAGGAGAACACTTAAAAGCATGCGGGGGGAAATACAGGCAGGCAGGAAATTACATCCGCTTCATGGAGCAATCCAGGCTCGACGGGCCGCTTCCTGCACTACCTTGCTCCTGACTGAGCCTTTTGGATCCGCTCTGGATAAGCAGCTGTCACCCACCAGGAGCAAATGCAGCCCAGAGAGGTAGGGTGGCTACAGGAGATCTTCCCAAGGCAGGGGAGACTCTGTTAATCAGCAGGGCCCTGTCACCCCTGGTCCGGTCTATCTCGTACCCAGGCTTTTACACTTCTGGTGCCCTGCAGGTCTCTCCTGGGATCTTATATGACGACTGCGGCCCATGGAGCAAGACTGGTTCTCTGCTACCCTGCAGCAGGCGGGAACAACTCTCCAATGTGGACCATCAGCAGGGGTGCAGAGGCGCAGTCAGGAGAGTCCCCACCCCCCCGTGGGCTCTCAGCATGTGGCATAGGAAGAGGCAGGGAGAGAAAGCTTGGGCATTTCTGGTCCTGCCAGGGATATCGAGATGCCCCAAAGCCTGGCAAAGGCCAAAGGAGAAAGGTGTCTCCCTCCATCACCCCACGGCGCCACGTGCAGCACTCTGGCCAATTCTGCCTTGCAAAGAGAAGAGCGCAGGGGGAAACACTGCCATGCCAGCGAGTGGCCCTTGGGGCCATCCAGCGCAGCAGCCAGCAGCCTGCACTCAGCTCCAAAAGCAGCGGACTCACCTCCCCACCCTCATGCTGGTGAAAGGCTTTAATATCACTTCAATTCCTAGAGCTACTCGGCAACCTTTCACCAGCCCCAGCCTGGAGATGTGAACGAGGAACAACTCAGCCCACCAGAAACCCCTCCGGAAGACCGGGTGGGGAGTCACCGGGCAGAAAACCCCTGGAGGACACAGCTAGCACCCAGCTAACCCACCAGGTCACATTCACTGGACTGTCCCCAGCAAATCCCTCCACCTGCCCTCCCTGTGCCTGGGCGCAGCGTGTCCCGTTCTCCTCCAGCTACCTGTCCGCTCAAGGATACCAGCCCTACTACTGCCAGCACCCTTTTAGCTGGGGGGCAGGGGTCCACGCTGCGGTGCTGGAGGTCTCGGCTTGAGGACAGTCCTAGGTGCCACCCAGTTCCCTGCAGCTGCACGCAGGGCCGGAGCCTGGTCCTGTTCAGACAGCAGAGGAAGAAGCCACGGTGACAGCGGATGGGCTCAGAGCCCAAGCGCGCTGCGACTAGGCCTCAGGGGAGGAAGCCGGGGGCTTAGCCAGCAGGCCACGCCTGACCTCCGTCCCCGTGTCCCCCGCCCCGACTTTAAACACCTGCTGGAGACACGGGGCGACGTGCGAGTTACCTGGGGCGACTCCCCAGCAAGAGGTGGGCACGAGCAGCTTTCTACCCATGAATGCCCCCACCCGGGGCACCCCCAGGGGCATAGCCAGGCCGCGCCGGGAGCACCCGGGGGCCGTCAAGGTAGCGAGACCCGCCACGAATCCAAGCGAAGCCCGGGCCCAGCCCGCACCGGCACCCTGCCCCGCCGCCCTGGAGCGCGGCCCCCGCGCCGCGCGGCCTGCGCCACAGGTGGGGAAACTGAGGCAGGGGCAGCCGCCGCCCCCCGCGAGGCGCCCCGCCGCCGGGGCCGGCCGAGGGGGCTCCCCCGGCGCCCCCCTACCTCGGCCGGGCCAAGCTCCTCGGCGGGCTACATCCTCCGGGCCGCGCCGGGCCTCCTCCGCGGCCCCCGCCCGGCTCGCAGGGCGGCCGCGGGGCAGGGGCGAGCGCATCGCCGGCCCCGCACTGCAGAGCCGCGGGTCCAGCGGAGCCCGGAGCCGGCGCCGAGCAGGAGGCGGCGGCGGCTTCCCCCGGATCGGCGCGCGCACGCGGCTCCGCCCCCGCGGCCGGGGGGAGGAGCCAGCCCCGCCCCGCCCGGCCCGGCCCGGCCCGGCCCGGCCCGGCCCGGGGCGTTTCCCGGCGGCCGCGGCGGGGCGCGGGGGCGCTGCGGGGCCGTTGCCCCGGCCGCCCCCGGTGACCTGGGCGCGGGTGGGAGAAGCCCGCCCCACGCAGCGGCGGGCCGCGGGGCCCCGCACGTGGCCGGCGGCCCTGGCCCTGGTGCTGAACGCAGGGCTGGCGGCGCCGGAGCGGGGACAGCGGCTCGTGTGCGTGGCCTGCGTACGGCTGCGAGCGCCCACTCGAGCCTGGGGCCGCCTGCGCACACGCCCGTGCCCGTGCACAGGTGTTTGCACGAGCGAGGCCGTGCCCCGGGCCACAAATGCCGGCTCGGCGAGCGCGGACCTGGCTCCCGCTGCCAGCCTGCGGCCCCGCACCAGCTGCGAGCCTCAGGGCCCTTCGCCTGGAAGCGGCGAGGAGCCGGGTTCGCTTCCCGCCGCCCCTTCAGACGCGCTGGGGGGTCGCGCCACTGCCCCCCTCCCGGCTTTTGCAATACGCCCCGCATGTCTAGGCAATGCCCTGCAGCCGCCGCATCTCTGCCCTGCATCAGCCATCCACGAGTAGCCCAGCGGGGAGAAATTCAAGTGCCACAAACACCCCCCCGCCCCCGGCCCAACCTCTTCCAGGGCACGACAGAGCCTGAGCCGAGGTGATTAGCTCCCTTTCCACCTCCTGCACTGAGCCGCCTCACCGTACTCAACGTAATTTGCTAATACTAATAATTACAGCGGGCACGGCTTACAAGTGCAGTGAGAGAATAAACTAGTTACAGCACCTCGCTGGGCCCTGGGGAGGGGGTGCTCAAAGCAGCCAGTGCCTCGGCCTGCCGGGGGAGCGGGCTGCTCCCATGGCTCTTACAGTAATAACAGGCCGCCCTCGCTCTCTGCTTCCCCGGGGCCAGCCAAAAAAGAAACCCCTGCAGGCAACAGGGATGGGGCAAGGCAATTTTCCCCCTCTGGTTAGGGCAGGGTCTGTTTAAACAGCTTGGTGGGTGGGGGAGCTTTATAAGACTATTTGCTACGGCGGGTTGCTCTGTGCTGTCGGGCAGGCAGGTCTCTCAGGACTGGGTCGCCAGGTGCCATGGCTGCATGGGCTGATGCCCCCAGTTTTGCCCAGAGACCCAAGGCTGGAAGAAGCGTGCCCAGCATGAGACTGGCAGGTCCCCTGTTGGGAGCGTCTGGAGGCCTGGCCCATTTGCTTTCACTCCATCTGCCACTTCCAGCATGGGCGTGTGGCCGTGGCAGTGGCCCAGGGCAAGCGGGTGGGGGAGGAGGCATGCGAGCCCTCTCGATCTTACCTCCCCCTGCTACCTCGGATGCTGCCTCCTCTCCGAGCATCCCTGTGACTTACCGGCTGGCCCGTGACAGCCCCTGCCCCCCGTCAGCCAGCCTGGTGGACCCCTGCTCCTGCACAGCCACTGCCCTGGACCATAGGGCTCAACTCTTTTCCTGCTGGCCTCCACACTGTGCGCCAGGACTGGCAATGCCCAGCTGAGAGGAAGAAGCCAGGCCCTGGCACTAGAAACAATGAACGCCCAAGTCCAGTGCTTTGGCTGCACCCTTGCATCAGAAGATATGGGCCATAAAGGTCGTGAAAAGGAAGGGTGGCCTCGCGGGTCCAACACTGAGACCCAGCAGCAGTCGGATCCCAGCTCTGCCACTGCCCCCTGCATAACCTTGGGCAACACCTTGCAGTTCCTCGCCATCCTCCATCAATGCTGCTTCCCTCCTGCCTGGCCAGTCTGGGGTCTGCACTCTCTGGGGTGTAAGTGGTCTCCTGCTGCGTGTCCATGCAGTGCTCACCACCGCGGGGTCTGCTTCTGGTGCTACCGACCATGTGTTGCCACGGGCTGGAGTGAGCAAGGGGCAGCTGAGGTCCCCAGCCAGAGACAACTGGCTAATCGTAACAGCCCCTCAGCCTGCACCAGAGCTGGAGCCAGCACGAGCACACACAACCACTCCGGAAGCAGCCCCCCATCTCTGCAAGGACACACCACCAGGCTCGTCCATGGGGAGCTCTGAGCCTGGACCTCGGAGCCCTTCAAGAACAGAAATTAGAGCAGGCAGGGCACAGTCCTGCCCCCATAGCCCCACGTCCTGTCCCCACTCCCAACCAGGGGCACTGAGGCAGGGGCGTGGACAGATTCGCACAGCGATGAGGTGGCGGGGCCAGGCGTGCCCGGAGCTCACCACCGACGGGGCTGGCAGCGAGCACAGTGTGGTCTGATCAACAGACTGGGAGCCAGAGGTCCCCAGCTTGCCACCTCGGCTGCAAAGCTAACTCTGCCTCAGTCTTCTCAGATGGGAAATGGAGCAGGGGAAGGACTGCTGTTGCCAGGACTAGGCTACAAGACTGTGAAAACGGAGCTGGCTCATGGCAGTTTAGAGCACTGTGTGGCTTTAGCACTTCTGGGGATGATGGGGACATCCACCCGCCCAGCCCCAGCATGGAGGGCAGTGCTGTCTTCAGCTGCAGTGGCGTAGCACTGCTGAGAGAGGCTGTCACGCTACCCCTACCTGCACTTCCACTCAAGTCAGTGCATCCAAGGGAAACGTATGCTTTCAACAGGGAGGGAGGCACAAAGCACAGCCAACACCCCTCTCTCCCTGCCTCCCTCCCTCCTCAGTATCCCAGCAGGGCAGACAAGCCCCAAACCCTGCTCTGTGCCCAGCCAGCTCTGGCATGCTAGGACCAAGAGGGCACACAGAGGGAAGGTAGCATTAGGGGGCCTATCAGGATGTGGGAAGTGGGAAGCAGGGTTTCCTGGTCCGGGAGCCAAGATATCCAAGTCCCGCTGCCAAGTTTGGAAGAGATAAGGGGTATTTCAAGATGAGAGCAGGGCTGCAGGACTCCTGGCTGCCTTTGTCCCCCCCAGCCCCACCCTACACACGTACCCATTTGCAGCAGGAGTCACTGCTCTGCTCTACTGCAGTTCCCCCACTGTAAGGGCAAGGTTTAATTCAACGCCTGCCTTCAGGCCATCAAGTGCCCTGGGATGCCAAGGGGTGGACTAGCCCCAGCAGCACCATCTCTGCACCCATCCCTGCCAGCCACCAACACAGTCCTACTTGGTCCCCAGCCATGGCTGAGTGCCAAGAGCTGAGCATCCAGGCCCCTCAGCCAGGCACCCACTCGCCAACACTGCCTTGCAGTCTAGTGCTGCGCCTGCAAGGCACACCACAAACGCCTGTCTAGTGAGAACAGCGGGGACAGAGCGGGAGGTACCCAAAGCTGCAGCCTGGAGCCAAGAAACAGAGCAAGGCCAAGCCTGCAAGCTGTATCTCAGTGCCCGGGGAATGAGGAGCTGAGCAGTTCGGCTGGGATCAGGACCTGGAGCAGGCCAAAGAACGGCAGCCCGGGGCCAGTGGGAGGGGACAGCAGTGAGATTATCCCCGTTGCACCTGGTGGGGAAGTGGAGGCACAGAGAGGGGACACCATCTGCCTCGGGTTGTGCTGCAGAGCTGGGAGAGGAACCCAGAAGTCCAAGGTGCGCTCAGCTCCAAATCTGAGCAAGTGGCCCAGGCACAGGGTGGGAGGAGCTAGGTGCTGAGTCTCCCCTTAGCCAGCGCCCTCACCTCCTAAGCAAGGGCATTTACCCAAGGGAGGCAGCCGGGGGACTTGCCAAGGACTCAGCCACATACTGGAAACTGCCCCGGTAGAGAACATACCTGGCCGCTAGATGGAAACTTTGGGCTGCATCAGGTACCATGGGCAGGGCGCCAATGGGCGATGTCTTAAGGGATATCCAGAAGTAGGACCTCCTGTTCCCATCTGAGAGAAAACATTGACGGGCTCCATCTCCTCTGATGCAGACTGGCAAATCAAGGGTCACTTGCATAGGCTGAGACCTGCCCTCACCATCCACATCTTCCACCCACATGCAGCATCCAGCCCCTTGAGTGGCACTGAATGGACATGGGCCCTTCAGGCCATGGCACAAGCCACCGGCAGGTCCCACCTCTATGGGTATCAGGGTGGCAGCTGGAGACTCATACCAAGATCCAGGCCTCGCTGAGCTAGGTGCTGGCCATGCATAGGGAGAAATTCCCACCCTACCTGAGCAACCCTGGCTGGTTACAGCGCAGGATCTCTATGAAGTCCATGACCAAAGGCAATGAGAAGCCAAGAAGCAGGGCTGTGGCAAAGCTGGGTGCTGAGTCCCACTCCACCTCTTCCTCCTCCATCTCAGGCCCTTCTAAGAGGACTCAGGGCCATGTCACAGTTCTGGATGCCTCATCAAACCTTCCAGCTTTCACCCATCCCACTGGGGATACATCCCCTCAGATTTCTCCTTAGAAATCTCCATTGCTGTGTCACCTGCCACAGAGATCTCCTGGGCTGTGGGGGTGGGGCGAGACAGCTCTCTGCCATGATGACCACTACTGCATCTGTCTCCTTGTACTTCTCCCCTCACTCAATCCATCTAGGGTCTCTTGTCTATCATGCTGATTATAGGGCTTTTAGGATAGGGACTCTGCATTTGTACAGCTCCTGGAACAATACAGTCCAGCCCCAAGACATAGCTTTGCAGCACAGCGATGCTTCAAATAGCCATGATGGAGTGAAGTAACCCACCGAGCAACACCGTCCCAAGCATGTGTCATGCACAGGCAAAATGGGTGTCATATCCCCATCAAGCAGGCTGTCTGCAAGAGGATAAAAACCTACTACTGAGAGCAGCCTACAGGGCTCCTCCTTTAGCTGCAAGGGCAGAAGACTGCACTGTGCGTTGCGCTGCAGAGGAGAAGGGGACCCACACTGCTCGCTGCATTCAAGATGGGCGCCATGATCGCACCACCCCCAGAGCGGCAGGCCAGCTCATTTGCAGGCATCATCCCCAGCGCAGCACAAGGGAGGCTGCAGCGCCAAAGGAATCCTGGCCACCGAGCTGGGAGGGGGAAGCAGCCTGGACAAGCTGCAAGCCTATCACTGCATGTTCCTGAACATGGGCTGGGTGGCAGGTCCTCTTCAGCAAGAGGCAGCATAGGAGTCCCAGAGACAGACACCACTCCACCTACCAGCCCAGTAGGGCTTGGGAACCCAACTTCCTCCTGCAAAAAAACTACAGCTGCTGCTCAGGCAGGGCAAACAGCCCTGAGCTGCTAAGATAACACTCCCGCAGGGTCTCCATCACTCCCCCAGCAGCAGAGGTTTATTTTTTTATTTTATTGTTTTGTTTTTGTTTTCTGTAAAAATGTATGTCTTTATGTAGATATAAAGAATACATATATCTATCAAGTTAATGATCAGTGACTTGAAGGTGTGTGTGTGTGTGTATATACCCTCAAGTCACAGATCGTTGCCTTCTTAACCCACCACCAGCACCTGCACGCCCATTACAATACTCGCACCCGCAGAAAGGTGCTCCCGCACACCAGTCCACAAGGCATCATCTCCCTTAAAACCACTTGTGTCTTAGTCCAAACCCCTTGTCTCTTAGTCCTGTCCCTGAATTGGAGACAGGATTAAGAGACCCCCTGCTTATCCACTGTTGCCCTCACCCCCGTTCATCCACTATCACTTTTGCTGGAGGACCCGCTGGTTTCCGATCCGGGTGTGGTGCAGGAGTCAGGCCAAAGAACACCCCCTCCTGCCCCATTGCTCCTCATCAGCTGCTTTGTGCCTGGGGATGAGCTCTTTACTGGTCCATTCCCAGAGGGAAACTGAGGCACAGCAAGGGGGCAGTTAGCCGCACACAAATCAGTGCTGGAAGCCAGGAGTCCTAGGAAGCAAAGCCATCACTCCAGTGGCTCAGTAACCCACCGTCTGACACTGAACTCCCCCCACACACGTACTCACAGCTCCTTCCTCCAGAGACACAGCGGGCCTAGGGGTTGCTGCCCTCCGCCCACAGGGCTTTATGGTTGGCACTCTCCAAATGCAGACATCCTCCCTGTGCCAAGCTGGGTGCCCCCAGGAAGCCAGGGTGGGCTCAGCCCCATCACAGCAAGGACCGCTGTCCCCCACCCAGCCCTTCTCCCTCTCCCTGCAAAGCCTTCCTTCCTCACTCACTTCACCCCCATAGTTATTTTACAGGCACAACCTCCCCTTAGCCCAGGATTCCCCCTGCACCTGCCAAGGGGAAGCCCCAGAGGCCTGGCTGTCCCTGCCCAGCCTGGCTGCCGCTCTCAGACAAGACACCACGGCCTTTAATATTTATTTACTGCTAAATATTTAAACCTGTTAAATAAATCTTTGCACAGGCTCCGCTAGGCAGAGCCAGGTCCCCACGGAGGCCTGCGGCTGCCTTGGCAGCGTGGCGTGGGCGGCTGGGAAGTTACGCCATGCTCTCCTGGCACTTTGGGGCAGGCATTCGCCTGACGCCCACACGTGCTGCCAGGTAACTTCACCCGTGTCAGGCCCATCCTGCCCTGCTCTCCTCTCAGGCCTGCCTCACCCTGGCCAGCTTGCTGCAAGCCAGCCTTCTGCAACCCGGCTCCCTTCAGCCTGAGCTTCCTATGGTGGCATTTCCCATTTGCCTGGCACCAGAGCAAGGCACAGCCCAAAGTGCAGGGCCAAGGGAATGAAGTCCTAGAGGGCACGTTTACCAGCCTTTTAGGGAAACTGAGGCTCAGCTCTTAAGCCCCCTCCCCAAGATCCTCCAGCAGGTCAGCAGCTAAAAGACAGCCCAGGAGTCCTAGTGCCAGGCACCCCCTAAAAGGAAAGAAGAGACACCCCCCCATCCTGGGAGGCATGCCTTCCAACGCAGGGCCAAGCCTCAGCTCTGCATGCTCTGCCAGGACCAGAGCACAGAGGCAGGGGTGTTGCCAGCCCCACAGACCCCCAGTGGCAGGCTGAGCGGGCCCGCTCACAGCTTCAGCTATGGAGAAGGCTGCATCTCCACCCTCTACAGGCAGCACAGCCCAGGGCACGGGGCCCAGAGTCATGAGAGCTGGGCCTCACGACTCCAGGCCCCTCTGCTCAGCTACTGATCTGCTACAACCTCAGACAGGCCCTTGTGCAGTGCCGTGCCTCGGTTTCCCCTCTCCACCTATCAGCAGGGCAGTTCCCAGGCTGAGCTGCGCAGGCTGATAGCAAGATCCCTTTGCACCTGTGTTTTGCATGACCTGAAAGCAATAAGCCAAGGGATCGGGGAGGTCTATTGGGCTTCAGGGGGCCTGGAGCAGCATGCAACACAAGACAGGATGGTGCCAGAGTCAGGGGTGACCTTGGGCCTTCAGCGGGCTCATTTTCCATGGGGGAGGAGGAGGGAGGGGTGCAGCAGGTGGGCAGGTGCAGCTGGCTCGGCACTGATCAGCTCTGCCAAGGGGCACGGCACAGCTCTGAGAGGAACACAAAGCCCAGCATGCCACCTTCACCCCCTGAAGCAATGGCACCAACTCCTGGCTCTGCAGGGGAGCAGGGGGGAGACAGAAGGGAACACAACAGGTGATTCATGCCAGGCTCCCAGCAGGGCCTGGGGCTGCCCCTGCTCCCAGCACACAGAGACTCGTTTCACCTGCCTGGGAGGCTCTGCAAGGACCCGGAGCTGCTGCTCCCCCTCTGCAGCCTTCTTGCATGTGGTGAAGCCAGGTGAGAAGCCTCCTGCTGTGCTCCTGAGCAATACTTGCCAGAGCCTACGGCAGCCGGAAACAACATCAGCCGGGTGTTCACTCTGAAACCCAGTGACGACCAAAATAACATTGCCGAGCACCAAAGCATGAGACGAGGGAGGATCAGACCGTGCCAGTCCACATAATGCAGATTTTGTTCTGGTGTCCCGACCAGGTAGAGCGTGGCATTGCCGCCACTTCCTTGGAGTGCGAGGAGAGACCTTAAAGAGCCAGTGCAGCTCCTTACATACCTTCTCCCCCCACCCCCAGCACCCAGCCCAGAATTAGGAGAGCCTGGATCTACTGAACGCAACGAAAGGGGATGGCACGTCCCCGTGTGCCACAACCCTGAAGCTGGCTTTCCTTAGCTCAGGGGCTTCCCTGGGAACCTCAGGCTCTCCTTTTCCTACAGCATGCTTCTAGGCTGCCAGACTAGGAAATTCAGGCCCATTAAGGGAGAATCCAGGGAAGGATTTTACGCTACCCTACGCCTCGTGAACCCCTACAGCCAGCAACGCTCCCCGCCCCACGCTGTGCTTTGGGGCTGGGCTCCGACAACGCGCTGCAGTGAGGAGCTGCCCTCTTCCGCCTGCGTCCCCAGCCCTGTGCTCGCTGATGCAGCCACGGCGGCTGGAGGAGCCGTGGTTACCAAGGGGGAGTGGTGGTTACCACGGAGGGGACCAGAGCAAAGCGGGAGCGAACAAACTTGCCCCGCGCTCCCCAGCCACGTGCAGGGAAGTTACATGAATTGGAATTAAATTTTAATCATCTCTTAAAAAAAGCAATCCACTACCGAGGCAGTGACACGCACGGCTTCAGGATGGCCCCGTTCCCACCTTGCTGCCGGTTGATGGGGCCCACGGTGGGTGCGAGGATTCACCCCTCGTGGGGTGAGAGGTGGGGACCCGCAGCCAGCTGGAGGGGGAGCAGGCAGAGGGAAGGGGTGGTGGCAGCCTGGCCCAGCAGGCTGGCTCCGGCCTGGCCCCAGAGCCCTGCTCCACCAGGACAGACCCAGGCTCCCTCCTGCCATGTGCAGGGCTGTCACGAAATGCTCCCTGGCCCCCAAGTCTGGACCCAGCTCCAACCCAAGCCTCTCTGCCATGCACCTAGAGATGGGTGTATGCAACATGATGCAGGCCCTGGGCATCTAGCATTCACCTGGGTCACCCTGGGGCCGCTGGGAAAGGCCTGGAGGGGTGAGGGGAGGAAGGGAGCAGCTGCAGCCTGAGCCGGGGCAGCAGGCAGGAGTGGGCTGCACACGGTTTAAACAGCCCAGTGGGGTTTAGCTGTCAGGGGCAGCATTTCCCAGGACGGGCCAAGCCCAGGGGACTCAGCAGAGAGGGACAGCTCGGGACTGATGCTCCTTCTCCCCTCTGCAGCTCCTTTAATGCCCCAGCTGGGCGAGCTCCACAGCCCTCCGCACCTGGCGGCCTCCCTGGAGCTAGGGCCAACTCCTTCCCTGCCAAGCAGTGGATGGGAGCTGTTCCCTCCCCCTCACAGGGGATCCGCCTTCCCACCTCCGGTCTGGGACTCTTCAGGTCCTTGCTCCTGGGTGCCAAGCACTCAGCCATCTGGAGACGACCTCTCCCGGCCTCAGAGGGGTCAAAGGCTGCAGGGAGAAAGCTGGGGAGAAGCAGGAGGCAGTGCTGTCCCCACACCCAGCCCTGGCTCGAGGACATGGCAGGACAGTGGGGCTGGGCAACACCAGGGCTCACTTCACCTGCATGATGGTCCCAGCCCTGGCATCCCAGCCAAATTCTCCCTCTGACCATCACCCCCTCCCTGTTGTCCAGCAGAAATGGGCAGCCACTCCCCTTCCTGACCTGTGTGGCCATGAAGCAACAGCCATGTCCCACCCCAGAGGTGGCCGCATCTGCATGGTGGGCGAGCTGATTTATGCATGCCAGTGGCCAGGCCTTGTGGATTCCCAGGGGCAGCTGGTGCTGGTCTAGGTGGAGGGGATGATCCTTAAGGTGGCTCCAGCTCTATTCAGATCTCCGCATGTAGCCTAAGCACAAATTGCTTGGAGCCTGTGGGCCTTGCAGGCTTTGTCCCCAAAGCCAAAGCAGCAGAGAGGGGAGAGTTGGGAACAGGGGCAGGGAAGAGGATTGGCTGCTCCCTGACCCTCCTGCATTTATCATCCTGCTCGGGGGAGCTGTCGGATGCAGGGGGACATCCTTGCCATGATGAACAGACCTAGCTCAGCTTGCCCCACGTCCCCTGAGAGCGCAGCAATCAAACACAGCCAGCCCTGCCCCCAGGTTCCTGCAGAGCCTGGAGGGAAAGAGAGCCCTGATGATTTGTTGAATTACACAGGCTCCGGCTGCCGGGCGGATGAGGTCTTCCATCACCCTGAGCTATGGCTCATACATATTCATCTCTGACCCGTGGAAGCCCCTTGCCCTGTGGCTCTGCCTCCCCTCTGACAACGGAGCTGCTTTCAATGAGCCAGAGCACAGGGCAGCATTGATCAACGGGAGCGTGCTCCAGTGGATAGCAGGGGCAGGCAAGGCAAGGGGTTTCTCCAACCCAGGCCAGACACCAGCCCTCGCAGCAGGCAGTGATCTGCCTGGGAGAGATCGGAGACAACCACGTCCCTAACACTGCCGGAGACGCCCCTGCTCCTTACAGCATCTTGCCCTGCCGTCCCCATGTGCTCGAGTAGGCGCAGCCTGGAGCTTTGGCTGCGAGGCTATCGCCAGGCAGGGGTGTGCAGGGGTGGGACGTGTGGGTCCAGCTGGTCTGGACAGGCTGATCCCGAGGGGCATTTCTCAGTGACAGGAAGGGATGGAGAAGTCAATCAATGCCCTGGAGGCATCTCAGCCGAGGTTGCATTAGCGCAGCCCAGCAGGTGGAGGAGACCTTGGGAGCCCTAGTGTAGACAGGGCATCCGCATGCCTGACACCGAGCTGTGTCCTCAGTGTCTCCAGGGGGAGTCTCCGGCCTGTGCTAGGCAGAGGTCATCCTCATGGTCCCGTTGGCCCTCAATACCTACAGGCATGACTCTCTATGGCACTGCCCCTCGTGCTAGGATTGACACTGGTGCTCAGGGTGAGGGGAGCCCCCTGCTCTTTGTCCTTGCAACTCAAGGCAAACTGTCCCTGTGAGTCCAACCCAGCTCAGCACACCAGGGCCGTGACAAGGCTAGGGTGCCCATCACTGGTCCCCCCCGGGGGGAGCTACATTTGTGTTCAGGTGGTGCATGAAAAGCCCCTGCAAGTCAACCATGGCTGCTTCAAGCCACACAGGCAAGGGCTATATGATCTCTCCCTCCCTGGCTGGCTTTTAGTGTGGGGCCAATGGGGCAGAGCCTCTCAAGGGCACCGCATGCCCATGGGTTGGCAGGGGCACTGCAGGAGCCGTCAGTATGTCCTGGCCAAAACAGAGCACTGCAAAGGGCACATGGCCCCAGGAGTACAGAGCCAGCACATCCTAGGGAAGCAGGACAGGGTCACCCCCAGACAGCATGTTCCTGGGGCCATAGGGGGGCACTTGGGGGACCAAAGAGGGGTCACTGCGTAGGAGCCAGGCATGGGGAGAGGGTTGTGGTCCAGGGAGCCTGCCCAGCTGGCACCAGGGTCTCTACTCAAAGCTGGCTGGCCATTTCTGCCCAGTTTGCCCAGTCCCTGGTGCCTGGCACTTGCCATTGGACATTGAACAGCAGCTTTCTCTCCCCAGCCAAGCTCTGACCCACAGCCTGGAGGCCCAAGGCCGCTCTCCTAGCCGGACTGAATGCTGCACTTGAGGGGCAGTGCAGAAGAGGGCATCAGAGCCCCCTGCCGCCCTCCCAGAGCTCCCTGTCCCCTCCCCCCACTGCTCATCTCCACCGCTCCTGCTGAAATATTTAGCAGGCAGGAGCCATCCTCAGGCTTTCCAATAGCTGTGCACGGCACTCAGTGGCAGGCACCCCTCATAAATCAATCCCAGTAGATAATAGAGCTGTAATATGGATGAACCTGCACTAAACCAGTGTGCTTTCCACCTGCAGCAGTAAAGCGAGTCCTTTCCCCACAGGCCCATAACAGTCTGTCCCCTCCCAAGCACCCCAAGGGTCCAGCCGCAGAGGCATTCAGACCTCCGACGCCCGCCAGAGGAGAGCAGGGCAGGAGGTCTCTTGCCAAGAAGATGGATATATGGGACTGCTGCTGGCTGGGTATGGCTGGGGGCCAGGGGAGCTAGACAATCAATAAGTCCACCCTCATCGGGTTTATTTCATGTTCTGGGTAGTTGCTGGGTATTTTATAACCTTCCTCAGTTTTATTAAGAACAATCACTTCGAAATAAAACCTCAGGCAAAGCCAGATCCAATGTCGTGGTGCAACAGGTGGAAAAAGGGCCAGCGGCTATTAATAAAGGCGATAGTCATATTCATCTGACCACAGCCTGCCTGAAAAAGCCTTGAGGAGCCTTGCTGGGAATTTGCTCCCAGCTAAAATGCAGCCACCTCTGGGGAGGAGCTTGGCAGCTGCTTCACAGAGCACAGCACCAATTTAAGAGAAGGACTCAAGGTGGGTCCTGTGTCCGAATGGAGCCGGCATGAAGAGGATGCTGAATGCCTGATGCCAATGGAAGAGGCATGGAGGAGTCCCCAGTAAAACCCCTGCTCTTGCCCAATGATAAAAGCTATGCTCCAACTCAGCTCAATGCAGGAAGCACTGCCACGGCATGTACATGCACACATCCACAGGCATGCACACACGTGTGCCCTGGTCCAGGCAGCAGGGGAAGCACAGCAGCCCATGGGCTCTGCCAACCTCTGTGTGCTCCAGCATCTCTGCAGGGCTTTTGCTGGCCCTGGGGTCCTGACAGGGGCCATTAGCACCCAGGGGTTTGCAAGGAAAGGAGGCGCATGGGATGAGATGGGGCTCAGAAAGTATCTTCTCTCACACCCGTGCACACGCAGCCCTCTGGCTGACTGGCACAGAGGCAGGGCTGCCTGTCCCTATCCACACAGCCCCCAGATCAGAGAGAAACAACCAGCTCAGCTCTTCTACAGACGTCCCAGCCGCAGAGCCTGATGTGCAGGACCAAGGCATGACTGGGCTGGTGGGTGCGGGGCAGGCAGGGCTGGACTGAGCTAGGACTGAGGCACAGCAGTAGCATGGTGCAGTGAGGCCCAGCATGGCCCCTGCCCTCCCTGCCCCCAGCTCCAGCTGGCACCTCCACCCTGTCGCTTCTCACAAGCACTTAATTCCCCAGCCCATTAAACCAGCCGCTGCAGAGCCGCACACCACGTGCCAGCCATTTGCATTTGGAGAGCGGCTCATCCCCCCTGGCTCTGCTTGCCAGCAACAGCAGCTGCACCCCACATGCCCACAGCCCTGCCGGGCCGCCAGAACAGCCAGCTGCCTCCTTGGCACGCGCCAGCCCAAGCCGTCCGGCAGGCTCGGGAAGCCCTGGGTTCATTCGTACATCATGATGAGGAAAGGCAGCAGGCATGGGGCTGGAGGGGGTGGGCTCAGCCCCATGCCCCTGTGAGCTGCTGGGAGATGTGGGCACTTGAGTTCAGGAGCCCGCTGGGCTGGCAGCAGGAGGGGCTGGGCCTGTGGCAGGCAGAGACTCACAGGCTGCCCCACCAAGGAGCCCCCCATGAGGATGCTCCTTCCTGGGCAGGCGCTGCCTGTGCCCCGTCTCCTGGTGGGTCCCACCTCTGCTCTCAGCCGCTTGCAATTACAGACCCACGCGGCCTGGAGCCATGAGCTCCCTCCTCTCCGCACCAATCCTGCCAGCAGCAGGACCCCCCGGCCCGTGCTTCCCCACCCCAGAGCTGCGGGATGGCTGCGACTCTCCACGACAGGGAGCAGTCTGAAACCAAAGCCTCGAGAGTGGGGGCTGGGGCAAGGCTCTTTTGAAGGGGTACAAAGCTGAGGCCTGAGCCTCATGTCCCTGGCCAGGATCAGAGCCACGGGCTTCTGATGATGGGGTCCCTGTCCCAGAGAGCTGCGGGTGACAAGCTCATCTGCACATGGCATCTGCCTGGCCGTGTCCAGCTGAAAGGGAGTTCAAGCACTTCAGCCCCCTGCAAGGACACTCATCCAGCCCCTGAACCACTGTTGCACTGGGGAGAGCAACTTGCTCCCTGGGCAGCTCTTGGTGCTGCTCCAGGGTCAGTGGGGAGACAGGCCGTGCCTCAGTTTCCCCTTCCTGCCTCAATAATGGCGGGATGTGAGGAAAGCAGCTGGCTGCTGCCTGTCCCAGGAGGGGAGTGGGGTGGAGGGCTATGAGCTGGTGCAGGACAGGCGGGTGATCTGCCAGATCTGCCCCGGGTGGGTGCCCAGCTGTGACCACTGCCCCCAAGGTCCGGCTCCTGACACAGGGCAGGGAACTAGTGACACGGTGGGGGGCAGCCAAGGGAAGCAAAATGGGGCACCTGCCCCTGAGAGAGACTCCCAAGGCATGAAGGAGGGGCAGGGAGACAGGTGGATGTGCAAAGAGAAAGTGTGAGTGCACAAGTGAGTGTGACAGCAAGCATGTGCAGGGGCGTGAGCGAGTGCGAGCCATTCCGTGAGCTAGTGCATGTGTGTACGTGTGTGTCAGCACCCATGAGTCAGTGCATGTGCGTGCGCTTGAGTGGATGGGTGAGTGCATGTGCACACACCCATGCCTGTGTGTGAACGAGCAGGCACGCACCATGCCCCACAGCCTGCTGGTGTGGGCGTACCCACATCCTCTCCTTGTAGCTGCAGCATATCCCTGCATCAAGAGGGCAGATCAGAGGGGCCGCGGGCTCTGGGCTCACACCAGTTAACCCCGACCTGCTCCTGCGGTCCTGGCAGCAGGGGCAGGGGCGGTGGGAGCTGCTGGAAGCGGCAGTGATGGATGAAAGGGCACAGAGAAGATACACAGACGGACCCTGAGGGAGGGGAAAATGGACTGGCGGGTGGCCCGAGGCAAAGCCCCCCTGCCTGCAGGCCCCACGGAGAGTGGGGCAGGAGCCAGTCGGCATTGCCAGGAAGCATCTCGTGGAGCCATTTGGCGCTCATCTGGGCTACCACGGACCCTGACAGCCACGGGCACCGGTCTCACCGTGCAAGAGGGAAGGGCCGGCTTCAGCCAGCACCGCCTGCTGCGAGGCTGGTGCCGGAGCGGTGTCTGCCGATCCGATTAGGGTGGAAATCAGGACACTTGGGTTTTAGTCCCAGGCTCTAGCCAGCAGCAGGGTCTAGTGGTTAGCGCAAGGAGGAGCAGGGCTGGGATGCAGGACCCCAGGGTCTAAACCTGGCTCTAAGAGGAGAGTGGGGTGTCACGGGTGGGTGTGGGGGACTGACCACGTGCCAGGACTCCTAGAGCGGATGGGCGCAGGCTCAGGCCTCCTGGGTGCTGGCTGCGGTGCCGATCAGGCCCCTCCTGGCTGCCTCTGGCTGCTTTGCTCTCCCTCCCTGTGCTTTGCTACTTGACTTCCAGCAGTGCTGCTCTGTGCAGAGGGTAGGAGAGGGGGCCAGGCTCTGGCGCGGTGACCGCCTGCCGCGCGGTGTGACAGGAATGCTGAGCCCCCCGCTGCGCGCTCAGCCCCCGGCTCCCACCTCGGACAGGGGAGCAGTAGCCCCGAGCCCCTGCACCCAAGGCCTGCCAGTCCCCAGCCCCAACCTCTTCCAGGGGCAAATCACGCTGGGTTTGCAGCCACCGCCGCACCCTCTCTGGAGCTGAGGGTGGGGAAGGGCACCCCTGCCAGCTGGACTGGCAAAGCCCCTGCTGAGCCCCTTCGCCAAGAGGCAGGTGAGCTCTTCCAGCTGGTGTTGAGGCCTGGCACCTGGGACACGCACCCTGCACAGTCCCCTGCGCGGCTGTCGGGGCGTTTAGCGTGCCCTGGGCGTGCCAAGGCCTGGGTGCTGCTGCCCTCTGCCGGTGCACGTGTGTAAAGCCGTAGCTGCCATCCCGGAGTTCAAGGTCACCTCTACTACATCACCGCAGGAATCCCGCACCCGTCACCCAGCCCATGGGAGACAGTTCATTCATAAGAAACGGGCTCTTCTCCCCCTTTGCCTCCTGGTTTTGGAGGGGGTAGCTGTAGCCAGGTCATGTTTCCTGGCCTTTCTCCTCCTCGTTCCTGTTCTCACACCAGCGATGAAGCCGGGGGGTGCTGGGACAGGTAGGGGAGTGCAAGGCTCCCATTCATGGGCCACAGGATGGACGCATGTGATCGTACAAGGCCCGGGAGGGTCATATTTCCGTGTAGGGCCCTGGCGGCTACCCCGCACAGCAGGGACTGCCATGAAGAGGCAGAGGACATGGACTCTCCTAGGGCATCTCTGTGCTGCAAAGGCCAGGGCAAGCCAGCAGCGGGCAACTGCATCTCGCTCCCTGCCCCAACTGGAAAAGACAAGGAGCTCCCCTGATTTTGCAGAAGCTCCTTGGCTTTTGTTGCTAAATCGACACTCCCAAAGTGACGGAGCCGCCCAAGCCACTCACCCCCTCCCGCACACACACATAAGTCACCAGCTGGGCATTTTTCAAGGAACCCAAGCTTGGGGGCTGGAAAAAAGCAGCAGCGTGTAAAACCAAAGGTCTTTGCAAGAGCAGGCCGGCTCTGGTGCTGTAGAGCACGCGAGCCAGAGCTCGGAGCTGGCGAAACATCCTTTTTCAGCATTTTCACCCCAAAAGCTCTGGGCTTTGGCATGGAAACCCCTTCTCTTTTCCATGCTGCCAATCATAGAGGTGAGGCAAAGGCCAAAAGGCCCAAGCCTGCCCTGGGGGAGCCACTGAAAGGTTTGGATTGAACCCAGCTGACAGGTTTTGGCTCGCGCTGGGAGGATTTGGACTTTCCACCCCAATCCAGACAGCTGTCAGTCTCGACAAGTCCCGGCAGCCCCTAAACTTCCCAGCCCAGCTTGTTCACCTGCCTGGACCCGCGGCCCACAGCCGAGTGCCCTCACTTGAAAGACAGCCCTACCACAGCGGGCGCAATCTCTGCTGGGCTCAGGGGGCTGCACTGCCCATCAGCGCCTCTCCTTGCTCAACCACAGAGGTGGCTGTGAAGCTGTCCCCTCACTGATGTGTCCCAGCCACAGCTGGGCTCCAAGGAGAGACTCACCTGCCACCACACCACCTCCCCAATGTGCTTATAGCCTGGGGCAGCTGATCATGCTGATGGCCAGGGTCCTGCTGCCCTTAAGAGTGATCCTCCCCAGGAGACAGGGCTGCAGGCACCACCCAGCTGCTGACACATCCCCAGCAAGTGCTATCACCAGGGGTCTTGACCCAGGGGTCCTGATGACTGCCAGGGAGCAGTGGGGCTGCAACCCCCCCGTGGCCTTGCCAACAAGCCCACCTTTGGGTCGGGATGTTGGGCCTGGGGCCTGCTCTGCTGGCCTGACTCACAGCAGGAAAGAGAGAGGAAGCCACAGACTTTGCATAATGAGGGCCCCAGTCAGGAAGGAAGAGGCAAAGGAACCACAGCTTTGATCACTGGCAGCTCAGGGTCCACTGTAGGGCCCCCCGCTCCCAGCCGGGGTCCAGGCAAACTTACGGGGCATGGAGCATGGGCCACAACGCACAGCTGAGCCATGGGCAGGATGGCACATGTGGGCAGCCTGGCAGGGCACAGACACATGACCAGAATGCATGGGAGTATTGCACAGGCCAGAGGCATGCGAAGGACTCGAGTGCACCCCACGCAACACCCTGATGAGCCCACAAGAGCCTGCAGCTACATGCATCACGGACGAGTGAGCCCAAGACATTGTACACACCGCAGCCGTGCAGAGCACTAGGACACAAATCCCTGGAGGAAAATAGCACCTGCCTAGGCATGCATGAGTCCACACACACACAGAAGGGCATGTGCACACCTGCATCTCCATCATCTGCTGGCCCAGACTGAAGGGCTGCAGTGGGACTTGCTGTAACATGGAGGTGTCACACATCCAGCCCACATGGCAGACCCAGCCAACAGAGGTGGGTCATCCAGCCTGCCATGCTTCTCTCTGGCTGGGCAACTCACCCCTGGACCCAGCCTGGGGGCTTCTCACCATGGTCCCATAGCTGCTAGACCCATGTGCCCAGCACCCAGGGGGTTTAACGCTGCCCTGTCCTTTATTCACCCCATAATTTACAGTTTGTGACTGCTGCTCAACTTACAAATCAAGCAGCTGCAGCAAGAAGGGTCCAGATCTGGCCTCTCCATTTAACTAGGTTTGATACCCCTGCCCTAACCCAAGCTGCTCCATAGGATCATAGGAAAATAGGGCTAGAGGGGGCCTCACGAGGTCATCTAGTCTAGCTCCCAGCTCAAGGCAGGATCACCCCTGACTAACCATCCAGATAAGTGTCTATCCAACCTGCTCTTGAAAACTTCCAGAGACAGAGATTGCACAACTGCTCTAGGCCTGACCACCCTCATAAACAGAAATCTCTTCCTAATCTCCAGCCTAAATTTCTCCTGTTGCAGCCTGAGGGCATGACAGCACCAAGCTGACTGCTTGAATTTTGCTTTGAAACACTTTGGTGACCAAAATCCACCCTGCTTCTGCTCCATCAGAGCTCAAGGCTCCTTGAGCCTAAGGGTTGAGCACTTCTGTTACAAGGGAGCTCCCAAACAGGCAAACCCCCTTAACCATGCAGTCAAAAAGCAAAAAAGCAGCAGCCAAACCCCCTTAACCACCCAGAGGTAACTGAGCCCCCTGGCCACACGGCATCCTATAGTATATAGCTCCACGCAGCCCCTCGGGCAGACTTTGCCCAGGGGAAGGTACCCTGAAGACCCCATTAGAGGGACCCCATGTGAGCGCTGGAGCAGGGTGGATGCCCCGCAGTCATCATCCTCACCAAACCACAGCTGCACACAGTGAGGAGACAAGGCCGAGAGCTCTGAGCAGAAAACGAGCTTTATCCACACACCCACATAGGTATTTCCAGGGATCCCGTGCCCTCCTCCTGCTAGAGAGTGAGCCCAGCCTTGGGCATAACACCACATGGTAATTCCTGCTGGCACCGACAGCCCCATGGGGTTGGAGACCTCATCATGACCAGGCTGATGGGTGGGTGAGGAGGCGCTGCCATCAGCAGGTGTCTGCCCAAGCGGGGTTTGAACTGGAGGAGCCAGAGAGGCAGGAGGGTGAATGTGGCAGCCAGCTCCAAAGAGCTGCTAAGCCAGCAAGGAGGGAGCCCCAGTGGGCCATGACTTCCTTCTGCCACCACAACAGCTTGAGAGGCCTTTCTCTGGACCACAGCATGAAGGGGATGCAAAGGCAGCACTTCCAAAATCCCACCCCAGGCAAAGCAGAGGCCAAGGCAATGTCTGCCAGGAGGGCCAGCGTGCACTGGGAGCAGCTTCTCACCGTGTTGGCATCATGTGAAGGGCAGCTCAGACTCCTCTGCTCCCTGATAACTTCCCACCATGCGGCTGGCTGGTGAGAAGGACCACAGCCACGGGGAACTGATTCCCACCAAGTTGTTGCCCAACATCCAGTGAGGCAAGAGGGATCCCTTTGCTAGGTGAGCTCACCCGTCTGCTCAGAAGAGCTCATGGAGCAAGCTTGGTGACTCGGAGCACGGCTGAGAGATGCTGGCATCAAGGCAAGTGCAGGGCCAGGGGTTCAGCAGCGACCCTCCCCAGCCCACCTGCAGCCCTGCCTATGAGGAGGTGAAGGAGGAGGACCTGACATGGGACACAGGCCTCGCCAGCGGGGACGGAGGCGGGGGCAGGCAGCGGAGGATCTTGCGCGCCGTCCGCCAGAGGTCGGCCCGGAAGCGCTTGATGGAGAAGCAGTAGATCAGTGGGTCAATGCAGCTGTTGAGGCTGAGCAAGGCCACGCTCAGAGTGTGCAGGTTGTCCAAGGCAGAGGGCGGGCGGCAGTGGGGCGCCCCAGCATGGCTGTCCATCCAGGGCACCAGGATGAAGTGATAGGGGGCCACACAGACCGCAAACACCAGCAACATGCCCAGCACCATGGCACGGGCCAGCCGGCGGTGGGCACCTTGGGAAGCGGTGGCACTGTCCGAGAGGGACCTCATGATAGAAACATAGCTACCCATCACCACCAGGAAGGAGAGGACAAAGAGCCCCACCATTGCACAGGCGTAGCTCCGCTGCCCCGCATACCGTTCGAAGCACTGAACGCGCTGCGTGCCCATGGGGAAGGTCTGCTGGACCACCACAGAGGGCAGGGCCGAGCACAAGCACAGCAGCCAGGTCACCACGCAGGCCGCCCCGGCCCCACAGCGCCGGTTCAGCACCAGGTCCAGCCTGGCCACGCGGACGGTGCAGTAGCGGTCCACGCTGATGAGGGTCATGAAGATGATGGCACTGTAAGTGGCCAGGAAGTAGGCAGCCCCGGCTATGCGGCAGGCTGCCTCCGAGAGCACCCAGTGCCCTCGGGCAAAGTAGTAGGGGATCCAGAGGGGCAGCGTGAGATTGAAGAGGATGTCGGCCAGCGTGAGGTTGATGAGGTAGATGCGGATGGCCTTCCTCACCTTGCTGCTCTGAAGGAAGACCAGCAGGGCCATCAGGTTGCCCGGCAGCCCCACGCACAGCACCAGGCAGTACACCAGGGGCACCAGCAAGAACTGCATTGGGTCCCTGGGCTCGCATGCCTCAGGGTCCTCGGGCACCTCCAGACCTGCCAGCCCATCCACTGAGCCGTTCATCGTGGGGCCCCTGGAAGAGAAAGGGGCAGGGTCAGAGAGGGAAGGGTCGGCAGGGGATGAGTCTGCCAAGGGGAGCCAGAGCCCTGAGGAGGGGAGCAGACAGTGAGTGAGAGCCCCAGTAAAGCTGTGCCAACTGCTGGCTCCAGCATGACCTAAGGGATTGGGGAGCCAGCCTGATCCCTCACCCTGAAGAGCTGTGTGGCTCTCATACACAGCCCCCTGCCTCTGCCCCAATACACACTCCCCCATCTGTCCATCCCATGCCCGGCCCTGTGTGCATCCGTCCATCCGTCCATCCCCAAACGAGTCCCTTTGTCCGCCCATCCATCCACACAGAGCTACATGATCCCTCCCCGCAACCTCTCTAGCTGCCACCCAGGCACTGAAAACAGAGTCCAATTCAAATTAAAAGCAAACAGGGGCTTGATTCCCCATGTAACCACTGCAGCCCAGCCCCCACTGCTGTCCCCCGGGCAGCCCCTCCTGCAGGGCCAGAGTGCCAGGCTAGGTGAGCACAGCAGGTCGGACCCAAGGAGCCTCCACCAGCTGCTGACCAGAACAAGGGGCCGGGCAGATGAGTCAGGGACCATGCTCCACTTCCTTCCCCCTCCCCCTCTCCCAGGCTTCTCCCCCTGCAAGACCCCTCAGGTCTCAGCTGGCAAGGTGCCCATCTCTCCCTGACCCAGGCCTATGCCTTTCTTTCCTCCAAGGGGCAGCCCTGCTCCATGAAGCCTCAGGACAAGCTGCTTCAAGAGCCGTGCTAGGGGCCCCAACCCCGTGACTGCACCAAGACTGCACCGTGGCTCCGCAGTACATGCTTCCGCACGTCCCCATCTGGGAGGACCATGAGCTCTCACCCTGTGCCCTGCCCCTGCCTGATGCCCAAAAAGAAAGGCACTGCCCTGGCCCCGTGGTATTCAGCCGCTTGCCCCAGGGCTCACTCTGTAATGCAAGCCAACTCATGCTAAGCTGGGGCTGATGCACAAAAGTTAAAATACAAAATCCTAGCGCTAACTGCGTAGTGCAAGAGGCTGCGAGTTCATGGCTAGGCCATCTGAGAAGAAATAATGCGGTATCCCTTCCAGCTTTTCTTACTATATTCATGATGATTTTAAGCAGGCCCCTAGTTGTCTGGCATGCAACCGGGGGAAATCTTGTCGATCTTTGATTAATTAGTATGGTAAATATTTCTTTTGCAATTAACTCGTGTTTATGTGCAGGAAGAGACATTCTCCATGTGTAACAGGTGTCTCCTCCTGATTTACTTTTGTTTTGCTGTTTCCTCCTGATTTACCTTGTTTTGCCTAGTGGCTCCCTTGATCTTCCAAGGGCACGTGAGTTTTTCCTGGTTGTTAATCAGTTCCTTGATCCGTTCCAAACTTAGCAGAAATGGATGACCTCTTGTCACTGAGGAAGGTAACTCATTCAAACTGGAACTTTCTGATAACCAGTAATGAGCAGTTTGATTAACAGGGTTTTCCTGTCAAATACGGCTTGGGACTCTCTCTTGATTTATGCAACTACAGCAATGCTTGGAAGACGTTGGACTAAGGGTGTAAGTAAGAAGTGGAACAGCTACCAGGGTACACTTCAAGAGTGAGAAATCCCTCTCTGACCCCCACTACTGCTGCACCCAGCTTAGTCATGAAGCAGAAGAGAAGCAGGCCACCTTTTCATTGCCTGTTTGGTGAGAAATCATCCCCTTGCAGCTAATTGCTGGACTTTGCTTTGCTTTGGGCTCATTTGACTTTGAATACTTGTAGTAAATAAAGCCTTTCTGGCACTTATTGAACGAGGTGTCATCTCAGTCCTCCGAAACTAGTCCAGGACGCCACGTTTTTATTTTGCTAACAGGGGTGCAGGGGCCAGGAGACCCTTGGGGGCTGCAGGGTCTCAAGGTTACTCAGGACTCCCCAGACAGGGCAAACACTTTCCTTGCTGCCCTGGGCTCCCTCCCCAGTGCTGGGGGCTCGATGGGGTGAGAGCAGGGGGCAGGGGAGAGGGGTGGGGAGACTTTCTCAGCAGAACTAGGGGTCCAGATCCTAGTGAGAGAGGCAGGCATGAGAAGCAAAGAACAATATTAGCTGCTGTGAGATGACCAGCAAGGTGCCCAGCATCTGCCACCTGCCCCAGGTGCCTGACGCCAGGGCAAGGAGCTGTGGGTGGGATTCCCAATCCTGGCACGTCCCATGCTCCCACAGCCTGCAGGGCACAACCTGAGAGAAAGGACATACCTGGCTCCTGGGGCTCTCCCTGAGAGCCTTGTCTGGCCTCAGCCGCCGTGTCATGGGCTGGGACCGAGAGGCATCGGTGAGGCTGCGTGCCGTCGGAAAGGTGCAGGCTAAATAGTCCCGGGTAGGGCTGTGTGGCTGGGTAAGGGGAGCAGTTTGGAAGGGAGGGACACTGAGACAAGTCATTGCAGCCCTGCCGCTGAAGCAGAAGCAGCCCTCTACGTGACTCATATCATCTGGCTCAGCCCTGAAAGTCCGGAGGCTGAGGAACCCACAGACCACAGCCAACCGTTAGTCTCTCTGAGAAGCAGACACGCCACCGCTGCCTCCTCTCCGCAGCTCCCTAGTGGCAGAAGGGGATCTGCAAGCATTTGTAGGTAACAAGGGGGGCTCCAGACTAGCGGGAGAGGTCACTCTCTGTCCCCATCCCTTCGCAACGTGGGCTGCCCATGTGCTTTGGGTTCTCTGGTCTGCACCAGCAAGCCATGCACCCTTCACCCCAGAGTCTGGACATCCAGCAGAACAAGCCACGGCCTGCTGAGGACTGGCTGCCTCCCCCCTGGCGTGCTGCAATACAAGCCCAGGGCTGAGCCCGTGCAGTGGCTCAGAGCTGTGCCATGCAGCGGGCCTCCCAAAAGTCTGCTGAACCTGGGAGCTGTGCTGCTACAGATCCCCTTGGAGCCGAGGGGTCCCACAGAGGAGAGACCCATTCTGCACCCAAGCTCCAAACAATCCACCCTGGGTGACGTGGACCTGGGCCCAGCATCTCCACCGGCTCCAGCTGGCTCTGGGGATAGCCCCGTAAGGGCTCAGTACCCCACAACAACGGCAGGATCACAAGGAGCATCCCTCCTCCGGCAAAGGGGCAGACACGCATGTCTCCAAGTCCAGCCCCGAGGACGAGAAGATGCACTGAATCAAACCTGCCTCAGAAGATCTCCAACAGGCATCCAGGCCCCAGTACAGGTCAGCCTGGGCGCTTTGGGACTCACAGCCACTAGCCCATGGTGGAGCTGAGGCCTCAGGAAGATGTGGAGGTCCTCATGACTGCAGGGGGCACCCTGGAGACCCACTGGCCCTTATGGCCTCGGAGCTGTCTGAATGTGCGCTCCTGGACACCATTAGTGCTCATCAGTAATTGTCAGGGCTTTATTGAGCCCTTCAGGAGGGGCCAGCAGAAGAAGCAACCCAGGAGAGCAACCCAGCCCCAGGTCACGGTGTCTGTATGGAGTCAAGCTCCCCTGAGCCCATGAACAGAGCCCCAAACCAGTTGGGGATGGTCCGCCTGGAGAGTAGGACAGATGTACATCCATGGCAATGGCAGCCCCCTCCCCACACCGTGCCCTGGTTCAGGGGGGTCTCCGGCGCCAGGGCAGCATGTGTTGAGCTGTGCCCTGGCTGGGCGCACAGGAAGAGCTGGAAGGGTCTCCCACAGGAGATTTCAGTGCCAAGAGCAGCCAGGGAAGCCTCCGACCAGAGCGGGACTCACACACGGCAGTGGAGAGAAGCCAGACAGACCTCGCCTGCATCTCGCCGGCCCCTCTGCTCGGCACGGGGAGGGGAGGGGGCTCCTGGGGAATGTGCAGAGCCGCCACCATGAGTCAAGGGCGCAGCTGCCTCCTGCCAGGCCTCGGGGACCTGCTCCCATGGAGATGCTGCTCCTGGCTCCAGCTCGCAGCTGCAGGGGCTTAGCACTCCCACCCCAGCGCATAGCTGCGCCTGCTGGAATGTCCTCCCCTCCCCGCCCCAGGCTCTGCGTGGGCAAGGGACAGCGCGGCCACCCCTCGCCCCTGCCCCAGAGCCCTGCCCAGCTGGAGGCACAGCTGAGCCGGGTCCTGCCTTCCCTGTGCCTGGCAAAGCTGGATTCACCTGCTGCGCGCGCTCATCCAGGGCTGCTGCTGGCTCCAGACAGGGGCGTGCACCTCTGCTGAGACCTGCAGCTGCTGCCCAGCATCCCAAGTCAGACCACCCTCCTGATATCTAACCTAAACCTACCTTCTGTCACCTTGTGACCGTTATTCCTGGTCACTCCTGGCGGTGCTTGGGGAACAGGGACTCCCCCAGTGCCTGCTGGTCCCCTCTGACTAGTTCGTAACAGGCCACTAGATCCCCCTCAGCCTTCTCTTGTGGAGGCTGAACAGGTTCAGGTCCCGTAGCCTCTTCTCGTAGGGCCTGGCCTGCTGCCCCCTGACCATGCGAGTGGCCTCCTCTGGACCCTCTCCATGCTCTCCACATCCCTCCTGAAGTGTGGCGCCCAGAACTGGACGCAGTACTCCAGCTGCGGCCTGACCAGTGCCGCATAGAGGGGGAGGATCACCACTTTGGACCTGCTCGAGATGCATCTGTGGATGCAGGACAAGGTGCGGTTGGCCTTCCTGACCGCGTCCCCACACTGCCGGCCCATGTTCATCTTGGAGTCAATGATGACTCCAAGATCCTTTTCCGCCTCCGTGCTGACAAGAGGGGAGTTCCCTAGCCTGTAGGTGTGGTGCTGGTTGTTCCTCCCCCGGTGCATCACTTCACACTTGCTGGTGTTGAGTCCCATCCTGTTCTCATCCGCGCACCCCTGTAACCTGTCTAGGTCCGATTGCAGCCTATTCCTCCCTTCTAGCGTGCCCATATCCCCCCACATCTTAGTGTCATCAGCAAATTTGAACAAGGTGCTTTTTACCCCCTCGTCCAAGTCACTGATGAAGATGTTGAACAGTGTGGGCCTGAGCACTGAGCCCTGGGGGACCCCACTGCCCACATCCCTCCAGGTCAAAAATGACCCATCCACTACCAAGTAGGCCAACAGGAACCATTTACTTAAGCTAATTACAGGTTACACCCTAAATTCTGGTGGGAAAGTGTCACATCACTGTCCAGCTCCATTCCACAGGGAAGGCCACTGAAAACCCTGCTGACCCTCTGGTTTCTCCCGCTTTGGCAGGATCAAGCCATTGGATTGATTGTGATGTTCTCAGTCTTCCTGAGTCCATCAAGCTGGGTTCTAGCACACATCCAGGACTACAGAGCCCACCAGGAGGAGTGAAGGACAGGGAGGAGGAACCTTTTCCCAGCCCAGAGCCAAAGGATGGGAATGAACACAATTGAACAGATCCGTTCACAGGAAGCCGCTCCTTAAGTGTTTTATAATTAAAGCATTATGAAAAAAACCACACCATAGCCTGGACTTTTTTTTTCCTGTAGAACTGGGGATTTGTTTGGGAAAGGACTGACTTGTATAAAGCCCAGAAGAAAAGGCCTTGGTCCTGACTGGGAACCACTGATTACCACTACAGGGAGGACAGCAGCAGTATCCTCTTATTGAAGACACTGACTAGGGTGCGTGCTTCATGTTCTTTATGCAAGATGTTTCTGTCATCCCCACTATTTTACACACCTTGTACATTTGGAGCCTTCTAGAATTGTCTGAAAAGAGTTCATAAAATTAAGACCAATAGGACACAATTTATATTAGGCAGAACCTCACTAATTTGCTCCAGTGAAATGCCTCCTGCAGGAGGTAGGGAATCCTGATCAGGATACACAAAATTTCACACATTTCAAATTTGTACTAAGAGAGCTTTCATAAGGTCCCCTTAAGTTAAAATTTTCAGGCCAGCGAAGAGCATCAAACTGTGAACTACGGCCATTAAAACCTAAATGGCCAAGTAAAACAACCTGGCTTGATTGTGTTCTAGTTGCTCTTTAAATTTGCAATGACTCTGAAAGCAACCAAATAGAGGCTCTACCTCTTTTTCTTTCTTTCTTTTTTTAAAGAAGTCCTCTCTCCCTGCCTCAACTCTGAAATCTTTTTCTTTTTTGTCACTTTTAACTCTATCCTGTATGAATAAAGAGCAGAGAGATGCAAATCTACCTTACCTTCTGCATGAATTAAGTCAAAGGCGGCCAAACTACAGCACAAGTGACAAAAGTGGCAAGGACAGCTTCGGTGTATGAAAACAGATCAGAGAAGGCGCAGACACCACACCTGCAGAAAACAGAGCTGCAGATTGGATTGGGCAAGGGGATCAGACTGGGCAAAAGGGTTAACCCCCCCTGCTGAGTTGTCATCACAAGTAGCAGTAGGCAATCAGGGTTTCTTGGGTGTGAGAGCACTGTATGCTTGGAGACCACATGCTGCCATCAGACATAGCTGGGCACTCACCACTCTGAAAAAAAGCTCAGCCGCCCTCCCGAAGCTTTCCCCCTTTTCCCTGAGTGCCAGAGACAGAACCGCTTTGTATCCCACAGAAGGATCTCTATGTCCCAGCATTTAGGCCATCAGGGACTTTACAATGTAACCGCACTCAGATCACCAGCTTCCACACTTGCAAGGTTTCCATCGGACATCCAGGGCCTGATTTTTGCCAGGCACCCAGGCTGGGTTGCTGAAGACTTGATACTCTGATCTGGGCCGGGCTTTGGACACATCTTAACTCAATAAGCATTGGCTGCTGAGCTCCTTTGGAAAGCCTGACCCCGGCTGGAGGCACCAAACACTCATTATAGGTCATGAAGACACAACCAACATGAGCCTCTTACCTGCATTGGCTGAATTTTCGAATGCATTCAAGGAACAGGGAGTTTGCTGCGATGCAAAACAAGAAAAGATTTGTTTTCTGCTGAGATTCTTCCTCGGCCTGAGCAATTTTTGCTAAGCAGCTGCAGCACTCGGATTGGGATATAGATCATCATAATGGTACCTGGCCCTTGCAGCCTGCTTTGTCATCAGTAAATCTTAGAGCACTTTGCAAAGGTGATGCATCCTTCTTCCAACATCATTGATAGGGAAGTTACAGATAGACAGAGAGAAAGACAGACAGACAGATACAGTAGATAGATGGAAAGCAAAAAGGTAGATAGATAGATAGATAGATAGATAGATAGATAGATAGATAGATAGAAAGATAGATACCGCTCAATTGATCCAGCCCAAACTCCGTCATCCACACACTCATCTGCACTCAGCCAGGTCACGCATAGCACAGAGAACGATACAAGAGGTGGGTGTTGCAGCCTCTGCCCCTGGCCTTTCTTCCCTTCCTCCTTCCCTGCCCAGGAAGCAAAAGCCAAGGCTCCCCTTGCCACAGCAGAGCTTCCCTGGCACGTCCTGCAGCCAGCGCTTTCAGGGTCACAGCAGAGTGGCAGCTCAGCCCAGCCCACAGCAGCTCGGGCGGGTGCGGGGGTGCCACCTAGCAGGGAAGGAACCGAACATCCTGGTGACTTTCCCATCCCTGAGTGCTATCAGCTTGTCCACAGCAGGTCACAGGCTTTCCAGGCCTCCCTGTGCAGCAGGGCTGTTGCATGAGAGGCATGCACTGGTGTAAGCTCAGGTCACTGAGAGCTCCCAAAGCCTGTCCTGCTACAGCCCTCCAGCTTCTCTTGGGAGAGGAGGAGATCAGGATTCGGCCCCAGCCTCAAGGATGGCCCCATCCAAAGCGTGGCCAGGTCTGCACATGCCCTCCCAGGAGATGCTGCCCAAGGCCTGGAGCAGGGAAAGCTGCTCCCAGCCGGCGTCTTACCAGGGCAGGCTGGCTCCCAGGCAGGCCGTGCTCCCCTCTCGGCTGTGCTTCGCTGTCTGGCTGAGCCGGGTCTCTGGGAGGCCTTAAAGCATCTGGCTGGGTTGTGCTGTGGGGGGAGGGAGCCGACTGCCCTCCCCAGCCCCTGAGCCACGGCTCTGGCAAGGGTTAATCCATCTGGTATGGCAGGGGCAGCTGGAGGCAGGCAGGGCACCTGTGCATGTATGTAACTGGGGATTCCCCAAGCAGCCGGCAGAGCTCGGGGGGCTGGGGCCGCTGGGAGACAGGCTCAACCCGTGCTGGCTGGCACGTCACACGCCTACCCCACATGGGGGGCAGGTAGGAACAATGGGCCCTCACAGCCCAGCCTGGCATCCAGGGCACGAGGTAACTGGGATGCTGGAGCAGGAGGTGGAGGAGACCCCAGTGTCACCGGCGCAGCCCTCACGCCCACACCATCCTGCCCAGCAGCGCGGAGCCAACGCGATGAATGGCCCGTGTGTGGCGTCAGGGATAAAAGCCCCTTTCATTGCCTGCCGCCCCTGCTGCACAGACAAAGCAGCATGGCACCTGCTGGCACAGAGATGAGCCCTGAGGGGCTGTAGGCCCCCCTGAGCTCTGCCCCCAGCCAGCTCACAGTAGGACTGGGGCCTGAGAAGGGGAATGGGATGCAAAGGAGTCAGACATCCCCCCCACCCACCCTTGGGAGCTGGGTATTACCCCCTCTCCACCAACTGGGAAACTGAGGCACAGAGCAGGAGAGTGACTCACCCATGGGCCGAGTCGGGGAAAGACCCTAGGTATAGTAACCTGGCCCCCACCCTCTCACCTACACCCACTCTCAGTCATACAGGCAGTTTCTTTCCTACCATTACCCGAAGTGGATGGAAACCCCACACTTCCCCCCCAGGATTCACAGGATCGCAAGGCTGGAAAGGGCCTCCAGAAGCAGCGTCCGGTGCCCTGCAACTGCAGGCAAAACCACCCCACTACTCACACCCATGGGTGCCCGACTGCCAACGCAAGGGCTGCCTATCGCAGTTCACAGCTCAGTGGGCAAGGAGGGTGCAGGAATTGCGTGCTGGGAGCAAGCAGCCCTCAGGTGTACGCCGAGGGCAGTGTGTGCAGATCCCCTGTATCAGTAGAGAGATGCAGGCAGGGAAGGCACTGGTAGGACCAGCAGGCATCTGGGGACTCTGAGCAGCTGTTGGCAGCTTGTTCGAGCGCCCTGGAGTCGGACGGGGAAGTTGAGTGTGCCCACGTGGCGTCAGGTTTCCCCCGTGCGCAGCTCTGATTGAAGCGGGCACTTCCGGGGTCTGCCCCTGGCTGGCTTCAAGGCCAGACTCAGAATCAGCCCCGACCTGCCCCGCAAGCCCACACATGGGCCAAGTGCTCCATGCCGCCTAGGACAAGGGTCCCCCAACCGCGCTTTGCAGCTTCCTCCTAACTGAGCACCCGGCATCTGCACCGAAGCAGGGCACGGCCTGGAAAAAGCACATGCACGCCAAAAACATGCCACTGACCCCGGCACAGGTCCAGCCGCAGACAGAAAAGTAGCAGGGCTCTCCTTAAGCTTCACCCACACCATCGGGTCCCACCCGAACAGAGACCAGCTGTAATATCTCTGGGCATTCAAGGTTGCCCCCAGGGCTCACAGGCGACAGTCCCTTAGCAGGACGCCTCAGGCTGTCTGCAGACTCAGGCAGCCAATGCTGCTCTGCGCTTGCTCGGGGAAAGCCTGGCGTGCTGTGCCAGTCCAGGGGCTGCCGTTCTTACACAGTCCCGACGTCAAAGCATCGCCTTTCCCCTTGTCATGAGCTGGACGTCAGGAGCCCCCTGGCCATGAAAGACCCCTGAGCTCCTCAGCTGTGTGGGCCTGTGGCACAGGCTGGGGGCTGTGCATGTTCAAGATCTCCTTTCCCAGCCTCTGCAGCCCTGCGCTGCATGCTAGACATAGAGAGGACAGTCCTTCCTGTTTCGGTAATGAGTCAGCCCCCCACAGCCCCTGGAGTCGAGCAGGGGATTTCAACAGCCACCAGATGTCCAGAGCAGAGCCCAGAGCTCCTCTCTGCTCCTGGCTGCCTTCCCCTGAGTGATTGCAAAGTACATTACCCAGTGGGCCCAGCCCCTTAGAGCAAAAAGGTCCCGCTCCCTGTGGGAGGGCACAAAGGTTGCTCTGAGACTGTGCTGCCCACAGCTTTCCCAGAGCTCAGTTCTCCATTTCTGAAGCCAAGAGCAAGCAGCTCCAAGGTGCCGGCCCTGACCCCGTCCTGCTCTGACCCCCAGCACAGCTGCTCGCCTTGCAGTGGTGGGGGGAAAGCAGCTCTTTGGGCTGGGTGGGCAGCGCTGAGGAGCAGCTAGCTGAGTGATGGGGCTGTGCCTCTGGGACACTGACCTGCGGGACTCCAGGCTGCAGGGAGTCTCTGAAGAAAGGCTCCCTATGAGGCCAGATCCCGACACCTGGTCCATTCCCAAACACCATGCACAGCTCCCGCAGCAGGATTTAGCCTGAAGGGCGCAATGACAGCAGTAAGAAAGCTCATGCTCCGAGGTGAGGGTTGTGGGGGACAGGAAAGACTCTCTCTGGGACATGGCAGCGTTGCAGGAATTGCCTCCCCCTCTGCAGCCTCAGAAATCAAACAGGCTCTGTCCAGGCAGCCTGGTCTGTTCAGTGCTTGTGGGCCTGATTCTGCATCACCAGGCTGCAGGGCCACCGGTGACATGAGTCCAGTGCGAATGTGAAGCTACAGGTTCAAGCCTGGCCTGACTCCTGTGTGCCGGACAGGATCCGGAGCAGCGCTGGGTGGGCAAGGGTGCCCTGCCCCAGACGAACCACGGGGAGGGGATGGGGGCCATAAACCCACATGGATGAAGAGCCAAGAAGCCTCAGCCCAGCAGAGCCGGCTCCAAGCCGTTGGCCCAGGGGGAGGAGGTGGTTTGCTGTGTCACTTGCTCCCCAGATCTGTGACAGGTGGCCAGGCACATTTTTCTGCGGCTCCCGCCCGCCCCCGCAGTGGCTGCGTCTCCTTTCCATCTGCCTCCGAGCACTGGCTTTCCTCTCATCTCCTGCTTCCAGATACAGGGTGGAGAGGGCAGGTTGGTTTCTTCTGCTGCAAGGTAGAAACGGTTTCCATCGCTGTAACTGGTGGGAAGGCTTCTACCCAGGTCTTCTCACAGGGGCCAAGGGACCCTGCTAGGCACTGGAGAGCCGTGGGGTGCACAGGGCCGGCTCCTGGGCTTGGTGCTGGGATGCCACGGCCCCCGGGAGATGCCTGCGGGCTTTAGCCCCCATGCACTCGGGCAGGAATCAGTTACCAGGAAGCCCCTGCCTCCCGCCCAAGTGTGCGTCTCCCTTGCCAGGGCTGCCTGCTAGGGCTCAGGGCACATGTAGCGCTCTGGGAACTGTGAGAACAGTGCAGCCTGTGCCCGGGCCTCTTGCTCCAATTGCAAGCCCTCCAGGGAGGTTCAGGCTCAGGCAGTGGCTTGATAGCTTTGGAGATGTGGCTCCAAGGCCTCCATGAAGCCCTGGCAGCAGCCCCCCACCTTGCCCACTGGCCCCCAGCGGCCCTGGGCTGCCCAACGTGGGGCTGCCAGGTTCAGCAGAGGCTAGCACCAAGCCAGGCTGGAGCAGGGCGCCGGGGGCATGGAGTAGGGACACCTGTTCATGGTGCTTTGCAAAGCCCCCAGGCAGCTGCCCAGAAAGGGAGGCGGATGGTGCTCCTTTAAGAACAGGAGCCAGGGAAATATGCTGGGAATGCTGCCAGCGATGGAGGTGAGAGGGGAGGGAAGCCTGGACTTTGGGCTCACCGGGGCCTGGATCTCAGAGGGCCACCCCCTGGCTAGCAGCTGCCCTCCCGAGTCCTGCGCTGCCACCACACCTGTCACAAAGGATCCTGTTCAGCTGGGCTGGGGGCTGTTGAAGAAAAGCAAGTGAAAGCTGCCAGGGCATGGGCCAGACGGGCTTCCCCTTTGAAGGAGGATGCCTGCCTGACCACCCCATCCCCAGGGGATCCAGCTCTGCTAGCTGGTGGCCCCCAGAGATGCAGCATGCCTGGCCCTGATGGCCCATGTAGCAGGGCACTCCTTGCACCCCAACCTCAGCCCCTGCAGGAAGTGGTTACCAGGGTCAGGGGGAAGCCTCGTGAGGGCCCCAGGACCCATATTCCAGTGGGCGCTCTGAGATACAGGGGCCCATGCCCCGTACAGGATGGCCCCATTGCACTGAGTATGCCCATCCCGGTCTGACTAGCTGCAGCTCTTCCCCCTTGGAAGAAGTGCAGCCCCCACAAGGGCTGACCCCCTGGCTCCCAGGCCGCCAGGGCTGTGCAAGGGAACACGGTCCTTGCACCCAGGGGGCTTGCACAGAACGCCCCTCTCCCAGCAGGGCTGGGGAACAAGAGGCTTGTAACAGGAACGGCGCAGCCAGCGCCGAGCAGGCGCAGGGGCCCCCTCAGAGCTGTGCGGCAGTGACTCATTTGCAGCTGGCAAGGCTGCCCGGGTCTGCCTCCTCTCCCACCCACGCAGACCTCTGCCGCCCTGCAAGCTGCTTCCCAGCATGCATTGCTGCTGCTCAGCCGAGCAGCCCTGTGCACGGCCCCCGAAGAGCCGCATGTGGACAGAGCGGCTCCCCGGCCAAGATGCCCTGCATTCTTCCGCTTTTGGCCTGGGGCTTCCCCCCTCCCCAAGTGCCCAAACTCATTCGCTCGGCAGCTGCTGCCGTTCACCGTGACCCCAGGAGGGAGTCAGCGGGGGCTCCCGGGGTGGTCACAGGTGTGGGCTCCCCCTGTCCAAGCCCAGCCCTTCTACCCTCTTTCCCCGCTGCATCTCCCCGTTGCCCTGCAGAGGAATGCCTTGCTTCTGCAGCAGCCCCACAAGGCGCCATCGCCCCCACCACAGGCCCTGGCCAACACAGCAAGCAGCCCGATGCGAAAGGTGAGACTGGAGGAAAGGTTAGAAAGAGAGGCTTTATTTAAAAGAGTCAGAGGCTGCAGGACATGCACAGCACCGACCCCATAACGCTGCCACCCCCAGGCTGGCCACGTGGGATTGTCAGCCATAGAGCAGGGGCATGCCACACCCCATACAGAGCCCCCCAAGAAGATGCCAAGCTGGTGGCATGTCAAGCCTGGACCTTGGGGGTCTTCACGCTGGTCTCCAAGCCTGGCTGCTTCTGGGACGCAGATGGGCTCCTGCTGGCCTAGCGGAGACAGGCGGGGCCGTGGGAAGTTCAGAGGGAAGGAAAGTGCAACAGGCCGGCGCGGGGGGCTTTGGAGGGCTGGCTCACAAGGAGGGGAAGCCAAGGGGGACTGGGCTGGGAGCGGAGCATGGGGCTGCACTGGGACCCCTGCGGCTGGTCTGGGGAGAACGAAGGGCTGAGAAGGGAGGTCCCAGCAAGAGGCCCGTCGGTCGCACCACATCCGTCCCAGAGCCAGTGCAAAGCCCACCGGAGTCAGAGCTGGGAGGGACCTGTCCAGAACCTCCAGGCCGGCGGTTCAAACCCAGCCAGGGGTTGATGGCTCCCTGTGCCTAGCACTGGATCTCAGCCCAGCTCCTAGAGGACCCCCCCAGCACAATTTGGCAGCCTCAGCCGAGGGACTGAGGGTTTCCTGGGCCTTGAGCTAAGTCCACCTCTTGAGGGGCTCATGAAAAGGGGCTCACGTTGTTGTTTCCCATTCAGGACAACTGCCAGGGCTTTCCGCCAGCTCTCACAGCATCACACAGGGTGTGGGCCACAGCCCAGCTCCAGTTATGCTGCACCCCAAGAGGAGAGATGGGGGGTGCAGGGATCAAGACAGAGAAGCCATCCAGCCACTGCCCTCAATGCAAAGCTACCAGGGGGGCAACTGCTCCCAGTCTCCCTTGTACAGAAAGGCAGCGGGTCCACCCAAAGGAGAAGCAACCCCATGGGTTATTCAGCACCAGGTCCACCAGCGGGGCCTGCCAGGAACAAAAGAGATGTCGGCTGCATGTGAACTGGCAGGAAGTGAGGTCCTCACCATCCTTCTTTGGGGAATCATACCATCACCTCCTACCAACCAAACCCACACTCTGCTCTTCTAGTTACTCAAATTTTGGCTTGGCCCTTCCCTCCCTCCCTCGTATGTTGAGCAGCAGCAGGAGGCCAAGGCAGACTGTGGCCGGGGCACACATGGCAATAGACTCCTTCAGCGCCAGGAGGGTGTAGATGGAACCTGGGGAGACAAAAACCAGAAAACATGTAGGGGAAAATCAATCAATCAATTAGGATTTGGACCATTAAAGAACTCAGAGCCGCTCCTCACGGGGCCAGGCGCAGGTAGAACTGGAGCCTGAAGCATACAGCTCCAAAGAGCTTCAGTGCAAAATGGTGCCGGGGCTTCAAGGTGTCATCATTACGCTTCAGAGTCAGCAGACACGTGCAGTGTGTGGGGGCAGTTTGCTCATCTCCGAGCTATTCTCTTTGCTCGCTTGAGGCTGCAGGTAGCCAGCGTTACTAGCCCAGCAGGCTGTGAGGAAGGGGACTGTGCCGCACAAGCCACAGGCAGCGCTTCGTGGCAGCTAACCATGGCGAACACCTGCAGACAGTAAACCCAGGGCCCTTCACGCCCGGGCAGCACTGCCTGCCCCCTCCTTGCCTCAGGGGCTGATCTAACAGGATGGGAAAAAGCAGATTACACCATCTCCCTCCGCCCAGTCCCACGGCAGGCAGCTCCCGTGCAGCAGCACAACATGGCATGTGGCTCTGAGCTGTCTGCCAGTCTCCCCCTGGCATCTCTCCCCAGGACTAAGCTAGGCCGGGACTATAGTCTTGACACCCCTAGTTCTCTTACTGACCCCCAAACCAGGGCCCAGTGGGTAAGGGGAGGGTATGACTGGAATCAGATGTGCACATGCTCAGCCCGGGGGCTTGCAGGTTTCATTACGATCAGCTCTGAAATGAAGGTCTCTCAAGTTACATCTACTGGCCCCCAATTCCAGCAGCCTCCAATTTCCAGCCCGCAATCAAAGGGCCGTCACTTAAGGCTCACTGCAAACGTCAACTCCTGCTGCAGGCAAGGACTGAGAATCCAGGCTCTGGTTTTGAGCCATTGCTTCCCTCTTCCATAGGGACACAAGGGCTTGCTAGACAGATACCTGCTTTTAACCCTTACTTTGTGGACACAGACCTCCTCCAAGCCCTGCTGCTGGGAGGCCATGGGACGGTTTCTGGGCCTCACCCAGCAGCAGATGAAATTCTCCTGGCTGCTCCCCAGTGTAAGGGGAGCCCCTATATTACCTGGCTTCAGCTTGGCAAGCAGTCACCAGCAGCACACAGCTCCCGTCCCCCAGTGTCTGCACCAGCTCCCAGTAGCTTTCCCGTGCAATTCAAGATGCTGGTTTTGACCTATAAGGCCCTAAACAGCCTGGGCCCTACATACCTAAGGGACCCCCTTTTCCTTTATGCCCCATCGTGATCCCTCAAGTCAGCTGAGAGCACCACGCTGCAGGTACGATCAGCGGGACAAGTCCACTTGGTGACACCACGTGGGAGGTTACTCCCAGTGGCTGCACTTCGGCTCTGGAGCTCCCTCCCTCCTCGACATGCGCCCCAGCCCGAGTCCGGCTGTCGCCCCAGAGAACTGCAAGACCTTCCTATCTGGACAGGCACACAGCAGCCAAAGTTAAGCAGAGCTGCTACTCAGGTCCCTGCTTTTAGTTTGTTATTTTATTTAGTATAGTTGCCCTTTTTCAGTGGTCTTGTTCTCTGACAGCAGTGATCCTCAACCAGGGGGCCTCAGGGCACTGCCAGATCCTTTGAAAGGGGGCCACAACATGCAAGGAGAGAAGCAGATAAGAGCAGGCTCAAGGTTGTCCCTGCCTAGCCAATCCCCCACCCCCACTGTCCAGCCCCTCTGCAACTAGGTAAGCACTGTACTAGATAAGATAGCTTTTGAAATTGGTTGCCAATCAATGCATAACATGCAAGGAAGGGTGCCTTTCGTCCAGTGAGGGGTGCCTCGAGGCCTAAAAGGTTGAGAGCCACTGGTTTACTGTAAGCCCCCTGATCCCTTGTGGGCAAGTATAAATAAACCATATAAATAAATACATACATAAGGAAGAATGGGAGACTCCTCCCCGCCTCCATGATGTGCGCGGAGGCTATCGGGGAGGAAGGGAAACTCCCAGCTGAAAACTGAGCAAAGGAAAGAGCTAGTTTGGGCTGCAAACTTATCCAGCGAAGCCATGGGAAGAGTCTGGCAAGGGGTCCCTGGAGGCAGCAGAAGAGGGGACGCCTGCCTGGCCCTCATTCCCCAGCTCAAGATGTCAGGGACATCCTAGAGGGTACAGGAGTCTTCATAATAACCTGGCCGGTGGGCAGTGCCTAAGCCTGTGCCCAGCTCGCCCTTACCGATCATGATGATGGTGAGCACAAAGTTGCTGATCTCTTGCAGGAGCTGGGGCCCGAATGCCAGCAACAGCCCGGCCACCACTTCAATCCAGCCGACCACCTCCAGGTACCGGACCGGCTCCGGTTTGTAGCCAAATTCCTTCAGGGGAAAGACGTCGGCGAACTGCACGAACTGGGACTTCTGAAGGGGGAAGACGGCATGGCACCAGCATTGGTGGGGGCTCCAGGCCTCCCTAAGTTTCCTTCCTGGAAACAGGGGTGCTTATCTCTAAGGTCTAGCACCATGGCCTTTGGCGCGGGAGGAGACGGGCAGCCTCGCCCACTGCCTGAAGCCCCCACCAGGGCTGCAAGAGGAGCAGAGCCCCCCTCCCCGGCCTCCCCCAGGAGGAGTATTTTGAGCTGCACGAGATAGTCACGCGGCACAGGCGGGGACTGCCGCGTCCAGGCGGCTGGCATCAGCTCACAGCTCCCTCCCTCCCCACCCAGCCGTTCCCACACGCTCCTGCTGCAGGGCCCAGTCTCTGAGCAAGCAGCAAGCAGGACCCGAGACCTTTCCCAGCAGATCTGCAGGGCCCTCCAGACACAGCTGGAACACACCAAGTCCTTTGCAAGCAGACTGCCATCTTGAAAAGGCAGCTGGCGGCTCAGGAGCCTGTTTTCCAAGAGGGCAAGTCACCCGCAGCAGGGAGCGGGGCAGCAGGCCCTCAGGCCTCTTGGGACCAGTCCGCACCTAGGAGGGCTCTGAAGCATCACCAACCTGCTCTGCAGAGCAAAGCCAGCACCCCCTTCCAAAGCCACCGCGCTCCCTGCCCAGGGGCCATTCAGATGTCACACTGCTTTCCTGGGCCAACATGTCAGCTTCTTGTGCCAATGTTTACAGACAAGTCTTCCAACGGGCACGGGGCGTCCTGGCCTTCAGGCTGGTGGCCAAAAGCCCGCTCAGGCCTTAGGACAGCTGGTTCCCACCAGCGTGTCCAAAGCTGCTGGATATCTAAGTCCCGCTGGAGCTGGAAATCCCCAGGGCCCTCTGCCTTCCTGCCTGGAGGCCGTCTGAGGAGTTCCCCGGGGCAGATCAGGGATCCTCACAGCCGTGAGACTACAGGGGAGCTCTGGTGCCGACGGGGCTTCGGGCCAGCTCTGCAAAGGACTCGTCACACGCCCCTGGCACTGGATCTTCCCAAAGGCTCAGCTCCCAGGCAGGCTCCAAAACACGCTCAGAAGAGCCTTAAAGGGATGCCGCCAGCTGGAAAGCTAGCCCACAGTTTTTAAATAGGGAGCTTGGCTGCCATGACAACGAGGGCTCTACATAAATGCATCAATCGTGGGCATCACGTATTAATTAGCCAGATCCCCGTTTGGGCTGATCAGACACCATGAAAGCGAGGGCCCCGGCACGCTAGGTGCTGTACCAACATGCTGTGTGCGGCAAACATGGCAGCTCTGAAAAGCCCCGTGTGCGTGTAGACAAGGGGTCTAAGAAAGGAGTGCCCAACCTCCAGCTCGCAGGTCAAATCCAGCTCATGGAGCCATGGCATCTGGCTCACAACCAAGCCCCAAACCCTGTGTGGCAGGTCCAAGCCGGACCATGCCCCCTTCTCCACCCCCCACACTGCTGGATTGGGGCTGGGCCATGCCCCCTGCCCTCCTCCATGCAGTTAACTGGGGGGACCCTGGACCCGGCTTGGGATCACCAGCAAGTCCAGCCCCTAGACAGACTGGGCACTGCCCACCAGGCCTGCTGGGCAAAAAGGCTGAGTGCCAGTGGCCTGAGATCATGCAACCAGGCAGGGGCAGAGGCAAAAGCAAAGCCCCGTTCTCTGCCCCTGCCCAGCCGGGATGCACCCACTCTGGTGCCAGGCCCTGTGCATGCCCCGTCCGACTGGGCTCTTGTGAATCACGTCGTTTTCCCCCCAGACACTTTTTCTTCTCCCCTTGCAGGAACCCGCACAGGGGACCTGGATTCCTGGGGTGCAGAAACCGACTGCTGGGCCTGGCCCGCCCCACGCCCCAGAGGCAGGAGCAGAGGCGCCCCGCAGCTCGGCCCGCCCCAAGCCCGGGGGCAGAGCAGGGGCGCCCCGCAGCTCGGCCCGCCCCAAGCCCGGGGGCAGAGCAGGGGCGCCCCGCAGCTCGGCCCGCCCCAAGCCCGGGGGCAGAGCAGGGGCGCCCCGCAGCTCGGCCCGCCCCAAGCCCGGGGGCAGAGCAGGGGCGCCCCGCAGCTCGGCCCGCCCCAAGCCCGGGGGCAGGAGCAGGGGCGCCCCGCAGCTCGGCCCGCCCCAAGCCCGGGGGCAGGAGCAGGGGCGCCCCGCAGCTCGGCCCGCCCCAAGCCCGGGGGCAGAGCAGGGCACCTCGAGCAGCGAGGGTGCAGAGGAGCCCCTGGGTGCTAAGCGGCCCCGGGGCGCGGCGCGCGCAGCCGGCAGGTGCCCCCCCCGGGAAGGGCGCCGGGTCCCACTGCCGGCCGGGGGGGCGGGGGGCGCACTCACCAGGCGCAGGTGGAGCTCGGCCGAGATCTGCTCCGTCAGCTTCGCGGCGCCCACGAAGAGGAAGAAGAGCCCCAGCGCCACGCGCACGGCGGCGAAGAGCAGCGCCATGGCCCCCCGCCCCGCCCCGCCGCGTCCGCGCGCTCCCGCCCGCCCCGCCCCGCCCTTGCGCCCATTATAGAGGGGGAGAAGCTGAGGCACGGCCCAGTCGGAGGGTTGGGCCAAAACAAATGGCGCGGGGCTCAGCTAAGGGCAGGGGCGGAGGCCCGCGCTCCCGCGGCCGGGCCAGGCCGGGCCCAGGGCTTCCAGGGGCAATACGCTGAATGCAAGGCGGCAGCAGGCCCTGGGCTGCACGGGGGGGGGGGGGGCACAGCTGGAGTCCTGTGTCCAGGGCTGCCCCCGCTGCAGGAAGCATGGGGACACACGGGCAAGTGTAGCAGAGGGCAACGAGACTGGGCCAGGGCCTGAGGAGGAAAGACTGAGAGAACTGAGTTAATTCAGCCTGGAGAAGGGATTTAGTAGCAGCCTTCAGCTCCCGGCCGGAGGTTGCAGAGAGGGTGGAGCTGGGCTGCACTCAGCCGGGGCAGACGACAAAACAAGAAGCAGCGGGCTCAGGTTGAAGCGAAGGATGTTTAGGCTGGAGCGGGTGAAGCACTGGAACTGGTTACACAGAGAGGTGGTGGCATCTCCAGCCTTTGAGGTTTTTAAGACCCAGCCTTGGACAAAGCTGTGGCTGGGATGAGGTAGTTGGGGCTGGTCCTGCCTTGAGCAGGAGGCCACATCTAGTCCAAGCTCCTGAAGTCCCTTCCACCCTCATGTTCGGCAATGCTATAATTAAGCAACTTGCAGTGCCAGCCTTCCTCTGGCACCTGGGCATGGACTTGACCCAGCGTCCTGCCTCCCCGACTGCCACCCTGGGCCGCAGGCTGGCTCTGCCCCCGCTGGGCTCGATGGCCTCGGCTCCTTCTTGCTGCACAGAAAGGAAAAATAAAAATCATGTCACAAGGCCCAGATTGCCAACATTGATAAAAACAGTAGCATCAACTTCCCCCATGTCCCAGCAAACACTCAAGGGCTGCGAGGAGACAGTGCCAGGAGAGGAGAAGTCCCACAAGTAAAGGTTTAGAAGAATTCAGGCTGGTTAAAAACAAAAAAAACCCCAAACAAACAAACCAACTTACAAGAGGGATTTTATTTGGGACGTAGGTCCTGCAGGGAGGATGGAAGAAGCTTGTCGTGTCTATGTAAGGGGGTCAAAAACTTGAAAGAAGATAGGAATGTAGGGTCCAGCCCCAGAATCAGCGTGTGGTATTCCAGCCCACAAGAGACAGCAGGAGCCTGGCTGCTGCGAGAGATCAGAAAAGAGATAGGGGAGCAGGTAATCCAACTCCTGTCATCCCATCTTACAATCTTCCTGATCCAATCCACCCTCCTTTCTTCTCTTCATTGCTTACCAAAGCACGTTAATTGTGAACAAACTTGACATTTAAAAGGATTATCTTTGGGCAGCTCAGGAAAGACCCAGTGGTATGAACGTGACAACACCGACCTTCTCAGGTTGGGTACAGACAAGGCATCACTGCAGCAATCCCAAATTGCAGCAGCTGGAAGAGCTGGGATCTTTCTGAAAAACAGGTTCTGAAAACCAGGCAGTTTCAGAGTGACGGTATAAGCCAATATATGGGCTTGTTAGTGCAGGACCTGAGCTGGGGCTGTTTCCTAGAGAGGGTAAATGGTTTGAATTTGCATTATGAGGATATTAGTTTGCACTCCTGGCAGGGCACATACATAGATACTCTTTGTTGTTCTAAATGAAAGGACAATGTATATGGTGTGTATTGCCCCATTTTATATAAAGAACCACCTGAACACTAGATATTAATTAAATAATTAACCATTTCCATACATATGAGTTTCCAAAACACATGAAAAGCTTGGTGTGAAATATCTGCTTTTTCTAAGGCAGATTTTTTTTTTTTTTTGAGCTGAAGAACAATGGTTTCTTCAAGCAGGTTTCTTCCTACATGCTCCTGCTCTATCTTCCCTTAATAGTAGCCCTGGGAGAAGAAGTCATATATATGCAGGGAAAGGCAGCTTGAAGGAGCCCTGGGAAAAAGGCAGCTTTAAGAGGCTGTGCACTGCACAGTGCTCACCTTGTGCAAGGAAGGTTTTGTACCTACAAGAGCACAATCATGAACAGTTAATGCAAATGTCAGGCGTTTCAAAAATAATTGTAAACATTTGTGCACTAAACTCATATAAATCATCCCACTGAAATTTCTGGAGTCTGCAGGATCTGAGCCCAGATCTTCCCACAAAGTTCATATAAAATTATATAATTTCAGAGTTTCCAAAGCCAGATGTTTGCTTTTATTTCATTTATCAATCCCTTCTCTTAAACAGTCCAGCGCTTTGGTGCATAGAACAGAACAGCATAAATGCAATCCAAATAAATATTTTCTTTCCCCCAGCCCTTCAGATGTGGTCAGACAATGCACCAGCACACCAATTTCAGAACTCATCACCACTCAGCAAACTAATAAATAATAAAACGGCAGTTGAGCCAAGGCAGAACTCAAGCATTATTTTATATGAAAGACTTATATTAAAAAATCCTGTCTGAATAATAGATTCCTGAACTCTAGAAACCCGATTCCTTTTTTCCTTCTAACACAGGCTTGTCTCCCCTTACCAGATTGCTGGCTCCTACATGAAAGATTATAAGTTCTCCCGGGACTATCGTTAAGGCAGGATAGGGCAGGAGAGTGCAGGAAGAAATCTGCTTGAATAAACCATTCTTTTTCAGCTCAAATAATAACCACCCCCAACAGCATGTTTTTAGAAAAGGTAGATGTTTCAGCCCAAGGTTTTCATGTGTTCTGGAAGCTCCTAACAACCTCTGATCCAAATTCTCTTTGAAAGGGGAAAAGGGTCTCTTTTCTCCATCTGAGACCACAGAGGGACATTATGGTGCTAGATTTCACAGGGTCCCATGAGAACCTGAGCATATGTAGTGGTTGGTCTAGCCTGACCTACCAATACACAGAATGGAGGCCTGACTGCAATTCTGTCTTGTTTTTTCTTTTTTTATGCTGCAGCTGATTGAAATGTTATGTTTTTTGGGGGAACAGATTAGTTTCTATGCTGCAAGGGACAAGTGCTTTGCTTCTGTAACATCGCTGAGCTCAGCGAGTTCACACAAGGGGTTCATTTGCCCTGATGTATTTAAAATGGAGATTAAATTACCACATGATAAAGTCCCAAATTACAATTTACTCAAAGATCTAAATTCCAGCAAAATTTCAACATGCTCTGAACCCCTCCTTAGCATACACACAGCCTGCTTTCCAGAGGAGCTTATACCAGTCACCAGAGTTAAAGAAGTAATTTGGGAGCAGATTGTTCCACATCTGCCTACCACAGGGGTTTCATCCACCTTCCTCTGCAGCATCTCATGCTAGCCCCTCTAACATAGCTGGGCACCATAAGACTTAGATGTAATGCAGTCAGACAATTCCCCAACATCTTTCAATGCTCCAGTAGACAGGACCCTGCCCATCACTGCACAAAGCTAGAGTAACACTGCCACATAGCCTTGTACTCTTACTGAAGAATATTGAGATATTCTCTCCAGAGGATTCTCTGTCAACTTCCATTCTCAGCTACCAGGGACTCAGATCTGTCAGCCAGTGTTCTTCACCCCATCTTACAGATGGAGAAAGCAATTGAGAAATTAAGCAACTCACCTGAAAATATATGGGAATGGGGCCAGAAATATAACTCATGAATCATGAAGCACCCCCTAGATGACACCTCCCACCAAAGGAAACTCTGGACAAAACATGGGTTTTCCTCCTTAGATTTGCCATCATTACATTTCTTGCAGAACAGGCTCTATTGCTAAATGCTAGGGCACACTGTCATGTGGCAGATGACATTTGAGATGGTAACTGCATCACCATTTAAGGCCAGACACTAATAATTTCTCCAGGATCAAATTTACTTCTCATCTTGCAGGCTCAACGAACTCAGCTTATTGTCCACATCTTCCAAAAACCCTTCATCTAGTGACTCGCAATCCATGCCGTCTTCCCCACTAGGTATATAGACATGGATCTCTTTCCTTGATTTTCTGATCTGCGGCAGTACAGGGAGATCCCCTCCAGGCACTGGCAGGCAAGTAGCCCCATGCACTCGCAGGATCTGTGCCATTGCACTGGCAGGATGCTTCAGTGCTGCTGGCTGCCTGTTCCTATGCTCTACTGCTCCTCCAGGGAGGTTGTTCCTGTTCGGTCTCAACTTGCTGGGAGATGTCCTGGTGAGAGGTTGCATGGGACAGGAGAAGTGTACAAAGGTGCATCTTTCCCTCTGGTTAAGGCAACAGTCATCCTGTGCTCTGGCCCCTGCAGGGCAGAGAAGCCCTGGGAAAGGCTTTAGGAAGGGTAGCTTGGTCTTCTTTAGGAGGCTGTGCAGTGCAGTGTGTTCACGTTGAGCAAGGAAGGTTTTGTACCTGTTTTAGAGACAAAAGCACAATGAACTCAGTGACACTTAGTGCAGCGTCAGGCTTCCAACCCAGTGCCCAGAACCTGATCCAGTGCCTGCTACGCTCTATGGAAAACCTTACTAGGTCCCAGCTGGAAGTCTAGGGCTCATTTATCTTCTGCCCTCTCCTCTCCCCAAGGCCTCGAGCCGCCAAGCCTTTTGACCTCTCTGTTCTTGGAACTCAGGTGACCAGGTCAGGGACAGCTCAGGCTCTGGGGCCATCACCTCCAGCTGCATCACTAGCATGTGCAACAGGGTCACGATGTGAGCTGCCTTTAACTGGGGCTGAGTTCTAGAAGCTGCTCTACCTTTCAGATGCCCCCCTGCCCAGCAACAGGAGCAGAGGGAGCTGCTATCCTGGGAACCACTCTCTGCCTCTGTCATTAAAAGTTGCTTTTTTAAAGGTTGGCTCAGTCTCACCGCAGTCACAAAGCAGAATGACACAACTGAGCACAGCAATCAGGTCTCCTGGCTCCCAGAGCAGCCTGCTTTGTTTGTAGGCAAACACCCCCACTTGCGAAACAGAGTCTAAAGCTCAGGGCTCTAGGCAGATTATTACCCCTGCAAGAAGGGCGGACATAACTGGGATTGCAGTCAATTAAACACAGTCATACTTTGGGGTTGCTATAGCAGCCCACCTGTAGGGCTGTACCAGGGACCTGCGTCATTATTCCGGCATTTGGCCCATGGGATTGTGGGATCAGAGCTTGTTACAACCCCAGGGAGACAGCAGCAGTGAAGCCAGTAAAGCCTGATGCTGTTGGAGGTACCACTTCGGCTTCTTACAAAAGGGAGTACAGCAAAAGCTCCGTTATCCGGCATCCCCCACGAATGGGGGATGCCAGTGAATCAGATATGCTGGTTAATCAAATGTGCACCATCTAGTGCACTCCCTGGCATCAGTGTGCCAGGGGACAGGGAGGGGGGCCCCCCCACGCAGGCTGCTTTGCTCTGAGCCGTGGGCCGAAGTAGCAAAGGAGATCTTAGCTTGTGGCTTTTGCCGCATCCCTCAGATGCCGGTTAGTGGAGCTTTCTGGTTGATAAAGTGCCGGATAAAACAACTTTTGCTGTACTAGGAGCAAGAACGCAGGCCCCAAGTTGTTAGTTTTCGACTGACTTTAAGCATCAGATTTGCATTGCTCCATAAATTGAGAAGGATTCTCAACCTGTGGTTAAGCAGGTAGTAAGTAGACCTGGAAAAATATTAAAATCCAGGGCAGTTATACTGTTTGCAGTCACAAAAGTAATCCAGAAAGTACCTCCCAAGCACTAGATACAGAATACTAGATGCTAAAACTCTAGAAATGGTGATTTAACCAATAGTTCTCAACTCTTCTGCGATACAGTCCCATGTTACAAGAAAGCAGTTTGAAAACCCTAGTGCCACCAGGCTACAGCAAGAGGCAGGGTGGGCTCAAATCCGCAGCCCTTTTTGGGACATCAAAATCCAGAACTGGTGGCTGCTACAATGCAGGCCGTAGGCTTTGGTTCTAGCAAAGGAGGTTTGGTTATATGCAGGCTAATTCACACACCTGGACAGGGTCAGAAAGCCTTTGAGGGTTCAGTACAAGAGTTTCTGGTTACAGCTCCCCTAGAAGCAATTAAGGAAACTGAGCTCATCACAGCCCCAGGGTTGAGGTAAGTGACAATACAGCCTTGAGAGTACAAGCGCTGCAAAGGGGCTGGAACCGACAGCTGGCAGCGACATGCGGGGGCACTGCTGCTGTGGCCTGCAGGGAGGAGCAGCACTTTACTGGGCATCTATACTTCTCTTCCAGTGGCCTTGTGCTCCCCACCCTTATGTAGCCTGGTTCCTCTCCTTCAACCACTGTTCAAGTCCCACCCCCCAGCTTCCCTCTTGGAACATTTTCGTAGCTCTTACCCCTTTTTATTCATGTGCACCCAACCCCGGTACTGCTCACACCACTTCTCCATCCCTTGGGGTATTTCCCCCCAGCATTATCTACTTCTAAGGTCCAAAAACATCATGTCTGACCATGGCAGGTCTATTCCCCCTATGCCCCCCAGTCCAGATCTCCACATAAAATACAAATGCTGTACTTGGGTTTTATCTTTGGGGCAGAAACTCTGGCATCCTTTATGCTTTGGGAAACATAGCAGCAGCACCAGTGATTCGAAGCTCCCAAGGCACTACAGGACCAGCTGGTGAGAGAAGAGTTTCATCCTGAGGGTAAGGCAGAGCCTAGATGTAGGGAAAGCCATCAGGGCAACTTATGGCAGGTGAAAGCAGTATTTGAACTGCAATGGCAACAACCCCTCTGACTTCATGCACAAAGTGCATGCGTTTGACCCAGATTTGTCTTTGGATTTTCCTTTTCTATTCTGAGAGTTGTTACATCAACTCCACTAGAATTGGTTAAATCAGGTGATCCCTGTTAGGAGCCAGGAATCCAAATCAGCAACTGACATACTGCCAGGCCCATTTTGAAAGTCTGTCACAGGTGAACACTAAATCAGCCCTGGAGCCACTGGCAGCCTGGATCCAGAAGCAGGAAGTCCTAAAAGGTAGCTTTTGCAGGCCTCCCTTAGAGGGCCCTCTTGTGGCTCACTCCCAAGACGACCAATTTGCAGTTTGTGGTTACAAGCCGGTGCAGGAGGGTTTTTATATACAAGGGATGTTCCTGGATTTTAGACTCACATCAACTTGGAACAGCCTCACTTCAGGAGAGGCCCAAAACCCCACGCTGGAGGCAACCAAGATAAATCCTTGGCAGTTATAACTTTGGTAAGAGGAAAAGAGAAAAGCTCCACAACCCAGAATTAACTGGGGGGGAAGGAGAGAAAACGAGATGGCCAGTGCAAAACCTACTTTCCTCCCACTTCAAATTCCTAGTTTTGTAAGAAATTCTGCAGCAAGTTTAATAAAAGGCTATTATTACACACTACCCCACACCAAAAGGACACAGGGACTTACCTAGGTACCAACACGTTCCTCAAGTGCCGTTTCCCAGCGTGCTGCTGCTGGCCAAGGCAAAAGCCTCCCCTAGGTAGCTGGGGCAAAGCTGCTTTCCCAGCATTTGGAAGAGCAGGATTTGCACGGGAGGGGAGAATCTGGTCAACCGCTGGCCCTCGCCTTGCAACGAACTCAAGAACGCACGGGCAGCCGAGTCCCAAGGATTGCTTTGGCATAGCCAAGCTCAACTCTCTACTGCAATCATTCATTTCTGCAAGCTGACCACAGGAAACAAGGGCTACTCCTGGAAGTTTTAAGCCTCTTTCCTACAGCAGCAAAATCCTCTCTCAAGATCTAAATTAAGAGATAAATAATTCAGTCATTGAACTCTATGCAATATTTATTAATGGCAAGTAAAATGGACTTAATTACCACCTGTTGATGGAATGCAACAGGAGGGCTGGCTTGCAATCCTTCTAAGATAAATGACCACACAATGAAGAGGCATCCTTTCCCTCATTTTGAAATCCTTGTAAGTGGCAGAGAAATGGTTTTAGTGGCTATGATCCATCTCCTTGTAGCCAAGTTATCTGTAGAATCACACAATCTGTTTGATACAGGGTAACTGGAAAACACAGTAGAGTGCTTAAGGAGCCAAATAAGCCTCCTTACTAGGCTTACTTGAATACCCCTGGTGTTTTACCACACCTTGGCTTACAGCTCCCTCCTATTGCAGGCCTGGAGTTATTCTCTACTGCCAATTATGCTAATTGCTAGAGGCAGTTTCTTACCAAAGAATTATCCACAGATGGAATTGTATTAAATATGGTCTTAACTGGGTCTTACTGCTCCTTATCCCATTACTTGGATTAGCTTTTATGTCTGCACATTTATGGCTTCAGTTTCTCTCTCCAATCCCATCTCCCTCAGCACTGCCTTTACTTCCCTCATCTTCTTGCATTTTCTATTTAAGACACTACTTCTACTTCATAGCCTATTCTCTGGAAGGCTGAACTTCCGTGGCACCTGATCAAGTGAGTTGTGGTTCTCCAAGTTTATGCCTCTGATTCAGTTAGCCTAAAGGTGAACCTTGTAGACTGTTGTAGGCTTTTAAGTTGCTTAATGACAACATAATATTTGCTTGACCAAAGTTTGGGTAATAAAAGAGGCAAAGGAAATAAGGGCAAAGTAGGTCACAAGATGCAAGCCATTTTAGAAAATTCAAGAAAGGTGGAATGGGGGTGGGAAATAGGTTACAGGTCTCACTGAGGCTGCTTTAAGTAAATTTAGTGGATAGACAAGGTTAATTTAGGACAAGATGGAGCTTACATAGAAATAATATTCATATATCTCTTTATCCTTTAAGTAGTACCCATTAGGAATACTTTCACACCCACTTATTTATTTAGGAAGCTTTTTGTATTTTAGTCATGCCATAAGAGTCCATGATTCATCTCAGTATCTTTACTCTTCAGCCTTGAACTATGTATAGCTAGCTCTTGCCAAACAGCCCCTCTGCAGAGGAACTTTTAAGATATGAGCTTTCAGAAATCAAATTTCAAACCTAGATGAAAAAGATACTTTCCCTTAATTGGCTGGCCAGCTATTAGAAGCTTTCTGTGACTTTAGGACTTAAAAAAGTCTTAAGAATAAATTGCTTTCAAACACCTGATTATTTGCAGCTGTTACACGCATGCATTTTGTACACTTTAATCATTTTCTTCTGTTAATCATTTTCTTCTGTTTAGTCATTTCCATCTTTTCTGTATGTTGTTATTCAATTTGCTATTAAACATTTTAGCTGCTCTTATGCATATTTCATTTTGGTGGGACTGCCTCTTCAAACCTTTCTTTGCTCTCAGAATCCATCTGAAACGTCAACCTCTACCTTGCCTTACACAAGGTACAATCAGCATATTTAGCAGGAAGTCTTAATTTATACAAACACTAGATAAGGGCAAGGTCGAGACTGAACAAAGCTTTTTGTATCTTAACATTAGATAAAAAGTAATCTAAAACAAATTGAGGGGACAAATTCTGAGTATGACACCTCAAGCACGGTGTTACTTACCACACTGTCTGATGTTACCTGGGCAGTTGATTTTTTTTTTTTTTTTTTGCCAGGGCCGGGTTTTGAAATTAAGCCTTTAAAACAACCAACCCAAACTTTGTTAATTCAAGCTCAGTAGATAGGACAGATCTGATTATTCATTTCAAAACTTAGGCACTTCCTTAAGAAAGATTGTAGGTCTATTCCAGTAGTTTGGTTCTCAACCAGGGTTCCACAAGATCCTAAGCAACACGCAATATCAAACAGCACCATTGAGCTACAAACACCTACGTGCCATCCACAAGACAAATACAGAAATTTCAAATAAGACTCAATAGTTGGGAAACCATTTTGCCATTGTGGTCAATTCGCTGCAACAGAATTTGTCTGTTTCTTACTAGAAAAAAAGTGAAAAAACTTAAGAGTTAACGTTTTCTAAAGAGTGCCTTGAATCTATAACTGGAAGCGCCTTTGGTCTATATATCAAGGTGAAGAACCACTGGTCTACCCCCAACCCCCCTCCCCAGTTCTATAGCCTGTCAAATTGCGTGCTTCGGAAGCATCCAAGTTTAAAAAATTTGCCTAAGACAAGTACACTCCTCCATGAAACATCCCTGTTGGCCAGACAAGTTTTATACTTAGTTTTTCAGGGTCATCGTCAGGCATGAACAAGATGGGTCAAATCCACGCTGCAATAATACATCCACAGCACCATGGAAATGAAGGACATGAATCTATTTAAAGTTTTGCTGCCCACTGATAGGCATGACTATTTGTAGCAAGTATCAATCCCAAATAGATTAAGACGACTAAAATGTAAATTTTGAATAAAGTGGTTTCTCAAGAAATGCCTTCAGTTATTCCATGTGTGCATGAACCCAATTAAATCAACCCAAACATTCACAGTAAGCCAAGGGAAAGTAAATGCAAACTGAATGACTTAACTGCATTTTGTTAACAAGTCATATAGACTCAGATTACACTAATTAGAGATGACTGGTTAGTAGAGGAGTATGCATTTAATACTGGGTCTTGGAAGCTCTCTCAGCTAGATTTAAACTTACACAAAAACTCAAGCAGTAAGATTACTGATTATCCTTTTATTGATTCAGAAGAGCTAGAAGCCATTTTCTAAACGAGTCCTGGTTAACAGTTCTAGCTGCTCTAAAAAGCAGCTGTTCTCATTTATAAATTTCTGAAGGGAAAAATATTTTCGACAAAGATTATTTTTCTACAGCGTGCAGAACTAGAGAACTAGTTTTGTGGCTAGATTGAGCAAGAAGAAACAGTCTTCTCTATCCTCCCAAGCTAGCACCAGCAGTTGCCAAGGCACTTGCTCTGAGGGTCTCAGGCAAATGACAAGAAAAATAGTTCCGCATTGTGGAGTTGTACTGAAAGCAGCGAAGCAGACACACTCAAGTTCAAGAAAAAGGGTCTGAAGTCCTTTCTGTACAGTAATGCTTGCATATTTATATATGCAGAAACTCACAGCACATTACCTACTGCATCTCCCTCAACTTTTTTTTTTAAATAATGATTCTGAACGCATGACTGCATTCAGATAAATTCACGGAAACACACATGAGCTTCAGGATTAATGTAAGAGAACACACCAAGCCATATCTATAGGAAAATAAAAAAATATTTTATTGAAAGCAAGATTGCCACTTGGCTCCTGGCTCCCCTCCATGGGGCTTTTGGACTTCAAACCGCTTCCTCCTGTGGATAACAAAGCACAAAAAGTTAACACCAGAAATTCTAAGCAGATGGAAATCAAACTTTCATGTATGAAGGCCATTAGTATATAAAGTGGTCATTTTTTAAGAAATTACTCTTAATATAATAAACAGAAAGGTCCATGCACCTGGCCCCATGCATGCTCTAGCATAGTGCAAGATGCACCTGGGATTAAGGGAACAGTTTTCACAATTTTTGCCAGTGTCACGCAAATCGAAGTGATATATGGTTTCAGAGCTTTAAATCATGTTTTTATATCCTAGAAACCAGAGCAGATGGCTTCATTCCTGATGAAATCTAGTCCATCTCAACTTTCCAATACTAGGCTTCAGACATCTCTGCCTACATACCATTCAGATGCACAAAATGATTAGTGCCTGAACAAAGACAGTATCTAGCATGTTTTCTCTATCCCTGTGGCTGTAGGAAATTCAACATTTAAAGCATTTTAACCTAAAGGTTAATCTTCACATAATGCATGGGGAGCAGGGAGGGGGACAGGGAAGAGACCAGACAATTCACAACTTAAATTCCTGCTACCCACAAGCTGGCCCACTTGGTCACCTGTTTCTCTATGTAAGATGAATGCATTGCTTCACTTTCCTTGCTGAAGTTTAAGATCCATAAAATGTTTTGAAGGTAAGAAACAAGAACCAAAATGTTTCTGCACTAAGCCTAACATTTGAGCCAAACAAAAAACCTCTCTGCTATAACCTTTTGCTTTGTTAGACAAGGATTTCCTCCCCACTACGTGAAGACCTTTAAAATGAACATGATAACCTGCAGATGCTCAATTACGCAGTTAAGTGACTGATGCTGCAGAGGCCAAATATCTTGAAATGAATGTCAATGGTGGTTCTATAAAGCAAGACTAAAAAGGCTTGATACAAAGCACACTAGAAAAATGTGATCGAAATTTTAAGCAGAAAATCATTTAGCTTAATTTACTATGGTAAATAACTTACCAACTGAGTTTGTATTTTGGCTACGCAATAGCACCTGAGATCGCATCATGCTGGATTGTGCTCATGCTCTACTCCTGCACCAGGAAAAAAATACAAGTTAATTTCTCCCATAGTTATTTTGTACACCAAAAATAACGAAATGGAACATTTGTTAGAAAGACAGCTCTAATATTGTTACCAAGTCACAATTAAAACAAATCCCACTGGAATTCACATCCATGAAATGTGTTCTAAACCTCTAATCACTCCACAGACACGTACTGCCTAGAAGAACTGTTGCATCTAATGTTGAAAATCCTGAAGGCGAGTTACTTTCAAAAACGTTATGCAATGGCATTCAGTTGTGCCCTGTATGTGAAACAACATCTAGGGAAAGTAAGGAATCAACGGGAAGAAACACTGGAACCAAACAAAAGGAAGTTTTGACCAAAGTGATGGCCAATACAGGTATGCAAGGCACATAGAAAAATATAAAAAGCAGTCAATAGCAGGCATCTCACAAATTTAGTAGTTTGAACTATGTTTTAGTATTAATAACTTCTCCATAAACCCTATCACAATGGGGTGCATGTAGCAAAACTACTACCTAGCTATGTGGTATTATAATCTTAGCTTCTTCTATGATGTAGCAACTTGGAAGCATGGGCAATAAGCACTCTGATTCAGAGCAGGTTAAATATCCCTTTTATTGTAAAGCAATTAATAGATATACTTACTTCATATGGATGAGCACTCTGGTTTCACTCAACTTGCAACATCTTCACCTAAAGGATAATAAACTGAAGTTATTATAAAAGCACATTCAATTTTTTTCTGAAAATAGAATTCTAATTTTTACATTGAGTAACATTTAAAAGATACATGGACTGATTAGTTATGAGGGGAATTTACAAGTTATTCCCAAATGCTAGGTGGAAGCAGTGTAAGGGGCAAAAGTAGGCTAGTCTAAACACTTGTAAGAAAGTGAAAGAATGTACAGGTGGTGGACTGAAGAACTACACCTAAACTGAACACAAACCGTAACAGCTAGTTTCACCAGTCTGAGTACCGTGAAGTTTAATTGCAGCCAGAGGTATACTATCCCTTATGTGAAGGCATGTAACAAATTTTGTCAAGCTCACTGCCATATTTTAGTTGTAAAAATGCCCTCCTCTACATCAAGAGTGAAATGTCCCCATCCTAGCTATGTACCCAAGCCCAAGTATCCTAGCAGTTTAAAAAAAAAAGAAGCCAAAGAAACCCACTGGAGAGAATCACAACTGCTGTTTCCCCTCTGCATACCCTTCCTTTAATTACAGCTATGCTGAGGGCCAGAAGATCATCTACTCTCAATACCCGCTAGAAATGTAATCTGAACTATGTTCTGTGCACACCTTTGGCTGGAGGCAAAGCACGCTGCTATCACAAATGTCGCTAGCTCCAAGAGGGAGAAGCTCAAGTCTAATCTCAAACCCACCTCTTGATTAAGCATAACCCCTCCATAAGTAAACATGAATTCCCATTGTAGCAACAAACACCATGCATAAGGGATACTATATCTTTGTGCATCTTTCCAATACTCCAGATTATCCAGCAATAGCCACACTTCTGTCCCCAACCCCCCAAGTTAGCTCTTCAGTACTGGTGTTCAAAAGCAACATTTATAGAAGATGGGGTATTCACAAACCACTGTGGGATTGTACAATCAAGTCCTAACTTGTCAATCATTATCTAGCAGCAATGACAGAAGTGGGAGAAGGCCAATCCTCCCATTTTCCTTTTCCATGAGCAGCTATTTAAAAGAATCCCACAAGCTGGTATGGAGAGAAATCAGAGGATTATCAGCTGATTCCAACCTTGCTAAGCATCCAAGTATATAGTCCAAAGCAGCATACTTTTTATGTATTCTCTCCAGTATGATTAGCCTAATTAAACAAGAACACTGGCCTTCCTGATAATGTCACTGCAGCTGGCAATGATGAACAGAAACATGCAACCCCATTACTGCTCAAGTCCTAAAACTACTCACAGGCCTCAGTGTTTAGCTGCTGGGGAAACTGCAAGCAATCAACACTTTGCTGCTTAATGTTACAGTAAAGCCCCCATACACTATATGCTTGCTGTGCTCTCCTCTGGTAGCACCAGTATTTGATCTGAGGGCCTCACAGGTACGCATATGTATTCTGACACCACACTTCTGAGCTTCAGATTTACTTCTGAGGAAAAGTCCAATTTGCAGAGAAAGATGGAAACAAGATGAAATACAATGCAAGCACTTTGATGTTATTTCTCATAATGTTATTTCTCATACCCACTTGCTACAAGTTGTTTGCTTAGGAATAAATGTGACTATTTGCTTTTGAAGCAGCTACAGCAGTAAGTTTCATTACTGCAGGCAGAGCCAATGTAACCCATGGTTTTATCACAAACCACTTGCTCCAAGAGTGTAAAACACCCCTATTATTTCCAGGTATGTAGAACAAGATAGTGGTGTCCATAAAACCCCTCCACAGCACTCCTGAAGGTAAGTAAGTGTGCCCAGAACGTAAGAAGTAGACCTGACCATTGGTTTAGAGATACCTAATGAGTAACCCAACTGTCACTGTGACAGTAAGCTGCCATCCCTTACTAAGTTTTATTCACAGAGACTAGAAGGTATTGTCAAATGTCCAAAATGGCTTAGTTGCCACTACTTGACTTGCACGTGTTCAGCTACACTTACTGGAATGTAAAGACCCGTTACAGTCCAAGTTACCAGGTACAGAAACTTTTTTTCAATGGTCCATGACTACCTCTACCGCAGAGGGTAACTGGCTTATGACCTGCTTATTAATAAAAGTTTCTTTCCTGTAAGATACAGTAACGGTGTCTAAGTCTGACAGAAGTGTACACCACAGTCAAGTATGCAAAATAAAAAAAAAAAAAACCCACCCCCAAAAAACCCCAAAACCAAACTTTGTAGCTCTAATAGGAAAAAAACCTCCTTACAAACTCTTAACCTCCGAAACAAGCTCTTATTTTTCAGCCAAGAACCACATCAGAGGCTGAAAAAGAACTTGGAATAAAAACATCAAGTCAAGAACTAACACAGAGGAGACAGGGCCTAAGATCAGCGCACATGCTAGTCTGGAAACATGCAGGCATGTAACCTTTTAAAATGATGCATTTATTAGTTTTAGTACTGAAGAGCCTAAAATCATCATATGCTCAAACAATATTGGTGGAAAGTGAAACTACCAAGAGAACAGAGCAAGGAATCTTTGGATTCCTAGTATCTTGTCAATTTAAGTCACTTGAATGTATCATGACCACTGCCACCCAGAGAGTAAGTAGTACTGAGTTGCTGGTAAATCCTGGAAAATTATGAGGATGTTCATTTGAGCACAATTTATGACCTAAGATGTTCTTTTGCCCAGTCCTAAAGCTCAATACAGTGAGCTTCACATTATTATTACCTAGGTCACTCAAGGATAGCACAATGATTACCAGTGTTACTTCCTAAATAGCAAAGACCCTACAAGGAATGCACTGCAGACAGGTCATTTTGTTGCTATAGAAAGTTAAAGCAAAAAGTCCTTTCTTTTAGGTGCCAATAGCACCAGGTTGACTAGTTAAATGATTCTAAGTTCCCACTCCCTCTTCCCCACAGAGAACATCTAAAAATACCTTTGTCACAGCATAACTAAAAATCCACACAAATCAAGGCATGTACAAAGGAATCGGGTCTGAGATGCTTATCTAAGAATCACAAAGAGTTGCTTGTTTTAGAAAAATAACCCTCAAACCGAAAGCCACGCAGCAGCTTGGATGCCAACTAAACATACACGTATTAAGAGTGCTGCAATGTAATTCCACAGTCAGAAGTGTGATGTCAGAATACCCACAGAATAAGGTTACAAAGAAAGTCACCAAGTTATATTATATTGCTTGTTACCTACCTGTATGCAGTCGGCAATGAGAATCTTGGAGCAAGCAGGAATACTACATCCGGGTCCTAATGTCCATTGCCATTTGTGGTACTACGTTCCTCACAGTTATGAACTGCAGAAATGCTGGCTAAGTGCAGTTATGTAGCAGGCCACTATTTAAGTGTAAATTGCAGTCTCAAGAACTCCAGCAAAATTTGCTGCCACAGTAAATGGTTGCCAAGGAGAAGCCAAGAATTTTTCTACCACAAAAATACCACAAACTCAAAAGCAGTTTCAATTTCTCATGTATCAATATATAAAATCAGGTAGTGTTAGGGGTCTACAAAGCACTGTAGATGTTCTGCATTCATTTGATAGTGTGAAAAATAGTCAAAAGAATACCCATTTCGGTTGCTGCAGAAACTTCCAGAAGTTACTAAAAGTACTTCAAGAAGCCCAGTTTAATTAATTGAAGTAGGCTAAAATGCAACAGCCAACAGTTTCTCCAAATCCAAATATACAACAAGGTATTCTCTACACGGTCTAGGCCATCCAAAAGTGGGCTGGCAGACCAAGTGCTCTTCCAAACAATTAACAAAAACTTTGAACTCAATTATATGAATAAGCCTAATTTTAAGGAAAACTTCAGAAATGTAACAGACCGGAGGATCATGAACTTCCTTACTGCCCACATTTATTAAAAGTGGGCATATTCACTTTAAAATTCTGATATAGATGCCAGCTTTTAAAAAGACAGTAACTTTAAAGTTTGAAATCAAATTAGCTATGATTTATTGTATCCTGATTAGCACATGCAACTCAAAGCAGGACTTGAGTTTGTTTTGAACAATCTGGTCATGCTGCTACAAGCACTGTTACCCTGTTCTCAGTTTAACATTAAACAAAACTATTTCAGGTGTTTAGGAACTGCCACATCCTTCTGTGTATTTGCTAAGCAGTTTTGCAACTAGTCTATTTAATACCTAGCAACAATAGCTTACATAAAGTGGGGTACCCAAAGACCACCTTTGGAAGATATTAGGACATCAGCATCCTTCACTCTTCAAAGTTACAGTACTACAAAAAAAGCATTTCAAGATATGTACCAGCATCTCTTTAATAAAGAATGACATGTAATCTGAAAAATAAACTGAAAAAAATTAATTTAACGTTTATGTTCAGAGTTCCCCACCTCAGACACCTTCACCTTCTCTGGGTGTCCCATGAACACCCTTTGGAAAATATTTTCATCATTAGGTCCCTACAATAAAATCCACCTACGTAAAAACTGGACCTCTGATTTTGAACTGAGGAATCCTATTCAATGGATCCCAGACAACCTCCAATTTAAGTGCTGTTGGTCCAGTACTTCCTATGTATCAGTTTGTATCAGTTCACAGTGGGAACGTGTCTTTTTACCCTCTACAAAGTTTTTGGGAAACAGAATTCACCAGAGTCTATTTAGTATACTTAATATTCAAAGTCAATGTTACCTTGTATCAACATTTCACAGCTTGCTAGTATTTGGCATTTAAACAGCTACAGTCAGCGTTTAACTGGGCACAGTTCTAAAGATAATGCAACCTGCATGCTAAAGTTTTATCCATACAAGATAAAATTTAGCCTAGAATTTAGAATTAGCCGATGTTAAGCACAAAGAGTGGGAACTTCTTCAGAAGTTTAAAGGCTGTTGACAAATGCTCAAAATTTGTGCAGAGAAATGCACTAGGTTTTTACCTACTTTGTGCCAGGCAGGTTGATATATCCTACATTAACACCAAGACATTTCACACTGGGAAGTGATGTTCCCAGCTTGTTGGATACAAAATCATGGTAATAAAATAACTACTAAGTATGACATCAAAAAAAATCCAGAATACCTTGAAATCACACGGGGTTTAATGAAATTGATAGCAAGCTAACAACTTCATCAAACCATTCAGATAAGAGCCTCAGAGGGAGTTTATTTGTACTGTGTACCATTAGCAATTAAACTCCATGTTTATTCATTACTTGTTAAGCTGAGTCTTGCAAAGATCAATAATAAAACATCTGATAATACTGTAGTGACAGAAGCTTCATTTCCTCTGAATTTAGCATGCTAGTTTGGGACTTACACACCAGCTACAAAGGCTAAGATGCACTTTATTGTCTACAGATCCCTTAGAATTTACACTATTGATTTCTGAACTACAGAAGTTAGTCCACATAATTAACATAAGGACATTAGCAAGTTGCAGAGTACAAATTAAAAGATTCTCCCTGCTTTACTCCAGTAACACTTGTTCTTTTTTGCCAAATTTTAGTTAGGTATTAAATACCAAACCAGATCAAATCCTGTATTTCCAGCTTGATCACAAGCATCGCATTAGGAATCCTTTAAATTAGAAAAGTCAGTCAAGACAAGCCATTCTATGGATTCATTTTAATATGACATTTTCTACTTTTCTGTTTAAAGTCTTTAAAAGATTTTAAACAGCGACTGCCAAGGAGGTCAGTCTCTGCCACCATCCCATACCACCCCCTTTCTCCATGGCTAAAATCCAAAATTCATTACATGACTGCATCATTTGCAGTATGGCTTCCATTACTACATCTTACACAGAACATGCAAAGTTTGTTTGCTTCCTTACTACAGCATAGTTCACACTCAGAAAAATCTGTGCCTACTGGAAAAGCAATCAAGTCAACAACTATATTGACCCAATATTATAGCTACAGCTAGTATGGGAGGAGACCTCACCATTAGCTACTCTTCCACACCTTGGTCCAGTTAGACCTACAAGACTCTTGTTTTATGTTGGAAGGTGTGGCATTTGGCCTCATCATTTGGAACCACGAATGGCAAGAATAGTTACTACATTTAGTTTTCTATTTATTTGAAGCACAGTAAAAAAAAGTTGGTACACTTTGGGAATTCAGTGGCACAAGGTACACTGCCATCAAGTTAGGGACGTTATACATCAAAAAAACAGCTATTTTTTTTTTTTTTTGAAACACTGCATTACATAATTAAGTTGTACTTGCCCAAACAGACCACTTACAAATATTAGGTCAATAAGTTTCTAACATCCATAAAAACGTAGCTTTCTTACTAAAATGCAAGAATTAAAAAGTAGGTGTCTAAACAAGACAGACAAAAACAAACTGGAATGAAACTCTACAGGTCACGTCTAAAATCGGGGCTTTTTGTTTGGGCCTTCATATTCTTCTCTCCCTCTACCATATCCTGTTGGCGTTCCAGGCCCCATTCCTCTAGGACCCTGGCCACCCACAGGCCCCGCGCCTCCCTGCCCAAAGCGTTCAGGACGCTATTGGAACAGTATTAACAGTTCATTATATGTAGTTGATGTCCATGTGTGTTAAGTATATATTTTTAGAAGGTTCCGTAGTCAAGGTTCGTCGATACAATCACCATTGAGCCGATCCACAGGTACCGGGAACATAGAAAGGAAAAAAGGGTAATTTAAAAATTAGTTTATTGTAATACATGCCTTGAGGTATGTTCCCACTTGATGCATTCTCATACATCTGTTACAGAGAACAGATACTCCCTGCAGTGCTAAAAATGTAAGCATTAGTGCAGATGTGAATTAACATCCTTTCCAAAATGAGATGTAGCAATTTTTCAACAAGTTAATGCAACTAGCTTGCATACTCTCACCTTTAATTCAGGACAAGTTTAGTTTACATCAACCACCTGTTTCCAAATAAGCCTCACCAAAAAAAGTAGATTTAGTTCACTGAGGTATAAGCTGACATTCAAAAAATGTCATTGTAAACAGGATGCCTACTCACCAGTTAATGGCATGTGCTGCATTAGAGACCATGTGCTTGTCAAGATGTGGTTAACACCACGATCTGCTGACTAAAACTGCAGAGGCCTTAAGCAGTAAGACAATGCTGTAATAGTGTGCTACTGGATTACAAGAAAAAGAATATGAAAAGCTAATGACCGATGATTTAACTAACCAACACAATTCCTGGATCAAGACTTGCATTTATTAAGTCTCACATACTTCGGGACTACTGCTATAAAATCGCCAGATATAAAATGTGCACACAGAACTAAGTTTTAATCAGTGATCCAAAAGTTAGCAATATGCACCAGGGGCAGAGTGCACCCATTAGAAGCCTCACCCCATCCCCAGCTTCACCACAAGCTCTCTGAAAGTCCACAAAGGCTTTACAATTATTGAAAGGCTTCATGGACTGTCTTCTACAGAGCTGCCAAGAGCTGAATTTAACTGCAGTAAAGCAGAGACGAGTATCTTGTACATCTACAGTTGCACGTACTTCTCATCAGCTACCAGAAAGTGAGTAGGTGTCATAAGCAGTAGATTTCTAAAGTTACATCAGTTCTGCATAGTCAAGGATGGACTTAAAAGCTTTAAACTTCCATTTCAGGTAAGTTTCCCACTATCCCATAACACAGCAATAGCATATTCAGTTTGCTGTACTAAGTCTGCCACTACAGAACATGGACTGATTCACACTTGACGTTTATAGTAGAAAGTTATTTGAAAAGTTGGCCTCAATCCTCCTGAGGAAGGAGTGTTTCCAAAATAGGAGTTCCTAGCTTCTCCATTATTTGTGCCCTCAGTTACAAATTTAAATGCCAGCTAAAAGCCTAACAACGATTTTTCTTAAAGAAGTTATTAGTGTAGTAGCTGGAATAGCACTGGGTAGCAGAGTGCCCCGTCATTTAGAACTGTCACAGGTTGATTGTATCCAGTTGTTTTAAAATATTTTCAAGTTCAACATGCACCTGTTCCATGAATCCCAGGACAAGGAGAAACAAAATGTACGCAGCGTTCACCACAGACTACCTAAGTGTTCACTGAAAGCTTATAAACTGCTCAAGAATGTGATCAGCAATTCTTAATACATTATGGCTACCAAGCACCATCTACTGAACTGATGCTCTGCGAAGTAGATTCCAGAAGCATGGTTTCATAAAGCAGAAGATACCTGACGAGCTACTGTGGTAGCTCAACATGTTAAAGCCAGAGGCCTGAGTACAGTCTAACCTTAAACCCACCCTCCACAAAAATGATTTTCTGCATATTGTGCCAAAGTCCACCCTCAATAAGGAAGGTGGAAGCACACTACTATCACCGCCTAGGCCAGTATAGACTTCCATTCCAACTGTTAAGTACTGCTGTTAGCTATTGGTACTGCTTCAGTGATAACACCAAAGCAGGCTCAAAGCCCCTGCACGCATGTAGTGTGCTAAATAGAGATTTGGAAACATACCTCCGAACATGAGGCATGCAGTAATTTAACAAATTACACCTACAGTCATACCCAACAAGTGGGAAACAACAAGTTTGAACAGGCCATCATTATTCCTTTGTAAGTCACAAAATGACTATGGTGAGTACTGCAATATTTAAAACATGCCTGAAGTCTAAAGCATTTCTGCTCTTCTCATACTATGGCAAACCCCAGGATAAAAAAAAATGGTAGACTGTTTGCCATTGATTACTCACTATCTGTTCCATAAACAGATGCAAGTACAGAATTGGATTTTACAATGCATCAATGCAAGAATGCACTGATTCTGCAACTAGGCTTGGAAGGACCATACTAAAAATTGGTGCAATTAACACTCTGGAAAATACTGAGCAGCACTGGTGACAGATGATACAACCTGCCAAATTTACTCAAAAAAAAAAACCCACCCTCTTTTTCATCTCCAAGTTCTCTTTTTTAATTGTGTCAGTTTAAAAAAAAATACACATTAGTGATTGAACTTTAAAAATTTTCCTTAATAAAAAAAAAAATTTGATCTCTTCAAAAAATCAAGGTAGCATTTTGAGGCATGAAAATTTATGAAAAATCCTTCCAAGCCTAACTATAATGCAGGTATTCCCAACCCGACTAGTATCAGGGTTAGCTGCAAATATGCTTAATAGCACATTTGAATTTGTTCACAACCAGCTTCCAACTAATCTGAACTACGATCCTATTAAGAACTAAAACTATCACTATATATTGCCAGACGAGCCCTCCATGCTGTATATCTGACAGAAAAGAGTAGTCAGCCAGTAAGAGAATGAAATGTACACAACTGGTACAGAGTTCAGAATCCCCTGCCTTCAACATTCACTTGTACTAAAGTAAAGCCACCGCAGGATACATTACCATGTCATTTCCCATCATAGAACCACTCATGGCTGGTTGCCCAACTCCAGGACTAGCTTCATATCCTATGCCACCACCACCTCCAAGAGGTGGGAATTTCTGGGCTGCTGAAGCATATGGATCTAAAGAAGAAAAAATATAATCATTTTGTGACACTTTATGAATAAGCCAGCTGAAGCTGTTATTTTAACAGTACTTTACCTCCCATATTCATTGTGGTGGCACCACCCATTCGCATGTCTCTCTCTCTCTACAAAGAGAAAAAAGAAATTTGCAATGAGTAACCACAAATTTCAGAAGCCCGCACTAGTTTAAAACAAAAACACAGTATCTTTGTATTAAGTTGCTTCTGACATTAACAATTTCTGCTTTTCTTAATTAAAAGGGGAAAACCAAGAAAAACCCCAAAATCTCTCTAAGTAGTAATAGTTTAAACTGAGTCACAGAGCTCTTCACTTACTGGATCCATATAACCCATTCTACTGTAGTTCTCTTCCCTCTGTCTTCTCATTTGCTCTTCCATCTCCCGCTGGCGGATCATCATTTCTTCTTCCCGTCTCCGACGTTCTTCCTCCTGCCTAATAATTTAAACATGTGCCATTAAGCCTCAGAGAGATGTATCCTTAATATAGATGTACTTGTTCTCCGCAGGAATACCCAACGCTTTTAATGTGCATGCTTTGGGTAGGTAAGAGGCAGAGCCACTTCAGATTCAGCGCAAACCATCTGATGCTAGTAACTGTCAAGGATAACTGAGAAAAGAGCTACTTAATTTTGCAAGCCAAGTATTATGCAAAAGTTTCACTAAAACTTAATGTGTGAAACACATGTTTAAAATCATTCACTTCACCAGTATCAGCATATGATTGACTTGTAACAGACAAGCATGGTGCAACCTACCTCAACTGCATTTCCTTGCGTTTCTGCATCTCCTGGTTATGAAGTTCCTCCATACGCCTCAGCTCTTCCTGACGCCTCATAAGGTCTGTAAACATGTAGAACACCATTAATTTTGTACAAGCAAGGAACCCAATGAAAGAAGTGAAAAAGTTTTCAGAGTAACATCGTGAAATATCATTCAGTTGTTTACACAATTTTTTTTTTTTTTTAAATGCAAGCGTTCATATACATTTGCAACTATTCCATATCAGCACAATCAAGGAAGCTCTAATAAAAGAGTTGCGCTGGTCACCTTGACGCAAGAGATTTGCCTGATGCTCATGATAGGCATCTTCCATTTCACTTTCAAGCTTGTCCTTGGCATCTTTCATGTTCTTTTCAACCTGGTCTCTTTGTTGTTTTTCCATTTCATCTAAGGATTTCCACCTCTGCGAATACTCAAATTCAAAAGTGCCAGGCTGAGCAAACCGAGGTGGTGTCTCTCTTTCCCTACAAAGAAAATAAGAAATTTGTTCATATAGTATTTAAGAGATGGGTTGGGTAACAAGTTTCATTTAAGGTATTTGTTCCATGTGCCTTTTATGGCACTATGATTTGAGAAATTAACATTGGGGCTGCATTTAAAAACACAAACTGAACATTAGGGGCTAGGTTGCATACTCTGGCCAGAAGCAGCACCAAACCCCTATTCTAGACCATCTTAAATCTTACAGACCACTACATTCAATAAATAAAAGAAACCAGAGCCAATTAGCTGGGTCCAACAACAGGTTCCACAGGTTTTAACAAGTTACCAAAAGTTGTATTTTTGAACTGCCGATTAATCAAGGAACATTTTTTTAAGGAAAAATTTTAATAGCTGTATTCAAAATACTTGCATCTGCAGTCCTTTCAGAAATAACATACAAAGCTGTAACCATCAAAAAGTTAGAAATTGTTTTTGTTAAAACCATTTTCGCAAAAATCTTGACTTTAGCTGTTACTGCCACATTAAAAACCAAGTTAGTGGCTTTGGGACTCTGTTTTACCCAGTGTGAAATACATCATGTTTCTTTCAGCAGTCTGTACTGCCCCACCGGTTTTATTTCCATATTCCTGTCTGAAAACTGACAAGCTGCAGTTAAAGGCACATCAATCTAAAAAAAAAAATGCTTCAATGTAAACAATGGTAGGTAGAATTGCCTCCCTATTTATAAGCGGCATAAATAAGTGCCTATTAAATAGACACCAAAATATATAAAAAAAATGAACAAGATCTCTAAACAGAATTAGACATTTAAGGCATGACATTTTTAAAGCCACTAAATCTGACACTCGCTTAGAAAACAAAATACATACTTTTGATACAAAGGATTCTTCTGAGCAAGTTTCTCTGGAAGACCATCTTCATCATCCAGTTGTTCAAGAGGTTCTACAATAACAGGTCTAGGAGTACTAAAAGAAAAAAAAATCCATTTTAATCTTTTTAGTTTTGAACTTGTTTCACTCTAGAAACCAATTTGTGTTTAAAAATCTTACGAGACCACAACACAGAATTGTTTTCCTAAAATGCAATTACTATTCCCAAAACAGCAGATAAATCGCCATAAACTTAAACTTACGTTGTCAGCAAGAACACTCCTTCAGTGCACCGTTCAAATGCTTTTCTAGCAGCGGGCTTGGAGGCAAATTCAACAATGCCTTTTCCTGTAGATCTACCACGGTCGTCTACAATCACAACAGCTCTTTCGACTGGACCAAACTGGGAAAACGCTTCCTCCAGCAACTCATTGGACACATACGGTGAAAGGTTACGCACAGACAGAGCGGCAGCGTGTGTGGCAAAACGAACACGGAGCTGTCGACCCCTCATGGGAGTATCATCAAGTTCTGCCTTGGCAATCTCAGCCAGAGCTCTGGACTCCTGAGGGAGGAAGAGAGGCCGGTGAGGGGAAGAACAGCTTCAACAAAACTGTTGTACTTTTGCAGCCAGCTAATGCAAAGCAAATGCCAAGAAGCAGAAAAACCCACCAGTTTAATGAATCCAAATCCTTTTCCTTTATTGATAAAAACCTCTCCGGGCTCTCCATACTTGGCGAACAACCTTTTGAAATCGTCGTCTGTAATATCAGCCGGCAAGTTGCCGACAAAGAGGCGGCAGCGCTGTGTGTATGTCTTCTCCCCAGGGCGCCGCAGGAGCGCCAGGTTGGCTTTGAAGCCCTGCGGAGACGGGGTGGGTGGGTTAAAAGACGCCCAGCTCCCCCCCCACACACGTTACCCCTCCCCCCCGCAAGATGGCGGCGGTGTGGCGCGGGTGCCGCCGCCATCTTGCGGCAGACAGGGCAGGGCAGGGAGGCACCTCACTCACCTCGGAGTCGGAGATCTTTTCCCCAGGCAGAGCGTGCTGCGACGAGTGGCCCTGCTGTGCCTGGTGCTGGCCGCGCCCGCCGCGGTGTCCCGGGCCGCCCTTGGGGTGCTGCCCGCCGGGGCCCTGTTGCGCTCCGCCAGGGCCCTTGGGCCCGCCGCCGCCCGGCGACTGCCCCTGCCCCTTCTTGGGGCCGCCGCCAGGGGTGGGGCTGGGGCTGGGCTTCGGCTGCTGCTGCGGCGGCGGCTGCTGCCCGCCGGGCCCGGCCGGGGAGGCAGTGGGCGCGGATCCCGGGCCCGGCTGCTGCGGCGGCTGCGGGCCCGCGGGCGAAGCAGAGGCCGCGACGGCGGTGCCGGCCTGGCCGCCTCCCGCGCCCGGCGTGGGAGTGGCGGCGGCCGCCGAGGCGGGCGGGTTGGGGGCCGAGCCCGGCGGCTTGGGGGGCTCGGGCTTCGGGCCGCCGCCGGGAGGCCCGCCCGGGCCCTGCGCGCCGCCCCCCATGGGCCCGCGGCTCTGACCCAGGCCCATGCCGGGCGGCGGGGAGCGGAAGTCGTGGTTGGGGCCTCCGCGCCCGCCGCCGCCACCGCGCCGGTGGAAGCCGCCGCCCCCGCCGCCGCCGCGGCTGCGGAACCGATCCCGAGACATGACGCGCGACGACTGCTTCTTCTCAGAGCTTGCTGCACAAAATGGCGGCGGTGCTCAACGGCCTCGCCGCCGCCTTTGTCCGCCCCTTATATACCTTCCCCTCCGGAAACCGCCCCCGAGCGCGCGGCAGCCAATCATCAGGCTCGCTCGGGGAGAGGGATAGAGGCCGCGAGCAATCGCGTGCCCCTCCTCTGCCACCTCTGTGATCCCATTGGTGGGCGCACTCTTACAAGGTGATTGGTCCGTTTGACTACCGGACACGGCAAGGGATGATCCTTCAAGCTCCCGCGCAGGGATTGGGCGCGTTTTGCCCGGCAGGGGGGCGGAGTTACCTATTGAAAGGCTTCGCGATTGGCTGCCGCGCCTGTAAGTCAAGTGCTGGCCCGGCCCCTGCAGTGGAGCAGCGTGCGGCTCGGGCAATGCAGCTCTATATCCCGCCTCGGCCACGTGGCCCTGCGGCGCCCTGGGGAGCGCGGCGCCCTGGGGAGCACGGCGCTCAGCACGCCGCTCCCTGGGTGTCTGCGTAGTTGTGATCTCATGTATTAGCAGGGATCGTGGTTTTCCCTGATTTTAAAAAAAATCCCCAATTTTTGGTTAAAAAAAATAACCTCAAATCCACATTTTTCCACGATCAGAATGAAACATGGTATATACATATCTATATATTAGTGCTGTCTCATTTAAACGCACATACAAATGTGGATTTGGGGCTTTTTTTTAAATCAGAAAAAAACCAGGATCCCTGTTTATTAGAGCAACTAAATAGCTGGAAAGATTGTTCTTTGCAAGCTTTTGAGCGTAAACCCCCTTCTCCAGACGTAGGCGAGTCTGCAGGTATTTTGTGCCGATAGTATCTCAGCACCCACAACAGGTTTGAGCGTGTCCGGCCAAATCCTTTTGTCCCAGGACAAACGCAGAATAAGCAGGCGGTGCTCAAGAGGCTGCAGATACTGGTGCGGTAGCAGAAGCTGAATACAGGAAATCAACACAAACAAATGGAAAATAATAAAGTCATCAGCATTTAGGAATTTTTCCCGTTATGCCAATTTACATCCAACTCTGGTGCTGTTGAAAGTTGTTGGTTTGAGCACCGTCGAAAATGAGGTTCGCTCTATTTGCTGAACAACTGGTGGGATGAAACACAGCTCAGATGTTGAGCATGCAGTTATTCATACGGCTACTCCTCGCTTAACATCGTGGTGCCATTCTTGAAAAACGCGACTTTAAGCAAAACAACGTTAAGCAAATCCAATTAGGTCACAGTAATACTTTCGTCTTTCGCAGGCGAAGACGACCGCATCCAGCGGGGGGGAGGGAAGGGAAGAAGAGAGAAAAGAAGTGGGAAAGAAAAAGGGAAGGAGAAAAGAGAAAAAGACAAAAAAAAGGGAAAGGAAAGAGAACGAAGTGGGGTGGAGGCTGTCATGTGAGTACGTAGGTGAGTTATAAGTCTGATCTTCGCTTTGAACAATCTGCTGCAGCAGGGGCAGGAGAGTGATGAGGACTGGATACGGAAGGTTTTAGTTTTCCTGACCACTCGTTTCTTCGTTGCGTTGCTGTTCAAAGGCCAATGCTCCGTTCTGGATTTAGGACCTCCAGGATGGATGGTCACGAGCTATTTGCTCCCATGACTCTGGGTTGATGCCAAAACTCTTTAGGGACACCTTTAGGGTGCCCTTGTCCTGCTTCTGCGTGTGCTGCAAAAGTGTACTCCATTTGACAGTTCACCATAGAAGGCTTTCTTTGGCAGGCGAGTGTCAAGCCTTCTTGAGAGGTGGCCGGTAGGGCTGTGCAAAGCTCCGGGTGGTGATTTGATTCAGAGGAGATTCAGCCCGATTCGGTGGCCGAATCTCCGAATCCGAATCAAATCAGGAGACCAATTTAAAGGTCCGAACCAATTAAAAGATTCAAAGATTTGGAGAGCTTTGACGATTCGGGCAGGCCCCGGTGGCTGCAGCAGGGAGCTGCAGCCAACTCCAAGTTGGTAAGTACTAAGGGTGGGGGAGAGGGGGCTGGCAGAGGGGGAGGGGACCATGGGGGGACTCCTGCCAGCTCCCCCGACCCCTACCTGCTCCCCCAGACCCCCGCCCGTTCTCCCAGCTCCCCCACAGCTGCCCCGCCCGCCCCAGCTCAGTATTTTAAAAAAAAGCCCTGGTGCTCACTGGGTGCTGTTGGGCGGGGACCAATCCCCACTGCTCCCCACTGCCCCACGCTGCATGGGGGGCTCTGCCATGAGCCCCCCAACGCCACCCCGTCACTCCCCCAGCCCCCCCATGGGTGCCCCACCCAAGCCAGCTCCGGCCTTTTACAAAAAAAAAAGCCCCAGGACTCACCGCTCCTGCAGTGACCTTGGGGCTTTGGGGGCTCGTGTAGAACCCCCCACATGTTGCAAGGCAACGAGGGGCAGCAGGGATCACCCGCCACCAGCAGGAACAGTGGGTCTGGGGTTTTTCAGGGTTTTTTTTTTTCTTAAAGGGCGGGAGCTGGCTCAGGTTGGGTACCCATGGTGGGGCTGTGGGAGCAGGGGGAGCCCCCCATGCTGTGGGGGGTAGTAAGGATCACCCCCTGCCCAGCAGCACCCATTAAGTCAGGGATTTTTTTTTTAACAAGTGCTGGGAGCTGGGGCAGCCATTGCTGGGCTGGGAGAGGAGCAGGGGATGATGGGCCTGGCTGATTTGGAGATTCGGCAGCAGCTAAATCTCCAAATCAGAGTTGGCCGAATCTAATCGGGACAGTGATTCAAATCACCAGAATGAATCACTGTCCCCCGAATTGGCTGAATCTGAAGCGAATACTAGCCACTTCATGCAAGCCCATCTTAGCTGTGCCAGTTTCAGCACGGTGTGACTATGGGGGAGAGTTGATCTTCTGAGCACCTCGGTGTCCCAAATCTTGTCCTGCCACTTGATCTTTAGTATCTTTCGCAGGCAGCACAAGTGGAAGCGATTTAGTTTCTCGGCATGACACTGGTAAATGGTCCAGGTTTTGCAGGCATAAAGGAGGGTCGGAAGGATGATGGCTTTGTAAACCTTCAGTTTTGTCGACATTCTGATGCCTCTGTGGTCCCAGACAGACGTATGGAGTCTGCCAAAGGCCACACTAGCTTTTGCTAATCTCACATTGACTTTGTCATCAATGTTGACAGCACATGAGAGCATGCTGCCTAGACAGGCAAACTTGTCAACTATCAACACTTGTTGGCCTTTAACTGAGATGTGTGGCTCCTGGGGTGTTGTGCCAGGTGCAGGTTGAAACATCACTTCAGTCGTCTTCGTGTTAATAGTGACTCCGAGGTTGGCACGGGCTGACAAGAGTAGGTCCATGGATCGTTGCATGTCAGCCTGTGAACATAGTCATCAGCGAAGAGGAAGTCGCGAAGCGTGGCTGTCTGGACTTTGGAGCTCGCTCGGAGCCTGCGCAGATTGAAGATGTCTCCATCAAAACAGTACCTGATCCCCACATGTCACAGCAGTTACCTATTAGCAGGTGGCGGTCTAACATTATATAACAAATATTGCACAACTTTAAATGGGTATGTTCCCTAATAGATCAGATCAGCAACGTAATAACAAACCGTTAACCAGGATGACGTTAAGTGAGGAGTACTTGTACTGTTCCCTAATGTAGCCTAATCGACACATCAGAAGGTATCACAAGTGAAAACTTCCCCTATAAAAGATAAAGATAATTAACAAACCTTTCATATTACATGTGAACATTAAGTAAATTTGTGCTTTAGCCCTAAACTCAGGTAATAGTTTGATCGTATTATCAGATTTTAATAGCCTGAAAATTGATGCACTCAGAAACCTTTGTCACCATGCTAGTAGAAAATGTGGATTTGGGGCTCAAAGATTATAACTGAGGGGCCCCACAAGAGTAGTAAACAGGCAACATTAAATTGGGATATTTAAATGAATTACACAGCTTTCCATAGAGTAATACAGACAATGGGGCACAAGTGCATGTTGAATATATAGTATTACTGACTTCAGTTAAGCCATACTAGAGACTTGTTTCGCCAGCTGTTATCTGAGTCATATGACATTTTTAGGGTTTTAGTTTGCAGGATTTCATCCCATGCAGGTTTCAACGGCTCCTTACTGTTTCACATTCAGTTTCAGATTTGATGACACCTCCAAGGCCAAAGTGAAACCCAATCAAAACTGCGTGCTTTGCTTGATTCCACATTGCAACTATAACCTTCACCTGTCCGATTCTAAAGCAGCCCTTTGTTTGTTCACCAAAGGTTTGTAAATCCTTCAATATGCCAAGGTGGAGACTGGATTTGTGTATAAAATGAGTTTTAGCACCGTTTCAAATTTGTTGAAAGAAAACTTTTGTACACTTCTAACCATTTCCAAAGTTAGATAAATATGAAAGGTTGAATGCTTCAACTCCCTCTGCCGGTAGCAGAATGAAATCCAGAATTATGTTTTAAAATGGATACTCTTCTGAAATGAGAGAAGCCCTTGCTGAGAGCAGTAAACATTTCCACCACTAGGTGTCTCAGAGCTTGCATTACTGGGGAAAGAAAATTTTGACTCAAGTCTAAACAAAATGCAGACAGCTAACATTGTCCTCTTCATTTCATTGGGTTATTTCCTGCCAGTAGATAGTGGAGAACGGTCAGTATATATAACAAGTAATGATCTGCAATTGAGGAAGCCATTATTTTTCAACAATCCTTGATAAAAACACAAAGAATGAAAAGCCATGGTGAAACAACTGTGAGCGTCTCTTATGGACCCCCCACAACAGAAGGCTAGTTACACTGAAAAGTTCCTTGGATCTACTCTCAAGATAGACACCTGAGAAGCAGGAGACTCTGCTCATGAAGGATGTAAACAATCAAGATATCCACTGGGTAACAAAGACAGTCAGATGGGCATCATCCAGGAGGTCCCTGAGTGGCTTAAGGGGCATCTATGTATTCCAGAAAGTGGATATTCTAAGTAGAGAAGAATTCAATGGAGATGTATAGCATTTTGATAAAGAGGAATGTACCTGGAAGAGAAGAATGATAGGAAAGGTGGGACTAATGAACATCTGCACAAAAGCATCACAAAGAATGGATTGACAGAATGTTGTCACACGAGGGCACAAGATTTTGGGAATGTTAATTTTAGGAAGATGCAAGCAAAGAAGCATTAAATACCACCCATGTGAAAAACAAACTCTAAAAAATCCTGATTAGGGCACAACAGACTACAGCTCCTTTAAAATAAGAATATAAAGAGGATGAATCAGCTGGTGGGGCTTTGAAAGGACATTTTTGAGGTTAACATGAGAATGAATGGGAATCAGAAAAGGAGAAGACAATGAAACAAGAAATCTCAGGATCTATTTGGGTTTCTGGGAGCAGAGATAAGAGCAGCAGAGACCCCTAAATGAGCTAACGTTAGTATACCGGGGAAAATGGGGTTTATAAATAGAAAGGAAATGTGCAAAGAGAAAAAAGGAAATCAATTAATAAATAAAAGAGGAAGGGGCTTAAGTTAATGATTTGGAAAAAGCTGAGGCACCAAACTGCCTTGACAAATGTTATCAGGAAGTAGGGATTTCTTAGGATAATATCTTTTATTGGACCGACTATGTAGTTGGGGTAGAGTTAGACAAGCTTTCAACTGTAAAGTTGAATTAGTCCAAGAAAAGATATCACCCTAAGAAATCCTTGCCTCTTGCATAATTTCTGGACTATCGTGTCTACAACATCATTTTATACTACCAGTAAGCCAAGCATGGGTACATATTTCCCCCCCCCTTGCAGAACTACCTAGAAGAAAGCTGCAGAAGAGATCGTAAAACACCATGCACTCTGGAGGTATCAGGGAATTAGCACACAAGTGCAAAGAGGGGTATGGGGAGTTGCTAAAGGCCAGATATGCCAACCTCGTGGATCTCAGGCAGTGGTTTTCAACCTCCATAGGCTTGACACACCTCCCAGAAAATGCCAGCTCTTCACTTTCAATTGTTTTTTGACTACAGAAAAATAATAAATCAATTCTTCTCTTGCAAAGAACACAGACAAACCGCAACAGGACAGAATGTTTTTCAGACTATGGATTCCTATTTGAAATCTGAGTTTATCCTATGAGTCATGTGCAGGTGTTTGCACACATAATAGGTGCCTGTACACAGGCCTGGAGGCTGCTCTGATGCGCTGTAATTACACTGTGTTGCAGCAGACTCGATTAATTGAGTCTGCAAGAGTGGAGTAATTACCGCACTCCAGCCAGCCTCCGCATCTCACATATCAGCATTTGATAAGCTTTAGATAAAGTGCTTCCACTGTCACTATGAAGTGTGGGGAAGCTAATACACGAGATTCTCTGGGCACTTAGAGCAGATCTGAGAGCCGCTCTAATTAAAGCACCGCCCCACACACACGCCCAGTGCATGTGTAAAAATGCCCAATAGTACGAATATTGTACAGCACCTTTTCAGCACCCTTAAAAGGATCTCAAGATACCCAAGGGGATCATGGGACCCAAGTTAAGAATCACTGATTGAAGGAGCACAGAAGTTCATGGAGCATGAATCTGTTGGTTTCTTTTTGTGCTGCCTTGCTGGCCTCTTTCTTTTCCCACAGAGGTATGAAACTGGAAAGCGCTTTCCTTTTTCCTGTCATCTTTATTGGTGCAGGAAAAGGTTTCCACTTATTTTTCCAAATAAACACAAAAAAAAGACTGAACAGTAACAGTTTCTGGTAATTTTTATATTGCATAAAAGCAGTGATTTGCATATGTGTGCCCACCTTTAAAGTGATCTGCATATCTAACTCTAAGCTTAATACACAAGCACAGACAAGGAGGGGCAAAGAGCTAGCCCAAATGAGCAAGTGGCTAAGTAATTGTACACGAAGCCTTGTCCTAGCAGCAAATTTTAAAAGTGTTTGGGGTGGGGGGGAAACATTTACACCCATCACAACGTTACTGTATAAGTGGAATAGTCTACATGCATCCCTGATGTCATTTCACTGAGCTTACTGGAATGACACCACGCGTTAATTTGACCTACTGTTTTTTCTATACATTTGGCAAAGTTTAGGACGCTACAATTGGCACCATTTAGGGTACTGACAATACCAGTGCTTTCCATAGTCATAGAAAGAATAAATAAAAGAGGAAGATTACTAATAGCATTTTCAGTTACACTAGTTTGCATGCAAATGCTACAGCTTGTAAATGCTCCTGTTTCAGGAACGTGCTGACTGCCAGCAACAGGGGGAAACAATCCCTTTTTTCCCCTTCTGCCCAGCCTACTTCCCCATTCTCCTGGCGCTGGTCTCCCCCCTTCAAAGACCTATGCATGCTCTTAAAGTTAAGCCAATGCCTTTGTCTTTAAAGCATCAGGGAAAAGAGCACGCGGGCCAATAACTTGAAGGAATTCCATTCCAGCCTCAAAAACTCCTCAGAGGCAAATTGCACCAGACCTACAGCTGATTTTCTGCTTTCTCCGTTAGACTTTTACATATCTAGAATAGTTTAACCAAAGTCCATGGAGTAATTTTGCAGTTACACAGATCTGGGAGAGAGCAGGATATGATTCAACATCTACCAATGTGACAAGTACATTGTGAACATGTGTGCTGAGCATGAAATCAAACAGGCACTCCCACAGCTGTTCAGAATTTAAATATAAATGACCTCAATTAACAATTGCCTGATTTTGTAAATGTTCACATTAGGCAGTTTACTGCTAAACCACACACGCGCGCACACACAGAAAAATGTGAGAGAGTATTCAGAACTTAGCATGTGTCCCACTGGAGAGAAACTGGTGCCTGAAATTAGAAACTCCTCAAGGCAGTTTGAATCTGAAACTGTTTTGTAATAATGGATGTGTCTCATACACTGAGCTAGTTATTGGGATGTTTCTTGTATGAACACACTAGGTAAATTTAATAGGGATTGTTGGGGAAAACCAGTAGGAAGGAGAACAGATGACTCACGATCAGTGGTTTTCAACCTCTTTTCTTTTGCAGAACCATAAAACAAATTTGAATGGAGATGCAGGCCCCTTTGGAAATTTCAAACGGAGGTGCACACACTTTTGAATTGTAAGTGTGGGTATTCACATGTTTTTAATTGATCACAGTCTTCTATGACCCCTTAGACACAGTATGTGGGCCCCCAGGGGTCCACAGACCACAGGTTGAAAACCACTGCTCAAGATAAAAAACTATTTTGTGAATACTTGAGGTTTGTTAAGAGGCAATGAGGGAAATATTACCTTTGAAGATTTTTCCTCCAGTCCAGCTACCCTGCAAAATTGGTTTGAATTAGAACAGGAAGAGGCCCACAACTAGAGATCAAAAGAACTGTAACAGGTTTTTAAAGGAGCACTTAGGACACGGGGAGGAAGGGGAGGGAGAGAAAGTTGTTTAAGGAGGACCAAGCTGAAATATAAATATGACATTCATGTGAGAAGACATGCATGTGGATTAAAATGCTTTTTATCTAAATGCTTTGTTCCTAGTATTGAAATAAATATACTCTGCTATGTTTGTCTTTATATACTACTGTTTTTAGATTATGGGAGGAAAGATCTGCGAGTGCATGAATTCAGCTACACACACACACACTCTCTCTCTCTCTTTCTCTCTCTACACTGGTCCCCTACTTAAGATGGCTGGGTGTACTAGGCAAGACACACTGTGGCCCCTGGCAAATATAGAATAGCTAAATTATTAACTGTATGGCAAGAGGGGATAGGATCAGTGCACCCATGGGAGTGAATATCCTGTGTCAGGGCTTTAGCAATATGAGCGAAGGATAGTCTGATGGATACAGTCACAGCTCCTATGAAAGTCATCAGAATCCCTCAGAGTCAAGGTTGATCGTCTTCCATGATTGTCTTATCTGTAGGTCTGAAGGTGGCTGACAAAACCTATCCAGGATCATAGTTTCATAGTTAGTAGGGTCGGAAGGGACCTGAGCAGATTATCAAGTCCGACCCCCTGCCATGGCAGGAAAGAGTACTGGGGTCAAACGACCCCAGCAAGGTGATTGTCAAGCCTTCTCTTAAAGACCCCCAGGGTAGGAGCCAGCACCACTTCTCTTGGATGTTGGTTCCAGATCCTAGCCGCTCTGACAGTGAAGTAGCGCCTCCTGATGTCTCATCTGAATTTACCCTCTGCCAGCTTGTGACTGTTATTCCTAGTCACTCCTGGCAGTGCTCGGGGGAACAGGGACTCTCCCAGTGCCTGCTGGTCCCCCCCGACTAGTTTGTAACAGACCACTAGATTCCCCTCAGCCTTCTCTTGTGGAGGCTGAACAGGTTCAGGTCCCGTTGCCTCTCCTCATAGGGCCTGCCCTGCTGCCCCCTGATCATGCGAGTGGCCTCGTCTGGACCCTCTCCATGTTGTCCACATCCCTCCTGAAGTGCGGTGCCCAGAACTCCAGGATCAACAGACTCTGTTGCAGCTCAGGCACATGTTTCTGCATGGGGCAGGTGGTTCTGGGGTTTTGATTTGGTCCACGACACAGTTTCTGCTGCTCCCATTTTTCCATCTCCTGTTGTCATCACTTTAAGGTACTGAGATTCTTGCAGAAGACTTCCTCCATTTGGGCTATCCTGGGCCATGGTTTCCCATGAGTTGATATCAATGTTGCATTTTTTCAAGTTGGCCTTGAGGATGTCTTTGAAGTGCTTCCTCTGCTTTCCTTTTGAGTGTACACCTTGACTGAGCTGGGGGAATACAACTTGCTTTGAGAGTTTGGAGCCAGACATCCAGGTGATGTAGCCAACCCAAGTTGATGTCCGATGATCATCACCTCAATGCTCATGGTGTTTGCTTGTGAGAGGACACTAATGTTGGTGCATCTGTTCATCCGCTGGATTTGAAAAATCTTCCAGAGGCTGCACTGATGGTACTTCTCCAGTGACTTGAGGTGTCTCCTGTACCTTGTCCACATCTCAGCTCTGTACAGTAAGGTGGGGATCACGACTGCTTGATAGACAATGAACTTGGTTTTAGATCTGATGCCATGATCTTCAAATACCTATTTCCTCAGGTGTTTGAAGACTGCACTAGCACATCTGAGGTGAAGTTGGATTTCTCTCACTGTTGGCCTTCTGCAAGAGATGGCTTCCAAGGTACGGGAAATACTCAACGTTCTTCAGAGTCTCACCATGCATCTGAATTACTGGAGCTGGGGCCTGCTCATTAAGAGCGTGTTGATGGAGGATTTAGTCTTCTGAATGTCAAGCATCAATCCCATTTTCTTGTATACCTCAGTAAAGATGTCTAAAGGTCTGTTTCCAAGTAAGCACAAACTACAGCATCATCAGCACACTGGTGCTCTACAAGTCCTCAGTGGCCAAGCAAGTGGAAGATGTTAGAATCTCAACAGCTCCAAAGATGGACAAAGGCTGCAGCAGAATGAGATCTCCAATGCCTTGGGCCTCCTTGCCATTAGATCAAGATCCCATTCTGTCAAGAAACATATAGAGGCTGATGTGCAGCATTTTTTCCACAATAAAAGAAATCATGGACAAGAGTCTTCCATGGAAACAGTTTATGACTAAGAGCCTCCAGACCAGCTAGTGACACCGGGAGCAGAATTGTGAGGTCTGGAGGCTCTTAGTCATAAACTGGCACGAAGGTGGCAATTACAACAAGGTCATCTAATGCCTGGAGCCAGGAGTACGATTCAGCAGCTGTCACTGCAACTGAGCAGCCCTCTTCAGGATCTGCTCTGCTCACCCCATATAGGGAGGGATCTAGAAAAGGTACCTAAACATAGTCTGGCTACCTTTTTCCTGACTGGATAACTGCATCCAGTGGGATTACCTTTACTGCAGTCAAAATTATCAAAGACAAACAATCAGCTTCAGGACTTGGAACATCAGGACCATCGTGGACAAGCCTAACAGTGAAGGCCCAGAGCACTGCACCATGATTGTGGCTCAAGACACTCAGGTAACACAATGCTGGTGTCATTGCACTGAGTGAGACCAGGCAAGCAGGATATGAGCAGCTCAAAGAACAAGGGAGACGGCTGGCTGTACCTTCTTCTGGAAGGATAAACAGGAAAGAGAATGCCAGCTTCATGGAGTTGGTTTTTCCATCAAGGATGAACTCAAAAGCCAACTCAACAAGTTCCCTATCAAAATTAATGAGTGCCTCAAGATTTTTCATCTTAAACTGACAGGGAGACAACAAGCCACTGTCACTGGTGCATATGTCCCAACTCTTGATGCTGCTGGGGAAACCAAGGAGCAATTCTACATCAACCTGCGAAAGTCAAAGGAGCTGTGACTGTGCAGATCTTTAGAAAATCAGACCATGAGAGGCAGGAATGGATGAAGAGAGAGAGCTGACCTTTGAAAACCTGGTCTCGGCAGATTATAATGGGGGGACAGTCAGGACTAAGGTGCACTGTGGCAGAGCCTGGGGCGCGAGGCAAGCCTGGGAAAGTAAAGAGTGCTGTAGTTCAAGCCTGTAGGGGGGGAAGCTCACCCAGCTGTACTCCTACCAAGCATGTAGCCAGAGAGCAACTGTTCACCAGGGCACCCTTGGGGAAAACTAGAAGTAATGGTCAGAAATTCCTGGAAGATGGTTTCAGGCTTAACATTAGGAAAAACTAGATCCCAACTAGGGTGTCTAGACTGTAGAATAAGCTCCCTCCAGAGGTGGTACAATTGCCTACCCTGGAAATCTTCAAGAGAAGACTGGACGATCACCTCGCTGGGGTCACCTGACCCCAGTTGTCTTCCCAGCTTGGTGCAGGGGGCTGGACACGATGATGTTTGAGGTCCCTTCCAGCCTTGCAGTCTATGAATCTATGTCCACAGGTGGCAGATAGTGGAATGACCTTCAGGGAAGTTTAGCTGTGAAATAAGCAGGGGTAGAGCTGATGATAAGCAGTCACAGACCAAGCAACAGTACCACCAGGACGTGGTGGGGACAGCAGATGGCAATGCCTTCCCCCTTGAAAAGCCACATAGATCCTTTGACAGAGCTGTGACATGGTGAGTACAGGTTGCCGCTATTATAAGCCTGCACAGCCCCCAGCCATGGGGCTGCAAGTGCTCAATGGCAGCGCAGGCGGAAGATATTAGAATCTCAACAGCTGCGAAGGCGGATGAAAGCTGCAGCACAAGATCCCCAGTTGTCTTGGTCTCCTTGCCATTGAATTAAGGTCCCATTGCATCAAGAGCCAGGTGGAAGTTGACATGCAGCAGCTCCTCCACAATAAAGAAGTCACACACAGGTGTCTTCCATGAAACAATCATGAAAGACAATCCTCAACTGGGAGGGATTGCCAAAGAAGATTATTCCAGGGCTCAAGCCCTGTTTCTCCAATACCAATTCATAACTTTCAAGAACTAAGATAATGAGTGTGGAGGTGGGGAGAATCCCACATGGCAACATCTGGTACATAAGGATAAGAGATGGGAGCAGGAAGGGTGGCTAAGTTTTACTCCAGAGGTTGCTCAGATTTCCCTGCGAAGTGCTCAGCAACTTCCCTGAGTTACTTGATAATCAGAGTTCTCCCCCTCCTCCACTCCTCTCTCCTCGCCTTAGGACTGATTAAATCTGCTCTCCAGTGGCTTTTCCTGTATGCCATAACAAACATGCCTGCAGGGCACTGTTAACTCAGATGGGTAAGAAAGCTATGCAGGATCAGTTAGGGGACTGCAGTGACAACAAAGCAAAGACAAAGATCAGGGGGCCTCATTCCCTTTGCACTGACTCTGGCTTTACACTGCTGGAATTTAACGGAGTCAGTTCCGATTCCTGCCGCAGTAAATTAGATCACAACCAGCCCCAGACACTAAGGAAAAGAGTAAAGAAAATCCTAGATTTACAGGAAAGATGGCTGCAGGTGTCTTGCAGTGGCTGGATTATGCATCCTGTTGAGGACTGGACCCTGTGACTTGGGGAAGAGGCTTCTTCACTTTTAATTTCTCTGGACCAAATACTGCTTCCCCCACAGTCACTGGAAGCTTGACTGCTGATTCCAGTGGAAGGAGATCCAAGCTCACAGTGAAAATTCAAACCATCACAAAGGTGACTTACACAGGAGAAAGAGTTGGCTGTTGATGTGTTATAGGTGCAAGAAAATAGCTGCAAACTGGGGACATCATACAAGCAAAGAACTGATCACAGAAGACTTTGTTCTACCATGCCATTCCCCTCCCTCACTTTTCCACCTCCTTCTCCTCCCTGCTCAGTGCCTTCCCCTCCAGCCCCAGTGCCATAGCCATTCTTATTCACTGACTTGACCAGGACTGCTTATGGGACCAAGTGTGGGCAGGGGCTAGTCTATGAGGCTGGATGAAATGGGGGAACCACTGAGCCTCAAAGGGGATCAGTGGAATTTCTGACCCAGACCCAAGAAGAGAAAATTATTCCCTGCATTTCTAATCTAAGGTGCAAGGGTAGAACTATTTATCTACGGTAATTTTGCAGTCCATTATAAGACTTTCTGAGCACTTCATGGATGTATGTGGTAGTCATGTGAGACAAAAAGAAATGCAAAAACCTAGAACTCTTGGTTCCAAAATGATACCTTTTGTTAGACCGAGAAATTGCAAAAAAATGTATTTTTTTTAATGAGCACGTCACTATCTTTCACACAACTAGTCTCACCCCACTGTGGGAGGAAAGTATTGTTACCCCAGTATCACAGATGGGCAATTAAGATACAAAGAAAAATCTTTGACCTGTCCAAGGTTGAGCAGGTAATCTACAGCACAGCAGCAAACTGAGTCCGGGTCTTTCTAAACTAGCATCATAACTACTGGTCCTTCCTTCATCCTGGTTATGGGTATGCCCCCACTCTCTCCAGAAAACACTGCATTGCACTGGTGGCCGAAGTGATGCTTGCCTGTATTCTGTAGGCCTGTCAAAGTCCCACGGCTTGCAATTAAATCAACTGGAGTTAAGCGTGCTCACCAGCTTGCAAGAAACACTCATCCTGCTGCACGACTGCGAGATTACTTTGTAAAATTTCTGTGTGTCCTATTGAGAGGAATCATGTTTAAGACATACACCGTATTGTTATTCTCCAGGATTTAGGAATATAAACAATATTGTTCTTGTATAGTTAGCACTGTTCCCATTTCTTTTATCAGAACTTCAAATCTCGTCACTGATGATCAAAAGAAGTTACAAAAGTGTAAGATAGCTGTCAAAGATAATCCCGTTCTTTATTCTTATTGAGCAAGACAGGAGCTGCAGATATATCAGCTCTGCAGGATGCTCCAGCAGCTCTGAACTGCTGTTTAAGCCAAATGTCAGCCCATCCAAAGAGGTTGAGTTGGACTGATGGGATCTGACAGTTCATCTTCCCCTTTACTCTCAACAAAGCTCTTTGCCACACTGCCCTGATTTCAGTAAACTCCACGTATGGAGGATACATTTCCTTTTCACGGTTTCAAACATGAATATTATTATCAAAATATAAATGTTTCCATTAAAAAAATGAAACATGGGGAAACAAGACTAGAAGATTATAAAGAAGAAAACAAATATTTGTCACTAATAAAAAAAGGCAGAAGTCTGCAATCAATATTTTTGTTTTTTATTTGCGGAGAAAGAGTGCATGAAGTGATCTCATATAGCTCATGAAGGACACTGCTGAAGGATTGTTAAGAGAAGAGACATGAGAATGAGTTAAGTATTGGAAAATGTATCAGAGGTGAAGACTTCAGGACTTCAATCTATCAAGCTTATTAAAAGAAGGCTAAGCAGGGACTTGGTCATAGCATTTAAATACTTACATGGGGAACAAAGCCTTGATGATGGATCTATTTTTCTCACTTTCCGCACTGTAGATGTACTTATCCCAACTAAAAATGTGTTTGGCCAGGATCATTTATTTTATTTATTTATTCATTAGATTTATATGACACCCTGCCTCAAAAAGGCTCCGGTTGCCTTACAATAAAAGACAAAATAACTTACAAAAGCAGATAAAACATTAAATAAGATATATGAGGTCTACAACAAACACTCCATCCAAAGTATCCCACTCAGCCTTGCTTGCTAAATACGTGCCCAAGTAAAAATGTTTTGCAGTGTTTCCTGAAGATGTCCAGGCTCAGGCTCTGGCAGGCAACAAAGGGAGTTCCTGAGCAGGAAGCTACTACTGAAAACCTCCCACGCCTTTTCACCAGGCAAATTTAGCGCACAGATGAAACATGCAGAAGATTGCTCTCAACTGACCTTTGGGATCAAGGTCAAACGTGGAAGGAGACAGTCCCTTCGGTATATAGGGCCCAGACCACTTAGTACTAGTATTTAGATTTATATTCTGCCCCATCCAGACAAGCTCAGGGCAGCCCACAACAAAAGGCAAGCAACCGCCAAAACAAGAAACAACAGGCTGCTTAAAAGACACCCCAAAACTTTAAAACTCCACCCCATCTAGGGTCTATTTTACCTACTGATTTGATTGGATTTGAATTGATAACGGCTACATTTGCTAAGGAAGTGTGCAGCTGCATCTTCACTGGGAGGGTTTGCTTGTATAATACAGTACTAACAATGCAGACAAGGCTTGATTGTAGCAGTAGGGTTCTGAATACAAAATAGAAGTTTGGTTACTATACGCAGGTTGTGTTCTCTTGTTTTCGTTAATAATCCTCGGCTAGCAGGGAGGCATGCTGTGGATCAGCATTTGCTTATATGCTGTCACGGACCATAGTTAAACAACACATCTGGTTCTCTCCTTCAAATGATTCTGCCACCCCTGCCATAGATTCAGAGTAGACAAGATCTGAATTTTTATGTGAAAAATAAACAGCAAAGAAGAGATAAGTCATGAATGGTTTATTGACCATTCGCAGAAACACGGGTCAAAGAAGTTGAGAACCACTGGTGCAGACAATCCCCATGTGTTTTAAACATGGAAAAAGTGCCTATCTTTGGACATCCAGGTTGGTCAGTTTAGAAATCTTATTCACTAAACCAATATATACTTTTATTAATGTTATTGACAATGTGATATCCAACACTCAGGATGCTCATCCCTTGTTTCTGGGTTTTGTTTCATTTTTGCCTGCAACTTATGTTGTGCAAAGGAAAATGAATGAAGTCACTTACAGTCGGTTTCACTTTTGGAAACTGAACACTGCCACTCTTGGGTTGCCAAAGCTGAATTTTTACATGTTTAAAAAAAAACCCCAGCTACTTCCTTTTGCATCAAAGATCACAGAAAGGACATCTATCGGCTTCAGATTTCATAGGAGTGAGTTTTACTGAATTTAAATTCTGATTCAAAATTCAGTCATTAGTGTTTATTCATAAAGCAATTCATCTAATAATTTATACCTGATCATTTCCAAACCAAGTGACATTATGAAGACTTGATGAAACCATGATTGTTTTCCTGGCCTAGTTATTCACGTGCTTTCATCCTCCAATTTTTGGAGTGCTTTGGATAGCACATGCATATCAAATCTATCAGAGTTAGAAGCAGATCTCCCCCATCCTGGTCCTGTTTGCATGCAGAAAGACACTGCTACTGAAAGACCTAATGGACTGAAATACAGAAGGGCATCTGTGTGGGGTGGGGGTTGAGCTTGAATATTCTCTTTTGAGTTCAGCTTCCTCCTTTCATCCCACCCACCATCAGACACTTCCTGGCATCTCTTTGGAAGGCAGAGCAAGGCAGCTGCTTTTTTTCTTTTGCAACGGCTGCTCCTTCACTAATCGACTGAAGATGGGGGAAGGGTACATTACATCAGCAACAAATCCGGCCTTGCAAGTCTGGGATTTTCACGCATGAGTGGGGAATTTGGAGGTGAACTGCAAGAGGGGGAAAAAAAGTCCCTGATATCACTTCCATGTTAGAGTGGAGGTGACCGAGTCTGCTCCGTGCATTTCTTGTATAAACTTCTGTCTTTTCTTGTTCTTTCTGTACCTCTCATTCCCCTTTGTCTTCAGAGCCTCGGGAGACCTTGCTTAGTGCAGGCCAGTGACATCACTAGTGCCATGGAAATGCAAATCACTGCACAGTAATCTGAACTCCCGCTGCTCCCACAGTCTGCCTGCTTCCTCCACCTCTCTCAACTGTGCCCTGTGCTGGGAGTGTTAGGAGACAAAGCAATGGTAGCTATGTAGAAGAGAAAAAACAAACCCAGACTGCTCCCATGTTGAATTCCCTGCTGTCCCTTCCAGGCTGCTGAGGAACAAAGATTGCATTTACACTGAAATACTCCCTACCTCTGCTAATAGTGGTAGCCCCACCCATGAAAATACTTGAATGGGCAAAGCTCTAAAAGCTGCCAACATTTTAAAGCACAAAGTCAAATAAAGTAACAGCTCAAAGCTGGTCTATACGACATGGTAAACAATGCTGCAGAAACCTTGTCTACTCTAGAACGGCCCCCGCTGCTACTCTGCTAGAGCTGCAAGGGACCTTGGGCTAAAGGACAAGTAGGCTTGCACTGCAGCACCGGGTGCGGGCATTTGTATAAATACTGAAATACGTGTCAGCACTGAAAAAATGGCGGCGATGCGCTTTTGAACTAAAACACATTAAAGGTATTTTAGTTTAAAAACGCACTGCCAACATTTTCTGCGCGCCAATGTGCATTTCAGCACTTACACAACTGGATGCCATGCAGTGCAGTGTGTGTCAGCTTGCGTGCAAAGCAGGCTCCAAACCACCGGATCTCAGATGCATCGTGCAATGAAAAGGTATGTGTATAAATGCCTGCAGAGTGTGAAATATAGCTGCTGGATTCCAAATGCTCCTGCCTAGGGAGAGAGCCCTAGGGAGAGAGCTCCCTTCCTGCTACTACCTTGAAGGCCCTAAACACCATCCTCTCTCTCTGCGGGCTCCCAAAAGCCAGAAGCCCCAACATCGTGGAGCTTGCTAGAGGGATACGCCACACCAGCACACTGCAGGCCTCTGATTCCATCTCAAAACTGTTCCTGCCTTGGCATCTCCCTTTAACCAATCACCCTCCTATCCTCTACCCTAGAAACTTGCATCAGTGTAGTAACAGCAGTTATGATTTTTACTGGCATTCTATTCTGCAGAAAGTATGAATGCAGAAACATTTATATCAATGGTTCTCAACCTTTTTAGACTCAAGGCACCCCTGGAGAGACTCGAGGCATCCCTTGGAAAACGCTAGCTCTTAGAGCACTTTTACATGTGTTCCAGGGGTTGGGGACAGCACTTTCATTGAGAGTGACTCCAAGAGCTGCTCTAACTAAAGCACCACAGTGCCTCATGTATCAGCATCCCTGCACTTCAAAATGGCAGCGGGGACACTTGAACTAAAGCTTATTTGACAAGCTTTAATTAAAGCAGCCCCACCACTATTTTGAAGTGCAGGGATGCTGATGGATGAGATGTGGGAGGCTGCTGGAATGAAGTAATCAAGATTAATCAAGTCTGCTCTGATATGCTGTAATTAGTGCATCACAGCAGCCTCCGTGCTCATGTACAGGCACCCTTATTTGTTTTCACTCTTTTTTTTTACTACAGAAAAATAATAGAACAGTTTTTTTGTTCCAGAGAACTCAGAAAGACCATACCTATGGATTTATATTTGAAATTTCTGGGTTAATCTTGTGAACCATGTTTGCAAACCTAACAGTGTTAACTAACATCACATGGTGTCACACCACAACACCCTTGAAAGGATCTCAAGGCTCACCGGGCGTCACGTCATCCTGACTGCAAATCACTGATTTATACTGTCTTAAAAGTGCTTTACCAGGGTAACTTTTTTTGCTCAGGGAATGACATAAAGTATGCTAGCAAAAGCACACTTGTACCAGCATACACTTCATGTATGCTAGCAGTGTTTCCTGGACAGCTCTGGTGGCAAATTGTTTCTAATGAACAACTGATAAGTCAGGCCTACTCTATACTGTAGATTCCTGCTGTCTTATCTGTATTGTTCAAGGGGTGGGATTCTGTACTAAAAGACCTGAGCTAGTGAAAGTCCCTAGTGTAGACACACTTACAGGGTGCATCCCAATGAGCACGCACATGCAGTTTGCAGCACCTCAAAGCAGTATGAGGCACCACAAACTGAACATGGTGCACGTGCATCCATTCGCCATGCTGCTAATTTGCAGTGCGATGGGGTTTTTTTGACACCAGGAGATCCCAGCGTAAAAAGAAAAAGCCACTTAAAAAAGCGGTGCCACCAGGCAGGGAACCTGGCTGGCCAGAGCCACACTCTGGCGCTGGCCAAGCTCCAAGTGGCTGGCTCAGCACCAATGCTGTCCCAGGAGACTCCCAGCACCCCAGGCAAAGCTGCCCAGCGTTCCCTACTCCACCTGGGTCACTTTGCCACACATGTGCACTGCACTGGTGTGCCTGGGGACAAATAGCAACAGCACAAATATGTGCCACTGCTAATTGTCCCACAGGAAATACACATCCCCACTGGCCAAACTGCACTTTTACTGAGATATCTTTTCTCCCTGTGGGGATGCTCACATGGCATAACTTTGCCAGTACAGTATGCTGGCATTACTGCACCAGTCAGGTGCTCCAAGTGTAGGCTTACCATTGCTCTCTCCTCTTTAACCTTAGCTCTTCCCTATTCCTTCAAACCTCTGCTGCAAGTTCATTTGCCTCTGTAGGTACAGATTTTCCCTTTTCCATGGCTTCTATGATGGAGGAGAGTGGGAGACAAGGAGTCCAAATTCACAACCCAGAGTGCTGTGCGAAGGGAGAGAGAGCAGAGCCATGCAAACCCCCACCTTTGGTCCCCTAAAACTTCCTATCCTAAGCAGAGTGATAGATGGCTACTGGAAAAACTAGACATTGTAGCACCAATAGATCACGTAAACTGGTTGCTGGTTGGTACTGGAAGAAGTAAAGTTAAGAGACAGGGGAAACACCATGACCACTAAGGTGGTTTTCCTACTTGCAGGGGAAAACCACTTTCTTGGTAGGGGTAGTACCTTGACCAAGGCAAGGTATAATCTCCCACTTTCTCTTCCAGTAGGAAGATCTTGGCTATACTTCCATCTTACGGAAAAGGGAGACTCCTCCCTAGCTTGCTCCCATGCAGCTGAGGGCAAGCAAAGCTCAGGGGCATCCAAACCCCATGTCTCCAGAGTTGGGCCTGCATGTAGGATGCCCACCAAAGGATTTGGAAGCATCTGAAGCCCCAGGTTGGGGTGGAGGATGTTTGCCCGTAGGAGGGCCACATATGGATGACTCACAGATTTGAATGACTCAGATTTGGAATTGATTTGGCTTGGAACACAAAAATTTGTCCTTAAAAAAAGAAAAGAAAGGAAAGTTAAAGAGACATGTAACCTTGTGAATGCAAAGAAGGTCTTGCAGGAATGGCAGACTTGAGAAGGACAGAGATTGCTGGGCTCAGCTCTCCTACAAGGAAGTTCAGAAAACAAAACAAAAATCCGGTCAGGATGTTGTATTGTGTGTTCCCCGTCTGTGTGGATTGTCAGAGTAATAGCAAATCCTTTCCACCACTTCTCTTCTGAAATGGAAAATATGAGAGCAGGGTGAACTGAATCTCACAAAAAGGAAGGGAAGTCAAGTACAAGTAGTGTGGTCTATGAAGATCACTTTGGTTAATATGATTTTTCAATGATGGTTGAAATGGCATGACTCTGCAGATACAAAAAAGTCCCTTTGAAAAAGAAAGCTGTTCCCAAACTAAGAATAAGAATAGTTGCAGAGCCATCAAGTAGTTGAAACCAAGAAGCATTTTTGTTAGGTAAGAGTATATGTTCAACGTGGCAAGCCAAGCTACAGCAAAGCCTTAGGGATGATTTCTGTTCCAAAATTATGCTTTCATACTGCTCTGCCCAGCCACCCCCAAAGGCACCAGTCAATCAAATACTCAGTGATAAGACTGCTTGCACAGGAATTTCAGTAATTCCATGGGCAGAAACCAGGGCTTGAACTTCTCTGAGTCAGGCGTTTCCACCACAGAGAAAACCAAATCCACTACATTTGTAGTTAAAAGTCAAATGGGAGAAATGGGTTAAGCAAAAAGTGGGTTGAGAAAAATAAGTAAAACAAAGCTGAATCCCATTGAATCTAATAGGTGCAGACACAAACAACTGAAATATTCCCAAATGTCACTGACTGGTTCACAGTTGTTGTGGGATGGGGTGCGGACACATATAACTACTAAACCATTCCAAAATTTGTTATTATTTCTTTTAAGGAAAATGTTTTATGTATCGCATCAAATTAGCCAGATCAGGTCCAAATCTGTTTGAATCATCTAAGAACCACATGTGGCCCTGCTACCAGCAAGTATCTTCCACCCCAGCCTGGGGCTTCAGATACTTCCAAATCCTTTGGCAGGCATCCTACCTACAGGCCGAAGCCTAGAGGCTTGGGGTTTTGATTCCACCCAGTTTCGCTTGTAGGAGCAAGCTAGGGAGGAGTCTCCCATTTCCATAAAGTCACCATATAGATGAGATCCTTCCACTGGAAGCTGTCCAGTGGGAAGCTAACTATGAGGCTTTCATGGAGCCATTCTAAAATATTGCTGATTGGAAACAAGCTCACAGTTGTGGGACCAACCACCCAGCCTAGCAAGCACAAAAGTAGGCAAGTTGGGAGACAGTGCTTCCACTCATTCTAGGGGTCTTGGAGTGACTTGTGTCTAAGGGCGTTCTCACTTTTCTGCTTGCCCTTCTGTCCTAAACATAAGTTCAATAAACTCCAGTAACCTGCTATTGGTTGAAGTCTGCAACATACTGGCCCGACTTGGGCTGGCCAGGATAGGGAGCTCTTCGCTCTGTGCTTTGTGGCTTCTGGGGGCTGGAGGGACTGCAACTGAGCAAGGAGTGAGGACAGAGGTTGTTGCTAGGAAGAGAGCCTTTATTGAATGAGCAGTGCAAGGGAGCTCATTGGTAAAAAGGGAAAAAAAGAGGATAGTAGAAGTCTACCTGCAGACCAGAGCAGCCAGTTGCAAGGAGGGTGAGGAGTGATGCAATGTGGGATGTTTGAAAAACCAACCAGACCCATGTCATGCAACACAAGGTGTCTACGCATAATACTGAACTGGTTATAGTATTTGATTTCCAGGTACACTTTTGAACTGTTCCAGGGAGCTTTGAATCCATTTAACAGGCTTGTATGTCTCTCTGCTTCAGGTTTAAACTGAATTCGAACCACTCTGTGTAGGTGTGTCCATTCCTTAAGGGACTGAATGCAAATATGATTTGCAGATCACTTCAACAAGAGGTCATTAAAGGAGCTTTTTTTCTGTGTCCTTTCTGCCTAGTTTAACTTCTTGAGCCTCTTAACCATCCAAAGAAGCACCCCTGTGTTACATGAATGTATGTGTACTGGGCAGAAAGATCAGGGATTTTTCTTTCCATCATAAATTTTTTATCCCTAGTTAAAGCTGTTTCGATTTTTTGCTATTATATTAATAGATTTCATAGATTTCATAGACATCAGGGCTGGAAGGGACCTTGGGAGATCATCGAGTCCAGCCCCCTGCCCAAAGGGCAAGAAGTCAACTGGGGTCATAGGATCCCAGCAAGATAAGCATCCAATTTACTCTTGAAGGTATTCAATGTAGGTGCTTGAACGTAGGTGCTTTTTTCTGCAGAAATGTTTTTTCTGCAGGTAAAAATAAACCTATATAATTAGGTTTATTCTCTGGCTTGCAAACTCCAATATTCTCATTTTTATTAGAGCTCTTGATGTACTTCCCTATTGAAATACAGTATTGAACCCCATATGTGGACACAGTACCATGCTAGCCATGTTCTTATATAAAGCATGGCCCCAACAAGGCTGCTTACAGACTGTTACATTAGTATTAATTATTGTTACCTATTTCTATTCAGTAGAGTGCATACAACAATATATTTTGAATACTGAGTTCAAATACAGGAAATGATACATAAAAACGTAATAAGCAAGGCTGACAGGTTTATGTGAATGATCTATATTCAGCTTGATGTGCTATGGGTATGAGGAAAGATTTGCATTCAGTTCATTGACCTGCAGTTTGTACATGATTAGAGTTTCACAACTACTTTGTTGAAAACTTCTGCATTTTTCAAGGCAAATGGCTTTACATAGATGTATACCAGACTATGTATGTGTGTTTTCAGTAAATTAAAAATCGTAAACAATATACAGTATGTCTACTTATATTTTTTCTATAGTGTCCATTATCCAGATGTTGAAGTGACATGTTTATTTTCATGCAGAAAAGTCACAGTAGGTGAAATTTCACTATAACCTGAGTGGACCTATGTGATTATCAGTTGTCACTCTTCACCTCATTGGCATTGGGAGGGGCTTTCTTTACGCACTTTCTAGCAGTGGTTTGGGGATTGTTCCCTTTGGCAATAATAATTCCGTCCATTTTTACTCTACCTTGGGAACAGATACACCAAACACAGGGTGGGGTCAGTGTAATAAAAGCTTTCCTTCAAAGATTTCATAGATTTCTAGAGTTGGAAGGGACCTGTTAGATCATTGGGTCCAACCCCCTGCTCCAGACAGGAAAGAACACTGGGGTTACGTAACCCCAGATAGATTAAATGCTATCATTAAATGTTGTCTCTTCTCTGAATCCTCCAGTCACCTAGGCTTGATCCAATATCAGCTTAAACCAATAAAGACTCCTAAAAACCCATCCAATGGTCTGCAATGGGGGTAGGTTGAAGAAGTTTCTCAGTCTATAGAGTCTTATTGCGGGGGTCCTCTTTGACTTCACTGGGCTTTGGATGAGGTCTCAAGAGCAGAGAAGGAGGAGGTAAACGTTTTCTTGGCATGCTTGTATTTGGTAGGTAGACAATCCTGCACTCCAGTGGGACTGGCAGAATGGTTCCTGAGCATGGTAAAAGGTGACGGTGCTAACAGAGGAGTGACAAAGCTTCATCAAAGAAAGAATAAAAGAATATTGGGATGTGTTGATGGAAATGCGACTTGCTCAGCTCCAGTGTAAATGGGCATATTACATGGTGTTGCTTATGGTTTAAGTTGTGATTTTAAGCTAATTTGACTAAAGCTTTGACAAAGGCTGTGTGGGTGCTCTCATCTCAGTTTTGTGCAGGTCTTTTAAAAATAGGTTTAAATTCCATAAAAATAAGCCACTCTTAAGCCAAAGTACATGCCAACAGCAGTGATTCTCAACCAAGGTGCTGTGAGATCCTTTTAAAAGTGACACAGGGTGCCACACATTGTGTGGTGATTTAAGATCCACTCAATTTACATCCTGGTAGAGAGCTGCCCTACACCTCCAATTTTGGAAATAGGGAATAGAGGAATACCATTTGACTTTGAAACTGAATGAGTAAGGTTCGAAATATGTTTCTAGAGATCATGCTTCTACTCTGTTTATCTATTACTTGCAATTATTATGTTACTTGTTCAATTTCCATGTCTATTAAGAAAGAAAGTTCTCATAATTCCCCCGTCCTACTCCAGCGTGAGAACCTGGAACACCTATATCGTCTATTTCCCCCCTCTCATAAGTTCTACTTAACTCACCCCTTCATTTAAAAGTTTGATGGTAAGAGTATGTGGTGCTCCATAAAGAATATTTTATGTTGACAGTGGGAAGGACTGCTCAAGAATTTAAACTCCAGGGATCTGCCTGATTTAATTGAAATGCCTCAGGTGACATATTTACTTCCTCATGTAGGAGATTATTCCACAAACTAATAACCCTCATTATCAATGCCACTCTGTCAATTTGAGATAAAATGATTCAACTGGCACAATTCTTAACAGCACATAATTTTGTTACACTCCGTTTTGAGGACAAGGACAGGACCAATAATAAACAAAGTGTACTGGGTGCTCTGAATAAGTTTCCAATGAAATATTGTCCCTACTGTTATTTCCCCTAACACTGCAATTAATTTACTTGATTAGAAAAGAAAAAGAAACAAATTATTGGTCCTGTAACTGTGCTCTGAACAAATTATTAAACAATACTACAAGAGGCAAAGATTTGTGTGGGTAGTATACTTTATTGGATCAACTGTACAATTTGGATGGACATACAGCATTCTACAAACCTGTTCTACACACCAGAGTTTGCATTATCAGTGTTGCCAGGCCTCATGATTTTATTGCTAGTCTTATGACAGTCGGCTTGTTTTAAGGCCTTAGCTTCTAGAGTCATGTGATCACATAAAAAGCAGCTTTCATTTAAAGAAAAAAAAACAGTCGCTCACTTTTATGGGTGCACAGAAAAATATTAAAAATGTGACTTGGCTGTATCCTTAAAGCTCATGAAGCTGAAGTCAAAGAAAAAAGAATCACACACACATTATTTAAAAAAAAATCTAATGATGTTTAAGTAATCCTCCTGACAATTTGGATGCTGACTCGTGATGCTCTGAATGCTTGCATTTGTTAACATTGTTATTAGGCTGCTCTATTAAAAAAAATTATATTTTGCATTTTAGTCTTTTCAAGAATCATACATTACTTTGTTAATTAAGGTTCACAGCAGCATTATTATTTTAAATATATGGCATCTTTCATCAAGTAAAATCCCAAAGTGCTTTCTAAATGTAACAAACTGACAAATAGTTACTATTTTTGAAAATGAAGAGTATTATATAAATGTTTATTATTAATAATTCATTAACAATTACTACCAGAGACAGGAATCACTTCAATGTCATTGGAATTCATCCACCTCTGGAAACATAGTGCCAATATAGAATATTTTAGGACAGGAAGTGAAGGATACAATTTATGCAGAGTTCATTTCACTCACCACTGAAAAACAGACGTCTTTGGCATAACAGACAGTCCTATCTAACAATATATGTTAACCGTGCATGTCAAATTAGGAAAGGGAATTAAGACTTCTGTTAAGTCAGACTTTTAATTAATACTTAGATTATTTACATATTGGAGAACGCGAATGATGTGGTTCGTATGCATTATTTGTGGATGCTAAATTTTGTCTAACATCTCTCCCAGCTATACAGTTGGTCCAATAAAATATATTGCCAAAAAATCCTTGCCTCTCAACAATGTTTGGCATTTTTCCAGATAAAAAGGCGACAGCTTGTATCCCCAAGAACATGCAGATTTGAATTTTTTTTTTGATTGATGTGTATCCTTTTAATGGATTGGCAGCTTTAACGGTTGAAATGCACCAAAATGATGAAAACTGTTAAAAATATTTAAACCTGATGCTGCAAAAATTCATATGCATACTTACATTTAATTTAAAGTCACTGGGATTATGATATAATTCCAAGCAGAACCTTACATGTGCATAATATTAAACATGTATGCCTATTTTGGCAAGATTTGGGCCTTAGAAACAGACTTTTGACAAACAGAAACATTTCTATAAAGTATGGAAACATTCACTGAAAGCAAGGAAACAGACTTCAGCTGTCTTTGCAAACCAGGTATTGTAATGTTCCACTAGAAATTTCTTATTCATACTACTATTCATGATTGACAGAGATTAGGCACTATAAGTGAGATAAAAAATGACTAGTCCAGTTTCTCTGGGCAGTCCTAGCAGATAGTAAAAATGAAATGGCTCTTTAGGAGCCGCAATGTTTCTCATTCTGTGTTTGTTCAGTTTCTAGAACAACGTGGTGCTGATCTCCAGATGGAAGGGAGGTGCCTCTGGGCTGTTGGAATACAAAAATTAAAAATAAAAATATGTAGCTTCAGGGAGAAGAGAAAAGCTGCATCCATTCCACATTAGTTCATTATTTTGTGTCATCCTTAATAACGCAGAGGAGGATAATCGTAAGAGTATATTATTTTTAACCTCCCAGCATCCGTTTAAAGAAGGCTGTACATACCGTCTCCAAAAGAAACGTCAGCGCTGTGCTATCACCATCAGCAGCTTGGGAAATGGCTCTGGTGGCCGTGTGAAAGTTGGATCATTGCACAGGCCGCTCCCAAAGACAACGGCAACCTGTACCCAGCTGTGACAGCAAACACTTGGCGCTGGGGATGCTCTGGCAGGCCTCCGCGGTGCATGAAGGCATAAGACAGGGCCTCTAAGGTGTCAAGTAGGGGGCTCATAATATGGGCCACCCCACAATCTGGGGTGCGAAGCATGGCAGGACGTGGTGGCGGCACCATGGCATGAAGCCATGTGCGCGACACACTGTAGCACGTTGCATGCCATATTGTAGGGCATCCCAGCCTCAGCAGCCCATGGAAGGCGACACCAATTGGCTGAGCACAATTTCCCCTGCAGCACATCCCCCTGGAGACCCCACTCTGCCCAGCATGGCCCACAAAGGGGTGCGGCCCCTTTAAGATTGAGCTAGCCTAGACCTGCCGAGGCCACAGGCACCAGCTGCGCCTGCGCGGGAGGGAGGGGCGGGGGAGCGCCGCACCGCCGCGCATGCGCCCCGCGCCTGCGCACTCGCGCCCCGCGCTGGGCTTGTCGTTGCAGCTTTAAGAGGCTCGCGGCCTGGGAGGGTCGGAGCCCCCCCGCGCCCGCCGCGCCGCCCCCCACGCCCCCTCCCCGCAGGGCTCGGGCCGCCTCCCGCTTCGCCTCACCCCCTCCCTCAGGGGGGCGCGGGAGAGACCCCCCGCGGGGCGGCCGCTCTCGGGGGCCGCGGGGCCCAACATGGCGGAGGCCAAGAAGGAGGGACCCGGCGCCTGCGGCAGGGTGAGCGCGCGGGGCCGCGGGGGAGGGACGGGGTCAAAGGGGAGGGGGCGGGGCCTCCAGGGGGAGGGGTCGCGGTGCGTGGGAGGTGGTGGCCCCATTCATTCCTGGGGTGGGGGAGGGGCCGTGCCTGGGGGGGAGGGGCCGGCCCAGCTCCTCCCTCCCCCCCTGGGGGCCTGCCCCAGGTGGGTGCCCTGACCCTGGAGAGCACATGGGTCTGGAGGCCGCTGGCCCTGCACGGCTTTGAGGTCTTCGCAGGCCTCCTGAGTGTTGGTTCCTTTCGCTTCGGCCTGCAAAGGTTGGGTAGGAAATGGCTTGTGCAACCTGTCAGGTAATAAAACGCCTGTGGGTGTGGTTTCCTTTTCCAAGTATATCGTTTTCATGGATTTCGTTCGACCCCGCGAGAGCGTCGAGCCCAACCCCAGGGGCAGGAAGTCAGCTGGGTTCAGATCGCCCCCCGGCGGGATGAGCATCTGACCATTTCCCATACAGCCCTTTTCCTTGTGGTGGTTTGAATCGCCCATGTGCCTCTGAAGCCAGGCGTCGAGACGGCAGCCTCATCCGTCCTTAAGAAATGCAAAAAGCTAGAACTCTTTGGTTCCAAAATTTCACAGATTTCATAGATGTTAGGGCTGGAAGGGACCTCGCAAGATGATCGGATCCAGCCCCCGGTCAGCAGGGGTCAATGATCCCAGCAAGATAGGCATCCAAGTGGTTCTTAAAGGAACCCAGAGTAGAAAATTATACCTTTTATTAGACCAGCTGAGAAATTGCAAAAAAAATCTTTTTCTCCAAGCTTTCTTGCAAGAAAAAGCTTTCAAGCTTCCTGAAACTTTTTCTTGCAAGAAAGCATGCAGAAAAAGATTTTTTTTTTTTTTTCAATTTCTGAGTTGGACTAATCAAAGGTATCATTTTGGAACCAAGAGTTCTAGATTTTTTGCATTTCTTTTGTTTCAGACTAACACAGTTGCCACATACATCTCTGAATCATCTGTCCTTAGATAAAGCAGTGAGTGAATGCTGCTTCCTTGCTCACCTGGACACGTGCTCCTTCACAGTTTGATATGACGGTCTGTTGGGCACACTGGTTTACTCAGTCGTGAGGAAGCTTTAACAGAAATGCTCTACTGGCCGTATCCAGCCACACAATAAATTTGTGTGGGAGAGCAAGTTTTCAAAGCAGTACTCAGAATAAACTTGCTGCACATAGGTGTGTTTTCACTGCCCTTTTATAATGCCTGAATCATCACGTAATGATGAGTTTTGGTCAATGCTAACCTGGGTTTGAGCTTGTGATCTAGAGGTAGACTCCATGTCTATTACTGTTCCTCTGAACAGTCCAGTTCCTGTTCTACCAGAGGTGAAATTCATGATGATGTTCAAATTTGGGCTCTTGAATCAAGAAGTAGTCTGTATAAGACTTAATGTTTCTACATAGATAAGAAGATTAATTTAGCAAATTTTGTTGCAAGCAGCATGAAGCTGGTGATTATGTAGTTGTTGCTTGAGAGAACATTTGATTCTTCCAGTTTCAACTGGAAAAATGGTGTCTTTATTGCTAAACTGTTGTAGAGTCATGGAACAAAATATTGTAATAGCATTCTTTTAGGCCCCAATCCCTCAAACTTTTGTGTATGTATATAACTTAGATCAGTGTTGCCAACTCTCATGATTTTTGGTGTTGTTCTTAAAGTCTACGCTAAGTTTTTCCCATTTGCAAAGCATAGAGTTTAAGGACAATGCCAAAAATCATGAGAGTTGGCAATACTGTTCAGAGCAGCCCATCTGAATTTGATAGAACTTCTTGCTGAAGTGATGTTGCATATGTATGCAAGTGTTGCAGGATTCGAGTCTGAAACTGAGGAGGAGTTTAGTGGAAAGAGACTTGATAATACACGGATAAATTAGGAACTGCAGAGCAAAACTTCATTTCCATTTTCTTCAAATACCAGTAATATAACTCTTTTGTACACCTGATCCTTTTCTCAGGTACATCACACAGGGTGTGTTTTCTAAATATCTGGTTTTCTCATTAATTTCCAGTAATCAAACATGTTCTATTTAAATGAATAGATATCTGTGATACCCAAAAGAGGAAAATCATGATCCTTATTTTTCTGGAAGTCCTGTATAACCATGAGATTGTAGTTGCTAAAGTATAATGGAATAAAAGTTAAACTAACTCTTCTAAAAAACTTTTTAAAACAGTGCTTAGAATGAGGTTACAGTAAAACAGTATTCTTTCACATTCTTTCACTACATGTGTATAACTCCAATTGAAAACCATCAGTAAACAGTTACTGCTGCTCAATACTAACATGGATTTGAGGTTGTGATACAGCAGTGAAAGGCTCCACTATCTTTCCTCTGACCTGTGCATTGCCGTTCTGTGAGAGATTAGGTGTATGGTGAATTTTTTTCAAGTTCTGAGTTTAGAAGCAATTAGCATCATCTACAAAACTCTTTATTCCTAAATAGGAGAGAAGATTGATTTTATTAATTAGTTTCAAGCCACAAAACTCATATGAACACTTGAGCATCCAGAATTGGTCTGATCTTTAAAGTACCCTGCTAATGACCTTTTGCAAGAATTATTGCTCTAAACAGATATTTCTGTGCATGTTGAAACAGATTGCATTGCTAAATCAATTGATGAATTGATGCCACCTTTCAATTTGATTTCCAAAGAACTAAGGAAAGATGGAACCTTTGTTTTTTGTCATTGCAAGACATGACATAGAAACTCACATTCTGTTTAGTTTTTAATAATGTGCTGAAATTTCTACTGTAAAAATGACTGCAACAAAGACTATTAGTTTCCTGCCCCAAACCAAAGGCAATGTAAATAAATGTACTTATGATACTATTTTTGTATTTACCGATCCTAAGGGTTTAAACTGAAGACTGTGTCCTAATACACAAGTCTAATAAATCTTCTACTGTAATGTTGTTGTTGTTGTTGTTATTATGCAGGGTCTCAGATATGCGTGACACTGCCTTTTTATTTGTATGTAGTACCCCTTAAAGTTAGCTTACAGTTGGAACAGGGCATTTACCCGCTGAGGGTAATAGTCTGCCATCTGTCCTCCATGAGTGGTCCCAATGCAATAGATGGAGCTATTTGAGGAGTGAAGTACTACCCAGGGGGTGTATTTACACATGCAGTTAACGCGATGCAATCAGTTCTGGAGCACTTTGAGCCAGAGTACACTGCTAGGCGTATACACATGCGCCTGGAGCAGCAGCACTTTAAGCTGGGGCGGAGCAGCCCTGGGCTGGCAGTGGGGGGTCAGCTCCAGGTGGCAGCATCGGACTGTGCAGGGGCCGGCTGGGGCACAAGGGTAGAGAACCTGCAGAGCTGTGTGGCTAGCCAGCAGGCAGCCCCTGCACTTCAGTACCCTCGTGCCCCAGTAGCAAGCCCCTGTCACTGTCTACACTTACATTTCCCTGACACTACCATCTTACAGCAGTTGATTAGTTTATGGCACCCTAAAACCTGCGCACACATAGACAGTGATGCTTTACTGCGGAGCTAATTAGTCTATTCCACAGTAAAGCACACAGGGGATGCACCCAAGAGATTCAAGATGGAAAGTATTGGAACCTTGGAAATAAAATTGATGATGATAGACCTGAGGATCTTAGCCAAATAAGCCAAATGTTTTTCAAATATTTGTTAATGTTGGTAAGATTTTTATGCCATTGCAAGTTGAAGGAAATGTTCTTTCCTTTGGGACCTGTGATTACAGAAGCGCCCTTAGCGATAGAAAGCCATTGTAAACACAGCCTTCACCCTTTGTGAGTACATGCTTTTTATCACAATTTGCCTCAAACAGAATAACTTGATATCATCGCTTTTTTACAGTCGTCTGTCCTGTGTGAGGCTCTCACATTAAGGCCATTCTATACTGCTGCCGCAGCCTAAAAAGCTGCAAAGGGTTGAAGTAAATAATATTTTAACTTACTTTAAGGTCCCTTTATGTGACTAGAGATGTATAATGTAATGAGAGGCTTGCCTAACACTTTTTAAAATGGATCTGTTGTCATCTTTGCCATCTGTCTACCCTTTCCCCTCATTCTCTAGGCATGCCAGTTGACTTCAGCCTTTCACTAAATAAATCATGTAACTGATTCCATTTACTCAATTTTCTTGAAAGATTCCTGTCAATAGCTCCCTCCACCCATGTGGTTTCCATGTATCCATTTTGTAACAAGATCCAAGTGGCATAGAAAGAGCTGTTATAGCTAAGTCCTGTATCTGCTGATTAACATCTGTATTTCACAACCATCTTACACTTCTCATAGTAAGACTTCTTCATCTAAGGATGTTTCATCAAGGGTTGGTGGGATGTCAGCTGCTCTCACCTAGTGCTGTAGGCTGTTTTTCTGCTTTCCATTCTAGAATGAAAGCAGTGCCTTGTCTACTGATGTAAAAGGAAGACAGGGAAAAGGAACCACAGGGACACTTTATTTATGTCAGCTGTCCAAAGAGAAGAGAACAAGAAGATGTGCAAAAATCCATCTGGGGAAAAATACCTGAAAGAAAAGTAATCTGTGTGGTGGGGAACTATTCAGTAGGCTCTTTCAGGAATGCAGTAGGAAGTTTGAGATGATGGCAGATAAGTTCCTTGTATGGAAATGGATGCAGCAGCAGATAGTTTCTGCACTGTTAGAAGCTAATCCTGAGTTGAAGCAAAGGCCACATGAGAGCTAAGTCGGAGAAGAATGGGAAAGCTGATGCCTTAAGTTTATATTCAGTGGGCATGTTTACACATGCATTGGTGCGTTTTAGTTAATGTGCATTAAATCCTGTACCTGCATTGTAAGGGTGCCTGTACATGACCATGAAGGCTGCTCCAACGCATTGTATTTACAGTTCATTGGAGCAGACTGGATTAATTGAGTCTGCTGGACTCCTGCAGCTTCCTGCAGCCTCCTGCATCTCGTGCATCAGTGTCCCTGCACTTCAAAATGGTGGCGGGGGTGCTTGAACTAAAGCTTTAGTTCAAGCAGAAGCTTTAGTTCAAGCACCCCTGCTGCCATTTTGAAGTGCAGGGACCATGATAGATTGTACACTGCAACATTTTAATTACAGTGACTCTCCGAGCCATTCAAATTAAAGTGCCACCCCCCACACCACTGGAGCACATGTAAAAGTGCCCTGAGGTACTAGGAAAATGTGCATTAGCTTGTCTTAATGCATATTAGCTAAATAGCACAGTTTTTTAGTGACACCTTTAATGCACATTAAAATAGGTTAACACACATTAGACTACATGTGTAGCTATCTATGCCTAGTCTTTCAGAGAAAGGGAGACCAACATAAGCCAGTTGGGCTAAGTGTTGCTGTAGACCTCATGGTCTGGAGTACAAGATGACATTTATTTCCCCATCTTCTTTCCTTCAGAGTTGTCTCCTGGAAGTGCTACTTTCAAAAACTGCAAGTGGGGGAGGGAAAGCAATTGTGTATCTATGGTTAAATGCATATATATGTTTTTAGATATGAAGTAGTTGTTTTTTCAACACACACTACTTACTGCCATTCTTGAAAACCAATGGAAAATTAGTAGTATTGGTAATTGTGCCTGCTCTGCACTATGTTCATTTTTTAAGGCAATCCCAAGTGCGATATTTAATTTATCCATTTAAGATTGCTTGCTTTGGTCTTTAGGTTTATATATCAGAACTGTAGTACATCAGGTATAGAGAATATTTACAATTTTTGTTTGACATTATTCAGGAAAATCAAACTAATGCTTTGAATAATGCTAGGCCTCTCTGACCTCTGATAGTAAAACTGTCTTTAACTTGATAATACTTCACTGCAGGATAGTGTTTAGAAACTTGTATTATGCCAGGTGGCCTATAGAGGCATATGTAATTTGGAACATAGTTGCAGAGTGTAGGTAGGTAACACCTTTAAAATTTTCAGTGAAAAGTATCATTGAAAATTAAAAATATCAGTGTAATTAAATCGTTCTTAACAGTGGAATTAAATGTTTTGAAAAATATTAAATTGGTCATTATGCTTCAAAAACCAGAATTCAAGTTTTCTAACTGTTTTCATTTCTCCACTTGCTGTAGGAGAAATCTCTTAGTTGGGAACCAGGTTCAGCAAAACACTTAGGCCAGATATTCATAGTAGCCAAAGGGACCTAAGTGTCCAGATTAATTCTCTTAGGTTCCTTTCAAATTCATCTCTCTGATTGCTTTGCTGAATCTGGACCTTAGCGTATTCTTGCAGTGTCAGTTGGATGAGAAAAACATCATTTTGTTTGTAGTGGTAGTATAAGAGGATGGCAGACAAGGCATAAGAACCCATTTTGTCTGTCTAATTTGACAAAGGTAGTGGTTTTCTTTGTGTGCCAGTCCCCAGTGCAGTTGCTGAAATAACTTTGCCATATTATGTTGCCTAATGATAATGAATGATAAATCTAACATCAGAGAATTTGGGATGGATTATCTTTTGTACTGATCTGGCGGATAAAGGGGCCTGAAAGTGTGAATGAATAATATTTAAACCTTTTGCAGATTAACTTGACTGAGCAAAAATCTTCCTGCTGAAGGAGTTCCAGTTTCTTTTTTTTACATTAATATGATTGTATTTGTTTGTTTTGTTAACAGTTTTATACACTAGATTTTTCTTCTGATTCTTAAACTTTCAGTTTCAACAAAGTAATATATTTCTTCATTCAAAATGATGTTCTATGCTGAAAAATTAAGGTGTTATGAACGATCTTTTGGTTGATAATGAACTTTAACACGTGTTTGTATAATTTGATGCTGCCCTGTATAAGTTGTTTCAGCATTTTATGAAAAGTGAAGCTTTTTCCAGAGCAAGCAATGTAATATTATGTAGGAAATAATTGAAAGAAATCAATAGTGAAAACAAACAAAACCACAAACACATCATAGATTTCATAGACATCGGGGCTGAAAGGGACCTCACAAGATGTCCAAAATCGCAAAAAAAGCCTTTGACTTGGTCTCCCATGATGTCCTCATGGTAGAATTGAGGAACTGCGGCCTCAACAACTTTATGGTCCAGTGGCTGGGAACTGGCTCTGTGGTTGGACCCAGAGAATGATAGTCGATGGAACCAAGTTACCATGGCGCATGGTGACCAGTGGCATCCCCCAGGACTCTATACTATTTAATATATTCATATATGATCTAGTTTCAAGTGTCAGGAGTGGATTGGTTAAGTTCACAGACAACACCAAATTATGGGGAAGTGCAGTCAGAGGTTCTCAAACTGTGGTCCGTGGACTACCACTGGTCCGTGATCTCCATTAAGGTGGTCCACAGAAAGGTTGCAGAACAATAGAGAATATCTGTACTTGTAAGGTAAGACTAGTGATATTAAAATATGAGTTGTGTGCTTTGATTTGTAGAACAAATAAAGGTTCAAGTGGTCTGTCAAGACCCTCAGCAATTTTCAAGTGGTCCGCGGAAAAAAAAGGCTGAGTACCACTGCACTAGAGGATAGGCTAGCAATTCAGGCCGACCTGGACAGGCTCGCAAGGGGGGCGCGGATTGAAACCTGATGACATTCAACACAGAGAAATGCAAGGTGCTACAACCCAAGAGAAAAACCCCACATTATACTTACAAGCTCGGCACTAGCACCCCAACCGAAAGAAACTTGGGGGTCATGATTGACCTAAAGATGAACATGAGCCACCAATGCAGTGCTGCAGCCAGCAAAGCAAATAAAACTCTGGCTCACACCTACCGATGGATCGCAAGCAAAAACCAAGAAGTCATCCTCTCGCTTTATTCGGCCTTGATGAGGCCACACCTGGAGTACTGCATCCAATTCTGGGCTCTACACTTTAGAAAGGATGCGGAGAACCTTGAGATAGTCCAGAGGAGAGCCATGTGCGTGAGTAGAGGTCAAGAGAACTGGCCTTATGAGGAGAGGCTGAGGGACATGGGACTCTTCAGCCTGGAGAAGCAAAGGCTCAGGAGTGACTTGGTGGCAGCCTATAAGTATATAAGGGGGGTGCATCAGGAACTGGGAGAATGCAGGGCACCCCAAGGGAAGACAGGGTCTAATGGTTACAAACTGCTGGAAGACCATTTTAGACTGGACATAAGGAAAACATTTCTTTACCATCTGAGACTCCAGAGTTTGGAATGGACTCCCCCCAGAAGTGGTGCGAGCACTGACTCTGGATACCTTTAAGAAACTCTTGGATGCTTACCTTGCTGGGGTGATCTGACCCCAGCTGAGTTTCTGCCCCTTGTGCAAGGGGCTGGGCCCAATGAGCTTGCGAGGTCTCTTCCAGTGCTAATGTCTATGAAATCTATTAACCACAGAACAAACTTATTTTTAAACAGATTTGTATAAGCAACCTTTTAACCTCCATCTCTTCATATTAGTATTCAAAAGGCTCCCACATAGGAACATACTAATATCAGGTATATACAGTGAAATAAAAGTGGGAAAAATTATGTAGTTAGTGCATTGGTAGAAATAAAACAAGAACTGCTTTGGCAGGAATGGAAACAAAAAGTAACCCCTGAAATTAGCATTTGAGACAGATAAAACATATGGTACGTTTATAGTATTTTTTGCTTTCATATGTATTATATTCATAAACCACAAAGTGGAATCTGCAGTTGTGCTGCAGAGAAGCATGGGGACTGACCCAACGTGGCACAGACAGTCTGGGACATGAACCCCCGGTACCCTCATTGTCCCTCAAACCAAAATACCATGCCCTTTTACTAAACATATCCAATAATAGTAATATTAAAAAAATTAAAGACAGCTTCCTCTTAGTTTAGATTAGAAGATAATTTTGGAGAACCATGTTAGAAGGAAGTTCCTGGGCGACTTACAGTTCAAACTTTGCTGTGACCACCAATTGGGACCATCAATTTAAACATAATACTGTGATTTCTAACTTAAATCTAATGCTGTGACAAGGCAATATAAAGTTAGTTTTCCTGTTCAGTTAAAAAATGAAATCACATATATACATGTTCACATTATTTATTAAAAGTTAGCGTTATGTTAAGGTTTTATATTGAACATTGTTTTTAACCCAAGCTATACTTGTCTACTATTCTTTTTTGGAAAAATTTCAGTTCCCACTTCTGTGTTGTTTGCTTTCCTGCCTAATATAAATGTATTTTTCATGATTTGCCTTGAAAACATACATGCAAGCTTTAGAGGGCTATTGATATTGCAAACTATAACACACTAAGGAAGCCACGCTGGTGTCGTTCAGAATATGATTCTACCGCAGCATAGTTTTATATACATGTATGCACATGCACACGCACACACAGGTGTTGTTTTGATAAATATGTATAATCCTGAAAAATCCGAGTAAGGTTAAACTAGAAATCAGGTCTTGTTGCCTTTAATTGTAAGGGGCAGAGTTTTATTTTTACAAATAATTCATGCAGCCTGAGGGAATGGAAAGAGAATGGAGATCCTGCGTTCAAAGTTTTAAAACAAGAGTACTGAAAACAGAAATAAATAGAAAATTCTTCAGGCAGTCTCTGAGAGGAATATAGGCTATTACTATTTTTTGCAGAATTTTAGCAACTTGTTTTCTAAAATATCCATTCTGTTGACCAACTCGATATCTCTTTGTATGAGCAGTAGTGCAGCACAGACTTTCATACCACAGATGATGACAACACAGTGTGTTTCTGTATTGTTAATGACCCCTGAAATTGCTTCAGTTCTTCTCTTGGCCATAGAGAGGCATTTTTGGAGAGTGTCACAATATATGAAAAAGTTTCAGGCTTTGGTAGCAATCAGTTTGAATGCTGTCGTTGCAGCCACGTGCTGGAGGAGAAAATTGTAGACTTTTTGTCCCTGTAGGGTCTTCATATTAAAGTCAGCCAGTTTTATGGAGGCATCTTATACAGACTGTTCAGTTTGTATGCTACCATTTATTTATGTAGTCAGCAATTCAAAACTTTTCTATGAAACAAATGCCAGTGGTTTGCTGAGAGCTGTGCTAACATTTCTTGTTTTTACATGTATTCCATCTCTTTACAATGCAAAACGAAGAGACAGTGCACGTAAAAATAGTTGGAAGCAATTTGGGGTACTGAGCAAAGCTGTCTCTCCTAGGAACTGCTTCTTTATAGGAAGAGCGGAAATAGGAGCCAACCTGAGGAACAAGAGTGGAACTAAAGTTGTAGCTCTGCAGGAAAGAGTGTTCATGGCAGTGATAGCAAGGGAGGAGAAGACCACGCGTTTGGTCAGACCATGTGACAGAACAGGCAAAAGGAAACTGAATCAGGGAAGACAACTTGAAGAGCTAAAGTAGATGCCTTGATTACCTTTTTTCCATTAAAAAATGAAGAGTGTAGCCAAGACAGCTAAAATGTGTAAGCACTTATTTTCCAAGCCTGCAACTGTTCTGGTTTGCACTGGTCTGTTTTGAGCAGGGAGGAAATCTGCACACTTCCTACTGGTTGAAGATCTGGGCCCCGAATGTGGTCCTGCTAACATATGGACCATGTGAGAAAGTCAGAGAACCCCTGGTGTAGTTTTTCATCAACAGGAGGATGCTGCATTCATCTGTTCTTTTAATTTACGTACAACATCAAAGTGTAGGCATCTTGGGAGAGGGCAGACTAGAACCAAAACCAGAAGGAAACAAAAACAATATATCACAAGTCTGGTAATTAACTGGTACTCTCTTCATAACGTAAGTGTTGAGAAAATAATTGCTAGCATGGTTATCATGATCTCTTTGGGGAGACATTGAGCAAAGCAAGATCTGACTTCTCTTATATTCTGGTGTGCGGGTCCTCTGGTCTCAAACAGAGTACTGGTATTTGTTGTCCCAAGCATTGGCTAGCCGTATCTTGGGCGCAACTAGTCCATTTCACATTTTTTCCAATAACATGATTGAGGCATTGAGTAATCTCAACTCTCGTTGACTTAACGGGAGAGCAGAAGGTGTTCAGCATCTTACAGGGCATAATCATCTAAGTCGCAGGTGTCAAACTCATCCGGCAGTAACGTGGGTCTGGTCCTCAGGCTAAATAAGCAGTGTGGAGCTGGTCCACAGACTATATGGGCCCACAGACCAGCTTTGGGCACGGGATTCTGTATGATGCTGGGTCTGGCCCAGTCTGGCATAGGGGACTGATCCAGGCACACACTGCACACAGCGTGCCAGGTCCAGTGAGAGACCCTGGAGGCAGCACCATGGGCCAAATGATAGGGCTTCATGGACTAGATCCAGCCTTTGCCTTGTATCTTCGATATCCCTCGTCTAAGTTAACTCATTCATTTGTTCACGTGAACAGATCCTTCTATGCATACACTTGCAAATGGAAAATGCAACCATTCTAATGGGTTAATAAAATCATAGAAAGATATGGTTGGAAGGAACCTCAGGAGGTCACCTAGTCCAACCCCCTGTTCAAAGCAGGACCATCCCCATCTAGATCATCCTGGCCAAAGCTTTGTCAAACCGTGTGTAATCAAAGTAAAATACTAGGGTTAAATGAACATCTAGAGAGGGGTTTAACACACAACTAATACAAAAATTAATTTTTTTTACAAGCATTTCTGAAGTCCATGCAGCTAAACTTGCAGGCTTCAGATCAGTGTACCCTCTAGTGATGGTTTTGAGATCAACGGAAAACTGCTGCAGGGCACTTCCTTCCTATAGGGGGCCCAGCAAGAGGATTCTTCCTCTGTCGCATGTTTTTGTGGTGACTTGCTTGATGGGAATAGGGATCCCTTTTGCTTCTTAGCAAGTACAGGCTAAGCATATTGAATCATTTGTTAGACACTCAATAGTGCGTGTGTACATTTAGGTGGGGGAATCGTACTTGCTTGACTACATATTAGTTGGGGGCTGTCTCCAGCTGATACTTGGTTATATTGGGTGTTCTGCCACAACATAATGTAGATTAAGGCTTTATGTGAACTACGATACTTGGGAACTGAAAAAAAATTGCAGGGAAAAAATGAGGTGGAATGGAACAAAATGCACGTAAGCTGATCACTCCTTTTGTGCTTTGCAATGTACCATTCACAATTTAGAAGGTGTGAACTATCACGTTAGCGACTCACTCTTTAAACTATTACACATTCTGACGGTTTTAATACTTAAGATGTCCAGTACTCTTGCATAAAATAAAGCTTAATATTTCTTCAGCAACAAGATCAGGAGCAATACAAAATGAAAAAATGTCTGCCCTTCCAGTTTTTTTTGACCATGTATACAGCATTAATTGGATTTGCAGATGATCTCAATAGCCACGGCCCCAATTTAATTACAGGTAGCCTAAAATCTTGATTTAAAAAAAATGCCTGAGCCCAGGCTTGTGAAGGGATGAGAGGTTTTCGTTTGCACCATGTACAGTCAGGGCTTCTGCCTCTAAAATTAATGTACTTTTGCATCTTTTCCCAAAGTAAATGTACTAATTCTGTTTTATAGTATTAGAAAATAAGTTATTTAGCCAACTGGCAAACTAAGGAGATTTTCTCCAACAAACACGTGAAGAAATGTTGAGGCCTTGTTGCAGTTACCTACTGCTAATTCCCTATCACTAAATTTAATTTTCTTGCATTTTATCTGTTTTAAAAGAGGCTTGTATTGAACAACCTTTGAATGTAGTTGATATTTTAAAATGCAAGGGACAAAGTACCTTCAGAAATAATGCAGAAAGTACACCCACAGCAAGTGAATGGCAGAAATGAGACACCAGCTCAAGGCAGCTGAGGCTGCTAGGGGGCTCTGTAGGACTGAATTGCAGTCATCAGTGCACAACTCTGTGGCTCTCTTATTTGCAGATCTCTATGGCTCGTGTGACCTCTAGGGGTTCGCTTCCTGTTGAAGTGCTTCTTTTCCTGTAGCAGGTATTTGCAGCAGGCTGGCTCTTTGTTACCCTTTCCTCTCTTCACTATGTAGGTGCTTTGAAGGTATGAATCAATGGGTCTCTCTGTTATTCTGCAAAAGCAACCCTAGGAAGGACCCTTGATTAATGTTTGCTGTTTATGCTGCACAGGTTTCAAATCTAGGAGAGGCAGAGCAGTTGGCTGAGTGCCTAACATCTTCCAGCAAAGTCATGTGCCTGGGCTCAGGGAGCACTTCCTGACCCTTTTATACCCGAGTTCAAGAATGTTAATTAGATTTTGAACTACTTTTAAAAATCTACCTTCTATAAAAACTTTTAATGGGTTCCAAAGTTGCAGTATATGCTGTGGCATATGGGAACAGAGAAACTACAAGAGGTAGAAAATCAAGGTATCAATAGGTGTCTTTTTCTGTGTTTTGTTTTGTTTTGGGCGGGGACAGGGTTCCAGTTGAAGTTTTCTTAGCACTGTTCTTCATGTCGGGCCTTAAAGATTATTTGGGGAAAAGAAACCAAGAAAGAGATGAAGGTGTGAACCTGATGGTTATATTTCAAAATGTGTTTGACTTGCTGTTTTTGCAAAGTGACATTTCCAGTCTCAGAGTAGCATCATTCTTGAACTGCACGAAAATGATCTATGAATTAAATGTTTGGTTGTATGGATGTTGTTATACTGCTACAGTTTTGGATACCACTGCAATGGGGAGTTCAGGGTTAATTAGTACAAATCAGTGCTAAGCTCCAGTCAGTGCCCTTCTGCCACCTGTGCCAGGCAAATAAGGGGCAGGTGGTGAGCTTCCCTGTGTTTAGTAAATAATTTTGACAAATGTCAAAATTAAATAAAATACATTTGACACAGCAGTGTTTTTGTTTAGATGGAAAAAAATGAATAAATCCAAGCTGTATTTTCATTTTAATAAATCTGACAAATGTGTTAAACCTTTTATTTTGCTAGATGTTAGTACACTGTTATCATCTTCAGAAATTCTGTTTCCAGAAACACCTGGCCAAATTTATAATGTGTATACGTGTGCAGACCACTGTTCTGGTTACAATGTGGATATGCAAAGTATTGATTAATGTAGTCTCTTTGCTGCCTGGGCAAAATCATTAATTAATTCTGATTCTTCTAAAATATCTCAATTCTAAACAATAGTGGTATTTAAATTTTGTTAGTTTTAGAATCTGTTGGTCCTAGGCATAAATTCAAGTAATGCCTATTATATTAAGTGCATTTTTAAAAGTATCATGCTGTATATTAATAATAAAATAAATAGCCTCACTTTTAGAAAGTTATTTGGCTTGCAAAATAGTATAACAATTCTGCATATTGCTTTAATGTATTAAACTTGCTTTTGGAAATACACTTGGAATTTCAGTCATCTGATGTGCTCCCTCCTTATACAGTGTCAGAGTAGGTGCATCTACATATGCCTCTTTTAAGGGAGCTTAGCCTAAAATCACCATTTTTAGGGCACATTAAGGGCATGTGTCTACACATGTGCACTCTTAATGCACCTTAAAAATGGTGATTTAAAGCTATGCTAGCCTAAATTTGATACCTGCATAAAGCAGGTATCAAATTAGGCGCAAATAGCTAAGTCACATTAGCGCATGTGTAGACACTGCGTTAATGCGCATTAGCATGTCTGCACGTGCTAATGCGACTTAATTATTAAAGCCTAAATTTAATACATCTTAATGTGCATTAGTGCATCTACATGTAAACACACGCCTGAATCATTTTAATGTGCCTAAAGCAAAGGCGCATTAAGTTTAGGCGCACATAAACACTAAGTGTGTCTACGCATGTATTTACCTAGAATATGGTTAGTTGTCTGGAGGTAGCTGCTGTCAGTTATAATGAATATTCCTCATCAGAGAGTATGAGCGATAGATATGGGTCACTGATTTTCAGTGTGTAGGGTACCCCATGTTTCATGCAGTCCTGATATGAACACAAATTGCTTTTTGTAGAATGTCTTCAAGCTCCTAAGCAATAGGATCTGGGCTCTAAAGTAATACGCAGTATAAATGCAGCAACTCACATGTTCATAAGCTTTACGTATATTAAGTAATTTTCATAACAGCACCATGAAGTGCTGAATCCTTATAGTACATGGGGAAACTGAGGTACAGAGTTCAAGTTAACTTTAAGGTAGTATAAGTTACTGGCTGAGCAGTTAGAATTTGGGGATTACTGGGTACTCTAGACAAGACTCTTACTGCGCAGTAGCATCCCCAGCACAGACCATGACACAGCGCTCCTGCATGGTAGTAACGAGCTACTGCGCAATAAGTATCACCAGGCGGCTGTACCAAGACCCTACTGCACAGTCATTTGGTACTTGGTTATACAAGTACTAAATGACTGCACAGTAACAACAGCGCAGTGAGCGTCTCATGTAGACATGCCCACTGGACTCTAGTTTCATGCTTAGATCACTAGGACACATTACCTCTGCCAGAGGCTTGGTGGAATAAACTTTAAGCAAAGTAAAGTCAGTGTCAAAAAAGAAAAAGTGGTTTAATGCGAAGTAATTTGCATGAGAAAATTAGCTGCAATTGGAGCAGTAGATCTTAAAATAGAATTACTGTGTAATATTGTACTAGGAGAGCACATCTGATCATTGCTTTAACTATAGCACAGTATTCCTTCCAACATATACAAGATTGAGGGGAAAATAGGCTACCCATAGACGCACCCAAAGAGGTCTGTGATAACTTAGCATGAGAATATTAGTAAGTAGTACTTGTTATTCATCAAGTCTTGCATTAAGACCTGACTTAACTGTCATTAGGATTCTTAAAGTAAGGCTAAAATATGACCATAAAAACCCCGGTGCTTATTTAGTCTGACTTTGCAGCTTCTTTCCAACTCTGCTTTTGGGCACTGCAGGTGAGGCAGCTTTTTATAAGAAAAAAATTTCCTCCCTCCTGTTCTTACTTGCCGATTACACTTGCTGTGAGTAATTTCAGCATCATAATGATGCATCTATTTTGGCATAATATGGTAATTTCAAATCCTGCTATTTTAATTCCGTTCTGTTACTCAGTACAACAGCACTTTGTTTTTGGATTTTGACTTTTGCGTTTCTTGTGAGATGGTTATATCATCATTATCACAGTTTGTACTGGTTGCAAACCAGTTCTTGTGATTGATCACCTAACATGCTCTGAGCAAATTGCTCTCTGGTTATTTGTAATATTTGGATATGAAAAGAACCTCAAACTTTGAAGTCAGCCCTTTGTTCTGGTTACACACCTACAGGACTGTTTTAGTTAAAATAATCTGGAACACCTTCCCCCCACCATCCCCCAAGGATTTTGTACCACTGAGAGCAGTTGTTTGAGCGTGAACTTCCTAAGATTGCCCACAAACACCAGAAATCTTCTCCTGTTGCAGGCTACAGTAGGTAATCTGCAGACTTCTGGTTTTAAGACCTGATTAATACAAGGTGCTGAATATGCATAATCTTTATGGTTATCTTTGTAAATTGAACATACTCATTATGTCATAGGATTCTGCCTTTAGAGAGAATTAGGCAGTTTAATCTCAATTTTGGAAGATCACACATTTGCTGATCCTTTGTGGCGAAGAAAAAGATATTTCTCTATATCAATACATTCCTTTATAGCAGCCAGGGGTGGGGTCAGGGAGGGGAGAACAAACCCCCTTCTCTATAATCATGTGCAAACAAAATGGCCGACAAGGGGAAAGGGAGAATGTGGTGCTGTGCTACTTTCAATGAATCACAAGTTGAGAACATTTTATTTTATAGATACACAGGAAGAAATAGGCATCTCTTCAGGAAAGAGACTGAGTATAGCTGACTATCTACTCTGAACCTCACAAGATTTCCTGGTTTATTCCTTCAGTGTGCAGACAAAGTCCCCATTCAGATCACAGAAGTAGGAGCAGTGGTTTAGATAAGCTCTTGGAGTTGGGTTGTGTTAAGAACTAGAGCTGTCCTCCGAAATTGCAGGAATAGGGCACTGCCAGGATTTCTTTAGATGCTCAGTGAAAATTTGTTTTCTATGTGCAGCCATATTTTTTTAAACAGACAACAATCTTAGGATGCATAAAGAATGAGATGGAAAAATTACTTGTAATATTGTAATCCAGTGTTCAGTTTGGGTTACCTTGTCTCAAAAAAAAAATGACACAGAAGAAATTGCACTTAGATGTTGGACAATAGATCAAAGGCATGAAAAGATTTTCTTATGAGTAGCTATTAGGATTGTTTAGAGAGGTGTCAATTAAAAGCTAGCATTGTAAAAGTCTGGAAGGTGATATAGTATACAGAAAGTAAATTGGGGATTGAATTAATTATAGTGGGCCCATTCTAAACAGTCTTTAATGCAAGTATTTTAAGTCAGTTGAGGAAAAAGACCTTCCTTGTTTTATGTTGATGCCTAAAGCTCCAATTAACACCCATTGTGCAGGGTGCTGTACAAGTATTTATTATCCACAATCCATACTGAGTGAAGCATTTCTTTTAGTGTCTTTGTAGACCTTGACTCACAAGGTGTACAAAGTAAAGGAAGTACATTTTAACTGCCATTTATTTCCAAAAGACTTCAGTGACCAAAACATGGAAGTGTTTTCCAGTTTCGGCATTCTTCATGTAGCATTCATTATTATCTGTATGCCCTGTCAGGTCAGCCACAAAATAGCGTGGCATTTTGAGGTCCATAAAGAACTCATCCTTCACATTTGGCACATATCTGTGGCTGCTTCTTTATCTCAAATACTTTGATGATTCTGTGTACAGTAATGCTGGTTAAATTCTGTGGAGGGTGAGCAGTCATGGAGTGGAAGTAGCTGGATTCTTACACTTCAGCCTTCACGAACTATAGGACTTCCATGTATTATTGGCTGATAAAGGGTCTGGGACCAGGAGAGGCCTGGACAAGGATTGTGATGCAATGTAGAAACACCAGAGCCTGGCAGCTCTGCCACAACGCTGTCCAGGACCACTTGGTGAAGGCCATCCCTGCCGCAGCGGGGGAGAGCTCCATGAACTGCACCATCCTGGGCTGGAGAGCCAGATGCGCCCCAACATCGCCATCACAAATGAGGAGGCCAAGAAGATCATGATCATGGGTGTCACCATCCCCTTTTGAGAACTGGCACCGAGCTTTCACCATCACCTGGGCTTGCAAGTGGGAGAAATATGCCCCACTGGCCCACATACTGAGGGGCCGTGTCCATGACATGATAGTTGATGCGCTCATCATGAGAACGCTCAGAGCCTGGGACCCCAGCAATGAAAGTGCCCTGCATGCCTGCAGTATCTCCTGCCTCTACGCCAAGCTGATGTGCCACCTCATGGTGTCCAGCATCATCTGTTGGTCCTGTGACATCTACATCGAGCACATCACAGTCCATCGCCAGTATACCAACCCCACCAGACCGACTGCTACCGGACCCAGAAGTCCCATCAGGTGCAGAAGGGAACTGCCTGAATCCCCCTCTGCACCTGATGGTCTCCGAAAGGAATCTTCAACGATGGACCACTCCATTCCACCCGAAGAGGACCCCTGCGATAAGACTCTATAAGACCTGAGAAACTTTTTCAACCTACCCCCTCCACAATTAGACCATTGTATGGTCTCATGTGTATCTATCCTCTTTCTCTCTGTGTCACGACCCCTTCCCTCCCTTTCCCCATCCCTCAGTTGGGTAACTTTTGTATTTTCTGTAACCTAGTTGCATTCCCCTCCTCACCCCCATCCCTCTTACGTTAGTGCTCTCCCAAGGCAGAGATGGAGATAGGACTAGCTTCCCGGATTGGGGACAATAAGAAGTCCTTCTTCAAATACATAGGGGGTAAAAAGAGGGTCCCGGGTAATGTGGGGCCCCTGCAGGACACGATGGGCAACTTAGTCATCACGCCAGATGACAAAGCTAACATATTTAACGATTTCTTTGCCTCTGTCTTCCTAAGTAGGGACCAGTTCAGCCACCTCCCTGCTGGGCCCCCCTCGGGCCCTGGGAGAGACACGCCTGGGCCAGGGGTTAGCGAGGAGTTAGTTAGGGTACTTCTGGAGAGGCTGGACGTGTTCAAGTCCGCTGGTCCGGACGATCTTCACCCTAGGGTTCTACAGGAACTGGCCGAGGTCATTGCGGGACCCCTGGCGCGGCTCTATGAGCACTCGTGGTGCTCTGGTGAGGTGCCGGAGGACTGGAAGAGGGCCAATGTGGTCCCTATCTTCAAAAAGGGAAAAAAAGAGGACCCGGGAAATTACAGGCCAGTTAGTCTTACCTCAATCCCGGGTAAGCTCTTTGAAAAAATTATCCTGGCACACATCCAGGAGGGCCTTGCGGGGGAATGCATGCTCAGGGGCAACCAACATGGGTTCATCAGTGGCAGGTCTTGTCAGACCAACCTGGTGGCCTTTTACGATCAGGTCACCAAATCATTAGACGCAGGGGTTGCTGTGGATGTAGTCTTTCTGGACTTCCGGAAGGCTTTCGACACTGTCTCTCACCCTGTCCTCATCAAAAAGCTGGGAGACTGTGGTGTCGATGCCCACACGGTCAAATGGGTCGCCAGCTGGTTGGAGGGCCGCACCCAGAGGGTGGTAGTGGATGGGTTCTTCTCGACCTGGAAGGACGTGGGCAGTGGGGTTCCGCAGGGCTCGGTCCTCGGGCCCGCACTGTTCAACATCTTCATCAGTGACTTGGATGAGGGGGTAGAAAGCACCCTGTTCAAGTTTGCTGATGACACTAAGATGTGGGGGGATGTGGGTGCACTAGAAGGGTGCAATAGGCTACAAGCTGACCTTGACAGGTTGCAACGGTGGGCGGATGAGAATAGGATGGGGTTTAACACTGATAAGTGCAAGGTGTTGCACATGGGGAGGAAGAACCGGCACCACACTTACAGGTTGGGGAACTCCCCTCTTGCCAGCACGGAGACGGAAAAGGATCTTGGAGTCGTCATTGACTCCACGATGAACATGGGCCGGCAGTGTGGGGAGGCAGTCAAGAAGGCCAACCGTACCCTGTCGTGCATCCACAAATGCATCTCGAGCAGGTCCAGGGAGGTGATCCTCCCCCTCTATGCGGCACTGGTCAGGCCGCAGCTGGAGTACTGCGTCCAGTTCTGGGCGCCACACTTCAAGAGGGACGTGGACGATATGGAAAGAGTCCAGAGGAGGGCCACTCGTATGATCAGGGGTCAGCAGGGCAGGCCTTATGAGGAGAGGCTACGGGACCTGAACCTGTTTAGCCTCCACAAGAGAAGGTTAAGGGGGGACCTTGTGGCCTGCTACAAACTGGTCAGGGGGGATCAGCGGGTATTGGGGGAGTCCCTGTTTCCCCCGTGCGCTGCCAGGAGTGACCAGGAATAACGGTCACAAGCTGGCGGAGGGTAAGTTTAGATTAGATATTAGGAGGCGCTACTTCAGTCAGGGCGGCTAGGGCCTGGAACCGGCTTCCAGGGGAAGTGGTGCAGGCTCCTAGCCTGGGGATTTTTAAAAGGAAGTTAGATGAGCACCTTGCCGGGGTCATCTGACCCCGGTGCTCTTTCCTGCCAAGGCAGGGGGTCGGACTAGATGATCTACCTAGGTCCCTTCCGACTCTAGCTACTATGATACTATGATACTTGAGCACTCTTTATTTCCCTTCTGGCTTTGTCATCTTTTTGGTTCATGACTCATAACATTTACTAATAAAATTTAATGTTCTCCCAGAATTGCCTCTCAAAGAGCCCAAGAAGCACCTCAAAAGTTAATATAACTCAAAAAAATGTGAGAGATACCTCTTCTCTCCCACTGGAAACCTAAAATGTCCCACCAGTAAGGTCTCTCTGGTGCATTCATTATTTTCCTGAAGAACAAACCAACCTCCCAACATTGTAAAAGCCCAAAAGCTTGAAGAGCTGAAGAAGCGTAGTCTGTCTTTGTTCTCTCTTAACTTATACAAGAAAGAAGATATGATGTCCTGTCATCGGTCAGATGAGATATAAAATAATATGATATCACCTTGTCCTAGGAATAATCTGGGAGGGTTAACCATCCTGCAGCAATCATGCAGAAGCCCCATCTTGTGATGCAGTGGTCCCCAATCTTTGATAGCTCAGACTCTACCTACAGGACTGAGCAAGTAACATGAGGAAGGCAGCAACCTGCTTTGCCTTCCTGTCCAACCTGTGTTTTTTATTTTCAGTCTTTTCTGGCTGTGAGCTGTCACAGAATTTTGTGGGTAATGTCTCGGTGTACCGTGGTTGGGAACAGCAGTGATATGTAAACAGGCTTGGAAGTTCAATGAAAATATAAGATTTATTGCTTTCAATAAACTTCTGCAACTTTTCTTAATGTGGCGTAATAGTTGAAGAGCAGCTATGACCTTGCAGGAAAGCAGTGTCAAACTAGAGACATGGCAAAGGACAAATATTTAGAATGCCTTTAAAATAGCAAATGGGGCTTAAAAAGTATTATCGGCTGCTGACAGACATGTAAACCCGCTCCATCCCCCCACGTCACAAGAAGCAAAGCATTAGTTTGACCCAGCTCCACAGTGTCTCCATATATCATGTGCTTCAGCGGGGCTTTTTAGGGCTTTTCTCTAAAGCTGATTCAATCAGCCATTGGATAAATCACCAAAAAAGCCCTGCTGAAGCGCCTGATCTATAGAGTCATTGGGTGAGCCAGGTCAAACTAACATGAGATCTCTTCTGGACATTCACTGGGTTCGGCACAGGGTGAACCAAGTTTAAAGTAAAGCACTTTTTTTGGAGTTTTTTTTACGTCTGTAAGCAGCCATCTTTTTCACTGAAAAGAAAGGTGATGTTAGCAGAAGAAATAATTCTGTGGGGTGTTCTAGTTCAGGGGTGGGCAACCCCCAACATGTTTGCCAGAGTGTGGCATGTGAAGGCATTTTGCTCACGGCAGTTGGCAGGGAAGGGGCTTGGGATTGCGACAATGAGGATTGGGCCCCTCACAGCCCCCCAGTCCACCCAGAGGCATGTGTGCTTCTGCTGCCAGCAACAAGCTGGCCTGGGGCTCCACAGACCTCAGTGCAGAAGTTTGCAGCCTCCCAGCTGCCTGCCCCAGCCAGCCTGGGCTCTAGGTGGGCCCCTGCCGCCTGCAATGGAGCCTGGGCTGCTTGCAGCGGGTGGCAGGAAGGCTGCAAGCTGCTGCGCTGAGGTCTGCCGAGTCCCAGCCTGGCTTGTTGCTGGCAGTGGGTGCATGAGCGCAGACAGCAGGACAGAAGCCAGGGCTGTACTACCAACAAGCATGGGGCCCCTCACGGCTCCCCTGCCATCCATCCCTAGCATGCCAACATCTTACAAGTCGAGGTTGGGGTGTTTTTGGCACTCTGTCCAAAAATGTTGCCAACCCCTGTTCTAGTTGTTGGCACATTTGCTTTGAAAGTTTCTAAGGATGCTATCAGTTTTAACATCTATCAGGAAATGCTTAATGAAAACACATCTGGGAGAAAAAGAAGCATTGTCCCTTTCTCAGCTTTAGTGACATTGAGAGGCTTATAATTCTTTGAAACTAGAAATTAGTTTGTATTTCAGCCATACAGAAAAGGAAGGATCCTCTAGGCAGAATAACTAAAGTAGTTTTTGTAACTAGGCAGCCAATAAGATCAGTGGCAGTTCTGTGTGCTGATACCTCCCTATTCATATTGTGCCTGTCACTATGGTATTTCAATATGAAAAGAAAACTAATTTGGACCAGATTAGAATCCCCCATCTTTATTTGTTTAGAAATTCTTTCATGTGGAAATGGAAGTTTTGACCTTTTGTAACGTGAAGAGAGACCATATTAATTCTAAATCTCCATTGTATGCTTTTTCTATACCCTACAAAACAGTAAATAAGTGGAATTTTTTTTGTAACTTTGAATGTAGCCATGTTGCAGTTCATATTAATTGTAACTCACAAAATAAGGATCAATGAGGTGTTCAATAAGGACAAGTACAAAGTCCTGTACTTAGGGTGGAACAATCCCATGCTTCAGTACAGGCTGGGGGCTGGCTAGCTGGGCCGCAGCTTTGCAATAAACCGAATATGAGCCAGCAGTGTGCCCTTGTTGCCAAGAAGGCTAGCAGCATACTGGGCTGCATTGGTAGGAGCGTTGTCAGCAGGTCAAGGGAAGTGATTCTTTCCCTCTGTTCGGCACTGGTGAGGCCACATCTGGAGTACTGTGTCCATTTTAGGGCCCCACTATGGAAAGGATGTGGACCGATTGGAGAGTCCAGCAGAGAGCAACAAAAATGGCTAGGGGCACATGACTTATGAAGAGAGGCTGAGGGAACTAGGCTAATTTAGTCTGAAGAAGAGAAGACTGAGAGAGCATTTAATAGCAGTCTTCAGCTACCTGATGAGTGGTTCCCAAGAGCATGGAGCTGGACCGTTCTCAGTGGTGGCAAATGACAAAACAAGGAGCAACATTTACAGAAAGGGGGTTTAGGTTGGATATTAGGAAAAACTTTCTCACTAGGAGGGTGGTGAAGCACTGGAACAGGTTACCTAAAGAGGTGGTGGAATCTCCATCCTCAAGTTCTTTAAGACCCGGCTAGGCAAAGCCTTGGTTAAAATAATCTAGTTGGGGGTGGTGCTGCTTTGAGTAGGGGGTTGAACTCGATGGCCTCCTGAGGTCCCTTCCAACCCTAATTTTCTATGATTCTGAATTCAGCATTGAGGAGGGGAGTGCTAATTTGTTGTAGTGTACATTATTTTGGTCATATGGGATGTATTGTAATGATTGTAATGTTTGTTTCTTACAGTTCGAAGACAAATCTGATGCAGTTTTTGACCTTACAGAGAAATGTAAGCACTCCTTTAATTTAAATATACTTAAGAATGAGCTGAAGTTTAGTATTGGATGAATATTGCTTGTTAAACCCAAACCTGGTATTTTTGAAAATCCCAGTCTTTTTACCTCTTTCTAGGTGGTGATATCTTGGATGCAGAGATGTCTGAGGACACGGATCACAACCTAGCACCTGCCCTTGATGGCATATCCTATGGAATGCAGAATCGAGCAGGATCGGCAAACTCACTGCTGGATGAGGATGATTATTTTCTGAACTCTGGGGATCTTGCCGGGATTCCAGTTGTTGGGAGTGACAATGAGGACGATCCGAATTTCTCTCCAAAGGACGGTCTCCCTTCTGTGATTCACGCTGAAGATAGCTTGGGAGAGGGGAAAAGAGTTACAGAACATGAGTTGGACAGTGAAAAAGAAATTCAAATACAAAATGCAATCCAAAAGGACCTCGCTTCACCATTTGACCAAGGCCCTATTTTTAAGTCAATTCGGAAAGATTTTAGCATAACAAGAGATAATGGCAAGGAGACTTTTTCAACAAAGGAGAAAAACAGAGAAGGACCTTTTCAAGAACGGGAAAAACGTTTGGAAAAAATCCCTAAGGAGATGGATTCCAGATTGAAAAGCAGTTTCCATGATAAAACAGGTAACAGTTGGACCCACAGAAATAGCAATATAGGGTAACGGGAAAAAGAGAAATAGCTATAGCTCAGCATTAACACAAGTTATTAAATGCATTTTCTTTATGAGCGTAACATGTCCAGCTGAATGCAGGGAAAACATTTTACAAGGCCCAAAATCTAACAGTTTTTTTTTTTTAAAGCTAAAATTTTTAGAGAGGCCTAAAGGTATTTGATGTCTTACCTCCTTAAGTTCCTTTTGAAAACCACAACCTAAACCCCAGTTTGGTTGCTTCCCCCAAAAGGAAGTGAGTGTCATTTTAGACTTTCTTAATGTGATGTTCGAACAAGTTTTCTTTAGTCTGTGATTGAATAACTCTTTATACATCTACCTCCTCCTTGAGATTTGTTTTTAAAACACAAAGAGGATGAAGTTTAAATCAGTAAGTCTTCAGTGCGGTCAAGATTCTGCAAAACGCCTTTTTGAAAGTGTTTTATAGTTTGATCTATGCTTTATATTTAACAAAAAAAATACAACTATGTTGCAGAGATATTAAATGTGCAGTTTACTATAAAAAGAAAAACAAGTTTTTTGTAAGTAATGAATTGATTGATGCCTTTCACAGTTGATATGTGCATTTCGTAGTGGTATTGAAACTCATTGGTGCCTCCCAGAAGTGATGCAGGCAGCAGCTTAAAGACCCACTTGCTAGGACCAAAGAAACAGGAATTTGCTTCATGTAGCCCCTTTCCCCAGCCAGCATGGAAAAGCCAAGGTGTTGCCTTTGAATCTGTTCCCTAGCTAAGGAATCCTGAAAGATACCTGGTCCATTCACCTATTTCAAACTTGCCAGGCTCTAGAAGCCACAGCACAACATAGGATGCCATGCCAAACTTGATAAAAACTGGGCAACCTGAATTGAATATACAGTTTAACTCGGGAAATAGGAGAGGTAACTGTAGGGCTGGTCCAGGAATAAATTGTTCCTGACTATTGCTTATTGATGTTCTGCAAGGCGTAAAGCTCTCGTGTACCATTATGTATGCTTGGTCACACACTCGCAAATCCTTGTACCTTAATAAATATTTTGCAAGCAATGCTTTTATAAACTTAGGCTATATGTTAGGGTAAATGTTTATTTTTAGAATGTTGTAGGAGACCCAGTATATTTTAACATATGAAATGATTATTCTCAAAGTTCATTTTCCAGGATATTAGTAAGCTAGTACCTTTCAGGTGATGAAAATGCAAAAGGCAGAAAAGCAAGAAAAAGCTGGATGAATACCTCTGTTTTGGAATATCCACAGCCAGATATAAATATTAAGTCAGAAACATGGCAGGATCATCAGAATTCACTGGTTCACTTTGGGAGGCAGAGAACCACAGGGAAGGAAGTTTGCTTCAGTATTTTATGAACATTTCATTGAAATGGGGAATTAATTACCAAGTGGAATGCTGAAAACATTCAGTTCCCCTTAAGCACTCTCTCCTGACTTTCTGGGGGAGAAGAGGGAGCCATTTGGTTTAGTTGGTTTTAATACTTTAATACTAGGGAGGTTCTTAGGCATTGTAGAGATGGACATTGATATGAGACCCTTAAGAGACACCAAGCAGTTACTCCTCTAAAAACTGTATTAATTTACATTTAATGTAAATATTTTCCACAGTTACTAATCAAGTAGAAGAAACAATTCGGACACAGTTAGCACCACAAGCTCCAGAATCGAATTTCAGGGTAAGCTATGGCATCACGCTTCTTACTTCTGTGAGTCTAGCAACATATTTTGTGGAGTTTAAGATATAAACTTTTTTAAAGTGAATATTTTATAACAAATATGGTAGTGTTAGTGTGGTGTCGTAGCTGTGATGGTCCAGGAATTAAGAAGCAAAGATTTTGTAAGGTGACCAAATGCACAGTTGGGATAGAGTTTAGACAAGCTTTTGAATGAAAGACATTCTTCATCAGGTCTGAGGCATAAAAACTATGCTGTGCTGGCTTTTACTCCTCAGACGTGATGAAGAATATCTTATAATGAACATGCACTTTTTGTCTCCTTAGATAGTTTTACTACCTGGCAAATTCAAATGCTGATTATTTTAATCTTACTGATCCTGTCTCTGAATGAGTGATATCAGTAGAATAGTTGTATTTTGCTAATTTATTCTATGAAAGAAAGTACAGAATAAGTGAAATCTTGGGAGTTGACCATGGTGGGGTTGTGATTTCTCCCTATAATTTCTATGAGCCTACCACTTTAAAGTGGGTGTTGTATTGTTTACAAGGAGAAAGTGTTTTAGGGAAGGGAGGAAACAGCCATTTTAAAAAATGTAATTTAAACATTAGGTGTGTTTGTAATTCTTTTCCATACTCTTGTGTGTCAGGAGTCTAGCTACCTATTTTCTAGTAAGGAACCCATTGGACAAGAACTGGGGAATTCCTTTACACCAAGCATTAGAATTAAAGAAGAGCCTTTGGATGATGAATATGATAAAGCTATAGCAGCACCCCAGGGACTATTAGACAAAATTAAAGATGAACCAGATAACTCTGAGGTAAGTGTGCCTTTCTGTTTCATACTTTGGTTTTTATCCCAGAAACTGGGTAAGGATTAAATCCTGAACTTGAGTTGTTGGTTGAAACTTAACCTTGAGAAGCAATACAATTTAATAGAAAGGCTCTTTCTTTTACCACCAGCAAACCCAAACTAATTATTTTCCCCTCTCTCATGACACCATATTCTTGAAAATATCATGCTGTTTCAGTTAAGTAAAAAATTGCTGTGATATGTCATTTTTAACATGGTTTATTGTAACATTTACAGCCAGAATAGACGCTTTTAGTTCAGCCTATGACAGTATCATGTTTAAAAACCCTGAAGCAGCTGGAGCCGGCGTTTTGAGCAGGTGTGCCACAAATTAGCCCCGACCCTCCCCGAGTGTCAATTCAGGCTGCCCATGCCACTTCGGCATAAATGCCTCAGGTTGGCCACCCCTATTCTAAGTATAATTCATATTTTCCTGAAAAAAAATTGTAAATTGTTACAACTTTTATTTTGATCTTAATGGTTTTATTTCCAAGCATTAAGGGCTAAGAACAGTTTTTAAAAGAAATTTTTAAAAGCTCTTACTGATTTCAGTTTATAGTATGTGCTAGCAGGCTTTTCTGAATTAAGACCAGAATTCGTGGAATTTTTGGTGATTACAGAAGTAATGTGTAGTGGTTGTAAAATTTAAGAATCCCTGGTCTAATGGACTGAATACAGTGCTAAATGTCCACATCTTAAAAATTCCAATCTTTCTTTGTTACTGGTTCATTTTGTGATTCTAAGCAAATCATTTCTATTGACCTCAGTTGTACTATATATAATATGATTGATACTTGCCTCATAGGCTACTGTGGTAGTGTTTGTATAATGCTTTTGTGAACAAGAGACCTGTGTATGTATAATGTGCACTGTGATCACTTAATGTTGAGAAAACAAATATAGCACACTAGGGATCAAAATAATATTCTCTGGGGATGTCAACACGTTCATTAATGTGCTTTAGGTAGTGCACATTAAATCCTGTACCTTTTGGGTGCCTATACACGAGCGCGGAGGCTGCTCTGACAAGCTAAAATTCCAGTACGTCAGAGCAGACTCGATTAATCGGTTACCCAGGTTAAATAGGTGATTTAACCTGGTGGCTAAATTCGATTAATCAAGTCTGATGGAGCATGGCAGTTACTGTACCCCAGCCTCCTGCATCTCGTGTATCAGTATCCCTGTGCTTAAAAATGGCAGCAGGGGTGCTTGAACTAAAGTTCATTGAATGAGCTTTAGTTTAAGTGCCCTCCACCATGATTTTTAAGTACGGGGATGCTGAAACATGAGAGACAGCGGTGCTTTATTTAGAGCTGCTCTTGGAGCCACTCTGTTCAAAGCGCCGCACCCACGCCACCCCTGGAGAACATGTAAAAGAGCCTTCCATTGTGAGGTACTAGAAGAAGGCCCATTAGCTTATTTTAATCCACATTAACTAAAGAGCATGGTTTTTTGCGATGCTTTCATGCACATTAAAGCATATGTGTAGACATGCCCCCTGTCTAAGATGATATAAAAGTTAGGGCTTGCAGACACTGTCCATCTATCTCATGAGTTTGGTGCCTCTCTTCTGGCTCTGTTCTTGTTTTGATTTTTCTGTTTGATCTCCATGCCTTGTTGTATCTTCCTCTTCTTTTGTGTGTGCCTATTTTATTCTTCCTATCTGTTTCTTGTCTGAAAATACTTTAAAAGCTGCTCCCTGGTGCCTGTCAGTTCCAAGTGAACAACTGTGTCACACATGGATAAGTGTAAAGAAAAACTTGCTATATACTGATTAACACTGAGCAGATTATTTGTAGCAAATTGTTTAGGTTTTGCCACACTTCTTGTTTGTGTAATATCCATGTAACAGTTTTCATTTTGCCGCCCCCCCCCCCCCCAGTTTTTGTCTAAATGTTTTGTATTATTCCTGAATTTTGTTTACTCTCTGACATGCTGTTTGGTATCCATGATAACCCTAAACTGGATTTTTAACTCTGTGTCTCTTTTGGGACTCACTATAAAAGTATGTCATTAATTTGTATATTTAATAATGGACAGGTCCTTATTTTAGGCTGCATGAATATGGCAGAATGTAATGCAAGATGTCCTTTGCTTATCAAAAGTCATATTAATGCATGTCAGTGAAGACTTGGAAAATAAGAGGCACAAAATTTAAATTGTCAGACACACACATCCATTGGGTAAAACTTTACAGGTATCAACTTCATTTGTTACTGGAGGGTAATACGAAGTGTGATGAGGTATATTTAATTTTGCTATGTTCAATCTGGAATGTTTTTCCTGCAGTCTGAAATACAGAGCACTCTGGCACAAACTGTTTTTAAGGCTGAAACTTTCTAGCTTTCAGCTCAGATACATTGCAATGAATTTATGCTCTCTAAGGGCTTAATCTTGCACAATTGACATTAGGATGTGATCCAGTTCCTATCCTGAGGGTGGCTGCTGTAAACACTATAGTTTCAGTTGTTTTAAAAATTGCTTACAGTTGACTTGTAAAGTTTTAAGACTTGCAAACCATTACAGTTTTTATTACAGTAAAAAAGCACACACGTGAGAGAATATTAACACTTTTTTTTAAATAGCTGTTTGTGTGAATGACACACAAAAGCCTTAGTTTCCCCTTTTTAAATGTTGCGGTCCATCAGTACCAAACTGGACTAGTACCTCTGGGGGCTTTTGTGAGAATTCCAAAGAGAATTAATTTAATCATCTTAGCAAAGAAATTCTGCAATTTTCCCTCTTAACTCAGGAGAAATGCTGTGAAATTTTTAACATGTAGTCCATAGGTGTTAGTGTCCCCAAGCAATTGGGTAAATCTTGTCTGGCTTTGTGGGCTCCCTCCCTGTTAGAGAGAAATAAATGCAGTGTGTGTGTTTTGAAAATAGTTTGAAATTTCATATATCATGCATTTCACTTACATGTAACGAATGAATGCATGTATTGTTTAACCTGGGTAACACCATTGTGTTACCTATTGTTCACATTGTAACAAACCTAAGTTATCTGCCTGATAAGTTCATAAACTGCTCAGGGGTATAAGAATTCTTGGTCCCATCTTGTACTTTGTAACAATTTGTACCCTGCTCAAATATGTAAAGGACTTTGAACAGAATAGGTCCTATCAAATTTCAGGGTTGTCATCAGGACCATAAGGTGCTCTGAGAAACAAGTTATTGAACATTGTTTGCAAAAACTTAAGGTAAATGCATCCTCCAGGAAAGCATAAAGCCTCTTTGCAGTCCAAAAAATACAGTTGGGGAAAAGAGTGCAGTGGTTGCAATGGATAGTTTTGTGTTCAAAATGTTCAACTAAGTCTGTTTGTTCTTTCTTTCCCCCCCTTTTGCTTTTAGGAATATGGTCAGCAGCCAAAAACTCAGGAAGGGGAGCTGAAAATCAGCGCTGTATTTTCAGTCAGTGGCAGCCCTCTTGGTAAGGAACAGGAGAGACCAAACTTAGTTAAAATTGTACACATCTATTACATTCCACATTTGTTATTTCTAACTGCAGTAGAAATGAAGTCTGGTTTGATTTAGACACTTTGGAATATCTGTGGTTGGAGATTACAAAATTTTTTAGAATCAAGTACTTAATCTGATAGGGCAGATTTAATTTTAGCAATGGGTGAAACTTGCTGCCATGCAGAAGGCCAGCACAAGCCACATACATTTGCATAGCTTATGCAGTCCTGAAGTCTCACTTCAGGGAAGAAGTTAACTCAGTGCATTTTAGCTGGTAGTATATACTTTTTCTTGTTTTTCTAGCTCCACAGCTGACATCAGGTTTCCAGCCTGCTGTGGCATCCTCTGGTGTAAATAAAATGCTTCCTTCAGTTCCAACCACGGCCATTCGGGTTTCCTGTTCTGGCTGTAAAAAAATCCTCCAGAAGGGGCAAACGGCATACCAGAGGAAAGGCTCGACTCAGCTCTTCTGCTCCACACTGTGCCTCACTGGATATACTGTTCCAGCTTCTCGTCCACCAGCTTCTACCAAGAAAACCTGCTCAAGTTGCTCGAAGTAGGGCATCATTTTAGTTTCTTGCTCTATCCACTAATATTCAGACAAATGGCATCATATTTTTAAAGAAAATTTAGCTTGCTAATTGTCACTATCTTGTTCCCATAGTGCCCACTCACTTCCACTGATGAAAAATGTTTCTTTCTCTGTTGACTGAACTGCCTGCAAATGGTAGTGTGAGCTCACTTTCCTGTTGGTGGACAAGGACTGTATTATGCAGCTATATATGCTTTTAAACCTTTTCTGTCTACCATAGTTTTCTTGCATACAATACATTGGCAAAAACTGCTGGAAATTGGAGTGCACATTTTTGTGAGAAATACAGTAAGAGCAGTTTCTACTGCTTACCAGCAGAAAAATGAAAGTAAAATCTTCAGCCATCCACAGGAAACAGAACATGGAGCAGGCTTTACTCCCTAGCCACTTATACTTAACTGATACTTAGTTACTTACTGTAAGGAAATACCTTTTTTTTATTCTGCCTTTCAAAAAACAAGATGTATATAATAGTTGAGGGGGTGTTATATGTGAGAAAATATGGTATGCTTTTTAGACCTCTCACCCAGAAGTTCATACCTTTTTATTTGCATTAAAAATTAACTGCAATAAAAATGTATACCTGAAGACATACTGAGTTTCCCCCTCAGATAATGCAGTCTTACATAATCTTACTCATTTCACATTTAATGTGATTCTTTCATCTTAAAAAAATTACTTTGGCTTTAATAAGTTTGAAGTCACATTTTAGTAGTTGAATGTTTGGATCAGATTTCGTGAGATTGACTGAAAATTGAAGTATTCCAGTCTAGTCTTCACAAAGAGTATAAGCTCTCCATTCCACAAGACTTGGTTTTTCTATGACTAGAAAAGTCATTTCAGGGCACACCGTTAGCACTTTAGCACTATGTAATATTTGTTAATCTCTGCTAAACTGCAAAGCAATGGCATTATTGAACACAAAACATTTATTTTGACATGGGGCATAATAGGTCTCAAGTCTCATATGCTTGCTTCCTTGACCCAGTATGGAAAAATCAACCTTCCCTTATCTGCATAATTGGGAAAAAACCTCTCCTGGATAATAAGTAAGCCTCTGTTTTACAGTCCTGTTAAAATTTTGAGCCAGAATTTCTCTCCTGCTCTAGAACCAGTTTTAATTGTTATAAGCAGTGTTGTGACAAAAAACTATTTCCAAGCTAACCTAAGAGAGATTTTGGGAGTCACTGTTCAAACTACCATCAGTATTAATATACTGTAACTTGAGACAAATTAATAACCTCGCAACTGAATTGTGGCAGGATTTGCTTATCAAGGGGAATTCTTCATAGTTATGTTTTTAGTTAGGAAAGTCATTTTGCAAAACGAGTGCACCTTTGTTTTTAAATTACTTTCCAACTTCCAGCAACAGATTTGTTACCCTCAGATTTACAAGGTCGGCTTAACATAAAAAATAAATTGGCAATTTATTATTTTAAGTATTTGATGCATCACTGTAAAATTTCACATATGACTGTCCAGTTGTCTTATCTGCAATCTGCATTTATGGGTAAAGAATTAGTTCTCTGTAAGATACGTGGTGCTGTTTTAAACTTTTACTGCATGTATCCTTCCAACCAAAACGTTGAGATAAAAGATTGTTCCCTAGGAAACTTTAAGGCAATTTAGTCAAAATAGGTGCAGTGTGTACAGGAACAGATAGGAAGGGGAAGAAAAGAAAGGCTAGCAAGTAAATCCAGCAAGTAACTCTCTCAAGTAGAGCAGCAGAAGAGGACAATGGAGGAAGAATTGGAACAGTAGTGGTCAAGTCAACGTGGGGTGATGGAATTGCATTCTTTTTGTAGGTTTTTTCTTCCCCTCTGATCAGTATAGATCTTTTTAAAAGAACTCCTTCAAATTTTAATTCAGGTATCCTGCATTCTGAAATTTATCATGCATAGCTTATATCTCTCTTCGCTTACTGAATTTAAAAGCAGAATAACAATTTGTTTAGTTGTTACTTTATGTTAATTTATAAAGCATGTAACTTTGGATGATCTTTAAAGTAGTTACACACAAATCCATCCTTGAAAATAAGATTTTAAACCAGGAAGGCCATTTTGTTGTATTTTGCTGGGTTAGACACTCTTCAAATTATGGCTGAAAAAGACTGGTCTAGCTAAAGTAAGCCCACAAAGGTATGAAAGTCTTTCTTATCATAACACTTTTTCTCTTCCAGACAGGCTGAATAAAAACAATTAATGAATCTTTTATTTATATTAAGTACAAACTTGCCTTCTGAAAATTTAAACTTATATCAGCCTACATTGCACCCTAAACTTATTATACTCAAAATCATTTAAATAAAAAAATAAAGTTGATATTTGTCTTATTTTACCAGAATGTTAAAGAAAATTTATCCTCAGAGGTGGTGGAAGTCATGGGTTAAGTTCCTGAAAGTATAGCTGAAGTATAGAAATGCCTTCTTACAGGAGTAGCTTCTTCTGGAGGTACAAAGAGAGAATTTGTTCATTTTAGTTTAATTCAATTCAATGTCTAGTCTGTTGATAGTTAGCAGGCCAGTTGATTGGAAGTTGTAATACCAGGGCAATTCATTTTAAATCATAGATTGGAGGAAGCAAACAAAATATAGGAGACAGGTCTACTCTTAACATTTTTAGAATAAAGTGACCAGAAACAATGTTTAATGTACTAATTACATATTTATTAAAACAGTTAAGTGTCAGTGGAAAACAGGTTTTGCTGAACTGTTGCTGCTTTCTTACATGTAGCACTTTTTAAAGTACTTTTATATATCTAATATAAACAGTTTTTAATTTTTTATGCATTTTAATTTTATTCTAATCTGAATGCATCTTAACATGGATCACAAGTAAAATACTCATCTTCCTGTAAAATTAAGATGTTACCACTTTCTAATATAATATGTAAAAATTAAGAATCTGAATAAATGTATATTAAACTATCTAGTTGCTTAGGTAAGTATGTATAGATAAATTGTATCCTCCCTCACAGCAAAGAGAAATGTAAAACTTACTGGTTTGCAACTAAATACAGTGTTTTACACTATTTCAGAGATTACCAATCAATGAGAGTTGACCTTTCTTTTGGAAGATAACTAAAAACTATTGTTGCATTACCCCTCCCCCTGCCCTCCAAAAATGCCTGAAGTCATTCATGTAAATCAGCACAGAGAAAACTTCAGTTTAAATCAATTATCTTAGTTCTAAAGAATATGGTTTGTCTATGGGAGGCTGATATGAAGCTGAAATGTATTCTTTGTTTCCATTATTATAGAGACATTTTAAATCCAAAGGATGTAATCACTGCCCAGTTCGACAATACAAACTCCAGTAAGGATTTCTGCAGCCAGTCGTGTCTCTCCACATATGAACTGAAAAGAAAACCTGTTGTTACTATTCACACTAACAGCATTTCAACCAAGTGCAGCATGTGCCAGAAGAATGCAGTGGTAATTTATGTGCAGTCTTCTGCTTTTTTTATTTGAACTTCCTGCAAATCAGAACAGTTTAAATGCCTCTGACACCAAATTCTGTATTATTTGGGGGGTTTTTTTCAGATTAGACATGAAGTGAATTACCAGAACGTTGTACACAAGCTCTGCAGTGACGCCTGCTTCTCGAAGTTCCGTTCTGCTAATAATTTGACTATGAACTGCTGCGAGAACTGTGGGGGCTACTGTTATAGTGGCTCTGGCCAGTGCCACATGCTTCAAATAGAAGGCCAGTCAAAAAAGTTCTGTAGTTCAACATGTGTCACGGCATACAAACAGGTACTTTTTTGATACTTATGTCAGATATGCCATGGATTGAAAGCTATTTGAATTCATAAGGATAGATTTTCATTTATAAAGACTAGAGGTTGTTAATAGCAGGCTTCAGTTCTTCCTAGGTTTGCTTGGGATATTTGCCTTTATGCTGCTTGCATAAGGTGACCTAATACTTAAAGGGAGGTAGAAATGGTTTATTCTCATCTCTTCTACTGACCCTCTCTGGGCATGCCACTTGATTTCTCTTTGCCTCCATCTGTAAAATAGAGATGTTGCTTATCAACCTTAGTGATATTTTAACAGTAAATGTTAGTAGTGTTCTAGGCACTGACAGATACCCTACTGGATATGAGGAATTATGATTTGTGTTATAGCAGGCTTGAGACATCCTAGTGCCAAAACTGGGAATATTTAAACACACCTGCCTTAGCAGTAATGTGAGAGATCATTTGGATATAACCAAAATGCCTGAAGACAAAATTACAATGATAGAGAGGAATTTATACTCTAAATACTACTGTAATTTCTTGAGAAATCTTATTTCAGACAGACTGGCTTTCATTTTTATACACATATTCTCTATGAGGTGGGTTAATTTGCATATTAAAGTTCTAGATAAATGACCTATTTTATTCTTTCCACAGAAGTCAGCAAAAATTACTCCCTGTGCACTGTGCAAGTCCTTGAGATCTTCAGCTGAGATGATAGAGAGCACAAATAACTTAGGAAAAACTGAACTGTTTTGTTCAGTTAACTGCTTATCAGCATACAGAGTTAAAATGGTTACTTCTGCAGGTAACTTCCTTTGCCTTTTGTTTTATCTGCATAATTCCACCTAGTTGTTTATCTTGGTTGAAAGCAAGGTTTAAAAAATTGGCCAGTAAGATTGAACCAAAAGTAACATTCTGTTCCGGAGCATACACAATTGGAATGACTACAAATGTTAGATATTTGAATAACACTAATGTATTTCACCAAGAAAAACTAAAGCTTTTCACCAGCATTTCGTTTGCTACCGCTTCTGTCGTGTGTGTGTGTGTGCGCATGCACAAGCACTTATAAACTATTAAGCTTATAGCTCTAGAACGCACGTAACCCTATGTATGCACCTGGACAGCTATTGTTGTGGAGCGAGAGGTTGAACACTGGGCGGTGGACAACTTTCCCTGTCAGCTGAGCTAGAGCTGTGCTGGCCTTGTAGCTGGGACACTGCACCCCATGCCCTGCCAAGTCCTGCAGATCAGCTAATCAGTGGGGTTGACCAGCAAAACCCCTGGGTCCTGGACACTGCCACCCCATGTCTGATCCCCCAGTCTGAACTTGGAAGGGAGCAGCAGCGCTGAGTGCCCTGACCATTTACTTCTAAAAAGTCTACCAGGAAGCCAGCTACTCAGAGCAGGACACTGTGAAATACTGGGGCTACGTACAGAAGTTCAAAAAGCCCAAGGTCCAGTCTTCTCAGGTTTTTCTAAGCTGAGTAGCTTGAACCAGTAAGAGGCTGTGTTTGGGTGGTCAAGACAGGCAGTAGCCTGCACTGGCCCAGGCCAGGAGCCTGGGGACACTCACGCACACCACCTCTTCATGGTCAGCTGGCTAAGCCTGCTGACCCAAGCCTGATTGGCTGCTGGACACATGCTATTTCCCCCACCACCCTGCTGTCAGCCACAGGGAGAGGCAAGCCAGCAGAAAATCTCTCCCCAGCCCCTGCCCCTGAGAGGGTAGTAGGGACGGGGAACACGCTACCTGGCTCTGGCCCCCCCGCCTGGGATCTGCCTGGAATGAGGGAAAGACCCCAACTGGGGGCTTTTCACCCCCTGCAGCTTGGGTAACAGGGCTCTGATTGGCTCATCACTGCTTCCTCCCCACAGGAATGCACACAAGGAGCCTGGCACTGTCCATCCCAGCCAGGGTCTGCCCAGTGTGGGGGAAAGACCCTACTGAGGTTTTTGCTCCCCTGTAGCCCAGCTCAGCCCTGCCACCCCCCCAGCACCCCCACCTGTGAGAGGCAGGGGGGCAGAGAGGGGAATACACCCAGCTGGGGTCTGCCCAGGATGGGGTGGGGTGGTGAAAGCTCCTACCAGGGGTTTTTCATAACCCTGCAGGCCAGTGAGCCAGGTGGGGATGAGCTGCACCCCCTCCTGGGAAGGGGACGGGGCTGAGCTGATCCCAGGCGGGGTCACTGGGCTGTAGGGTTACAAAAAGCCCCTGGTGCGGCCTTTTACCAGCCCGTCTCAGGCAGACCCCAGCTGAAGGGGCTGGTGCCCTTGCCCCACATTGCCTCTCACAGTTGGGGGCCTGGGGCAGGGGTGGGGTGAGCCCATGGCAGTCAGGCTGCAGAGGTGCAAAAAGGCCCTAGTGAGGGCTTCTCTTCTGTGAGGGCTTCCCTCACATCAGGCAAACACCAGCTGGGGGGCCCAGTGCCTAGCTGGGCTGGTGTGTTAATGTGCCCCCCCCCCAGCCCCTGCCTCTCACAGGCAGGAGTTGGAGAGGGGACAGGGCTGAGCTGATCCCAGCCCAGTGAGCCAGGCTGCAGGGAGATGAAAAGCCCCCAGTGGGGGTTTCCCCCTCCTCCTCCTGCCCATGATGGGCAGACCATGACGGGAGAGTGGGGGGCGGTGACGAGCTGGGCCTGGTGGATTCCTCCCCTACTCCACCTCCACTCTTGGAGGTGGGGGGCTGGGGAGGAAGCTGGGCTGAGCTAATGCCAGCCCAATGAGCTGGGCTGCATGGGAGCAAAAAGACCCCAGTAGGGACATTCCCCTGTACCAGGCAGACCCCAGCTGTGGGGGCCAGGACCAGGACCAGGTTGGTGTGGTTCCCCACCCCTTCTGGCTGAGGGCTGGAGAGGAAATGGGGCTGAGACAGCCTTGCTCGCCTAGCTGCTCCAAGGGCAAAAAGCCCCCACTGCTGGGGCTTTCCTTTCCCTTATCCTGTACAGACTTGGGGCTAGGGAGGTCAGGGGTCCATTTCCTTGTTGTCCCCCCTCATTGCACCGGGCTGACAGGTAGTGCCTAGGAGCAGAGGCTTTAGTGCTTTAGCTCTGAGAGAGGGGCCAGCCCTGCTCCAGTAGAGCAGACAGCACAGCCCAGGGCTGCAAAGCATTCTGGGATACTGGGGGACTGTGACTTAACTTGAATTGAAAAGGGATATGGGACAGAAGTTCCATTAACTGGTTTGACCTAAATTAGTTAAGTCTGATAGTATGTCCAGCTAGGTTCATCTTAAACCAGTTTCAGCCATTTTGAAAGAGGTTTGCATGCCCTGAACTTCTGTTCTGTTGCAGGTTTAAACCAGTTTTGGATCACTTACACCGGTTTATGTATAATGTCTACCCCTAGTCTGGGAGTCCTAGGGTCTGTTACTGCATCACATAAATGTGCAGGCATTATGGGTGATGCTAGAAAACTTCCTAAAGCAGGGAAGTGGTTCTTCTTCCACCACAAATGCTAGCTCTTTGTGCCAGGAAAAAGGCATTTTTCCTCAGCAACATGTAACACACACCTGTCCATAATCTTTAGGTGAGGAGGACCTGGAACTCTAGACAGCCAGCATCCCTAGTGAATGCTGTAGCCACTGAGATATGGTGGTGGAGAACAGATGGGCACACAATGGCTTTTCCCTGTCCTGAGGCTGAGTGTGGTAGTCATGAGTTCTGCTCAACTCTTCTTTGTATCCAGAACTGCTATATGGCCTTAGGGGCGCACACATGAGCACCAGCTGCTACTATTTATGCTCAGTTGATGTGATTTATGTAGTTGCTATCCAGGTGCGTAAGACATGCACAGTAGACTACCAGCCTTTGTATAAGTGATTTGGGAGGGGACTGGTGTGATGAAAAAATGCCATGTAGACCAAATCTAGATGCCGAAATAGACTGAAGAGAACAGAATGCCACCCTGCATGTGACAGTGTTCGCTGGTCTTCATTTTTTAAACACAGGAGTTGTCTTCTCTCTGTCTAGATGTCTGTCAGTTTTGTGATTGTGGAAATTGTTGGTCTCCCTATCCTATCTGTATCCCAACTCAAGCAAATGTTTTGTTCTGGTACTAATGCTTGAATGATGGTGTCTGTTTCAATTAAGAGATTCGTAGCTAATTAACCATCTGCTCTTACTAGAGAATATACAGTATCACATTTTATGCAGACTGTTCTAGTACCACAGTATTAATAATTATATTTTTATGAAGTACGTATGTTTGGTGAAATGGTTAGATGTACTGATACCAGTAATCTGATGCTTGTCGCAGTTCATCTAGTTTCTTCCACACCATTCAAAAGTATTTTTTTATTTAAGCGGCAACTTCTGTGTTTCTTTTTTTGTTTTAAAGGGTGAATTTTAACATATTACAAATGCAGGGGTGGTCTCAGACCAGGAGTATTCCCCAAACTTGCATTTTAAGCTCAGAGCTGACACCTATTTCACTTGTGACCCTTAGGCAGTTACCTAGTTTCTCTGTCCCCCACTTGTTCTTCTTGTAAAATGGGCAAACGCTTGCTGACCTTTTTAAGAATGTTGTGAGGATTAAGTCGGTGTTCAACAAGCACAAAACATAATTATTACAGGGCTTATATCAGGATCCCATTAGTGCAGTCAGTCCACCCTTACTCTAGCTTTTTCTTCTATGGAAAATTGTTCCTTCTCTGTTACAAATCCGTCCTTTTATTCAGAAACCGTCCTGTGTTTTTGTATGTACAGAAAACAATATTTATAATGCTTTTTTCATCTTTATTCACTATTGCGTATTTCCCAATATTTTTTCAATCAGGTGTCCAAGTTCAGTGTAACAGCTGCAAAACTTCAGCAATCCCTCAGTATCACTTGGCTATGTCAGATGGGAGCATACGCAATTTTTGCAGTTACAGCTGCGTAGTAGCTTTTCAGGTACTGTGTCTAAACTTTTTTGCTAAGTTCAGTTAATAGAATAGCAAAATATTGACATAAATCAGAGAGATGGGTTTTCCTGTTGCAAAATGTGATTTCTTCCTCAATTGCTTATCCACAGAATTTGTTCAACAAGCCTGCAGGAATGAATTCCTCTGTGGTGCCCTTGTCTCAGGGTCAAATCATTGTAAGCATTCCCTCGGGGGCAACGGTATCGGCAGGTGGCACTACCTCGACTGTCTCCCCCAGCTCCATGAGCAGCTCAGCTGCAGCTGGTCTACAGAGGCTCGCTGCTCAGTCCCAGCAAGTTACTTTTGCCCGCACTGTTGTGAAACTCAAGTGTCAGCACTGTAACCGACTGTTTGCAACCAAACCTGAATTGCTTGACTACAAGGTAATAAAGGTTAGGGCTCTGCATAGGGATCTCTCTGGATAGGGAAAAACACACCATAACTTGGTACAAGAATCCAGTGGTAGTTGTCTGGTGTCTGGCTTTGGCAGGCTCTTGTGGGATTTTAAGTATAATTTTGATGTATGGCAGAACTGCCAACAAAATTGGCCCTGATTTGTTTCTTTGTTGGTTACTTCAGAGGAAAGGCCAAGGATTGACTAGCTGTCTAGGCAGCATTCCCTCTTGCACGTAGAAACAATACCTCCAGCTCAGGAACAAAACACGTTGGTAGATTCTTCTTCTGTGGAAACATTCTGCTGCTGTTGAAGTTATACTTGTTCTTAAAATAAATGGGGGGGTAACTGTCCAGTATTGTCAATTAGTGATTTTAAATAATTTTAAAAAAAAGAGAGAGAGAGACTGAAAACAAAGCAAAATTTGGACAGGTGTGTTCAAAGTTTGGTAACTGAATCATTTTTCTTCACTGTAGGGTAAAATGTTTCAGTTTTGTGGGAAGACCTGCTGTGATGAGTATAAGAAGAGAACCAGTGTAATGGCAATGTGTGAATACTGCAAAATTGAGAAAATTGTCAAAGAGACAGTGCGATTCTCAGGCATAGACAAGGCATTCTGTAGTGAAGGTAAGAAAAGGCAGGGCTGTGCATTAGGTAAATCAGACAGGAAAATGTATGCTATAAAATCAGAATAATAGAGGTGATGCTGAAAGAAATCTCATCTCTCAAATAGGGCTTTGTCCATGCTTTCTGTTAACTTGTTCATGTCAAGAGTATAGTCATGAATAAACTCAAGGAATTAGATGTTCAAAGACAGCTAAGTTTTAATAAAAAATAAATACATATTTTTTGTTCTTCCTTTGGTTTTTTTAGGTTGTAAACTGCTTTATAAACATGACTTGGCTAAACGCTGGGGAAACCACTGTAAAATGTGCAGTTACTGTTTACAGGCTTCCCCCAAACTGGTCCAGAATCACTTTGGTGGGAAGATGGAGGAGTTTTGCTCAGAAGAATGCATGTCTAAATTTACGGTTTTGTTTTATCAGGTAAGCTATGGCTATGCATCACTGTCCCTGAATCTAAATCTCATAGTTGGGGGGAAAAGTCTCTTAAGGCCAAGATATTTATGAGGTCTTTACCATGGAACTGTTTCCTCTAAAGATCTTATTTCACTGTGGAAGGTGTCTAAAAGAGCAAAATTCTGTAATATTCTGTAAGTTGACTTTTTGCCATAATTAGGTTATTTGATTCTTCAGTGCTGCTTGTTCAGTGTCCAGCTTGGGGAGACATACAACTCTGTATTTCTCTATCACTGTAAAATCCTGTCTGCTGTTTAAAGTAGCAGCTCCTCAGCTTTACAAGGGAGATTTCCAAAGATATAAAAAAGGGTGGAGGGTTAGGTGCCCAGCCTTTTGTATACGTGCTCCTACATCTTCTGAATGCCAGTTTTACACGTAAGAAGGCCTTACAGGAGAGCACGGTATGATGTTCTGATTTATTTGACTGTTTTGGGCTGGTGCCAACAAATTATGTATTCTTATATAAATTGATTTGTGGGGACTAACTGATTTATTCAGAGCTATATGGGAAGGGGATCACAAATATGTGCTCTCAGTTGTCCTTACATATGAGCGTTTAATTTTTTGCCCCCTCTGCTTTTTGTAGATGGCCAAGTGTGATGGTTGTAAGAGGCAAGGTAAACTCAGTGAGTCCATGAAATGGCAAGGGGAGATCAAACATTTTTGCAATCTGCTTTGTATTCTGATGTTCTGTAATCAGCAAACTGTGTCTGAACCCCCTCCCCAGAACAACACAGGTAAAATAGGATGTGAGTCATCTTGCCTTTTATTTGCATATTGGTGGTATAATCGTTTGGGAAAACCTCCTGCCAGTGAACTTTTCATTAGGATATTTAGTAACATCTATTGCAGAAGTGGTAGGTTCATAGCTTGCTCGCTATATAGGACAAACAGATTTAATAGAATTTTAGCTTTTTTTTAAAGGTAAGTTAGTAAACTTTCTGACTGAGAAGACAGTGTGTACTGCATATAATCCCAGCTGTTTGTCTTTCAAGCCTGTAGACATTCTGGCACTTTTAGAGCCATATTTCAACCTTATTGAGTATCCTTGTTAAATCTAAGCTGTAGATGCATACATACATATATTGCTGATTATTTTAGCCAGAGAAGTGGGAAGGAGGGTGGGAGCAAAGCCTATGAGAAGAGGAACTATGAGTGTCTAAGAATTAAATGCAGTTGTGATAAGCACAGAAAGTCACAAAGAAATAAAAGAGCAGAAATAACAGTGACCCTAAAGAAGGGTATACTATTCCACTGAACGGGTGCAACTTCAATGTTAAGGTACCTGACACACAGTACAGTATATCGACTACAAGTTTACAATATGCATTCTGACCAGATTCTACTTTGATCCTCCTGCAAGTCTCTCTTTGACATCAGTGGAAGCTTTGTCCCAGGCCAAGAGTATCATTTTGTTGTCTAATTGATTTATACAGTGCTTACAGGTCATAACTAAACACTGTCTGCATATGTGTGGCCGTTCAGTGTATCTACATGGAAAAGACATCGATTTGTACTAAAAGTTGAGAGTACAGAGGCAAATGAGCAGGGGATACACAGAACCTCTGAAAATCAGGCTCCAAGAATCTAGTATAATGACAGGGGCTGTTTAATAAAATGGAGGGCGTCTGAAAATTACTTTAGATTGTGGTAAAGATGTGGTGCTTACAAGCAGAAAAGACCTAACAGCTCTTGACTCTAGAAGGGCTTCGTAAGACAACTCTAAAATTAATTGTATGCCTTGCCTAGTTTCCACACCACATTAGGGGCCTTTTTTCAGTGGGTCCATAGCACTGCTGTAAATGTTGTGCTTTAAAAATATTGTGTTTTAACAATTCAGCTGCTGTCCTGTCTCAGCATCAGATGAAGCAAGCTGCTGCTTACAAAAGCATGTGCATCTCTGATGTTAGTCTGTAAGGTGCAAATCTACCCTACCATTTGACTGTTGTAAATTAAGATAATAGTAGAAACAAAGTCCTTTTCATGCTGGGATGATTTGCTTTGATGGACTCTCACTGACTGGGTCATAGCTACTATGATTTGGTTATGGCAGCTAAAGAAAGCATCTTTTTGATCAAAAATTAAGTACATTTTGATATCAACATAACCACACACTCCCTTAGAAAAGGTTTGTGGGCGTGGGTCTTTGTGCTTGTAGCAGGTCTAATAGATACATACATCTTGTTACTTCTAGTGCTGTTGCTTACACTGCTTTATTTTCTTCCATTCATTTCAACCAGCAAACCTTTCCACAGCACCAACAGCTGCAGCAGCCCCTCCTTCAGTAAGGAAGGATTCGACTCCTGTTATAGCAAATGTGGTGTCCCTTGCAAGTACCCCTGCTGCTCAGCCCACGGTTAACTCTAACAATGTATTACAAGGTAGGACAGCTAAATATGCAATTCCAGAGGCTTTACATCTTTTTCTTTTTTTTTTTTTTACCATGGACCTTTATTTTGCTTTCTCACCAACCTGAGATACAGCATTAAAGCCTGCTCTAGTTGAAGACAATAAGTCTCCATCTCCATTTCCCTGCATGTTGTGCCTGCCTTTGCAGCTGTGCAAAATGCTGCTAAATCAAGATGGCCAGGTTTTACATGCTTGTATCATAAGTGACTATGCAAAGTTTAAAAAAAAAAAAATCAACAAAGACTCAGGCTCAATGGGAATTTATTCTCTTGACCTTAGGCAGGCAAGGTTCTTTGGGTAGATGATATCTTTTATTAGACCAGAATATTTGGAAAAATTCTTCTTTGCAAGCTTTCAGGTACAAACACCCTTAGTCAGACTGAGGAAGCATCCTTAGACGCTTCCTCAGCTGAAGATGTCCTTAGACCAACACGGCTACAGCCTATTCTCTTGACTTTAACAGCTTAGGGTCCTCCCTGTTAAAAATACAGGAACTAATCTTACGTTGTTCTAATTGACAGGTGCAGTCCCTACTGTAACAGCAAAGATCATTGGAGATGTAAGTTTTACAAGAGAATCCCTCTCTGCTTTGCTCAGACAAGATCAAAAATACGCCAAATTATTAAAACATTGAGTATTTTGTATCTAGTTTTTTTGCAGCTTGTATCTGAACTGCCCTTTTCTGACAGTAATCAAGATGTAAAATGTGTGTCTTCACAGAAGTCTAGAAGTTTTATGCACACAAGTCTTTCTTCCTACATGTACTAGTAGACTGCTGATTTGCTGTTCTAAGCAGCATTTTGCTTTATGGGCACAAGTATAAATACATGCTTCCCCATAGTGGAGCTTGTATTGTAATCTGGTCATGCTATTAGAACAGATCACAGAGAGAAAAATATTCAGCCTTGTATGCAGAAAATTTAGGAGCATAATTAATCAGTCTGCTTTCAGCAGAACTGATTCTAAAAATTCCAGTGTTCTACTTTTTATATTTATTCCTTCTCAGTGACTTTGCATCAGTTTGCTCAGTTTACTGGATTTTTCTGACTGCCAGCACTGTGACTTTAATGTGGTAATTGCAAAACTAACTTGGTCTTCTTGGTTCTTAATTTTTGTTAGCAGTAGACTCCAAAATCAGAATTTAGGAAGCAATATTTTATGTATAGATTCACATGCCCTTTTTTTGTTTGTTCTCTGCATTGTTGACAAGAACAAAAGTATTGTATACTTAATTGTATAAGTTAGCTGAATTTAACCGGTTTCAGATGATGGATGTGAAGGCACTCAAAATGCAAAATGATGCCAAATTCTATTTTTGCAATAATTTTTGTAGCAAACACACTCCAATAATGAGTATTTTTTTTATTAATTTCTCATTTTTAAATGACATCTATAATTAACTTGTATTGCAAGAAGTTTCTTTTCATACAGCCTTAGCCAGTAATAACAGATACTCATCTTTTTCAATGTTCTTTTCTGTTTTAAAACCAGGCTAGTACACAGACAGATGCCCTGAAACTGCCACCATCACAACCTCCCAGACTTTTAAAAAACAAAGCATTGTTGTGTAAGCCTATCACACAGACCAAGGCCACCTCTTGCAAACCTCACACACAAAACAAGGAATGCCAGACAGGTAGGTATCAGATCATCACTTTATCAAAAAAAAAAAGCCTGTATTTCAGATGAATGAGAAATACAGTGTTTTTATGAACAGGGAATTTAATATTTTAAAAGATAGCAAAGTCTTGATTTCCATGCAAATTTCTTGAAGTAAATGTGAAATGCATCATAGAATTGGCTCCAACTAATCTTTAAAAGGGTGTTACCATAATTTTACTTTTATGGAAAGTGGTGCAGAACGGTTTAGCGCCATGTAAAAGTCTTGTGTCACACTGAGGTTAGAGCTCAGGTTCCCAGCCTAAGATCACACCCATTCTAATGATAAAGAACTTGGCTTTTCAAAGGTTCTGAACACGTTTAACTCCCAAAGATATTCAGGATGCCTGAAAACTGAGCCCTTAGGGACTTTGAATTGTATCTAGAATTCATCGCCATCATCCTAGAGCTAATATGCTGTTGTTTGAATATAGAGCCTTATGTACAAAACCTCTGTTTTAACCCGTCAGTGAATTATAGTTCTAATGATTCTTAATATCAACACTAAAATTTAACATGAAGATGCAAGCAACACGCTAGAGTAAGTACATAAAAAAGCTTGGAATACCAAAATCTAAGTTAGCCTCTAAACACAACTGTATTAGGTGCATAGGCAGTCACTGAATAATCCACTTTTTCTGCAAGTAGTTTTTCATAAACACGCTAATTTTTACAGATGAAAACACAAGCATGCATTTGTCTTTTGAACAGTGGTCTTAGAAGTTTTAAGGAATCCTTCTGAAACCAGCCAAATAAATAGGGAAGACTCTCTGATATCTTTTGGGACTTGGTGTTTTACTTTTGCCATACAAATGGGATGGAAGCTAGATAGTGAAGGTCAGGTCTAAATCGCAGTCCTCACATAAATATAGGTATACAATCCTGGCCTGTTTCACCTAGCTGTGTCTTATTACCTGATGGGTATTCCTCTGTTAAGAGCTGTGTGTTATCCATATATTTGTATGCATGCACTATGTTAAGAGTCACTGGGGTTAATGCACAAGGCTGTGCATGGGAAGTTAGCGACAAGAGGCACCACTAATGGAACTGGTAATTCTTTGTGGCCCACACTTGGATGTTACTGAATTGCCGTAGATTCACTCGTTTTTCAGAACCTAACCACTTTTTTTAAATTTATTTTTAATATAACAGAGGAAGAGGAAGTTCAACCCAAAATCGTTGTGGTGCCTGTTCCTGTACCTGTGTTTGTTCCGGTTCCCGTTCATCTCTTCACCCAGTATACGCCTTTTCCACTTGGGGTGCCGGTACCTGTAAGTTTCTCTTTAGCACATCTGAGAACTCATGGGTTATGTTTTGTGGCCGGCAGTTTTAAAGATTAGTCTCAACAGATCAAAGCATAATGTAGTTATGCTTGTTCTTCTTGCTATGGCTAGATAGATCCAGTAAGCAGTATTCAGGAAAAGAATGGTTGCAAAAAGTATAGCTGCGCTGACCTTGAGGTCATTTATTTCTACTAAGGTACCTTAATTCTGTACCTTTTATCCAGTGGTCCAGATCTAACCCTATCCTCAAAAGAATTGAGTTAGAGAACTAAATCTCTAGAATGTAGAATGAGTATCTCCTGTGTATAACATAATACCTGATTGGGTAACTTCTCCACTGTTTGCCCATGACTTCAAATTCCTTGTAACTCAAGTATCACAAGTAGATACCCCTTGTGCTACTTTCAGGGGGAAAAAAAAACATGGATTAATCCCATGCAAGAAACTTGGGTTCAATTTCAGATCCTAGTGTTTAGATCACAAGGTTATCAGAAGCTGGAGGTGCTGCAAAGGCAGCATGTTCAACCACTGAAGAAGCTCTTCTCTCATGTTTATGTCTATCCAACAGTGGAATGGAATCAGAGCTTGGGAGAAAATTGCAACTAATCCTTTATCACTTGAACAGTGTTGTGCATGATGAATAGTCTGAAACCTGAAATAATTATAAATGTTGGCAGCAAAGTGGAAAAGGGACACTCAGGAGTGTTTTGCAGAGGGGCAGCGAATTGTTCAATCTGCAGATGGGCTAAAAGGTTTTTAAAAAAGAGTAGGAGCAATAGAGAGGAAAATAGCTGGATCCTTTTTCTGCATTTTCTGTGACAAAAAATGCTTAATTTTCTGTGAAACACGACAGTGCTAAGAAATGTGTACTTTCCTGTGTGTCTGTTGTAGGTACCTGTTCCCATGCTTATCCCAACTACTCTTGATAATGCTGACAAGATCATTGAGACCATTCAGGACATCAAGGAGAAGATTCCCACCAATCCATTTGAGGCTGATCTCCTTCAGATGGCAGAAATGATTGCAGAAGATGAAGAAAAGGAAAAATCTCACTCTCATGGAGGTAGGTGATCAAATTTAAAAGGAAATGCAAATAAATAGGACACAGTGACACTGGCTTGTAGGCAGATGTCAACTCTGCCTGGACTGGACCCCATTGCCCTGCATTATGCTGTGATAAACCTTTCTATGCTGTCATCAGCATTTTATTTGCCTAGGGAAAGAGGCAGTCCATTTAAAAGTTGTCTTACTTTCTGAGTTAGAGAAAGCCAGCATGCCTTCTTGAGAGTTTAAGCACATAAGCAGTATAAGAATAATTTTCCTTCTATGCTGCGTAGTCTTTCTTTTTGTTTTCCATTCTAAGGTGATGTTTTTCATGTAAAGTTCATTCAGTAGTACTACTTAATTCCTTGTCTCAGGTCCTGATCTCCCCACAAGCCAGCTCTTGTTGTTCTACAGAAGTTTATAGCCCAGAACCTAGCTGAGCTGTGCTTGGCACAGAACCTGAGTAGATGACAATGGCCAGCCACCATTTTATACTTCTGTGATCTTGAGGGCAGCATTCAGCTGAGATAACTTAGATTTGTAGTAACAACTGCCTGTGAATGCTGAGCTGCTACCCCAGAGCTTTGTGTATTTGATGAAGAAGGATCTGGTAGCAGTAACTTAGAGCTCTTCAACCTAAGGGCTTCTCAGCTGGACGGAGCAGAGATAAGACCCATGTTAGGAAAGGAATAGACTGAAAAAAATGAAACAGAAGTTCCATTTGTCTGCAAAAGATCCCCCAAAAATAGCGAATCCTGAGGAATAGAGGGAAATAAATATGTATGAATAATTCTGAATCGTGAGATGTTGTCCAGAGCCCTGGTAAAGATATATTAGTAGAACTGTTTGGGAGGGAGATGCGGGGGGCTGAGAATCTGCACTAGCATGGCGCAAGATAGAGCTGTCCTTAAACCTTTTAGAACAGTTTTTTATGAGCTAAGAAGTGCTGCATTTTAGACTGCTGTTTGAAATAACGCAAAGCAAGCTACTCACTATCCACTGCAGAAATCCCTCTGTATAATATTTTTTGTCTCTTTTCCATCTTCCTTCTCTCCACAAGGCTCTCAAACATCTGAGCATGAGCTGTTCCTGGACCCCAAGTTATTTGAGAAAGGTTAGTATTTCATTACTAAATTGGACTTTGATGTCACGGTACCTTTTCTTTCAAACTTGCTGATCTTTGTCCTTCTTTTCCTTTGGTGTGTTACCTATGTGATTCTTTCAACCACAGACCAAGGCAGCACTTACAGTGGGGATCTAGAATCAGAAGCAGTCTCAACTCCACACAGCTGGGAGGATGAGTTGAATCACTATGCCTTACGATCGAATGCCATGCAGGATCCAGACCCTGAGCTTAGGCAGTTCTCCAAAGGGGATATGGAACAGGACCTGGAGGCAGACTTCCCATCAGGTTTGTGTAACGTGGAAAAAAAGAGCTGTCATAAATATGTGCATGGGTTTCTGAATAAGCACTGTACTACTTTTCATTATCTTTACTGCAGTCAATTAATTTGCTTAAAAAGGCGTATATTTCCATTCAACACAAACATATGTTAAAGCTGCAATATGTCTGCTCTATTAAAGATACCCCATCTTTATAAAATAGAACACACTTTTGCTGTCCTTCAAAGTAAACCTCCTTAGATGATTTAGGAAGAAATAGCAGTTACTCTTCTTTGACTCTTTTAAATTTGTTATTTTGTGTCCTGCCATGACATGGTTTTTTATTGGACAAAAGAAAGAAGTCTCTTAAAAGCAAAAACTTGTTTAGTTTCTGGGGGGTTTTTCTTCCCCTTAGAATTCGCTGTGTCCCTTGTATGGGACTTCCTCCATGTCCTCTGCCTGAGCTTCCTCAGCTTATTTATTGAAAGGGACTTCAGCACAGTGTCATGTAATATGAATATCTACATGTGGAAATGCTAATTTTAAGATCTCTAATAATGTCTCAAACTGTCATTTCTAGATGGGCCTGTTTAAATCATATAAATTAAACTTATGATGATGTTGATTTGACTTTAGACTCATTTGACCCTCTCAGTAAAGGACTGGGTCTCCACTCACGTTCGCGAGCAAGGCGAAGGCATAGAGATGGCTTTCCACAGCCAAAAAGACGGGTAAGAAAGTATCCTTGCAATATATAAATTCAGTGCATCTACAGTGCTAATGTTGCATATGTATTTTCTTGTCATGACTTTGCTCAGACATGAAAAAGAGTTTGGTGTTGAAAATGTTTACCTTCGCTGCATTTGTTTCACTCTTCTATTATACAAAATAATGTACCATTTTGGCTAGGGGGAATCCATTTTCTTTTTTATGTGGGTGACATTTAAACAGTACTTAACATTTAAAAGCAACTCTTTTTCAGCCATTAGGTTATATTCTGTTTTGTATGTTACACGTTAAAAAAAAAAAAAAATCCTTTGTGCATATGAATCATGGGGAGTGTGGATTTGGAAGCACAGAGAACTGGGTTTTCTTTGTCTCTGCCATTGACTTGCTGCATATACAGAACTTTTCTGTTTTTTAATATCCCTACTTATAAAATGAGAATAATATTTGTGTGCTCTTGGTAAAGCTTTTCTGATACTTTCAAACAGCTGCTTTTTTTATGAACACAAGCTTTTAAGAGTACAAGTTTGTCAAAGTGCAGTGTGCGTTTCCAGGGATGTCAGAGCAAAGAGTGTCCCTTGCTGAACCTATGTTTTTTGGATTTCTTGCAGGGAAGGAAGAAGTCTATAGTTTCTGTGGAGCCCCGAAATCTTATGCAGGGTTCATATCCAGGCTGCTCTGTTTCTGGGATGACCCTGAAGTACATGTACGGGGTAAATGCCTGGAAGAATTGGGTCCAATGGAAAAATTCACAGGAGGAACAAGGGGACCTAAAATTTGCAGGTAAATTTGACTCCATTGTTTCAACACGGAAAAAATAGTTGGGGGGTGCTATTCTGATATACTTTTTGAGATGGATGTGCAACAAGCCTCAAACAACACACAAGCTCCCATGAGTGCAGTAAAGATCTTGGGAAACATTTCTTAATTTTAGATGCTCCTCATTCCTGAAAAGCGAACCTGTATGTTAATTTTAATGTTGTCACCTGTCAAAAAAAAGACTCAGACTGACATCTGAGATTTGAACATTTTAAACAGTGCAAGCTTTAAGTACCTGAAGGTGTTTATTTTTATGCAGTAGTACTTGAGTTAAAGCACAGATATATTTATTCAGCTGCAGTGCTCTGGTTCAGCTGCATACTGATCCTTCTGTTTTGGTGCCATCTTTTTTTTTTTTAGTAGTTAGTTCTTAGCACCGTTCCACTTCGACTTCCATTTCAATGGAACAGTGTTTCGTGTAGAGTTTCATTTCGAAAGCGCTGTTTCAACGCTGTTTTGACATTTTGCCTGTAGGCTATAAGGGGAAAGCACAAAACTGCCTATAACTTTGTCATTTCTTACCTGATTTGGATGAAGCTTGCAGGGTTGGTAGCCCTTTATGTGGGCGTGAAGGCTGCCAAGTTTCAAGGAGATAGATGCAGAAGTTTCTGGAAAAGTGCACCTCAAGGTGTTGACAAGCAGGAGCAGCCTCTTGTAATTTGGCAGGCAGATCAGGGGCCTGCACCCCCAGGAGGAGTCTGGCACAGCCCCTGCAGCCCTCCCGGGGGTTTGGGTGGGCTCCCAATCTGCCTGCCGGATCACAGGAAGCTGGTTCTGCCACCTGGGGCCAGCGGCAGCACCAGTCTTCCTGGCGCTTGGGTGCGGGCTGTGCCCAGCGCTGGTCCCAGCCAGCAGCAGTAGCCTCCTGTGATCTGGCAAAATTTTTGCAGAGCCCTAGTATTTATATCCTACTTATATTCCAGCATAGCTCCATTTACTGTTTAACCTGTGTCTTTTAAGTCTAGAATCAGGCTCTGTATTTCTAGTCCTTTGATTTGTAAAGGAAACCTTCCAGATGTGTCCCAGAGCCATTCTGCAGCTTGCTTGAAATGATTTCAGAAAGACATGTACCATTCTTTTTGCATCATTGGAGTGTTAGCTAATAATGACTTGTTTTTTTTCAGTAATGAATCTTTTTAATAGAAACCTACAGGGATTGTGGCAGCGTGTGTAGAATGCTGCTGCATCCTTTTTCCCATTCTTGATGATCTATGTGCAGGTGAAAACATAAACAGTTTTGTGTGCAAGTTTTTAGAGTTCAGTGAAAATGCAATTTGGAAATAATAGCTGGGGAGATTTGGTGGCAGGAAGACAGCAAACTATTTTCCTGAAATGGAATTTGAAGGTTTTATGTAGGAAAGATCCCAGAGGAAGCTTGCTCATTTAAGACAGGAGGTTGCGCATGCACTCTCTCTCACGCTCGCGGTCTCTCTCTCTCTCTCGTGCTCTCTTTCGTTCTCTCTCTTTCCCTCCCCCATTTGGAATTATTTTGTGACATCTAGTTGATCATAGTTCCATCAAGAAAATAATCCATTGGGTTACTGTCGATCCTATTTTTGTGGGTAAGAAGACAGACACCACTTAACCCAGTTCCCAGAAGCCTCTTATATACCTCAAGCTTATCCCACAAGGGCTTTCTGTTCTATTCTGAAAACAGCAACTTCAAATGGTATGATGTGACCAAGCTCCATGCGTTCACATAGCATCCCCTGGCCCTTTAATCTGGAACTAACTTTCTTTGTTATGTTTGCTTTTCTTCCCTTTCCCAAACCTCTGGCTTTTTAAACTCTTAATTCCTTCCTCCCTTTAAGGAGTCGAACATGCTGCACCCAACTTATGTCCAAGGCTACTAGGAAATACTCAAGATCTTTCTTTCACTCAAGATTCCCCTGAGTCCATCTATAGAGGTGAAACTGATTTATCAAACCTACAGTGCCAGTCAAAGTATATGTAACCATTGCTGTGCCACATTTGCGGGTTCAGCAATCACACTACCATAAAGTCTCTCTTAGCTTTAAATACCCATTTTGGTATTGCTCAGCTAGACTGGTGGTTTGTAGTAATAAATGTGCTTCATAATTGCTAGTTAATAAATGGGAATGTGGTGCACAATTATTTTGAACGTGAGAGGTGTTGTTTATTTAAACTGGATGTTTTAATTGCTCTGCCTGCATGATGTAAATGACCACAGATATATGAAGGACTGACCTGCTGAACAGAGTTAATGTTTCTTGTACATCTGTTTCCCACAGTTCGGCCCATAAAACTCAAAGAGGATATTCTCTCATGCACATTTGCTGAGCTGAGTTTTGGCTTGTGCCAGTTTATTCAGGAGGTGCGGAGACCAAATGGCGAAAAATATGATCCTGACAGCATCTTGTATTTGTGCCTTGGAATTCAGCAGGTAATTCAGTGAGCCAAGAAAAGAATTATGGGTTGGGGCAGGGGGGATTGAATGTGCTGTCCATGGATGTGAATAGCTAATAGCTGTTAGGGCTTTTAGGGGAAAGGAACTTTTATGTGTCTCCCTCATTCTTAACTCTTTCACACAAACCTCTCACACCTCTTTAGCTAACCTGTTTCTTTGGCATAGCAAAGTGAGCTGTTCTTTTCAGGAGAAGAATGGATGTCTCTGTCTAGACCAGTTGTTCTCAACCTTGTTAGACCCAAAGCACCCGTTGGAAAATGCTACCTCTTAGCTTTAATTAATTTTTCCACTGTGGAAACATAATAGAGCAATTGTTTTGTGGCAAAGAACTCAACAAAGGCCACAGTGGGACAAAATGTTTTTTGACACTGGATTTCTATTTGAAATCTGTGGGTTTATGTTGTGAATCATGTCTAGGTGTTTGCACATGCAAGTGCCATGGCACCCTGGTTAAGAGTCACTGGTCTAGATACACATCTTTTATTTCTTATCTTGATTAATTGCTGTTTGTGGCCAAGGAAGCTATTCATAAGCATACTTTCTGAGAGAGCATATTCTGGGGATTCTGCTGAAATGCTTACTATGTTCTGCATGGTAAAGATACCAAAGTGGATAGAGAAAGCCCTTTTAACTTCTCAGCAAGTATGGAAGAAGTCTCAAGAATGTGCAGCTGCCATTGCTGGGAAGCACTTACAAAATATCAGGAGAATAATAGAATTGGAGTTTACCATATTACCAAAAATATAACCTGTTATTGGGAACTGCTCATCTAACAGAAGCTGAAACATTTAGAATAAAATGCTAAAATATAAATGTAACCATTGAAAACTCATTGTGATTCAGCTCAATATGAAACCATTTTTTTTCCCCCAGGGCAGAGTGTTTATTCATTCTCTCTGGAAGCCATTCTTAGATACAGGATCTAAACCTCCTATTTGATGAGGGGCTCATTTGTCACCTTAACTTTTATTACTAGACATTCTTGAAAAAATGGCAATGCTATGAATTTGGATTGGCTATAAGCAGTTCTGGGAAGATCAGAACTTTTTCTTGCATTTACATTTAATTTATTTATACATGCTATTTTTTTCTTCATGCTGCTTCAGAAAAATTATATCCAAACACATTAGTCATTAAAGTACCATAGAATCAAGATACACAGTGAACATTTTTACAGGTTGCTAAGATCAAGCCTGATACTGGTTTGAAAGCCTGGAATCCCCATTATTGCCAAGGGAAACTGTCTTAACATTTCAGCCCAGTTCGCTAGTAAGATACTAATACAGGTACTCTGGCATCTGTAGACAGAGCCTTTTTTGGGGGGATACCTTTCATTGCATTAGTAGTGAATTTTCCAAACAAGGTTCTGGAGCCTGGAATTCAGTAATTCTTGCTGTCCCTCTGACCTAATATGTGGAGGTCCCAACCCCTGCAGAATGCCTACTTTAAGGTCTTACTGGAGATGACAGCATAAAATCCTTTGAGTTTAACACACCTGAAAGTATCCTTTTTACTTAAAAGGAAGGCAAAGAGAAACAGGAGAAAACAAAATAAATCTGATGCCCTGTTACCTCTGAGCACTCTTCTGTGTAACCATGAATTGTGTCTTCCTTTCTTTTCTCTTGTAGTACCTGTTTGAGAATGGTAGAATAGATAACATTTTTACCGAGCCCTATTCCAGGTTTATGATTGAACTTACAAAGCTTTTGAAAATCTGGGAACCTACAATACTTCCAAATGGTAGGACAATTATTTTTCATATTGTGTTTTTATATACACATGCATGACGGTGAAACCCATCTTATAAATGAACATGTTCTCAGAGTAGGGCTTTTAGATAATGAGACTGGTAACTCTGCCAAGGAAAATGTATGACCCTTATACTTTGAGGCAGTCCTCTTTCCCTCTAGTTCATGACAGTAATTTGTGGTGGATAGAAATTGTGGATCCTCTATCCAAATCTGCCTCACATGTGATACAGCCTCTGGCAAGTCGCATCTAAGCATCCCGGCCCCTGGTTACCCCAGTTAAAACAAGAAAATGCTCGTCTTAAATATGTGCTGTGGAGCTTTGTGAATTAACATTTGTTAAATGCTGTGCATTGCTCTAGCACCGTAGCTCTGTGGTTTGCAAAGTAATGTTATATAGTCTCTGTTGTCTTTGTTTCCTGCAGACTTGGCAGCTTAGTATACTAAGCTGGGATGGGTGAGTGGGGGGGAGCCTGTTTAGATTTAATTTTGAGAGAGAGAAGAGAGAGTGAAGAATTGGTTCAGTTTTGTTGATCCAAAGGTGGTAATTTGATAAATAATGCTAAAACAGATGAACACACTATAACTTGGATAGATTGAGTCTGTTTTCAGGATATCAGATATTTTTAAGTGATTATTATGACTGTACAAGGCTCTACAGCCAGCTTTTTCTGTCTTTATTTTAATTTTAAAAATCACCTGTCTGCATGGTGTTGCATATAGCCTCTTGCTGCCTAACAGACCTGTAGTAAACCACCGTAGTTTCTCTTCCTTACCTACTTTAGATTCACTGTTACAGCAGTTTACGTTCACATACATGTGGAAAATTTATATTCATGCTCTATACTAATGAAGTATTCTGTTTCAGCAGTTGACTGGTGGAGTAGGGCAATACTCTGCTGAAGTCTTACTGATATAAACAGTGCTTTAGACCAGAGGTTCCCAACCCCTGGGTTGCGGCCCAGTACCGGGCCAGAAAGGATTGGCTGCCAGTCTGCAGGAGGGTTGGCTGCTGGACCGGAAGTCCTGAAGTGACCAGCATACTGCGGACAGGCAGCCAACCCTTTTTTTATATTGAGTATAAAAAGGGAGTTGGCTGCCAGTCCACAGTATGCAGGGTGCTTCCAGGCCACAGCATGCTGGTCTGCAGTTTGTCAGTCCACAGTCTAAAAAGGTTGGGAACCTCTGCTTTAGACCCTTCTTCCTTCTTTCGCGTATTGAAAAGTCTTCCTGATCTTTACTTAAGCTTTTTCCTCATGCTTGACGGATCGTATTTAGCCCTTGTGTAAGTGGGTATAGTGCTGTTGATTTCTGTCAACTTATATCTGTTCATGGTAAGTCTCATTTTGACTTGATGTACAACTCATTTACACACAAGGTTGGCTAAAAAATTATTCCACCAATGTAATTATGCATTTGTCCAACAGAATCTACCTTTTTAATGCAACTTTCTCTATAGGACAAGATTTTATTAGTTTTCCCAAAGCTCTGAAAATCTTCAGGAGCATCATTATAATATTAGGTAGGGGTGTGCGAAGTGGGCCCTATTCGATTCGGATTCAGCCCAAATCAGGGACATTGATTCAGTTTGTTGATTCAGATCACTGTCCCTGATTCAATGCAGCTGAATCGGAATCTGAAGATTCAATGCTGATTCAGGGAATCGGTGATTTGGGCACAGGCACAGCTTTAAATGTTTTTTCTACGTACCTTGAGGTAGCAGGCACTGCTCGTGATTGCTGTGATGCTGGGACACATGGAGCATCCCACAGGAGTGCAGGGGCCTCCCCTGCATGCTCAGCAGTGAACCCAGAAGTGAACCAGAAATACTTCCAGACCACTTCTGGGTCTGCTGGGGAGCATGCAGGAGGGCCCCCCCCATGCCTTCCTGGCTTGGTGATCGGCCGTGGGGCGCCCCCAGTGTCCCCTCAGACCCAGGAGGGACCAGTTGCCGAGCCGGGGGACACAGGAGGGGGGCCCCTGCACGCTACCCGACAGACCTGGAAGTGGACCGGAAGTGCTTCTGGTTCACTTCTGGTCTGCTGCCAAGTGCGCTGGGGAGCCCCCCGCGCTTCTGTGGGACACTCCATGTGCCCCAGCACCCTAGCACTCATGAGCTGCCTGCTACCTAGAGGTATGTAGAAAAAACATTTAAAGCTGCACATATGTCTGAATCGATTCAGTTCAGTGGCCAAAGCTCCAAATCCGAATCGGGTCAAATCATCTCCACCGAATCAAATCAGGGACCAAAGCTTTGCACAGCTCCAACACTAGGTCATTGGGAGTTGCTTATTCCTATCTAAGCACAGCAAGTGGCCCTTGCAATGTAATGTTTTTTTCTTAAATAACTATTTTTTTTCTTTCATCCATCATCCTCAGGTTACATGTTCTCAAGAATTGAAGAGGAACATTTATGGGAATGTAAACAGCTGGGTGCATATTCCCCTATAGTCTTATTGAATACACTTCTTTTCTTCAACACCAAATACTTCCAACTAAAGAATGTCAATGAGCACCTAAAGTTGTCTTTTGCTCATGTTATGAGACGTACCCGGACTCTGAAATACAATACCAAGATGACATATTTACGGTTTTTCCCACCTTTTCAAAAACAAGAGATAGAATCAGGTATCTGACCAATTTCTGATTATTTTGATGTTTTAATTAGTATATACAGAGCAACAGCAGCACTCTCCCCCTTCCCCCATTTATTGAAAAATGAAGGAGAATTATATTATGCATTGTGTAGATTCAGGAGTGGTTTGGCTTTTGCTAGTATTTTGTTACTTTTCCAAATGTTTTTTCACTTCTCCCTAAGTTTATACCAGAACTTTTTGCATGTGCCCAAATGTTCAATAGAAATTTGTGAATGATTGTCTGAAAGATTATAGAGCATCATAAACATAGTTGACATACCACCAACCAAATGTAGGAGGTGCATCCTCTTCAAGGCCCAGGTTCATTAAGATACTTAGCACTCTTAACTCCCATTCAACTCCATGGCATATAAAGTTAGTCTGCTTAACAAGATCCCGTTGGTACAATACACTGGATTAGGCCCAAAGAACAACAAGGCCCCCAGCTCTGGATGGTCACTGAGAGTAAAACAAGCCAATCGGAGCTCCTGAATGACAGGATTAGGAAGTGAAAATTGTCCTCTTCAGATGTGGAGAGATTGTCAATTCTCTTGGACATTGAGAGGTAGTTTGCTGTGGATATTGTGTTGGTTCAGCAATGTGTTGCTAAACTGGGGAAAGCAAAAGGAAATCTGATTCTGAAGAAAATGACAATGAGCTTTGCCTGAGGAGCTGTTGATTGGATGGCGTGTTTAACTTGTCCTTACAAAGTCACTAGCCAGTGAGAGATACAACAGCAAGATAATTAAGCTACTGGCTACTTTAGTTAATAGTTCTGTTACATGATTAATTCTGTCTTTATTAAGATGGGTGTTATTGTCTACATGCTTTAGCCTGGTGCTAGTTCTTGTTAATTCCTCTACTTTTCCCTCTCAGAGCAAAATCCTTGACAAGATTGACATTGTGTGCAGCTTTATTTTCTGAGTGAGTGGCCAGAGAATATTTCTTAAGTGAATTTTAGGTGGTTTCTGCTGTTATAATGTCATTTGATTTTTTTCATAGCATTCTTCATGTGGAGCGCTTTTGTATCTGATTAAAGTAGATTAGTCGGTAGACTCTGGAAGATACTGGCCCAGTTTGTGTGTTGGCTCGCACTTAGTGCATGTTTTGTAAATCAGTGCAGAATTAGACTGTTTGCACACTGTTGAAATTTACTGGAAAATGTAATCTCTGTCCTGACAAAAAGCATTCACATAAGCAAGATATTACACTTGTGTTATGTTTAAACTTTATTTCATGTTCTGTAATTACTACCGGTATTAAAAGTGCAGGGCAGGGTTGCATGTTAATGAGTTGGAGTGGATAATTTAAGGATACAGCAGGTGGAGAAAGTGATCATAAAAAGGAGAAGCTCTGCTTTGACAGGAAAGAAAAGTGGGAATAGACATAGGAAGACCATACATTGTTACTCCAGTGTTTTCAGAGCTTAGGTATGTGAGCAGTGATGGGGAAGGAGGGAATCTTACCCATGCCCGTAAGTCAGCAATGAATCCAAATGTCGTTTAAGCAACTACATTCCTGATCCAGCAGATGGATCTGATTCCGCACAGATTTATGTTGCTGCATTGGATTTCTTTTTCGGTGATCAGTAACACGCATTGTTTTGGCAAAATTGTTCCCAGTGGCCTACTCATCATTTGCCAGTTTGAATGAAAAATGAGCCATCTCAAGTTTATATATGGTGCAGACCCCCATCAGAGTGCAGCACTAAGCTACATGACTTCAGCATGCTTGAAAATGAGAAGGACTGGTTTCTGAACTCATATGGTATCATTTCCTGTATCCAGATAAATTATCTGTAGGCAAAAGGAAACGCAGTGAGGATGAGGAGGTTCCAACACCAGTGGAAATGGCTGAAAATACAGATAATCCCCTGAGATGTCCAGTCCGACTTTATGAGTTTTACTTGTCAAAATGGTAAGTGACAACAGAATCCACTTTTTGGATGGTATAGGAACAAGGATAAGCCTTCCAGCAAGAAACTTCATTGGGTGGGGCAGTTCTCTGGTGGAGCTTTCTCCAAGCCCCTGATAGGATTTCCTTTTCAGCTACTAATGCCCCTAGCATCTTTTAAGAGTAATGAATCCCCCAACCCCTTGGAAACCAGGAGCATTCACCTGAGCCCTTTTACTCTGTACTGGCTTGAAAGCTGCTTATTTTTCCTCCCCAGCACCACACCTCAAACAGAGCCTTGAAGACCGCTTCTACAGTAGCAGTGCTTCTGGTTTCAGCATTTGGGGGTAGTAATACAACTATGATTGGCAATAGTTTTAAGTGTTTCCCATGCTTTTTGGGGAGGAGAAGGAGGAGAGGGAGATGAAGAGGAAGATGGAGTAACACCCTCTGTACTTTGCCCTTCTGCTTAAAGATTATTGGCCCAGTAGGCCTTGAAGTGCAAAGGAAAGAGCAGTCCTACTGTGGCACTTGACTTCCCTGCCTCCTTTCTTCCCACACAGAAAACAACATACACATACATGTGGGCTTTTCTTTGTGGATCTCAAATTATCATTTGTCCCCTTGTTCTGAGAGGCACAACCAAGCTCTATATTGCTGGAGTCTGACCCAAGATTCCTTACATCACATACCGCATTCTCTGTGAAAGAGGGTGGGTAAAGTATGAAAGACAGAACATAGTCAGTGATGTTGACTTTATTTCCTGAAAGGTTAGAGTAATTTTTACTGCAGGAGTTACAAAGAAGTCTACTGAACAAGGACATTTATATAAATCATTCGCTGCATCCCTCCCACTATCCATACATTATGCTTAGATCATTGAGCAAATGGAGTACTGCATTCTTCTCTTCAAAAGAGAATACACATGCAAGAGAAAGCAACATCTCATTAGTGGTAGTTAATACCCTTATAAATCATTCTCTGAAACACACAAAAGTTTAGTGCACAATAGCCCTGCTCCTCAGGCAAAATCATGTCCAACAACCTTCTGGAGCTTTGCTGTTTTTTTTCTCATGTCCCTTGTGTCCACCTGCAGCGAGTAGGAGTCTTATTGGGCTGTCAAACATTTTGTTGTACCAATTCATATGACATTACAATTCAGCCTCTGCAGTGGTGCCTAGTGGCAGTCTGAAGCCACTTCCTGGATTTTAGTATAATAATACAAAGTCAGTAGGGGAAGGAATTATTTCTACTGAGGTCTTTGCCTTTTGTTAGGAGAGGTTTGCAAGGCCTTTTCAGATGCCGAAGGTCAGTCTTTTCAAGCGGATGGTTCACCATTCTACTATTTCTGCCAGATGGACTAGGATTTAACTTTGTTCATCACTGGCTCTTGAACTCTTAGTACTCTAAAAAATGCTGCAGAAGTGTCAGGTGTTCTAAGAAATACCAGAAATGCATTTAGCCTGCACATGTTTAACAGCAGTTCCCACAATTGTCTGCATTAAAAAAAACAATTTTATTCAGAGACTAAATGCCAAATGCACCTGTCATATTGGCCCTGATAAAGAATGCCTTGCATTCAAAAGCTTTTCTAACTTTATCCCAATCATGCAGTTGGTCCAATAAAAGATACTGCCCACAAAAATCCTTGCCTCTTGCATGTATTAAGACAATAATAGCAGTATCATCCTATTACATGGTATTAATCACAACTGAAAGGAGACACTGCCATTCCATTTGGTTGTGTAAGCAAGCAATGGGCTTTGAACTGGAGCTAACTAGGCCTCACTGGGTGCATCTACATGTGCCTTTTTTAAGTGGGCTTAGCCTAAAACAGGGGTGGGCAATTATTTTGGGCGTAGGGCCACTTACTGAGTTTTGGCAAGCCATCAAGGGCTGCATGACAGGCAGCCCAGGGCAGATTAATATTAATTTTCTAAAATTTTTAGGGGCCCCACAGGCCAGATAGAATGGCCTGGCAGGCCACATCCAGTCCCCAGGCCACCCCTGGCTTAAAATCACCATTTTGAAGACCCATTAAGGGCACATGTCTACATATGTATGCCCTTAATGCATCTTAAAAATGGTTATCTAAGGCTATGTGAGCCTAAATTTAATATCTTCATAAAGCAGGTATCAAATTTAGGTGAAAATAGCTAAATTGCATTAGCGCACGTGTAGATACACTAACACACGTTAACAAGGTGTGTATCAATGGATGAAGAAGGTATATTTAATCACCAGTAGAGAGCTAAATTACGGTGATCTAGTCCAAGAGTAACGTCTACTTTCCTTGCTCGCTCGCTCGCTCTCTCTCACGAACTGTGTTGTGACCAGGACTCTGTTAATACTGCCTTTTGATACGTGGTCTTACTTTCTTTACACTAACAGTTCTGAAAGCGTGAAGCAGAGAAGTGATGTATTTTACCTTCAACCTGAGCGTTCTTGTGTACCTAATAGCCCTATGTGGTACTCCACGTTGCCAATAGACCCTGGGACCTTGGACATCATGTTAACACGTATTCTTATGGTGAGGGAGGTACATGAAGAACTTGCCAAAGTCAAATCAGAGGACTCTGATATTGAGTTGTCGGACTAAGTGAAGTGGGGTATTTTCCTTTCAATACACACTGCAAGCATCAAACTGTGAACGCATCCAGCCTTTGGAAAATGTTGTGTATCAAGTAAGCCAAGTCAATATCACTAAAGAGGCATATTTTGAACCACAATGGGTGTGCAAACTGGAATCGGAAGGAAGAAAATTACATAAGCTGCAAGAAAGGACAGCATCTTATGGCAGTGATAAATCATCTAAACAAACTTAAGATAAACTAACCTGTTCAAGTGGTGCATAAATTCTTTATTTGTTTGGGATCTAAAACAAAAAATTGTGAAATATTTTTAAGGAAAACTGTTGTGTAACTTCTACCATAGTAAGAATGAGCACAGAGAGCTAGACTGTGGCACACGTGACTTCCCAGCCTGATGGCAGGCCATCCATTACTGCGGAAAAAAAACCCTCTGGAAACCTGTGAGCTTTTTCCCACATGGACGAGAGACGAAGTACAGTGATGTTCTGACAAACAGATGCCTTCTGTTACACGCACGCATACCTACACATGCACACACACTTTTTTAAAAAACCTTTTTTTAAAGGCCAGAAACCAGTGGTACTATCCTACAGGACGGCTATCTAGACTGCTGTTGAAAAGTTACATAATGCTGGAGTCTAGCTCTCAGTCCATACTAATAACTATGGCTCTGATGGAGCTCTGATACAAGTGAAGTGCTGTAAATCAAGCATCAGAGCAATCATGTTATGGGACAAAAATCTCTGGAGTATTTATAGGAGAGCAAGAGTCCAGGGCAATGTGCAGAAAATCCCATGAATAGCCTACTTGCCTCCACAGTTTTGATAAAATTATCAAACGCTGTGGCACGCAGAAATTTTTTTTCCTTAAGGCGGCTTTCCTTTCCCCTCCTTTCCCAACTCCTACGTAATCCCCCTCCCCCCCTCTTTTTTTTTTTAATGAGGCAAGTCTGGAGAGCCTTGTCATTTCAAGTGAAGATATACACAGTCTTTCTCTTTTCCCCTTACAAAGCCTACAGTGTTGTACAAAGGATGCAGTATTACTTTTGACAACAGAACTATGGTAGAAGAGTACCTTGTGCATTTTTTAATCCCACCCTGCCCAAAGAAGTTTAGTCATAGTGTTGGAAACTGAAAGAATTTTTTTGATGGCTTGGCTGTTACTGCATCTCTTAGATGTGGAATTCTTCCGTATTGCATCTAAAGGACAGGACACTAATCAGATGATAACTGCGTCTCCATTTTCTCAAGCTCGAGATGCTTGTTTCTGAAGACCAGGTCATGAATGCATTGGAAACCCAAATTATTTTTAAAGAGAATTGTAAGGTTTTTATCTGTAGTTTTGGTCAGTAGCCCAGCTTCTGTAGCAGGGATCTGATATTTGACCTTGTCACTGAAATTCAGGAATTGAAAATCAACAGCCTTGAAAGAAATCTCTTGTTTGTTTGTTTGTTTGGGGTTTTTTAATTTTTTTTTTTAGCAGTAACAAAAGTAATTTAACAAAAATAAAATCAAAGTAGTCTATTGACGTTGTGTACTCAGTAGTCCTGTCCCTGCTTGTAACAAATTTCACTGATGTATTTTTTAATACAGAAAACTGTGTGAAAAGTAAACCTGCCCCTGATTCTGTATGATCCAAGTCCATCTGTGTCTGTCATTTCTGATTGGAGATGCTGTTTACTTCACATCCTGGCCTGTCATTGTCGAGAGGAGATACTTAAGCCAACATATATTATCCTACCAATAAACTACCCAGACCCATGGAGGCTTAATGATTTCAACTATGTTAATTTTATAGTGTATAAACACTAACCTTTCCCTCGCTGTAGTTATATTAAAGTAGTAGTTAAATAGCAGGTGCACTATTCTGAGTTTGGAGATTTGGTATAATTCAGAAAAAAATCAAGTCTATTGTATGATGTAGCGTGCACATGTGCGCACGCACACACATGCAAGCAGGCAAGCGCAGGAGATGTCTCGCTTGCGTGCAAGTATGCCCAGAACTTCAATATTAATACAGACCAGGAAATGTCCATGTATTATTGTAATTCTTGGACATTCACCACACAAGTGCAGCTATTCAGGTCTGTTTCAGGTTGTTTTCCCCGTGTTTGATTTTTCAGGTAATAAGAAAGGAAAATGGTCAAGACCAACCTTGTTTGTTTGTGGGGGGGGTTTTCCTTTAAACAACAACAAAAACAAAAATCTGAGTTTTCCCTTGATCAAAGTTATAGAAATATTCCCATAGAATAAAATAATCTATTTGTATATGATGAGTGACTTCATTCATTTTTCTTTCTGTCTCTTAAGAACCTCATTCTCTTTCCTGTCTGCAGAACTACAGCGTATCAGTTCGGTCTCGGTATCTGAAATGATTCTTACCCTTCATGCCCTCTTCAGAAAACAAACCTAAATCACTTTAGCCTAGCTGATTGAGAACAGAGTTGTTGAACATTTTTGTCTTTTTTTTTATTTAACTTTTTTTTGATGTTAAATGGTTCATTGCAGCTTTTTGGTAACATTTAATAGGATCATAGTTTGGGTTTTCCACAGTGATACCTTCTGCTTTGTGGTTCTTCATTAGGGACAGTGTACGTTTCCTGGGTATTGCACTGTTGTCTCAGCCACGCAGAAGATCTGTGGTCGATTTGGTTAGGGTTTCTTAGTTAGAGGGCCCTCTTATTTAGAAAGGTTTAAATATATTTATAAGTTTTACGTAGAGTATCAAAGGAACTGGATATCCTAAAACACTTAGACATAACTATTTATAATAAAAGGTTTCTATATTGTTTGCTGTCCACGCAACACTTCCATTACTTGAAATGCTCTATTTAAAGAGAGAAATCACTTCCTTTAGTCTATAAATGAGCATAGAAATAACAAAGATGTGTGCAAGAAGGATGAAGGCATTTCTCCTAGCTAATAGGATTTCTGTGATTATTTATATGCCTTCTAACCCCTGGAGGCTTCTAATTTTGAGTGTGCTATCCTATGTATGCACAGAGAAACATCTCTGTACAGGCTGTTACGCTTGAGGGCCTGGGAGCTGAAATGTCTTGCTAGTTATTATAGGGTGTGTTATAGTAAATTACAGCTCTATCCAGTAATTAGAGTCCTTGAATTTTGCTCTTTTTATTTTATAGCCTTTCTGGGGTATGGCTGTGCTCTGTGCAATTCTGTTATTTTTCTAGTGTGAGTTACCCTAAAAAAATGCTTAGTACTTAATGTACTGAGCTCCTTCAGCTTCAGTTGACTTTAGAGGGAGACTGAAGGCACTTGGAGTGTCACAGAATCAGGTGTAAAGGAAGGTGCATGTTTTATAAATTATTCCATCAACCTCAGTCACCACTGATCCAGAAAAGGCTGGATTTATCTGGCAAGTCTCCAGTTTGATCATGTTTTCTCAGAGGCTTGAAATCAAGTGATGGCAGCATCATCTCTTTCATGCAGTCATATAACAACCAGGCAGCACTGATGAAGCTTTAGTGCTGGGGTTACAAAACTGACTCAGAATGTGCAATAAAGTCTTTCCTTGAGCAATAGGTTCACTGTTGCCTTAAAACATAGAGAACAAATGATGTGCGTAGAAATGTTATTGGTAGGGTGGTTTTTTTTCAATTTCCATCTTGGGCTATCGAAACAGAATAAGGGCATTTCAATTTTGGTAGCCTCAATGCAGTAGGGTGTCCTTTTTGTGTGTGTGTATTATTTCTAATAAACCCAATGAAATCAGAATCTGGATTAGTTTTCTTTTGCTGCATGGCTGCTAATTTAACAAACGTGGTATGTAAAAAAGGGGCATCTTTTCAGGCTAGCTTGCAGTACTAGAACAAGCAACTGGACTTGAGCAGCCCGTGATGCAGATACATTGCAGAAAACAGATGGAACATACCCGTATTCACTGTGTTTTTTGTAAATCTTTGCAGAATTTTTAATTCTTGACAAACCCCTGAAAAAATGGCTGATGCTTATCAAATACTTCTATATTTTTTCATGAATCAGATTTTCGAAAGAGCAACATGAAACTGGGTTGTTATCGGTCCTTATACAAGAGAGATTTTGCAGCCAGTCTTTGTGGCATGGTACTTCATGATGGCATATGGATTTCACTCCTGTATTGAAAGTGTCAGACCATTGCTAGCTGCTTATTTTCTGCAGGATGAAAGTTAGTTTAATCTTACTTTGGTATGAATAAAGCGGAATCAAAGAGTCTGGTTTTCCCTTTAAGAATTGCAACTTTAGAGTGAACCCTGCTTGCATTACACAAGAATTACCACTGAAGTAAAATTCCCTGTGAGATGAGCCGTATTACCATTTTGTGTCTTTCTGCTCCTTGATGCCTTCAGAACTGGGACTAGATTTTTATGCTATAACTGTTCTGTTGTGGGCAGTAGCTTGAGTACAATTTGTACTTCAATATTGTGAGCGAAAGCTTGTCAGCTAGTTGCATCTAGCCACACATGCAACAAAAATGCTTTTTTTTTTTTCCTTTGGGGCTTAAATGCACGTGTAGATGGTGCCATCAGGATTAATTTACTCTGGCTCAAATTGAGCCAGAATATATTCAGGCGTATTAATTGCATGTGTAGACATGCCCAATGTTACTTGAGCATAATACAAGACTGACGGTATGGTATGCAGATGCTGTTATACCAGAAATGGGACAGACTTTGCAAAGCCCTACTTTGAAAACTCAGAAGTTTTTAAGTTTAGAATTACAAACTTTTGTTTATTATTTTGTTATTTCAATTTGAGGAAGAGTTTTAATGATGAACATAAGATTGTTGTGGGCTTTTTCATTTAAAGTTAGGTGCTACATCCATTTGAATCAACAAAGTTAAACTGATTTATAAACCACCGTCAGCTTGCCCCATCATATAACCATTCTATAATTTTGTAACATAAGTTTTAATGATGACATGAAGCCTAGATATCTGGGATTCTCCCATCCCTAGTACCTAACTTGGATAGGATGATAACATTCACACAGCTAAAGCTTTTCCTATCTTCCTGAGAGATTTCATGGTGGTGGGGTATCCCCAAAAACCCTGGAATCTACTAGGGTAGCTATAAAAATATACAGTATTCTCTAAAAATGATCAAGTTTAAAAAAGCACATAATTCTGAATGGATATGCATTTCTTTGGCCAAAAATCCTGTCCGAATTCTTCATGATCAGATTGTGCATGCAAAAGCAACAACAGCTGGTTGAGCCATGGATGGCTCATATGGTTTATAACAAACTGTAATTGTTCAGTTTACAAAGGAATAGCTCATTTGCGATCTTGGGCCAAACACTTCTCTCGCATTTGAATATTGCCTGTGTATATTTATAACCCAAAAAACTCCTAGAATGGTCTCAGTCTTGATCTTGGGTAGCCAGTATCCCTACCCATAGCCTGCTTGACACGGGCTGATTCATGGCACTTGGGTTCTATTCCCAGTTCTGCCATGGACTCATACCAGAGCCGTAGGTCCAGTTCACGTTACAAGAACTATTACTATAATATAGATGAAAGCCTCCACGGAGTCACTTGCTCCCTTGTACCTCACTTTCACCACCTGTAAATTGGCTATGGTTTCCCACTTCATACCGGTTGTGCAAGCCTGATTTCTGTAACATATTTTGCATCCCTTGAATGAAAGGTGCCGTGTAACTGCAAAACATTACTTCCAGAGCTCTAAAAGGTTAGGTAATGAGTAAGTATTTACTAACTTCAGCCTTTATTAAAAGGCAAATATTTCTTAACCCTGACAGGGAGGATTTTTGTTCGAGTAACATCTGTGTCGTAGAAAAGTGACTAAGAAAATCTTTAACTTGACCAGAAGAAAAAATCCTTATCCCACAAATCATGTCAAGATCTCGCATTGAAAATGATATCGTCATGGTTTTTTGAGCTAATTAAACCCCCACAAGTTTAAATATTTCAGGGCAGAACATACGTATTTTTCCGTATGTTTGGACAGCACCTTGTACAATGGGACCCAGTCTTTTTGAGACCTCTGAGTGTCTGGGTGCTACTGTGATCAACTGACATAAAAAAGTGTTATGCATAACACTGAATCGGGGGGAGGGAGGGAATCATTTAATCTGCAACCATGATCAGCTAAGACAACTGATTTCCCCTATCCAGTTTCCTGCTTTGCAAAAGTAATTCCATCTGCAGGTCTGTTTCTCAAGGTGTTTTGTAACCTTAATGCTCCTCTTGTGGACAGATTTACAAAGTATAAAACAGCAACTCTTAATAATCTTATCAATCACTATTCACTTGATAGTTGATAGCCAGTGCTGTAGCTTGGGAAAGCAGTTAAAACTCCCTTTGCACTGTTAGGAGAAATATCTAATAAACCTTAATAAGCAGAAAGAGTGAGTCCTTGGCACAGGAGGGTTTACTGAAGTTGCTGCCATTGCAACTCCAACTGTTACTTAACAGCTCAAACTATTAGCTATCTCACCTACCTGAAACAAAGTCACTAACCAAAATCACTGATGTGTGCAGTTAAAATTACCTTTGTCTTCTGAATTAAAATGCCTGCTTCCTCTTTATTTGGATTCATAGCAATTTTTCTGTACGTATTTTTTTTAGACCTTGATCCTACAGGAACACATGCATATATTTAAATGGATTAATCCCACTGGCTACCATCTACAGTATACACAAGTAATGTCAAATGTGTGCATCTATGTTGATGGCCTACTTGTGATAACTTTTCTAGCTGTGTCAAAACAGTTGAGGAAAGCCATTTAAACTGACTTGTCATTCAAAATCAGACAAGTGAAACTAATTAACTGTTCCAGAAAGATGTATAATATTCCTCTAGCCATATTTCTCTGTAAATAAAAAAAACCTCGCAGTTAAAATTTGCCACAGCAAATAACTATTCCTATAATTGTATATGTACTGTTTATAAATACATATCCTTTTATTAGCACTACATCCCAAATTAATATTGTATAGTGGCAAACTGCTGAACCACAGAATATCCTGTTACACAGAATATGTGACTAGACATTTTATACCAGCTTCTGAAAGTATACTCTGGGTTCATAGGCAGTCAAATCTACTCATTCTGTAACGAGTTACAGAAGCTCTGATTGATTTTTTTTTTTTAATTGAGGTGTCTTTTAATATACTGTACATCTGATATTTTTGTACTGTTATTTTAAGAGAGCTCAACTTAAACATTTGCAGCTGGTATTCAATGAAGGAGGCAAAAAATGTTAAGCCTAGATGTTCTTGTTAACAATAACGGCATGTGATTTGAAAAAAGTAGTGGCAAAATAATGTGAATGGCAGCGTAGTGACTAAACTATTGTTTAATGCATTTCTTTTAGATAGTTTATTGTGGATGGTCTAGTAACTGAAATTCAGATGTTGGCAGTAGGAAGCTTTGTATACCAATGTATTTAAGTGTATAACACTGGATAGGTCTCCCTTTTCATAAATGCTTAAAATACAAAAAGTGGAGATTTTTGTTGTTGTTGTTGATGTGTTGTTTTTGTTTCTCTTGAAATCCATCTAGGAATTAGGGAGGGCGTCACAGTACTGCTGTGAAGGCACAGAAACACATTCCTTACCTCTAAGGCAGAACTACTCAGAAATATATTTTGAAGGGACTACAAGTGAAGTTTTCCTGCTCCAGGGAAAATTGTGTACCAATAGCATAACAATAAGTTACGGTATATTTCCAATCCATTCTGGAAATTCACAGTGCATTATTTTCTTTAGTTTAGCTCTTGCAGTGAGATATTTTTACTTTCCCCAATGGGTTTAGGCCCAGATCCTGTAGACATGAATGGGCTTAAACCTGTGAATAAAACCCTAGCTTGAAAAGGGACTATTCACATACTTAAAGTTGTGTATACGCATAAGCGTTTACAAGATCAGGGCCTTAGTATGTAAAATATGATTTAAGATTTAGCCTGCATTCTTGATAACAAAACTGTCTTTAGGTGATTAACAAATGACAATAGATCTGTATAAGTTCTTGGGCTGGTCCATGTTATTGCAGTGACTTTTGGTTTGGGGGTTTTGGGGTGGGGGTTGTTTTGTTTTTAAACCAGAAGCTGTATGTCTGGTCCTTGCTATCTGTGTGTGTAGTGGCTACGTTTTGAGGAGTAGCAAGCTGTTACCTTGCTGTGGCAGCATGTGCAGAGGTGGGAGGTTCTGGGGACAATGGCGGGTTTAAATGTGTGTATATATTGAGCACCTACTGCATTTGTATTTTTTTATATTGTTCAGATAAAATGTTCTCATTTCACATGTCAGTCCAGTCTATCATCTACCACCATGTACAATTTGAATTAAACACCGTTTATAATAAAACTATATCTACATCTTTGTCAGTGTCTCATCCTTTTGTGTAGAAAGATTAGAAAGGAAACAATGCCTGGGCTGATTCTGCTGCTAAACCAGTGTAAACCTTGAGGAAACTCAGGATGTGGACAGACGTAACAGTTGTATCGGTATTAAATTATATCTAGAGAAGCTGTTCCAGTAGAACTCTTAGGTTATATCTACTTATCTGTTCCTATACCAGTATCAGTGGAAGTAGACTACTTTGATCTTAAATCTCTTTCATTCTGGTCTACAGTTACAGCAGTTTAGTTGGCTTATGTTGCTTTTTCAGGGGATAGACATAACCTGTAGATCAGAAAAGTGGATGCATGCTCCCAAGTCTTCCCATCCTATTTTAAAACAGTTTAGTTAACCTCTGTCCACTGCCTGAACAAGCTTCTCTACTTTTACACTGGCGTAATTATGGGTATCACCTGGCCTCAACTATTACTTCCCCATTTCTTCTGCATGTTTAATTTTTGCATGCAGCCATCTCTTTATTCCCAACCAAGCCATGTGCAACTCCCCTGAACGAACGCATGCACTTTCGCTAGGCGAGTGTGGCCTGTGCAAGCTAATAACATTCATCAGTGTAGAAACTGTATGTTGATTTAGCCTGGTAAGGAAAAAGGGAAAGCTATGTTCCATAAGTGCACCCCAGAAAAGTTAGTTCCCCCCCTCCCCAGGTGCTTAATTAGTTTGTACTGCACCACCAGGTGCCTTATGTTAAAGGACAGGTGTTAGGGATGGGGGAGAAGGCTAGCTAAATTTGAGAGCAGTAACAGGAACTTTATTTTCTGCAGCTTGTAAAACATTGCTGTCTTGGTAAAGGTGATTGTTTTTGGCAGTCTGAAGGATAAGCTTATGGAAGTATCAGAAAGACTCTGCAGCCGCAGCAATGTAAGTGGACACGTAGGTTGCAAAATCAAGAGAAACTGCCTGAGGACAGAGGGTTTTTCCTCCTGGAGTGAATGCACTGAGGTAAGACCATCCTGCTTAGAGACTCTTTTAATCAGATGTCATGTAAATATGCTTAAGTGTGTAACAGAACTTGTCTAGTAGACCCATGTGCTTTCTGCAGTTTGGAGGCAAGCTACAGGAGTAATAAAGCGGGGGTGTATTGCTCCATGAGGCAGGTGGCTGCTGGGTATGTTTGCTAGAGAGCAGGCTGAGATTTTTTTCAGCTCCAGCTTAGGCCTCAGTCTGGGTGTGAATTTAATTTTATTCTGTGGTATCAGATCGCTGCGCTGACCTTGTCAGAGAGACAACATCCTTCTTGTTGCAGGCTTTCCCTGGAAGCTCGGTGCTGAAGCCTGTTCAGGCTGGCTGGCTGCAATTGTAGATAGAGCATGTGGGCTGAGACATGTTTCTTGCTTTGCTGCTGCTGCTGTAAACCTGCTTGCAGGATCTGGGAGAGGTTGTGGACTTGGTGTGGGGGAGACAGGTGTGCACACAATGTACCATCTGGTGGAAATTTGGGAAATTGGTCTGTGAAGTTTGGTTTGATTTAACACAGCACCTGAAAGTCAGCCAGTTGTTCAGTGAAAGGAGGTCAGTACTCTTTCAAAAGCTGCTGCTCATGTATCGCACCTGATTCCATAACAGAGAATTACAGTACGTTAAGCCAGCAGTGCCCGAACTCTTCACCCCACAGGCCAGATGGGCAGTGCTAGGCCATCCACGAGCCAGATCCAAGCCAGTGGACTTGACCCAGTAATTAGGATCCAGCCCCTGCTGGATCCAGTGGGGTGCACGGCCCAACCCTGATCTTTCTGCCCTGGAGTGGGAGGGAGAAAATGGCCTGGCCCCAATCTGAACACATAAGGGCCAGGAGGCCCAGATCCGGACATGTGGCAAGGCCCAGGCAGGGCTGGAGCCAGCTGCCTGGGGCTTCCACCACTCCCCTGCTGCCAAATTTTCCAACCTGTGGGGATGCCTGCAGGCTAGGTGCCTGGTTCTGAGGACCAAAGGTTGAACGCCCCTGCTCTAAGCTGTTGGGGTGAGAGGGACAAGGATAATGGTCATCAACTAACTGAAGTGCTTGTTCATAGATGCAAAGGTGGGAATGCAGAGATCCTAATAAACTTAACAGGGTTACCTGATGCTGCAGGACCTGGCTAATACCTGCTGCTACCTTGATTTTCCTACTTTAATGTCACGTGATCTTCACGCCCATTTTGCAGGATGGGGTTGGTGTGCCTAAATACCTCTCTTGCATGAACTAGAAGCAAAGCTGTTAAACTGCACCCACATTGTATGTGTAAGTTCATGCATGGCATATCTGTCTCTATGCCAGTGGTACATTTAGGCTTTAAGCACCCCGGATAGATTTATGGCACCCTGTGGAAACTGCCAGAACTTCATTTTCACTCATGTTTTGACAACAGAAAAATAATAGAAAGATTTTTTTCTGTTGCAAGTAACTCAGAGCACAACTATGGATTTCTATTTGAAACTTCTGGGTTTATCTTGTGAATCTTGTTTGCAAACCTAACGGTACTAACACTGTGCAGCACCCTTGAAAGTAAATCAAGGCACCCCAAGGAATACCTCTGGTGGAAGCCACATGGTTAGGAGTTGGACTGAGGGCCTGGAGACGCAACAGCAGTGTAAGCGAGGAGTAGACAGACAACAATAAACCCTTTGCTGGTGTAAGTGCCTCCAATGTAGGATAAAGGTACCCTAGGAAAAATCTAGTAAAAATGCAGTGTGTGTGTGTGTGTGTGTGTGTGTGTGTGTGTGAGGGGGTAATCTATGGCTTCTGTGTCTATCCAGGGTACTCATTTCTCTTTCTATCCAGGGTAGCAGTTTGCTGTAGGCAGAAGCTGTTCAGTGCTGCCCCACCACCTCGTGGTGAGGCACTCCTATAGCAGCTATTCAATAGCTGCTCACCCATTTACACCTGGCTCCCAAGCAATTGCACTAGTGAAAATGTGTCATGTGTTCAGACTCTGAGACTGTTACTCATTGCACACGTTTCTGCACAGCTGTCAGATGATCACTTCTGGCTACTGCTATTCCAAGCAGCATTTTGGATCACAGGCTCTTTTATGAGGCATGTGTGCTGTACCAAATAGAACTGGGGCTTGATGCAAGTAGTAATAACCTGGCTATGTGAGGTCCTCTATGCCAAATGCGCCACCCATTTGAGAGGTTGCACCAATTAACAGTCATCTCCTAATGCTCTTGAGTGCTCAGTTCCTCACAAACCAATGCACGGAGAAATCTTGCAACTTTCCAAATCTTATTGCTTAGCCTACTGGTGTCAACAAGGTGGCTGATCCTGAGACTACTTCCTAGCTTAATCTTGCTTTTGGTGGGGTCACAGAAGGGTGCAGGGGAGGGTATTTTTCTGGCATTCAGCCCAACTCCTCTTTTTTTTCAATTTCATTCTACTTCTCTTAGTGTTATCCCTTCAGCTTAGAGTGTTTTATAGAGATGAAGTGCTGTGTGTATGTATAAAGGACTTCATATGGTGATTTTTTTCAAATAAGTAGATGAAACACTAGGTGTGCAGTGCTGCTGTTGCTGCTGGTTCAGAGAGCAGAGACTTGTCTTGGGGGAAGGACAGAGGATAAAATAAACTCTCACAAGTTCAAACATTGGACATGTGGCTATCTCAGGCTTGCACAGCTCGTCAGATGCCAGTCTCCAGATATTTAACATTTAGAAAGGAAAAAAACAGACATTCTGTTTTCCATGCAAAGAAAATGTATAATGCGGTCAAAACTAACCTGAGCCACACAATTTTGCCCTGTTTTTAATTTAGCCCCAATTACTTGGGACTCGAAAAGTTTTTTGATTCTTGCATGGGGGAGGGTCTTCCTCCCTCCCTTCCCTCCTTCCTTTTTTCATGCAAAAGGGGAAAAAAAAACTAGCGGGTGCCTAAATATGTGATACAAGGCATGACATTGAGCAAGTGAAAGACACAAGAAAATGTACTGATACAAGAAATAAAAAGCTACAGGGGGGTCCCTTCCGTTAGAGAGAACTACACGTGAGGTCAGTCTCATGAGTCTGCGTTCTCATGCAAATGATTTTTCAGTGATCAGTAAGAAGATACCAAATTAATCTGTAATAATTTGGGACCAAAGGAAATGACACCCGTTGAAATGAGGAACAGTTCACAAAAGTCTCCGAACAACTTTTAGTCTTTTATAGCCTGCACAGGTGCCTTGCTCTCTCACTACCCTAGTTGTCAACAGCATGTTCCTGTATTTAAGACAAAATGCAGCAGAGACCCGTGCAAATATTAGAAATTGTATGCTTGGGGGAGGGAGGCTTGGGACTCTAACTGGCAGGAAAGCATCTGGTGTAGCTTCCAGAAGAATAATAAAGCTGGCTGAACACTTAATCCTCAGTGATGAAGTGTTAGATGGGACTCGCCCATCCATGCCATGCTCTGGCATCAATCAGCAGTGACATTTGTGCTATTTCACTTTTAAAAACATCAGACCTAAGCTACTTGTCATCACTTTCAAGGCCCTGTAGCCTAACCCCAACCGATCAGTCTACTGAGAGTTGATGCCTGTTGGCTCTTGATGCCATCTCTCATTGCCCATACAACCTTTATGTGCTTTAATGTTTTATCCCATGTTGGTTCTCTAGGCTTGAGAGAGACTCCCCATAAACACCCACAAAGCAACCTCTTTAACCTCCTTGGCATTTATCTTTTCTGCAATGCTAGCAACAATTTCCCAAGAGTGGGGCCATTGGCATACCGAGGCAATGGCCAGTTACATTGACAAGAATTATCTCCTTATTTCTTTATACTCCCTCATCTGTCTGTCTCTTAGCTCAACTTTGATTGTAAGCTCTCTTGGGCAGGGAGTGTCTTTCTAGTAGTCTCCGTTTATACAGTGCTTGGTGTAGTGGGTTCTGCCCATGACTGGAGCTATAAGGGCTGCCACAACTTGGGTTAAGGTAGCAGTACCTGGTACTGAAACAGTGATTCAAGCTTTGCCGAATGCAGCCTCCCAGCAGGAACTATTGTTCACAGAAGGTCGCAAAAGTAGAAAGTAGTTTAAGTAAATATGAGGGGCCAGATCTCATCTGACTTGGGGTAGGCAGTCATCAGCTTCTGATTTGCCAATTGAGGATCAGTCCCTAGACTGGTAGTTTATTGTCCCTAATGGAGAATGAGGACCGGATAACTCTTTAAATGTATGCGTAGTGCTGGTGCAAGGTGTTCTGAAATTTTCTCCACAAAACTAGTGCCGCATAGATCTGTTCATTTATGAGCTGCATTTTGCAGGGGTTCTCCATGGAGAGCATCTCCAAAATGAGGAGTCCAGATATCCAGCCTGCTGAGAATTTAGTGAGGCTTATCTATAGGCAGGAGCTGAATCAGGAGCTGGAATCCCAGCTGGGCTGCTGGCTTCCTCACTGCTTGAAATGTCTCTTTAATAATTAAGATGCTATGTGGAATACCAGTTATTAGTTGCAGGCAGGCAGAGGCTGTGTAGAGCTCGCTGAGTGCCGCTTAGTCACAAATTCACCAGACAAGACTGGAAAATGCTGTCCTTGTCTAGAAGGAAAGGGGGATTTTAAAATGTGGTTTTAGTCTGGGAACTTGCTTTGTTAATAATGCTCACTGGGGATCCCCAGTTGTCTTAAACTCCCAAGTTATATATGTTCTGTCTACAAGTTAAAAAGATTGCAAGCCTGGCAGCTGCACAAAGCTAATTCTCCTATGAACTGAGCTGGGCTTGGTGCTTTGCAGATGATGGCACATTAACCAAATGAGGCCCCAAGTGAACCTTGTGTAATGATGTGACTTTTCATGGGTTCAAACAGGCTTGGAGTTCAGTCAGCGGCTCTTCTGCTGAGGTGCAAAGAGGAACTAATTCCAGTTTATTCTTCCATGCCTGAGTTGGTTGAAGGGCTCGCAGAAGGTAAAACTTACATAGTTAATAGAGCCAGTGTGTGTGTGTTTACTCAGGTCTGCAGGGAGCTGGTAAGTGCAGATGTCCTTAATATAAAACTGCACTTCAACTTGCTTTTTGAAGAAAAACTGCAGTTTCCCTTGACTTCTATATGTAGCCCCATTGCATTAGTCACACTTGGAGATGAACACTTCCATGCTAGGCTAGATCCATATGTTTCTAACGTCTGCCTTCTTACACTTGTGGAAATCCTATGCCTTTTGAATTGGACCTCTCAATCACAGTGGCTGCTGCTTAGTTTCTCTGGCATTGAACATAGTAATCACTACCTCAAATCTTCAACTAGGTAGTAGTACCTGTTTGACATCAGCTTTAAGCACTTGGATTAATTTGATCATATCGGGCTATTCCCAAGCGGATGGAAGTATCAGCATTTCAGGAAGGGAGGTTAAATCAGGCAGAGGTGGTTAATTCAGCTGCAGTGAGCGCAAGGACAAATTGTAAACAGGAGTTGCAAATCAGATTAGGAGAGGAAAGGAGACCAGGATGTGGAAGAGCTAGTTTGAGACTGTATGCCATGTTAGCTTACAAGGAGGGAGTTATTAATGATATCTCCCACTAAGGTAGTGTTTCCCAGATTCTTGATACTTGGGGCACACTTTTTTTTCTTCCTGTATTAAAATCAGCAGCACACTTCACTCACCAGTCCGTGAGCTGGATCCAGTCTGAGAGCCTGATCCAGTTGTGTAGGGCCCCATCCAGCCCATTTTTGTTTTTTCTTGTGGAACACTTCTGCCATTCGTACTGCACACGCTTTGGGAATCGCTGTCCTAAGGCCTGCACAGCACGGCCTTTTCTTGGAGCCTTCAGGTACTCTGTACGTAGGTAAGTTCTAACTAAATGACCGCATGAAAACCACACACAACTTCATGAGAGAGGCAAGCTGTAGCGTTATGCTCCCTAGTAACTAGTGGACTGCTAATGGCTAGGCAAAATGAATGGATATTGCTGAAACCTCTAATGTACTGTGATGCCTCCTTGGAAGGATGTGTTCGTGCTGGTCCTGTTGTTTAATGTGTGTATGTGCTCATGCGCCCATGCCTGTATTACTGTACAAGCAGTAACTGTCAGCTAATTAATAACGTGGTGCATTTAAATTGGCAAAATCGTTATTGTCTTTTCCCATTTCAGCCAGAAGGAATGATTCAGCCATAATGCAAACCAATTCTGCCGTCTGCTGGGGGGTCAAAATAATAGGCAAGCGTTTCAGTGGCTGGCTTGTTCTTGTGTTTGCAAAGAAAACCATTCATAACTTTCATTTAAAAAACAAGGACCCAGTTCCAGTTCCGGTGGCCATGGGGGCATGCTCTCAGCACCAAAAAGCTTCTGCCACTCCTGAGAGGGAACTTTAGTTCACTAAATCTCCCAGCGGACCAGCTAGCACCTGGCACTAGTGTATAGTATCTACCCTCCCAGCAAAGCCAAAATCTGACTTGTGCCACATCAGAACTAATGGGAACTTCATGGGTTTTGGCAGTGGGGTAATGAATTACAGGCTTCAAGTGGCTTGGTGGAATTGAGCTAGGAAGCTAGTTGAGTGCTTTGCTCACCTGTCTTGCTAGAACAGGGTTGTTTTGATGATTTTCTAGCTTGGTTCCTGTATCTTATATAAAATGGTGAGTGAGCCCTGTTCAAAGCTATACTGGACCAAGCCACATGCTACCTTTTGGCTGTAGCCTTTAAGGGCATTCTAGAGACTTAGATCTGTAAAAGTAGCTAGCTTATAATCTCTTGTTCACCTTGCTCTCTTCTCTTGAAGGTTTACAAGCCCTCCAGCATTGGCAAGCTCTTGAACCAAGATACTTGTTCATCTCCACTGCCAAGCACTGGAGGCTTAACTACCTGTATCGTAGCGCAGAGCTGTGTGCGTCTATCTGTTGCTCCTCACTTAATTTCATGTGGCTTGAGTCAAGGGTAGGGGCTGCTGGGAAATGGAGTCCGCTGCGGCCCTGATCTGGCCTGCGGGCTGGATTTTGCCAGCCCCTGCTCTATGACAATTTGAACCTCTGTCTCTTGCCTGATAACATTTGCAGCTAGAGGGCCTGCCTCCAATTGCCTGATTTGTAACAATTCTTGGCAATTGCTTAAACAAGCTTCTAGGAGATTGATTTTTTTTTTTTTTTTTTTTTTGGTGGGGGTTTCTTCTTTTTCTCAAGTCCTTGTCATAAACTAAATGTTTTTTTCCATAATCATGCACAAGTGATGTCTCTTTCTGTTGCTGCAGCAATGTCCTCCTTTGTCTCGCTGAGAAGTTGGCAAATGAGCATGTGCTCCATAGTCTGCACTTCGCTGCACTTGCATATATTCATGTTGTTAGAATAGCCCCATTTGATCATGTTGGTTTTTTGGGGGGGTTTTTTTTCTTCCCCCAGTTTGCATGCATAGGTGATTTGGGCATCGCGATTTTAGCCAATCTAGATCCACCTCTCTCTTGCAAAGTCCCCCTGGGGTTCCAGGTCCGTTCTGGAACACCTGATTGCATGTAACCTTTTCTTCCATAGCCTCAGCCATTGTGTCCAACGGTGCAACATTGGTCACGAAATTCTTTCATGTTTTAAGCCATTAGTTACTACTTTGCATCCATAGAGTGGATACCTGGAGTCTTCCATCTGCCATGATCTTTCTTTTTGGCTTGCTAACTTTCTTCTGATACCAGGTGGTACAATACCAGCCATGATTTGGTGTTGGCGTTAGACATCCTGTTATTTCATGACAGATGCCGTTTAGAACGGGGTCTAGTTTCTTGGCATGAGCTGATAATTCTCGTACTGGATGTGCATACTCTACGAACCACTGCTATTGCCTTGTGTTACTGCATTGTAATGTAGCTGGGTTAGGTTCCCCACTTAGAGGTGACCAACTTTTGAAGTATGTTGTTGTGAATGCTTGCTTTACCTTCCCGACACGTGCTTTGAAGGTAAGTATTCGGTCCAATGTAACCCCCAAGTACACAGGGTTTGGGTGTTTACTTAGCGGGATTCAGTCCCAAATTTCTGTTTGGCTTCTCTATGCCATAGCTGAAAAACTGTGAGCTGCATCTCGGTTGGGTTGGCACAAAGCTGGTTCTTATTGTAGTCAACTGAGAGGCTGCTCAGTGTGCGTGTCAGTCTGTTCTCAACAGCAGCAAAGTCCTTCTCTTGTGATATAATGCATACATCATCAGCATATACGAAGCTCCTCTTATTGCTCTGTATGAGTTGGTCGCTGGTATACACGTTGCAAAGAACTGGTGCTAGCACGTTCCCCTCTGGGGTGCTGTTTCCTTGTAGCCTGCAGCGGCTCCGTTTCTTGCACAGTTCTACATAAAAACATCTGTTTTCCAAAAAAGATCGGATGCACTGCACTAGGTGGTATTCGTGCATCATATTATAGACTTGGGCAAGCAAGTTTCAGTGGCTGAGTGTGTTTTAGGCCACTGATAGGTCTACAAACACAGCACCCTGTGGCACTCTGCGTGGGGCCAAGCCCTGCCTGTTCCTACGCAGGGCAGCCAGCACCACAAGCCCGCTAGCCCTGGTCTCGGCCCCAGCCAGGTTGCACAACTTCCTGGTGGGACTGCAACCGCCCAGATGCTGCTTGTCCCCCCCCCACCACACACACACCTCCAGCAGCTCCTCCTCGTCCTCCTTCTGTCCCTGCTGCGCCACTCTGGGCAGGGGGAAGGTGTAGCCAAGTGGCTCCTGCCCCAGCATGCAGGGCTCCAGCTCCAGCTGCTCCGGTGGGGCAATGAGCAGCCATCTGTGGGCAGCCAAGGGGGTGGAAGGTAACTGGGAGCTAGAGCTGGGACCCCATGCACTGGGGCAGGAGCCACCAAGCTGCATCTTCCCCTGCCTGGAGTGATACAGCAGGAGGAGGAACCGCTGGAGATAGGGGGGCTGACTAGCATCCAAGTGGCTGCTGCTGCTGCGCTGGGAGCAGCCACGCCAGGAAGCTGTATGTGCTGGCTGGGGACCAGGGCCAGGGCCACGGCTGGCAGGAGCATAGTGCTGGCTTCCCCAGGTGGGGCTTGGCCCCGTGCTGAGTGTTTGGGGGGAGGGGGCGCCAGCCACAGGCTGGATCCACTCAGGTAGCAGGTGCCCCCCATGGGTTGTATCCAATTGCTTGGTGGGCCAAATCCAGCCCGTGGGCCATATTTTGCTCACCCCTGGTGTATGGCACGTTAAAATGATTTTCCTCCAGATCAGTTTGCTGTCTAATCCATTTTTAAGCTGTTGGCTCAAAGCTCTACTGCTGAGCAGAAGTTGGTGAGCCACCTGGTTGGCTGTGATGTTGAAGTGCTGCTGTACTTTCTTCAGGACATTACTCAGCTTGTGAATGATTAGCCATGCTTTCCTGCTAGCACGGGTCGTATCTATTCCTTCAATCAATCCTTTCCATTTCTGTCTCCTTTCTTCTTGGAGCTTGTTAATTAGAGCTGTCCCTGCCACAACAGTGTCTTCTGAGAAAAGATCTCTTTGAAACGTTTGCTGTTATCTTTTGTATTCAGCTGCTAGCATGGGAGCAAGCCATGGTGTATACTCAGTTCTGCATCCTTGAGTTTATATACCTCATGGACGTTTTGCACAGTGCATTCACAAAGAAGTCCTAGTTATCCAAGATTGGTTTGATGCGCATCTCTTTTTTGTCAAGGTCTTCAGAAAAGCCTCTCCAGTGTGCTTTCTTAAAATTGAAACATCTGCAGATTGGTATGACATTTTGGGGTTATTATGACTGCTGTGACACTGCTAGCAGTTGGTCTGTGCTGTGTGTGGGGAAGGTGTTCCAACACGTCTTTTTTTGCACATATCTTCTATATTGCTGTTAACAAAGGTGAGGTCTGAATTATAGCTTTGTCTCCACTGAGAGCTAGTCAAAGACCCAGGTAGCTCTGAGCTGTGGATCAGGTTTAGGTGGTATGCCTTGGCTCACATCCCGACCAAGTTGCCATTCTCATAATTTTCACTGTAACCCCATGTGATGCTGAGACTATTAAAGTCACTGATCACACATGCTTTTTCTTGGTCTAGGTTTCCTGGCCCACAAAGGCAAATCACTTCCCTGGAGGTTTATAAACAGATGTTATTGGGATGTTGTCCATATTGGTTATCAAGATTTCAATGCAATTTTGTTGTCATCAGTGCTGTTGGTGCTGAGCTCTGGTTTTAAAAAGATAGCGCTGCCGTATTTCTTGTGCTTCCTTTTGATGGCTAATCTTATCCCAGGGATTGATGGCCTATTGCTGTTTGGCCCTCTTGTCTCCTGGAGACAGAGCACATGCCCATTGTAGCTGGTGCAAATCCTGGAAAGAATGTGCTGTTTGACTCCAACGAGTCCCTCTGTGTTTACAGAGATGACTGTTGCTGCCGGCCCTGAAAAAGGCTCATGGTTGTGACACAGCAGGTCAGCCTGGTGTGAGTTTTGAGGTTTGCATTATATACATTCTGAAATGACTGATGGTGGGGTTTCAGCCAAATTCGCATATTTGTTAGGATCTGACAGGAGCCACATTGTAAATGGTTCTGCCATGGCCATTGAGGAAGGACAATAACCACTCAGGGAGTGGAAAGAAAACTTCCTTTGACATGAGCAGGAAATGGGAGTGAATTGCAGGAACAAATAAGAAACTAGTTCTGCAATGGATTGGTCTCCAGGCCCAAGATCAAACAGTGGTGATGTGAAAGGCAGCTTAGCTCCCGCCGTCTCCAGTATCCACTCTTCCTGTACTGCCTGTGGCAGCAAGTGCTGTCATCCTGGCAGCAGTGGATCCAGCTGAATTCCAAGGTCTTCTCAACTTTGATTTTGACTAAAACCAAGGAACAGCTCCAGCTGTCTGCACTGATAACACGGCACTGATATTAAAATGGAACTCGTGCCCTCAGTTTCGAGTTCCCTGCCCAAAGAGACTGCCAAAAAACCAAAATAGGGGTCCAATAAAGGCCGATGCTGAACCTGACCCACCATCTGAGGATAAATAAAATGAGTCTGATAGTTTGAAGTCTGCTAACTTTAATACGATCTGATCTAATGACTTCGTTTGCTTGCCTAGCAGATTTCTCTCTGAAACAGCACTTGCTCTGCCCAGCTCATCCCTGTAGGCAGCTAGAAATAGTGCTTGGTCCCTGTTGGAGTTGAAGGCTCTGGGGGAAATTGCTGGGAGACTGGGGAAATACGGGGCAAACAGCTCAGTCTGTCAGCTGTATAAGGCAGCCAAGGGAGAACCCCAGAGTTTGGAGTCTGTTTTTCGGCTGGACAGCCTGCAGATGGGAATCGGTTATCCCAGGTCCATGGCTGGGGATCCCTCCCTGATCCAGCAGGCCCAGCCTCAGAAGGGTTTGTACAACACTAAGCAAAAACCCTGTTTCCCACCCCACCCCACCCCCCAAACTCTTAACTTGGACCTAAAATGACTTCTGCCTCAAATGCTATTGAAAGGTGTGCTACAGAGCAAAAGGAAAGAACCATTTTATTTTATTTTTTGCTGCTGCCTAACATTTAGGAGCAGGGATTGGGCTTAACATTATATATAACTTTAATTGAATTTTCTAGGCTACATTTCACTGATTTATCATTTGATGAACTCTGTTTGTACATGACTGAAAGATAAAAACTGCTAGACTTTTAGAGAGAGGATTTCAAGGTCAGTGGTCTAAAACTTTCCTTACTGTTGAACATCCTACTTCACTCTAACATTTAATAAAGGGAAACCAGAGCCACCAGTTCTGTACAAGCATAGTATGACTACTACAAGCTTGGAAATGATGGGACCAGTTGCAGCATCCTCTTCACAGTCTCTAATAGCAGATCCAGCTTTTGTTAGCCAGACCTCTTCCTTCTTGGTACACTGGGTAAGAGTCCTTCAAAGCTACAAAGCCAAGTGAGAAATGAAGCAGCACAGGTAACCATGGCATGGTAAACCCTGCTGTTCAAGAAGATGCTATGTGCAGGGCCTCTGAGAGGAAAGGTGGGGGCCTGCACCTCATTTTGAAAACAAGTAGAGAGTGATCTGTTTTTTTGCAGGGATTGATACCCTCATTACTCTGCTGTCATAGGTTCTGGCTATGTGTTTCCACCTCTGAAAGCCCCTTAAGGGGCCCCAGTCCTATTTTCCCTTTGACAGCCACTAGCTACTCATCACAAGAGTGGTGTGTCAGTGAGTGTGTTAAGTTGAATATTTATGAAAAAGTTACTTGCACACCAGGGTCTGCATTTGAGGACTTTATTACTCCTCAGACTTCAGCTGCAGTGGAGAAGAAGACAGATCTTGCCCTGTCTTGTTGAGAGAGAAGCCAGGGGTTTTGGGGGGCTGATCCAGCATGCTGTTCTTGCGGTGAGTTGATGGCATGAGTCAGATGGTGCAGTTTGGGACCAGTTTATCGCTTTCGGATCAAGGCACCAATGGCAGTACTAGCAGCGATCACTGCACTTTTTGCAGCTCCAGAAAGTCCTAGGGCACCTGGCGGGAGGTAGGAAAAAAGGGAGTCAAGGATCAGCATCACTTTTATCATCCTAGTACGCTGACTCTCCTGGCAGACTAGTTACTCTTTTTTCCCAGGTCACTCCCACACAACACTGACCCGGTGTAAATGATTCGGCCTGCTTTTTGCACAGATAGAAGGGATTACCCTGTAATGCATTTGGTTGTTCAACCCTCCTTTCACAGGCACCATAAACCCTTTATAGTACTATATGGTACTTTCCTCACCTGCCTGGATAGAAACTCCTGCAAGAGGAGAGCGATTTCTCAGCCAGTCAATAGGAGTGTCCACAGGGAAATCAGTAGACAGTTAGTTAGGTGAATGGTTAGCAGTTTTGAAAACCCCAGGGGATCAGTGATAGCAAGGCAATGATGCATGGTACTGTGGGGTGCTACACTAGAGCTCTGCTTAGGTTTCTAGAAAAATTGCTGAGGAGCAGTGGAGGAAGAAAACTTGCCTGCACGAGCTGCACAAGAACTATGAACCGACTGTGAAATGCCAGGTGCTTTCTACCCAGAATTGTCAATAAGCCATTAGAGCTGGAGGCATTCAAATAAAAAGTTAGCTCTTCGTGACCTACCAAGTGACTGCAGACACGGAACAACACCTCCAGCAGCCAGTCCTCCTCCGTTGGCTACAGCTGCTGCAGACATCATCTTGGCAGCCAGCGATCCAGCTGTAACTCCTGCCGTAGTAAATCCTGCTACCCCCAGTGCAGTTGGGACTCCAACAAAAGCAATTCCTGCATTGCCAAGAGTGGTGCGGTATTAGTTACCTACCCACCAAGACTGAGGGTGTATGTTTTCCAGTTTAAAACATGGATCCAGCCTAGCTCATCCCAGTATGGGACCTCTCAATCTGCAGAGGAAATGCCTGGGGCATGGGCTTGCACGTTTTTCATGCGGGCTTTCTATGAGGGTCAGTTTGGAGGGACAGGCTTGAGCCACCTTGCTGGGTGCCCTAAGAGCTTCCTTTTGACCTGGAAAGGAATCAAAGCCAAGAGAGGCATTCTTGCTCCCCACGTGTCAGTTGGACATGTGGGGAGTGTCCTCTGTATCAGAGAGGAGGCTTGGGCTTTGGAGGGGTACCTGATCTGAGTGAAGTCCATGCACTTTCTGATTAATTCCCCTCTGCTGGGATTGGGAGTGGAAGGAGCGATCAGGGAGCTGGGTCCCTGTACTGTATGCAAAGGAGCCTTGCACAGGGGGAAAATCAGGTGAGAGTGATCAAGGAGCTGGGATCCTGGTTTAGCCCTTTATGACAGATCCAGAAAAGACTTGGGAGACTTCAGAACGGTGCCTGGTGATTTACAGACATTAAGTCTTGTGTAACTTGGATGACGGTATGACTGGAGACCTAGTGAGATCTCTTGGAGGAGGAAGGCCAAGCAATCGGGAGGCTGGGGTTGTTGCTCAGATGATTTAAGATAATTTAACGTTCTTTTCCAATTTTAACTCTGTGCCTAATAGACACTTGGAAACAAGGACATCTCAGAAGAGTCAACACCCATGCATTTTAAGTTTCCAGTTTAATATCTATAAGGAAACGTGCTGCCCCACATGAAGGCCATAGCCCACTCCCTGAGTATAATGCTTATTCCATAATGCATGATGATAATTCAATTAACCATTCCATATCCTGAGCTAACATCTTACCTAATCCGACAGCTGCTCCAATGGCTGGGGCAACAAATCCTAGGAAAGGAGAGGTTTATGAAAATGAGCCATGAAGGAAATGAGCACACCTTTCAGCAGAAAAGGCTAGATAGATGGGGTGAGGCATTTATGGCACTAGCTAGCATTAACAGATTAGACTTTGGCAAATGCTGCATCAAAACAGCGAAAGCAAAACTAACTGGCTGTTTGTTCAAGCCCTTTGAGGAGCAAATGCAATTCAGTGTTAAGTTCAGCCAGCACGTGCCTTTTTTTGGGAAGGCTGGCTTGTACTTGTCATACAAGAGGACTACAGATCACACCCCAGGTATGAGTGGGGCTAGCAAAGTTAGGAAACTGGTGAGATTCAGCACAGTGGAAAGCAGCGGTGCAAAGGGAAATGTGGCTTCTAGTGCTCCAAAAGGTTTTTACAAGGGGCAGGCAGGGAGGGGAAACCTGGAGATCCTGAGAAGCTGGGAGAGCAGTGAAAGTACCACTGCTTCACCTGGCTGTGCCTCTCCAGACTCTGGTGCCAGCCCATCTTCCTGAGCTTAATGCTGGTCTCCTCAAAATCACTAGTAGATGGAGAGGAGCCTGAACCTGGATCTTTTCAACACACTTGCAGGGTTTATTGGGAGGTGAGTCATCCTGGGCCTGCCCCTGTACACAAGTAGGATAATGCATGTCCTCAGGCTCCATCACCTGGGCAGCCAGGGTCTCGTGTCCATCAGTGATGTGAACTGTCTATCAGGAGAAGACTCTGGGCTGGGCAGGGATCACCTGATACCTCCAAGGGAAGGCAGCTGGTTAGTTTGTGTGTGGGATGTGTACAGTCCCTGTTCAAAGGTCTCATAGTAGAAACCAAGTCTTACCCCGCATGTTGGAGACTGGCTTGTTTTTGTTGGGTTTAACTTCTGATCCTGTAGCCCTGCAAATAATGCAGAAAATGCAGTTAGACTAGTTCAGTTCCTTCCCAACTCCAGCAACACCGGAGGCATTTTAAGGTAATTCCCCTCAATAAACCAGAGTTTCTGGTTGAGTCTGTGCTCCATGGTCATTCGAAACCAGGACATCCACACAGCTGTGGAACCTGGCCTGTGACCCACCTCTTGCCACCTACACATCTGCTCCCAACGTGCAGCTCCTGCCCAGTCCATCATGAGAAATGCCACCACCATGTCACCCCTCCCAAGCCTCTCCCCAGCCAGGTCTAGTGCCTTTGAGTGAGATGGGGGGCTGGGGGAGTCTTTTCAGCTCACTCCCTGCGCATGCCCAGCTTCCCAGATCCCAGAGGGAGGCAATGTTCACTGGGCCCCAGGATGTGAAGTCAGTGATGCTTAGCTGGTACCTACCCCAGGGCAGACTAGCCCCGCAGTCCCAGCAGCTGCATCCTTTGGTGACTGGCAGGGCCAGATTACCCCTTTAGTGGGCCCTAGGCAAACAAACTCATGGGCCCCTCCTTAATACTGTATATTTATATTACTTTTTCTTCATTTGATAATTATAATATGTAAAATAAGCACAGCTGGGCCCCTTCTTCACTTAGGGCCCTATGCCTGTGCCTGACCCAGGAGAGAGACAAGGGCAGGGGTGGAACCGGCCGCTACCGGGTTATTGCTGCAGTTCCAGCAGGCGCATCCAGGAGGTCTGGGGCCAAGCACAAACCCCTGCCAGCAGCAGCTTGCATCCCCCACACCTCCCAGAGCCTCTTGGGCTTTTGTCTTTCCCAGCCCTGTTCTCTTTAAATGCCTGACTGGCGGGGTGGGGAGATGAAGCAGCGGCTGCTATTGCGGCATCCTGCTGTCGCATCCTTCCAGCCTGAGAAAGCAGAGGAAGGCCGAGGTTTCAACGCACCTAGTAATAACCTACCAACCTGGGCTTTGCTGGTCCGGTTTGGAGTCCAGCTATGCTTTGCAGGCTCCGCACAATCTCCTTTCGCTGTGCTGGGAAAGGGAAACCTAACGCAAAAAAACAAGGCTGCAGCTGGGCGAGTAGTCTCCACCCCCGCTCCTTTCCTACTGGAACCGCGAGCAGAGGCGAGGAAGGAGCAAGTCTGCCGGGTCCAGTAAGATCTGGCAGCACAAGGCGTCATTCGTATCCCTGGCAGGGCCTGTCTGCCAGAAGCAGCCTCAGCCCTGCCCCGGCTCCTACGCAGAGCCCATTCGCAATGCTTCCTGCCTGTTGCAACAAAAGTCTCTTGCAGGGCAGCAGTTGCTCTCCAGGCAGGAATCCCCAGCTGTCAGCTGCAGGAGTTAAGATGGGATGGCAGGGTTTGGAGCCCACTGTCTGCTGGATGGACACACATATGGGAGCCAGTTATCTCTGGCCTGTGGCAGGGGATTTATAGCCTGGGTTTTTTCGGCAAGAATAAGCAAAAGCCCTGAAATTTGCTTTCCCCCAGAATCAAGGCCCTTGTGGCACAGTCCTGAAATGGCGTTGCTTCGGGATCCAGGCCACCTGCTTCCAAACCTGAGGAACAGACATTAACCCTCCTCTTACTGGGCACTTTTTTAACACGAAGTGGCAGCCTGGAAAACTCCCAAGGTCAAAGGAAGTTAGTTAAATGGTGACCTTACAGAAAACCGGAAGTCCGTCAGCCAAAGGGAAGGGATTTGGGGTCCTGAGGTCCTGACACTTGTCTGTGTACTTGTGTGTTCGTATGTCTTATCAGCCAATGTCATTATTGTGCATGAAAACCAGTCACCAGTGTGGTACTAGTGTAAGCCTTTCACACTAACTGGGAAGACCAGGACCCGTTCAGCACCTACCCCCAAGGTCTCTAGTAGCAGACGCAGCTCTCATTAGCCACAGCTTTGCATCCCAGCGCATTGGGTGCGAGAAACAACAAAGCACGGCAAGGAAAGAGGCGCTACAGGTAGCTGCACTGTGATACAGCCGACCACTGATGGAGAATGGTTGTCCATAATGGGTGGACACAGAATTGGACCATATACATGCTGTAGCACCCTCAGACGGGGGGCCGTCAGAGGAAGAAGCCGTGTGTATCCACCTCTGAAAGCTTTCTAGGGTTTGTTTGGGGGTTTTTTGACAACCCCTAGGTGGTGGGGGGCTTAATCTAGCAAGTTCTACATTTATGAAAAAATAATTGTATACCACAGCATACATGTTTGTAAAGGCTTTTTCTTCCACAGCAGTGTTAAGCAAGGCATAACATGTTAGCTTGTACTAGGCAGATGCAAGAAGCAAGAGGTCTTCAGGGGCTGGTTCGACATGCAGTTTCTTCTTGAGCGTGCTGAAAGCGGTTCCCGTAACTTGCTCTGTATTGTATTTAGCCTGGTGGGTGATTCGGGCATGCCAGAGGATCGTGTTTTGGTCACCCAGGCACCAGGGGGACCTGCTGCAGCTTTCAGATCAAGGCAAAAAGTGCCGCACCAGCAGCCGCCAGCCCCCCCTGGGTGGCTGCAGAGAGTCCTGCAGCACCTGAGAGAAAACAGAGGGTGGGCGGTCAGTATGGCTACATCATCCTAGTGCACTGGACCTCCTGCAGTTACTTGTCCCCTCCCCGGGTCACTGCTGAAAGAAGACTGACACGATGGAAACGGCTCTGCATGTTTGCAGCACGTGGAAGGGGCTGGGGATCTGACCAGCCAAATGTGACCCAAGCTTTGCCAGGAGCCCCTGGACGATACTGTATTGGCAGGAGAGTCCATGTAGGCAGGTGAGCAGGAGATTTGCTCCAACAGGCTTCCCCGATATCCGTGGAAGCATCACTGGGGATCTCATGAAGAACAGAGTTAGGTGAATGCTCAGCACATAACATTCGGAAAGGCTGCGACTAGGCAATGAGCTGTGGTACTGAGGACGTGGCCGGGGTGCCAGGAGGCTGAAGCAATGTCCCGTATCGCCCATCTAAGTTTTTAGTTAAGAGACTTGAGGACGACCACAAAATGCCAGGTGCTCTCTATGCAGAATTGTCCGTAAGCACAGAGGCATCTGAACAAGAGGTTAGCTCCCTAGGACCTACCGACTGACTGCAACACTGCCACAGCACTTCCAGCAGCCACTCCTCCTCCGTTGGCTATGGCCGCTGCCGACATCATCTTGGCTGCTACTGACCCTGCAGCAATTCCTGCAGCAGTAAATCCTGCAGCCCCCAGGGCTACAGGGACTCCAACAGCTGCGACTCCTGCATTGCAAAGAGCATTAGTTATAAAATGGGATCCTGGTGCACGGTATATCCAGCTTTCTGCTGCAGAACCACCTTTACATCCATTCACTTAGTGCTTTAGTGTCTTGTGGTTTGTACCACCACAGCGACAGGTTGGGGAATGTCTTTCCTCGATGAAGCACTTCCCCAATACTTAAAATAGAGAACCTAATATTCACGTGAGTTCAGAAACTGCAGCATTCCTTGGTGCACTGGTGTCAAAGAGAGGGTCATGCAGGACACAGAGGTAGGATGTTGCCTGGGAGGACAGAGCCAAGACATTGTAAAGTTCTTGTGGGGGGAAAACTCTTGCTAAGAGGTAGGTGTACAGTTTGCAGCTAAGGCATAGATCCAACCTAGTCTTTCTGTCTGCAGGCACTATATCTGGGGCAAGGGCTTGTACATTCCCATGAGGGTCAGTCTGGCGGGATGGCCTCCAGCCACCTTTTTTCCCACTTCCCTGAGACCCTGGTCAGCATCCCTTGAGCTGGGAAAGGAATCAAAGTGCAGGGGAAGAGATTCTTACTCCGCACAGGTCAGTTGGGGCAGGGGAGGCTCTGGGGAAGGTCTCCCCTGTTCGGGGAGAGGCCTGGGCTTTAGAAGGGCAGATGAGCTGAGTGGCTGAATAATGTTAGCTAAACTCTTGTTCTTTTTTTAAAATAAGCAGCCTGTCTCTTGAGCTAATGACTTACCAAATCCGATGCCTGCACCCAGCGCAGTCACCAAAATTCCTGAAAGAGGAAAGGTTTGTGTTAATGAGCCATCAAAGAAGATTGCTGGTTTTCAGCAGACAGTTTTCCTTTGAATGCTGCTGGTCAGTATTAACACTCTGGCATTCAGGTTGGAAATCCCTAGCACCTGAACCTGCCGGCTTTGCGCTGCTCTTCTCAAGTGTCTTTTGGAGAAGATGCTGCTCAGCAGTGACTTTACCCAGAACACATCCCTTGCTAGCTGCAACTCCGCTTGCGCTTTGTCCTGCCTGACTTCATCCCTGCATGCCTGAGCAATGCTCTTATATTCCTCCCAAGTTGCTTCTCCAAGCTTCCACTTCTTGCAAGCTTCCTGGTTTTGTTTAAGCTCACCAAAGAGTTCTCTGCAAAGCCAAGCTGGTTGCTTGCCACATTTGCTATTCTTCCTGGACATTTGGATTCTTTGTTCCTGTGCCCTTGATAATTTTTTTTTTTTTTTTTTTTAATGCAACCAGCTCTCCTGGACCCCCTCTTCCCCCTCAGACTGGCCTCCCAGGGGATCCTGCTCATCAGCTCTCTGAGGAAGTCAAAGTCTGCTTTTCTGAACTCAAGGGTCCATACTCTGCTGCTCTTCTTTTTTTCAGGATCCTGAACTCAATCATCTCATGGTCGATGTTGCCCTCGTTGCCGTCCACTTCTCCATCCCCCACCAATTCTTTCGTGTTTGAACAGCAGGACAGGAAGAGAACGGCCCCTAGCTTGTGTCTCAAACACCAGGAAGTTATTCCCAATGCTCACCAAAAACGTCTTGGATTGCCTGTGCACGGCTGTATTGCCCTCCCAGCAGATATCGAGGTGATTGAAGTCCCCCATGAGAACCAGGGCCTGTGATCAGGAATCTTCTGCCAGTTGTCTGAAGAAAACCTAATCCTCCTGGTCGGGTGGTCTATAGCAGACGCCCACCCCAGCATCACCCTTGGTGCTCTCTCCCCTCTAACTCAGACTTCCAACAGGCCTGTCCCCAGTTTCATACCGGAGCTCTGAGCAGTCATACACCTCTTCTACATGGAGCACAACTCTTCTCCCCTGGCTTGTCCTTCCTGGACAGTCTGTACCCATCCATAATAGCGCTCCAGTCACCCGAGCTCCCACCAAGTCTCTGCTGTTCTAGTCACATCATAGTCCCCTGACTCTCTGCAGTTCTTCCTGCTTGCTTCCCAGGCTCCATGCATTTGTGTACAGGCTCCTGAGGTCACTAGCTGATTGCCCTGCTTTCTCAGGAAGAATGAGCCCACTCCTGCTTCTGCTTCCTCCAGGCCTCCTACTTCCCCACCTACCACAGGCCTTTTTTTCCTCCATCCCCCTGCAGTAAGTGGGGGACCTGAAGGAAGATCCTCCTGTCCTTGTATAAGAGGACCACTTTCCACACCTGGGGTCCATGTACACCAGGTAGTTCCACACTGGATCAAAGCGAGGCTCCTTTGCCATTTAGGGTCTTTTGTCTGTCAGTGTCCCAAACTGTTTGGGAGCCTTCAATGCGATGCTGCAGCTAGTAAAGTGAGCAAAATGCTGGCTTGCATCCGTAGATGCTTCTCAAGCAAATCCCAAGACATCATTCTCCCCTTGTACTTGGCCTTGGTGAGGCCACAGCTGGAGTACTATGTCCAGCTTTGGGCTCTGCGATTCAAAAAGTCTGAGCCCCCAAGGTCTGGGATAGACTGCCGCCAGAGGTGGTTCAAGCACCTACTTTGAACACCTTGAAGAGAAATGTGGATGTTTATCTTGCTGGGATCCTATGACCCCAGCTGACTTCCTGCCCCTTGGGTGGGGGGCTGGACTTGGATCTTCTGAGGTCCCTTCCAGCCCTAACGTCTATGAAATCAAATTCAATGCTTCAGAGCGAGACGGAAGGATTTGGGGTTGTGCAGGGGCTCACTGGCTGCCTGGATGGTTTGCCAGCTTGTTAATGGTGCCAGGGCTGTGTGCAATTCCTGTTCAGGGGTCTGTCGGTGAAAAGAAAGTGGAACCTTACCAACCATCCTGTAGAGTGGAGAGGCTTTTTGTGGGCCTGGATCCGGGGACAACTGAGGATAACACAAGAAATGCAGTTAGACCAGTCCAAATCCCTCAAAACATGGTCCAGTGGGGGTGAGGAGGGACACAGGGCTGGGGCTGCCACATCATAGGGCAGGTCCATCTAACAAGCTGTCTTTTCTTGTAGGTACGTATCCCACTGCTGCTAAAATTAGGGCCTCAGCGCAGCTGAGAATAGCTGACCTGCAACCCACCTCTTCTCCCATGTCATTCATTGGGTGGGGCCTTCTGGGAATTGCCACCATCACGGTTCTAGGGTAATGCACATCCAAACCTTTCTTCCTGCAAGGATTAGCACTGCCTCTGTCATGGGGCGGGTGGGGGAAGTGCTTTCAGATCAGCCCTGAGCGTGCTCAGGTTTGCACATCCCATAGAGGTGCGGGAAGGCTCACTGGCAGAGTGGCCACCTTTGTAAAATGGGAAGGCAAGACACGTGCCCCTCCCCTGCCCTCCCCCCAGCACAGCTGGAGTACAGCCAAGCAGAGGGGCCAGGGTGGATGCAGGATATCTGCTGTGGGTTCAAGTCTCCCTGCCCTGTTGCCCTGCCCCTGGGAGCCCTGCATCCGCTGCACTGCCCTGGGGAGGCGCCTCCTGTCTGCACAAGGGCAAAACTTTGTGCTGCCACCACTGCTGCTGCCAGGTCGGAAGGGGACACCTTGCCATGGTGGCACAGCCAGCATCGGGCTCCGGGTGGTGGCAGCAGCATCACTCAACCTCTCAGCCTTCCTGTGCCAGGTCCTGCCCGCTGCGGTGTGGTGGCCCCGGGGCAAGGACAGCAGGGAGGGGAGCCTGGAGTCCACAGTGGGCAGTCCACTCTGTGTACAAACTGGGGTGGGGCACATGTGCCCTCCCGTGCCCTCTCCCTGGGAGCACATACAGCGGCAGGGAGTTTGTCCCCTTGCCACCCCTCAAATGAGCCACCCGCGGCTCCATCCCACTCCCTAGCTGGGCTCTATGGCCATGCATTCCCACCCCAGCCCTGGGCCCTAGGCCCCACTTTCCCCCTCGCTGGTGGCCTCAATCTGTTCCCCTTGCCCACCCTATGCTTCTCTCTCCACCCCAGACTTATCTGCAGTGACATGATCTCTACCGTGGCCTGGCTGTATTCCCAGCCTCGTGCATGTGTGTGTACACACACATACACCTAGCGGCTCCTGCATCCCGCTCCCCCCAGCCCCAAGCAGCCCTTTGCAGGCTGGAGCCCTGCCAGCCTGCAAGGGGAAACCTCCTGTTTCCTGCATTTTTCCACAACAGAAAGAAAACCTGGATCCCTGCACAATACCGGGAGTCCAGGACAAATGCTGTCCAAGAGTCGTTCAGCCCAGGACTGGGAGTTGGTGTTCACATTTCAGCACTGTCCTGCCTAGTTAGGGCTGAGTGGTCAACCTCGCTAGGCAAAAGGATAGTAAAAGTTAGTAGGGTTTAGCTGGGGCCAATGCAGACAAGAATTATGCTAGAGACCCCAGGACCTCCATCCCTTAGTGATTAGTATCCCCAGACCCAAGAAAGAAATAGTAGCGTAAGTGCAATGGACCAGTATCAGGTAATTGCTGCAACACTATCAGCCTGATCAGGCGCATTTAGCCAGCCCCGGGATGAACCCAAATGCTCACTAGATGCACACAGGAAGCATGTGCAATGCACCACAACAAATCCCAAAGTGTCTTGAAGGGGTTTTGAGCTGCCCTTTCCCACTCCCTTTTTCCTTAGAGAGGCCCTTAAGCTTGGCTGGGGAGGTGAAAGCAGCAGCTTTCCCTGTTTTCACTGCAAACTGCTTTTACAACTGCCCTGAAGATGAATTCGGCTGCCTCCAAAATCAGAATTAGCCCAAGATTCAAATGCAGGAAAGAAAAGAAAAATCTGTTTACCTTGTTCAGTAGACAAGAGACTTCTCCAGCTGCCTCTGCATTGATCCCTCCTCCTCCTTTATATGTCCAGGGAACCAATGGAGCTTGCCTGTTAGGTTTCAGTTTCCCAGCTAAGTGAAACTTAAGATAAGAGCCAGCATAATAAGCAAAAGCTGAGCTGGACCCACCAGGGGACACCCAGGGTTGTGATTGCACCATTGGCAATATGAGAAAATAAGTCTGCCTGCTGCAGTAAAGGTTTGATTTAATAGCATCAAGTACTTGTTGGTTGTCCTTTTGCTCTTTGAAATGGCACCTGCTGAGAGTGGGCTAGCTAGGGTAACCACCTCTTCCAAACTAGAAGGTGGGACACATGCCCGCCTTCCCCACCCGCAGCACGGCTGGAGCTGGAGCCCATGGGGGACAGGGGCGAACGCGGGATGCCTGCTGCGGGCTCAGGGCTCCCCACCATGCCATCTTGCTCCTGGGAGCCTGGTGCCAGCCGCACCACCATGGCAAGGTGCCCCCTGCCCATCTGGCAGCAGCAAGGGCCACAACTCTACACCACTGCCGCTGCTGCCAGGCAGGCAGAGGGTGCCTTGCCATGGCGATGCAGCCGATATAAGGCTCCAGGGAACAACAACCCCCAGCCTGCATCATCCTCTGCCCCACACACAAATCTGGGGGCCGTGTGGCCCCCATGCCCCACTCCCCAGGAGTGCGCACAGTAGCAGAATGCTGCCTCCCCCCAGACGAACCACCAGTGCCTCTATCCTGTGCCCCAGCCGGGCCCTGTGGCCACACATTCCTACCCCAGCCCCAGCCACCATGACCTCCATCACCCTGGGGACCTCAGTCTGCCCTTTCTTCCCCACCCCCCACCATAGACTTACCTGCAGGCAGCTGGGGAAGCTGCTCTCCATCTCTGCCTAGGGCTGTACTCCTGGCCCTGTGCGTGTGTGTGCGTGTACAGGCACACATGTGGTGCCCCTCTGTCCTGCTCCCCGCAGCCCCTTGCAGGCTGGTTAACCCCCCATTTCCCATGTGTTTCTATCCTGAACGGAAAAACCAGATCCTTGCACAGTACTGCAGATCCGGGACCAGTGCTGTCCCAGAGTCGTTCAGCCTGGGACCAGGACTTGATGTTCCCATTTTGGGACTGTCCTGTCCAATGAGGTATGGGTGGTCACCCAAAGCCTAGCTCATCCCAGTATAGGGTGTCTCTATCTTCAGGGGAAATACTTAGCACAAGTCTAGTGCTCCAAAGGGGGTTTCTCAAGGGGCAGGCAGGGAGGGGAAACCTGGAGATCCTGAGAAGCTGGGAGAGCAGTGAAAGTACCACTGCTTCACCTGGCTGTGCCTCACCAGACTCTGGTGCCAGCCCATCTTCCTGAGCTTAATGCTGGTCTCCTCAAAATCACTAGTAGATGGAGAGGAGCCTGAACCTGGATCTTTTCAACACACTTGCAGGGTTTATTGGGAGGTGAGTCATCCTGGGCCTGCCCCTGTACACAAGTAGGATAATGCATGTCCTCAGGCTCCATCATCCGGGGTCTAGTGTCCATCAGCGATCTGAACTTGAACGCATCAGAAAAGGACTTTGTGGGCTGGGCAGGGATCACTGGCTACATCCGAGGAAAGCCAGTTGTGTCTGGGGGTGCTTGTACATGTGACAGGGGTTTAATAATCAGGGTTTTAGTTTAAGCCCCCTAAATTGAAATGGTAGCTTTTTAATTGAAACCTAACATTTAAATGTTCCTGTCATGGTACGGCAAGGGACCCAATCGGTTGTTTGTTTGGGTTTTTGGGGGATTTTTGTTGGAGCCAAATCCTGCCCGCGGCCAGGGGATGAGCTGCCAACTGGTCCCTGAGCTGCAGAAGGCCCTGGTCCTTCCCTCCGCAGTGGCGATACCTCCTGAGGCCACCCGGGCAGGCTGCTAGTGGGCCAGGTGCTGCCCCAGCATGGAGGCAGCACCCAGCTTGATCCAACGATTCCCCCAAGCCTGCTCAGGCAGCAGCGCCCAGCAGGTTTCCAGCGGGCTCAGGGAACAATTGGATCAGGCATCTGAGCTGGAGCAGCACCCAGCCCCACATCACCCCAGAGGCAGCCCCAGGGTGGGCCACTGCTATGCAGGGAAGGACCCCCTGCCCCATCTCAGCGGCCCCTCGGCCCTCCAGCAGTTCGTCCCCCCCCCGCTGCAGGAAAGGCAGGCAGGCTCCGCTAAAATAACTAAAAAGAAAGGATTCAGGCACCTCATTGCTTCTGCCTTCAGCAGGCGCCTGCAGCGGGCAGGACACCCGGAGCCACCTGGGAACAGGCTGGCTTGCCCCTGGGACGGAGCAGGAAGGTGGCAGGAGGCAGCTGCATTTTCTGCTGCCGGAGCAGGCAGTGGGGATGGTGCACGGGGCAATGAAAGACTCTTGCAGGGCAGCAGTTCCCTCCAACTCTCAAGGCAAACAGCTCTGGCTATTAGCTGCAGGAGCCAAGGCAGGGTTGCAGAGTTTGCAGTCTGCTCTCCACCGGATGGGCAGATAGACAGAAGCCACTTATCTTGGATCTGTGACACAGGATTTCCACCCCCGCCCCCCCCGCAGCCAGAGGCTCTGCCTGTTTTTTGATTTTTAGTGCACATGAATAAGCAAAAGCCCTGAAATTGCTTTCGCTTGGGATCCAGGCCCTCATAGCTTCCAGACCTGAGGAATAATTAACCCTCCTCCTACTGGGCACATTTTTTGAACACAAAGTGGCTGCCAGGAAAACTCCAAGTTCAAAGAGAATTAGTTAAATGGTGACCTTACAGAAAACCTGCAGTCAGGTCAAACCACAGGGAAGGGATTTGGGGACACAGAATTGGACCATATACATGCTGTAGCACCCTCAGAGGAAGCAGCCGTGTATCCACCTCTGAAAGTCTCTTAGGGGTTCTCTTTTTTCACAACCCCTAGGCAGGTGTGTGTGTGTGCGTGGTAATCTAGCCACATTTATAATCTAAAATAATTGGACACCACAGCATACATGTTTGTAAAAGCTTTATTTCTTCCACGGCAGGGCTAAGTGGGGTGCATCGTATTATCTTGTACTGGGCAGGTGCAAGAACAAGAGGTCTTCAGGAGCTGGTTTGACATGTTTTTTTCTTGATCATGCTGAAAGCAGTTCCTGTAACTCTCTCTGTATTGCATTAGACTGATGGGCGCTTCAGGACAGACCAGCCAATGGGTCGCCGCGTGTCCAAAGCACAGAGGAGTAGCTGTTGCTTTCAGAGCTGACCCAAAACTGCCGCACCAGCAGCCGCCATCCCCCCCTGGGTGGCTGCAGAGAGTCCTGCAGCACCTGAGAGAAAACAGAGGGTGGGCAGTCAGTATGGCTACATCATCCTAGTGCACTGGACCTCCTGCAGTTACTTGTCCCCTCCCCGGGTCACTGCTGAAAGAAGACTGAAACGGCTCTGCATGTTTGCAGCACGTGGAAGGGGCTGGGGATCTGACTAGCCAAATGTGACCCAAGCTTTGCCAGGAGCCCCTGGACTATACTGTATTGGCAGGAGAGTCCATGTAGGCAGGTGAGCAGGAGATTTGCTCCAACAGGCTTCCCCGATATCCGTGGAAGCATCACTGGGGATCTCATGAAGAACAGAGTTAGGTGAATGCTCAGCACATAAAATTTGGAAAGGCTGCGACTAGGCAATGAGCTGTGGTACTGAGGACATGGCCGGGGTGCCAGGAGGCTGAAGCAATGTCCCGTATCGCCCATCTAAGTTTTTAGTTAAGAGACTTGAGGACAACCACAAAATGCCAGGTGCTCTCTATGCAGAATTGTCCGTAAGCACAGAGGCATCTGAACAAGAGGTTAGCTCCCTAGGACCTACCGACTGACTGCAACACTGCCACAGCACTTCCAGCAGCCACTCCTCCTCCGTTGGCTATGGCCGCTGCCGACATCATCTTGGCTGCTATTGATCCTGCAGCAATTCCTGTAGCAGTAAATCCTGCAGCCCCCAGGACTACAGGGACTCCAACAGCTGCAACTCCTGCATGGCAAAGAGCATTAGTTATAAAATGGGATCCTGGGGCAGGGTATATCCAGCTTTCTGCTGCAGAACCACCTTTACATCCATTCACTTAGTGCTTTAGTGTCTTGTGGTTTGTACCACCACAGCGACAGGTTGGGGAATGTCTTTCCTCGATGAAGCACTTCCCCACTACTTAAAATAGAGATCCTAATATTCACGTGAGTTCACAAACTGCAGCATTCCTTGGTGCAGCAGGTGAATCACTGAACCAGAGTTGGCCGGATCAATTCAGGGCAGGGATTCAAATCACCAAATTGAATCACTGTCCCCCGAACTGGCCAAATCTGAATCGAATACCAGCCACTTTGCACAGACCTACTGAATAATGCCTAGTTAAACCTTCGTTCGTTTTGAAACAAGCAGCCTGTCTCTCAAGCTAGTGACTTACCCAGTCCGATTCCTGCTCCCAGCACAGAGGCCAGAAAGTCTGAAAGAGGAAAGGTTTTTGTTAATGAGATGTTTTCAGCAGACAGTTTTCCTTAGGATGCTGCTGGTCGGCATTAACGCTCTGACATTCAGGTTGGAAATGCCCAGCTCCTGACCCTGCCAGCTTTGCGCTGCTCTTCTCAAGTGTCTTTTGGAGAAGGCGCTGCTCAGCAGTGACTTTACCCAGCACTCGCCCTTTTGGGAAGATCCTCCTGCCCATGGTGTGTAAGAGGACCGCTCACCACAGCTGGGGTCCATGTCTGCCAGGTAGCACCATACTGGATCAAAGTCAGGCTCCTTCGCCATTTAGGGTCTTTTGTCTGTCCGTGTCCCAAACCCAATGCTTCCGAGCGAGAGGCTAGGACTTGGGGTTGTCCTGGGATCCCTGGCTGCCCGCATAGTTTGCCAGTTTACTAGTAGTGCCAGGGACGTGTGCTATTCCTGTTCCAGAAAGAAAGTGGGACCTTACCAAACATATTGAAGAGTGGCTCGTGATCCCGGATCCAGGTGGCAGGGCTCCTGTTGGTGGCAGTGGAAGCACCACGGGGAGTCTGAGGATAATGCAGAAATGCAGTTAGACCAGTCCAATCCCCTCAAAACATGGTCCACCGGAGAAGAGGAGCGAGGCACAGACACAGGCCTGGGGCTATGGCTGTGGCATCATAAGGCAGCTCCATCTAGCAAACCACCTTTTCTTGTAGGTACATGCCCCACTTCTACTAAAACTAGGACATGAGCGCAGCTGAGAACAGCTGACCTGCAGCTAGGGTTGCCAACCCTCCAGGATTGCCCCGGCGTCTCCAGGAATTGGATCTAAATCTCCAGGAGACTGCTGAGAGTCACCCGGGGGTTAAATGATAGGGCAGTCATTAAAATAAATATTAAATGTTGAATCTGATTTAAACAGTAGTCCAGTGGGTTTTTAAAATGTAACAGTAACGTGCATTTGCCTGCCTGACATAACGTCTATGCATCATAATCCGTAAGTGATATACGTGAGCACGCAGGCACGCTGGTGTTCTGGAAACTCAGGCAGAGTTGGCAACCCTACCTGCAACCCACCTCTCCCCCCACATAGCAGTCTTTGGGCGAGCCCTGCCCTGCACCCTGATAGGGATGGCGGATCTGCTGGGCAAGGTCGTACACATGCAAACCTTTATCCTTGCCAGGATGAGCACTGCCTCCGTGGTGGGGCTGGGGCCGAGCAGAGCCCACGGGCGGCAGATGTGGATGCAGGCTGCCCACTGCCAGTTTGGGGCTCCCCGCCCTGCCCCTGCAAGCCCTGCGCCGGCCACGGCAAGGTGCCTCCTGCCTGCCGGGCAGCAGCAGGGGACACAACTCTGTACCACTGCTGCCACCCCGCTGCTGCTGGGCAGGCAGGGGGTGCCTCGCCACAGCCGGCGCAGGGCTTGCAGGGGCAGGGGCCCCTGAGCCTACAGCAGGCATCCCACATCTGCCCCTTTCCCCTCCCCCAAATCTGAGGGGCATATATCCCCACCATGCCTCCCTTCCCAGGAACCAGCCCCCTTCCCCCCAGGAGCAGTTCATTGCTACGACAGCAACAGCCTGAGCAGGCACATCTAGCCAGCCCCCCCCCATTCTCCCTAGACGCATCCAGGAAGCCTTTGCAACGCAGGGCAGCAAATCCCAAAGTGTCTCTAGGGGGTTTGGAGCTGCCCTCTCTCAGTCCCATTTTCCTTAGAGATGCCTCCCGGGTTGGTTGCAGGGGCAAACGCAGCAGCTGCTTTTGCTGCAACCGGCTTCTGCAGCCTTCTGCCCTGAAGAAGAGCACAGCTGCCTCCAAAAGCAGAATTAGCCCAAGGTTCAAATGCAGAAAGGAAAAATCTACCAACCTTGCTTGCTAGGCTGAATCAGGCAGGAGAGTCCTCTAACTGCGCATCCCCTTCCCTGCTCTTTTATGTGCCTGCTGGGTTGCGGCTGGGAGGAGCTTGTTTCTTAGGTTTCAGTTTCCCAGCTCTGTGAAACGGATACATAAGCCAGAGGTTGAGCTGAAAGCATGCGTTGTAGACCCACATTTTTCATTCAAGATGATGTGGGCAACATGAGAAGAGGAAATCAGTGTCCTGAGATAAGGGTTTGATTTAATAGCACCAAGTCCTACTTAGTCATCCTTTTGCTCTTCTATGCAATGGCACCTGCTGAGGATGGGCTCCCTGGTTGTAGATGCAGGTAGACGTCATCATGTTGCTTGGTCTGGGTTGCAACGGGAAGCTTTTTTGAACCCTGGGAGCAGTATCTTTATTTCCACCTAAGCAGGTGTATTATAGGGGTATTTGAGCAGTCGAATGCAGGAGCCTAGTGTTTGGAGTTTGTTCTTAGCGGGATGGGGACCAGGTGGGAGCTGGTTATGTCCCTGGCCCAGCAGGCCCAGCCTCAGGAAGATTTGCATCCTACTGATTCTCAGTGCACAAGGATAAGCAAAAGCCCTTGAAGGGCTTCCCTCTGGGGTCCTGGCCCACGTGGTTCCCCCCACCAGCTCCCAAGCTGGGGACATGGACCTTATGTCCCCTCCTACCAGCTCAGCTTGGAGACCCACTGGCAGGTGTCTTGCTGCCCCAGGAACACTATTAAAAAGTGAATCGCAAATCAATACATCCTCTGTTACTGCTTGTCAGTGGGAAGAGGATGGTCTCTGCACGTGGGTGTGATTCAGGTTTAAAGTCGCTCGTTCTACATAAAGAAGCTGCTCTTTGCACTTTCTATACAAACAGAATTAGTGAAATGGCAAGATGGCAAAGAGGAGCAACTGGAGGGCTTTCTCGGTCCAAACTGGTTCGCCTTTCTTGATACTTTAAGTAACTTTGCAACCTAATAAACAAAAAACCAGAAGGTGCTTAATCTCTTCCGACTGCAGGCCTGTTCCACGCCAGAGAGCGGAGGGACCCATTGCAGCATCTGCTAGCCAAGGGCCCTTGTAGCAGGTGCCATGTTCTCATTACACAGAACCTCCCCCTTGGCTCATCGTGTCTTTGGTAGAGATCTTCATCAAACAGCGTGAGGAAAGGCAGCAGTACTATGGTACAGCCTGCCAGTGACTGGGGACGAGATCATGAGTGGTCAGGGGATAAAACCTTATATTTACCATGGAGCCCTTGGAGGAAGATGCTATCTAGATCTACCATCAAAGACCTTCTCGGGGTTCTGGCCCTGTTTTCCCTCTGACAACCCCAGTAGCTGCCCATCCCAAGAGTGGTGTGTCGGTGAGCACGTAGTAATTCAGTATGTTGCATATTTATAATGAAGTCATTCAGAAAAGGACGTGGGGGTTAAGTGCACAATAAATTGGATATGAGTCAGCAACAAGGGCACATAAGAAGGCTACCAGCATACTGGGCTGCATTAGTAGGAGTGTTGCTAGCAGACTGAGGGAAGTAACTATTTCCCTGTCTTCTGCACTGGTGAGGCCGTATCTGCAGTACTGCGTCCAGTTTTGCTTCCCCCCCACCTCCAACTACAGCAAGGTATATGGACACGTTGGAGAGAGTCCAGCAGAGGACAAGGAAAATGGTTCAGGTGCTGGGGCACATGACTTCCGAGGAGAGGCTGAGAGAACTGGGCTTATTAGTCTGGAGAAGAGAAGAGTGTGGTGGGGGGTGGATTTAATAGCAGCCTTCAGCTACCTGACGGATGGTTCCCAAGAGGATGGAGCTGGGCTGTCTCAGTGGTGGCAGATGACCGACCAAGGGGCAGTGGTCTCAAGTTGCAGCAAGGCAAGGTTAAGGTAGATATTAGGAAAAACCTCTCTCCCGAGGAGGGTGGTGAAGCACTATTACAGGTTTCCCAGAGGTGGTGCAATCTCTGTGCTTGCAGGTTTTTAAGACCCAGCTGGATCAAGCCTGGGCTGTGATGCTCTAGTTGGGGCTGGTCGTGCTTTGAGCAGGGGGTTGGACTCGACGTGACCCCCTGAGGTCCCTGCCAACCTTCATTTTCTACGATTCTAAGTGGTGGCAACCGTTGATCCTCCTAGATCATGCTGTATGCATGAGGGCCACCCAGACCTTCAATGCATATGCCTGAGCAGGAATTTTTGGAGAAGTGGAGGCTGCCCCAGACTTTCCATCCTCCCTTTAGGCCACCGAGACTAAATTCAAAGACCGGACTGTGTCCAGATGCTTGGTGTCTCCATGGACGTACCACAGGGGACTCATGAGTCTACCTAACAGGAACTGAAAGGAGCACACTTTGTACAGCTAATGAGCTAAGCAGCTTGTGCTGCAGATAAACCTGCGTCCTAATCGGTCTAGATAAACCACTCCACCCACTCTCGGGTCCATCAAGTCCGCTGGACCCCAAGCTCTTCTCTGTGTGGCTCCTGTTAACATCTTCAGCATGAAGGGCTATCCTGGGGTCAGTCGTCACCCACCAAACAGTGCCTGGAAGCTATTTTACTCCTGTAGGTGTGGGAGTGATTTCATCTCGGCACACTACATGCAAGAGAACTGGTATCAACCTTTCCAAAAGGGGTGTGAGCTGAAAGGAGCTGACTTAAAGGTCTGTTGATAAGAAAGCTATAGGTAAGTTTGACTCCTGTGTTGGAGGTTAGGAGCTGCAACCCTGGCATGGAGCTGGCTAGAAACTGGTGTCCCATTAAGCCAAGCTCAGGGGAAAGTGCAGTCTCCGTGCTGCAGTAGATCCAGGAGCAGGAAGATGTGTCCCGTGTGATTTCTCTAGTCCGGGTATTGAGACAGCCTGGTGGTAAGAGAGGCATTGATCTGGTAGAGGGGAGAGGATCCACCTATACAGAAACCAGCAGTCTTCACTCTCACTCACTCCAAAACTATCTCCTTGGCAAGCACTTCGGCTTACCTCTGACAGGCTGTGGCCCTCCACACATCAGCAATGCTTTGCTCTTCCAGCCCTCACCGTGCATGGAAGGCCCCCCTCCCCAAGGTTTCAGTGACATCATTTTAAACAACTTAATTCATTTATTGTTTCCTCCCCTACCCCAAATGATCAAAGGAGATCAAGAGCTGTTCAGGAGACGGGGAAGGAAAGGGGGAGAAGGCAGGGGGAAGTGGTAAATTCACAGTGGCGCTTTCCACAGAACTGCAAAGGCGGCACATGTTTCAGATTAAAATAAACTTGCTGCTTGAGCAACGCTGATCCTGGAGCTGAAGAGTCCTGCAACTGGCTGGTATTTGTTCCAAGCACCACAGGAGCAGGTTCAGTCCTTTTCGTTGAAGAAACTCTTAACCACTGCCCCAGCCCCGCCCCCTGCAGCCCCCAGCCCAATTTGGGTTGTCACAGAGAGTCCTGCAGCACCTACAAAAAGAACAGAGGTCTGCATTATACCAGGCCATAGACAGAGAGCGAACCTTTGTGCTGGTGCATGCATGGAGTCTCACTCTAACCCAAGCACAAGGGCTGGACAAGGAAGGCGTGCCAGGTGCCTCTGGCCTTCACTGGTGAGAAAAGGCTGCCAATGAAGTCTGACCTCCTGCACAAGGAGCTGGAAAAGTCTTTGAGATAGCTTTTATTGGTTTGATCTCTGTACCCCCACCAGGGTTTGTTTACTTCATCAAGCAGTAGATATGCCATTAGAGGGACCTAGCACAGCAAGCTTTATGTAGTTGCCTCTCACTACTAGGGTTTGGGGTCTGAACTTGCACCCAGTTTTGCCACTCCTGTGGTTCTTAAGAAACTCAAGCATGTAACTTAAATCTACAGCAAGATCTAATGCTGTTTGGACTACATGCAGCCCAGTGAAGCAGCTCATGCATGCTGCTGTTGGTGTATGTACAGCATCCTTTTTATAGTTTGTCTTGTGGAGTCAAGAAACATCCCTCCTCTTACTCCCTGAAGTAGGGGAATTCTGTCTCTAGCTGCAATTGCCACAAGACCAGGGTTGCCAGCTCCGACTGACGCTATCCCGGGAGGAGGCGGTCTCATGCACAGCGCATCCGGACGCTGCAGCGCACGCTCCCGGATTTCTTTCGATAGTCACCAGGAGATGGGTGCTGATTCCGGTAGGCTCCCAGGCAATCTGGGAGGGCTGGCAACTGTACACAAAAGACATGTAACACTGGGGCAACATCCGATACCATATATCTATGTTGAGCTATTCTCAGGAAACTGCAGGGCACACAATACCCTCTGTGCTAGGCACTGCAATGGAGGCCAGGCCAATAACTGTATAGCAGAATACAGCACGGCCCCTGCAGATCATATGAACAGGGTTAGTGAGCAATAGGTTTGGTCAAAGAGAGACCAGGCTCTGCCTTTTAAAGAAGAACTGGAGACTGTGAAGAACTGGCAAGATGCTGAGTTGTTATCTGGGAGCAAGTAAGTACATGTGGATGAGTGTAGGCTTACCAGCTGATTGCAGCAGTGCCACCGTGCTTCCAGCAGCCACTCCTCCTCCGTTGGCTATAGCAGCAGCTGACATCATCTTGGCAGCGAGCGACCCAGCTGCAATTCCCGTTCCAGTAAATCCTACTGCCCCCAGTACAAGTGGGGCAGCAAGTAATGATATTCCTGCATTTGAAATAGAGCAGGGTTAGACACAGGACAGGCTGGGGTGTGTGGGATGCTTCAACCAGCAGAGCTTTCTGGTGGCACAGCTCTGGGACAGAGCTTTAGGAAAGGACGTAGGAACCGCTAGGGAGTCAAGAGTACACCAAGCAGTTTCCCCTAGAAGAGCGTGGCTGGGGCTTCCACCTACAGGATATCCTTTATGAGGGGTACATTTCTGTAAAAGAGCCAGAGCGGCCATATTTCAGCTGGTGCAGGCCTAAATAAAGGTTTCCAGACTTAATGCCAACAGGTCTACTTTTCAGGAGACCCTACAGCCTCGACGGCAGCTCAGATCCATGCCCCAGCTCCCTTCCGACCAGCATGATCTGGCATCCATATGGACTGTGTTTTCCCCGTATTCTGATCCCTGCACTGCAAGGCAGTGCTTTCCAATCTGTGGTCTGTGGGGCTCTCGGGGTCCACAGACTAAGTCTAAAGGGCCCACGAAAGATGATTATGATCAAAAGTGTGTGAATTCCCATGCTTACAATTCAGAGGCTCTGCATCGCCATTCAAAATTTCCAGAGGGGTCCGCAAATGAAAAAAACGTTGAAAACCTCTGCTGTAAAGCGATTAACCCATCCAAACACTAGGTTACATGCTTTGAGCTGGCCCCTTACCTGCTCCAGCACCTACTGCCAAGCCAGTCAGTATCTTAGACCCTCTGTTCGTATCTAGAGGAAGGAGATGATTGATTTTAATGACAGCGGATCAGCAAGTTGTAAATGTGGCAGGACTATAGGGAAATCATGGCTTAGACTTCTCAGTGGCCTAAAGTTGCTTCACAGACCACACCTAAACCCACGGGATTGAACACCATTAGTTACATGCAGTATGTCACTTGGGCAGACTCTGCATGCTTTTCATTTAAGAAGCATCTTGGCCAACCCAAGTGACGTGGCTGAAGCCAGCACACCTTGTGAGACTGTACTGCAATCCTAGAAATTACATAACAGGTTGTAAATACACTAGAAAAAGGAGGAACAAATCTTGAAAGGCTGCAGAAGAGACACTGGAGAGGCACCGGGGGAGTATTACCCTGACAAAGCATTTGCTCCATGCACTCAGTCAAGGAGACCTTCTACCCTGCACATCATAGATTTGCCTTGGTGCTGTCTGCTGCAGGTGGTGAAGTGACTATTTAAACTAGTGCCTTCACATGGCAGTTTCAGGTTTTTTTAACACCCAGTTTCTGTTACAGCAGAGTTGAATCAGAACTTGTATCACATCCAAATGTCCAGTCCCACATTAACCCCTCATCAGCCACAGGTACAGAGATTGCTTCACATGAACCCCAAAGGGCATTTTTATTTTTGGAAGGGGGAGTGGGAAGCTGATTTCAACCCTGCCCTGGGTTTCATGGCAACCAACACAATATTAATATTAATAATACTTGTACTTCCGGTGACTGAAGGGAACACTCCTACTTACCACTCATGCCTAAGTCCTGCTCTGAACTTTCACCCGCCATGTCACTTGGAAATAAGATGCAGTTTGATCAGCCTTGAACAGAAAGCCAGAAATGCAGTGAAACCAGTGCAGAGCCCCCCTCTCAAACCCTGCTAAGGACTTGCACTGCCAGGACTCAATGCCATTTACTCCCTCACCCAGTCCTGTACTTTTAGTTATACCTACCAAAAGCATCACCCACTAGTGGGGTCTCCATTTTTCTAGGGACCTAGTATTAGTCTTCTCTGGAGAAGGTTGTAGGGGGTGTTTGGATAACAAACCTGTCAATTTTCCCCGCTTTTCTCTCTCCCCTGCCAGGATTATACCAGCTTTAAGTAATGCATTGAAATGTCCTACCTTGGCAGAGCAAGAGCAGAGAACAAGGTGTGTGTATGGGGGATTTTCTCTTCCTGTTCATCAATGGGTAATGGCATTTGCCTGCGTCTCCTCTTGTGGCAGAGGAGGCGTGAACTGGGCGCACAGCTCCCGAACATGTCTCTGTGCCAGCAAGGCTGACCCTTACAATGCCTCAGCCAAACAACTCAGCTGTGCTAAGACCCCAAGGCTCCCTGCAAGGCAGGAACAAGGAGCTTTCACGTGGCTGTAGAGACTTCGTAGTGTCTTTGATCCTATGCAGTTGAAGCTAATTAGAGCTGCAGGACACGGAGGGATTTCATCTACGCACAAGAGCATTGGTATTGGCATTTTCAGCAGGGTTTCAAGCAGTTGGGTGAAAGGTTAGTTGGTAAGAAAGCTGTAGATCAGTTGGATGTCTCTGGGGAGGCTGGATAAAAGAGTGCTTGGAAGCTGTGACCCTGGCAGGGAGCTAGCTAGAAACCATGGTGTCCCACTAAGATGACCCCTTCTACAAGAGAGATAAAAAAGAAAGCTCATTTCTTGGCCTGCCTAACTTCAACATGTCTGAGTCTGAAAATTCAGGTGAAGTCTCTAGGTAAGGTGTACCTGCTCTTTAGCATTTTAAGGGGATTAGACTGGTTTTAGGTAACCGAAGCACCTAAGAGTTAGAATAGACCAGGAGCAGGCAATTATTTTGGGCAGAGGGCCACTTAGTGAGTTTTGGCAAGCCATCGAGAGCCGCATGACAGGCAGCCAGGGGCGGATAAATATTAATTTTCTAAATTTTTTAGGGGTCCTGCGGGTCCGATAGAATGGCCTGGCAGGCTGCATCCGGCCCACGGGCCATATTTTGCCCACCCCTGCAACAGACTTAAGATTGGATACTAAAATCTGCTCTGATGATGTGGGCATCATTTTGCCTTTAAGTCTCGTTATAAACTGGCTGGGATCCATGTCAAGTAAAAATAACCTTGATTCACTCCATGCCCTGCCTTGTTGAGTGGCTGGCATGCGAAAGAGGTTAATTACGTAAGGATCGCTGATTGCGGGCACTGAAAGATAGCAAAGCCACAAGGGTAGAAGTAGGAAATAAAGCAGCTAAACCATCCAGACTAGGAATTTCAAAGATAATTCTCAGCCCCGAGAGGCAGCTTGCAGCAGCACCAGGATCAGAGAGAAATAAATCGCTTCCTTTTTTGCCTGCCTTGCACCTTCCTTCCCACCCAGGTAATTTAGTCCTAGCACTACTCCCTCCTGTTGCACCCCTGCAAAGGACTTTTCAAAGGAGTCACTACTCATGCTTGTTCCCCCGTACCTAATGGGAAGTTACAGACAACCTTTACAAAACCCAAGGCCACTAGAAAAACATGCACAAACCCTGCAGGCCAGCAAACCCAAGTGTGCAAGGATACAGACTTGCGGTCTCTACACCCCCAAGAGATGCAAGTAACAAAACAGTAGAGCCAGCAAGAGCCAGAACTAGATTGTCAAGCTTCTTCAGGTTTAATAAAGGAAGTCTTATTAGCAACATGAGATACAAAGTAGTCTCCTTGCATTGCTTTTCTCTTCAAAACATAGCCCATTCCTAGCAGACTTATTTAGAAAAATCCCAACTCCAAATGGAGCTACAAATGCCATTTGATCACCATTAGGTTATAAATTTCACTTACCCTGGTAGCAGCCAACTGATAGAGTATGCCAGTGGCTCCAGGTATTTAAAGGGAACCATGACGCAAGTGCAGTTGATTGGCTTTCAAACAGTAGCTGTTCAAAGGAGAAAAAGACTGATCATCCCAAAGCAAGATTGCAGGAGGAAGCCTTGCCCTTCATTTACTCTTCTTTAGGCTTAAAAGAGAATTCGGAAGATTTTCATGTAACTTTTTACATTTTTAGTGTATAAAACCCCAACCCCATCTTGGAACTCCTCCCGCACCCCTCCCCATGCTCCAATGGTACAGTCCATGCACTTTGGCCAGGTACAGACATTACACTTTTACTGGTACAGGTGATTGGAAACCTGTCTATACCCATAACAGAAGACAAGTTTGGCACATACAGCTTGGTTAACAGTGGCAAAATCCAATCTAAGAGTTGTGTCCCTCCCTGCTCCCCCCCACCCTCCCCAAGGGCAAACGTGTCTTCTGCTCACTACAGATCCAAACTACAGAAAACCACATAGCTTAGATCTATTCCACCTCAGGCTTTTTAAGTGTCTGTACCTAGCCTTCCTGAGTCCACCCTGCAGAGATGGGGTGCAACAGAGTCATCAAAGAGGTGTCCCAGGGACCCTGCACTATATGCAAAGGAGCCTTGCAAAGGGGAAAAAACAAGTAGGGGCTGGGATTCTGATTTAGTCCTTTATGATGGATTCAAAAAAGACCCAGGAGGCTTCAAAATGCTGCCTGGTGATTTACACAAGCACGTGTAACCTGGGTGACATTGCACGCTTGGACACCTAGTGAGATGTTGACACTCTCAAAGGAGGAAGGCTGAGCAATCAGGAGGCTGGGTTGTTGCTTGGATGGCTTAAGACAATTTGATATTCTTTCCCAATTTTAACTCTGTGCCTAATACACACTTTGGAACAAGGACATCTCTGAAGAGTCAACACCCGCGCTTCGTCATGTAGCGTAGCAGCACGGCCCTGGGTCTGCTTTGTCCGGCGTAGTGTCTGTAGGAGTGGCCAGCACCAGCTGCTTCACGGCCCCTGTAGGCAGGAAGGCCTTCACATGCTGCCCCACGTGAAGGTCTCATCCCACTCTCCAAGGCAAGGTGTGCCCAAGCTTTCTCTTTAGCACTGGTGATTGTGAACTAGTGTGCTTGTTGCTGTAGCAGGGCACTAAGATGTGCCTGCTACTGTAAGGGCAGAAGCAGCCTGGCCAGGGAGCCCTGTAGGCTAGGCAGAGCTGCGGGAACCTGAGCAACAGCCTCATGGGGTAAGTGGCCAGCACCTGCAGGCGGTCAGATGACCGGAAGGAGGCAGGGCTCTGGGGGCATATAAGTCCGGGGCTGGAGCTAGCAGGGCTCTCTCCCTGGCAATTGCCAAGGGAAGGAGCCCCTGCACACATGAGCTACCCAAGACCTTGTGCAGTCAGATCTTCCAGGTCGTTGATGATGATATTGGACAAAACTGGCCCCAGGACTGACCCCTCGGCCACTCCAGTTGCTACTGGACTGCCAACTAGACAGCCATTTATTGCTACCCTCTGAGCCCAATGATTCGGCCAGTTTTCTATCCAGCTTATGGTCCATTCATCTAATCCATACTTCCTTAGCTTGCTTCTGAGAATGTTGTGGGGGAGGGTATCAAAAGCCTCGCTAAAGTCGAGGTATTTCACATCCACTGCTCTTCCCACATCCACAGAGCCAATCATCTCATCATAGAAGGTAATCAGGTTGGTCAGGCATGACTTGCCCTTGGTGCATCCACGTTGCTTGGTCCTGATCTCATTCTCCTCCGCCAAGTGCTTTGAAATGAATTCCTAGGACCTGCTCCATGATTTTCCAGGGACTGAGGTGAGGCTGACTGGATCCTCCTCCTTCCCTTTCTTAAAGCTGGGCACTATATTTGCACTTTTCCAATCATCCAGGATCGCTCCCAATCATCGTGAGTTTTCAAAAATAATGGTCAGCGGCTCTGCAGCCAACTTCCTCAGCACCCTCAGGTGCATCATGTCCCGTCTCATAGATTTGTACATGTGTAGCTAGTTCCACACCTCTTCTCTCACCACAGCTGGCTGCTCACCTCCCCCCCAAACTGCTGTCTGGTGCAGTAGTCTCCAAGCTGCACTTGCCTGTGAAGAGCGAGGTAAAAAAGGCATTGAGTACTTCAGCCTTTTCCATGTCCTCTGTCACTAGGTTGCCTCCCCCGTTTAGTAAGGGACCCACACTTTCCCAGATCTTCCTCTTCCATACTTGTAGAAACCCTTCCTATCCCTCACTAGCTGCAACTCCAGCTGCATTTTGACCTTCCTGACTTCATCCCTGCGTTCCCCAAGCAATATTCTTACACTCCTCCCTCGTCGTTTGTCCAGGCTTCCACTTCTTGTAAGCTTCCTCTTTGTGTTTAAGCTCACCAAAGAGGTGTCTGCTAAGCCAAGCTGGTGGTTTGCCACATTTGCTATTCTTCCTGCACAGTGGGATAGTTTGTTCCTGTGCCCTCGGTAAGGTTGCTTGAAAATACAAGCAGCTCTCCTGGACTCCGTTCTCCCTCACACTGGCTTCCCAGGGGATCCTGTCAGTCAGTTCCCTGAGGGAATCAAAGTCTGTTCTTCCGAAGGCCAGGGTCCTTACTCTGCTGCTCTCCATCCTTCCTTTCCTCAGGAGCCTGAACTCAGTCATACCACGGTGGCTGCTTCTCAAGTTGCTGCATCTAGTTCTACATCCCCCACCAGGTTTCCCTGTCTGGGAGAAGCAGGTCAAGAACAGCATGGTCCCTAGTTGGTCTCCAGCACTTGTACCCTGAAGTTGTCCCCAGCACTCTCCAAAAACATCCTGCATCACCTGTGCATGGCTGTATTGCCCTCCCAGTAGATGCCAGGGTGATTGAAGTCCCCCATGAGAACCAGGAAACTTCTGCTAGTTGTCTGAAGAAAGCCTCTTCCTCCTGGTCTGGTGGTCTATAGCAGACGCCCACCCCAGCATCACCCTTGGTGCTCTCTCCTCTAACCTTAACTCAGAGCCTTTCAGCAGGCCTGTCCCCAGTTTCATACCGGAGCTCTGAGCAGTCATACAGCTCTTCTACATGGAGCACAACTCTTCTCCCCGGGCTTGTCCCTCCTGGACAGTTTATCCCCATCCACGACAGCGCCCCGGTCATGCGAGCTCCCACCAGCTCTCTGTTATTCCAGCCATATCATAGTCCCTTGACTGTGCAAGGACGTCCAGTTCTTCTTGCTTGTTTCCCAGGCTCCGTGCATTTATGTACAGGCACCTGAGGTCACTAGCCGATTGCCCTGCTTTCTCCAGAAGAATGAGAAGGCCTCCCCGTGGCCCACTCCTGCTTGTGCTTCTTTCAGGTCACCTGCTTCCCCACTTACCTCAGGGCTTTGGTTTCCATACCCCAGTGAACCTAGTTTAAAGCCCTCCTCACTAGGTTGGCGAACCTGTCTGCGAAGATGCTCTTCCCTCTCTTCGTCGGGCGGATCCCATCTCTTCCTAGCAATCTTTCTTGGAACAACATCCCGTGGCTGAAGAAGCGAAATCCCCTGCTGGCAACACCACCTGCACTGATCTGCAGGTTGCATCGGCTCCTGCCCCCTTCACCCTTGCACCCAGAGCCCTGTAGCCACAGCTGATCTGCTGTCGTATCGTTGGTGCCCACATGGATAAGCAGCGTGGGGTACTAGTCAGAGGGCTGGATGAGTCGCAGTAATCTTTCCATGACAACTCAGATCTGTGCTCTGGGCGAGCAGCAGATCTCCCGAGACAACAGGTCAGGCCAGCAGATAAATGCCTCCATCCTCCTCAAAAAGGAGTCTCCAACCACCGCCACCCATCACTTCCTCTTGATGGCAGTGGTCTCAGTCGTCCCAAACTTGGGGAGGGCTGGCCTGGCCTGGCCTCCTTCGCCAACGGAAGGCGCTCCTCCTCTGTTGCTAGCGCTCTGTATCTGTTCTTCAGGCAAACCACTGCAGGTGGACATGAAGATTTCCGCTTGCTGCTGAGGCCACGAGCTTCCACCTTCCTGGGAGTCCATGTTCTCTTGCTTCTCCAGCACTCGCTGGCAGTCCTTCCCCTGCCATCCTAGGGGTCTCCTCCACCGATTCGATGCTGAAGTCCTCATGGCAGAGGATGCTTTGGAGCCTCACCACCTCTGCCTGCAGCAATCTTGCCTGCTCCCTGAGGGAGAGCTCACATGGCAGGTGCTCCCCGACCTGGCTGTCCCTGGAAGGGGCCTGCAAGCAACGTCTCTGCAGCACCAAACCAGACCCTGGGTGGAAGCCTCAATGATGAAGTCCTGCCTGCACAGACACCTCACAGGTGCAAGCCGAGGAGGAGCTGGCAGCGGCAGTGGCACTGGCTCTGGCATTGCAACATCCTCCAGCCATTTCTCTGGGACTCTGAATCCGCCCCTCTTTTCAAGCAGACCTCCCCAAGCAAACTCCCCTGTGAGCTGGCCTATTCGCTGCTCCTTGGTCCTGAAAGGTTCCCTCTTCCTGCTTCTTCTCACCACGCTTTCAGTGAAGGACGGTGTGGGAGTTTCCAGGTGACTTCCAGGTGAACTCCCCCTCACTTGGGACCGTAGTTAAGCAAGGGGCTTAAGTATTGGACTAACTGCTGAGTTTTTGCTACTTGTACTACATGTGTAGGTTAGCTACTCTTAATTAAAAAAATTGCTCACCCTGCGGGGGGCGGAGGTGCAGCAAATTGACGTGGACTGCTTGCAGACTGCCCCGTTTTCTTGGGGACTCTGCTTTTATACCCTGCTGGGCCTGGCCCTGCTCCCCTGTTAGGGCTGTTGTCAGACACAGGCAGCAATCGCCCAGCGAGCAGCGGTCGGTTGCCAGTCTTGGCCATTTTCAAGGGGCCTAGGCTAAGCGGCAGGAGTGTTGCCAAGCAGAAGCCCCGAAACCTGTTTCTGAGAGACCACAGTGTGAACCTTTGCAGATGTGACAACTAACTTGGTCAGGAAGTAAAGGAAACCATCAAATACCATTGAACAAAGTACAAGACCTGAAAGGGGATAAGGAAAGACTATACATTAAATAATCCATATACACTATATCATCTTAAAGTAGTAGCAGTGATTGATGTAACCAAATGCATTGGATGTTAGTTTGCTATAATAGACCTATTTTTGTTAAAATGGTTAGATAATTTATAAAAACGAAAACAACCTTGTCAGAAAATACCATACCACGAGATAAAGAAGAAACAGGAACAGCATTCCACCAGGAGGAAGGAAAGGAAATAAGAAGCCCTCCCTCTTTCCCAAGGATATAAATATATCCCAAGGATATCAGTTCCAATTAACTGACACCTTGCAAGTCCACAGGAGTTCTGGTTCAGTCCAGTTCCAAAAGTTTCAGCGAAATAAAGACATTTAAATAAAACCAAGCAGAGATCATTTATTGGAATATTAAAATCAGCCATATATAAATATTGGGTATAGGCTGGAGGGAAATTTGGAGAATTCAGGAAGACCTGCTGCCAATCTGCATGCCACCCTCCTCCCACCTCCTGAGAACCTATGTTATGCTGTTGTGGGTAGCAAGATAGACTTTGGGATAAATGCTTGTTTTCCTGTTTTAAGGTGCAAGCAAATAAAAGATGGGTCGATAGACCAGTTTCTTCCTCTTTTATCAGTAGCCTACCCACAAGGCTACCTGTAATCTGGGTAATAAATCTCAGCTGCTCAGAGCACAAGCCCAGAAACTCAGCCTACCAACCAAACACTCAGCAAACCAAACACACAGGCAGCCCTGACTCGCTTACCTTCCCAGAGCAGGATCTGGTGCCTGGCTCCTCTTCTTCCTCCTCTTGCTCCTGTAAGCTGCTTGCAAACTGCTTGAATTGTATTAACTTTGCTCTAAATTGCATTAACAAATTCATTTTATTAATATTAACAAAGCAAAAGTCTTGCTTTAAATTGTAGTAACTTCCTGATCTCAAGCAGCTGCGTCCATGAGCCCCACGGTCCAGTTGCTTTCTGAGACCTCTCCTAGGCTGCTGGTTGATGTGCCACTACAGCTGGTTGAAGGGGACCAAATCCAGTTCCAAGTTGATCTGGTTCCTTTTTACCAGCCCCAGGAACACACTCTTTCTCTGAGGGCCTTGTCCTGCACCGGGTCTCCTGTTCCCTTGGCCAAGCCAGAGCTCACGTTCTTCCTTCGGCAGATGGGTGTAGACCCCTTCCTGTGCCAGCGGCTCCGGGGCACGGGGGTCCCAGCCCAAAGATACATACTTCTTAACATTCCATAATACCAGCCGACTCCATATGGGCATATGAAGAAGTATGTAGGGTTGGGAGGGAGCTGTTCTTCTTTTGGCCCTGCATCTATCCGCCAGCCTTTCTTGGTGCCAAGTCTTCTGCTGTCACCTCTCAGGGCTGCATGAATCCCATCCGGGGGCAGGGAGGTATCCATCATATCGGTCTGTAGCTCTTCTCTGCCACACCATGCTTCTAGTTATGATGGAGAGGCAGGAGAGCAAATCCACTTGCTGGGGTGGAGAGGCCCCAGAGGCAGGGCCCACCTGAACAGGCCCCCTGCATGGGGGAGGAAGGTCACTGGCCAGGATCGCTATGTACCTACCTTTCCAGAGCTGCCTTTCAGCTGTCTTCCCAAGCTGGGTGGATGCCATGTCCAGCAGGCACCAGGACAAGTGCTCCCAGTTCCCCCCCTGTCCTGGTGTCTGCCACAGGAGATTCATTCTGGACCCTGAAAGGATAAGGCAAGGAGACAGCAATGATTTAAAGAGACTCAGTGGAGTGGTTTGTCTTTTACCCCAGGGGTGGGCAAAATGCGGCCCGCGGGCCCCTAAAAAATTTAGAAAATTAATATTTATCTGCCCCTGGCTGCCTGTCATGCGGCCCTCGATGGCTTGCCAAAACTCAGTAAGCGGCCCTCCGCCCAAAATAATTGCCCGCCCCTGCCTTACCCTGACCTTCCCTGCAGGAAGGAGCTGCGAACTGCCTAACTTGTACAGTGCCCCTGGCAGCTGGGCCATCCACCACCTTGAAGGGCCAAGTGCCCTCAGGGAGCTCAGCCCCGGGTCATGTTTGGGGCTGAGAATAAGAGGGACTGAGGGGCATTGCATTACACTCTGCACTGACAAAATCATGCTGGAGACGCAGGGGCAAAGCGAGGACCTCTGGGCTTTAGCTCTGACTCCTGCATATCTCTGGCTGCAGGCAGGTCATGCCTAGCCTGGGGTATGGGTTTAATCTGCAGAGGCTGCCCCGTATGGGGAGCAGGCATGAGCTGGTGGCTGTGGAGGTTGCGGTGGCAGTGACTCCCAGTCTGTGGAACGGTGCCTGGAGCCTGACACCGCGTGCTCTCTCAGGGAGGGCTTAAAGGGAGCCCTGCTCTGTGCTTCTCACAAGGCACTTGCCTCTAGGGAGTCTCTCTGCTCCAGTTCTGCCCATCACTCACCGGCACGGTGTCCATTCCTCCTCCACCCGTGCTCCTTCCCCTCTGCCTGCTGGAACACGAGGATGCACAAATCTGTGTCTGCACGAAGCGGGATTTTGTGACACGGGATGCTCGATTGGCAGGTGTCATAGGAAGGCAGGGCCTTGTGCTGCCCTGGTGTTAGGGCTGTGTTTGCGCAGGCATGGGTATGTATAAAGCAGGTGTCGCTGCTCTTTGCTGCACAGAATTGAGCCATTCAGATGTGCTTCGTTGTCCCTGTCGTGCTAGCAGTTACAGAGGATTTTGCCTGTCATTCAGAGGGAAGGGACCTGTGTTTTCCAAGTAATGTCCCTGAAGCTAAACGTCTGCAGGGTGCAGCGCAGTACGGTGAAGTGAGAGACATAGTTAACCTTATTGGTCTGAAGTCGGGGTGAAGTCCCCGACAGGACTTGGCCAGGGATTCGTCATAGTCATTGCTATCTCCCTTGCCCACTTCCATTAAAAGTGACCGCCCCAAAGTGATCCCCCTGTGCTAAAACCTTTTCTGAACTAGCCTCATTTTTCAAGAGAAGATGGCATGTTTTTCACCAACCACACTAAAAGCCCCCGTCCCCGGCATCTCCTCTCTGCTCAGGAACGTTATTAATTTTGCAGCTCTAAATGCTATCGATCCCTTCCCAGGGGTGGGGTGGGCCAGGCGAGAGAGCCTGCATCTGCAAGCACAGAAAGGGGGACTGTCTCCAGCACAACCTCTGGGTGCTGCCAGGTCACCTCTGAAGCAAGTGGTGCCATCTCTAGCTGCAGTCTGGGCTAATGTCAGGGCCATTACATTAACTGCACAGTTGCTGTGGCCTTCGGTGCCTAAACCCCAGAGCGGGGAGATTCCCTTGGAGTCTGACTTTCTCTTGTAAGTATGGGAGGATTGGGGCAGGGCACATGTCCTTGTGCTTAAAAGTCTGCGCGTGAGGAATGACTGGCCGTATAGAAGCGTGGGTTATGGGACCCCAGGAATGAAGAGCCGGGGGGGCTGCTTCAGGTGCCCTAGTCCATCTCCCTGCACTGAGACAGGGCCTAGTCTCCCTACACTGTCCCTGACTGCTATTCATCCTTGCAAAGCTCCAGCAACTGGGGTTCCCATCCTCCATGGGAAATCTGCCCCAGGGCTTCCCTGCCTTGGCAGTGAGAAGGTTTTCCCTGACAGCTGACCTCCCTTGCTGCAAATTTAAACTGATTATTTCTTGTCTTATCCCCAGTGGATATGGAAAACAATTAGTCCTGGCCTCCTGAGAACAAGCTTTCCATAGTCTGTTCTCATGTCCCTCCTCACTTTCCCCACCATCTCCCCCCTCTCCGACCCCCATTTTAAACAAACCTATTTCTTTCTACCTTCCCTTAGAGGTTGTTCCCCAAACCTTTTACTTCTGCCTTTCTATCACTTTCCGGAAATGTGGTTTTCAAAGCTGGACACTACTCACCAGTGTCACGGAGAGCAACTGTGTTTCTCTTGCATATACCCCTCACACCAAGCCATCCCACAGGGAGCTTTTTTACATGAATCAACAGACGGCCCTGCCTTTGAAAGACGCCCCCAGGAACCAGGCAAGGGAAACCCTCAAAGAAAGCGTCTTCCTAAGTAGGTTGGAACAGAAATGGGCTCAGCCCATTCATGGGCGTTAGGAGACTGCTCTAGGTCTGTATAGACACGGTGCCACGATAGACATGGTGGCAAGAGGTGGTGCTGCACCGGGCTGCTCCCGTGCCATTGCAGCTCTGCGCTGGGCCCTGCAATGGCGTCCTTGGCCAGCCATCAGTTCCAGATAGATGTGAGGCGGCTTTAAGGATGGTTTTGCATGCCAGTTTCCCTCTAATTTAATACCAGAGAGGGCAAGAGGGGTGTTTGGGCTCAGGGCTTCTGTTGTCGCAGGCAGGGATTAAGGCCAGTCGAGACGGGAAGAGGTTCTGGTCCCGCAGCAGCAGGGGAGAGGAGTGGCTGTCCCGCGCTGGGGAGCAAAGGGGAGCCCCTTCCCCAGCTCTCAGCTGCACCTTCCCAGCTTTCCTCCCTCTTTGTGGCTCCTCATGTAACGGAGACTGAGCACAAGATCAAGGAGAGGGGGACCTGTACATGGCTCTGCTGACGCCCCTAACTCTTGACCCCTCACCCAGACTCCTGCCATCCCATCCCTGGACAGATGTCCTTGGCCCCCTGCTTGCTCAGCTCTGAGCATCTTGGAGAATCCTGTCCACCTAGCTGTTTTCGCGAGGCAGAGGCCAATCTTCCCCAGCACTTGGCTGAGGCCAAGGAATTTGCTTGGCTGCCGTGAACAGCAGCAGGGGAAGGGGCTGGTGCCCTGCACCATCGCATCCCTCCATCCCCGAGGAGAACAGGACAAAAGCGTCAACTCGGCAGAACCAGCCCCTCGCTTCCCTAATGCACGGAGCAAGCGAAATCCAAGCCTGCGATCACACGGGGAGAGAGGGAGTATGAGTCTCAGAGGGGCTTGGCAGTGGCTGAATCTCTGAAACAACCCCTTCGCCAGGTGCGGGAAGGGCTCGGGGGCTTTGAGCCACAAGTTCATAAATTCAGGTCCCTTGGACCCAAACAACTGGGTCATTGCCCTAGCATCACCTTCCCTCCTTGCTGTCATGTAACCCAGAGACCGAGGAGATGACCTTTGTGCTACATCATGTAGGGATCCTGGTTTTCCCCGATAAAAAAATCCCCAATTTTCAGATTAAAAAAAGTAACCCAATATCCACATTTTTCCATAATTAATATGAAATCCCACTAAGATATAGATATAGCTATAGATATAGATATAGTGGCGTTTCACTTTGATCATGGAAAAATGTGGATTTTACTTTTTTTAAACTGAAAAGTGGGGATTTTTTTTTGTCAGGAAAAACCAGGATCCCTGCATATCTGTCTAAAAGGGAAGCACTCCCAGCTCATCCCTGTTGCCGCTGCCTGCCCATGTTACACTCGGGAAAGCGGGAGAGGGCAGAGATGTCTGCTGGTGATACGCTTGTGACAGACAATCTGGCCGGCCAGCCCTCAGCAGGGGAACAGCGGTGGTGGCCCTTCACATCCCCAGGGCCCTACTGGTTTCCATGGGCTGAACAGCTCCTTCTCCAAGCCAGCTTTTTAAGCACTTAGCACCCAGACATCCTCCCGTGTCACTTCCAGCCCATATGAGAGGTGACGGGTATGAAAGCCAGCCTCTCAGGCCTGAGTGAGAGCTGATGGGTGCATGTGAAGTGAAGTCCCTGCCTGGGACACTATCGCACATGTGTGTATATTAGAAAGCAACACTATTCCCCAGCTTTTTCATCACGATACCTAGTATAAAACTGGTTTGCTCAGGCTGCGCCAATAAACCAGGTTTATTTCCTACAAAGTGGTGTGCTGGGCAGGAAAGATGCCCTGCCAGGACTCATGAACTATGGGCTCAAGACTCAGCACCGTCACACTCTGCACGTGACCCCGGGTAGGTTACTTCACCTCTCAGTGGGTGCGTCTACATGAGACACTGAATGCGCAGTGGCCTAATCACTCTGCGCAGTAGCGTGCCAGGCAAAAATCATGCTAATGCACTAGTGTGTGGTAGTATTAGGCTACTGCACATTAAGCATCGCTAAAAAACTGTGCATCGGCACTACGGCACAGTAACTGTAGTTACTCCGCTTTTCGTTAGTACTTTATTAAGCAAGTACTAAACTAAATGTGCAGTAACTATTGTGCATTAAGGAACATGTAGGCGTGCCCAGTGTGTGTTTGCCCTCTTCCCAAAGGGGACAAGGGCCCACTCTGCACAGAGAGAGGCTGTGAGGGCAAAATCTAGGAAGGAAGGTGAGGTGCTGAGATGCTGCAGCAGCAAGGACCAGGTAAGGTTTTTATTCAGGTTTGCTAGATCAGACTAAAAGATCCAACAGCCCCGCAAGCCTCAAAATGCATAAGTAAGAGCCCAGCGGGGGCAGAACGGAGGTCTAAGCCAGCAACAGCACAACCCCTCGAGCTGAGAACCCATGCTTGTCTCATGAGTTAAACTCACAGGTTTCTTTGCACTTCCATAGTCTTGAAAAACTCGACTCCTCTCCCTGGCACCATGCCCAGGCAGCAATGGACAGGGGGAGATTCTTCTTTCACTGCCCGTTAGTTTGAAAGTACCCCCATGCCCCTCACCTCCACCACGCACGCACACCTTGTTTGATTCAGGACGCAAATCCTGGGAGCCGCCACTATTTCGGCAGGCTGCTGTAGTGAGGCAAAAGCCCCAGGTTTAACAGGGCAGGGAACCTCTCAGGAGAGACTAGAAAGCACTGATAACTCAATCGCATGTTTATGTTCATAAGCAAGGCCCACGCTGTGCGGGAAGCCTGGTCTAAAGCCCTCTGAAGCTGACTGGAGGTTTCCCGTAGACTCTAGTCTGCTCTGGATCAAGGGCTCAGAGGCCACTTTTTGGCACAGAGCTGAAGCTGCTCATTCTCTACAAAAACAAGGGCATGACTCAGCCTCAGCTGTAACCCATTTGGACTGCGCTCTGTTTACCACTGGGGCCGATGGCAAAGCTCCCATTGTGATGCCAGCCGGGCCAGGTTGGGCCCTGGAGGCCCACCGGCAGCCCCTGCCAGCCTCAGCGCACAGGCTGCTGGAGCTGATTTCTTTGCACAATTGGCCCTTCCCTGGGGCCCACTTCTCTGCCACGGGTTTTAACCATTTTAGCCCCAGGCTGCCGCCTGCGTGACTCATTAGCATGGATCAGATAAAGAGCTGGGTGCTGGAGGGATGGCTTTGGGGTAGAATCACTGTCTGCGGGCTCGGGGAAATGGGGTTTGGCCACAGGGCTTCCTGTGTCACCCTGGGGCGGCACCTAGCCTGTCTGAGCCTCAGTTTCCCTAGCGTTACATCAGGGCAGCAATCCTTCCTTTGTCTCACCTTCGGCTGTGAGGTGAGGAGAGTTCTCCAATTTGTACCGCACCTAGCACAGCAGGACCGGACCTCAGTGCTAATGCAGGCAGTAGCAGAGGGAGTCTGTCACTCCTGTGATGTTTTCCCTGCATGTTTGCCTCTTTCTCCCCACGTCGGTATTGATCCCTTGGAGCTGGGGGTGCCATGGAGCTACCCGACTCCCAGAAAGAAGGAGTGAAGCGCTTTGTCCCACTGGAGCCCTGTGCTGCATGCAGGTGTCCAACCCCAGGCCTGGCTTTACAGTCCTTCTGTCTCCAACCCAGCCTCCCCTCACTGGGTCTTGGCCCAGAGACTCCCTTGCTTCCTGCCTCAGTTTCCCCAGCTGAAGACTCAGGTCACCTTAACTCCACAGCTCTGGTGCAGCCACTCCAGATTTCACAGCAGCAAGGGAGAGTGAGCCCAGATCCTCCTGCCCCAAGGGCAAGGGGCAGTGAGCCAGGACTCCTGGGTTCGATTCTTGTAAGGTGCTTCAGGTTTCTCTTAGGTATGGCTCCTCCATGGCAGACGGATGCAGACACATGGCACCTCTAGTGCTCTCAGTGCTATTAAAATACCCCCAGGAGGTATAAATCAGCATCATTGCTCCAGTCACTGGAGCCCACTGAGCTGTGCTGGTTTGCACTGGGGCATGGTCACTCGTTGGATTTGCACTGACAGACTTGCTTAGGACCTGCCTGGGGGGGAAGGGGATGGTGAGGGGGGCACTTGCTTTGGGCCCACCTGCAGTCTCACCCCCATGGGACTCGAGGGTCGTTCCAAAAGCCCCGGGGCTCGGCGAGTGGGAGGGAAGAGCTCAGGAGATTTGGCTCGTGTAGACAGGGCCCCTCAAGGAAATAAATCCCGGAGGCCAAGGCAGGGCGGGTGAAACAAGCCCCTGTGCCCATGCCTGGACATTGCATCAGTGCCACTTTAGCCCACTTTTCAGGGCAGAGCACAGGGCAGACAGGGCTTCCCGTCTAAGCTGTACCTGCCTCTGCAGAGCTGCGCGTGTCTCCTATGGAAGTGGGGTCTGCAGATGAAGCCTATCCCGTTCCCCTTGCAGGCGAGGCCCCGTGTACGCCCGGTGGGTGGGCACGGCTCACAGCATCATGTTTCACTGTCAGGACGGCATTTCCCCGTGGCAGGTGCAGAGCTGTAGAAAGTCAGGTCTTCCAAGCTCTGTGTCTGCACTGGCCCTGCACTGACTCTGCAGAGGGAGCATTTCAGGAGAGCGTGGGTGGTCTGGAGGCTCGCCTGCCCTCGCAGTGGGGAAACTCTAAATAGGAGCTGGTGGGGGCAGAAGTTTGGAGACGAGACCCCTTTCCCAGTCCCTGCATTGGTGCAGGTGTGAATTTGGCCCCACAGGAGCTAAGGGCTCCTCTCAAGTCCTCTTGGGGTCCGGGGGTAGGAACACCTAAGGACCAAGGGCTAGGGGAGGGGCTGGGAGGTTGAAGAGTGCCACTGGGCCTGGGGGACTGCTCACTGCCCCCAGCACGGGCAGCCCTTCCCTGCCAGTCTGCCCAGGCCCCTGCCATGCCGCGCTAGCTGAGCGCAAGGGAGCCTTTCTGCAGCCTGTTTTGGCCACTGCTGTTAATCATCACCTCCCCACTCCCAGGGAGGGGAAGTGGCTTCCCCAAGGTCACAAAACCCAGCGGTAGCGGAGCTGAGAACAGACCCTGAGAGCCCAACCCCGCAATCCCCTGCTCTGTCCACTATCCCCTCCCTCTTCACAAGTTGCAGCTGGATGAGGACGGGTGAACAGACTCTCTGGCCCTCGGCACGGGGCCTAGGGGTGTTTGCGGGGACGGCTTAGGGACCCGAGGGCTCTCGTCTGCTGGGCTGCCTCTGGAGCCACCCACACGGGACACCACGGCTGTGCCTAAGGAAGTGGACCAGAGCCAATCCCCAGAGCTCTGAGACCGCGCCATAACCCATGGCTAGGGGCATGGCAGGGGCAGGCTCGCCCCCAGAGGGCATCTGCACTCCAGGCCCTGGCCAAGTGGTGAGGCTGTGACAGCACGGCCCGCGGGGGAGGCGCAAACTCCACGTACTGCAGCTCTGCAAGGAGCCGCTGGGTGCCAAGTGTGCACATCAGCCCTGTTGCTGGGCCCCACGCAAGAGAAACTCCCGGCAGCAAAGACACCCCTTGGCCTCTGGGCCAGGAGCAGACACTGGGGGCAGCCCGTGCCAGCAAAGCCACCCCAGGGACCGAGCTAGTGCCCTACGACTGCAGCACTTTCCAGCATCCTGGCACTCCCGGGCAGCATCCCTGGCATCCCAGCTCAGCTGCCTGCGGAAGATTGTGTTTCACAGGAGCTCAGCTCCAGGCCTGTCCTGGCCCATCCAGCAACTCCCTGTGCTCCAGGCACCAGCCTGCCCCTGGCGCCCCAGGCTTTGACCTTGTGTCCCTGAGCAGTCCCCAGCCCTGACTCTGCAGAAGGCAGCGGTGGCTTAACCCTTGCTGCTGCTTGTCGCTGCAGTGCCGCCTGCCTGGGAAGGAGCGTGCTGCTGATCGCCCAGCCCACCCTGGCAGCTGGTACGCAGCCCAGAGGGGCAGGCTACACCCCTCAGCCCCCTTAACCCACCTGTCCCCTTCCCTGGGTCTCACGGTGCTGAGCTCTGTCGTCGGCTGAGATCCTGGGGAGGAGGACAGGGCTCCTTGGGATCTTTGTCACAGCTCTGGCTGTGGCTGGGGTCTCCATGCCAGATGCCTTAACCTCCCCAGAGCCACTTGCCATGAGGAGCCCCGTGTCGCCCCGGGTCCTTTCCCTTTGGCACCTGCCCTTCCCCAGGGGGGAGTAGCTGCTGCGGGACTGCGGCTGCAGCCCCCGAGCGCGCAGGAAGGAGGCGAGCGTGCGCGCAGCGGGTTTCTGCACTGCGGTTTCTCGGGGGTGAGCGCAAGGGGGTGACGCGTGTCTGCTCAAGGAGGGACAGATGTGACCTTCCTCCCTGTGTTGCCCCAGCAGCTGGCAGCGGTGCTGCGGAGCTGAGCTCCCCCCATCGGGGCAAGAGGGGCTCTGATGGGGGCTCAAAGCACTCCCGAACCTCTGTGCCTGGATGCTAGTGATGGCACTGTCATATCCAAGAGGCACAGCCGCTCCCCAAGTGCCCAGCTGAGTGTTCAGACCAAGCGGGCTGGGCTGCTTGCGGGATATGGCAGCGCGATGGGTCTCTGCCTTGCCCATAGCCTCAGAGCGGAAGCACCATGGCACAACCCAGCTGGTGCACGAAGCCTCCCCCTCCACCCACAGCCCGGCTGGGGCATCTCTGTGCTGCTCCTGGCCTGCGCTTACCCTGCTGGCCATCGCGGGGCTGCTGTCACCACTGGGAACTGCTGCCTGGAGGGCCTGGGCGCAAGGGCAAGACAGAGGCCAGTGGTGCAGGAATCCTCTGTGAGAGCTGGGGGAAGATGGGCTGGGGGTAGGGCACAAACCAGGCACGTGGGAAACCTGCGCTCAGAGCCCTGCCCTGCTGCAGGCTCCCTGTGACCTTGGGCAAGGCACATAGGCCCCAGCTCTGCAGGAGTAAGTGGGCAGGACTGCTAAGGCATTTAGGCACTGAGGTCCTGCTGGGAGCAGCTAGCGTTAGGTGCCTAGGTGCTGTTTAAAACTCTGGCCCGAAGTGGTGGAGGCTCCTCGCTCTCACTGCAAGTCACTGGGACGGGCCCCTTCCCCTCCTGCCCAGGGCTGGCGCGAGCTTTCCGGCTGCAGCCTGCCAGCGTGCCTCCAGCTTGACGCATAGCCTTCTCCGGCTCTTGTCCCCGGCTCCCTGCACAGCTCTGCCCCCCCGCCCGGCCTGGTGCGCAGCACCTCCCAAGCCCCACACACAGCCCCCGCTCCCCCAGGACTCCTGGCAGCCTCCCACGGCTTTTTGCAGTGTCTTTTGACCCCAGGCAGCAGCTCCTTGGCACTTCAGACTGGTCCCTACCTGTGCTGAGACCCCCTTAGCCCCCCTGTCCCTCCCAGGGCCTTTCCCACAGACCTGCCATCAGCAGAGAATCCCACCGAGGAGCAGGGCCGAGGCCCTTCCCTGGTGACCTTGGATGGGGGGCAGGAGCCTGGCTCCCTGCAGCCTGAGCCCAGTGGGCTCAGAGCAGCCACGTCCAGGCTCTGCTGAGGAGCAAGCCAGACCCTCTCCTTCAGGGGACTCCCGTGGCCTTGCATCTGGCTCTCCCCAAAGCAGGTGCCCTGCCACAGCCAGGTATTTGCATCTGCTCGGCACCTGGCAGCCTCCAGCAGACCCACCACCGCAGACCTGCCTAGCCAGGGCTTCTTCCACAGCCTCCACCTGCCAGGATGCTCCTAGCCCCCAGGCGCTGCCTGCCTCCCACTCCTCCCCATCCATGCTTTGCAAGTACCAGGCGAAGGGGAGCTACTCTGAACGGCCTCCCAGCCAGCAGCCTCGAGGTCACCCCCAGACTAGCCCGAGGTCTCCCTGGAGCTGAGACCACCCTCCAAACCTTCAGGGGAGTCTCTAAGGCAAGAGCATCCCGGCTCCGCAGCTCTGAGGAGCTGGGGCCGGCCAGGGCACTGCTACGGCGGGCTGCCGCAGATCTCAGCCCCCTCCCTCCCTGCATCCCAGAGGAAGCGGCTCTGCTCCCATCTCCTCCAAAGCGCCTTTTATTTGACCCTGGAAACATAGCTGTCATCTTGCTGCAGGGGAAGTGTGAGCACATCTGGGAGACAGCCCCGCACTCCCCAGGCACGGGACCCAGCCCCTGACACATCCGACTAGCTAGCACGTTTGCTCCCCCGGGCCTGGCTGATGGACCCCAGCTCAGGCCTGTCCTGCACCAACGCCACCTGCGCTGCTGGGAGTCAGGCCCCGGGGCGCTTACTGGGGTTCGGCCACACAAATGGCATCGCATATGGAGAGCGAGAGTGAGCCAGGGAGTCCTCGGCGAGGCTGCCAAAGGGCGGCTTTGATGTGGGGAAGCGCGCGTGTGCACACACGCACAGGCACGGGCTCGCCCAGCACAGCCCCAGCCTGGCTATAAAAGGAAGTGTCTTTTTTTCTGCTCTCTCACCCGGCCGCTCTGCAGTCACTCGCTAACAGAGACGTTTCCAAGTTTTACTATTCATCGCTCTCTCTTGGCCCTGCTCCCTTCCCTCCCCCTGCTCCTCCATCGATCCCCTTGTAAACCCGCTGCATTAGCCACTTGAGCGGAGGAGAAAAAAAAAAAGAGAGGGAGAAAAGGAAGCCGGGTAGGGAGGGGATGGGGATGGGGCCTGGGGCAGCTCCAGCACCGCACGCCATGCCAGGCCCCCGGCCCTCCTCCTCCGACCCCCGAGGGAGCGGGCAAAGTTCCCGGCCAAGAGCCCCCTCCCCAGCACCGCGCCGTGGGGCCTGACTGATGGATAGCGCCGGGCCCTGTCCCCTCTGCCATGGTGATCAGCTCTTCTCCGGGGGATGTGCAGAATACAGAGTCCAGAAGTTAGAGCTGGGATCCCCCCCACAATAACGCAGGGCAGGCCCCCCTCCCCCTGGCCCAGCCAAGGGCTTGCCCACGAGCCGGGGATCCCGGCCCCCCTCCACGAGGGGCGATCCCTGCTGTGCTGCCTACCGCAGGCAGCAGATTTACGACTGGGGCTTCCCCCGCTCGGGTGGAAGCTGCGCAATGGGTGTGGGTCTCCCCGCAGGCAGTCCTGCTGCCCCCCGCCGCAGTTGCCCACTCGCTGTAGCCACGCCAGGGCTGCCAGCACCCCCCAGCCCAGCCCCGGGGCAGCGTGAAGCCGCCAGGCCCAGCCCCCCCCCCCAGCAATAGTTTGCCACCAGCCCTGCTCCTTCGCTTCTGCAAGGGCTGCAGAACAGGGGCACCTGCACCGGGCCCCGGGGAGCTGGAGGGAGGGTCACAGCTGCCCCTCGCCCCTGCAGGACACTTGCTAAGACTTCATGCTCCTTCCACCCCAGACACGGTGGCTTCGAAGCCCTTGCTCCCTCACTCCCCACCCCCTTCACCCGCACTCGCGCTGCAAAGCTGCTGCAAGGAGCCAAAGCCCAAGTAAAATGCTGATTATGGTTCCGATTATCAGCGTCTAGCGCAAAGCCTGCACATAACAAAAGGCAGCTCCGGCACTGGAGCCGGGAGCCCGGTGCCCACTATGTACTGGTGAAGGTTAAACGCTCACCGCCGGGAATCCCTCCTGCAGCCCCTGCCACCTCCCCTGGCTTCTCACCCCCTCCCCAGCACCCGAGCCACTTACTGGCCTGAAGGTGACTCCAGCTGCATGTGGGCGTCCATGGCAGGCCCCCGGGGGCTGTGGCGTCGCCTGCCAGATCCCGGCACCCGCCTGCTTGCCTTGACTTTGCCACAGAAACTCCTTCAGCTTGTCTGCATTCTGTTCCCTAGGAGCATGCAGCATCCTCACAGTTCAGCTTGAGAAGTTCCTTGCAAGGGAGGGGAGCCGAGGGGAGGGATTTAAAGGCAGACCCTGCCTGGGTTGCAGACACCTTCAGGTGCTGGGCGGCAAAGATGCTTTTCTTTATAAAGGGTCCTTGGCTGCCGGCTGCTGGGGCATCCCCCTCCCCTGCAGCCACGGGCAGGTCGCCTCCTCCGAAGCCCCGTCCGGGATCAATACCACCCCTCGCACACGCTGTGCCCGGCTGCCAGGCAGGAGGCACGGACGCTGCACAGATCTGTGCTAATGCAATCCTCTCGCGCTGTTATTAACCAGCCAACGCTGTCACGGGCACACGAATGGCGAGAGGCCTGCACCGCCCTGCCTCGGCCCGCAGCTGCGAAGTCCGGCCGGCGCTGGGCCCTGCGCCTCTCGCGCCGCAGCTGCAGCAGCAGTTTCACCCGCCAGCCGTGCTGGGCAGAGGGCAGCTCCGAAACTGGCTGGTGCCCCTGCCCAAGGGGCAGCCCCGAGCGGCCTTCAGGCCAGCAACGGGGTGACCCCAGTGTGCTGCCCCCAGCCCCTGCCGCGGCACCGAAAGCACTTTGCCGGGTATAGCCAGGGCCCTGCTTCCATCCCGGGGGCCGGGGCAATAGTGAAGGGCGCCTTGCGCCGCCAGCTTGTTGGTCTGGGGGCAGCGGGATGTGGGGCTGATGTGGGTGGAGGGGAAGGGAGTTTCTCTGTGGATTTTGGAGGTGAAATGGGGAGACGTGGGGCTCAGCTGAGTGGTGATCTTTACCGTAGTGTGTGTGTGTGCATGTGCGTGTGCGTGTAAGGGGGTGGGCGCGACATACGTGGCGCACGTCTCCCCAGGTGTGCACTATATGAGACTAAAATCGCAGGGGAAGCCCGGAGCGCACTGCCGATCTTCCGACCCTGCTGCGGGGAGCATTCAGCCTCTTGCCAGCGGCTCCGTCCTTGAGTCTGGCTCTTCAAAGCTGCCATGCAAAGAAGTGCGCTGGCGCATTTGCTTTCCTCGCCATCCCCCTCCCCCCGTCCTGGCTTTTCAGGGCCCCGGGGCTGCCCCTGCTCGCGGGGTACGGTGGCAGCTTTCGGAGCCCCTGACAGCCGGGCCCCCGGTCTGCGACGCGGGCTCGGGGTGAATATGGGGCCGAGGGTCAGCCGCAGCCCAGGCCCACCGAGCAGGGCTTCGCTAGCGCAGGTGGAAAAGCAATGGGATGAAGAGGGGGGGTGGGAAAAAGCCCCCCAGGATCTCGAAGCTGGCCCATCCTTGCAGCTCCTCCCCTGCCTGCGACTCCCAACACCTGGGAACTTCTCGGAGAGGCTCTGCAGCCCCAGGTCCTACCTCCCGGGTCTGCCTCGCTCGGGGCTCCTCCGGCAGCAGCATCGCCTGGGCTCTGAGCCCGGTTCCTCTGCGCTGCAGAGCGTCCAAAGGATGACACGAGGGCTTCGCGGCCGCCCGCCCGCGCAGCATCATGTCCTGCAGCCCACAGGCCGGTGGCGGGGGGGCTGCCAGCGCCAGACCAGGGCCAGGCGGGGGGCACCCCTTGCTCTGGTGACCAAATGCAAACCGAGGGAAAGAAGAGGGGCCCCCTCCGCACTGCCAGCCCTGCCCTGGCAGGCCCGTCTGCCCCCTCCCTCGGCCCGACGCCCCTCTCCCCGCTCCGGCCGCACACTGTTTGCCTGCTATTTTTGGCAGCCTCCAAAGAGCTCCTCGCAGGCTATTAATAATGAGAGTGAGAAATTCGTTTGGCCTCTGCTATATAAGGAAAGGGAGAGGGTTAGAGGCAGCTAAATATACGGAGCACGCGGGAGACAGGAGCAAGCGGGGAGGCCTTGGCACCGCCTGTGGAAAGAGCGCGCTGGAACAATGCAGAGACGGACTCCCCCTCGTGCGGGGCCCGGGGCGGCGGGGAGGGCAGGCCGCTCGGGCCCGTGCTGCTCGCTGTGCGTCCGTGGCCTGGCCGGCTTTGCTGGGGCTTGGCCTCAGACCCCCTCTCTCCCCCTCTGGAGCTGGGGTTTCTCGACCGCTCAGCTCCCCTGGAGGGACTCGTGGCCACGAGCAAACCCTCCCCGGTGTGTGGTGCTCTCCAGGTCTCAACACGTGGCCCCAGTGTGGGACCCCAGGCCTTGCAAGAGGGGGCACAATGGGGATTCCCGTAGCAGAGGCTCAGCGAGGCCAGGCCCAAGCCCCCAGACCAGGGCTCCCAAGTCAAATGGCTTGTGCATGGTCTACCCACTTGTGGGGGATGACGTGAGCAGGGAGCGGGACCTGGCATGTGCCTCGGGCACTTGTGTGCAACTGTGGGGAGGAGAGACCACGTGCCTGTGCTTGGGATCTTGGTCCTCCCAGCCCCCTCCAGCTCCAGCTCCAGCTCCAGCTCCAGCTCCAGCTCAGGGCTTTGGGAGGCCAGAAGCAGGTGCAGAGCAAGGGCCCGGGTGCTGTACCGGGTGCACGCCCCTCCTGGTGCTTGCCCTGCACCCATCCAGGCAGTCTGGGAAATGCTGCCCTGTGGCACAGTGAAATCCAGGCTCACCAAGGACTTGCCCTGGGCAAGGGCATCATGGCCACAGAAAAGAGGGTGGGGAGAGCTCAGCTCCCCCTGCTCACAGCCCCCAGAAGTGCTGGCAGGTTAGGGTCCATTAGGGTCAGGCTGCAAACCTACCTCTTCCCCAGGGGCCAGGAAAGGCCTGGGGTGGTCAGTGGGATCTGGACCTCCTTTGGTTCCCTTGGGGCTGGAACTGAAGGGAAGGACAGGAGACTGGGAACCACGGCTGCAGGGAAGTTGCTGGGTCTTTGGAGGCGAGAGCGGGCTGGAAGACTCGGATTAGCACCTGTGTGTGTGTCATAGGGCCTGTACTGTCAGCAGAGATTCTCCATGCACTCCTGAGGTCAGGGCTTGTGTTTGCACCATCTTCCTGCTCTGGGCCACTTGGCTTGGAAGGACTTTGGGGCAGGCACTGGCTGTGACCACGTGCGTCTCTACAGGATCCAGCACATGGGGCCCTGCTTCCAGCTGCACTCGCTGAGCTCCATAATGCAAAAATGTTCCTCCAGCTGAGGTCTCCCTTGGGAGTCGTGGGCAGGGGTGCTCTGCCCCCTGGCCTGGGATTGCCTCCCATCAGCTCCCCGAAGCCTGGAAGTGAGGGGCAGGAATCAGATGTTGGGACCTGCCTGAGAGCCCAGGCACAACCTGGGGGCTCTGCAAAGCAGCCTGGCACTCCATATGCCTGGCACCCTCCCTGATGGAGCAGCCCCCTGCAGAGCCCAGCCCCCTGCCCCACCGAAACCCACTGCTTCCCAGGCCATCCTCGCCTACGTGGCCTTTCCATCCAGCCGTGCTGCCTGGGACAGGGCTCCTTGCAGAGCAGCAGGGGCAGTGACCCCCCCCAGGAGCAGGTGGATGTGCAATTAATGCAACCTCTGTAGGGGCAGGACAGTGGCACCCATGCCAGTCATAGGTGCTGGCTAAAACTACCACTAGAAAAGCGTTCTTTTCAAAGCTGTCTCCTTGCATTAATGAGCAGGCCATTAACCTTCATGGCCACCAAACCCATTATCAGGCGCGCACCTAGTTTCCCCGCTGTCTGGCTGGACAGTGAGGTGCACCGGTGCCAGCACAGCTCCATGGGGGGCAGGGCAGGCCTCGGCCCCTGGCGGGGAGCCGGATGCCCCCATTGAGCCCCACATGACCCTGCTCAGGCCTGCCCAGGCAGTGCGGGACAGTCGTAGTGGTCAGCCTGGGGCTCCTGTTCCTTTAAAGAGAGAAATGGCAGCAGATGGAGCCCAGGGACTAATCACAAGAGGGAAGGCAGCAAAGAAACCCTGCTGCCTCGGCAGGGACCTGCCCATCAGAGGGAAGGGCATCCCTGTGCCTGTCAGGAGATCTCTGCCTGGGGGGAGCTGGCTGCAAGGGATTCGGCAGTGAAGGAAATAGGCCAGTAGGGCAGAGCCTGGCACAGGGAGGCTGCTGAAGCAGCAGTCATCAGCCGCCCTGGCAACCAGCCTTCAGGGTTTAATGAGAAACCCCTGGGGCCTGGAGTGCCAGCTGATGGGAAGGCGTAAGTGGTATATAAGCTTAGGGTCTGAGCCAGATCAGGTAGACTGTCCCAGCAATCTGGAGCGCGAGGAGCTTGTAGGCGCACACTGCAGGAAGGGGGTCTGCCGGCTCCTCGATCCCCTACGGAGGCAGGTGAGGCACTGGAGGCTTGCTATTGGGGTAGGGGGTAACCAGGGCAGGGGGAGGCGTGACTGCTCTGACCGTAAGCTACTGTTCACGTTTGGACCCAGCACGGGTTCAGTTTGTGTTACAGCCACTGTGCGTATTCCTGTGTTACGGTTCAGACTGGCAGCTTGGGTTTGGGGATATTGGGCGCTGATGGTGGTCTTAATAGTGCTTGTGGGTACAACAGGGGCTTGACCCCTACCGCAGGCTTAGGGCTTGAGCCTAATAGGGTGGTAGCCTGTGGAAGCCAAGCACAACTCGAACCAGAGGGACCCAAAGTAGGTTTGCCCGGAGCAGGGTGGAGACAGGGTTGGAGCCCAGACAGAGCCCGAGCAGGCTCAGTGCCCAGAGCAGGGCAGAGCGGGAAACCAGGCCAGGCGGCCCAGCGCCCAAACTGGGGTGGAGACAGGGCTAGGGGGCCCAGACAGAGCCAAAGCAGGCTCAACGCTCGGAGCAGGGCAGAGACGAAGCCAGGGGGCCCAGGACTGAAGTAATCAAAATAAGAGCTGGTGCCCAGAGGCCACTTCCAGCATGGTGGGCCCCCAGCTAGAGCAAAGGGGTGGCGGTCGTACAGTAACACCTGTGAGGCATGGACATGGCTGTAGTGGAGGTTGAAGTCCATGAATGGCCCTGAAGGCTACACAGATGGGTCAGGAGGGTCTGCTTAGTCGGAGAGGCAGAATCAAGCACAGAAGAACTGGGGCTTGCTCTAGGACGTGTAGGCAGCCTCCTTTTCAATCAAACAACTATCAAGGCATGGCAGGCGCGTGAGACAGGGAAGGCACCCTGCAGCTAGAGCAGTGCAAGGGACCATGCAGTGCCCCTGAAGCTTGAACTTGCTACACGATTCAAGGCCCGTTGCCCTAGGGCCCTGCCCTGGAGAGCTAGGAGTGGGAGCAGAGACCAGCGTGAGTAGGATGAAATGGCTTTGGGACAGGTGGCCGTAAAGAACAGGCTCCATCGCTGCCAAACACCCCGGTGAGCAGAGCTTCCAGCAGCCTCGCTGGGGCCGGGGAGCTGAGCACTTGGGGAACGCCAGCCCTTTGTGAGGCAAAGGTGGGGGGGAGAGGTGTGCGGGGATGGGGCACCTTGGCAAACTGCTCCCTTTGTGTACTGGGAGGAACTGGAAGAGCTTCCTTGTGTCACAGGGGCTGAGCTCCTTGCTCGGGAGGTCGGGGCCAGCACGCGTATTAGTCCTGGCTGCCATTTCCAGAACAGCTTCCCAAAGGGGGGTCTCCAGGCATGATGTGGAAGTGGGCGTCTTTACCCCAGAGGGGAAACGGCGGCAGGGAAGCTGTGACCTGCACAACATCAGCCTTGAGAGCAGGCTCCAGTCCTCAGGCTCCTGGCCTCTCATCCCACAGCTGCCCCTGGGGCAGGACAGGACTCTCCCACCCCAGCTGAGTCCCTGGGCTCTCACCAGCCTGACTGGTGATGTCTCTTTAGCAATGAGGCTCCTGTGACCCCAGGGCTAGGAAGACCTGTTTTGGGTATGGGTCAGAGTTGGGGCTGGCTGAGCAGAAGAGCAGGCACTTCTGTCAGCTTGGGGAAACCGAGGCACAGAGAGGTGAAGACTTGCCAGGAGCGCTCGGGGCTAGTGCTCGGTCCCAGCCCCGTGCTCTGGAAGAGGCAGTGCTGTCTGGGGAACAAGCACTGTAGCAGCAGGACGGGGTCCCAGGCAGCGAGCTCAGCCTCTCCCCACTCCAGCTGGGGCGGGAGAGAACGGACAGCAGTCTTGCCACTCGGTTTCCCTGCGGGCTTAGGTGGTGTTTACTACAGGGGTGGGCAATTGAATGGATTTTGGTGTTTTCTTGAGCCATCTTTCTCCCCTCCCCTGGGGCTGGCAGGAGGGCCTAGTCTTCCTGGCTGATGGCAGAAATGGCCCTAGGAGTCCCTAGCGGAGCCCGTGAACCCCTGCGTCTGTGCTCAGCAGCCGGGGTGCGCACCAAGCCGGCAGAGGCAACGTTGCACTGTGTCCCACCAGCCCACTGCCCTCCCCACGCCACCCAAAAGGGAGCTCCCCAGGCTGAAGCCAGAGCCCCAACACCGCCTGGGCTCCTGCATCTTTGCAGGGACTAAGAGGTACTCCCCATGGTGCCTCCTCGCTTGATGCGCCCCTTGTGCTTGCATCGATCTGGCTCAGACAGATTTCTGGGGGTGGAGGGTCCATGTGGCTCCTCCCTGGGCAGCGAAGGGGTCCCCAGGCCCTGGGCATCTTGCAAAGCTTCTCACTGTCTGGAGCCCGGGGCCCCGGGCAGGGTTGCTGCATGACCAAACTGGAGCAGCTGTGGCCTTGAGCTCCCACCCAGGGGAGTTTACTGGGGTTCCCCAAGTCGCAGAGAGAGCCCAGGCCCATGGCAGGGGGCTCAGCTGGCTGCAGCTCATGTTGCGGTATTTGAGGCGCTCCTTACCCATGGGAGGGCAGCTTGCGGGTTGGGGCCCGCCAGAAACAATGGGAGATGAGCCAGAGCCCTTCAAGGAAGGGGTTTTACACATCTCCTGGTCATGGGCTTGACCCTTCCTATTTACCCAGCACAGAGGTACAGTTGTGCCCCTCTGTCCTGGCATCATGCCCCCCCGAGCACCAGCTTCCTCCAGTCCCCATGGCTCTCGCCATGCAGGCTCCCCCTCTGCTTTGGCTCTGAACCCAGGAGCTGGCAGGCGCATTCAGCCTTCACGCAGGCCATGGGATTTAGGAGCTCTGTGTCCTGCACTGAATCGAGCCCACGCACTCGCTAACGGTGAGCTCTGCCAAGCGGACGAGGGCAGGCGCTCGGGGTGGAGCAGAGCCGGCAGCCAGGACTCCGGGGCTCTTCTTCTAGATGTTGGGGCAGGCAGCCGGGTGGTGCCCAGGTCCTGAAACACGGCATTGTGGCTGGGGCAGTCCCTTCCTCTCCGTGCCTCAGTTTCCCCAACAGTGAAACGTGACAACTGCCTCCGAGACAGGTATCGAAGGGCTTAAATAATTAATAAGCAGCAGGTTGCTCTCAGCCTCGCAGGCTCCACACAAGCCCGGAGATAAAACCCTTTATCTTTCCTTGAAGTGTTTTGTCAGCTAATAGATGACTCTGATCACCCTCCTGCTTCCTCTCCCACTATCTTGAGGTCTCTCTCAAACCAGCTGCCAGGAACAATGAGGGAATTAGGGCTGGGAAGGCTGCGGCTCTGCCAGGAGCTGGGGCGCCAAAGGGAACCCTGCCAAGAGCGCTATGCTTTGCAGGGACCGGACGTGCCTGCTCCCTACCTGTACCTCCTGTTTCCCCCGTCAATCCAGGTGAGGACCCCCAGGCACAGGCCCTTGAGACAACGGCTGCCTGAACTGAGGTAGCACTTGCAGTTGTGGGCAAGATCTTGCCGTGCCAGGCGCTGTACAAATGCATGCCCGACAGGGCCTGCTCCATAGGGCGAAGTGCTGCACCCCAAGACCTGTTCCAGGTAAGAGGACCTTGGAGCCGGGGGGAGAATGCAGCAGCTTTGTTATTGCCTGGCCATCCAGGCAGGCAAGCACAAGGCAGGTGGGTGGCAAGTTACCCCTGCAGCTCTGTAGTGAGGTGCAGAAGCCAGGCAGCATTTACTCTGGCAGACACCGATTCCTGCCTCTGCCAAAATGCTGTTGCGAGTCCTTCGAGTATGGGGTTGCCCGGAGGCACGTGCCCTTTTTTGTGACTCACTGCTGCCCAAGCCCCTCTGGTGCCATGGCCAAATGCTTTCTGCCCAGAGTGGCACTATTCAAGGACCCAGGGGAATGACTGTAGCCCCAACGTTCATTCAAAGGTTGGTGGCTGAGTGAGGCTGGTGCTGGGCAGTGAAGAAGCCAGTGCTTGGTGCTACCTGTGCAGCCCAGAACCCTGCTCTCATCTCCCTTGATGCTGCACCTCCATGGAGAGGGGGGACCTGGGAGAGATGTCACCACAGCAATTGGATAAGCACAGAAATTCCTGGGCTCTTTAAGCAGCTTAAACTAGAGGGAAGCAGAAAACATGCTGACAGGCCTCCGCAGCGTGAGCTGTGCCCAGGTCACTGCAGCGTGGCACTCGTCTGGCGTTGGTGGGATGACCCACCGATGGTGGGAGGGCACATCTGGAGGAGAGGGGCAGCCCAGAAGGCGACTTCACCCTGCCCGTCAAAACCTCCTCATCCCATTGTGTTACAGGCCCTCTTGGCTGCAGTGGCGCTAAAACACTTGCTCAGCTGACAGCCAGGCAGCCTTTCTTAATGTCCTTCAAGGACTCTGCTAATTAATGAACGTTCCTCAGCTTCATTAGGAGGTGCTGACATCCCGAGCACCAGTGCTGTTTGCTGAAGCTCAATCCCTGAAGCTTCAGCAATTTTCCTTTCCAGTGAAATCAATAGCCCACATTTGCATCTCCTCTGGCTTCCTCGGAGCAGCCCTCGTGGCAGATGCACTCAGAGGCCCTTTCCCCTCCTCCCTGACCAGCCTCTGAAATGTTAACTGTCAGGGCTCTTCTGCCAGGGACTGCAGCAGCCCTCAGCACTGGTTGCTGGCAGTGTGGTGAGATGGCAGACTCTGTGGCAGATTGGACCACCTTGAGCTCTTTGGGGCGCAGCAATGGAGGTCCCTCCAAGGGACCCATACCACAGCGTGGGGGCTGCGCGGTCCTAGCTCATAGTGCGAGAAACCAGAACTTGGAAGTAGTTGTGAGGCCTCCTGGTCAAGGAAGCTTTCATGATACCAGGGCTGACGCTTATCACCTGACAGCTCAGGGCAAGCGGTAAATGTGGCCTCCTCTGGGCAGGCCTGTGGCAGCTCCAGGGTGCAATACCGTGATTGTAAACCAGGATGTAGCAGGGTGCTGCTCAATATCTGCACTGCTAGGTGTGGAAAAACACCAATGCAGGATTCACAAAATCAAACCCAGAAACTTCAACTAGGAATCCACAGTGTCAAGAACAGCCCCAGCTGCCGTGGGCTTCCTGAGTTTGCTGTAACAGAAGCAGCGCACTGGTATTTTTCCATGTTCAAGAAACAAGTGAAGAGCTGGCACTTTCCCTGGGGTGACAGGAGCCTCACAAAGTTAAGAACCACTGGTCTAGTATTTTGTGGGAGCTGTAGTTTCCAGACACAGAAGTGGGAGCAGATGCTCTCCAGCATGGCACGGGCCCGCACTGGAAAGAAGTAAGGATCCGATTCCCTTTAAACCCTCCCTGAAATGCATCCAGTGAGAAACCAGAGAGAGATTAGTAGCAGCAAAACAACTTCCCCTTTTATTTGCAAGAAATGTGTGTGAAATCATTTTCCAGTCTTGATCCAAGTAACACTGCAATCAACAAACATCATTAAATCAAAGCTTGGACAGGTCGGGCAGCCCCCAGCGCGCAAAAGAACAAAGGGAAATTAAGAGCAAACTGTTTGAAACTGGATCCCAGCATTGCAAGAGATCATGGGCTTTGCCTCAAACATTGTTACAGGAAAAGAAAAACAACCAAGTGTGTCTGGAGTCCATTTATAATCGCAGAGCGAGGAAAACAAAATCCAGTTAGGCTGATGGTTCATCGAACAGCTGTCTCAGCTTTTAACTTCCACACATGGCAAACTTGTAGCCAGCATCTCTAATTGTGAAATCATAATGCATAGCCATGCAGAAAACTTCTCATTGCAAGGTCAAGCTAGGATCAGGGTGCTTAGGTAACAAATGAGCAGTGATATTAATAATACACTGGGGGAAGGTGGGATTTTAGACTGATGTGTTGTTTGACACCACCTACCTTGGAGGAAGAGCTTCTCTAAGGTGGGCTGGGCCTCTGTGGAAGCAGATGACCTGACACCTGTGAGCTGATGCCTACACTGAAGTTTCTAACTGCCAGGGGGTTTTTACTCCTCCCATCCCCTGGCTCCACATTAGCTTTTGTGAGATTTCAGACTGGTTTCTGAGGCGCTGGCCATGCTCATTAGTGCAGAGTTAGGGCATGTGTTTCTTTGTGAAGGGGAAATTTAGAGGCCCAGAGGGCAAGGTCTGAAGAGCAGGACAGAGACAGGTGGGAGAGCAGGGAGCACCGCACAGCTGAGCAGCACCAGGGGTGAACAAATGCGGGCGCTGCGTCACCAACCTGCCCCGGGGATGACAAACGACTACCGAGTCAGGAAGCTGTCCTAGCAGCGCTGCTCGGCAAGGAGCGCGCAGAGTGCCAGCGCCTGCTGCAAAACTCAGGTCTCCTCCAGGCAAGGCAGGAAACAGCTCTTCTGTCTACAGCGGAGCCGTCAGCTGACTACAGCACTTCCAGGGACATGTTTGTTTCCCCACCGGGAACTAGAAGGAAGGGAGAAAACCGTCAGCTAAACAGAGGCGCTATCAGGCAATTGCGGTGCAGGGTTTAATTGTTCCCCTCCGTATCGGAGCCAAGGCCGGCTCAAAAGCGCACGGTGCAGCTGCTGTGAGGGGTAGTGATCTCTGCAGCAAAGCATGCAGGAGAGCTTCCCCACCGCAAGCAGCCTGCCTGTACTGCAGAGGACTGCCCCAGGCTGGGAGAGGAGCAAGGCTACCACCCAGGCCTTAAAAGTGGGAATAATTAATGGGATGCATCAGCCTAAGAGAATCTCAGGTATGACCCTGCCTTTGAGCACCCAGCTGATATGTGACTTCAGTCCCACCTTTCTTTAGCTCTGAGTCAGTCTTGCACACAGAGAAAGGGGAGACTATCTGCATAAGGAGAACAGTGCAACTAAGAGACCTAAGACTTCAGTTTATCTAGTCTCTGATGCTACTGGCAACAAAAAGATCTCAGCTAAGGGTAATTGTTAACTAGACTCTGTCCCTTTAAGACCTCCCACCCAGACTGTCCTGGTGCCATGGGCTCCCTGTGGGTGGTCGGGGAAGGAGTGATTTCAGGACAAGGGCAGCATGGAGACAGCATCCACTGAGGGACCCTCACATGCATGTAGGATGGGTGAGCAGGACGTCCCCACACCATAGGGAAGAGCGTGACAGGTCCTGCAGGCACAGTCAGAGACCCCAAACCCCATGGCTGGCAGTCCACGGAGCAGAGCACCGTCCTCTCGTTAGCCACCTAGACCTAAGGAATCCAGTCCTGGGGCCTAAAGAAAACATCTGATTGCAGAGGAAACAGTGTTGGTAGGAGACGTGACTACATTCAGGGCAGGGACAGTCCATCAAATTAAATAGCGAGTTTAATCTTCATCTCGTTTAACACAAGTCAGTAGTGCAGCAACATAAATACAACTCTGGAGTTTAAAGCCTCTTGTTGGTCAGACCCCAAACCAATGAAACAAGCTTCTGATTTTGAACTAGAACACGAAGAAAAGGCAATAAACTAGCCTCCCCTCCCTGAAGGAGCGGCAGCATCCTCTACTCCCCAGGAGAAGGGAAATGTGCCAAGAGAGCAGCACGGTTGGACAAGGGTTGGGCAAGGCATGGGGGCCAGCAGAGACACACCACTTTTCCACCCCACGTGCTGCTTGGCTCCAAGGGGCAGGTCTCGCCTGGGCCCCACAGCAGCGTGCTCTCACTGCAGGCCTGCAGCTGCCTTGGCTGCCCACAGATGTTTGGACAAGGACCCAAGTGCTCCCACTTCCAGCCACTGGTGGATCTGCAGTGTTCTCCCCAGCAGCCAGCCCAAAGGATTCAGCTGCTGGGAGCACACGGTGCTAGTTAAGGCCACACAAAGGGCTGTGGAGGGGACCAGCCAGCCAGCAGGGACTGGAGGCAGAAGCCCATGCGTGGCTCTAAGTGCAAGAGTTGAGATGCAGTGTGCAGCACCTCACGCTGTGGGAGAGGGGTTAAGGACCTGTGGAGTGTGAAGGAGGCGGGTAGGGTCTCAGGGCCTCGGGGGGGCCCCCATACTAGGTGCTTGGCTTCCCCTTCACAAGCAATCCCCAGGGTCTGCTACGAAGCAGAGCCAGCTGGACACATGAGGCCACAGCCAGCACCACAGCTGCAGGAGGCAGGGCGCACCCTCACGCCAGGCTCTCCATGCTTGAGGAGGTGCCACGGCATCTCCATTCCCAGTGAAAGGACTAACAATAAATTAAAGCAATTACAAAACTCAAACAGCTCCTCTCCTAGCTGTAAGCAGGCACAGTGGAAACATGGTACTTCTCTTCCCTTCCCTCCCACTCCCGAAGCTGGGCAGTGGGATAGGCCAGGGGCACACTTAAAAGAACAGTGCTTAAGTAGCTGGGAGTGGTAAGGGGGTCAGGGTGGGGGAGAGCCTTTTTCTGCAGCTTAGCTGGCACACGAACCAATTTGTCGGAAACAAATCAGTGCACCACTGCCAGAGGCTGCCCCAACAGGCGCTTCCCCCCACAGCCTTGACCCTCCTCCTGAGAGGAGACCTCCCTTGGCAAGCAGGGCTGGAGTCTGCGGCTGCCTGAGGGGGGCCAGGTGGGGGTCGCGCTTTCACAGCTGCTAGAAGTGGTTCTGTCCCGTGGGCTCCACATGTGCCAGGCCCACCCCTGCTGCCCCGTAGTCCCTGTTTCACAGTTTTCTGCTCCTTCCTTCACTTTCCCTTGAAGTCCGAATTCAAGTACGAGTGGTTCTAGTCACACGAAAAGGAACCCAGAAAACAGGTCCTTTCTGGGCAGTAAGTTAGCAGCTTTGTCCTAACAGGATCCAGCTGGTCTCTGAAAGCCCCCAAGGGCTGAGGAGCAGAGCAGCCTTCCCTTTCCTCGTGACTCTTAACGGAAGGGCCCCCCAGGCTGGGCTATAGGATTTCTTCCCTCTGGTTCTTGGGCTTGGGCAGCACCTGTCCGTTCCGCAAGGAGCCGTTCTGGCTGCGGAGCAGTTTCCCTTTCTCCCTGTCCGGCCACGTGAAGATGGCCTCGTCGCTGTCCAGCTCCGACTCGGAGTGCATGAGGCTGGTGTTGAGGACCTGAGCTTTCTGTCGGCCGCCTTCAAAAGAAACCAGAGAGAATCCAAGGTCAGAAACTGCTTTGTGTCTCCCTGGATCATGCTCCCCTTAACAGCAGAAACAAGCCCACAGTCTGGCTCAGAGCTGGCAACAGGCTGGTATCTTAACCAAGTCTCACAGGCCTATCACCCATGCCTTCCACTGGCCGCCACGGTGGGGTGACAAGCCCTGAACTCATTCCTGGCACCAGGGCTGAAGAGATGTTAACTGACAGGCCAGGTCCTGCAGCAAGGGGGATTTTTGGGGCCATGCCACTCTGTTCTTTGTAGAGGTTTTGTGTAGTCAGTGACTACCTCTGCAGGGCAGAGACTGCAGTAAGGACTATGCGAGTGAGTGAGTAGGAAGATCAGCAAGAGGAGGTCAGTATTATTTTATCATCGCTGCTTCTCCTCCTGATCTACAGGAAGAAAGATACATTAGTGGGCTGAATTTAGATTAATGCCCAAGGACGGGGAGAAAGATGTTTACTGATACTGTCGACAGGAAATATTTAGATTTCAGCTTTTCCTTAATGGAGAACTGTGACTCCAGTTGGTACTGACTGGGATGCTTCCCTACGTGGCTCTGGGCGAGGAGACTGTTTCTTCGGATGTCTGCTAGCCAAGGTGGAAATCAAGTTACCCTTGGAAAGCAAAGGTTTGAGGCACTCTTGCCAGTGGAACAAAAGCCCTTTGTGATGGAGAGGTCCACTGGTGCTGGGTAAGACAGGGGGGACAAGGCAGGGGTCTGGGTATTCAGGGAGCAAAAAATACCCCCTCTTCTTCAAGGATATCCGAAGAAGAAGTACTTCCAAGCTGCATGGCTCCCAGGGGAATCAGCCAAGCAGCAGTGTTGCTGCAAGGCCCTCCAATGCTGTCATAAGGCACTGCTCACTTTGCTGGAACTCCATTAAGTCCCATAACACTATGATACGCAATTACTTTCAACTAGCAAACAAGGATTAAGGACCATTTTCCATGCACTGTTAGAACCACCCCTCCCCTTAACATACATGGCTGGAGCACAGTCTTATTAGTACCAACTGCTTTAAGAGTTGAAATATTTCTCGGTATTCGGAGAGCACATGCCTGATTTCCCACGGTCCTCCTCCTGCCTGGCCATATTCAGAAGAGACTATGCTTGGTACCGATGTCAGAATCTCCATCCTTGGAAGATTTTTAAAAGGACGCTGGTCAGACACTTGGTTGAAATGGTTTAGTCAAGGATGACCCTGCTTTGAGTAGGGGGCTGGACTAGATAATCTTGTGAGGCCCCTTCCAGACCTACTTTCCTATGAACCTTATACAATAAAAACAACAGCATTTCTAGACCATGTCTGGTGTGAGGGGTGGTGAAGGGAGGGAAATGCTGGCCAAGGACACTGGGACAAACACCTGCCTGCATGGAGATGGCAAATAGAGTCTATCTACAACAGAGCATGTACATCTTGGCCTTTAAGAGGTTTTGTACCCCACATGGGCTATAGCCACCTGGGTAAGCTGAAGAGCAAATTTTCAAGACCTGGGTCCCAGAGGTCCAGCTGCTTCATTGTTTTTTTGCTTAGCCCCCTGGCCTCCCAGAGACCAACAACTCACTGTGACAGCCTCTTCATATGCTGTCCCACTACAGTACTAGGTGTCCTACACTACAGGGATAGTAACAAATAACTTCAGGACTATGCTGGGAGTCTACATCAAATGGGAATATTCAGCCTAATGATCTGGGCAGAGAAAAGAGAACTGTGGAGCATGCTTCCAGATTCAGTCCAACAGACAGTACCCTGGAGAAGAGCCAGACTCTACATTTCCTTTTCCCAGCCACACCACTTCCATACTGATGTCTCCATGCTGGGCTCAGGCTAAGAGGTTTAATGCCAGCAATGAGCTTTCATCGGCAGTGGGCTTGCAAGGACTAGGCAAGTACAAGTGAGGCACAAAAACTGAGCTCAAATTCTTCAGAGGAAAAAGGCTTCCCCTCCACTCCAGCCTTGAGCCAGAACCAGACATACCACAGCACCAGGGCCAGACTGTCCACATGTTGTTTCCAATGCGACGGGCTGCAAATATCAAGACATAGCCAGTTCTCAGACTGTTTCTGGCTTGATCCTATGCCAGGGAGGTTTAGATAACTTCACTAAGGAGCCAGTGTTCAGGTCTTAGGTGAACCTCTAGAGTCTAGACCTTGAGAGGTTCACCCATCACCACTGAGTTCTGCATTAGCGTCACCATGCAAGGTTAGATCCATGTGCAAAGAACTGTCTTGTCAGCCTCACAGACATCAGGCCCCCTTCCCTCATTTTTTACCTGCTTTGGAGTTGGGTTTTAACTCCAGGCTCTCTTGGTCAGTGGCATCCAAAATCTTGTATTTGCTTTTTCTTTTGGATTTTCCTTTCCTCCTGGAAGGGAGAAAAAATTTAGGTGGCAAGTCATTTTTAGACAAACCCAGACAGTCAAGGCTCTGCCATTAACAATCATGTTGCCTGCTCTTCTTTTTAATCAGGGAAACAAGATCATCAGTGTTACTTTGGTTGCACAATTTCAGGTTAACCAAGATCTTGCAGATGAATTGAACCCAAAATGAACTTAGACCTTTCTGTTTCACCTGCACCAGTTCTTCTGTATCTGCAGCCCAACTGGATCTGGGGCCCAATGTACAGCAAGCCAGGCACTAGAAAACCCCCACCGAATTAAGAGGGCAGGTAGCTGCTTGTCAGCAGGACCATGGACTTCAACCAGGCAGTACTTTGCTGAGAACTGGGAATAACACAGGCCTATATAAATGGCCCACTTATGAATGAGACCCTGGAGGAGGACTGCAGGTAACTCAGGACCTTACCTCTTACAGCAGCAGACCACAGTCCAAGATAAGATCCCAAAGGCGACCACAATGACAAAAGATGCAATGATCACGTACAGTACGCTCCATTCTGCAAGCAAAGAAACCCGAGTGGGAGCGTCACTTGGTGCTGCACATTGCTTGTGGATGAAGTGTGAGGCAACGGACCTCCAAGGTCAATCCAACTGCAGGTTCACTACTTGAGACAAGTGTTCTCTCTCTACTGCTAGTTCTGCTAGCTTAGCTAGATCTTGTCTGAGCCAATGCTCAGACCACCATCCCCTTGCTTTTGCCCACACTTCTCACAAGGTCCTTTTGACACCACATATTCACATATGGAGTCAGCCCCTGCTATAGCAGGGAGTTTCATCTTCCTACTAACATTCAGTGACAGGAGAAGGATCCCACTTCTGTTCTCATTGCAGTTTTGCTATTTGTGATCTGGAGCTTCATATACAACAAGCCAGGCACTGGAAAACCCCCACTGAATTAAGAGGGCAGGTAGCTGCTTGTCAGCAGGACCATGGGCTTCAAACAGGCAGTGCTTTACTGCTTCTATACAGCTACTGAAAAGAGTAAAGACCTGCCCAGATTTCCCATACCGCAGTTACTCTCGCCATCTCCCATCTGCACTTTGATGAAGTTCTCCATCCAGAAAGGGTCACAGATGCAGCGCTTGGTGAAAGAGTCGCAGCGCCCGTGCTCGGAGCAGTTCAGCTGGCATGCTGTGGGCAGGAAGCAGGGGAGTCACTCAGTGGCTGACATTGAGGTTAAAAACAGAGCTGCTGGGCAGCGGGTATGTGTGAAGAGTCAGTACAAGGTTAAGGGCTATCTAGGGGCCAGATGAATACAGCTGGAAGAGAACATAACAGTAGCAGTACCCTGAAGCCTACAATAGGAAAAGAGGTGCATTTGCTGCCACCTTAGCCCACAGCAAGGTCAGAACTGGGGACCTCCAGGGATAAAGTACAAATATTACAGAGCCTAAGGGCCGAGGCCTGTAACGCCCCTCTGTGGATCAGGCATGTGTTGATGTCTAGGGTAGATTTGGGGGCTTGAAAGTTTAACAGCCCCTGTTCTCATGCAAAATGAGTCCTTCAATGGCGCAAATGCAGGAGCAAACTATTATAATTCTCCAAGTATAACTATTGCCAGCAAATAAAGAACACAATATATATCTAGATACACTTTTATGACCCAAGCAGAAATAAGCAGTCTTACAACTTGGAATCTCTACATCTTAAAATCCTAAGATCTGCCAACAGGCGGTGAGCCAGGGAGCGAGATCTTACCCAAATTCAGAGACTACATTCTCAGAGGTGCTGGACCTTTATTATATCTGCCGTCGGGCACCTCAGCAAAGGATGCCAGAGGAACCCATCTCGGAGCACCAAGCCCCTTTTCATCCCCGTCACCAAAGGCTGACAACACTACTTGACAGAAACTTTGATAAATATGGTAAGAAAGGAGACGTTCTTGTCATTCTCTTGGTCAAACTAGAACACGCTGACCTGAACCCATAATCAAGAATTGATGTCCTAACACTAGCTGGTCTTTCCAAGAAGCTTTTCTCGTCTGTGACTCAGTTCCTTTTACACTACTTCCCTTAGCCTCATTTATGCTAAAGTGGCCTAACTTGAAGTTAACACAGATAAAGGTCTACTAAACTGATTACAATGCTAACTAAAAGGATTCTAGATCAACACAGAAGTGGGGACATGTAATACTGACAGCCCAGTGGGTTACAAATGGATTAACTCTTAGCATTGATTTTTTTGGGGGCAGCGAAGGAATGCAACTGCATGCATAAGACCTCTGGTCCTACAAGGGTCTGTGGAGGAAGAGACAGCTGCTGGCTCCTACTCACTGACGGTATTAATTTCCAGGGCTCGGAAGATGAGGAAGTCTGACTGCTGTTTCCGGAGTTCATTCCTGAGTGTCCAGGCCACATCACGCCCTTTGAATATCTGATGGGGAGGCTGGTTCCGCACGAAGAACACCATCTTGGTGCTACAAATCAAAAGCAAAGATGTCATCAGGAGACGTCTGGCAAGAATTACACATCAGCTGGTCATCATAACAGCAGAAGGTAAAGAGACGTCTCCCTTCTCGTATTGCAGGGGACTTGCCATCATTACAATCTCAATTTTACCTGCAGCCCAGCTGAGTTATACATATGACAGTGGTTACAGAAGTCATAGGTGGAGCATGCCTACCAGGCCTCTACCCCTCTGGATTGTCCCCACAGTCTATTGGCTTTGTTCCATCCTGCTTCAAATGTTGCTGAGACAGTCTCCATTTATTTGCAAGACATGCGAACCCCAGCCCTTTATGATCCCACATCTATCTTTAGAACTTCACACAGACAGGTTTTGGTGGATGTGGGTCACACTTCTTCCCAGAATTCAAGTGTGGCCCATTTGCTAACAACAACTTTTACTTGCTTTTGCAAAGCCCAGCTTGAGTTTGACAGGGATTTCTGGTCAGAAAAGTGGCTACTGGAAAAGAGCACTAACCTAGAACCCTCCCTGTATGCTTCCAGTGTCACCTGCTTATGCTAGAGACATCATAATCTTCCTTTTTTTCTCCCGTTACCCAGTCCAGGCAGCTCTGAAGGAACTAGCTGACTCTATTCTTCCTCAAATAACAATTCAGCGAAGCTGCACACTCATTATTGCTAGTGGACATGAGGCAAGAAGAACCCAAGGAGATTCTGAGAATCTGTTCAGCGATGACAGCTAGGAGAAGCCTTTAACTAATAAAATGAGCAAATGGTGTAAGCTGTGCGCAGAGCCAACTGTCAGAATTGAAGTGCACCCATTCAGAGGCCTTCTGCTCTGCTCCATTTACTTAATGCTTTACTTGCAGCAGCCAAAATAAAAATGTATTACAAGAAACCTCTGATTCCCCTCAGTCAGAGCAAGAATGGGGGCAACTGGTTTGGCTTGAAGCAAAGATGGAAAGGCAAGTTAGAGGAGCTGATGCTTTTAAGCTTAGTTTCTTGGCTCATCCTGTGTTTCCAGTTTGCCAAGGACAATAAATCACATTAATTTTCATATTGCAGCCATCAAGGGAAGGGTGGAGGGAATCAGGAAAGCTCTAGGTCTGATACCAGACCTGCCACTGACTCCTGGAATGACCTTGGGCAAGTCTCCTAAATCTGTCTCAGCTTCTCTCTCTATCTTCCAAGATCCTTTGTAAGGATTAAATGCCTCTACAGCACTCTGGTCATGAAAAAGGGCTGTATGGGGTGTGGATCTGTTGTTTAGACTCCCTCTGGGTATCACACTGCTCTCTGGATAGTTGGAGTCGCACTAAATTATTTCAGCGACTCTTCAGACTAACTTGAATACGCGCTGCAACAACTTTTTTCTGAATTCATTCTGTAACTGCCCACATTTATTTTCAGACATCTTGATATATCCACATAATACCCGCATGGGACTCTTGGAAGCGGGACTGCCCTGAGCCATTCTAGCTTTAACAACACAAAACTAATCATGGTATCCATTTCCTAGAGCAACCCTCTCCAGCCTGATCTACGGAGGAGCATTCTCTCTGCAGGACAAGGATGAAGTGGTGAATTCTCCCAGGTACCTTAATGCCAAGGCAGGTCAGATTGTGGCTCGCTAAATGACCTGCAGCTGGGTCACTATACTGTAAAAAAGGCCTGGTCTTCATACTTGCTGGCACTAATCTGAGTGGCTTAATGAAGTTTAGCTTGGGTCTTTTCCTAATCAAATTAGAAGCGTGAACATAAGATCAGTGTTAAACTAAACAGCTAACTCATGAGATTTAAACCCCCAGTTTGTTAAACAGATGCAACAGGGCATGCTGCAGAAGCTCCAGGCCAAGTGATTAGCTTTAAGGGACCATTACTCTCTCACCTGACCTTTAGCATGGCACCTGGTTACTCCTGGATCCAACCCAACAGCTTGCTGGACAAGCGTAATGGTAGGATATTCCTTGAGTGTTTTGGAATTTAAAAGAATTTCCCGGTTACTTCCAGTATGAACCTTCTCACACTGTCCCACTGATCAAGGGCAGGCCCCGGGGCTTTGGGAGGATGATGCCCAACTCCCAGCAATCACCAATACCCACTGGATCATAAAATTCACTTTCCCTTGTCAATCAAGGGAATGGATTCATTGCAGCAGCTCGACAAACTTTCATCATCCACTAGGATTCCCCCCTGGGGAACCTGGCAGCCCCACCACCCTGCCTACCTCTGCTCTGTGTACGGCTGGATGTTTTGAACGGTAATGTCCGAATCCAGGACCCCCAGCAGAACGCCTATCTGACGGATGAACATACCCTTCTGCCTTTCTGTCAGCTGGCTGACATTAACATCCAGAATCATCTCCACAAGGTTGTTTTTCCTTGGATCTAGAGAGAACACAGAAGAAGGGTTTCTGAGTGCCGCTCAGGGAGCAAATCAGTTTTCAGTCCCTTCTAGGATGCCTTGGTCTAAAAAGTACAATCGTTACACATCATGATGAGCAGAGAATCCCAGCCTTCAAGGACTATACAAAAACACAGCTATTGCTCCATGTAACTTATGACCTTTCGACTTCCCTGGCTGGACTGAGAGTTCATGCACAAGAGCACTGCAAAAGCCAGCTCCAGAAACAAAACAGAAAAGGAGGTCCGTTAATTCACTATCAGAAGCCCTGCAGGTTATGGAAGCTGGTTAAATTCAATTATGAGGGTCACTATGATTTTTTAATTTCTAAAAAGAGGAAGGCAGTTGTATGATTTTAAGACAGCCTACAGCATCAGTGCATGTACACTGCTATGACACCTTTCATCTGAGCTCCACAAGGCACTTCCCCACCTCCCCAGACTGTCAGGTTGAGGCCAAACCAGAAGAGTTTGGTTCATGGTTTCCTACTGAAGCAGCTCTCTCTAGTTCAGTAGTATCAGATGGCATTTCAAATACTGATGCTCTCAGCTTTCCTGTGCCCAAGGTGCAATGATTCTGCAACTTCAGAATGTGATCAAAGAACAGAATCCCTAAAGTCAATCTGCCCAGGGAACCGTTCATTGCTCCTAGGATCCTGCATACCATTTTGTCCACGCCTGAAATGGTAGGTTTGGACTCTAGTTCAGAAATTTTAGGGCCCAACACAAAAAGGACTCACCGGGTTTGACTTCCACCGTGGTCCTATCTACATCACTCTCTCCCTTGGCATCTGTCACCTTCAGATGGAATGTGTACGTCCCCTCCACCAGGTTGGAAAGGAAGAGCACAGGGTGGTGGTCAGAGTTATTTAACACCTCCTGGGAATTTGAAAGAGTAACGTTAGAAAGACTGCTGGCTTGACCACTTTTACCACACACTGAGCTTATTGGCCCTGCACAGCTCCGAGGATGGTGCAGCATTGTACTAGGGGACATCTGCTTGTCTAGCAACACCCTACTGCATCTCCAGGAGAGGCTGTTTGTGCAGTACTCACCCCAGCTGCAGGGCTCCCCTCATCTCGAGTCCACAGGTAGCTGACGATTCCCTTATCATCAGATGACTTGGACCCATCCAGCTCTGCTGTGTTTGTGGGCAGGGTGATGATGACATTCCCAGCAATTTTTGCAACTGGTGGTTTGTTCATTTCTAAACATGGAGAAAGAAACTAGTTAGAAGCTCTGTTGAAGCCTGAGGGCAAGCATGACCCCAGGTACTGAGCTGTAATCCAGGGGTACATCACTAGCTGGGTCTGCATTTAAAGGGGATACAAACCAAGTACTGCAGGACTCAGTAGAGGACAAGGTCCTCCAGTCAAAATTGAACTTGTTCTAACACACAATATAGTGACTGGCTTAGATACTGGCAAGTGAGTTCCCTCAAACAGCAAGAGAAACTGGTCACCTTTCTCCCGTGAGCATCATGAAACAGTAGGAACATAGGATTAGCCAGATACGTTAGCAAGAGTTCAAATAACCTCAGTCCTCAGCTCGGAGGAATTCTTGTGCTCTCTGAATATTAGAGATTGGTTCAAGCCCGAAGCAAAAAGCCTTATAACATTTATAACCCAAGGGATGTTCCAAACACTGGGGTGATTTTGAGACCACAGAAGAACAGGACTCAAGGGCATCCTATGCCAGTAAACTCCAGGTTATCACCATCAAGCCAAAAAAAGGTTTCCCTTTGCCAGCCATGACTGATGTCTTTCCCTAGCCCTGACTGTCCCCTTGTTCCATACAAGATGGGCAGAAAAGAAACTCCTGACCTGCCTTGATACCAGGCAGCACATTACAGATCCACATCACTCCCTTTCCATTTTACTACTTTCTGATGTAAACCACCCCCGCTTTTTTCCCCCCACTTTCCCCAAAGCAGGCCTCCACCTTCTGAGATACCCTTGGGGGTGGGACTGTCAGTAATGCACATGATTCCAGGTGAAGGCAGACTGCTGCTATATGCAGCAGTGTGCATTTCTTCACCCCATTCCTTCTGCACCGTTTGCCTTTGAGTGCAGCTGCACAGGTCACAGGTCTCCACTGAGCTGCCAAGGGCTTCTTGGGTCTCACAGTTCAGTTCTGAGCAGAACTGGATGTACCTTCTTTGACAATGACGTTAACCGAGCTGTGGCTTTGCAAGTTCCTCTCATCTTTGACTGTCAGGGTGAATTCATATGTGCCGACCTGAAGCCCAGTCACAGTGGCAATGCTGCTGTTGGCATTCTCCAGCTTCACACCATCCAGGCCCCTGGCCAAAACGTAAGAACATGTTGAGCCTTACAGAGGCCATGGGTCTAGTCTCACACCAATAAACAGGGGAGCTACAGTCATCAGGGTGCCAGCTTTGCCTCTAAGGGCAACTAGACATAAAAAGTGCATAAAGGGAAGTGATTTCCTCAACTCTCAGACTAGAACCTACACTGGGGAAATCCTGCACACCCAAAGTGCTTTTTCAGGGTTTGCTGCAAAGCAGATAACTGCTAACTGCACAATGAGCAAACAGTGACAATGTGTTTGCAGCAATTATGGTCCTTCCAAGGTAGAAACTTTGTAGTGTGCTTGCACTGTTGGGCTAGGACAAAATGAAAGTTACATACAAAATGCTGCTCACAGACCTTACCCTAAATTTCCAAAAGGGATGAGCCTCCAAAAGGAGGCCTGGCAACAACCACAATTAACTGGTGGGGCAAGCTGTTTCCATAGAGAATGAAGAGAGCCTGATCACGCAAGACTGATGCTCACTGAAGACCCCTTTTGTACTGATTTTAAATGGCCTAGACCCCTTATCACTACCAAAAGCCAGAGGCTGAGATATTTCTAATGTTTAAACTGGAAGGGGGCTCTGCTCCACATCTTGGTCCTGTTGTAGTTCTGGATGAACCCTTCATTGAGGCCCTGGGGTTCAGGCTTTGAATCCTCGGTTTTCAGTACAAATGTAAAACTGCAGAGAGGTCCCCAGGATGATCTGACCCTGATACTCACCGGGTTTTTTCCCAGAGGAAGGAGACTATCTTCTGGTCATCTGAGCTCTTGCTGCCATCGAGAGTCGTGCTGTCCACAGGAAGGGTCAGCTCTTTATCTGGACCAGCATCTGCTTTGGGGGGCTTGTTGTTCTCTAAGAAAGCAGCATGGGTCACAGAAAGAAGACACGCAATCAAAGCATGCTGTGTGCTCTCTGGGGGAGAACTGAGAATCATTTCCCTGTGAACACTCAACTGAGTAGAGAGCAAGACAAAAAATGGTTATGCGACTAGCCCAAGGTCTCACTGTAAGGCTCTGCCTAGTCCAAGAACAGAGCCCAGGAGTCTCAGCTTCTGTTCTCTTTCCTTTATGACCCTGACTCTGGCAGCAAGTGACAGAGCATGACCATGAAGTACAATCCTGCTATTATACTTCAGCCATAATACCAATTAGGAGAATCCTAGCTTATATTGCCTTTTTTATTTTACACAATCTGTCTGCAAATGGAATGCTCGTAAAAGCTTTAATGGCTTGGTGATCAGCAATTTGCCAATAGCAGAAAGGCCCAGAATTAAAACAGCTTCACTAGACACACCATGCAGACATCACTGGATTCAGAAGTAATGTCGCTAGAGATGGACTGTCGATTCCAGGTGAAGGCAGACTGCTGCTATATGCAGCAGTGTGCATTTCTTCACCCCATTCCTTCTGCACCGTTTGCCTTTGAGTGCAGCTGCACAGGCCACAGGTCTCCACTGAGCTGCCAAGGGCTACTTGGGTCTCACAGTTCAGTTCTGAGCAGAACTGGATGTACCTTCTTTGACAATGACGTTAACCGAGCTGTGGCTTTGCAAGTTCCTCTCATCTTTGACCGTCAGTGTGAATTCGTATGTGCCGACCTGAAGCCCAGATGGAGTGGGAAGGAGCACTCTTACCCATCAGGCCTTGCAAAAGCACCATTTAGAAACATCCTTCCTTCTATCCCCACTCCTTTCCCTACGAAACCAATAGACTAGTCCTCTCAAAGGGGAGCTTACCAGGCTGGACAATCACAGTAACCTCTGCAGTGGATTGATGGCCAGCAGAATCAGTCACTGTTAGCTGGTAGGTGTAATCACCTTCTTGCATGGCAGAGAGCTGCAGGACTGGTGTCCTCACCCCCTTGGAGAAAACAAATGGTTCTCTTAGGATGGCTTCTTAAACGAGATGGCAGACCTGAAGGACCAGCCCCTGTGCTGACTAACTTCCCCAAGCAGATACTGGCTGCTTATTACTGACGGTTTATGCAGGGCTATAGCTCTGCATGATACTGAACAGATGAGTGTTCGTCCAAGTAGCTTATACCTAGGTTGTGCTGCTCAGTGAAACAACATGTTAGGAGAGCAGTGGAGCAACATACTAAAGGGAAACAGAAGAGTGTAAAAATTCCTGAGCACTCAGACACTGAGTGGCACTTCGGGGGCAGATTGCCCCAAACCCCTACTTTCTGTTATTCCAGTAGTCCAATATTGGTACCAGCCCTTTTTAAGGAGGCTGTGCTGGGAAAAGACAGTTGTGTTTGTGGGGGGCCAGGGAATGGTATCTTGCTGAAGTTCATCTGTAAGGACTCAGTTTTCAAGCTCCACTCAAAAAGGTGCACCCCACAATGACCAGCCGGTGCAGAAGACTGGCAACAGGTTACAAAGTACTTCAGCTCTGGGTAACTGGTGCAAATCCATCCCAGACTGATAGCTACTCCAAGCCACTACTGTCAGTTTATTTACCAGCAGACAAACATCCACGTTACAGTGTTGCTGGCTTGCCTGGTGGCACTGTGAGAGGCCCCAGATTGGACAGGCCTGAGGACAAGCTTCTTTGGCAACCACATGAGTTAGGAGCAAGGCACACTGATAGGTGCAGCTTTGCTCCCCTTCACGCACTGCACCTTGCTAGATGGGACACCAGCCTCTTGGCCATCACAAGGAACTTCTAAAACAGGCTAAGCAGCTAATGGGCCCCATGAAGATTTAAGGCTAACCCTGGCTGTCTGCTAACCAGACCTGACATGATCCCAATGGCTATTTAGATTTTAATACTCGCATTCAATCAAACACAAAACCTTGTAGGGATCAGGAAGTTTGTATGCTGGAGCATCTCTTATCTTTAACCCTGTGACACAGGAGGTAAGTACCTCTCAGCTTAGCTCCGAGAAGGAAACCACTTACCTGCATCTCCACCACCTTTCCTTTGCTGCTGGGACTGAGTGACCACTCATAACTGACAATGCGGTGGTCATCGGTGCTCTGGTTCCCGTACAGAGTGATTGAGTTCTGGGGCAGGGTGATCACTTGGTTTGGGCCCGCATTCGCAACTGGGGGATAGTCCACGGCTTTATTCACAGTCAGACTTGCAGTGGTTGAATTGCTGGCTCCATCCGAGTCTACAACTGTAAGGCTGCGGACAAAGGGGAAAGAAACAAAAGATCTCAGACACAAGTGGAGTTGTCAGGATGTAGCTACAGTTCAGGTGAAGGGTCAGAAACTCAAAACTACCTTAATGCAGAATAGAAGGGCTACCCCACAGGGGGAAAGACCTGGTTTAGGACAACTATACCACTGCAAAGTAATAAACGTCACCAAGTAGTACTGCCTAATCATAAAGGCAGAGCAAGGAATTCCACAACTATGTCCATCCCTCTCCTAATAATCACCAGCTAGTTACAAATGCAAAGAAATTCCAGTGAAATAAGATCTCCCTCTTATGAGCTGGAGAAGACGGTTATAGAACAGACCTATCAAATGATGGCAAAGCCCTCCAGGGCAGGGGGCTGGACTAGATGACCTCCTAAGATCTTCTCCAGCCGCACTTTTCTATGATTCTAAAAGACGTGCCAGGTGTTAAGCTTGGAGAGGACTGCAGGGAACGGTGCATGAAAGAGACCTTGCAATCTATCCACCGATATTTTTTCTGATCCTTTTTCCCTAAGAAAGCTTTGCTTAAAGGAAATAAAAACTTTCCGTACGCTCACAATCAATAAAGAGATGCTTGCTTATTCCACAAGAAGCAGCAAAGCATGAAGGAAAAAGGCCCCAACAGCAGACTTGTTTTTCCGACACCCTGTTAACGTCACACAGCTATTACATTAGAAATCCACAGCTCTTGCCAGCCTGGAGTAGAAACTCATTCCAGCTCATCAACAACCCTGTTGGGAACAACTTTCCCTCTCAAGCAGAATAAAGATACAGAATAGGACAATCTTCTGCTGGGTTTATATTGGTACACAAGCTTGATTTAGCTCACACCCATTATAGAAGTCATGAATGCGCCATTGTATTTAAACAGACCCATTTAGTACTGACATCACAACAAAATGCAGATCAAAGGAAACATGCAAAACATCCAGAGATTTGTAAAAGCCTGCCTAGTCTAAGCACCTTTTCACCAGGGATGAACACATTTTACTTTGGAAAATACTAAGTTAGCAAGTTCCTCCAGAACCATTATCCAGGTTGAATAACCTAGCTTGGCTTTCTCAAGGAGATTTTGATCGCTCTCTCAGACCACATTTTCCTCTTCTACCAGCTTACACTGATTTAACTTGTTTCTCATCAGCCAGCACCTTTTAATATATTCTCCTCAAGGAAAACACAGTATATGCTAACCAGAAAAAGTATGGAAGGGGAGAGGTGTCACAAAATAAGCTTCCCCCCCGCCCCCAACCACAAACCTCAGACTAGTGTCATCAAATATGAAGATTAAGAGGTCTGTGAGGAACCTGTGCTGATGAATAGCAAAATGCACCACTTACCTGAAGGTGTAGTTCCCAGGGACCAAGTTGGTCAGTGTTAATATGGCAGTATCAGTGGAAACCTTCTCTTCCCGCAGAGGCCCCTTCAGTTCTTCCCAGTGGTAGCTGACAATTTTATCATCGTCAGTGCTTTCTGTGTCAATTAAAAATAAAAAAAAGAACCCAATATGTACTAGGAGCCTAGGCTCTACCCTGTTTTACACTTGAGCATGCTCACTCACTCATTCTCCAGTGCCCTTTTGATAGGTGAGTAAAAGAGGTACTGGGTGTGGGCAGGCAATAGAAGGCTGAAACATCTAAAGGAGAGCTGGGCAGGGCTTTAACCACAAACATCAATAAAAATTACATGCTGGTTAACTGACACCCTGGGAGCTTACCAGCTGGCAATTCTGAAAAGGTCTGATTCTTAGCGTTTCAGCCTAACCCAAAACCTACAGCTAGGCAGGCTCTTTTTTCTGGGGATTCATCATCTGGGTGAGGGCCCCCAAAAGAGGAAATAAGATGAGCCTTGTATTCAGGCTAGTTTGTACATCTGGAAAAATGAAGCTGGCAGAGAACAGCAGTTGTGCTACAAACTACATGACTCTGCAGGAGAAAAGGAAGCAATTTTTCTTGTGAAATTGTAAATGAGTTCTTCTAACTAAAACACAGCCAACTGTATCGGGTCTAGTTCAACATAACACGTCCTAAAGGGTCTTCCTACAACCAGTCCCAGCTTGCTGGGCTACATTCGATAGGGCGGGGGGTACTCACGGCTGCCATCAATGACAGTAGAGATGGTTGGCAAGGAAATCTCTTGGAACTGCGGTGATACGACGGCAACAGGAGGTTGATTGACTCGAGGCTCTGAAACAGCAACAGAGCACTGGGCATAGCAATGGTACCAATATAAACCAAGGGAGGCAGCAAAGCTGGTTTCATGTTATCCACTAGGGGCTGCTAGAATGATACACGCTGCAAGTTCCCAACCCTACCTGTTCTGTTGTCTTGTGGAGCTGCTTCTGTGCCCCAGACTCAGCAAGTCTAGGAGACAGGTCCAAAGTGCACTTGTGATACCTGGCAATACTCCATCTTCACTGATAAGAGTGGTTACTGTGGAAGGCCCTGTGCTAACCATGGGACTGCACTCTGATCCAGCCAGCAGGTCACACCTCCTCCCCAGGCCTGCTGTGCTACGGGTGGGAGTTCCAAAAAAGCAGGCTGTGATGGGGGCCAGGGCTCACACAAAGCCTAAGGTCCCAGGGCCCCATGTATTATTATCATCTGCTTTAGAGAGTCAACGTTCAGAACAACTGGTTTGCATGAGTTTGGCCACAGCTCTGAAAAGCGAACAGGTGAGCACACACTGCTACCCGAGGCTCTGCTTCCCCAGTTACATTTAAATGAGTTCACTATTTGTTCAAATCCAACAATATTCTCAAGCCTAAAATTCCCTGGTAGACAATTCCCGAGTAGGCCTACGTTACTGTGCTCACAAAACTCAGTAAAAGGTCTCCAAGGTAAATACTCAAAACTATGTTCTTTCATATAAACAGGGGACATTCAAGCCTTTTCAAACAAGGCATGAAGTTTCAGCCAGACTACCTTCCATCCTTCCACCCCCTCTCAAGCAGTCCTTATTTGTAAATAAAGACTGGGCCATTTCCAATTCAAAGTTTACTCTATAGGGAACAAACGCCCACTGAACAAACAAGACCTTTGAAAGCACCTTGCAGTGAGAACTGAGATCCGACTTAACAGGGCTGCAGACAGGTACTGTAGGAGGCAGAGAAGCTCCAAGTCCTGGCTTCCCTCCCATATCCTGTTCCTGTTGCTGCAAGCTCTTCACCCTGTTGCAGCAACTCTCTAGCTATGCGATGCTTTTCCCAGGGTCATACATTTGCTAAACACTTCTGCAGCAGAGCTGCAGTTCCTTTATCGCATTTGTTTTTAAATAGGCTTGCCCTCAGCATAGCAGAGCTACGTGTAATGGAGGTAGCATTTGACATCACACAAACTCTCTCTCTCTCTCTCTCATATATATACACATACATGTGCACACACTGCAATTAATTCCCATTACTTCAAGCTACTGCCCAGCCCAGCAAACAAAATACCATGATGCAGCTGCTGATTTCACAAAGGGTGAAGTCCAAAGTTCAAAAACCACAATCTGTATTGGAACTTACTTGGGTTCACCGTCACATTCACGTAACCTTCCCCGTGCGCATTATCTCCATCAACAATCACTTTGAATTCATACAGGCCAAAGGTGAGCTGGAAAGGAAGAAGAGGTTCCACTTGGTCAGAAGCTAGGTCAGACTGCCCATAATGTATTGGGACAGAAGACAACAGCATAAAGCAGAGATGCCTATGTATTTGGCCACATGTGCAAGGTAGAGGCAACCGGAGCTACAATCCTGTGTATCCTTTTGTATTATCATTTTCATAATGCAGTTAAAAGGTGGATATTTCCCACTGCCAGAGACATCATCCAGGTTGGAAAAGGGTTCCCTCTTCCTTCTGAATCTGTGAAAAGCAAGCATAGCCCTCCCTCGCACACATGCATGCAGAGACGAGAAGGTTTATCTTGAGGTTGAGTGCTAGACAGCAGTCGTAAGGTTTAAGAGGTGGAAGAACGCCCTGTGGAGGGGCTCTTCCTTGGCAGTACCCTGGCAATGACTCTTCTTTCCCCAGCACAGCTCTGGAGCAGAACTGCTGGATGTGCAAGGAGCCTCTTGCGAAAAGGAGTTACGTTTTCATGATTCCTCAGAATCCCTCCAAACACAGAAAGAAACAGTCCCTTCAATTTGCCACAAAATCCAGCTGAGAGCAGTGACAAGGGAGGTGCTCACCTGGCTTCAGTCATGATAACTGTGCAGCACCCCAAGCACCTGGCTCCATGGGTAAGAAAGGAACTTTCCTCTAGCCACCCACCAGTTTTATGGGCAGGAAGGAGCACCCAGGGCCCTCCCCTAAATTTTAATGCTAGCTGCATTTAGGGTTTTCAATCTGTCCCCCTGCTTTCCCACAGGTTACGCTGATCTCCCTTTTCTAAATACCGAGATAAAGCCTTTCAGTCAACTGTTGGCAGCTTTCCCATCACACAATCTCCTATTCATTCTGGACCACTGTGCAAGGCATCCCAGGGGACTGCCAGAACCCCTGCCAAGGGAAAGACAGGCGGCATTACCTGCCAAGGGAAGCTGAATACTAAGAGTTTCACCTTAGAGAGTTTGAGGGTCCGGGTGTGCTTGCCTTCCATCTCTCCACTGTAGTCCTTTGGATGGGTGATCAGCTCCCACTCATAGGAGTAGCTGGTTCCTAAAGGAGTGACAGATGCTAACAATTATGAGAGCTATTTTCAAGCAAGACAAGGGCAGGTGTTCACATTAATATGGTCTGTTCTGCTATACTCAAGGGAAGCACAAAACAGCTAAGGGCCTGGACCTTAGCTTGCTGGAAACACACCAGGGAGAAGAGACAACCTGTGCTCCAAAACCACGCTCCATCTGGAGCTGGTGCTTCTATTTTAGTCTCCTGAAGGGGTGAAAGAGTATGAGGGATCACAGGTCTAGAACTGAGGATTGAGGGCATAAAAGACTAAAACCAGCATAGGCACCTGTCTCTAAAACTCCGGTTCCTGGTATCAAAAATATGGAATACCTCTCACAGGACTGTCACAGGGTCCGCTCCTGCCTCCCTCTACCATGAGTACAGCAAAAGCAACCTCTGAAAAGGTTCAGCTGATTCTCTGCAACTCTTGAATTTCTCAATGAACCCCTGACTAAGCCACAGGTTTACCCATCAAATCAAGTCACAATCCCCAATAACTTGTCATCAGGCAATGAATGCTCTGGCTTCTCCCAGGGAGCTCAGAGGATACAGCTGCTGCCATGCTCAGTCTGAATGCACACTGGTAGTTTCTGTATTTTTGGCCCAGGCTATTTATTATGGGAGGCAGTACTGTTTAACCATAAGGAGAGGGAACTGGAATCAGGTCTCCTGACTGACCATTTAAAGACATCACTGATTAATTGAGAGACCTTGGTTGAATCTCATTTCTGCACCTTCCTTACTTATCTGTAAAATGGACATAATATTTAACCACTTTCAGGAAAAGCTCTGAGGCTCTTAGCTGAAAGATGCTATGTATGACCAAAGTTTTATAACTACCAGGGCAAAGGAGGTCTGCCCCAGTGTGGTATTTGTTGCTTGAATGTGGCTGATATTTTTACCTCCTCCATATGACAAGCTAATACCGTGATGCACTGTCACAGCAGGCCTCTACAAAAACCTAGCAAAAACCTAGCACAAAGATCAGACTTCAGCTCAGTGTAGAGACGGACTCCTTGGGAAAGCAGGAGTGTATACCTATGCAAGCAAACCTTTGGATGTGTAACAAAAGATGGACTATGTGAAACAGCCTGATCTCTGGACAAAACCCCTACTGACATATTACAGATTATGCTAGAAATCTGCTAGGGAAAGGCCTGTAGTCTAGCACCCCAGGACAAACAACACCTTGGCCCACACAAGTAAGATTTCCTCAGTACCCACGGGGTGAGCTGCTGAGCTGCAGCACAATTTTGTGATCAGTGAGGCTGAAAATGAGACGAGGCTTCAGTTTTTCCTTTTAAATCACAACCCCGCTGGGCCTCTTTCTTTGCTCAATTATTCCCAGGGCTCAGCTCTCTCACTCTTTACCGTGTCTCCTTAGACAAGGGCATGCAGCTAGTTCTGTGCAGCTGAAAGAGAACGCTGTGATAACCGTGTCTGTGTCAGTCAGCCCAAAGTGGACAACTACAGGCTCCTTGAAATGGGGAGGGGTTGCAACTGAAAATAAGTTTTCCTCACTCAATCTGCAGTTCTTTAAAACAGTGCTCTTCTCCCACAGATGGGTGTTCCTGGGAGTTACAAAAATACCCTCCTTCTGCTGTATGAAACAAGTCTCAGAAGTCCTCACTATAAGCAACTGCTCATTCCTGGCACAGACCATACTAGCATGGGTACTCCAGAGGAGGACTTTGATGTTTGAATAGGGAAAAATCTTAAGAGTCGCCTGTCTAATGAGGCATTAACTCCTCTTTGGCGCCTGTGAAGGAGAGTTTCCAACCTCATCTTACCTGCTGGTGGCTCAGGGAGTACAAATGCATTTAACTGAACTTCATTCCTTGGAAGGGTCACTTGGATGCTGTCTCCAGCAGAAACTACCAGCTCCTTCATAACTGAGAGGGAGGGAGAATTACAGAATTAAAAAGGAACAGGAAAAGAGAGTTGCATGCCTACATAAAGAGACCTTTGGCTTCAGCCTCTGTGGATGAGCCAGCTACAAACAGCTGCATTTTGCAAGTGTCCTGCCATTCGCTGTAGCTGCCGTTTCAGGTCTCATACTGAATGCAAAAAAAAAGCCAACAGAACTTCACAATTTTAAAGCAAGCCCAGATTTGCTACTTTTCCTCTCTTTGGAAACACTGTGTAACTTCTGCTCCTTTGCTGAAATGCAACCCTCTCACCCAATACAGAGACCTCTATTCAGCCAGGTCCAGCAAGGAAGAGAAGGGGTCAAAAGACAGGCTTTCAGGGAGGGGGGTGGGGAAACAGGACCCAGCCGCTCACATCTGGACACAGCAGGACAAGAGCTGCTATTTACCAAACTGCAATCTTAGACCTTCACAAATACAGGAAGAATTCCAGGTATTCTCCACTTCAGTTACAGAGCTCCTTGGAGCTAACAGACTTTCAAAACCTGCATGCCTTCCACACTGAAGCTGTTGCAACTCTAAATATGAGGCTTTTTTCCTTTCCTCTCCTAATCAGGAAAAGATCAGGAACATTTCTTACGCATTTCCTTCTAATGCCGACTCCAAAAAGGGGATTATAATATTTGTAAAGGTGATTTGATAGAAGCCGGGAATGTGTGGCTTGTGGCTTTTTCTGCTCCATTATGTATCAACGCGTTGTTGTATTTCTCACAGTATTTTTCTACCCTCCCCGCCCCCTCCTTTTTTCTTTTTTCTTTTTTTTTTTTTTTTAAACTTAAGGGCTGGAGGTGATGGTTTAGAACAGGAACAGGAAAAATAAGGCTTAACAGAGTCTTAAAAGATGTGCACTGGGAGCTTTATTTTTATAATGGCAGGGGAGGCTGAATGTTTTATTCCAGTGGCCACTAAACACCTGGAAGAACGGGTATGATTAAATAGTTAGCACAAAAACAATTCAGCCTCTTCCTGTGTCAGAACTCTGGCCATCCTCTGGCCAGAAGCAAAGTCCCAAGACAAAACGAAATCACTTCCTAATGGGGAAAAAAAATGAGACAAGCAGACAACTCCTCCTGCCCCTTTTTTTTAAAAGAACACTTCAAGTCCTGATATTGTGCAACAATGCAGGAGACACTGGCTTAGCACTATGCAGGTCGTTAATAAGGCATTTCACTATGTATATTCTAGCTACCAGGGAAGCATATCTAATGTTTGGGGGGGAGGATTGGGTTTTTTTGTGGGTTTTTGGTTGTTGTTTTTTTTTTATGAGAAAGACGGGTAAACTGGTAGAACAGCTATTTGACTGGCTTTCTGCCAGCAGTATCATGTTTCCCTTTCACTGGGCCATTTTTAAGGGAAAAAGTACCCAGCTTACAAAGCATTTACAGAGTTTATCTTGCTGGGATCCTATGACCCCAGCTGACTTCCTGCCCCTGGGGCAGGGGACTGGACTTGATGATCTTCTGAGGTCCCGTCCAGCCCTAGTGTCTATGAAATTTATGAAACTTTAGCTTTGGGCACTTCAGAGAATTGCAGTCAGTGGTTTCGCTATACTGCGTCCCAGTATATCCACGGTCTCAAAGAAGGAGCTGGAAGCTCAGGCTCTGCTTGCAAGGGAACCATGCATGGGGCTTTTGTTATTTTGCACATTTTTCAAGTGATTGCTTTTAGAAATACCAGTGGGAACAGTTACGTGCCAGTCTGCTGAAGTGCATGCATGGCACACAGCTAGACATGCTGCTTCTCTGTTGCTGTACTGTACCTTGACGTTTCAGGGTAGAACGGGGGAGAGGAGGGAATAATTGTACCTGTTTTAGACAAGTGCTTTACAAAGCGAAGGAAGGTACTTCTGCTTGGGCTGACGGACTGGTGCTAAAAGGAGGGTTCTGTACCTCCATGTCTTGTGGTAGATTTGCTCCCATTATGACACTGAAGAGGTCACCCCTAACCCCTGAATTGTATGTGGAAGCATAAAAGAGTTCAGGGCCTGGACCCAGGCTTGCTTACAACACACCCAGGAGAAGAGCAACCCGTGCTCCAAAACCACTCTCCATCTAGAACCGGTGATTCAATTTTGGCCTCCCAAAGGGGTGAAAGAGTTCAAGGGAGTGCAGATCTACAATGCCATGAGGGTTGAGGGCATAAACGACTCAAACTCTATGGGTTCAATATAGGTACCTGTCTCAAACTCTGGCTCCAAGCATCACAAACTGTATTTGGAGAACAGATTGAGTAGACACGTGCCTTTGCTGTTCTCAATACAAAATCCCTGCAGCGGGCTGCAATGCCCCAGTGGTATATATGCTGCAAGAAGCCTTCCCCTAGCTCTGCTGAACCTGTGCCACAGTGTCATCTTTACAGACTTTCAATGTCTTGTCAATGTTACTGGGCATCGAGAAGAACAGAACATACTCCCCATCACATTCTCACCTGGTTTTGGAGCAGCAGTACTCAGTGATGTCGTGGGGCTGGGTCGGACTGTGGTAAAACTATAATTAGTGGAGACAACAGTTGGCACAGAGGTAACACCCTGCATCTTCACATCAGTTTTCCCTTGAGGAGGGCTGGATGTAGGAAGCATCTTCTCTAAAGAGTGGGGGTGGACGGAAGTGCCACTTGGCTGCTCGGGTTTCTCTGCCTTTCCAGTGGCCATCAAGCCCAGAGCAATGGGGCTGGAGAATGTAGCCAATACAGATGGCTCTAGCGTGGATGTTCCTGCATGGACCTGGAAAGAAAGAAGCATCTCACTCTGACAGTCAAGTCAAGAAATGGATCATGTTTAAGACCAACTGATGTGGTCAAGATTGTAAATACACCAAGCAACAAATGCCATCAAGTATTCAGACTTCCCTCTCTAAATGCAGGATGCTTAAATAACCAGGTTTATTCTCCCAGTGACAGGAAGTTTTGCAGCTTCTTTTCCTTCCTTTCTATCCTCCCTCTCCATGCTCCTGCTCCAAAGCAGTGATGCGGTTTCCAGCACAACTCCATGCAGATGACAGATCCTCGACACCTGTGATTCTCAACCAGGGTGCCACGACATCCTTTTAAGGGCGCTGCAGGGTGCTATGCAATGTTAACACTGCAAACACCCATATGGGATTCACAAGATAAACCCAGAGATTTCAATCAGGAGTTCATAGCATCAAAACATTCTGACCTGCTGTAAGATCTCTGCAACAGAGGACTTACTCTATTATTTTTCTGTTGTCAAAAATACCCCCAAAACCACACAAACGCACGCATACACACACACACAAACTGAAAGCCAGGAGCTGACATTTTCCAAGCGATGCTTTCATTCTAAAGACAAAAACATTTTTGTCTACATTATAGGGCTGCTGCCTACATCATACAGCAGCAGGGCCCCAGTAGAGATTTAGCACATAGGGCAGAAGCAGGTTCTCTGCCCCTTTTCACTATGCCCAGGGATGAATAAATGCATAGGAAAACTAGGCACATTCCTAGGACCCTAAGTGAAGAAGGGACCCAAAGTTGTGCTTATTTTACATATTATAATTAAGTGAAAAAAAAAGTAGGGGCCCACAAATTTGTTTGCCTAGGGCCCGCTAATGGGTTAATCCAGCCCTAATTATGCCACTTCCTCAAAGGACAAAAATCAAACTTCTCTCAGTACAGCTCTATCCAGACTGAGGGAAAGGGGTCACAGAGCTACATCAGCTGGAGTGTGAGAACTTTTCACATCCTTAGCTGACAGCTACATTGCAAAGACATTACAGCACAGAGCAACAGAGCAGGATTCGGTCCACAGTTCAGCTCCACCTGATGCATCGCGTGAGCTGATGTTAGAGGTAGCACAGGAGGTTCCAGGGTACAGTGGGCAAGAAAGCATGATGAGGGCAACCAGGCTGATGCCTGGAGGAAGCAGAAAGCAGGGGCCAAGCCACAGGGTCCCGCACAGTGATTTCTTCTGGCCACATGTGTCCACTGCTGAAGCTGCACTCCTGGCAGGACTGACTGACCTTACTGCAGGCCGCCGAAGTGAACAAGAACAATTTCCTTTCTTTCTGATGAAAATTCTTTCTCCAGAGCCCACCCAATTCCACAGAGCAGGCTGCAGGGCAACAGCAGACTACTCGATCTGAACCGGGTGCATGGGGCGGGGTAGTACGTGTGCACAGCATATCTTGTTACAGGACATCTGCTAAACATTTCAAATGCAGCTTTTTGCCATCCTAGATTTGGAATTTCTTTTGTAAGCGGCTTCCCACAGCCCCGTGTCCCGTCAGTACAACTGGGTCAAGAAGGTCAAGTCCCAGGAAGGGCACTCATGGTTTTCTGTAGCAGTGCACTGAAGCAGGGGAACTGACCTCTGGCAATAGATGAGTTTTACCGAAGTGAACATTTTAAACACCATTTAAAAAAAAAAAAATCCAGCTCAGCTCGCACACACTGAACAGACCAGCAAGGCTGAATGCAGGACAGGAAGAATAGTTTTTGTTCAGTCAAGGCCATTCCTCAAAACACATCTTCTTGCAACCCTGAGCGAGTGACTTCGCCTGCCTTGGCCTCAATATGCTCACTGCACTTCCTGATCAGTGTTATGGGCACTGACTGGTTCTCTCCATTTACTTACTTGCCTATGGGCTCGCCGAGGCTTTGGTAAAGCTACTGAGTCTTTGCCGCAGAAAGAGACACTATGGGACATGGTTCCACATTAAGAATCTCGACACGGCAATGTGATGCCACATGACAGTTCTACTCTCTGCCTGTTACGAGCCCCTTTCGCCAAGTGAGCTAACAGGATCAAGAGATTAGGGGGATTCAGAGATGAGATGAGAGGGAGGAGGGGGAAGGAAGGATTCAGGATGCAGCACAGAGTTTCGGGAACTTGGACAAAGCAGGTAACTTGTCAAGCAAGGCAAGGGAAGCAGAAGGTTGTCAGGGCTTCAAGGTGGCTGATAGGAGCCACTCCCCGATAGTCACAACCAGCTCCAGGGGATCCTAACAGTTGTCACCAGAGATGTCAGAGATGTGCAGACACTGGGCCCGGTGAGTCAGATCCTGGCTCACACACCAATACTCTGAGCAAGCCTGATCCTTTTCTTTTTTGGCTCCCCTCCTAAGCCTCATCTTTGAGGAGAGAACCACACACCTGAGCCCCTAAGGGTGAATCCTAGGCCAAAGGCCACACAAAGCTTGCATTAAATAAGCAGGCTGGATAATAATGGTCAGAAATGCTGGCAAGCAGGGAGCTCTTTCCTCTATAACCCAGGACCTTCAGTCTACAGACAATCAAGGTGAGGAGTTCATTTCTGAGGATAACCGAGAAGAGGACTAGACACTGGCTGGCTGTCGTAGCTTAGCTTTCCCCAGTGGTTTTAAACGGTTTGAGAGGGTTACAGTCTACAGCCAGGACCATCTGAATCCTACCATAATCCCCTCTGTGATGCTCAGCAAGTGACCTCCCTCCCAACCCAAGGTGCCTGGATCTGTAAAAGGAGCACCAGCACCTATCACAGGGTGTCGACTGTGCAGAAATCACTTTGAAAATACACAGCATTTCTCAAGGTATCTTTTTTTTTTAAATGACCACCAACATTATACAAAAGGATGCCCCCAGTGAGCCACTCTAGATGTACACTGTACAGTCCCTTGAGATGGGCCCAGGTTTTACTTATGCCTGTGAAGCACCCAGCACAGTTTCACTATTCTGAGTGCTTTAAAAAGACATCACAAATTAAGGTTTTACTATGGGTCATGAAGGAAAACCTTTTGCCCCTTCCTAGGTATAGGGAAAGTGGAAGAATAAAGTGGATGCAAACCCCAGGCAGAGGCTCTAAAAGCCAGTGTTAGGCGACTCATGTTCTTTGGTTCCCCACTGAAGATCCAGGTCCGAGGGGATGGTGCAACAGCTCCATGCTAATGGCTGCACTTTGCGGGGCCTAAACCTACCCTAGTGCTGCAGGAGCCACTTTAACGAGCAGTATCATATGTCACTGCTTCCCTTGATTGGCTCTTTAATTCAATGCTGCATTTTAAAACTGGTGAGTATTCCTGCAGCAAGGCAGGACCCGGGAGTCGGTGTCCGGAAATACTTCACTCACTTCAGTGGAGATGCATTGCTCTCTCTTCCTTCGACAAAGGTCAGAGTGTAGTGGGGAAGAGGGAATGCAGCCTGACTTTCTCCACCTTCAATGCTGCAGCATATCCAAGTCACTCCCACACACTATGAACACTGGCTTTATGCTAGCAGAAGACTTGGCAGGTCTGACAACATCAAAGCATACACAGAAGTTAAAACAAAGTTGGGTGAGCAGAAGGAAAACATATTTTTCTAAAAGTCGCTTGCTCTTCTTCCAGTGTTTGGATCTGCCACCCACCCACCTGGTGCTAGTGAGCAAGGAGGAACAAATGATTTCCCTTTGTAATCAAGTGCCAGTTGAATCTCACTTGCCCTTTCCTAACAGAGATGTCTAATACTCTCAGCTGTTCATCTTTCTGCATGTAGTAATGATCAAGCATTTTGGCACAGCCCATCTACATACCATCCAAATTCTCTTAAAAAAATAGTAAGTGCAACAGGCCAGGTACACAACAAGTAATTTAACTCAGGTAAAAATTCTATTGGTTTCCATGTGTGTGTAGCAGTAATGAATTTGTCCCTTCACCCATCCCAGTTGGGAAAGCTCTCTGCTTTTGCTGTCCCCTCCGGAGAAGGTTGTCGAAGTTGTGAATACAGCACCTTTAAACATTCCATAATTGGGAATCAGATCCTTGGATAATTAATTGTTCACAGGTCACGAGTACAAGAAAAGCAGTTGTACAGATTTCCTGCCAAATGAAAGTCAAAAAGAAAAGGACTCCAATACTTTGGATGTTAGTTTGCAACTTGGGAGAACAAGGGTCAGACTCCTGCTGCTTCAAGGCTGCAATTAAAAGCTGGAGGGTTTTTTCTAAGTAAGTTAGATTTCAAAGAGCCTGCTTCAATTTAAAACAGGAATACTTAATCATGTGAGCCTATATTAGAGGTTTATATTATTGTAACATACTAAAATCATTTGACTTGAATAATTTTAAGCAGCACATATTTGCTTGCCACAGTTGTAAAGAACCCCAAGGCACTAAACAAGTGGAGCTAGCTACCTGAGCTCCTGGAACCTATTTGTGGAAGTGCTAAACCTGCTTTTAAAATAGCAGAGGAGGTAGAGGGAATAGTTTCTTCACTGCAGTTTATTCAACTAGTTCTAGTTAATGACTAGTTCATTCAAAGCTGAGAAACCAAGTGGAAACTGAAAGAAATGGGACAACCTGTTTTCCTCCACCACTCAGTGAACAGAAAGGAAGGAAGGGAGGCAGAGATCTTCTAGTTCTCAATTCTCAGAGGACACTGGGGCCAGAAACAAAATCAGTTTGAATCACTAACTACCGATAACACTTCCCGTGTTTAATAAATCTGTTTGGTTTAAATGCAAGACATAGTTGCTCATTTTCCCTTATGTATTCAACACATTTAAAGTAGTTTGTTCAATACAAACCCTTGTGCATTTTAATTGGAGTCAAAATTTCAATCCAAATACGGCTCAATGCAAATGTTTAAAAAAAAAATCTCCAATCTAGTAAATGAATGAGTCATTCACCATTTTCCAATGTTTTTATTGTGCAATAATCAAGACTTGGAATAAACAGATGTTAAGCTCTGGCTGTTTAAATGAGTGCAAAGATATGTCCTCCCAATTAGCAAGTTCAAGTATCATATCAGGTGAACACCAACTTTGCTTGCACAGCAATGATAAATCAGCTTTTCTTTAGGAAAATAAAGCTTAGCATGAGCACAAAACAAGATTAAACTCAAATTATTTAAATCAAAGGTTTGTGCTGGCTGATTATTTAAAAATAAGCCCCCTTCTGAGCCACCACAAAATAACCTGTGTGACCTTGGGCAAGTCACTTGGTCTCTCTGTGTCCGTCCCCCATCTAAGACAGCAATAATGGCACTGTCCTATAACACAGATGGATCGTGTTGTGAGAGCAGCTCCATTAAAAGCCAAGACAGTCAGAAACTCTGCTAATAAGGGGACAGACAGGTACCTACGATGGAGGAAGACACTTTGTTGTACTTGGGAAAGACAACTTCAGAAGAGGCCAGAGAGTTTTAATTCCTAGATCCCTGGCTCTGCCACTGACTTGCTGCAACAACCCAAAGCAAGGCAGTTAAGCCCTCTGTGCATCCGTTGAGTATACACACAGTCACTGGTTCCTACTGCCAAATGTAATGAATGCCTATGCTGTAGAAGCTGCACACTTGGCAGGAGAGTTAGGAACCCTGCAAAGATGAGCCTGTAAGGTATCTGGGGGCATACAGGGCTGCAGCACAGCCATAAAAGACTGGTGAGAAGCTCCAGCAGTTTGCTGCAGTTTTTATTTCAAAAGGGCACTGCGCCTTTGATCAGCTGTGTGGGACTGCTGATGTACTGCAGTTGAGTGGAGCAGCAGAGCCCTTTGAAGTAAAAGCCCATAGCAAATAGCTGGGCTGCTCATTCTTCATTCAGCAAAATGATACGAACTAAGCAGGTTGTAAACTAGCAGGATATGTACGATCTGGGTTCGACAGTAATAAGCTCCGAATGTCTGAGGAAGAGATCTGCAATGGCAGAGCACAGTACAATGGTGACTGCTACTGCGGATTAAAAAAAATACAGTGATTAGCATAAGCAGTGGCAATACAATGGACTCAACTAGCTAACATGCAGCACAGTGAGATTCAGATGTCATGCCACGTATATTGCATCGAGTCAGTAATTTGAGGGTTAGCCAATGGCTCTCACTAGGTCCTGCAGGAGGCCAACAGCAGGGCATGCACGTATCCTGAAGACAGGGCTCAAGGCATTATTCATTTCATAGGAACACGTTTGGGAAGGAAGCCTAATTGTCAAACTACACTGACTACAGGACTCTTTCCAACCCACTTGTCACACTCCTGCAGAAAACTCCATCCCAGATCAGAGAAACCTTACTGACAAGAATGTCACCAGAGCAGATGCATGCCTGTGAACTTCTCATTTTCATGACCTGAGGTTTTCTGGGAAAAAAGGTTTTTTCCTGATGAAATGTGGGATTTGCTTTCTGCTTAGTAAGGACACCATGTCAGGCAGATTTGTCCCAGATAATCCCAAAAATTCACTAACAAATAAAAGCAATCCTCACTGTTGAGAAATCCTGGAAACTCACTGGCTTTTTCAGCAGGCAGTGAATTCATGCCAGTTGAAGCAGCTTTAAGTTTGGTTTAAACTGTACTGAGCAGGTATCAGGGTGCAAAAGAAAAACAAAATCCAAGAGAGCTCAAGATGCAATACTACAAAAGGCCCAGGCATAATAACCACAGGCAAAATAACCGCAAGGAGCTGAGAGAAAAAAAAAAAAAATGATGGCCAGCTCTAGCAAGAGCTCTTCAAAAGTCCCATGCAAAGGAAGGGAAGGGCAAGAGTGCTATTTAAGTGTCAATTTACTAATAAAATGATCTGAGGAAGAAAAGACAAAGACAGAAGTACCGCAAGGAACCACAGAAATCAAAGAGGAGCTCATAAGCAGAAGCATAACAAGGAGTTTGTGCCCTAGGTAGCAACAGAGGCTAGGGCAGCATCAGTGGGCAAGCCAAGTCAACAGTGGCACCATCACCACTCTTGTTTCCCCTCAAAAAATAAAATAAAATAAATCAGCACTCAGGACTCCTGCACCCACCCCTAGTTAAACCATGGCTCCCAAGTCATTCCTAGGTGGTAGAGAGTTCTGCAGATCAAACATTTGCAAAAGCAAAGTCACACGTTTGCTTCGTGCATGCCTAGGGCAGCTGTGGAATTCTCCCTGGTGTCCGTTGGCTCCAGTCCACATCCTGTTCCTCAGGCTGCTGGCTCATACCAGTCACGGTAATACCTGGAACTGGGGGATTTGCATAGCTAGCGTGCAATAAATGCTATTCTCTCTCTAGAGCCTGAATGTAACTGGAGGAGAAAGCAGCAGACCGTAACAGTGCTGAGCCCTGGGAACCCTCAAAAGCAATGTAACTGCTTGAAGTTCAAGTCTCCTTCCTCCCCACCCCAACTGGGGGCTCTCTAGGAGGCTCACCATCAGACCCTTTGGACAAGCACCTGGCCTGCTGCTCTAAAAGGATAAGCCCCATGGTCTGGAGAGCGCTGTAAAATAGGACTGAACTACCCCAAAATTTCAGTACAACAAAGAGAAAGTGATGCATTTGATTTTGCGAATCCAGCAGATGTACTGTGGTTCCAAATCCAAAGTTCTCCGATGACTATTTCGCACCCAAAGACACCTCTCTATCTTGTCTCAAGTTATGGTAGTGGCGATGGGGCATGACGCAGCCTGACTTCCATCTTTTTCTTCTTCTAACTAATGAGCTAACACCACAAAAGTAGGACTGAGACAACCCCACAAACTTATCCCCGTGTTAGTAAAGGATCAAAGTGTGGCCTGAAAGCTGGTATTAACCAATTTTAAAACGAGGCCTAGAGAGCTTGCAGTAGGAAGGATACTCAACAGGGACAGTAAGCCAAAACTGATACTAGCAGAGGAATCCATTTCACTCCCCATTTCTTTTGCAGCAGATGCACTTACCCACAGAGAACCACTGCCGCCTGGATCGCCCGCTCCGTTCACATTATCACTTTCAGGAGGGGGTGGGCTTTTGGTTTTCTTCTCTCTCGAATCCTCTCCTTTTTGCAGTAAGCTTCTCTCTCTACTCACTCTGTCTCTGGGAACAGGTCCTGTTTGGACTGAAGGTTTAGGTTCTAGTCGGTTCAGGTCCTGCCTACTTGAACTCCAGCTGCTTCTAGACGCACTATCCATGGATCTGGTGGCCTGCTTAGCAGCAATCCCACCACTCGGACTGCCGGATGTTTCCCTTTTTAGCAGGCTTGTCCTTCCAGTTTCCACGTCCTCTTTCTGCACTAACAACCGTTGGGAGGATCTCCGGAGTCTCTGCTTGGCTTGGCCTGATGTGCTCCAATCCAGCCACTTGTGAAGTGTAGTCTCTACCTCACCTTCTGTTCGAGACCCTAATAACCCCTCTGCAGTTTTAGATTTCCTTAAAAACACCAGAATGGAGTTGGAGGAGTCGGTCCTATTAGCCTGACACCTGCTGGACATTGTACAGTTCACCTGGATGCACATGTTTTCCAAAAGCCAAAAGGCGTCACAGGTGGGGCTCTGGCAACAAGCCGTCTGACATGTCTGTATGGTGTGAAATCCTTCCAGGACCCGCAAGTGATAATCTCCCCATGATCTCAAGCGGCCACCAAACAGAATCTTCCCCGGCTGGCACGTGGCTGCATTCCAGCTTGCATCTGGGAAGGAGGGAGAAGGAAACAGAGACAGAGACAATTCACAATGTTTTACAGCATCTGACAATTGATCTTTGGTGCTCCTATAGTATTCAGGATATGGGAGTGGATACAGAGCAAAAAGCCAGGACTCTTGGACTCTATATCCAGCCACATCTGGATCTCAGGGAAGTCACAACCTCAGTTCCTCCATCTCCCTGCCCTGCACCTCAGTAAAGTGAAGTTGCTACTAGCCCTACTCATGGGATCATAAGACTACATTCATTTGGCCTTAAGCTTCTGGAAGGCATTGTAAATGGCAAAATACTATTTGATAGAGCACTCCATTTGTGAAAGGATCTGGAGTTGCTTTTCCAGCTGGTAGGGCCACCCCCCTCTACTAAGATCCATTTCAGTCGCAAACTTTCTGAAACAGGTTGGTAATAAAATTTGTTTTTATCTACAGTCACAGAAAATTTGCAGTGATACAAGGAATCAAGCTCTCCACTAGCAGCTGGAGGCAGCACTAATGTACCAGCTAAACCAGCGGACTGAGCAGGTTTGAATACATCACTTTTGACAGCATAGTTATAAAAATAGCTATTATTAAGGATCTCTGGGGTTTTTGCCCCTCTCTGAATTTCCAAGTGGCTTTTTTTCTACAAAGGCAGAAATTAAAATAGGATTATAAGACTCATCATTTTAGCCAGAAGGGACAGACCCAGCAGGGTGGGAAGTGGGGGAGGTAACCCACAATGGCCAACATTCAATGATGTACCCTCACTTCAGGCTCATGAGCATAAGGGAATGTCAACCAATTCCCAATGCCCTGTTTCAACGTAAATCTGTGGAGGGCTGAGTTATGAGAGGCTGCGTGTCCTATGTTTCCAGTATAGGAATGAAGTCAGGACTCCTGGATTCCATTCCTGGCTCTCAAATGGCCATGTAAGCTCAAACTTGGTGCTCAATCTTTGTGTTTCAGTATTTGCATTTACCCAGGTCACATGTACAACAAGGCTCAAAATGCTGGTTAAGTGCTGTGAAAGACTGATGGAAAAGCACCACAAATATTAAGCCTCAATCCCCTTCCTGCCTCTTGAAAGGAAGATGCCCAGTCATGTCCTTCATTACCGAGACAAATACCCTGTTGCAAAACATATGGCCAGTCCTGGAGACAGCACAGTATACAATGTCTTTAAATAACCCCAAATAACTCAGATTTAGATGGTCAAGACATTCAGCTCTCTCTCCTGCTGCAGACGCTTTACTAAGGAACATTTAAGATTGCAGCACTCGGGGCTGGATGATGAGATGCTGTAGCAGGCTGCCAATACGTTGATGGAACAGACTTTTTTTAAGCTGATATGATCAGCTATTAAAGAAACCCTGGCCCAGCAAGTCCTCCCCTGCAGTCAGTACCATTGAGTCTCCCTGAAAAGTACAATAGGCGCAAAGTGTTTAATTCATCTGCTCCACCACTTTGAACTGTGCAGGCACCAGTCGAACAGGTTTCTCCTTGTACAAGCTGGTTTTAGTTGGAGGAAACAGCACTAGCTTCATTAAAAAAATAAAAATAAAAAAAAGCAAAGTAATCACTGTGCAGTGGTTGGGATTACTGTGCTTAGCAGATCAGGATGCAACTGCAAGCCAGGATGCCCCAACTCCTAATTCTGGCTTCAGCCCCCAGTTGCTCTATGACCCAGAGGAAAAATCGCTTCCTTTTATACGTGCCTCAGTTCTCCCTTCAGTGATGATGTTACTTCCAGGAATGCCACGAGGATCATGTTTGATTGGTTGCTTTTTCATGGAGAGGGCTAAGGGTTATTCTGATGAAGGAAACCTACTGCTTACTGAGCAGTTGCTAATTAATGTTCCATTTGACAAGGCCAAGGAGGTCAGAAAGAAGTGACCAGACAAGAATCGATTCCATTTGGAAGTGTTTTTGGAGTTAACACTGGGGGCAGATGCCTCTGTGATGCATTACTCCCTAACACTATCCTCGCCCTCCCTCATCAGAGAGATTCACATTCAGAGCCTGGCTGTACAAAAAGTTAGATGGCATTAATATAGCCTTGTCCTAGGACATGCAATCTAAGAGACTTGGACATCCAAGAAGGAAGTAGCAGGTTTCAGCATCAATTTTTATCAGAGAATGACCACATTTGTCTACGCAAGAGGAAAGTGAGGTTTGTTGAGCCTGTCTATGTTGCTTGGCTTGGTCATGCAGGAGAAAGGTAAGATATCCCTGAATCAGACCACTGAAAGTCACTTTCTGTTCACCAACAGTCGTTTAGGTTAAAGCAGCAGATTCTGCGATCTACAAGTGCTGAAAAATTGATGTCGGAGCCACTGTGCACCTGCTCTTCACTCACACTAGAGAAGCATGCAGTTTGCAGCCAAAGCAAAAGGATCAAATACTTTCAGAAAGCCACTGGCAGCTCTCAAGGGGTTGAGAGAGAAAGAACAGTTTGCTAAGAAATCCCTGCAGATTTCTAGGTTTTCAAAATGCAGTGCTCGCTTCTACATAGTTGGCTTAACACATACAAACCACAATTTCTTTCACGTTCAACCAACTGCTTCCCTTTTCCTCTCCAAAAACCCATTTTAGGGTAGTACTATTTGACTACAAGTAGAAAACTCAGCAAGCTCAGGATAGTCCCTAGATTCTTCTGGTGAAGTATGAATACTTTTCTTGTTTACAAATAATTCATGGACCCTTGAACATCACACAGAGTCCAAGTTTATCTTCAAAACCCTGCAGTTATTGGCTCGGTGCATTTTGTAAAGTTCAAAGATCATGCTGCCTTAGCTCAGGCTCTGTGGCAGATCCTGTTTTCAAAGCATAACTGTGCAAGTTACTTAGGAACAAGACCATCCCAAGTAATTGATCTGAAAGGGGTTATCCCATTGCGATCAGGCAATCTGTTTGCCATAGCAGCTACCAGAGCGTGAAGGCAGCACAGAAAGCTGCCAGACATCCTCCAGCAACACTAAAGACACATGGACAGATCAGGTAATGCACTGCCGCACAACCCATTGTTCCCCACTTCTGAAATACCCAAAAGTAGGTTTGACTGGAACATGACTGCAACCCACATCTCCGTTCCCACCTCATGCATTGTGATGCTGTCAGTTGGGCGAGGGAAGGAAAAAAAAGGTGAATATCATAAAAAGGCAGTTGCAACCTATAGTGCAGTTTCAGAAAGAGGGAGATTAAGCTGCGAGCTGAATCTAGCCTGCAGGACCTTCTGATCTAGCCAGTGGCAGTGGGCCTTTAGAAGCAACTGCAACTCATCCTCTGCCCAGAGTCCCATTTATTCCTCGTCCTCAGCGCAAAGAACATATTGCAACTGTTTAGCAAAAAGCCAATTTTCCTGGATATTGCTACTACATTTCTACAGCAAATGCTTTAAGATCATCTTGTGTCTTAGTAAAGACACAAAGAGCATACTTTAAGCCCATAAAAGAGCCTGCCTTCACTATGCAATAAAGAGGGTTGCTTCTGTGACAGGGTAATACAGTCTAGTTCGGTATCATGTGCTTATGTCGAACTTTACTGAGCCACTGAAATACATTTCCGAGATGGAGACAGAAGACAGCTTAGGCAGAGACAGGTAAAGGGAGCAAGAATATCTGGCTATAAGTGACTGAAGAGGAAGAAGAGGAAAGTGGCAGTCAGCAACCATTTTAGGCAGGAGTGACCCAGTTCAGGTCAGAGGCGGGCAAACACATGGGCACCAGGACTCGGCTACCATTTCTCCTGGGAGAGAGCAGTTGCTTCCAAAGCCCCACTGCCAGTGGCTAGATCAGAAGGCCCTGCAAGCTAGATTCAGCTCAGGGCCATAAGTTTTTGATCCCACTTGGATCTCTTTAAAAAACAGAGTATTGTTATCAGGAAAGATATGAATGAATAGCAGAAAGGGACATTCTGGCTCATCAACAGGTACCCCCAGAAGAATTCCCCATGGGAAAAGGGTTAGACCCCCCTATTCGGGCATTTAAAATGAGATTGTTGACTAAAAAATGTTGATTGGGGAATTAATTACCCAGTGCTGTCTGTGAGCTTGCTGAGTTATATAGTCTGATGGCTGGCACTGTTTGACTCTGAACTGATACAGAGGTATTTGCAACCAAAAATCCTTTCCATCCATTTTAAGGCAGGTGAATCACTCGCATACCCACCAGCCTTTGTCAAGTCCTATTTCAGCTGTTTTGGAACCTTTCCAGCTATCGACAACTGCTGGTGGATGCCAATGTATCAGAAAAAGCAGAAGACACCTCAGCAAGACTATGGACCTGTGACACTTACATGCCAAAGTCTCTATTTAGGAGTGGGGTTTTTTGCAGAAAATCCCAAGAGAAGGCAGACACTCTGCCTCAACTCGTCACAAAGCATTTTGAACAGGAGGTGTTTGTTCCTGGTACTGAGAAGCGCATGGATTTGGACTGGCTCCAGTCAGGCAGCTATGCCAGCATTGTTCTCAGAAGCAGAGAGAAAGAGAGATTGACTCTGTCTCATGGACGTCATTATAAACAGAAAGATGCTTTGGTTTTAACTGGGGAAGCTAGTGAAGCCAAAAGGGTGGAAACACCTAAACTCTCAAGTTTTCAGTTGTTCAGGGTAAGACCAGAAGGATGCTTGCTGAATCAAGAGGTCAGTTCCTAAAGGCCTGTAGCCGCCCTGGCCCTTAGATGCCTTTACCCTGAGCAGCATCTGTGCTTTCTGTAGGCACCCTGCCATCCTACTCTGCTTCATGTCTACCTAAAAGCCACTTCAGAGCACCAATTCCCCACCTAAACCAGACAGCATACTCCTATAGTAACAAGAAATGCCCACTCTTCTTAGGCAAAATGAGCCATCTCCTCCTGATGAGGAAGATCAGCCATCTCCTCCTGAAACTTGGCTTCTCAAACATACCCAACGTTCACCTTGCGGAGTAGTTACCTATGCAGTTAAATGCCATACATGACTGCAATAAACAGACCCCAAAACTCAAAAAACAAGAAGTCTCTATATTTCTTCCTGGGTTACTCATCCCCCCAGAAGATTCACATTTAAACCTAGATATGGCACCACCAGCTAAGTTAGCCTTAGAAACAAGCAGCTGCCTGGAGTTCTTTGGCTGATCATTTGATGCAACTACTCCCAGCAACAGATGCAGATGTCTTTCCTTCCCAGAGCAGGCAGGGCTGGACATAATCTCATGAGGTTCCTTCCTAGACTTCTGTAAATCTGTAAAAAGAACAAATTCATAAGCCTGTCCTTGCAAATGGCAAAGCCTACAGGACACCAAGAGATCTGAGGCTGTCTTCCTGTCCACACTACAGAGATACATTCCAGCACGAGAGCTGCCTTCACACAGCATTTTAAAATGCATGTACTTTTATATAAAATTCACAGCTGGAAAATAAGCAAACACACAGGTATTTCTAATCAGTCCTGCAAAAAGTTTTAACTGCAATTAAACAAAGCTTTGTTGGAAGTCAAATTCTCTGAAAAAGCAAAAGAAACTAAACCACTGAAGCACTCTTAACTAGAGAGAAAAAGAGTACAAACCAAACATGAACATAAGTTTTTCCAATTCTCTTCTGAAAATACTGAATTATGTTTTTAAATGGTTGATTTAAGAAATCCTAATAAGTTATCATTATTAGTCACCTATGGCTTTTATGGGTAGTAACCTGCTAGTTAAAATGGGTTGGTAGTCTGGGAGTCCACTACTCCCAGTTACTAAGGGATATTACTGATGTGCAACAGAGGTGCACATTGCATCTAAAGATTTTGGGGAACAAAAGGCTGAAGGCCTTGGATCAAAGCACTATCTGAAAGGAGAGTTTATTTAATGGAACTATTTATAGGACATTTGAATTAAACGAAGTGACAGAAACTAGGGTACCATGAAGTGTTATTCCAGCAGCTAGAATCACTAAAGCAAAAGTTAGGTCCACTAACCCATTTCAGAGTGCTCTACTGAGTTTAGTAAAACTGCCTTAGGTTGAGACCCAGCACAACACCTCCAAAGCACTGAGCAAGATTTGACTACCAGATCTTGGAGAGGAGAGGGATGTGGAGTCATTCTGGCCACTTTTCAGTTACAACAGAGATGGGGGGGGACAAAAAACCCCCCTGCACACTTTGGTTTTCTAGTTATTTATCACAGTTATGCAACTTTAATGGTTTAGATGATGATGCCACAATGTAAAACTAATTTTTTGGGGTGTTTTTAAGAAGCCAAGTTACTTCAGACATTAGTTCAGGCACACAACACGTGCATAGCAACTGCTGTGCTCATATAGATTTTTTGCAGAGTGAAAAATTAGAGCGCATACATGGATCAATGGATTAAAAGCTCTCTATATCCAGAGCTCTGTAGATTAAGGACTCCCTAAAATAGACTAATGACCTACCGGACTGTTGGCTCGACTGTGTTCAATGCCTCGGGGATAATGGGTCATTGGGAGATTACCTTACAAACTATGTCATTGCGCTCTGAGTGGCAGAGAGGATGACATGCTCCAGGGCTGTGACAAGACCCTCTGGACCACTATTAAAACTGGAAACTTCATCAGCCATTAAAAGTAGCTGCAGGTTTGACAACAGAACTAGAGGATTTTCCTCCTCCTCTGAGAAACAGGAGTGTAAGTGTGATCTGTACGTTAACACTAATCATTCTGAATCCCGTGTCCAGCTAGTGCAGTTACACACACTTTGGAAAAGAAAATGTGGCAGTGAGGGTGCATTATAGTCAGCAATGCTCATCACAGCTGAGGTTCACATGAACAGGGAAGCAGACACTACTACCCAATCAGAAATGTCTCTTGGAATTTGCTTTAAGAGAAATGTGCAGAGATTTTTTCTTCTCCACCCCATTCCCAATCCCATTTTCTCTTTCTGTCCCACAAAAACAAGATTATATATTTGGCAAACATATTTGAAGCTGAGGAAAAGGGTGCTGTATTCTGTACCTCCGTTTTCTGGTAAGGAGCAGCAGGAAAGCTGCCGAGTGGTAACGTTTCTTGGCCAGAGTTGTAAAGCTTGATAATGCTGGGGACAGGCAACAGGTGTCCAGTGTCATGAGACTCTGTTTCATGTGATGTTTCCTTGAAACATCCTGCTAAACCAGGTTATAATCCAAGTCACTAGTGTCAAAAAGTCTAGTTCCACCCACCCCATATTACTTGACTGTGAGAGAGAAGGATTTTTTTTCTTGCAAGCATTAGTAAATGCTTTAGTAGTAATACGTTAGCAATCCCCCACCTTTCTTAGATAAGACCTTAACCTCAAACCTAATGTTCCTGAAAGGGCCACTAATCTAGGCTTGCAAAGCTCACTGCAAAGGTTTATCAGCCACAGCATCAAAGTTTCCGTGACAACCCTCATGTAAAACCAGTTTTTCACTGATATTTACTCAGCTCTCTTAGATAATTGGGAGAAGCAAGCGTGCAAAGTTGCATCAGTTCCACAGTTGTTGAAGCAATCATTGAAAGTACCTGACCACAGCGACCGCTTCACAGTCCAAACAGGCAATTGCAGAGAAGTCACCTGTTTAAAGGCAAAGTGAGCATAATGCACCTTGAACAGAAACTGTTGCTCCAGTTGGCTTCTTTATTCCAAATGTGCTCGATAAAATACAAATCTTCCTTTAGAAAGAGCAAGCCTCAAAAGATGTGCTTCATTTTCCTAACAGATGGAAGAAGGGAAGGGTTGGGTTTTTTTAAGTCCTTTTTAATGGCTGCCCAGAAAATGCAAGTTGAAAATAAATGGGCAGCCCAACCAGTGAATGAAAGCATCAGACACCATTGAGTTCTCGCTAAATCCGTTCTGGCAGCCACTTGGGGTCATGCTCCACAGGCCAACCCTCCATTTACAAGGGAGTGAGGGGAAAGTGTAGGTTTCTGACCGTGGGACATCCAATTGCTATTTTTAAACCAAACGTTGAATAAATTTGACAGAAGGCTAAGCTGACAACGTACCTTTTAAACCAGCACCAGCCTTGTCACCCTTTATCAACATGAAATCCTCTCTCTCAGACCAAACAGCCTGCCTGGGGGAAACATCTGACCTCATTACATGTCCAAGTGCTTGGATAGTGAGTACCCTGCCAGGACAGTGTGCTAATCTAGCAGGCGGAGTGACCCTGCTGTAACCTTCAGCGTTCATTCTTTGGGGTACAGGGCAGTAGCCACTTTTTGTCGGGATGGGACAGATTTTAATCTGAAATGAATTCTTGCAAGTTTATCCCAAGCACAAAGTAATCTCATCCTTTGATCTATACCACGGACTAACATTATGGCTGCGAGTTCTGCTTCTCTGGTGGTTTTTAAATTCTCAGATGCACTTGCTGTTGATGGCCAGCTGTACTCCCTACAAAGCTAAAACTATTATCTGATTAGAGAGTGGGGAGACAAAGGATTTCCCTGCATCAGGCATTCAGTTGTCCACCAAAACCACTTTGGACAGGGCTCACCAGTCCCTCCCTGGGAAAGGATGCGACTTCGGAACAGCCAAACCTGCACATCAGAACTTTAAGGTTTGAATCAAAACTGAGCAAAATCAATGAGGTCTTCCTAGGGACTCCCACATGCTGTGAATCAGGCACATGCAGAAAAAAGTCTCCCCGAAGAAGAAAGGTCCCTTTCACTCACCTCCTGTAGGTACCACCACTAGCAAAACGATGTTTATGGTAATCTCTCTATCCATCTAGAAATTTGAGTCTGACTTACAGGAAGTAACAAATATGGCTTCTCTACTCTACATTGGCAGTTTCTAGGCTATTTACTCAGCTTACAAAAAAAGTACATTTGTGAAACAGTATATAGCACTGAACCTGAGTATATCTTTTCAGGGTCTGGTTGGTTTTATTATTAAATGTGTAGTTTTAATGATTTTTGGTGAGCGTCACAAGCTCGTGAAATACACGAGTCTAAGTCAGGGTTTGCAAAATGATGGCAAACAAAGCAGAAAGTGATCCAACAGATCCTTTCTAGCCCAACTTTGAGGAACAAACACAGGGCATTTTCTGGGTGCATACCCAAAAGCTCATCTGGTTCTGCAAATATCAGTCCATTATCCCAAGTAAGTTCTATGAATTGCATGCCTCTCATTAACTTATTTTCCTTTTCCTGGGAGCTGCTGGAGGGAAAAGAGTCAGGCACCAGCAATCCAAGACAACATAGAAATCAAATCAGACATGCTGGGTCTGCAAGATCTTCATGATATCACCACAGAACATGCAGAGATGCCAGCAGCTTTGAGCCAGATCTGAAAAATGGAATTTTAGGTTTTTATGGTAATTGCTAGAAGACTGAACAGCAGAAGACTCTCCTGAAATGCATTTAAAAATAACAAAACTGGGCTTGAATAGAAACAGTTGATAGCCTGCTCTTCAGTCTTAAAATTAAGCCACCCAGTATTTCTTCAGATGGGTTCTTTTGCATGCTCATTTAAACATATGCAGCCAATACAATGATATGATTAATTGCTTATGCAGAGGACAGCCTTAATTCATCATCACTCAGCAGTCAATGCAACTCTTTTGCCCAATTTGGCAAGGGATGGAGAAAACGAAGAGGTTTGCCTGCATTACTGAACTGTTTGCAGGCAAGACTGTTTTGGGGAATGCTCTGCCAGCCCCCTTATGCTGGATGCCATGCAAGACTGCACAGCAGTAGAGGAACACAGGAACTGCCAGGCTGAATCAGAGCAATGGGCTGTTTGGCTCACTGTCGTCCCCAAGACTGGCCTGCACCAGCTGCTTCACAGCAAAGGAAAAGAAACCCTGCAGGAGGCAGGTTTTGGATAGTTTGCCTCCAGGGAAAGCTGTTTCTCAACCTAGTACTTATGGGTCAGTTTCCAGCCTCCAGGTATAAGGGTGCATCTGCTTTTCCAAGCACATCTGTAATAGTACATAATAGTAAATCACTCTGGTTCTAACACAACTCTACTGTATTGTACAGCGACTTGTGACCATGGTGGAGAAATATTAGCTTTACAATTATTCATTCACATAAAACCCAGTTCATGCATCCCACAGAAGCCAAGAATCATCTGTATCATCAACTCCTATTTAAATCTCATTTCTAAAGCACTTGCTGCACTGGCCAAGACATCAAATGCTAGCCATTGACACCAAATGAAGAGGAGAAAGGTGGCTTAGCCTGGAGAAGGAGAGTGAACAACTGAAAAGCCAACAGCAGGCACGATGCACCAAAGCTCTGATTCGGCGTGCCAGTTCAGCGCCCCACCCTGGGCAAACAAACCAAGAAAGGCACCAGCGAAGGGCTGCGCTACACGCTCCTGAAGGCACACACCACCACCGCATGAAGCTCCCGTGGTCACGAAAAGCACTAAGAAGGATGACACACAACTTCTGGATGAGATCAGCAGTCAGCACCATCCAGCACCAGGCACTCCACATGAAAAAAGGCAGGGAACCCCACAATGAACTTCTCTCAGGGAAAGTTTTCTCCTGCCACAAAGTGAAGCAGGCACATTCTTCTCCCTTATATGTTTTTACCCCTCAGGCAAACTTCCCTGCTTACCCTTATAAATCCTCTCATTTCTTTCTGGATCCTGAAGTTCTTGGCCTCAGCGGTTATTTATGTGCTATGTAAACAGCTACTGCCTTTCATCTGTTTGAAATGTGCAGTCGCTCCATTTCATTGCCCACTAGCCCCATTTGTTTGATAAGAAAAGAAAAGAGCGAGCACAGTTTTCATCCACTGGGTCTATTTGTTATTCCATACTCTTCCTCTCGCTCTAGCCTTTCCAATCACGGGGCTGGGTGGGGAGTCAAGGAGACTGTACCCAGCTGAGCAGGAAATAGAGCATCAAAGATAAGGCATTTCACGTTGTGCTACAGGAAGAGCTTAATTGGCAAGGTGTGATCTTGTAAGGGTAGTTATAAGCTGCACGGCTACAAATGCTGTTTTTAGCACTCAGAGGAGAGGTCTGGAGTTTGGATTCCTGGATGCTAAGCCTAACCCTGCCACTGGCCTTGAGCAAGTCAGAGCCTCTTACTTCAGATAACCTATTCAATTATTTGAAGGAGTTAAATGAAAGGAATTATAGCTTCTAAGGATTCATTTCACAAGCCAATGTGACACTCTCCAATTTTAGATTAGTGGCAGTACTGGTCACCATGACTACAAAAGCTGTTGGTTATAAACTGTAGTTTATTACAAAGTCAGCTGCTTACAAAAATAAGATCTTTTGCACTCTTTCAGCCAACATTAATCAAATTCCAGAGGCTAGCCACCAATGTGCTGCTTTTGCCTCAACCTTTAAGCCCACAAATTAAAAGTGCCCTTTTCTGCTTTAATTAATGATTGGATTAATAAAGCAATACCAGCAAAGTTACCAATTGCACAGGAACACTTTTGGCCCTAGCCAGTGCTTTGTTAAACACATCATTTGGAATCCCCTATGGGAAAGCAGATGTTAACATAACCAGACACCTGTCAAAGGGAGTAGCAGCTAATTAACAGCCCTGTTTTAGCCAAGTATAGCCTGGGTTAGATCTTTTGCAAGCTTTATGCACACACTGATCCACAGCATCTCCTACTACTCTGATCTTTGGCTCTGCACATACAGACTCGCTATTCTCTCTACTCCATTACTGCGCTTCTTGGATAAAGAATGTCACTCGGGTCATAATGTGCGACAGTTTGGAGTGCTGCACAGTCAGGACTGGTAAAATAGTAAAGATTTATTTTTGCCTGCTGATGCTGCGTCAGCTAACTTTTAAATGAGATGTTCTTGGTATGGGATAATGTTAATTGGAACGAATCTGCTGCACAAGCAAAAACTTAAGTCCAGAGAAAAGCCATTTAGGGTCACCTTTATGTCAACTGAAATCTGCCCATCTCACCCTGATGTAAATGAACAACCAGCCATTCTAGTACACTATAACAAGCATCTTGTTAGATGATGACATCTCAGAATTGCTTGGCTATTTCTCAATAAGGGTTTTGTTGTTGAGTTTTTTTGCTTCTTTTGCTGCAGTAAAATGAAGCTGGAAAGCATTCACTTGCCCACTCACCAGAGAAAGAAGAAACTCTTCTTGCTGGGTGAGGATTCATTTCTTCAGGACTTCAGATTTCATGAAGGAAAAAACAAAACAATTCTAGTCCCTGTAGCCATCAGCACAACTTTACAGAATGTGACCAAATCAGGCACACCCAGAGCCATCCCCCTGAGCCCACAGGCAGCTTTTGTGCTTTTGCTGTTGCTCATAACTTTGCCAAACACTAGTCAGATACAGAGTGCTAGGCAGAACTACAGGCTGTAGGGAAGTCATCAAGAATCATGCTGGTTTCATGCTGATACTGGGAAAAGCTACAGACAGCAGAAGCTGAGACTGGAGTTATTTACTAGGGAAGAGGTAGAGTGCTGTAGTCTTCCCCCCCGCCAAGAAAGGGGAGGAAGGGATAGAAGTACCTTTCCCCACCCAGCTGGCAGATGACAGGCTTTGACAGTGCTAGAAAGGGACTGATATGAGGACCACAACCCTTCCCTGGACAATGGCCTGAAAGAAATCCCAGCACCCTTCAGCCTTCCAAGAATAAAGACCGGCAGGGAAACTCACGGTTCAAAACTGACTGAGATAACCCCAAGAGTCAATCTGTCTGGCAGTTTTAACCCTCCAAAAAAGTTCATGTACATGGACTAGCAGCAGTACACCAATCAGAGCCATGTTAATAGGTCTCCATTAAAACGATCAAGTCCTGTGATGAAGTTTTCTTCATTTAAGGGTATAAATTAGGTTGATAATAGTATTAAAAATAACAGGGGGTAGTCTACAAGGTCTACTTTGCTCTGGAGTTCTCTGGCCTACGGACACTAAGTCTGAGAAGTAAGCGTGTGTGTTGCTATCAAAATTGTTTCTTACATAGTAATCAGGTTAGAGATCTAGGGCTTGTCTCCATGGCAAAGATATTACCAGTTGTGCATGTAAAATTGTAATGGGATAGCAAATGTGGGCCCAGTTTCAGTCTGATAAATGTGGCTTTTTCCAGGTTAGTTTAAAAACCCCCTCCTAAGAAGAAGAAGAGAAAGCACATTTATTGAGAGGTAAGAATAACAGCAAATTGCCAAGCATGAGCTGCTCTGTGGTAAAGTAGCTATGTGCACAATCTTATCTGTGGTACACAGGAAAGCCTAACCCCCATACCATCTGTACATACCCTAGGCAAACTAATTAACCCCCAAATCACCAACACAAACAGAGTGTCCATACAGGAGCTCTGTCACTGCATCGACTGTTAAATGATCAGCAACTCTGGATTTTGAAGTTTTATTAAAGACAGGAAACTGTGAGCAGGAAAACCAGCCTACAGGAAACATGCAAGCCTACTGATAAATGGCAAGGAAGGGACAAGGCGACTGGAATGCTCAGGAATTCAAAAGCATCTTTCAGCACACTTTGGACTAGAAGACTGCAGTCACCCACGCAGCTCAAAGGAATTAAACCTACCGCTTGGCAAATGTCAAGAAAGGTGTGGTGAAACTAATACTCTGCAGCAGCCTGAAAAGAATAGCATGGGGAGCAGGGTGGAAGAGACATCCTGGCCATGATGCAACTAATAGGAGGAAATGTCCTTGTTAAGACAAAGTTCAGTATTACATGCGTTAGCAGACTGGTGACTTGCAGACTCTGCCCAGTGAATCCCTTGACCCACAAAAACTCATGCATGCAAACATTACCCGTGGCCATATCTTCACTGGGATTCTACCTCATTTAACACACCTAAAGCAAGGGCTGAAACAAAACAAAAAAAATGAACCTCCTTTAAAAGTGAGGAAACCAAGTCTTCAACACAAAGTAAAAAAACCTCCTTCCCTTCTAAAAGTACTTTTGGTTGCTGTACAGTACATAAGAAAACCAATCTGAAGTGAATTCAGTTGACTCAAGTGATTTACTGCCTTTGTGGAAGTTTACAGTCCTGACCAACCTTGTTTGGCTTCAATATTGTTAAAGTGACGGCATTTTCCCTAGTATGATTAGGAGTCTCTTTTATAAAAAATAAACAAGAATTTTTGACTCGGAGGACTTGCAAAGAGCCTCCTCACGCAGCCAGATGAGCACATATTTATGCTAGCTGGGCAAAGGAATGAATTTTCCTTGGGAAGGACCATGTTATTTGTCACCTGGGACATATGCAAGATGTTGCTGTTGACTCCTTTAACAAAGCATTTCCAAGCCAGCCAGCCCATCATTTTAGAATCAAGTAGTGCTAAAGTCACCTTTCCACTAGAAAACCTACTTTTTGAATCCCTAAGAGCAGTCGTTTTCAAACTGTGATCTCAGGACCCCTAAGAGGTCTGCGAAAGATGACTATAAATCAGTCAGAAGGATGTGAATAACCACACTTACAATTCAAAGGGGTCCACACCTCCATTCAAAAATGTTTAGGGGTCAACAAATGAAAATAGGTTGAAAACCACTGCTTTACAGGCACACTGCTATACAGGCAGTCACCCTGCTCTTCCTTTGGATTGGTTTCAGCTTTTGCACCAGCTTGAGCGCAAGAGCTGAATTCACACTGAGCCTCTAGCCGTTAACGTAAAGGGTTACATCCACGTTGTGACACAGAAAGAGTTCACCGAGAACTGTTATAGTTACCTGTAGATGAGCACAGGGCATTCAGGCAGGCGCAGACGTAGAACAGATGCAGCTTTCCCAGCCACTTTGCATGTTTTCCCAGACAACATCCAGATAAACCATGAGAGCTGATGCTGAATTTGGCTTCCAACCTCCTCTCCATGGCCTTCGCGGGTAGAATCAGGGCTCTGTAAGTACACAGGACAGATCAAGACACTTGCCACCAATATAAAGCCAGTTCTTCACAAAGAGGGAATGAGGGGAACGGGCGTGTTTAACTTTATCCCTCGCGACTCAGCGCTACCGCAACGAAGTAATTACTGCAATTATGACGGATTTGATACCAAACTGACGGTAGCCAAGAAGCTACAGGCAGTCCTCAACTTACAACGTTTCAAGTTACAACGTTTATAAACAGATGCCCCGTTTCAACTTTCTGATGCCGGTTTCAACTTGATGCCACGCCGCGTCACCTGTCCCCCCGCAGGGCATCTGTCCAAACTTCCTCAGACACTTTCTTTTAAAATGGCAGGAGATACACCAAAAAAACCCGAGGCCAAGACTCCTGCGAAGACCCTGTCACAAGGTCCAACCCAGAGCCCTTCACCAAGTCCAGCAAAGTCACCTCAAATAAGTCCTTCCAAATCAATACGATTGCTATTTACAATAGAAATACATTAGAGACCCATCTATCATTGATCGAGTGAAAAATCCCGAGTTATTTTTGGTGAAAACAAGGTGTTGGGTCTCGGCTCAGGTCCCAGCCCCCCATTTATAACGTTGTTTCCCGTGGAAAAATCGGTTGCTAGGCGCGACGACGTCGGGGAGGCAGAAGCGAGGCGGGAAGGAGCCCGCGGAGCGCGATAGGAAACAACCCCCTCCATTTGGCCACCCGGAGGAGCTTCCACACGAGCTCCGGAGACGGGACCGGGGCGGAGGGAGGCACGTACCGCGGGCGCTGGCGGCGGCGTCAGGTGGGCCAGATCCCGCGGCCATGGGGTAGGGTAGGCCGGGCTGCGGCTCCTGAGGCCGCAGCCGCCGCGCAGCCAGAGGGGGTAAGGGGGCGTCACCCGCTGACCCCGGAAACACAACCGCCGGAACCGGAAGTGGGCGGCTGCCCTTCCTGCCACACTTGCATGGCGGCGGCGGGGGCGTCACCCGCTGGCTAAGAACGCGGCGCGCCGTTGGCCGGAGCGGCAGTGTGGCGCTCGCGAATTGGCTGAGGGGGAGAGAGGGGATGAGGCGGAAGCCTGGCGGCAGGTGAGGGCGGCGTGGGGCGCGTCTCCGTCCCGTGAGGGGTTTAAGACCCTGCCTGGGCATAGTCCTGCCTTGAGCAGGGGTTGGGCTAGATGTAGATGTGATCTCCTCAGCCTCGTGGTCTGCAATCGCCCTACGAAAGGCCCCTTCCCATTCCCGCCTGTTTGCTGCACGTGGCCTGGCTTCAAATCTCTCTGTAAGAAGATGCTACGGGGCAGTCCTGGGTTTTGAATCTGCAGCGTCACGGCTCGTGGGGGTGCGTTCGCGCCGCGTCTTTGGGGGGAGGGAAGGAGGCTTCTCTGCTATCAGTCAGTCAAAGCCAGGAGCCTCCCTGCTCAATTTTCTGTCGCTTTTTTAAAATGATCCCGGCCCTTTAAACCATCCCCTGCAACTGTTCAGACCAGGTTTTGGGGTTGAAAAGCAATTTTCACACCCAGGGGCTGGGGATACCTTGTGTTACAAGTAATAACAAACTTCTCTGAAACCCTAGTTCGTAATGGAAATGCTTGGGACCAGTTCTTGACCCCAGCTGCGTATGCACCCTGCTGTCAATGAGGCAGATGGAAGACAGCGGCGAGTAGCCCATGCGGGCAGAGAAGCTACTCAACGGCGTGTGATTAAAAAGGAGCTGGGATCTGCTCAAGCCAAAGTTTGTTGTCCTCAGTTTGAAGGTTTTGTTGTCCTTCCTGTCTTTAAGAGCTCCCCCCACTGCTGCTGGTGCGAGGTGCCAGATGCAGAGCCCTGGACGCTGGCATCAGGATCTGCTCACTAAGGCTGATAGTTGATGCTACAAGGAAAGGCGCAGAGCAATCAAGTGCGCCAGGCTGGCGTGTGCCTGGCGGGGAGACACCTTCCTTCCTCCTGCAGCCGTTGGCCTGTGCCCTAAGGCTGATGCTCTGTTACCCAGAGGGGAGCATGAAAAGTGGCAGATTTCATTATTGGCCATAAAATAACCCAGTTTATTTTAAAATCCAACCATGACGTTTGCTCCCTGGACAATTCCACTGGCTGAGCACATGCCATGTAAAGTAGCTTTGCCCTTTTGTTTTTAGATCCACCTGCAGTTAATCAAGTGTCTCCTTGTTTTCTGATTATGGGAAGGAATTAAATGCTGGGCGGGGGGGAGGCGGGGGTAGTTTGAACAGCTGTGTCCTGTTCCTTCACTCAACTCCTTCCCATTGACATTCCTCCATCACATACAGTTTTTTGCTTTTCTGAAGCCACTAGGATGAGCAGTCCCTGTTCAAGCCCAGCACTTGTGGATTTGCTAAACCCTGGCTTTTTTTTTTTTTTTAAATATATCCAGAGCTGGACTTGGCATCATGGCTTCAGATTCAGGAGCTCTTCCCAGTGCTGGCAATGCGGCCAGGAATACAACGCTAGAGCGGTGCCTCGACGTGCTCAGAGATGCAAAAAATGACAGCGAGCAGTTTGCAGCACTTCTCCTGGTAAGGGCCTACTTCAGGCTGCAGCAATGGCATGCACCCGGTTCCAGAGCAAATATGGGACCAGCTGCCACCAGATGAACCTGTCTGCATGGAGGAGGTGGGGTGTTAGCTTCGGGCACTGGAAAACAGAACTCCTGGGTCTCACCTCTGTGTTTGCCACCAAGCCACGAGACACCTGGCACATTGCTTTAGCTCTCAGTTCCTTGGTCTCCCTGGGTGCCTTGAGGTAGTCATTTGGAAGGTCCTCAGAGTTCACAGTGTTTGTTAATAGTCAGACTGTTCAGAGGTCCAAGCCTCCATCTAGGTGTAGAGGCAACTAGGTCAGGGTTTTCTTTGCTGTTTAAGTTACTGGTGTTCCTCTGGCTTCCTTCCTAGTTGGTCAGCCTTGTCCAGAGCTTCCAGCCAGGCCTATGCATGGTTGTGGTGCAATCTGATGCCTGGTTTGTTTTGCAGGTGACCAAAGCAGTCAGAGCTGGAGAAGTGGACTGCAAAACCCGCCGTCGGATCTTCGATGCAGTCGGATTCACGTTCCCAAATCGGCTTCTTGCTTCCAGGGAACCCCCAGCTGGCTGTCCAGAGCATGTCTTCAGAGCACTTGGCCTGACCCTGCTGACATGTTTCTGCACTGATCCCGAGTTAGCCAGCCACTCCCAGATCCTTAACAAAATCCCCACCTTCAACGATATCCTGGCTTCCCCATGCAATCTGGATGACACATCTACAAGCTCCATGATTGATGATGTTTACCAGTGTCTGGGTGCAGTCCTGGCCACTGCCAGAGGCCCCAGAGAGTTGGTGTCCCGAGGAACTGTGTCAGCTCTGTGCCAGGTGTATCTGAACAATTCTTACGGCCATGACCATGCCCTTCAGTTGCTTCAGGGACTTCTAGCCACAGCAGAAGCGAGATGCTGGCAGAGAGCCACCCCTGACCTCATGGCTGTGCTGTGCAAACTCAGTGACACGTTTCACAGGGCTGAAGACATGACCAAATTCCAGATGTGTGCAGTCCTTCCTTATTTCATGCCTCCACCACCACTGCTCACTCAGCACCCACAGGGCTCCAAATGTCTCCACAACCTTTACAGAGGGCTAGCCAGCATCCTTAGCAGCAGGCTGAGCCAGCTGCAGCGTGATCCTGCACTGAAGCTGGCTGCCTGCCTCTCGCAGGCCTATGGCGCAGAATGGATCCCAGCAGGGAATACTGGGAGTAAGTTCCTGGCCTTGCTGGTGAACCTGGCTTGTGTGGAGGTTCGGCTGTGCCTGGAAGAGCCAGACCCTGCAACGGTAGACGGGAAGGAGGAGGTGATGACAGCCTGTTACATCCTCATAGAGATGGGCATCTTGGAATGCATGAGAGAAGAGAAACCTCTGCTCAAGGAGAAGCAGAAAGTGCAGCTTGTTGGAACCATGGGGGAAGCATTTGGGGCTGTTATATACTACCTGCGACAGGTATGTGGGGTCTGGAAATACCTTCTCCCTCGAGCAGGTCTAATGGGGACCATCACCAGGGAGTTCCCTCTGTCACTGCGTTTGGCTAGATACAGAAACACACTCCGGCCTTTTCATGTTTAAACCCTTCTGGTGTTGCTTTGCTGCAGTTGAAAAGCTGCATCTAGAGGCTGATGGTCCCTCCTCCCTCCATTCTCCATTTTGATCCCTAGTCCCAGTTCTCCAGCCCTTACTGGCTTTGAAAGTGTTTTTACTCGTTCACCCAAAGGGTGTCCAAATCTGACATGTTACATCATGCTGGATTGATAAACCCATGGTTCATAGATCATAGAAGAAGATCTGCAAGGTCCCTTCTGACCCTACAAGTCCGACCCCCTGCCTGGGCAGGAGAAAAACTGGACTCAAATGAGTCCAGCCAGGTAGGCATCAAGCCTCTTCTTAAAGACCCCCAGGTTCTTCTTGCTAATGTTCCCACTTCCCCACCTAGCTGGAAATTTTGGCAGCTGGTATCTAAAGAACAGCTTGGGCTGGGAAGCAGCACTTTCTAGCATCAGAAAGCACAGCAGGCTGCAGACCCTGGTCCCTGGTCCCTTGATCTGGATCCAGACTGGAATACAGCAAGGCATGGGCCTAGGAGCAGTGTTATCTTCATACCCTGAGTAGCTTCATGGCAAAGTAGCACAGTTTACTAACAATGTTTTCGGAGTGCTGAAGAGAGTTATTTGCCCACTTCCCATTGGTGGTCCATCAGCTCCTCAGGGCTCTGGAGACGCTAGTCCGAACTCCAGATTTCTGTTAAAATTGAGAACGCTGCCAGACATGTCTCAGTCCCAGACCTCATAGGTGTGAACTGCAGGAGCCAGCTATTCCTGAGCTCCCTCTCCTGGCCTTTACTAGGAGTTCCCTCTCCTGGCCTTTAACAGCCCCAAGGCAAAGACCTGAGGCTTAATCTGGAAAATGTCACTGTGCTCCCCAACTCTGGCTTTATGCCTGCTTTGTTCTTTGTGCAGGTGGGATGGGAGAAGTTGGGGGAGCCTTTCGTATTTGCCTCCGTTCGAATCCTTGGGGCCTGGATGGCTGAAGAGACGTCCTCCCTCAAGCAGGAAATCTGCGACCTCCTGCCTTTCCTTGTTCATTATGCCAAGACGCTTTTCAGAGAGGGGGACAAAGCCATGTGCTCTCCTCAACAAACAGCAGTGCCAGGTGTGCCAGGCAGCCCTAAGGACTCTGCATTGCCCACAGATGCTCTGAGGTGAGTATTGCAATCACAGGGTAAACATGAGTACTGCTGGCTCCGTCAGACCAGTATCTACACAGAAACACAGATGTCATCAGCCCAGGGGCCCATCAAGCAAAAGCCCACATGCAGCCCTGGAAAAAATGAAATCCCCAGGACATAGTGTTGCATGGCAAAGGTAGATAAACCCCTTTCTGAACTGGTGGTAACAGACGGTCCTTGAAGCATGAGCTTTGATTCCTCTTGTCTTGGCAGACCTGCAGCAGTCAAGATTCATGTATTTGAAAGTCTTGCCTTGGCCTTTGACTGGGTTCCTCCTGCAGGCTGGGGTCATTCTGTCTGAAATAGCATTTGTTTTATTCTAAAAGCACTGAGAGGGCTGGCACCTATCATGTAGGTAGCAGTCCTAGCCTTGCCTTCCCTGTGTCCCCCTATTCATTCCCCTCTTCGGCCACCCTTTCTACCTCCCACCACTGTAGCCTCAAACACCTTTTCTCCCAACCAAAATCATTCTGCCCATGCAGTCCAGGCACTTGGGTCTCGGGTGACAGGAGAAGGGATATGGCTTTGCAGTATTTTGACAGGATGTTTGCAGTCTCCCACTCCCCCCCTCAGTGTGTGATGGGAGAGGCCAGGATATGGAGTTGAACTTTCACACAGATGCGGAGAATCAGTCATAAAGCAGCTCTACTGAGTTGCAGGGTCCCATGATGAGGAACTGACACTGCATTTCTGGTAGAGCAGCATAGATGGCAGCTCTTAAATAGCAAACAAAGAATAAAAAGCAGTCGAGTGGTCCCTGCAGCTCACTTGGGAAGCTCAGTAGGGGACTAGATGCTCAGGGGCCTGGCAAGAGATCCTGGGTGATAACAGCTTGGGCAGATGAAGAATTCTCTGAAGGACACAAGAACTTCAGCCTTACCGGTTCGGGGTCAGAGCAAGACCCTCAGAGAGGCAGGTTATCCCATGTCTGCCTATGGCATGGGACTGCTCTTTGTGGTAACCTGTAGCAGCCGGGGGTGGGGAGGGGGGAGCAAAAGGGCTCATCTAACTTGTCGTTTCCTAGTTTTCATTTCCCTGCTGGTGCCATTGCCCCATGCTCTAGTTAAAACCAGCTCTCAATATAAGCCCCTAAGCTGCCTGACTGCTTCAATGTATGCCGGATCTCTTTCCTTTCAGATTTCTGCTCCCTGCCTTGTGCCACTTGACAGCAGAGGATCGACCCCGAGAAATCCTCATCTCAGAGGGGGTGCCAGCCTTGCTGTGCGAGTATTTCCTGCACCAGTGGGAGGTGCTCACCTCTGAGCCCCAGCCCTTGACTCTGCCGGACAGTGTAGAGGTCAGCCTGCAAACCAGTTGTGGGGTGTTCCTGAACCTTGTGGTAACCACTCCAGACCTGATCAGGTAACAGCCCCAGGGCTACAGGAATGGGCCTGGTTTGAGATTTTCAGTGGAAGAAAGCAGGTGACGTGTGCAGTGAGCTTGGTGGGATTCAGCCCAGTTTCAAGCACGTGTCAGCAATTGCTTGCCCATGAGAGAGCAAGGATTGCATATGCCTTTTTATAGAAATCCCCTCTCAGCTTGCAGGTGAGTCAGGAGCTCCCTTGAGCTGCCAGAGTTGCACACCTAGACCTTTGAACTGCATTAGAGAAAACCAAGTCCAACCATTTTGGGCAAAGGGTTGGACCTAGAAGTGCAGCTCTGGCCCAAGAGGCATTACCTTGTATTTCTGCCACCTGTGGGTCTGAATTGGGTTGGATGCTGCTGGTGCTGACAAGGCATCTCCTTCACCCCCTAGACTCAGCTGCAAGAAGCAAGCCAGTATATGCTGTTCCTTGCACATCACTGACCAAATAGCTTAGGGTGCTGAGCCTGAAAGAGCCTAGTGGGGTTTCCAGTTCCAGTTGGAGATTGCAGCTGCACCACAGAGAGGGAGAAAATGAAAGGTGTCCCCTTTCCCCACCCAAGGACCACCTTTACCGCCACTTTTCAGGTCCTTCTTATCTAGGAGTCCAGGACACAGGGCTGCTACTCCATTGCTTCTCTCTTAGCCTCTCCAGGTGCTTCTGGCCCTGCTCAGAGCATATCTGTCTGGCTTTGTTCTCTCCCTAGGCGAGATGGATGCTTTGCCTCCTTGATGGATACACTAATGAAGTCCCTCCCATTTCTGCTGCCCCAGCAAGGTCACCTCGTACTAGCAGCCAGTGTTGCCACACTAGGCTTGATGATGGCCAGGATATTAGCCAGCTTTCCAGGTAAGAAGTGCTGTTGGAGTTGTGCACTTTGTCATTAGCCATAAAGGCCTGGAATCGGGATGAGTGATCCAGGACCCCCACATCCCATGAAGCAGCACGTGTTCTGCACCTCCTTAAAAAAAAAAAAAAAAACAAAAAAAACCCTGATTTCGAGAAGCATCCCCAAACCATACTGGTGGCTTATACACAAATTCACTTGTTTCCCATTTGTCTCAGTTCTCCAGGAGACACCATCAGCCCGGGCTTTCTTTGAAGCTGCCATCTGCTTCCTGTCACAGGCCCATGCTGCCCAAGAGGATCCCATCAGCAAGAGTTTGGCCATGGCTGTGGTGCCAGACTATGAGGCTGCTTGGGCTGACATCCGTGAGCTGTGGTTCCTGGGGATGCAGGCATTTGCCAACTGCATAGCGCTCTTCCCATGGCTGCCCCACATGGTTCTCCAGTCATCTTGGCCGCAAGACCTCTTGGAGTTACTGGGCAAAGTGGCACCAGCCTCAGTGGACTTTGAACTCATTGCTGTTTTCCAGGGCATTTTGCTAGAGCTGGCAAGAGCCAGCCAGCAGGGCAAAGAGGTGATCATGTCTCAGCAAGGCAAGGAGTGGGCCAACCTGTATGGCATGGCAGCTTTAGAACAGTGTCTTTGTGAGCTGTGAAGAGCCCCTCCTCCCCCAGCAATGCCCCAGTGGTGGGAAATGAAGCCAGGTGTCTGCGACAGACGTTTTCATGACTCCGCATGCACCTTTCAACCTTTTACTGCCTGGATAAAGACAAGAGGCATTTAAGCTGCCAAACACCTCATAAAATTAAAGAGGTGCAGTCAGAGCTCAGCAGGGCATAGCTAGGCAGGGTTTTGCTCTGCCTGGTACCTGCTGTTTGGAATAATTGCTGCTTCAGTGCTACGTGGCTCACTGCATTCCCTGTTCTGGGAGAGGAGGGTGCTTCTTGCGGGGGAGGAGCTGGGGTCCCAGCAGAAGTGAGCACTGGGGGGTGGTGCACCTTGTGCTGCTTGAGATTGCTGAGGCTCTAGCATGGCTATGAACTGGGCCACCAACCAGTTCTTCCCAGTTTCGTGTTCTGGGATGATATCCAAGTCCATGTGTTCCTAAGCATAATAAAATCAAAATGCCTGACTTCTCTTAAGCCAGAACTAGGCTCTAAGCCAAATTTCTCAGTAGAGCTCTGCTGCCCATGTCTTTTATGACTTTCAATCACCCTGTCCTGGGCTACAGCACAGCTGTACCTGAGCACCTCTGTTCTGCCTGAATGGCCTCTCCTTACAGTACTTGCAATACCTTGCTGTTGTGGGCCCTCCACGAAGCTCCATCCCTACACCTCAGCCTGAATTGCAGTCCCCTCTAGCTTTGTGATCGGGTGCCAGTCTTTTCTGCGTCACCTTCCAGTATTTGAGGTCAGCGTGCCCTGGGGTCTCAGCTGGGTAAGGACCATGCATAATGTCATATTCCCATGACCATGTGGACAGAAGTACCTTAGAGCTAAACCCAAACCTGCTGAAACTTCCCTCGTGACTTGTTTTGATCCACACTTGGGTCTGGAGCCAAAGTGTTGTGATTGTTTGGACCTGGATCAAGCAGCAGCAGTTGTGCATGGCATGGCCCAGCCCTCATTTGAGGAAGTTCAAGGATGCAGTTCATTTTGGTATGTTGTTGTTGGCAGGTCTTGTTTCACTGCTGTAAGAATAGAAGTTCATCTCCCTGCTAGAGCAGATGCTGCTCTGGAGAGAGTTCCCAAAATACATAGAGCTGGAACCTTGGGATTCAAACTGTCCAGGATATTAGCTTAATATTACCCACCTCAGCTGTGAGATTTGTACTTGCCCCTTGGGGACAGCAGCACTGCTCCTGTGGGAGACCTGTAAATAGCATGTGCCTGAGTATGGGATGGCCCTGACAGTTCCCCAAAGGCCGTGCAGACAAATGGGGATGGCCAGGCTGTCGGCATTTCCCATTTGAAATAAAGTGTTTTTCATAAAAGCTCAACTGGACTCAAAGACTTCATTCGTTACAAGTTCCTTCACTAACAAGGTTCACCTCCACTTAGTGTGGGAGCTCTCCTGGCCCTTTCTCTCTGGATGCACTTTGCCGATTTCCTAGTGATGGCACACAAGTCTCACAGTGGCAAAAGAAAATGTGGAGAAGGCAGCGGGGCCTAGATTTCTCTTGCCTCTTCCCCCCACCACACTGGTAATGGGCCTAGTCCTGCATGAACCGACAGGCAGCTTGGCTCCTATCCCCACACAGTGTCCAGACCGCAGGAAGGTGTATTTGACGCTGAGGGTATTCAGCCACTGGAATGACGTGCAGAGGGACGGAGTGGAGTCTCCAGCGCTCTCATTTGCTTGGACTGGATGACTTCCTAAGAGATCTGCTGTAGTTGTGAGGATCTGCTGCTGCAGGAATCCTGGGTGGAATCTGTGTGTTAGGCAGGAGTCCTAAAGATCACAGCTGTCCCTCCTGGCTTTTAAATCCTTGAGCCTATGTGTTGCCAGAAACCCTTGATCCAATCTGTCCTCATTCACCACGCCTTGCTACGTGATACTCTCTAAAATAATCTTCCTTGTAACAAGTGTTCTCTGCCCCTCACCTTGTCCCCCAGTCAGTTGTGTGGAACCTCTGCTTTTGGCTAAATCTGTTCCTATCTGTCCTTGAAATAAGCAGCTGCTCTTGTCAGCCACTAGAGTGCACAGCCTGCTTCATGATGCTGCTTATAGCCATGTAGATAGCACAGTACTTGGAGGCCATCATCTTCGACTAGTGGGGCATTTCTTGAGTTTCTCTTCCTCCTGCTTCATGCAGCATCTTGGGCCCTGATTTGTTAAATGACAGACTGATCCAACAACATGGATGAAAGAGTGAGTGAGGGGGCAAGGACACAAGTGGTATTTCAAAGAATGCGGATCTGGAATTTTGATTAAATAAGGGAGACAATTGAAGTCTCTGGCAGAGGGGGGGAACGGGGGTGGTGCTTCCGTGTCCACCTGCTCATGACTTCACTTCTACAGCCCAACAGAAAATTTCACTTGTTTTTAACCTTTTGCTGTCACCCCCATGCCTTGGCTGCCTGCTTGATACAGAAAGGCCACTGAAATGTTGCCTGTCCTTCCAATGATGGGACCTTCCCTCCCAAAATTACTTTGAGCTAAGATCCCTAATGGGCAGAAGTGGGTGTTGGACCAGTGAGTTTTAATGTCTGATATAACCAGAACACCTGCTCTGTTTTTATGGAAAACTCGCCTTCCTGGACCAGTGGCCTACATAACTCTCAAAGCTTACACTCACGACCGCCTTCTTATGGGCAACGTGATTTTTGATGTTGAACGTTCTCAACCTGCCTCCTAACCTTAATGTATCTCAACAGCCTGTACGCGTTGCTGAGGCAGAGTGGTGTGCTGGGCAAAGGGATAGGAAAACTGGGAACAATAAAAGTTTCAAAACAAAAGAACGTGCTCATAACTTTTCTTTGTAATTTGGCATAAAGTACCATAACTCCCTGCTGGTGTGAAGGGGCACAAAGGCTTTATTGATGCCTTCACAGCCCCGGACTAAAGCTGCCATCCCAAACTCATGCCAATAAAGCCTTTATAGTGCCTCATGCTATCATGGATTCTCTCCCTATAAAACACCTGTGCTAATCACAGGCACGAGGCTGGATCCTAGTCATTCAGCTGCACCTAAGTACTTCCAGTGACTGGACTCAAAGGGATCATTTTCCACTCAAGCTGAGAGAGGGCTGCTGGACCAGTCAGTCCTTTCCCCTTCCTTAGATCCTCCTCTAGGGATCTTAGTGAACTTCATCAATATCAGCAAATTAGCTCTTGTTGCAGGATGAGGCAGTACTGAACCCACTTTACAGAAGGGAAAGTAAGGTAGAAAGAGGTATAGTTACCTGGGTCATGCAATTAGTCTGTGGAGGAGCCAGAATGCTCAGTCGGGTGCTTTTGCTATTAAATGAGGCCATGCTTCTGCGTCCCCCTCACCACCTAGGAAGCTGGCATATAAAACAAGGGATGGCACTGACGGTTGGAGTAACCAAGGGAGATACACTTCACTCACCAAGCGATGTCCCTTCAAACTCCAGCCTGTGGCTCTGAGGCACATCCACCAGGGGTCACCCTAAGAGCTGGTAACACAAGCCAAAATTACTTTTCAACTCACCAAACAGATGGAGCGAAGCAGGAGAGGGAGATTGGCTGGAAATCCTAGGGTGCGCACACTGTCAGCTTCCTCTGATTCCAGGAGGCAAGCCTTGGTTGGATCCCATGCCAATTTTTTTTTTTTAAGCCCCTCGTTTTATGTAACTTCTGCTTTCGTAACCAGAGCAGTGGCGTCTGCTGTCTGCACTTTGCCGTTCGGAAGGAACGTCTTTGCTCACCCGGCACCGAAAGGCTGGAAGCAAGTTAAAACAGAGGCAGGTGGCACCAGACAAGATGCTCCATGCCAGGGGAGCAGATGAGCTTTCCAGCATTAAAGACAATCATCAATCACTGGGTTAGCAGGGGCCTGTCAGCACCTTCCTGCTGGCTGGGCGAGACTCCTTGTCCTGCCAAGAAAGCTTCACACTCAGCAACTAAGGTGAACATCCAGATGAGCTGGAACATTCAAAACTGCATTTCATATTGTCAGATAAAAAGTCAGATGATTTACCAAAGGCTTTGCCCGCTCCAGATCTTTGCCCACTTCAGATCCCCTTTGCTGTTTTGCCTCTGGGGACTAGGGGTGGGAGGTAACACAAGTGACATATCTGTGCCCGCATCAACAGGAGAATGGACCCCTCAGCTCAGCACCAGCGTTCCCGGGCTTCCTGCTGGTGCGTGCTGCTACTGTTACGGCCCTGAATCCCCCCCCGGCCATCCGCAGCACTTGGACAAGAGTCTTGCCCCCCTCCCTCAATGGATGAGAGGAACGTTTGATTCCCAGGACCTGCTCCTTGGCTTCTTCTAGCGACTGCTACTGGCAACTGAACTTTCGATGACAGACATTTGTGCCACGTGGAAATAAACTAAGAGCCACAGTCTTCGCTCTCAGATCAGCCTCTTAACTGGCGTGTCTGAGGGCAACTGCTTCGAGATGGTACCAACATAGAGTAGATGTGGGACCTCGAATTTATAGCCGAGTCCCCCGATCCCTGGACTCTTCAACAAAGGAAGTAACACCATTGGTTTGGCGGGATGTGGGGAAGCCTGTCCATTGCTAGACAGAAGTGGGGAGTAGCTGGTTCCCTTGGAAGTCCCCATTTGGTCCCTAACATACTTGTTTTCTCACCTAACCATAGCATCAGCCACCCACCCCTGCTGTCAAAGAGGGAGGGAGCACAAGGACATGCCTTACTCTAAGAGGGTGGAAGCTGCCTGTGACTCGTTTCCAGAGAAAGCACATTGTGTCAGGTCTAGGACTGCCTGGAAAATGTTGCAGCAGCCTTGTCCCAGGATTGTAATTTCTAAAGTACTCCTTCAAAGGCCAGACTTTTCTTCCTGGCCTGAATTTGCTGTGACGAAGAAGAGGGAATGTTTCCTGGTGCTTAGAGGACAGGAGGAAGTGTCTTAAGACTCCAGGAAGTGCAAAACTCTAGCAGTCTTGGTTCAGAGATGCTACCTTTTTTTTATATCAACTAAGAAATCACAAAAAAAAAAAAAAAAAAAGATCTTCCTTTGCAAGCTTTCTTAGTTGGGTTAATAAAAGGTAGCATCTCTGGACCAAGAGTTTTAGAGTTTTGCATTTCTTTTTTGTCTCAGACCAACACAGCTACCAAATACATCCCTTAAGACTCCAGGGAGATTTGTTTTAATTATTATTTGCATTACAGTCAAGCTGAAAGGCCCCACATGCCAGATGCCACTTATCCATATAGGGAGAGAGTTCCTAGGTGAGAAAAGAGCTTATAACCTCGATGGACGAGACAAAGGGAAGGAGGAGAAGGGCCACGGAGTGCGAAGGGGACTTGCCTACGGTCAAGCAGGAGGGTGGAGGCCGAGGCGAAAACTTTGGTGTCCTGACTCTGGACCCGTGCTGCCTCCTCAGCTGCTACCACAGATTCTCCCACCGAGTCACAGTCAGGGAATTCTTTTGTGTCTCCATTTTTTCCATCTCCAAAACGGGAACAATAGCACCTGCACTTTGCTCCGTGCCCAGAAGGATCCCTGGATGCCAGGCGTTATTATGGCTGCCACTGACCTACGCCACGGGTGGATCACAGGCATTGCGTCTTCTACATCAGGCCAGACTGCAGAAACAAGCAGGCTCCTTCTACCCGAGCCTGGACAAAATGGATACCATTTCAGCCCAGTGGACACGTGTTTTATTTTGCTTCCTTTTTTACAGCTCTGGTTGCATCTTAAATCCTGCCGTAACGTACCCCAGCTGACAGCTTTTATTCATGTCACCCCAAACGCGCTGGCAGTTAAACTAAATATTTCATAAGGTTGCTGTTTGGCTGCAGCGCTGCCTTAGAAATATCATTGAGACCATTTTTTTCTCCTCCTAGGACCGTGAAGCAAGAAGTGAGCAAGCCAGTTACGGCTGCTGGCTGTGGATTTGACAGCCCTGCACCAAGCCCAGTTGGCCTCTAGGGGTTGCCCTCATGTTAAGTAAGTGCCACTCATCTGAAACCTTTCCATTCCTGCCCCCCCACCCCACCTTGAAGGCTGGCTTTATGGAGGTGCTTTGTTTGCTCCCTGCATTTCAGCAAAGACCAGGATTTATTGGCGCATCTGACAGGAGCCAAGATTTTAGCAGGGACTGTGTCTGTTCCTTGCCCTGGAAAAACCCGCAGACGTGCTGAGTGCTGGATGCAAGGTAAGGGAAGGTCGGCAGACACACAGACACGGCCAGTGACAAGGTTTTGTCACCTCCATTATCTGATCAGTTTTTCCAGCTTTTATAACTTGCCTGCAAATGGCTGCAACAGGTGGACACCTGTGGGGAGAAAATCTGGCCCGGGTAAAGTCACTGGCAAATACTCTCAGAGGTTTCAAAGGGCCCAAGGTTTCGTCCTTAGTTTGCGGTGGTCTCAGAAAAGGATGTCATTTCTTCACGCACATATACATATACCCAGGAGCCTGGTTGGAGAGGCAGCTTGGGTCTCAGGCAGGAAATCCCAAGTTATTTCAAGGCAACATCCTCTGCACCTTTGTCTTAGCAACACATCTATTTGACTGCAGGTGGATTCTGCTCCCTTGGTGTCTCACACTCTTTGCATTGCACAGCCAGTGTATATAGCAGGGGTGGGCAAAATGCAGCCCGCGGGCCAGATGTGTCCTGCCAAATCATTCTATCCGGCCCATGGGGCCCCTAAAAAATTTTAGAAAATTAATATTAATCTGCCCTGGGCTGCCTGTCATGCGGCCCTCAATGGCTTGCCAAAACTCAGCAAGCGGCCCTCCGCCCAAAACAATCACCCGCCCCTGGTATATATACAGCCCAGTACATGAATTGGATCGTAGAGCTGTTTGACATGATACTGGCCTGTTGCCGCTGGCACAATGAAGCCACGATAAAGGCGCATTATACGTTAAATCTGTTTGAGACAAAGACTGTGTTTCAGTGTGTGTTTGCGTTACACAACGGGACCGTAACACTGACTGGGGCCTCTGGTCACTGCTCCAGTATAAATACAAAATAATTACCATTTTGAAACCTCCAAATTAATCTGTGCAGTACTGGTGGGACTGCCCGCAAATCCGACAGAGATGACATGCCTTGCAACAAGGACGGTGTAACCCGCCTGTATGGACCGGGGGCACATTGTACCTCCAGGGGCAAGGCAGGGCAAGGGTTATCCTTGTTGAGGATGGCAGAGTGGAAGGGACTAGGATGGGCACATCGCAGAGGGAAGCGCTATGGCAAGCAAGGCCCCACTGCAGCAACATCACAGTGAACTGCTCACCTCGGGGCAACAGATTGGGAAGAGATAGCTCTGACTGCCCCTGCCTGAGAAAAAGTGCAGGCCAAACAATAAAGCAGGCTCCCAGACTGGTTCTGCTCATTGCAGCCAGGACCCAAGGGCACCAGCCTTCCCCCGCTGAAGTCAATGGCAGAACTTCTGCTGGTGATAACGGTAGCAGGTTTGATCCCTATGTCACTCGATGAGAACAAGCGAGGAGAAGTTAAACCCCCAGGGAGCCGGGGTTGGAGGCACCCTTCGGTCTGGGAATCCCTATGTGGGACCACGTGCGTGAGCTCCAGACACACACAGTCACACAAGCACACACGCAATCGCGCACTATTGATGCCATCCAAGTTTCTTGCCCCTGCCATTGTCAGAGACGGGACTCTGGGCTGGACGCCGCCCCGTGATCCCGAACACATCTGAGAGGAGACACAGGCAGGGGTTTGTCATGAATCCTCCTCACCAGCACCATCTGGTCATGGCCGAGTTTTCATGGCTTTCATTTTTTTTTTGCTTCTATTTTGCTTTGCGGAGAGATTTTTAGGTGGAACGGCAACATCCCCTCTAACGCTCCCAGCTCGGAGATCCTGGTGCCCTCCCCCGTGGGCAGGCGGCTGTGCTGCGTTTGCCATCAGCGTTTTGTACAGTTTCGCCTCGTTCAGATGAATAGAGAATCAACATTATACGGACTAGACGGGCGAGGGGCTTTAAGAATGAGCTGGAACATAACTGCAAAATACAGCATGCCCAATCCAATTTTTCTTAGCAAATGAAACGGATCTGGTGGAAAATAAATACAGCGCCAAGGAACTTTCAGGAGCAGCGTCCTTGAAAAGCTTCTTTTTTGTGTGTGTGGGGGGTGGGAACTGAAGAGCATTTGAACAGATCAGCCCTTTACACCTCTGTCTATCCCTCCCCCCCTCCCTTAAGTACCATCTTTAATAGAAATAAATTAGAATAAATGATCAGTCTCTGCCTCCTAAAGACAGGTGGCAGAGTAATATTAAAAGAAAGGAATAAAAATTCATTTAATGAGCATTGTTAATTAAACCTGGAAATCAAAGAGGTCTGAGTTGTGGGAATTCAGAGGAAAAATGAAAATGAAGGGAGCTGTAGCTCGGGGCAGGAAGAGTGGAATTAAATTAAATGTAATGTGGGATTCTGTTTGTTAATGTCTATCACACATCACAGTGCATTGCAGGTTAGGCTAAAGCATTTCTTCTCGGCTGGCACACAAATCGCACCCTGCCACAAGGAAAAACTTCCCTTCAGTCTGGTCCCAGCACAGGGCTTGCTGGCGAAGGGCCCCACGGTGCTAGGTGCTGTACACACACTGGGAGGAGGGGGGACTCTTTGCTCTGATGAGCTGCAAGCTCCCACCCAGGAGGGCCAGGGGTGAGGTCTTTACCCCAGCAGCCGGGGCAGAGCCCAGGCCTCCTGAATCCCGGCCGGAGAGAGGCGGGGGGAGACAAAAGCTTCCCGGGCAGAAGGGGAAGCACCTGGGCTGCGGTGCGCCCGGCAGGAGCCCCCCCGCCCCGGGAGGCAGGGGAAGCGCGGGGCCCCGGGCGGCCCCGGGAGGGCAGCCCCAGCCGGCCGGCCCCGTGCGGCGGCGCGGCGCGGCGCGGCGCGGCTCCTCATCTGGTTTAAATCGCGGTCCCCTCCCCTCGCCTCGCTCCCCCCAGCTCAGACGCGGCTCGGCCGCTCGCGCGCCGCCATGCACTGGAAGAGCGAGGGCGTCAAGGCCGAGCCCTGGTGCCTGCTGCAGGTGAGCCCGGGGGGCGCGGCGCGTGTGCGTGTGCGCAGCCAAGCTGGTGTGCAGCCGGAGTGTGTGTGTGTGTTCAACCAGAGAGGAATACGTGTGCGTGCAGCCCGAGGAGCAGCTGTGTGTGCACGTGCGGCAAGAGAGGGGCATTTGTTTGTGCGTGCGTGTGCAGAGGGGAAGGTGCATCTGTGTGTGTGCGGGTGCGCTCAGGGAAGTGCATTTCGTTTGTGCGGGGCTGCGTGTGCCATTAGGTGTGAGTGCGGCGCGGGAGGCGGAGGGCTTTGCGGGGGCGCGCAGCCAAGTCCACCCACTTGTGTGCGGCCGGAGGGGCTTCTTGGTTTGCCCCCGCGTGTGTGCAGCAGGAGACTTGCATTCGTTTGTGTGGATGTGCGTGCGTGTGCAAGGAAGAGGTGCATTTGTGTGTGCAGCAGAAGAGGGCTAGTTGCGTGCAGCCCAAGGGGTGTGTTTGCGTGCCCCCGCGTGTGTGCAGCAGGAGACTTGCATTCGTTTGTGTGGATGTGCGTGCGTGTGCAAGGAAGAGGTGCATTTGTGTGTGCAGCAGAAGAGGGCTAGTTGCGTGCAGCCCAAGGGGTGTGTTTGCGTGCCCCCGCGTGTGTGCAGCAGGAGACTTGCATTCGTTTGCGTGGATGTGCGTGCGTGTGCAAGGAAGAGGTGCATTTGTGTGTGCAGCAGAAGAGGGCTAGTTGCGTGCAGCCCAAGGGGTGTGTTTGCGTGCCCCCGCGTGTGTGCAGCAGGAGACTTGCATTCGTTTGCGTGGATGTGCGTGCGTGTGCAAGGAAGAGGTGCATTTGTGTGTGCAGCAGAAGAGGGCTAATTGCGTGCAGCCCAAGGGGTGTATTTGCGTGCGTGAGGGTGTGCAACGAAGTGTATTTGTGTGCGTGCGTGGAGCAGAAGAGGTATATGTGTCCGTGCGCGTAACAAAAGAGGCGTAATTTTGCGGGTGCCTGCGTGCAGCAGAGGAGGTACACTTCTGTGCGTGCGGGCGTGTACTGGTACGTGTGCGCGTGCAGAAGAAAGGGTGTGTATGTGTGCGCAGCAGGAGAGGTGCTTTCGCGTGTGTGCAGGAGAAGAGGTCTAATTGCGTGCGTGGGCGTGCGTGCGGAAGTGTAGCTGTGTGCGTGTGTGTGCCGAGGTCTCGGAGTGTACGTGTGCGTGCACGTGTGGGGCGGGCCGGGCGCTTCCCTGCCGGGCTCCGAGCGGGGCTCGTGGCGCCGGGGGCCGCGCTTGCCCCCTCCGTGCCCGCAGCTTGCGGCGGGGGGGCCAGAGGGACCCCGCGCTACGCCCGCGCCTCGCCCCGCTCACCCGGCTGAGCCGGCCGCCCTCGACGCCGCTGCGCGGTGCGGGCCCCGGCGGCCGCTGAGCCCCCGGCCCGGGGGGCAGGGCAGAGGCTGGGACGGGACCACCGCGGCCCGGCCCGGCTGCCCCGCAGGCGCCCCCGGGTCCCACCGGGAAATCCCGGCCCGGGGCGGGGGGGGGCTTCCCGGGCCCCTCCTCCCGCGTGGGCCGGTCGAGGCGACCCCTCCCTGGGCGGGGGCGGGTTCAGCGCGGGGGGCTTTAACCCCGCCGAGCTCCCCCGCCCCGGGCTCCGCGCGGCTCCGCGCTCCCGGCCGGGAGGGAGGGAGGGGGCGGCGTGCGCCGAGCCGCCAACGCGTGCGCGGTCCGACGGGCGCTCCCGGCGCTATATCTGGCTGCATGGAGCCGGGCCGCGCTCAGAGGGCGGCGGGAGCGGGCTGAGCCGCCTGCCCCCCCCCGCCCCCCGCCCCCGGTGCCCTCCCGCGGGGCCCCGCCGGCGCGCAGATGCTGGTGCACCCCTACGCGGGCATGGTGAGTGCGGGGGCCGCGGGCGGGCGCGGGCGCGGGCGGGGGGGCGCAGCCCGGGGCTGACGCGGTTCTCGCCCCCAGGAGCGAGCGGACGGGCCGGCGGGGGGGCGCCTCTCGCAGCTGCCGGCGCTGAACCAGGCGGCCTACGCGGCCGCGCCCCCGCTGTGCCACACGCCGGCCGCGGACTTCCAGCCGCCCTACTTCCCGCCGCCCTACCCGCAGCCGCCGCTGCCCTACGCGCAGGGCCAGGAGGCCGCCTACCCGCACCTGGCCGACCCGTACGGCGGGCTCGGCGCCCTGCACCAGCCGCCCCAGCCGCACCAGCACCAGCCCGCCTGGCCCCCGCAGCGCGCCCGCCAGGACGACGCGGGGCTGCTCGCGCAGAGCCACCGCGCCCTCGGCCTCGACCCGCGCCGGGACTATGGGGCCGTGCCGCGCCTGCTGCACGGCCTGGCCGACGCCGGCCACGGCCTGGCCGACGGGCCGCTGGGGCTGCACGGCCTGGGCCACCACAGCCTCGAGGACATCCAGGTAGGCCCGCGGGCGCTGCCCGCGTTTTCTCGGCCGTTTTTTTTTTTTTGGGCCCCGGGCGGGGTGGCGGGGCAGGTCGCGGGGGCCACCCTCCCGCCGCATTGCGGGGCGGTGTTAGCCCTCCGCCCGACGGCGCGGGGGAGAGCCCCGGCAACGAAAGCGGCGCCGGGGGCCGCGGGCCGGGGCAGTCCGGCTGGGCGGTGCCCCGCGCCCCGGCGGCCGCAGCCCTGACGCCTGCCCCGCTTTGCTTGCAGGCGGTGGAGGAGGCCGGGATGAACTTGCTGGATCAGTCGGTCATCAAGAAAGGTAAGGCAGGAGGGGCCCCGCGCCTCGGGCTCGGGCTCGGCCGCGGGAAGGGAGCGCGGTGCCGCAGCCCGGGCAGGATGCGGGCCCGTCTGCTTCCCGCGCCGCGGGCAGCCCGCTCCCGCCGGGCGAGCGCCCCTGGACGACCCCCGGAGCCGCCGCCGGGCAGGGCCAGCGTTTTGTTCCCCGGAGGGAGCGGGCGGGGGCTCGTCGGGGATCCGCGCGCCGGGCCGGGGTCTCCCCTCGGCGGGGCAGCGGCGGCGGGGCAGGAGGGGCCGCGGGGCCCGCCCGGCCTCTGCATTTCGTTGCCGGCAGCCGGGGCCCGATCCCGCCGCGGCCGCAGGCGCGAGCGGCGCCGCCTCGCAGCCCGGCCGTGCGGGGCCGACGCTTTCCCGGCCCTTCCGCGGCAAGCAGGCGGCCCGCAGCCGCCCCGCGGCTCCGGCCGGCCTTTCGCCTGGAGCGGCGTCCCCTGCCTGCCCCGCAGCGCCGCGGTTAGAAGAGCCCCGCTCCTGTCAAATATTTTTCTAATAAAAACTTCGTCGGGGGCCGGTGGAGATCGGTAGGCGCATGATGGATTTACGCGGCGGGCTGGGAGAATAACTTGTATGAAATATTCAAATCCGGCTCTCGGCTTTTCGTAGCGTTTTTATGGGGTGGGGCGGGATAAATAGGAGAGAGAAAGGACTTGCCCTGCTGTGGGGTGGTCGTCCTCTGGACAGATTGAGTTTTCATTTTGGCCGTGTCAGAGAGCTGACTACAAACTGGGGCATCCCGGGTCACCCCTGGCGGTGACCGACGAGCTGGGTCATCCAGGGGAGAAGGGGCCTCTGCATCCCTTCTCCGTGGGTGAACCGCCCCGACCATCCGGACCTTTGTCGGGCAGACGCCGCAGGGACGGCCCGAGGCACCGCTGCCCTCGGGGTTGCACAACCAATTTGCACCAGTGTAAAGGGAGTGTGGGGCAGGACCCCGCGGGAACGGGGGTGGGGGACTGAGATTTGCAGGGGTGGAGATGAAGGTACAAGCAGCAAAGCAAGAAGAAATGAAGGTCTCTGTATTTTAGGGAGTGTTTGTTATTCAAGCCTTGCTCTTAGCTGCACTGCTCGGCACCCGCTGTAACTTTGATTGTGCTGAAAAAAAAAAAGCAGCAGAATTTTCTCATTGGAGCTACTTTTACCTTCTTGATTGGGGCAAAAATTGGGTTGACATCAGTTGTACAACTGGGTAGTTGTTGCACAGTAAAAGAGAAAAAAATCATGGTGCGTTACAGTACCCTTTACAGGGAAATCGTTATTCTAAGAATAAAATTTCACTTTACAAGGCATTTCAGGGAAGCATTAACGACCATAATTATTTTAGCTTTTAATCAGAACACATAAGAGGCATTTCATTAAATACCATTGCATGAGAAATTGTTACAACAGGCTGCAGTGTTTGCGCTCTTGTTACATGCAAGTGTTTGCTGCGCCTTTGCTTTTTTGCATGTGCCAAAAGCATTAAGGAGAGCATTTATAAAATATACTTCAGTGAGAATACAAGTCTGGAAAGTTTGGTTGTAATTATAGAGGCGTTTCTTTTCTCTCTCTTTTTTTTCTGCTCACCCTTTGTCCATTTTTTTGATTACTTATAAAATCTGTCACTCCTCTGTTGGGATTATCATTTTTTTAGAGCCAGGTTTGCACCCTGAAGATTTTTGCAGTGTCTGGGGGGTGGGAAAAAAATGCCTGCAAAGCAGAGGCATGTGGATACAAGTTGTGTTCAACCTCGGGTGCCTGTGCACATTTGTTCTTCTCAATCTGGTTTCTCTTTGAGCAGACTGCTCCATCGAGAAGAAAGATGCACAATATGTTTCGGCGCATAATCAGATTTTGATTGTATTCTTTATGGCACCTTTTTAAAGCCCAGCTCCGAGTTTCCCCCATCAGATGCTCTTCCCCGTCTGAGCGCAAAGAATCTGATTTTTGTTGGAGAAAATTGTGAAGTGAGAAGGCAGAGCGTGCAGAAGAAATAGGTGATCGCTCATTGTGTTTTCCAAAACATTTAGGCGGCTCAGTATGATGCAAGGAGGCATGTGGGAAAACTTTTAGGTGTGAGTGTCTGTCTGGAAAAATAAAATCCATGCTGGGGTGGGGGAGTAAGAACAAAATAAAACCCCAAAAGGAAAATAAATACAAATCTCCGTCTCCCCTCCATGTGCTTTGTTAGGGAGATCTTTATTCTTGCTCAAGACCCATCCAGCTTTCTACTAAGAAATTAGAAAAGCACGGGTTTTTGATGGGGCCCAATCCTGCCTTCACCAACCAGAAGTTTTGCCAGAGCCACAGGCCCTGCTGTTCACCTGCCGGGCAAATTTTTATAAAGAGAAAAATGTGGCCCTCGGTGTTAAGCCAGCTGGGGTGAAAACCGCTCCCGGGCAGGGAGGGCAGCGGAAGTGGAAGCTGACTTGTGCCGTGCCCAGAGGTGCAGTTCGCCATCTGGGCCAGATCCTGAAAATGCACATGGGAGGATGTAGCCACTTACCGGGAGCAGTCCGCAGAGCTCCTGCCTGTCGTAGGTGGTAGTTTGTGTTGGCAGAATCGGGCCCTGTCAAAATCTCCTCCTGGAATTGAGCTGCTCAGGCCCTAGAGCCTGGGGCTCTGTAACTCCAGTTTGGAGCCCGGGAGGCATGTGAGTCATACTCATGTATACCTAAAAATGCCTGTTTTCTTTACTTCAATTAACAGCTTTTGAAGCAAAGTCCCTAACAGCAGGCATGTTGTGACTTAGAGGAAACAAGGGCCCGATCCTTTTCCCATTGAACTTAAAGGCCAAACTTCGTGTCGGCGGGAGCAGCTCAGGCCCCATAGGTTATCTAGAATTTGTATTAGTAACAATGCTTAATGCTAACGTTAATCCTTACGTAACCAGGCATTTTGCTCTGCGTGTCTGAAGAGAAGGTGTGCTTTTGTCTCCTAAGCCGGGAGCTGCTGACTGATAGTAGTAGTAAATAAAGGACAGAGCCCTTAGTTGCAAGTGGGCAGAATGAATTACCTTGCAGCCTTATTTATTTGGAAGTGATATTGCATCACTCCATCTTCACTCACCTCTGCTTACTTTGAGGTTAAACCTGGAAGCTGTCGCTCCCATTGATTTCACTGGGAGTTTTGCCTGAATAAGAATTGAGCAAAACATGAATGAGGACATCAGGATTTGCTTCAGAGCGGGGGTGCTATTTTGGTTCACGAGTCGCATCCTGATGCACTTTCTCCAAGGGCTCCAGTCCTTCCCTACCCTACAGAAGGAACGAATTACAAGCTTAAAAAAAAAAAAATCCTGCATAGACAAATTCCAAGCAATTTACAGTCAGGTAGTAAAAGTTATGAGGTGAGCAGATTTATAGTGGGGATTTCGTGGTACATTTCTCTCTACAAGATGTTATGGGTAAATGTAAAAAGCACCCAGTTTTGCAATAAATTGCTCTTTAATCTTAAATAATGCAGCAGTTGAGATTAATCCATAAATTCTTTGGCATGAGGCCGCCTGACACATCTAAAACAAATCTTTACAGGTAAAAAAAAAAAAAAAAAAAGGGGAGGGGGGAGGAAACGCCTTATTTAGCTGCTGAGACATGGTTAATTCATTTGATTTAACAATATATTCATTACCTGCTCCGCCATCTCTAGAGTAACCTACTTCCATCATGTTCCAAAGACTTTTGTCCTCCAGTCGATGGAGCTATTTTTATTCAAGGCAGATACAGGAATCTTGAACCAAAAATAGCACAAAAATATTAATAAAGAGACCTTTAACTTTCCTAACAATAACCTCTGCAAGCGGTAGCTCTGCCTGCCCAGTCTTTCATTTTGGCATCCCTAGGGTCCATTATGCCTCCTCTTTTTAGTACAGTGACTGTAATTATAGATCTGGCTGGAGCAGATCCATATTCCCTTTGCACAAATTGATACTAACATTTAGTGACTGAGATTTAATGCAATCCATTTGGCCATGGAGTAAAACAATTACAAAGCTGCAGCGGATGGCACACATTCGGTATGGTAGATATCTCGTTCAGGTACCTGCAAGAGCAGGTATACTCACAAATGAGGAAACTTCATTTACTCTGAGGGTTTCTTGCCCAAATACGTGTGCTTGCTTTTTATTTTATGTTATTTTGTTGTTTGATTTCAGTAGTCCTGGCATCTAGTGCCACTAGAGATCACTTCTGCAGAGCCTTAACAGATGAAGTAGTTTGATATAGATCTTTTATGTTTCCCCAGACTCGTGGGACTGAAAATTGTATCTTCTAGTCCAGGGAACATGTTTCTTGCTTCTGTTGCTTTCTTGAATCTGAAATAAATAATATAAAATCAGAGAGAGAAAGAAGAGGGCATGTTTATACAAGTCCAGCTGTGTCAGGGGATGGCCACTTGTCTCTGCTGTGTAGGATCCAAGTGCCAAGGGAAGATAAGGTAGCTGCTATTAGAGCAGGCACCAGTTGTACATGCCAATAAGCACACCTGGGACTGGGCATCTGAGCATGGTATTTATTTGGTAGCCATAAGTCCATGCCGGACAGCAGTTGCATTCTGTTTCTTTCCGGCACTTGGTTCACAGACCAGGAGCAAATGGGTGGGGTGCGTTTTCATGGCTTCGCTCCCTAGCATAGTTGGAGGCAGTGTAGACATGCTCAGAGAGAGGAGAGCGTGCAAGTCCCAGGAACCTTGCACTTCGTGGTATCATTTCAGAGCTGTACAAAGTGGTTCTAAACTAAAGCCTCGCTGCTTGATCTGTATGTACCCTGCATTGATGTAACAGGTGGCACACCAGGTACAGCAGTGGGGGATCAGCCCAGAGCATTTGACGCATCCTGTAACACTCTGCCTCTGGAGTAAGCAACAGGATTGCAGAAGACATGGAGACTCCTTTTGAATTTAAAGGCATCATCCCCATCAAAACAGGACAGTATCATCTCCACTGTAACACGTATTATGGAGCAATGCCAGCCTCCTCCTGACCTCCTACAGGCTTTGGTGCAGGCAGATATAAGGCAGGGTAGATTTGCACCTTATGCACTAATTGAATCGCATGTATGTATAAGCATAGGGTATGTATATACCCTGCATTTTAGTTTTAGTTCAGTGTAGTTGATTTTAGTTAACGTGTGTGTGTGTGTGTGTGTGCGTGCATGCATGCACGCATGCGTGTGTGTGTGGTTTAATAAGGTGCAAGTCGACCCTGCCTCTTGTCTGCCTTCAGAATAGCACGGCTAACACACCTCTCTCTGCCAGTAAATATGTGACTGAAAGGAGATGATGCCGTGGCCTGTACCTTTCCGTGTACAGAAACTGCTTGAACTGTTTGCTTGGCAACTCTCAGTTTTGAGAGGCAAAATGTTACAGAGTCAGGACCTGATGTTAATGTCCTGACTCGCATGAGAAGCTTCCTCCAGCTCCGCAAGCACGGCACTGGGCTGCGGGTTTGAGCCTGCGGTAAAGTGCCACGGTTTGTGTAGGCATTGTTGCTGAATGAACAACTTATTCCATGGTCTCTGAGCCCCCTTGTTTGTTCACAAAGCGTTTTGGACGATTAATAGTTTTCTCATATTTATTCTTCATTTTGGCATTCTTGCTTCAGTAATTTCTAGGGGTAATTCTTGTCCTGTCAATTATTCGAGAGCACAGTTGTCAAGGAGTGTAGCTTAGTTTTGATGTCACCTAGGGTGATACTGGATTGTTTCTATTCACTAAAAGGATGAACCTAAATCCGAGATTCACGTTTCTGGTGCAAAGATGCACTCAAAATTCACATTTCAGGAATGGACTTAATTTACAAAAAATGTTCATTTTTCTCCCAATAAGTTTAGGTTTTTGTGCTTCTGTGTTCATCTCAGGACAAACATTCATTTGCAAAGGCAGGCAGTTTTATTACCTATTCTTTCACCACTTTGCAGAAAGGCACAGTAATAGCTTGCCTACTGTATGTGCCTGTCTGTTCCTGATTCCAGTGTGATGTGCATTGGTTTTATACATGTTCATCTGTCCAGGGCCTAAGTAACTCAAAGTCATACAGGAAATCTGTGACAAAGCAGGGAAACTGAACTCTGGGTCCCTGCGCTGCAACCAGCCCTGGCAGGGTGACCTCTTTCCCCGTTGCTTATGTGGCAATAATCAAGATCTAAGACAAGCGGGTGAAATATTAATTGCCTAAATTAGTTTGATAGGGATATGATGAATATCTTGTACACACGTGTACTTGTTCATCTTCTTGTTGGAAAGTACTTTTAGAAATACCTGCTTCCATATCAGCTTCCCCCGCCCCCCGCCCCCTGAGCTAGCATTAACAGAGGGGGAATAGACTTTTCTTAACACCGTAATTTAACCAAAACAGCTAACTGGTGTCTCTGACCACACCGCAAAATTTAGTTTTGGAGCTTGGCTGCTTTATAGATTTATAGATTCAGCTACACGGCAATTTCTGCTCTTGCTTGTCACCATTATGGCTTACAGGCGTGAGACAGCTGTTCACACTCAGACGTTTAAAAACCCTTTTCAGACAAACCGCTCCAGAGGAGGTGCAACACCTGTCCAAAAATGAGGCGCGTGAGCTCCAAGTTGAGTTTGACATTGAACAGCAGCAGCTTGGTCTCAGAAATAAATGTGGCTGTTGCGTTTACATCCTTTCTGATCTAGCCATTTGGTTAAAAAGAAGGGGGGGGAGGACCTGAGGTACTTTAGTGCCTTTAAGACACATTTCCAGTGTGAGAGCAGCAGAGGGCATATCTGCTTGAAAAACTTGTGTGTTCATTATGGTACTGAAATGCAGTCGCATTCAGATACTCCAAGCGACGAGGGGGTATATATCGAGAGAGGGAGAGCGAGATTCGATCTCTACAATGCAGCTCTATAAATAAACAGTTTGGCTGCCATGCTTCAGAGTCGCTCAGTATGGGCAGAGTAGTATGCAGTAAATGCAAGCTATTGTTTGTACCCAATATGTGTGTATCACGCAGGGAACAAAATTGCTTGTGCTGATGGAATTGGCTAAATTTCCTTAGATTTAAGAGGCACCAGGATCAGTTTGTGTATTTTTAATGTGTTTGGTCTTTACTTTGAAGTTATTCTGCTGCCACAGAGCAGTACTGCCACACTTCCAGTCAGAATTGGGACCCCATTAGGTTAAGCGCTCTTAAATCTACATTAGGAAAAAATGTAACAAGTACACGTAGGGAACAAAGCAGGAGAGTGGAGTAGAGAAGGGAGGTTGCACGAATGTAAGCTACTTCTTTGCACTATTTACAAGTTTTTTAGATACATTCCCCCCCTCCCCCCAAGTTTGCTAGATAAAATAATTCCATTGAAAACTAAGCAGCCTGATAATCATGTCAACTTTCTAGTAAAGTTTCAGCGGAAGGCTTTTGTGGGCAGCATTAGTACTGGGCTTTGCTCAAGTTTTGTGCTGGTAGAGATGGGGGAGTAATTTGTATTCTTTGTTAAAAGCAATATATGTAACAATTCAGTTGTACTTACTATAACATGAAGCCTGATATGGCTGGAGAACAATGAATGAATGAAATTAATATCTAGCAGATTAGGGCACCATCATTTCCTGTATTAAGAATGATTGTGAGAGGGGTTACATTGTAAAACACGAAACCACAAGAGGCAAAGTTTTAAAAGTTGTGTCCAGCCTGAGTCAGGAGGGTATTGAGAGGCTAGATTGATTCACATATGCGGTAGTGCTCTCACACAGGTTTGATTGATATGTAAAAGTTTGGCTAATTGTTGCTTTGTTAGCAAAATCCCCAGCAGAGATGCCATTATACAGGAAAGTCCTTGTTTGTCAGGGGACTGGGTGAAGGTGGTATAAACTGCATCCCCACTAGAGGTATTTGCTGGTACGGTTCTATGAGCAAATCCTTTAAAGTGTAGTAGGCACACTCTCAAATACGCCACCAGGTATATGGGATATGCTCATACCATCAGATATATACACTGCCCTCTTTCTCTCTCACACTGAGAATTTACATACTCCTAAATCACTTCTTAATCAAACAAAAAAAAAAACACTTAAAAGTTTTTTCTCTGAACTGTGCCTGGATAGCCATTCCTTCATTGAAATGTTATTTTTAATGTCCTATAATTTTGGTAGGATATACCAAGGTGTGTGTTAATGTGAGATAACACACTGGGAGCACAGTTGAAGGCATTGGGTTTTTGTTGCAGCCTTCGCAACGCCTCCCAGGCATGTGTTATCTCTGAGTTTCACGTACCTTGTCATGACTTACTGCTTAATTAGATGGTTTTAAATGCATTCCCTTCCCTCCTCTTTGTTAGTGCTGGAAAACATTTTTTTTTTTAAAGCTGGGTTCAGAAAAAAGGCTGCTTGTGTTGGTCTTTGGTGTTGATTTGCAAGTTAAACAGACGAGACCTCTCTTTTTGGGAAGAGCTGGATTTGGAACTTGGATTTTCTTATAAGAAGTCTGTGTGATCTGCTGGCTGGCATGTGTTATTGTCTACCTCCGGCCTGATCTGTAGGGGAGGTGAGCCTGTCCCAGGTGCAGTTACAGAGCCTGGAGCTTCAGCTCAAGCTGCAGAGCCTCGTGCTTTTAGTTCTGCAGGTTTCTGTTGACCGGCTGGCAGCCGTCATGATTGCTCCTGAGCCTGGAGTGGAGTCAGCATTAAATCATGCATTTTTGTACCAGTTTTGCCATTTCCTTCTGCCCATGTTCAATCACCTCACTTACAGTTACAGTTACCGAAAAGATCGCATGTGTGAGCTCTTTGGAAAGGGAATGAATGGGGCGGACTTAAAGGGATGAGATGAGTGGGTGGCTCTTCCCATGGGGACAGAAGGCACTGACCTGGGAGTGTGAGGGGGATGGAGCGGTGGGTAGGACTGGTGGTGGTTGGAGGACAAGACTCTTGCCCTCATGGTCAGATCCAGTTTACAGACAGGTGTGACGGGAACCTTCAGCTTGCCCCTCTTTCCCTGCAAGTTCCCCCATTGCACCTTGTGTAGCCAGAGCTGATAGGGTTGATGGTGCCTCTTGCTAGCAGGCTGTAGTAAATGCTGGGAGAGAGGTACTTAGCTGTGTTAGTTAGAAGTCAGGCAGAAGGCAGGGTAGAGATGTACCTTTATAGACTAACTGAATTAGAGAGATGTAAAAGCTTTCATGAGCAAGAGCTCACTTCACTGCGTGTGTAATGGCCTGTTCTCCACAGGTATCTATGTCCATTGTAACGCTGGGAGAATTGAGCTTTTCTGGGTTGGCTATTGCTAAGTCCTGTTAAATCACTTCTGCCTTTCTATTCTGTTGGAGCATTAATGCTACAGGACCTGAGTTATGAGAAGAGCTGATAAATTTGTTAAACATACTTTACATATCAAACCCTTGAAATTTCTCATGATAACATTCAGATTTTATAAAAAGCCTGAGGATGTTGTTGATTTAGGTTGTCCAGCAATTGCTTCTTTCCCCTCCTTTTCTTACCCCCACCTCTCCTTTCTTTCCTCCCCTTCTAAAAATTTATTTCCACCCTGAAAATGGAGGTAGGAAGGTAGAAAATGGAAAGCAGGGAGGGACACTTTTAAAAAAATCAATTTTTTGTCCCATTAAATATCAGAAAACTTCTTTTTTTTAAAAAAAAAAAGCAGTGGTTTAAAGTTATCTTTTCCTGAAAAGTATTTTTGAATGAAAACCTTGCAACCATTTCTAGTAAGATCAAGTGTTCTTGGAGTGTATGGAGAAGGGACTCTGTGTGTGTGTGTGTGTGTGTGTGTGTGTGTGTGTGTGTGTGTGTGTGTGGGCGCGCATGAATCTAAAAAAGTCAAAGCAAGTCACCCAGCAAGTCCAGCTCAGAGCAGCAATGTAAGCCTGACATAAGCTTTCTAAAAATTGAGTCTATTAATTTTCTTGTATACTATTAATTTATTATTCCTATGAATGGCAGCTTCTCAGTGTGCTTCATATGGGGCTGAGAAGCCTTGTAGGTAAAGCCTCCTTTTCCAGGGGTGCAAATTATCCATCTGAGTAACCAAGCTTGGTAGGGTGCAGAGTTCACCTGCCTTAGGATGCTGTGCGCTCAGCATGCTTTCTTGGGGCTGCAGTAGCTTCTATGGCAGAGGCGCAGCTCTTATGCAAGGGGCAACAGTGGATAGCTCTTTATGGCCACAACCCTCTCTTCTGAGCCCAAGCCCCTTCTGTGATGCACAAGGGGTGTTGAGGAACCTGCCCCATGGAGCTTAATTTGATGGCCTTTGCTCTTGATGTATTTCAGCCACGTATCTCACTGTGCCTAAAGTTTTCTGTGGTCATGGAGGGGACAGTTAAGCTCTGAGTTAAACTGAGGGGAGCTTGTTGGATGTACTAGTCTGCACCATGGCTCTGCGCTGAAATTCTGCCTGTGGTAGAATTGGGGTCTGATTAGGCTGGTTTAAATGTACTGCAGCTGAGTATCAGACTCGGTGCTAAAAATGCTCTAACATCGCATGAATTCCAGTGGGGCCACGATGTGAGTGCTGTGTGGGCAGCCCTGTGAAAACCCTGGCTTGGTGTACAGCAGCATCCACAAACCTAAGACAGATATTTGGGTACAGAAGGAAACGGATAGAAAATATAGCCGAGGATAGTCTAACACTATTCCATAGCTCAGCGGCATGTCTTCACCTGCACAGGTGTGGTCACTCCATCTCCAAAACAGGGGAGGGTAGAAAAAGGTGGAGATCTAGAGATGGGGCGTGAAAATCGACATGGAAAGACTCCCACGTGAGCAAGGGAGAAGAGTGTTCAGAGACAAGTAAGAGAAGCTGAGAGAGGCATATAACATGACGGCTAGCGTAGGAAATGTGAATCTGGATTTCTTCACTCTTTCTCCAGGGGGCAGCCAGCGAGACTGCAGGTGTCAGAAACAGGATGCTGGGCTACACAGATCTCTGGCTTGACCTTGTGTGCAGTTGCTATACACTTATGAAAGAGGAAAAGCCTTAAGTTAAAGGCTGTGTCTTTTTGTTTTTAAGCAGATAATCAAACTCTGGAGCTGACTGCCAGCAGATAGCATGGAGCCCGAGAGGCTATTAGGATTAAAAAAAAAATGGTAGAGGTTTATATGATTTCTGAGAACATTTGGAATTAGACTGGATAGAAACACGGGTGCTATCAAAGGTCTTTCTTCAGGGCGTGTGGCAACGTCCACGCTTCTGCCTGCCTTAGGTGAGGAGGAAACTTTGCCTGTAGGTGCTTTGTCCTGTTGATGAGGTTCTTGTGCCTTCCTCTGAAATAACTCGTGTTGTCACGTCCAGAGAAGGATCCCAGACTAGAGCAGACCAGTGCTTGTGAGACTAGGCTGGCGGTTCCTATCCACATAAAACACCCCAGATTCTTAAATTCATCCCATTCAAATCCACTTACTCGGCAGAGCCAACTTTTCACATTCCACTTCTCTTTGTCTGTCACACCCTCCCTACTTGCCCAGAAGCTAAAAGCAGGGAGAATTTCCCTCTGCACTGGCTTGCAGAGCAGCCTGGAAAGTACTCGGAGCACCCGCAGACAGCCAAATCTGATAGCCCATTCCCACAGAACTGGGAATACCAGCACTTGGGAATCGCTGGGCGCACCAGCTACTGAAGAAGCATAAGGTATCTCAGTGACCTATTTTGCTTCATGATTTTGCTGCCTTGCTCTGTAGAGAACTGGTCTGGGTACTCAAGTCAGGCATGTCTTTATTGCCTGGGGCACTTGTTTTGCCTTGCAAAGGCTCTCACCGAGGTATATTTGTGCTGTAAACTCCCCTCCCCCCCCCCCCACATGCTCTAATAAGCCACCGTCCCCAACAGGAGCTCATCGGCATGTCTGCTATGCCATAAAACTGGCCAAGCTCAGGATGGTCCTTGTGCCGCGAGTGCCCAGAAAGCTGGAGCTCAGCACAGACGTGGAGCTCAGCTGGTAACACACAGGTAGGGGAGTCCCTAAGCTGCAAAACGCCAGCTCTGCCTTCACCAGTGGTCACCTTCTTTGCTCTTTTGGCTTAGTTTTACACTGAGTCCTATACAGCCTCCCAGAACAGCCTGGCTCTATTTATGTTGCCACCACAAACCTGTAAAGAAAATGGTGCTTTTTTGTTCTACTTTGGGAAGCAGTGTTCCCTAACAGAGGGATCTGGGAACCCCCAGGCTTCTATTTTTGCCTTTCCTTGTGACTTGCTTTTTCTCTCGAGCACTTACTGGGTTCCTTTCCTGGAGTATCTGAATGCCTCCCAGTAGCCAATATATTTATCCTCATACCACTCCTATTTTATCTCTCTTTGTTATATAGAAAGACTAAGTGGCCAGAGTTACATGGGAGACCTCTCCCACAGGCTCCCTAAGGCTCAGACTAGCTCTCTAAGTCCTTCCCCCTTCTCATTTCATGCTAAGTAGTAATCAAGACGACCCATTTCAGAAGAAAATGTGCAAACTTCTAATTCCTTAATGATCCCAAACTGGGGTCTCTGAGGTCCAAGAACAATGCTGTCTCCACCAGACTATCCCTGCTCTTCCCATGAGACCTTGGCAAGGCACCCAGACTCATTGTCGTTTTGGTTTCTTCATACCCTAAAAGTAGGGATGAATTGGCCAACATGGGCAAAGTGCTTTGGAGACGATAAATACTGAATTCACCCTTTTCCAGGTTCATATCTCACAGCTGTTCCTGGGGTGCTTGGTTATTACAACCAAATGGAGACGAAGTGGAAAGCTGTGTCCATTATAAAGAAGGGGTGGTTAACTGGGTTTCTCTCTGAGTGTTTGCAAAAAAAAGAAAAAAAAAAGGGGGGGGGAGAATCAGACCTGGATACTGATGTCAGATACCTTCTATTTTTGGCACAGGAGCCCCTTTTTAATTGGTAATGGCTTGAAGAGGTCCAGATTTCTGCCCAGAAGTTCAGTTCAGTGACTGTCCCCCAAATCAGGGTTCTGCTGTGCCTTGAAAGGACTGGTACAGCTAGGTTGCAGGTCTTTTGAGAGAAGCACAAGGGAGTGAAAAATAATAGCTAGTGGCAAATACAAACTAATCCCTTGCAACTGAATATCCCTGAGCATCAGGGTGCTCGAGGGGGTATGCAGAGGGGTCCAAGGGGGGCAGCTCTGGAACCGAACTATGCATGTTATTGAACCGATCTCCAGACGTATCCCAGATCTGATGAGCATGCTTGGAATTCCGGCTTGCGTTGAATTTCCCCTCCCTCCATCTCGTACTTATCTAGCATCAGTCACCAGAGTACCTAGGCGCCGAGCTGCGAAGGAGCAGGTCAGTCTTTATTCCATCTATACCGGTCGGACAGGTCTGGGTCTGAATGAGCTTCATCTCCAGCTGTCAGATGACTGGGTTGTGACACAACCCCTCCAAGAATTCCCATCTCTCTTGTGCTCGGGGTTTCACGTTCTCCGCTGGCAGCGACCAAAGACCCATCCTCAGGATGCCCAGATATGACTTCTCTTGGCTTGTGCTGGGCCTTTCCAGTGTTGGACAGAACCAGTTTCTTTTGTGAGCAGCGACCAAGGGAATCCTGTCCTCTGACTGAAAGCTTACACTGATTTTGTTTTTGATTTTTGTTTTTGTTTTTGTTTTTGTTTTTTTGGGGGTTTTTTTGTTTAACAAAATATCCTCTAAAAGCACAAGTCAACATTGCTGATTGGGACCTGCACACAAATACAATCAACTAGCTGTGATCAACATCCCATCCCATGAGCTCTGTCACAGCATTGAAAGAGTTTAGAAAGTTCCCACTTCACAGAAGGAAACCATGGCATGGCAAGAAAGGAACGTCCACTGGTTAAGGCACTAACCTGGGACATGGGAAATGTATGAGTTCAGTTAGTTCCACCAGATTTCCTCTGTCACTGTGTCTCTGCACCTCCATCCCCTCTCTAAAAATGGGGATAACAGGATAGTACAGAAATGCTATGGGAATCAGTACATTAAACTGTGAGAGAATCCTATGCTATGATGATGGGGGGAGGGTACATATAAACGCCATAGGTTGAGCAGCTTGTTAAGGGGTTTGCCCAAAGTCACTCTGGTAGCTGGGAACAGAAACCAGGCCCCCTGACCCATGCTCCCCTAAGTCTGCCCACTAGAGAGAAGTGTCTGCAGGCTCACAGATGGGTGGTAACCAGATGCATAAAAATCCTTGCCATGCTTTTGGTGCTTGGTAGATATTAAGGACAGGGATTTGGACAAGTCTGTACATAAAAGTGAAACAAAGCCAGGCTTTAGTGTTTTGTTTGATGTATCATTAGCATGGATTCTGCCTGTCTTTCCCCAAAAGCATTCAGGATTGTTCCCAGTACACAATTCCTAGCTACAAACAAGAAGGGTGATTCAAGTTAATAAGTGATTGGAGCAATTATAAAATAATAACATAGGAGAGTTCATAGATCCCTAGCAGCTGCCATTACAATAAGCCTTCTTTAAGGTTTCCTCTCTTTCCCGTGCAGGTAATCAGATTCCTTCTGCCATTATTATTATTATTATTATTATTATTGTAGCTGGTCAGGAAAATCGTTTTAAATTTTAAAACGTCAATGAAAATACATTTTCCAAAAGCAAATTCTTCATTTAGTTGAAATGCCATTTTATGTCTAAATACCTTTTGAGACAAAATTTAGCCAGCTCTAATGAATTAATTAATTGTTGCTACCAAAAAATGGTCTGAGTCACTGTCTTAGCACCTGATTTCTTGCAAAACTGTCTGTCTCAACTTGTGTTGGAATTGCATAGCAAATAATAGTCCCCCTCCCTATCTGCAGAGAGACACCTTTTAGATCCTATGGTGCAGGTGAATACCTTATACCAGAGCAAAGCCTCTATGTCAAAAGGGTGCTTTGGGTAAAGGGTTTTGGGATCAGGACCTTATACAGCAGGGGCGGGCAATTTTTTGGGGCAGAGGGCCGCTTACTGAGTTTTGGCAGGTCATCGAGGGCCGCATGACGGGCAGTCCAAGGCAGATAAATATTAATTTTCTAAATTTTTTAGGGGCCCTGCAGGCTGGATAGAATAGCTTGGCGGGCCACATTTTGCCCACCCCTGTTATACAGGATTCAGCTGACGCCAACTTCTAGAGCATTGCACTCTTGCGCTGGAAGTTTTTTTTGCAGTGTGCATTTCTATGATATGTCTAGAATCCCAAACCGTGCAAATTGTGGCAGCTTAATAGCTCTGTAAAGAAAGAATGCTCCTCTTTTTAAGTAAGGTATCAGTTATACTGCAAAATATCAGGAATCCCCTGTGATTTTGCCAACGTGCAGGCTTTTAAAAATCCAAGGCACCTTTTGGACTGGAAAAAGCAAGTCTTTCCACTGTGGCACTGGGTTACTAGTGTCTTTTCCCCTTGAGCTATCCTCAGGCTACTCCATGACTCCAAAATGGCAGGTGGAGTGACATATTTACATTACTGTGGTTTGAAGCTCAAATTAAAACCCTCCCCAAATATTCTGTGGATTGGCAACAAGTTCTACATGAAGAGAAGTATTTTTTTTTTATTGTTATTATTATTCAAGTCTAATCTTCGCTGAAGGGTCTTTTGCCCTTCAATAATCTAAATACATTTTAACAAATTGATAGCAACATGAACATGGCTTACATAGGATCCACAGCCATTTCTAAAAGACACTGCATCTTTGTTCTCCCCTTTTAGATTATGTAGATCTAAGCCGCACAAATTCGGGCGCTTCTAGAGGGAATACAGTGAAAACCTCTCAAGCATATCACTGTAAAATGGATTATACTGTTTAAACACATAAAGATTCCATATACTGTTTGCCAAAATGTAATGGGAGTTTGTACTGCTAAATGAATAAACCTGTGATGCTTAATGCTACAGGGCAGAATGGAGGAGTGTGTGTGAATGTATGAAAGCATTTGCTACTGTGTTACACGTCTGAAACTAGGCTGGTAGGTTGATATTTGGTCAAAAACTTTGTCATCAGCACACAACTCCAACATCAAATCCCTTTCATTGAAACTTTCAGGGACTCTCAAGCCTCCATTTATCTTTTTATTCTTTTCTACTTGCCATTTTATTTTCTTTTGCATGCCTTTCCAAATGTCTATATATTTTCTATAATGTGAAACATTAAATATTATATATGAAAACAGGCAGTGGCTATTGAATTATAGGGAGCTGGGAATAATTGAAGTCAATTTAAAAAAAAAAAAAGTTTTGCTGACATTACCATGAGGAGGTTTGTTTTCATGACTTAAGGAAAATTGTAGTTAATTAGCGGGGTACATTGACTGAATTAAATTGGAGGGATTAAACTCTGCATTTTCAACAGTGAAGGCAAAGATGAAAACTGCAGCACTGTCCACTGCAGCGAGCAGACAGTACCGCGTGCCTAAGACACTGCTCTGACACCAGTTATTTTTAGAACTGAATAAGTGGTGGAAAAATTAATCTGCAAATATTCACTGACATTTGAAAGCATATTTTGATTGGAATATATCGGTATCCCTTTTATATACACCATCTACAAAAAACTTGAGTATTCTGATTTTCTTTGGGAAAACATGAATTTTGACTTTAAATATTTGCTGGTTTTTTTGTTTTTTAATTGCTGTCTTATTTTTTTGCTGATTTTTAAGATAGATTTTCCAACTGTAACATTTACAATTAAGGCTGTGAGAAGTCACCCAATCGGGGAACCAAAACAATGCCACATGGCTTTCAAAGCGAGCCACAGGATTCAAAGCTAAAGCAAGGAAGTGCAAATTGTGATATGGGCAGGGAACGGTTTGTGAATGTTCTGCAGGAATCGTGAATGATTCTGGAGAACAAATACTTTGGAGAATCTGTGATGTATTCATAAACAATTCATGAACTTAAAAGGTGACAAAATTCATTACCTAGAATTATTCATAGCGAATAACTTGTTCATCCCGGTTTCCCTGAAGATAAAAGAGGTTTTTTGTTTTTTTTTTACCCTTACGTTTGACTAATTATTTACCCACTTGATTGGCTGTTGTGCTAAAGAAACAAGACAACGATACTTGGGTTCATTCTGAACTTAATTTAACTAGCACCTTTCAGTCCAACAAATACTGAATTGCTCTAATAAACATGGCAAGCTGATTAGAAACTTGCTACAGATCTGCCCCCATATTTGCCCTGGAACTTGGCAGCTATCTGTCTGAGCCTGGGCAGCAATAGCAGACAGGTTAGAGACGGATGCAAACAGGAGTCCGATACTCATTTAAATTGCAAGGGAACTTCAATCTGAATACAGCCAAACATGTTTAATGTGTGGTTACCCCAGGGTTTTTGTTCATAACCTGTTCCATGGATTTGTATTTGGAAACAGAATATAAATATAGAGCTCTTGCTTAAGCCCAGGATTTCTTCCAGTTTGCTTGCTTTTGGGAATAGTTTGAAGGCTTCTAGCCCGTATGCCCGTAACCTTTATTATCCTTTGAGAAACTCAAGTTCCATTTGCCTATCAGAACCCAGCAATCTGGAAAGCCCAAAGATAAAAAAACAAGATTCTTTCAATCTTTCCATTTGAAAAGACCTCCAAACCGATTACAGCATTTCCTAGAGAGGCTCTTTGACATGGGGACTTGGTTCAGGTTGTGCATTCAAGATAAAGAAAATACCTGTATAATCCCCTCTGGGAAGGAAGGATAATTACAGACTGTGGGTTTGAAATATAGCTGATGGCACTGACCTGCTTCTCTGTCTATCAATAAATACCTCCCTGCTGAAACCAGGAAATTGAACAAGCTGAACTCTGAAGCACCTTGTGATTGAAAAGAAGGGCTTTTAAAGTTATGGCAGGAGTGTTGCTTCTTGCTCACACCTACATGCCAACACTTCTGCATTTGTGTATTTGCATTATACACTGTACAGTCGCGGACATTCAGACCGAGTTAACACTGAAGACACATCCCAAGGGACAACAGAAATGCTCTGCAATTTTCATCAGAAGCTGCTTAAGAAACGCCGATCAAAGAAAGCCACCCTCTGCTTGCCCACGTGGCAAGGGAGGCAGCGGCAGCCTAAGTGACCTACGCAGCGCTCCACTTCACTCCAGGGAAGCGCGCCCAGGAGCAGACCCCTGCTCTAACTGCTGCGCATTTCCGACTCTGATGCAGGAGGCTGAACTCCATTACACAAGTGGTGCCGATTTTAGACTTCTCTAACATATTGTGAAACTAGTTTTAAACAACCGCTCAAAGGAGTGATGAGGAGAAGTGACTCAGTGCTGGTGTCCTTTTACAGGACGAGCAGAACTTCAGGGGATGTGCCCGATTCACCTTCACTTGGACTGTTGTAAAAGCATAGGAACTTCATTAGAGTTGATGGGTGTATAACTAATGAGAGAGAAATCAGATCTAGCTACCTAAGGATACTTTCTGGATCTGCGCTTAAACTGAAAGAGACTGCTTTACAGAGGTAGGAAACCTCCTGTGCAGGTTTCCTTAAATATATCTTTGGAACACAATCCAAGCTTTAGCACTGATTCTCTTGCACACGTGATTGAGACTTAGTGTTCGAGAGGTATGTGTTGGAGAAAAGAGGAAAACAGGCTTGTAGGAAAGGTGGAATTTAACGATTTGCATCTCCCCCATGACTTGTTTCATCCTTCACCTCCTGTGTTCTGGTTGGAGACAAAGCTGAATGAATAGCTTGGTATAACCAGTTTAGTTTTCAAATCCTGCTATTTGTTTTTGCTTGAAATCATTTGCAAGCAGATCACACATTTCTCAAATGGGTTTAAAGTGAATAAGAAGTTGCATTCTTTTTTTGGTTAAAATATTTTATCCCTTGAGAGCATTTTGTTATAAAGAGTGAATATCTGACCCTCAAAATGTACCTGCCTCAGTGGTTAGCTACAGAAATTGTGTGATGCTAGTTCTGCAACTTGATATGATCCTTTACGTTCAGAAACTGGCAACAACGCAGTGTTAACTGCCCATTTTACAACTTTATAGAGATTTTTTTAAATTGATACTTTAAAAATTACAGTTTGCAAGCATCTTGCAGGCTCAGATGTGTGAGGGAATCAAATATAGGAGGGCTGTGAGCAAGGCAGAACTGAGTCCTAATTCAAGATTTACACACGTTTTCCTGGTAGATCACCTGGTCTAGGTCAAAACTTTTAGTAAAATTGACTGATTCTTGATTTCTCCTCGTCAGAACAGTTTATCCATGGAATAATGTCAGATACAGGGTAAAAAGGGGAAACATTTAATCCTGAGAAATGCCACAGCTAAGGTTGTGAGACTCCCTCCCTCCAGTCCAGTTTACTTCTCAAGTTCTTGTGAAGGCGTGCCAGGGGCTAAGAATAAAATTTTCTCATGAAACAACAAGGGCAGAAATTTCCTGTGCTGTTACGGATTTCCATTTTCAAACGTGCACTAAAAATCAATTGATTTGTCCTCATGAACAACATCTGGTCAGATAAGAAAGTGGGATTTTGAGATCCTAGCACTACTAAGTGTTTTGTACATTCACAAGCTAAAATACCTACTTGCTGCAAAGACCAAGAGCACCATGAGCGCTTGGAGGTGGAATGTCATTGTCACAAAAGCAAGACACGCTGAAGATGATAAAGGCTGAATGAATGGTAACTCCAAAGGCAAGAGACCCACAGGGTTGCAAATCTATTAGCAGTTTTAACCCATCGCTGAGAGAGGAAATCTCATGCTTAATGCACACCAGGGATTGTGGATAGAGAGATGTCTCCATTGTAATAGATGTCGGGCTTGGTTTAAAGGGACAAACTAGTCAGTGCAAGTAGGACATTCCCCTCAACCCTTTCTTTCTTACTTCTTGATGGAACCCATTGGATCCATTTTCCCTCCCCTTCCTGGCTGCTCTCTGCTCTTCTTGGAAATATTTACCAAGTAAAAGCTTCCAGGCGTGCAAGATTCCTAGTTGCAACCAGCACCAAAAACTGTGTGTGTGAGCTTCCTAATGTTGGGAGATCTCCAGCCAAGTTTTGCAAACACAGATGGCCTTACTTTTCCATGCTGCACTAGTTCTGCATCCATCTAGTTCATTGGCTCTGCAGAGTTTCTCATGGTTTACTTAGTGTTGATTGTTCATGAGAAACAGGATGTTCATATAAATTAGCAAGACTTTGGATGCTTCCCTGGCCCGGAGCTAACATCAAGCTTCTCTCCTCTCCTTTCTTTCTGCTGTGCCTTGTAAGCCCCAGTTCATAACTTTTATAAACACTGCTCAGCCCTGCTCTGCCTCACCTGCGACCGATCCAGAAGGGTTTCCACCGAGGTTCGTGCAACCCGGAGGATGAGCAATATCTAAATCATTTCCAGCGACCTGAAAAAGAAAACTTCCCCGTCAAGCCTAGGGTGCAAGGAAGAATTGGCTTGCATCTTGTAAGGTGACACGCACAGCTCTCAGCTGCTGGGAGTGTGATGTATGTACTCTTCATTATGGGAGGCTGAGGAAAGTCAACAGTGAATGCAGATGCTGTAGAGGAAGGGGTTGAGATATTGAAGTGAATACAGAAAGATATTTTCTCAACACTGCCGTAGGCAAAGTGAGAATCCTGGCTCTTGTTCCCTCCACTCTTGCCGAAGGGGGCAAGTTTATCGTATAGGCCCTATACATGCGTGCGTGCATACCTCATCATACGATCCGCCTTCCCTTCGTGATGAAGACCACATGGCAGAACAGGCAGAGCAGAAGTAAGAGTGGGATTTGGTTCTCAGCAGTGTAAAGAAGGCAGGCAGCAAGCCAAGATGGCCTCTGGTGAATGCAAGAAGGCATCCCAGCCAGCTGGGATGGGAAGAGGAAGTGTGAGCGAGGAGGTTCGTATTCCTGGTGTTTGGGATGAGAAGCTGGCGTAAGAGCAGCCCCTGGAGCTCTTAAGTTTAATGAGGTGCTGTATAAGTATAACTGTGCCTCCCCTCTGCTTAGCCTCGGTATCTCAGAAGATACCAAGATGACTTGGAGCTGCCTTTCCCTCGGCCCACCTCACTTACCCCCCAAGAGGCTCAGCACCGAATCCAGGCTCCTGCATCGCTTTGCGTCTTAAACCCCGCAGCACCATCACACTGGAAGTGTGACCTTCTCCTTATGCGTTTAGGGTTTGCCTTTCAGCTCCCACCTGTCTCTCTCTCCAAAGAGTCAATCTGTTCCTTTTGGCTACGTCTCTCACCCTAGCACTTTCACCTGGGGACACTTTAATCCAGGGATCACTTAGCAAGTTTGAATTAAGCATCGTAACACCCCTCCAAGGCCTGTGTCATTATCCCCATTTTGCAGATGGGGAAACCCAGGCACACCAAGGAAATGAGTTGTGGCGTGCAGCACAGCCAGGCAGTGGCAGAGCTGGAAACAGAGTTGAGGAATCCTGACGCCTAGCATTTGTCACCAGACCACATTGCCACGTTTCTGGGTTTATAGACGTTTCATCAGGGCAAGAATCAGGAGGAGGATTGAGTACAGGGTGAGAAAAATGCGTCCAACCCCTTTAAAAGAAGTGAGAGATGGCAGACCTCTTAGAAACTGGGATACTTTTTGAAAACTCGCTGCCTTAGCACCAAAATCTCATTTCAGACTAATGGGGCTGTCTCAGTTGTGCAAGTTTTGCAGTCCCAGACAGACAGTCACACCCAAGGTGGGTGCAGGGGAGAGAAAAGGTCTGAGTCAGCCCGTATTCCCTGAACCATCCCAGTTACAACAGCATGACAAAGCTGGTGCAAAAAGCAAGGCATTTCTAATGATTAATCTCAGGCTTTCCTTGTTCAAAGGCAAGACAAAGCTGTGTGCACCTGCAACCTAGTCTCCCAGCTGGTCACTCAAGTGGGATTTTTATGGTCCTGTTTACACTGTTGTTCACCACACGCACAAAGTGTGCAACGTGTAGCAACTGGTGCCTCCCCTGGGATACTAAGCAGACAAAGAGATCTTGAGCCGTGCCTGACAGAATACACCTGGTGACCTAATGCAATAGAAACAGGAATGCAAATTGTTGCCCCACATCCACCCTCGAGTCAAGATACATTACTGATGTGCCAGCATTTTTAATGGCTAAATTTAATTAGCAAAAAATGATGATGACACAGGATGAAACAGTTGAAAAATAATAACCTGATATTTCATGACATTATCATTTCAAAGCAAGGTTGGGGTTGTATAAATAGTGCACAGACATGTTTTCTACAGAATCTACCTTTTTTTTTTTTTTTTTTTTTTAACTACTGGGGGAAAATAAGTCTGACTGCTTATAAAAATATGTCCTTATTGCAGAAAAGTGTTTACACGATGGCCGTGTGATTAGAGCAGCAGTCTGGGAAGCTGGACTCCTGGGTTTCATTCTGTTGGTGATCATCACTTGTCTCATTTTGGGTAATTTATTTTACCCATCTCTTCCTAAGTTTACTTAAATGTGAAATTGGGATAGTACTTAGACACATCACGTGGGGCTCATAAAAGTTAAAGAGATGCAGTACTTGATCTGTGCAGACACTACCGGTGCTGTGCTAAGAATGATCAATGGGTAAAGTGCTTTAAAACCATCAAAGGGAACTGTATTAGCGTAGTCCTATTCCTGCACAGTTTTTAGTTTTCCTCTTCAACATGGGCATTTTGAGCACCTTCACTACATAGCCGTACCCTCCTCCTCCTGATCCCTCCATAAGCTAGGAACACAATTCCAGCTTTAACTATGGGAGGTCCTGAGTTCAAATTTCAGAGTTGGCCAGGACAGAAAGTTTCCTCACTTCTTCAGTTTAGGGAACACAGCAAGTACACCCAGCAGTTATGGGGCTGGATGTGATAAATGCAGAGCAAGAGAGAGCATGTTGAAGGAGGAACGGCGGGATAGAGCTGAATAGGCTGGATCTTGGGGAACGTTTCTGCATTGTACAATCCAGCAGCCTCTGGATTAGTCTCCCAGGGGGCTGTTGAGAAAGACTGGGGGGTCATTGGAGGGGACAATCCTATGCTGGCCAAGAGGCCCAGGGGAAATGGACTAAGACATCCTCTCCTCCCCCCCCCCCCCCCGCCTCTTGGGCCTTTCTCACAGTTAATAATTACCCTGCAGGACACTTTGCCTAAATGTTCAGTTTCTCTATGTAAAACGCAGGGATCAGAATTGCAGCACCCTATGGTGGCCCGTCAGCAAGGACAAGATGATATTGGGCCTCTCATGCAAAAGCTAATTTATTGTCTCTCAGGCAGAGACACAGCTTGATTGATCTTATTTTATTCTAAAGACACTCTTCCTCCTGAGAAGTCTTGGGATATTTCCCCTAACTTGTGTGACTGCAGCATCACTGACTTTTCTCCTTATTCCCAGCCATTTTCTAGCACAGGTGAGACATGCTGCGGAGTCTCTGCCATCTTTCCAGGCAGCGTGTCCTACAGCACAAACATTGCACGGGTGCATCTCCTTCAGTGACGAGACTGCACCATTAGTTTCAGAGATCTTTTTGGTGTATTTAAGAGGGAGGGTAGCCTTGCAATTAAAGCACTGGGGTTCAAAAGATTTGGGTCAAGTCAGGGGTGGCCAACCTGCAGCATGAGTGCCACAAATGGTAGCAGCAGCCTCTGGGTTGGGCCCACACCTAGATCTGTCCTAGAGTCTCCGCATGACATTAGCCAAGTCACGTAGTCCTTCTGGGCCTCGGTTCCCCCTGTGTGAAATGGAGGTGATAATATTGCCCATTGCCACCCTTACCAGCTTACATTTGAAGCACCAAAGAGCAACAGCTTCTGTCCCTTTTATGTGTGTGTACAATACCTTGAAGGGCCGATAGACAGACTAATGGGTGATCTCCTTTGCTCTGGTAGCTCCTGCAGCCCACCTGGTTCCAAATGTGCCGGCACCCGCTTTTCCTCTGAATGAAACCAGCAAGGCTGAGAGGCGGACACTAACATATGGGCAGCTCAGTGTCTCCATATACACTGCCCAGGCTTTTGCACCCTGGAGAGGTCACTCCAGCTTCACTTGATTTTCAAGTGAAGATTACATTCAGCGACCTGGCGTCTCACTCGACCTAATTCTGTTGTCTCAGGTGACAGACAGATGCTTACTACTACAACAGCACCTTGCACAATAGGGCTGTCCTCAGTGGGGCCTCTGGGTACATCCAGCATACAAGAAACATCATTTATTAATGATACCATGTCACTTCTGGCCTTGAAGACCCTACATTTAAAAAGGTGCACAGGCAAAGCTCAGTGCCCCCCCACAACACAATTTATTCCTATGCCAGCACAAAAGCTTCCCACTTTTAAATCTGTCTCTATGTCATACTTCTGTCATGGTGCTTACTAATTGCTGTCACCTAGCACTGGCAGGACAGTAGACTGCTGATGTCTGGACGTGTACTTGCATCTACTGTCAGTGTGTACTCTACCTTCATTCACCTACCGTGTAGTCTGCAAGCCATCTGAGGCAGGGGTTGTTTCTTTATGCTACTTGGTAGCAAAATGGGAACTGTTTCAGTGATTATACTATTGTTGTTATTATTATTATTATTATTATTAATAATAATAGCAGCAACCTGTAGTGAAGGGAGACATGTCAGGAAGGAATCGGGCTTCAAGCTTTCCTAGGAGGTTACTATTATCAGTCAATAAAATGTCACTTGAAACATGCCAGGCAACAGCAGCTGAGCCAGGGGTGCAGAACTCAAACACGAAGAGGCGAAAGCTAAACAGACAGTGCCACCTAGCCATGCCTTAGCATGTTCCCTGCTCACCTCATCCCCTTTTATTTCCATAGCCTTAAAGACTCTGGCACATCAAGCTGGCATTCACTAAGCTAAATCTGATCACCTGGTGCTTTCCTAGCCCAACTGAACCTAAACTCGGACAGCCCAGGAAGAAAAACCAAGCAGTGATCTGCCTTTATAGCTCTCCTCCTAGGGGTAATTCACCCCAGCAGAACCCTGGGCAAGCATTGCAATGGAGAGAGCAAACGCCTGCCCGTGGTGACTCCTCTATTAGTGAAGAGCATTTTAACTCTTCCTTTACCAGGAACTGGGTGAGTTTATATAGACCTCATTGCAGAGGTGAGCAGTGTCGGGGGGATGTATAGATATGAATCACTTTATTCCAGCTTCTTGTTGAAATACAGTTTTTCTATAAAATGCAAAAGCAGACAGCTAAGCCCACCAAAGTGCTACCTGCCTCCCCATATTTATAAGCCTGTCTTTAAATAATGGGGACAATTAACCCCTGGCTATGTATATCTATTGCTTACTGAGGCTAAATAAGAATAAGGCCTATACATAGAAAACCAGATTGCATCTAAATCAACAGGACTTTATAAAAAAGAACCCAATGTAATACAAAGTGCATGGCATTTATATTCACAGTGTCCATGCTGAGCCCCGTGGAGGCAAATGCTCCAGAATATTGGGGAAGTTCAGGCTCAGATTTGCATCCAAACCATGCAGCAGGGCACCACCGCTGCTCAGCTCAAAGAGTAATCAAATACTTCCCAGAGAGGCAAGAATGACTATTTATGTTACCACCATTCAATTCACAGAAGCCCAGGCATCTTGCAGTTCAAACCCTGCTTCACAGTGGAGTCTTCAGCTTTGCTGCAGTGCTCGTGCGCACTTCACTGGGGTCACGGATGACACCCTAAAAGTACTGTTTGCTTAGCCTAACTCTGCTTTCCCAGAGGGGTCAGTCATATGCATGCATTCATCTCTGTTCTTGCAAGCTACACTAGGGTGCGGGTTCGCTCGGTGCTAGTGCACATACAGCTTCCTGCTGCCGGCCCCGCGTGCGCAGGCTCTGGTGGTTTCATTTGGGCTGGCTCGGGCGTTCTAGCCCCTGGATGCTTGTGGGAACAGGCCTGGGTGGGGCCACAGCTGGAGTACTGCATCCAGTTGTGGGCGCCGCACTTCAGGAAGGATGTGGAGAAGCTTGAGAGAGTCCAAAGGAGGGCCATGTGCACGGTTAGAGGTCATACGAGGAGAGGCTGCCCTGCTGACATGGGGCTGCTCATCCTGGAGAAAAGATGACTTAGAGGGGACTTGGTGGCAGCCTATAAGGGGCGCACATCAGGGCCAGGGGGGGCATCTGTTCACCAAGGCACCCTAGGGGAAGACAAGAAACAACGGACACAAACTGATTGAAGATCGATTCGGACTGGACATAAGGATAAACTTCTTTACGATTGGAGTGACTGGACTCTGCCCCCAGAGGTGATACTGTCACCTACCCTGGAGATCTTTAAAAAACATCTTGACACACACCTTGTGGGGCCCCAGCGGTCTTTCCTCCCCAGGTGCAGGGGGGCTGGACCTGATGATCTTGGGAGGTCCCTTCCAGCCCCTAACCTCTATGAAGCAGGGAGACGGCAACTAAAGATCACAGCAGACTTTTGGTTTGCTTGGATGATGCCCGGTAATTTTGATTCCCAAGGAAACAAAACTCTCAGGCTTTGACAGTAACTTGTCTCCCTCCTACCGTATATTTTGGCAAAGAAGTGGCAGATCAGCTGAAACAAGCAGGAAAAAAGGAAACAGCAGAAGTAGCTATGTTTGAGTTATATTGTATGGTAGTCTAATGGAGGGGGACTACTATGGGAGTCGAGAGGCTGAGTCTTGATTCCCAGTGTTGTTGTGTGACTACAGACCCCTCTGTTTCTCCTTCCCCCTTCTGTCTGGTTTGTTACTTAGGTGGCAGTTCTCTTAGGGACAGGAACTATCTCTTGTTACGTGTATTAACATACAGCACCAAGCACAGCGGGGCCTGATCTCCGCTCCTACTGATCTAGTAGCGCCTCTGGGCACTACTGTAATACAAATCGGTCTTATAAATAATTGTCTGCCGTGGGTTCTCCTTGTAATAGCGCCTACAGGATTCAGAGAGGTGTTGATGGAATTGAAAATATTGGTTCTGGGAGTGGCAGAGTCTGGCTTTAATCCTCTGTAGGTGGATTTGTTTTCTACAGCGTGCATATTCCTAAAGAGTCAGCACATGTTTTGAAACTGTTGTGATGGCTCCGTGCGTCACTGGACAGTCGTGCATCAGCATGTGTCAGGGCTGTGTCACGTATTATTCATCCACCCACCACTGCACCCCCACGCACCGCTGTGTCTGCCCTCCCTGCAAGGTGCTCTGTCACTGCGTTGTGAGCTGTCTCACAAACACACATCTGTATTGTATTTTTTGGATCGCTAAGGTGAATTTTGCAGTAGTTTCCAACCTTAAATTGCATCGGCTCCAAATAGATTTTCGCCCAGAAGTCAGGAAAACAAAGTCGCGGCATGTGCAGGTGTGGTGATGCATAGGTCTGCTGTGCCGCCTGGCTGGGGAGTCGGGCCCAAACATACAGAGCCGCCCAATGGTGCGTGAAGCGTGAGCGTGCATTGATGCATGAAACTACAGGGATGCACAAACGTGTGATGATACACGAATCTACAAGTCATCCACTGCTCTTTACTGACACATGAATGCATGGAAACACATGGATCCAGAACGATACACAGCCCCGGTGGAACTGCAAGTAATGCTCAGCTCTCTGGGGATGGGTGATGATATATGTTACAATGAAGCCCAAACAGACAGTGATGCCTGGACCTGCAGTGATGCATGTCCTAGCAATGATATGCTGGTACTTTTAAAACATGCTCTGACTTTTTATTCTAGGAATTTTCCCGAGGATAATTGTGAAAGAAAGCCCTAAGACTGCTGCTGCCTGGAAGCAGCTCTGCTTTTCTAGCCTATACAGTGATGTTCTTGAATATTTTGACCACCATCCATCCCTTACAATCTCTTAATCAGCCACTTTCCCAAGGGCAGCAAATGTCAGCACTTTTCCCTCGGCTGTCGAATGCAGAATGGAAGCCCATGCGACCTGCCCTTCGGTCCCCTGACTTGGTCCGAGTCTCAAGCTGAGAAGGAACTTAATGTACCTTAGCTCATTTCCATTCATCTTTTAGCCTTAAAACCATGAGCTTTTTATGTAACATGTGCTGCTCTTTTATTGCCACACTAACAAGTTGTTGAGCTGTATTTACAATATGGTGATGGTAAGACCCCTTAATGGGCCCAGTATACTGACCCTTTCGGATTAAATATGGGGTTTGCTGTTTCATTTTGGGCATGTGTATTTCCTTTATAAAACCTACATCTCACCCTGTTACTTGTTGATCTAACTATTAGGCGCATGTATTATTTGAAGGTATATTATGGAGCAGTCATTACTCAGTAACCACAAAGAATGCCAGGGCTTAAATGATCTGGAGCGATTGTGTTTGTAGTTAGCTATGGATGCTTTGAAAACCTGCTTTTTCACAGTTAAGCCAGTTATTAATTTCAAAATATAAAAGCCAAAGACTTTTGGCACAAAGTTCAGCCGTGGCTCTCACCAGTAAAGCTTTATGGGGTCCAAGGAGGTTTCTTACTGAGGTGACATCTGGAAAAATGGGCCACTTCCATCACTTGTGCAATGCCACGGGCCCTGCATGATGCTTGTTGTTCACCATTGTCTGCCCGTCTTTCTGCTTTTAATCACCTTTTTTTTCCATTAAGTAAAAGGCACTTTGATCTGGATTGTTTGCGGGGGTCGATGATGAAACAGGGGAGGGGGCAACAGTCAATGCATGATTTTTCAGTGACTTCACTGGGTTGCAGATCAGGCTTTTACACAGCCCTTGTTGTTTCCTAGCTTGGTGTGGGGAGAGCTAGAGCCTATCTATGCCTGTTGCTTCTCCCTGGTGTTGTGTGATTGTGCCAACGACATCTCAGAAATAACTTTTGGAAATCCTGAAAGGGAACCCAGGTCTGTGTGTTGTGAACGGATACTTCCTTGATGCCAAACCCAAATCCAAAGCGTGGTGAAGGAGCGTAGAGGACATGAAGCTGAGGTGCTGGCCTTGCATCCGGCTGGGAATGTGTGGCTGGCCTTTCGCTCTCCAGTAGACGAAGCCAAAACCCCACGTCTAGAATTTGTAGAAGAGTGGGAGAGGTGTTAAATTAAGGACATTTTCTTTGGTGGGTGTCGGGTGGTTTTCACTGATATCAAACACCCCTGACAATAATTTCCCTGCTGAGGGGCATGCAAGACTGGCCAAACGAACGTGGTGTTTCTTTGTGACAAGGGGAACGGTGGCAAGCTGCCCAAGTGGCCCTGGGCATCACCATGTGTGGGGTCCCCTCTAACTTTAGGCCCTTCCAGTGACATTCCCTTCTCTCCCTCTGCCTTTTCTTCCAGTGCCCATCCCCTCGAAGGCAAACGGCACCACCATCTCAGCCCTGTCGATGAACAAAGACGGTCTGATCGGAGGGGTGACAAATCCCAACGAGGTCTTCTGCTCGGTGCCTGGCCGCCTCTCCCTTCTCAGCTCCACCTCCAAGTACAAGGTGACGGTTGGAGAAGTGCAGAGAAGGCTCTCCCCGCCAGAGTGTCTCAATGCCTCTCTTCTTGGGGGAGTCCTCAGGAGGTAAAATTCACGTCTTGCTTTTCTCCCCCCGATTTTCTCTCTCCCTCTGCTTCCTCAAGGTCAGTGCAAGCAGCTGAGCTCGTCCCATTTCAGAGGTCTTCGGTATATAATATTCATTTGCACTGTAGTAGCCCTAAGAAGCCCCCGTCATGGCCCGGGCCCCCAGGATATTAGGTGCTGCATGGACACGAAACAGAAGGAGAAGCTCTGGCTCAAAGAGCTTACCGCCTAAGTAACACTTGATGAATTGTGTGTCTCAGTAGGTGGTTGGACTAAATGACCCTTGAGCCCCTTCTGCACATGCATGGAAAGGTGTAACGGGATCTGATGTATGATCCCAACTGTCGCACCTCCTGCCATGCCCCTGCACCGGCAAAAAGCAGGCGTCTGTGGCCAGGAGCCCCTTCTGCTGCAGGGCTCCCAGCCATGGGGGCACCCCATGAACCCCTATAGCTGGAAGACCACAGCCACTGTGCTCCCCCCCCACACTGTTGGGAGATCACGGTAGCATCCCACAGCTTCTGGGACCCAGAGTAATAGATAAAATATGTAGAGGGGGCCTCGAAGACCAATCCTCTGATTCTCCGATTGCCCCACTGACTTCAGATGCGGACCTGCAGGTTCCTCAGATCTGGTGTCATGGGAGGATATGTCGCAAGAGAAAGGCCAAAGCAAACCTCCAGGGCTTAACACTTCTGAATTTAGGAAAGATCAGATCCAGATTCATATTTTGCAGCTGTCCTCTCAGCCTTTCACGGGCCACGCCAAACTTCAAGGTGTTCAACAGCTGAATCCAAGGACAAGTTTTGAAGTTTGAGCCCTTATCCTAGCCTCCACTGCTAACATTTTGTTCTGCTCTGCTGCTGGTAATATGCCTAGTTGTGGGAAACGGAGGAGTCCCACTCCCTTGCTTTTCAGGGCAACAAAGGTGGTGGGGGTGTGGGATTCAGTTATTTTGATAAGAGCCCAGGTGTTTTGCTACTTGCTGTGGATGATGGTCAATTTTAATATCTTCCTCCGGAGCCTACAATGAAGTTTTCTGTACCAGAAACGCACTTGCTGACTCTTGATGAAGGTGGGACTTTCTGAGAATAACTTTAACATAGAGCACATTTAGCATGTTTCCTTGCACTTATATGTACAGGGATATTTTGGTAATTAATAGCATTACCTTGCAAATTCTTAGAAGCTTGCAGCTCAAATATTCCTTTCTAAATTAACCTGTATGTCTCTTGCATACATTTAAATGAGATACTGTTTAGTTGAAACAAAGGCATCTCTGGGGGTTGCTGTTGTTAACAATAAAACTGGTAAATGGATGAAGGTTGTTTTTATTCTTAGATCCATTCCTTTGATGAACAATAGCTTCTGTCTGTGGCCACCAAAGGATCAAGGACTGTAATGTGGCTTGTAATATAGACCAGTGGTCTCCAAAGTGGGGTGCGCAAGACGATCCATTGGGGTGCGGGAAGAAAATATTAGAACTTTTATTTAGATGTGTATTTATATAAATATACATATATTGGGGGTGCGTGCTCAAAAATTTTTTACTGATAGGCGTGTGCGATCAAAAAAGTTTGGAGACCACTGGTATAGACTATTGATTCTACCAAACTTTATAGTTTATTATCAGTAGGTCTTACAGTTGAGTTTCATGGAAGCTCAATGTATCTGCCAATGCATGGTCCCATGAACTTACGATGAGTTGGAGATCAGCAGTTTGGTGCTTTTCTTTCAACATTAAAAATGAAATCACCCAACTTTCAGTTAAAATCTTTTTTTCCCCCCCCTTTTCTTTCTTCTTTCAGGGCAAAATCAAAAAATGGTGGAAGGTGTTTAAGAGAGAGATTAGAGAAAATCGGGTTAAATCTCCCTGCAGGAAGGCGTAAAGCTGCCAATGTCACTCTGCTGACATCCCTTGTGGAAGGTAAGAGTCTTTCTTTGGTTCATCCTCAGATGACAAACTTTGTCCATTCAAAGTCCTCTGCAGCTTCTCAGAAGCCAGAGCGCTTAGAGCTAATTATGCAAAAGACCATCCTTCATTCAGAGTGAGACCTCGAGAGACTAGAGACACCATTATGCAGTTCTCCGTCTTCACTGAAACACTGAAATTGTTGGAAACTAAGAGATTCTGCATGAATGGACTTTGGAGAAACCACCCAAATATGAGCAAGATTGGGTCTGATGGCTTCAGTCCTATGCAGCAACTGGGTCTTTGAGTATGATACTCCCTGGATGTGGACACGAGAAGCATTGAAATCTGAAATGCAAATTGTGTTGCTTCATAGATTTCATAGACATTGAGGCTGGAAGGGACCTCGGAAGATCATCGAGCCCAGCCCCTCACCCAAAGGGCAGGAAGTCAGCTGGGGTCATAGGATCCCAGCAAGATAAGCATCCAGTTTGCTCCTGAAGGTGTAACAATTTGCTTTTGAAGGTGTAGGGATCCCTACTACCTTGCACCTCCAATACTAGCAGTAGGGGAATGTGTCAGGGGCTCGAAAACAGCATGATGAGCTGATAGAGCCCTGACTGCTTTGGGAAGAGAGCCCTTGCTATGAAGGTCAAGACCTGGGGTTGATTCAAGCACTTGCCTCTCACACCTGCTCCAACCGAAGACACCTCTCTGCAGGAGTGACACCCAACTCTGCTTCCCCAGAAAGCACTGACCCCAGATGTGAGATGCAGGGATGTCCACCCCTGCTCCCCACTTCTCACTAGTGACACTGAGGATGCAGCTTGGTGAGGAGGGGCTGGGCTCTGCTCATAGCTGCAGCTGTCATGGTCTTCATGCCCTTCTCAGCCATGTCGGAGAACAACCTCAGGTAGGGGTGATGTTGCATGGTAGTAGTATGGGCATTTGAGATCGTGTGGTAGGTGCAGCCGATGTGGGGCAGTCTGGTCACTCTGCTCACCCAGTTCTAACAGGGGACAAAAGACCGAGTAGTGTATGAGGCATGCGACAGCCACTCTGTGATGCCACCAGTGCTGTATTAGTCTTACCTGGGATGTCTGTACCACAAGCATAGTGTTCCTGAGTGCCCCCACCCACCCCTTCCTGCCCATCGCACAGGCAGTGCTCCTCCAGGGGTCCCCCCCGAACCTCAAGCCTGCTGGAGGTAGATGTCTCCACAATGACTCCTGGGTGGGGACATCCCTAGAGTAGCCTCATGGCCACGGCCCTGGGTTTGAAGCACACACACAGCGACAGGGGCAGCCACCCTTGGCTGCACCACAGATGTGGCACAGACACAGGCCAAGGAGCCTGTGGACATGCACTCCCAGCAGTAGGAGCTCTTCCATGTGTTTCCTTCGCAGTAAGAAGAAGACCTGGGCTGTGCTATACATGGAGCTCATGCGGGCAGCAGCAGCAGAGCTGCACTTGCCACATCAGCCAGGCTCATTCTGCAGGTTCTGGCTCTTCACCCCCGCTCGAGTAGTCCCTTCCCCTCGCGCCACCGCCTCCGAAGTTGTCCTGGGCTCATCCACGCTTCCTGGCCTGGGTGGCCAGATCCTCTCAGCGCTAACCGGAGTCACCCTGGAGTGGGATGATCCCCACTGTCTGTGGGCAGCCTACTTCCTCCTGTTGCTGCTCGGTGCTCTCGGCAGACCTAGTGACACAGGTTGCTTAACTGTACCTGGTTTACATTTTATCCTTTTTGCTCTCTGATTGCATGAATTTACCTCTTCCAAACGAGTTTTCAGCACACATTTGAAAGGCGCTGTCTAGGAGTATCTGTGTGTGTGAACTTAAGATTCACTTCTGTGAATTATTGCAAGTAAAAGTCAGTCACAGGAAGGTTCTTGAAAAGCAGACACAAAAGGACCTTGAACATGGCCCAAGTATGCTTCTTAAGGAAGGATCACAAGTATTCACAGTCCTTTTATTGCAGCAAAACAAACTTATTTTACCAACTTAATACACTACAGAAAATTTTGGGCCTTGGCCGACACTGGCACTCAGGCAGCTGCCTGGTGCTGATCTCGACAGGGTCCCTTGTGTAGCCTTTAAAAGAAGTTACATGCGGTTCCCAACCTAGATGCTATCATAAGTGGATGTGTGATACCCTACTGCTCAGTATGTTCATTAAATACGTACTTACGGTTGGCTCAGTGACCCTGCAGTGAGAGGCCAAGGTACGGTTCCCAAATGAGACACAGTGCGGGTATCACACTGCCTTTAAGGGTGCGAAGCGGGAGACAAAGTCTCCGGTGACCAAGCTGTAGGCATGGTTTTTGAGTGGTAAGTGAGGCTGCACATGCCTTGGCCTTAAAGCATGAAATCCTCTGCTTAAAGCCAAGTGTTTATTAGCCCCCCTCCCAGCCTTTGCACTATGGAAATGATGATGTTGCCATTGCATCTTTGGAGAAAAGGACACGGGAAGCAGACAAATGAAACGCAGGCTCCAACTCCCTTCTAGCTCCGGAATCCATTGTATTTGGGCCCAGCGTGCTGGAGGCAGCTGCCTGCAGTTTCTGAATAGCAAATCATCTCCATTGTTGGCAGCAAATTAAATGACCCGCTTCATTAGGCGGAGGTTGTTACTGAGGGCAGTTGGTTCATGCTGAATGAAAGGCTGATTTCCATTAAAAGAAAAGAAAGAAAAGAAGGAAAGAAAGGAGGGAAGGAAGAAATACACATTTTGATTTCAGACGGCTGCTGACTTTTTGGTTACTGCTTACCAGCTCATAGTAAATAAAAGAGTGGTGCCATGTGCACTTGATGGATACGATTTCCTTCTGCAAATAAGTGCTACGGTATTGGAAGATGTTTCACCCAGGGGAAGGTGCTATTGCTTTGTCATTATTCAGCAGACAGAAACTAGATTGTCCCACTATGCCCCAGGCCCCTTCTTTGCCGGGCATTTGTCGTCTTATTTTAATTTTTCTCCCCTCTGTCTCTCAACTTCTATTCATTTTTCTTTAAAAACATTTTTCTGGGGTGTTTTTTGAGTGCTGATATTTTTGTATATTGAAGCACAGCTGTTCATAAATATATATAGGGAGAGAGAATGGGTATCTGGGGTAAGTGAGACTGGGCAATAAAAAGCATCTCCTAAAAAAGCAAGAGAGAGAGCATTAAACAGGTGGGACTGTGCAGTGTTTTGGAGGGTGCTTGCTGGCACCGGGTGGGCAGTTTGCTTGGTTTCTAGATCTTTGTTTCAAGCTGAACTCAGGTCCTTTATTTTTCTGTGCTGAGCATCTGTCACTTCCCAGTCTCACATTTGTCTCTCTGGGGTCTCCTGAGCCAGTCTCATCATTTTCTTATCAATAGGAAGCAAAGCATGCTAGAGGCTGAGAGAGGAGGAGTGGACTTCACCATGGCTCCCTCCATGTCTCCATTTTGTGCTTCTCAATGACTGCAGTGAGCACTGTAGCAGTGAGCAGTGGTGAACACTTTAGAAATAGCTGAGCGACACAAGGAAGGATCGGTAGAAATAAAGGCCTTTGGTTGGAATTGCCCAGGATGTTAAAGCTTCCCACTCCCTAGCATGTTGGGTGGAGACTTCATTGGACTGGCACCTGCAGCAATTTGGCACAGGACCTGAGGTTATACTTTAATTGTCCATAAATATCATTAGACACTTAAAAAAAAAAGTATAAAAATAAAGTGCATAATCTAGGATCCTGTCTCAGTAGCTTCAGTGGGACTGTTTATGGGCTTGAAGTACCACCATCTGTGAAGGGTTTGGTGGATTGGGTGTACCTGTGGAAACCAATTTAACAGTTGCCTTTGCCCAGTGCTGCTGTGTGCTTTCCTGCCCCGTACAAAGTTGTTAGTGCTTTCACTTGGTTTGTTCCAGTAGGGAAGGAAGCTCCAGCTCCACAAGCCCTGGGTTAGCCAGACATTTTAAGCATATATTTAGAAAATTCTGGGTATCTTCAGTCAGCTGCATCTCTTTGATGCATCTCTAGCGGGGTGTCCACTGTTCGAAAGCCCGGCTGTAGTTATTAGCTCAAAAAACCTTGACTCCTTGTCCCTTGTTTTAATCGCTATACAACATAGCCCCTCTTTTATGGACACAGTGGATTATTTGACTAAACTGGCGATGTTTTCCCATATATTGCAATATATATATGTGTAGCTATGTCAGCTCTTTCAACTCTGATTTTCTAGGACTTCCCAATTTATTTCTTCCCCTTTTTTCGTTATGCCTAGGATGTCATTATTGATTGCTGTGTGTGATGAGGAGGAGGAAAATTAGAACGTGGTGTTTTATATGGGAAACATAAATGCCCTGGCCAAACTATGGTTTCACATCCACAGGACTCAGCGCTGGGGAAGACAGTGATGGGAACTAGGTTAATGCTATTAGGATGGATGGCCTAATGCGTATGAGCTGTAGGGGGGCAAGTCAAATTAACTCCGTCTGCCTAACTGGGGTGTTGGGTATGATCAATTGCCATCAGCTCGGATTATTTCCACGGGGATGCTGAAGATGGATCAAATTCATCAATGAGCGGGCATTTCCTTGGGATGATGGATACCCAGACGGAGCACTCTCCCCTTAGGGTTTTTCTGTTCAGTATGGAAGTGTGCAAACAGAAGCCCATCTTCCTTCTGTTCTTCCTCTGATTTCCCCACATTCCCCGTGTTTTAAAACAGTTGCAATATTAGGGTGCCTCTTCCCACAAAGCAGTCGGTATCCTTTGAGCCCTTGTGTCACTCTGGGTTTATGGTAAAGCAGCACAGTTGCCAAAGACAACGGACTCAGATTTTAGAGTCTCAGGTTAGAGAAGCCAAGTAGGAAGAGGTAGAGAGAAACATTAGAGGAGACAGCAAGAGATGACAGGGCAAGTTGAGAAGAAACCTTTGTTGCGATTCGTTTTCTGCCGGAATGCAGTATAGTGATCCAAACTCCACCGAGGCAGGCCTTCAACCAGCTGGAATCGTATATATTTTTTATCGGATAAAGGAGACAGTCAGTGCTTGGAGTTAGTGAATGGCTATTAGGAGTTGGGGCAAATAATTCTCCCCCAGCATAGTTTCTATGAAACTATGAAGCAGGGTATGAGACACTTCTAACATGAGATCTAGGGATGAAGGGTCTAGATTATTTCCCTTTTGGATGGAGATGCGAGAACAAGAGTATTCTAGTTCCAGCAGCCCAGCAAGAGTACAGAGACTGTTGCCATGTTGTTACACGGATACTGACCCAGCTCAATCATCTCTTCTTCTTATAGGTGAAGCAGTTCACCTCGCCCGGGATTTTGGCTACGTGTGCGAAACAGAGTTCCCAGCGAAGGCAGCAGCAGAATACCTGTGCCGTCAGCACTCTGATCCCAGTGAGCTCCACACCCGGAAAAACATGCTGCTGGCTACCAAGTGAGTATGGATACCAATCGCCAACTGAGGCCCTATTGCGCTAGGCACTGTACCTACATCTTAGAGAAAGACCATCCCTGCTTGAAAAGCTGCCAGTCTTCCAAGGACGTGATACTCAGTGCTTTCATATGCTGCCCGCAGTCATATCCAAAAGGGGTACACAACATACAGAAATACATTGTATACCCACAGCCGAAAGACAGACAGATATGCCTTTTCAAAGGTCATGCTCACCGACACTGCACACCTACGTTTCAGGACATGTTCCTGGGGAATAATGCATCAGACGCAATGATCTCACAAGGTCCCTTCCTGCCCTCAACTTTAGTAAATCTGGGTGTGAATCAGAGGTAATAAGCTTTCACCTGAGTTACCAAACAGCTTCAGCCTCTGTTGCTGGTGCTGCGTAGTTGTGGCTGTGTTTGAGATAACTGTGCATTCATGTGATGCTCTACTCTGAACAATGAATAGAAAGTGCCAGTGCAGGGTTTTTTTGCTTAGAGTGTCTCTGAAACTTCCAGATCAAAGAACTTAAATTTAAAAATAAAACAGCATTTAATTGTATTGCAAACTTATCCTGGAACTAGACAGTCAGCCTATGCACTTTCTTTCTTGCATATCACCACCAGTAATAAAGGTTCTGCTGGTAAATTTTGGCCTCGGGAATACCCAAGCAAACTCAATGCCTTCTAGTCATGCCCTTAGTGACACCTATACGAACTGATTGGAAATGATGCAAGTGGGATTGGATTAAAGACCTGCCAAACACCCCCCTCCCATGTCAGCAAACAGCTATCAATCAGTCTTATTGTTCAGGGGCTGACTTCACACCCAGGCCCCTAAACAGTCAAAAATTTTGCAAGCCATTCTGAATCAACTCATCCCCACAATGGGAATAGATTAAAAAAAAAAACAAAGGGAGTGCTAAAAGAGAAGTGTATTGCCTCTTTAACACCAATAATGTTTCTCTCTCTCTTTTAGGCAAATTTGTAAAGAGTTTGCAGACTTGATAGCCCAGGATCGATCTCCCCTTGGGAACAGCCGCCCATCAATCATCTTAGAGCCAGGTGTCCAGAGCTGTTTGACTCATTTCAGCCTGATAACTCATGGCTTTGGGGGCCCGGCTATCTGTGCAGCACTAACAGCCTTCCAGAACTACCTGGTGGAGTCCCTCAAGGGGCTGGATAAAATGTTCATGAACAGCACAGGGAACGGGCACGCAGCTGGAGACTCCAAAGCATCAGAAAAAGAAGCGAAGCATCGAAAATAACACACCACCTCTTTCTATATCTCCCCACAGAGGGAGCTCTCCCCAGCTCGTGACAGGAGGTCTGAGCTTATCAGTGTTGGAAAAATAATTAAAACCCAGGGCAGCACGTTTTTCCAAACTGCGATGTTTGAATTTGGGATGAAACTCGTTAAGCAAACAGAGTAAGGGAAAAAAAAAGATGTAAAGAATTTAAGAAGGAAACAACTTTAATGGACAAAACAGATCAAGAGACCAAGCCAGGTCAATGGCTTTTTTTTTTGTTTGGTTGTTTTTTTGGGTTTTTTTTTAATTTGAGGATGCAGGAAACCAAGTCATGTGCAATTTTGTTTCGTTTTGCTTTTTAAACCCACAAGGAAATCCTGATGTGCTCCAGGAATCTCCTTAAACTGAGAAAAACCTGAAAAAAACCAAGAAAGAGCAAAAGCCTCAGCAACTCGAGTAATTTTTGTAACCAAGGCACAAGTAAGCACAATGAGGATTTGGAGGTTGCAGGCCAGACCTGGATCTATAACCTGTCTTCAGTAGGCAGATGCACAGGGAATCTTCCATTGATACCACCTACACAACGGTCCTGAACTGGGCTGAGAGAGAGTCGCCAGTAGCTCCGCTTGGGGTTTCGAGCAGTCCCAAGACTTCGTTTACAGCTTTCAGCAACTGCGACTTACTATGGATTTTCTCCATGGCTTATGGAGCCCTGAGCTACAAGGGGAGAAACCACCAGCTCAGGCAGGTTAAAGTTACACCAGGGACTAATCAAAACCCCACAACCTACAAATAAACAGCACACAGGTTTTAACAATTATTAATAATAATATTAATTAATAAAGCACAAGGGGCAGAACTTGAACCAGGCCAAACTGAACTGAACTGCTCTAAATCTGTATATATTTATTTATGTGTAATTAAATCTGAAAGTTTTAAAATGTCCAGTGCAAGTTATTTATATCTAATTGAGTTGGGATTTTTTTTTTGGAAAGATGAGAGTCTTTGGATTTTCTGCCATTAGAAATGGGAATGAAGTTTTGGATACACAAAACTGTAGCATGGACAATAGGCTGTGATGATAACTATAGAAGGTTTGCAGGATTTTGTACTTGCTGTTGTTTCTCTTAAAGCTGCAATAGATGTACAACACCCACACCACAATGTCATTCTCATTATCTTAATAAACCTCTTTTTATTTGAAGAATATACCTCCACTGTTTTTGTAATGCTTGGATTATCCTGCTTAGATAGCTGCTATAAGGACAAATTTGGAGGGGGGTGGGAGGGAGGAAACAAACATGGTCCCTTTTTTGTAGCTAGCATTCGACTGAAATGAGCCAGGAGTGCATAAGTCTGCTGAGAGTTACAGGAGCTGGAATTAATGCTCTAATCCAGCCTCCACACAGGTCAATCTGCAGGACTGAAGCCTTCTATACCATCTATGATAATATTGCAAAGAAGGGTTTAAAGCAGAGGTGTCAAACATCTGGCTTGTGGAGCAGCTCTGTCCAGCGAGCTGGATGACCAGCATGGCCGGGGGAGTGGCACAGAATCAGGGGCCATGGCAATGAACAGGTCCTGGGTCAAAGCTGGAGCTGCCACTGCATGCTCCGGGTTGGAACTGAAACGATGTCGAGTGCTGCGGTAGCAGCTCCAGCTCTGGCTCCAGCATGGGGCAAGTGGCAGGGGTTGGAGCCACTGCCGCATATCCCAGAGCAGAGCCAGAGCTGGTACCACTATTGCCATGTGCTCCGGGCTCAAAGTGGGAGCTGCTACCACTGCTGCATCTTCCTCGTGCCAAAGGCTGGATCTGGCCGAGGGCACAAGGCAAGTTTGACTCCCCTGGTTTACAGCACAAATCCAGGCTGGTCTATGCTTGGAATAAGGAGACTCTCCACATAGTTATTTTGGAGTAGTTATTCCCAAATAACTTAATTTGTAGGCAAACCTTGGTACATGACATGAGTGACAGAATATACATGCTAATATACTACTATACACACACACGACGTGGGGAGTCAAAAGCCTTTTCTTAATGCAGCAGAATTGCTTCTTTAAGGCATTCTTTGCCTATACCAAGTCATTTTTAATGAAAACAATAGAAATACAGTACTGATAGAAATTAAGACCCTGAATATCAGGATATAGCAGTGGTAAATATACAATTTTCTCCTTTCGGGCTGCTGGCGAGTCCTTTGGAAGTCTAGCTCCCTCATCTCAAGGGTGGGACCAGCTTCTTTGTTAACAGAGAGGAAGACTGAAAGCTTACCTGGGACTCAGGAGACCTTGGGTTCAGTTCCTGCTCAACTCTGGGTACCTCACATTTCAGTAAAACTGAAGCCTCCATTTTCAGAAGCCAATGGGGATTTTTGAGAGCCAGACTTTGTAAGGTGCTAAGTCAGAAGGTCCTGGTTTCTGGGGAGCAGGTATCTGTTTTCATTCTGTAAATAGGGGCCCCTAAGCAAGCCTGAAGTTAGGCACCCAGAAACAGAGGTAAGGGAAATCAGTAAGTACTTGGGAGAACTTGGGTCTAAAGCCATTGAGTGCAGCTGGAACAAGTGGGAGTGGCAGGTGCTCAACATCACTGAAATTCAGGCCCATAATCTCTTGCTGTGCCTGAATAATAATCTCTCTTCTTTATAGTGGCAAAGAGAAAAAAATACTTGGTGTCCGGGGGGCCCCATCAACTCCTTGCTTTTCACAGGGGGAAGTGTTAGGCACTTACCTCTCTTCTGTCCTATTACAACTCCTTGACTAAAAATCAAAGTGCTCATTCCCACCGTCTTGCTACCCCTGGGGACTTCCTCGAATTTTTCTTCATTCTACCCCGTGGCATTTGCTGGTGGACGTAGCAGTTGCCCAATGCAGGAGTTTGTCACAAGGCTGCTGCTAATTATTCAGTATCTCCTTCTCCAGACAGGAGCACTGTCCCATAGGGCCCTCGCTTTTAATTTTTTCCACCTTCCCATCTCAAGAGGTAATGAGGCTTCTTTCCATAACGTATGGCTCAACTCCAGTATAAGTTCCCACACTAGTTACACATCTCACTGTGGGAGAATACATAACAGTGGGAAAGCATACTATACAAGAGATCTAGGCTTGGGCTGTTAGAGGACACGGTGGAATTTAATTCCTAGAGAGGAGTTTAAATAAAATGAAACAAAGCAAAGTGAACAAACAAACAACAAAACAAAAACTTTAGATGAGTTACTTTTGAACACGAAAGAGATACTACAGAACAGTTTTTGACAAGTAAAGAAAAAGCAATATAGCCTAACACACTTACCAGTAGTTTGCTGCTATTTATCTGTTCCCAAGGGTAAATAGAGGGAAACCTTAAACTACGACTATAATGCATTACTAACATTAAGAAGAGAAGATCATAGTGTTTTGGTATTCTAGATGGCTTTGCACAGAAAAACAATGGACTTTAAACAATACCTTTAATGTGATAAGCTGCTAATAGCCCTTTCTTTTAACACACCTCAGTAAATAGACCATATCTTTGGCCTGTGCTTGGTCCCTTCTTTGATTTGTAGGAGAGTTTTCAATTCTAAACACAACAGACAGAGCCTAAAGGAGACACAAGGTGAACAGAGAGCAAACGTTTTCCTGTTGACTTGAATGGAAGGTCAAGAGGAATAATTTTCAAATCAAGAGTGTAAAACAGAAGAAAGGCAGTCAAGGTTCTTTGGGTGATATATTTTATTGGAACAACTAAATAGTTAGAAAAAAACCTATTTAGTTGGTCTAATACAGATATCACATCTACCCAAAGAACCTTGTCTGTCTATGTTCATAGACCGGGGCAGGCAACTATTGCGGGTGGAGGGCCATTTACTGAGTTTTGGCAAGCCATTGAGTTTTGGCCGCATGACAGGCAGCCAGGGGCAGATCAATATTCACGGGCTGGATAGAATGGCCTGGCGGGCCGCATTTTGCCCACCCCTGCCGTAGACCAACACAGCTACAACCAAAAGATGGCTTTCTTCTATCCTGGAGTACTGCTTACTTATTAAACAAAGTGCATGGTGTTAATGGGGGAAAAAAAATTGACCAATACTGAACTGAACAGCACTTCTTTTCCCCCCCCCACCCCCTTGCTGATCCCAAGCCTAAATGCTCATAGTTCAGCAGATTCAAAGAGACTATGATGACTTCTCTTAAGGAAGGATGGCCATCTCCTTAATTGCATGGGAAAGTCATGTACTTTTTCTTTCTCTTCCCAAGGGTAGTTGGATACTTCATCTCATGATCGAACCACACTGGATCCCTGCTGTGGAACTAGTGAGAGAGTTGCAATTTTTGTAACCCTTTTACTCCTCACCTTCGAAAAGAGCCTCCATGTGGACAGTGGTTCTCCAGTCTTCATCCCATCCATCCAGACCTTCCAGGGAGCCAAGTGCTCCCTGGAATTTTTTTGTGATGATGACAATCTTCAAACAATGTATTTTGTGCTACTGGCCTAGGCAGACAGAATATTATCCTTCACAGAAGGCTACAGACTCATTTGTTCCCAACACAGACTTTGGGAGAACCAAACCTGAAGAATCCCTCCCACTCCTTATACAGAATAAAGACCTGCTGGAGAGTTCACTGTATTTCATAGATTTTAAGTGCACAGCAACCATTCTGATCTCCGAGCCTTACCCCCTGTGTAGCATGATGACTTTCACTTGGGATGTGAGCAGGGCACCAAGAAACAAGATCACCCCTAGATTTTACTATCTCTGCCAGGGGATCCCCAGGCTTTGAGACTAAGTTCTTTATGACTGAAAGTACCAACTAGTATGTAGGCACCAGGCAGGATGAGTGTGTTCAGCTATGTAAAACAATACTGAGGCCTGCTATATTTTTTCTGTTTATGGGATGTGTTCTTGCTTGAACCTTCCTAGCCAGAAGGCAGCTGAAGACATGTTATCAACTACAGAAGAGTTCTTCCCAATTATGGTCTTTAACAGCAAAATGCAGGTTAAAAAAAAAAAAGTCATATCAAAAGGCTTAAGTGCAGATGAATCTCTCCCCTCCATGGCTGAGGTTAAGAGTGATCAAATTATTATTCCAAATCAAAGCATGTCACATTTGGAGTGTAACTGGATGTTTTGCATCTCCCATTTCTCTTACTGGAGCCCTTAGGTCTGATCTATTCATACAGGGCTTGAGTACATATAGCCTTAATTTCTTCATGTAATGCAGATCTGAAACTGGCTTGTGAATCAGAGGACAGAGGTTTTCTTGCTACAATTCAGTTCTCTAGTGACACACATTCTGCAAACAAGAAAATCTGCTCATCTACCAGGTGTTTTTTTATGTCCAAAATTTCAGCTTACATGAGTGGTCTGTTATTAATACATTCGTGTTAGAAGAACTTCAGCCAATTCTCTCATGGCATCTTACACTTCTCCTTGCTCAAATTTATGCTGAGCAGGGCAAATTAACTCCACTGTTAAGGCTCTCCTAGTAGCCCAATAAAGTCTCTGTTATGGACATAATTTGAAGTTAAGTGGTGCATGGAGCTTTATGCTGGTTCTCTCTATAGGGTGCCCTTCAGCCTGCCTCCATGAGAAAGACTTTACATCTCACCCATTTTGGAGTTTGACATAGTTGGGATTTTCTTTATCAGTTGTTTTGTGCTAAGCTCAGAGATAGGGATATAGAAAAATATTGATCAAAGCCAATAGAACTGTGCTGTTTTATAGCAGTCACTGAGAAAATGGCCCTCTAGTCATCAGGTTTTCCTAACTGGAACAAAAAGCTCATGCATGGGTATGCAAAACTGTCAGGAACTGAAGTTGCTACAATGGATTCATTAATGTATTCCAAAGTTTATTACACTCACTTGGACCACAGTTGGGGGCTTCCAGTACTTCCATCTTAGCAATGTCCAGACAATATACCTTCAGGATACAGGAAAAAGCCTGGTGGCTAGCACGGAAAAAAGCCAAGCCGATTTCTGAAAGATCCTGTTGTCTCGTCTATCTCATTTCATCCAAAACAATGAAAATTCTGCATTGAGAAGTCAGCTAAAAAAACCCCACAGCAATGAATGAGAAGGGAGTCCAACTAACTTCCAGGAGTGGCAGGAACAACGGCGGGCTTACACGATGCAAAAGAAGCCAATCTGAATGGAAGATGCAGGAAGCAGATACTGTGACGTTAGTAAGAAAGTGCCAATGTAGCTATAACTGCCATTTAAAATGCTGAGTAGCAGAGCAGCAGGAACCAGCTAAGCCACACCCTGCCATTTCCTTCAGATAGAAGTTTTATGTGAAATATTTCATAAACACCGTCTCAAGATGCCCAAGACATTTTGGCTGTACCTTCTTGTTTTCACATGGTGGAACGTGCCAGGCTGCTTAGCAGAAAGAAGTGCTAGTAGAAATCTTGGAGGCCTTACTAATGCTGAAAGCTAAGTGGAACTGCAAACAGAAGTTGTTGCTGTATTGCTTGGACAGATTATATCATCTTGAAACTTTCTTCCCCATACCTCTTCTCTTAATCCCCATTTACATTTGAGCATGACGCAAATGCCTTAAAAAAACCCAAAACAACCCAACAGCATGCAAGAAGGAACACCCCCCATTTTCACTGGAAACCATGTCAGTTAAAGCATCGTAGCATCAGTTTCTATGAACAGCACTGGATTATTTTTAACGACTGTGCAAGATCCAGTAATGCCCAGTGGTCCCACCTGAGAAGAGGGACCCTAGGGACTAGGCACTGCATGAACACAGATGCAAGGGAAAAAAAAGTTTCAATGTAAACAAACAGGAGACACAAAGGAAGCATTATTTATCCACATTTCTCACAGATAGGGGAACTAAGGCCCAGAAAGTTAAAATGATTTGCCCAAGGTCACATAAGGGGTCTGTGGAAAGGCTTAGAATTGAACCCAGATTGTCTTGTGGTTAAGGTTCTGGACTGAGACTCAATCTCACTGCTTCAATTTTTATGTTAATTCCTTGCAGCCGTCTGTTTTCTGTTAAGATATAGTGTTTCAATTCATGATTTTGCTCATTCCTGATCACTAATCAAAGAAATATTTATTCCTGTAAAAATGTCAAATTCTGATATGCTCCACGAGAGCACCAAAAAAATAAAGGAAAAAAAAAAAAAAGAAAGAAAATCAAAGACCCCAAAAGAAGGGAATTGCTGGCTGATGGCAGAATTTGTTTCAAAAGAATGAGTGAAGAGAGAATTCTTGTGATATCATCTGTAACTTAAGCCTGAACCTCTGTTTAAATAAAAAACTGCTGAGGAATAAGAAACTTTCATCTGTAGGAACTAATTTACTTTAGACTGATTTCACCTTCAAATGGACACTGGCAATATAAAACGTTAAGTCCTGCCATAGCAATAGATAATACTGTAGATCGGGGGATTTCAACATTATGTGGACCATTAATGAAATGTAGGCTGCAGTCAGGTGGAGAGCAAGTTGGTTTAAGAAGAGTGTCTCAATAAAAAAAAGAAATCGATTGCAACGGTGTTGCTTCAGATGAGGAAGGCAATAGGGTCAGGTACTTCTGTGCTGGAAGTATGCTATGACAGACCCTGAATGTGAGAACTATTGCTATTGATAATTCAAGTAGAAAGCATAGTTTGATCCATGTGAAAAAGGAACACCCCTCTGAACAGCTTTTGTTTCTCATTTTTAAATCTGTTTTGGTTCTTAAATGGGGTCGGTTTCCTGCAGCCCAGGGAACGGTTTCAATTGGACTCGCCACTCTGGTTCCAGGGTTCGTTTACCCTCCCTGCCCCAAGATAACATGAATATATTTTATATCTCACCAAGTTTCCTGCTAATTCTTCCCTTGCAGATTGCCCCTAAAAGACACAGTAAATCGCCAGACTGGATCAGACTAGCAATGCATCCGGTCTCGTATCCACTCTCTGACCGCAACTGGTATGGCAGAGTCCCGTAAAACAGAAAGTCTGCCGAGATCTGCCCGGCTCACAGGCATCCAGCTGGAAAGCTAAGGGTATCCTCAATTCTGCACTGCAGCCTCTTTACAGCTGGGGCCAACTTTGCAGCTGGGATCCTCTCCGAGGGAAGACATGGCCATGTTTCAAATCACAAAGTGGGGAGAGGCACTTGGCTCCCTGGAAGGTCTGGATGGATGGGATGAAGATGGTGGAGAACCACCGTCCACATGAAGGATCTTTTCAAAGGTGAGGAGTGAAGGGGTCACAAAACATTGCAACTCTCTCACTAGTTCCACAGCAGGGATCCAGTGTAGTTCAATCATGAGATGAAATATCTAACCACCATTGGGAAGAGATCAAAGAAATACACGACTTTTCCATGCATTTAAGGAGATGGCCATCCTTCCTTAAGAGAAGTCATCATAATCTCTTTGAGTCTGCTGAACTTTGAGCATTTAGGCTTGGACCAGCAAGGGTGGGGAGAAAGTGCTGTTCAGTTCAGTTCTGGCCAATGTTTTTTTTTCCATTAACACCATGCACTTTGTTTAATAAGTAAGCAGTACTCCAGGATAGAAGAAAGCCATCTTTTTCACAGCTTTTTGAACATAAAGAAGCTCTTGGTTTAGCTCTCTGCAGTTTTTGGAAGCAATCTGGAAACCCAAAAAGAAAAATGGGGCTTTACAGCTTCTAAACACATCAGCAGAGGTTAACCTCAAATCTTTAGCCAGCTTATGTAAACATTGCTAAGATGAAGCCAAGCTGACCTCTGGCAATGTTCTCACAGCCAGCTTTCTTGATGTTCCTTCAAAGTGTAGGCAACAAATGCTAAGGCAAATACTAATACACAAACATAAGAATATCAGATGTACTCAGACCAAAACTAAGTGAGATGGTTTGGATAGACTTCTCATGTTTTTCTTCCCTGGATATTGTAAAACGCAGTGATTTACAAAGAAAACAATTATAATTAGGTGTTAAAAGGGGCAAAAGCAGGTTTGTTGTTGTTTTTAAAAAGGATGAATTAAAAAAAAATGTAGCTGTTGAACTTTATTCCTTTCAAAAAGAAGCAAGTGATCCTCTCTCTGACCAGTTTTGAGATTTTCAAAAAAAAAAGTGCAGGAGACATGGCTGTTGACCATTGTGGAATCATCTACCCATGTTGAAAACTTCTTAACACTTGCAAGGTAGAGGAAGAGTCCTTCCAGGCCTCCGACTGCTGAGTAATCGGACTGTAGACTTCTCATGTTCTAAAACCTTGATCTGACCAAACGGAGAAGCTGTGAATACACCTGTAATGTTTCTGCTTGGCAAGAAAGCACTAAACTGATGGGACATTTTTTGCTAAAGAGACCGTAGTATGCAACAAATATTTAAGTTTTGTCAAAGGAAGACAGAACATCTGTCTCGGAGGACATCCACTTATTTATTTTTTGGCTCTTGCCACGTTCCAGTCACAATGCTTTCTTCTGTTAACAAGCTTCCATAAAACCTTGAGTATGTTTGGCAAAAAGTATGTGTATACATATATACATACACACATATAGACACACACACTTTTTCCCCATATATATAGCACAGGACTATTTAAAATTTCCAAAACTGTCCCAAAGTAAGAATTCCTTATCTGCTTTTGAACACACACATTCAAAATAAAGTTATCTTTTCCATCAGAGCTTGGAAATATCTTTGGAGAAGACAAGTAGCAATATCATTCATGGTTTCCCTCCCAAAAAGGGTTTCAGATGTCTTCAAAACATTGGAAGAATCATTTTAAAAAAAAAAAAAAAGAAGAACTGTAACGGACAAACACACAGTTTTGGGACAAGATTGCTTTTTTATCACGGTTAAGTGTTTTCTTAAACATCACTCTCTTATTACTGCTTGGACAATTCCCTGGGAAGCTAGAACTGAAGCCTCTCTACAGAATTTCCTGCAACTGGTCTGGCTTTTGCCAGACCAAGATTTATAGATTATGCTACATTAAAAAAGGTTAAAGTTGCAATATCTGATGCTCAGACTAGGAAATCCCAGAATTAAAAATTCCCATGCAACCTTAATTTGGCCTTTTTATGAGTAGGATCAGGGGCAGATCTAGAATTTTCAAAAGGGGGCTGCATGCATATGGCATGGCACCATCATCTGATAACACAGCCCAGCTTCAGTTGAAGAGAAATTAAAGCTTACTAACATGCTAGGAGGCTAGCACTATATTATTCAGTTTAAGAACAAGGCAAAAACAAATAACTACTGGCATGTGCATTAATTTGCTTGATTGCATATTAAGTTAAAAAAAACACAAACTAGGCAAAAAACTCTAAATAAATCATAAAGATATTATGTCATTAGTCCCGTATTCATTATAGTTAAATATACATCTTGTCATACATACAGATTAATAAAATCTAGCCCTTGAATGTCTTGACAGTGCCTTCAATACTTTCCTGTTAGTCATTTTTACACATTGATTTAATATTACCACACCTGAGTTAAGGTTTTACCTAGATCTAAACATCAGCCTACATGGCTATGAATATAAGAGACACTCTCAGGAATGGCTAACATAGCAAACTAACAGAATTGTTTGACTAGAGGAACATCAAAGCCAGGGGTGGGAAAAAGTATGGTCCAAGAGATTTTATCCTGCTTGCAGTGGGTCCCTTCGCCCCACCTGGGCCAGGTGTGCAGGCCAGCCAGGACCATGGCTAGGGTGGCCATCATAGAGGACAGTTTGGTTGTCCTCTGTCCTCTATTGATACAAAACCTGATGCCCTTATGTCCTCTAAAGGTATTGGGTTTCATATCAATAGAGGACAGAGTAGCAGAAAACTGGAACGTCCTCCATGATGGCCACCCTAGCCATGGCACCCCTGGTTGGTCCTGCCACCCCTGGACATGCAGCAGGACTGGGGCAGTGCAGCAGCTGGACTCAGCTTCCTGACAGCCCTGGCAGCGGAGGCTCTTTCAGGCTGCCGTTGCCTGTATTGCCACTGCCAGACCTGGCCCTGCTACCCAGGCACCCCAGCCCATCGTTCCTATACCCACTGCCAGGTGCACCAGACAGAGGGGGTGGGTGCAGATAGGGCCTCTGGGAGACCAGCCTGGGCCCCCTGTGGGTAGCGCACACTCCACTGGTCAGATGGGATGAGGCTGCAGGTGGGCAAGGAGAGACATCTGGGAGCAGCACAGGCTGAAAGGACCGGGGCAAGGACTGCGTGGCAATGACAGCACGGAGCTGGAGCCTGGGCAGAGCTGTGATCTACTCCTCGTAAGTCCTTGCGATGGGAGCCAGTTCCATAGGCAAAGACTCTCCATAGGCGGGGAGTGGACTGCAGCTCTTGCCCAGGCCCCATGCTTTTACCACCCTGTGATCCTGGCCCTGGCCCCACCTGCCCATCCCGCTCCTGGATGCCACTCCCTGCCTGCCTGCAGCCCTATCCTATCTGCCTGGCCAGAAGTACTCTGCCTGCAGGGGTCCCAGGCTGGTCCTCATAAAGATCATGCCTGCCCACCTGCTGCATTTGGTACTCCCAGAGGTGGGTGTGGGGCAGACAGACTTGGGCTGGATGGGATCAATTGCCATCCCTTCCTCCCCCTGCCAGGCAAGGTTGAGTCAGTACCCCTCCCCTGCCCCCAGCTCACAACAGCTCTAAGTGGTCCTCCAACCAAAATAATTGCCCATCCCTGATCAAGACCATTAAAAAAAAATAGAGGGTTGTTAACACTTGCAGAGTAGAGAGAGATGCGCAGGAATCAGGGAAATGGTATCGAGCCATGAAGTCAACTGATTCTCTCAGCACTGCCCAAATAGAAATACTGCTGCGCCTTCCAGGCAGTTGGTTTTAAAGTTCAGGTGGAGCAGGAAACAAAACGGGGTGTGCGCACACAACTTCACTTCCCCTGGATCTGCCCCTAATCAGGATCATAGGAAAGTGGGGCTAGAAAGGACTTCACCTCCCTGCTTAGGGCAGAACAGTGTCTGACCAAGTCATCCCAATCAAGTATCTGTTCAACTTGTTCTCGAGGATTTCCAGGGATGGAGGCTCCACACCGTCTGTAAGTAGCTTGTTCCAATGCTTGACCAACCTCAAAAAGCGTGTCCTGTCTCCAATATGCTCTGCTACAGTTTGACACCAATGTTCCTTGTCTTGTCCCCCTTTTCCCCACTCTGTCACAGAGAAAAGCCTATTTCTATCCTCTTTATAAAATCACCCTAAAGGAATTTGAAGGCTTTTATCAAATCCCACCTCCCCTGCAACTTCTTTTCTCCAAACTAGATAAAACTTTAGTTTTTTCAGCCTTTCACAAGTCACGTTTCCCTGACCTTTAACCATTTTGGTAATTCTCCACTGGACATTTCCCTAAAAGCCCAAGTACAGAAGAATTTCACTCTTCTCACTCAGTTCCTGTGCCAGGCATCACAGCAGCCCCTACCAGCTAAAAGCAATCACAAGGGTAGTCCTGCTCCAGGAGATGCATTTGACCAGTCAGTCATTCTACAGGGTTGACTGTAGGGACCGAGAGGATGCAGCATCCTTGATGCTGGTGGGATCTTGAGGGATTTTAACAGCTGCTCTCCCAAGTCTCAGCATGTGCAAAAAAGGTTTTATAAAGGGTTATAAACTACCTAAATTTGGCCAAGTTTTCCACATAAACAGCAAAAATGCATCCCTGAGAGCAGGACAACTCCAATCGCACGCTCAGAACGGCTGATCTTGGATAGAGCGGTTCAACCAGAGGCAGACTTCCCACCATGGAAAACATCAGTTCTAACAGTTAGTCTGGCAAAGGTGTCAGACACTGACAACTGAATTTTGTAATAGAAAGTATGAGGCAACCTTCTGCATTACACTGCCAATCTACCTATAATATTCACTGAATTGCTTCTTGTGTGCTGTTGTCTCTCTCCTTAGCTAAGTCAGCTACTGCAAAAATTGCCAGTGACTGTTACATTTGTGATGTCCTCCTGAGGGAACTCCAGATTCTGCAGTTCTTTTACCATTCATCTTGGCTAAAATGATGCTCAATCTTGCCAGCATTAGCTAGATTTCTGAGTTGTTGGTGTTGACCCTCACCACCACACACACTTTTAAAAATTAATTTGGCTGCCTGTATTCAGTCTTCACTTTTCTAGTTTGGTCATTCTAATTCTTCAGCAGTCCCTAGGGTTTCTTGCCATGCAATGCTGGTCAGAGGCCTCCCTCCCAAGTGCATAAATCTAAAACTCTCCTCAAACACACTGCAAAATGATGGCTCTTATGGCAATGGGGCTACAGGTAAAGCATCTTCCATATCTATTATTTATTCTTTCTTTCACTGTTACATTTGTCCTGAAGCATGTCAAATGTCCCCTTGTGCTCTTTGCCCCATGTTCGTAATGTAGAACATATTTTCAAGATATAAACTTGACCATCTCTAGTCTAACTGAAAATGTCATTTCTGAGATCTTCCAGACACAAACTATAACAAACTCTATGTAATTATATAGACAATCTTCCTTTGACAAAACTTAAAATGTTCATTGCACACTACGATCACTCTCTCAAAAAATGTCCCATCAGCTTAGTGCTTTCCTGCCAAGCAGAAACATTACATATATACTCACAACTTCTCCATTTGGTCAGATCAAGGTTTTAAATTTGCTTAAAAAACACATTAAACCACAAAAAAGAAATTCCTGCATGTCAAGTATAAGGGACCTTAAGGACACAGCTGGAGCCTTGATTTTGCCACTTCAGTTCTTTACATAGATTCCAACAGAACAGAAACAATCATTCAGCTGCTATCATCCAAATTGTCCCCAGATGCCATACAGTTATCTGCAAAGGACTGCACTTTTTTGGGTCTTGGGTATCTGGTGTGGAGTACTGGATCTGTGGGGTTGGGAGTGCATGTGTAGACTCAATGCACAGTAGAGGACAGCTCTGTGGTACAGCACTTTGAGACCCACATCAAAATTTACAGGGCTGTACAGGAGGTACATCCAGGCTCTTGGGTTGCATGAACTTGTAGATTCAAGGGCACTGTGAAAAAAAAGTGTTTTAAGAGGCTTGACTGATGTTAAGAGAATTTTCCACCTTTATATCACTTGAATGGGATTAATGAAAACACATAAGATAACACTGCTATTTGCAGAAGAGATCCTCCCTCTTCTTTTGTCTCCAAGACTGATCAGGGTGAATTTGCTCCTGGCTTGGCGAACCAGGTATCTAAGCTCAGGCTTGGGCTCCTTTCATGACAACAGGTCCATTCTGACACGGAGCTGCCTGGAATACTTGCATCTCACATGGGTCACAGGAGCTTAGCAACTTCCACCTTTTACAGACTTTGGCAATAACATCTTCATCCATCCCATTCTTTATCTCAAGATATTTTCTTCTTGTAGTGCACCATCTCTTGCAGGGTAAATTCATCCTCAGTCTCATCTCTCCCCGACCTTCTCCTGCCTATTTAGCATCTTCAGGGTTATTTTAAGGATGACAGCCATTCTTGACTACTTTCCTCCTATGCAGAATACTAGCATAGTTTCATAGTAGCTAGGGTCAGGAGGGACCTGAACAGATCCTCTAGCCTGACCCCCTGCCACAGGCAGAAATGAATGCTGGGTTCACAAGACCCCAGGCAGGTGATTTTCCAACCTCCTCTTGAATTTGCCCAAGGTAGGGGGAAGGACCACTTCCCTGGGAAGCTGGTTCCAGATTTTGGTCACCCTAACGATAAAATATTGCCTTCTGATCTCTAACCTAAACCTATTCTCCATCAGCTTATTACCATTGTTCCTTAACACCTCAGGTGGTGCTGGGGAGAAAAGGGCTGTTCCTATTTGCTCTTGATCTCCCCTGATGCATTTGTAGGCAGCCACCAGGTCCCCCCTCAGCCTCTTCTTGCCAAGGCTGAACAAGTTCAGGTCCCGTAGCCTCTCCTCATAGGGTCTGTCCTGCTGCCCTCTCACCAAGCGGGTGGCCCTCCTCTGACCCCTCTCCAGGCTGGCCACATCCCTCTTGAAGTGCGGCGCCCAGTACTGGATGCAGTACTCCAACTGCGGCCTGACCAGTGCCGCATAGAGGGGGAGCATCACTTCTCTGAACTGACTTGAGATGCATCTTTGGATGCATGACAAGGTATGGCTGGCCTTGCTGGCTGTGGTTTGGCATTGGCGGCTCATGTTCATCTTGGAGTCAATAATGACTCCAAGATCCCTTTCCGCCTCTGTGCTTTCAAGAGGGGAGCTCCCCAGCCTGTATGTGTGCTGTGGATTCCTTCTTCCAAGGTGCAGCACCCTGCATTTGTCTATGCTGAACCCCATCCTATTGTCATCTGCCCACTTTTGTAGTCTATCTAAATCTAGTTGCAGCCTCTCTCTCCCTTCAAGTGTGCCCACCTCGCCCCACATCTTAGTGTCATCAGCAAACTTGGACAACGTGCTTTCCACCCCTCATCCAAGTTGCTGACGAAAATATTAAACAGTGCGGGCCTGAGGACCGAGCCCTGGAGACCCCACTGCTCACATCTCGCCAGGTTGAGTCCAACCCATCCACCACTACTCTCTGGTGCGCCCCATCAGCCAATTTTTTACCCATCCAACTCTGCAGGCATCAACGCCACAGTCAATTTATTGATGAGGATGGGGTGAGAGACAGGTGTCAAAGGCCTTCTTAAAGTCTAGAAAGACTACATCCACAGTGACACCATCATCCAAGGATTTAGTCACCTGGTCATAAAAGGCAACCAGGTTGGTCAGGCAGGACCTGCCTTTGATGAACCCATGCTGATTGCCCCTGAGCATGACCTCCCATGCTGGCCCCCCACAGATGTGCTCCTTGATGATTCTCTCCAAGATCTTCCCAAGCACCACGTGAAGCTATTCCAAGATCCTTTCAAACAGCTTGTATTATCATAGCATGCTGTTTGCCCCTGCTTCTCAAGGCATGGGCTGGTTTTTGTTATGAGTCAAAGGTTGAGAAGAATTCCAACTGCAACTGCAGGAATGTGCAGTTAGATGACTATTTAGGGCTAGCGGTCAAAGCCAAAGAATGGTAGTCAGAAACTCATGAATACTGATCCCTGCTCTAACAACCCCTCTGCTGATTTTGGCAAGTCACACACTGCTTTTTTTTTCCCATTTCATTAGAAAAATGGGGATAAGTTCACAGGACAATTTAGTAATGTTTATCCCCCCCCCCCCCCCAAAAAAAAAAAAAAGTCTAGAAGAAAATTTCTATAGCTTGAGAAAAAGCCAATATAAATCCCAAGGGGTACTATTGGGCAACCAGACTGGCCCTTGGCTGTTACCCTGACTTCCTGTGAACTACAGATCCTTCATGGATAGATGAGGTGAACATGCTGTTGTAGTTCAGTGGTAGACTCTTTGTCTGCAAGTGGGAGACTTAGGTTCAATTCCTGATGGGCATAAAGCTACAGCCATTGAGGCACTGAATGTCCAGACTCGGTCTGGCCTTTGTCTCAGTGACCTAAAGTGAGGATGGAAGGTCTGTGCAGTCTCCACTCCTCCATACTCTTGCCTAGGCCTATGCTTTGAAGGTCCTGGTGACCTCTCATACATACACCACAATCCAGAAGGATCAACAGTTGCCTACTAGATGAGGTGCAGACACAATGATTTAGCTAGCGTGCATGTGAGATGCCTGCTCTCCACTAAATGGAACAAGGCTTGTATGCACAAAGATTCTTTCAGGCATCTAGGCCTGTAAACTCAATGTGTAAGAGCTCTGACAATACACTGTTGCATTTCAGATGAAAACACATTTAAGCAAGAGAAGACCAGAGCACCACTCAAGGCTATTATGGGAGCATCATTTCAGTGATGCTCCCATAATATTGTCTATATTGCTGGAAAAAAAAACAAACAAACCCCAAACACCTTGCTAAGGTGGCAACACTTCTATTAAACTTCTTTTAACATCCTAAGCCAGGCAATAAACCACATCCACAGTGGGAAGTGAGAGACTCAATTTGCAACACTCAAGGTTGTTTGGATTATTCCATTACAGAGTTTAGTGTCAGACCTGCAGTTCATTTATGGATCCATTCTTCCACCATGTTGGAGAGTAATCAGACATAAGTGTCTACTTGAGTTCCACCTCTATATAGGCTTATATAGTACAAGTTGATCTTTTTTCTAGCCAACAAATGGTTTAATATGTTACTTGAAGAAAAAGCACCTACTGGCAATTCCAAAAAAATCAGATCCTTTTAAACTCTCCTTCCTCTCAGCATTCAGAAACAGTAGAGGGTTTTCTATACTCTTTTTCCACAGCTGTCTTGAGTTAGACTACATGAATAAGCTTATTGGATAACTACCTAATGGCACATTAGCATGGAACCAAAACGCTTAAAATGTCACTTTCCATTTTCAAGACGACTGTTTTAATTGTTAACATAGTCCATGGCTGGTCATCGGGACAGTGGTTGAAATCCCAACTAGTTAGGAGAATGAAGAACAATGGGATTTTTAATTTTTCCCCCTCATTTCATCACTCGCATTCCAGTAAAAAAAAAAAAAAAAAATTAAACCTGCTGAAGTGACTAAAGCCTCTGTTTAGCTTGATTGGTGTTCAGATGTGAATTTCCTGAGCTTAGTTACTGCTGATGGCACAGCCTGATAAGGACACATGGAACCTCAGTACAAGGTTAGACCTTCATAGAATGAGGGGATTAAAAATGACATTTTGAAAGACAAACTTATTTTTACAACTAGATTGAAATACATTCTCCTCCCACACACCAGACATCACATGGGCAATGTTACTGCTTTGCACTGGGCTACACCTTTTTTCCTCTCGAGTTGAAACTCTTTGCAAAGGGGGGGTTGTATCTGAGTTGCATTTAGAGAGACACTGAATCTGTTCTCTATGCATCAGTCAGTGGCAGAGAAAAAAGAATTTACCTCTCCTTTGTAGTGTTGTAGTCAAACATTTTCCAGATGGGAGTTACTGAACAAACCCATTCAGGAAGAGCTGTTCCCTTTCTGCTCCCTTGTTTTCCACTCCTCTCAGGCTTACTGTTCTTTCCACTCTGCTGCAGACACTAACCTCTCAGTACTAGTTCAACTTGTTTTACTAGGGATAGAGGTTAATTTATGCTACAGAAGTTGCAAACATTACTGTTTTCCTTTAATGAGAACTGGCTCCATATTTGCTTTATGCCAATACCTACTACATTCTCTAATCTTGTTAAGATGGTTGTAATTCTTTTATAAATCAGCTGGTCGATCCCTACATGCATGCCTGTTCACAGGGTTCCTCTCTAGTTTTCATCAATAGCCAACACTTAATTTGCTTGTTAAATATAGTACCCCAAGCCAACCAACTGAAGAGAAGCCTGCAGGAAGCTGTGCGCTACCTGACACGTCATGGTGGCTCAGCTGATGGTGTTCTCCTCCAAATCAATGATCATGTTAATGACTGTGCCTGCAGCAGGGGGAACTGTCTAACTTTTCAACAATCAATAATCTTGCCAACAATGTTCCCAGGGTACCCAACTTCATTCAAAGCAGTAGAAAAGAGTAGTGCCTGGCCATCTCTGTTCCTTACATATTGGTTGTTAACTAGCATGCAATCACTTTGATTGGATAATGTTTCTGCTTCTCTTCAGCTGTCATCTATATTCATAAGCAATATTATATGGCTGTCACTTCCCATTCCACACATAACACTTTAATAGCCAGTAGCCCTTCCCAAGTACTATGTTAGTTTTTCAAGAGTGTAAAAGGGTCCTACCTATATTACATTTCATATTTTTGGCATAGCTAAGTTCAGGAGCAAGAAAAGGGGCAAGATGTGATGAGGCAGCTGTTCTGACAGAAGCTCTGTGCAGAGGTAGTGGTGCTCTATATTTTGTTCAGGAAACTGCTCTAAATTATAATCAGTAAAAACTTTTCCATCAGTATACACTGCATCCCTACAAGGCTGGTTTACTGACATGGCTATACCAGCAAACTAAGGCAGGCCAGGTCCAGGAATGCTTTTTGCTGGTCTCTCTATTGGTATACCTGTCAGCAGAGTGCTCATAGTGTTGCCATGGCCTTGGGCGCAGACTCCATTCCCTTGTAAACTGATCTTATGGCAAACCCTAGGCCCACGAAGAGATGAGCTGGTGCAATGATCTGTTACATGCACGCAGTCCTCAGGAAAAGAGGATCTTTAAACAGGAAATCTAAAATGAGAAAAGTGCCTTGTTAACTCTTTAGGCCCTGAGGCTTTGGCAATAAAAACATATGGTTGGGATTATTAGCTAAAGCAAAGCAAACAGCTCAATGTGGATGTTGCAATAACTAAGAAATACTTTAACCTGGGTCACAGCATTATAATTTCTCTTTGTATAATCAAACTTTTGGTTTTTAATGGAAACCATTATATTTCCAGCAACTTAATTTTTTCAGAGCATAGACCTACAATTCTCGAGTTAAATGTTTCTCAAAAGAAGTAAATTATTTCTAGGGTTTAAAATATAAGATGCTTCCTATCTTAAGACACAAGATCTACAACCCTAGTATTCTGAATCTAAAGAGCAATGCAGCACATCTTAAAACAGTCCTGTGGACAGTAACTCTTTTAATGGAGGGATGAATTTAAAATGTATTGGAATCAAGTTCTAAATAGGAAAACAAACCTAAAGTGTACAAAAAGAAAGCAGATGCTTATATACAATTACATGGACTTCAACCTGGCATGCAAAACAGGGCTTGTTCAATAAGAGTTATACAAACCAGCACTGGTGCAACTCAGTTTTACAGTTAAGTGTCAGTGTTGGACTTCAATAAGGTAGCAATGACTTGTTTAATTTTACACTGATGTAGAAAAGGGTTTTTGGGTTTGGGTTTTTTGTTGTTGTTGTTGTTTTGTTTTTTTATAATCTGGGGAAAAGATGATGATTCCCACTCCTTAATAATGCAAAACTAAGATGTCCAAGGAGGATATAGTACTTCATTAGAAGCTAAATAGCATTTTTACAATATCTGGCAGATTCTTTTGTTCTACTGCTTTGTAATGGAAGCCTGCATTATTCGTTCATAGAGGTTGCTGCTCTGTTGGCTCTTGATGCAAACCCTTATATCCCTCAGTCAGTGGGGAATGCAAAGCTTGGTCCCTGCCCTCAGGCAAAACATATGTTCCACTGTAACCTGCGTCCAACAAGGGTGTTTGGAACAGAATAATTGTTTTATGTTTATTAATCACCTGCGGGCAGATGGGCGCCAATAATAAAAACGCAGCTCCTGTCTCAGCACTTAACAGGGTATTAGAGGCACAGCCACCACAACTATATTTTGATGTCTGAAACAGCAAGTGCTTCCATTCAGGCCACAGTTAATACTTTGTTTGATATGCAGTGAAGAAAACATCACACTAGCTCAGCCAATCTGTAATGATGACTTCTATAAAAAAAAAAACAAAAAAACAAAAAAAACCACAACCCCAAAAAACAGACGGCAAACCTGCAAAAACATTCAAGAGCAGTGGTAAAATACATTAGAGATGCTGCATATTAAGCTAAAAAAATACATTAATGCAACATGAAGGGTGAGATTTCAATCACAGAAAACTCAGAACATTCAAAGATAAAGGTTTCATTATAGTGTTAAATGTGACCTGCCAAAAGATGACAACTGGGATTTCTTCTCTTTGTGAAAAGTTGGAAATGTTTTTTAAAAGGCTGAGTTAAATTCAGTGCAAAGTTTCAGAAAGTTATAAGCCACTAGGCTTGAAATTAAAGCTATTGCAGTCAATAAATGAGATAATTTATATACATTCTGTAAGGAATAAAAACTACAAAGCCTAACGAGACTGGAGCTCAACAAAATTCAGATAAGCTAAGGATGGGCTAGACAGGAGGGATAGTTTCAAGGTTAAGGCACTGAGCTTTCCCTTAGGGGCAGGCAATTATTTTAGGTAGAGGGCCACTGAGTTTTGGCAAGCCATCAAGGGCTGCAGGCAGCATGGGGCAGATAAATATTAATTTTCTAAAATTTTGAGGGGCCCCGCAGGCTGGATAGAATGGCCTGGCAAGCTGTATCCGGCCCACAGGCCACATTTTGCCCACCCCTGCTATACCTGGACCTGGCAGAGGCTTATGTAACTTTGGACAAATTTCAATCCCCATACTTTAGTTCGCACTCTAAAATAAGAATTATTACTTTTCCCCTGTCCATTTAGATTAGCAACTCTTTGGGGCAAGGCATCACGGTGACATCAAAACGTCCACAATGTACCCTTTAGAAGAGTCAAGGCAGTTCAACATAAGGGCTAAGTACAGACAGTCAAAAAGCACAAGGCTGAATCAATTCAGTCTTTGCAGGTTAGTCTAAGTTATGTAGATTGAACCAATAAGCAAGTGAACAGACATTTCCTTCTGATTCTAGAAATGCAGCCACATGCCTGCAGTGGCCCAGGCCAGAAGCCGGGGGCACTAGAGTATGTTCCCCCGCTCTGCTGGAGCAGACAGCTTGGACCAAGGCTAGCCCGCTGACTCTGTGGTGGGGGGGTTTGCAGGAGAGCGGCAAAGCATCCTGGGATGCTGGGGGACTGAATTAAACTTGAAATCTGGAGAAGATCTGGGACAGAAGTTCAATAAACCGATTTAACTCAAATCAGTTAAGTCTGATACTATATCCACCCAGGTTCATCTTAAACTGCCTTCAGCCATTTTGAAAAGTGGGTGATATGCATTAAACTTCTGGGTGAAGTACAGACATTTGGGGAGGTTAAACTGGGTTCAGAATGGCTGCCTAATTTAAAATTAGCTCATCCTAGTGCCAACCTTACACTTAAAGACCTGGTCTCAGTGACCAGCAATCAGTCTAAACCTGTAACTGTACAGAAGTTCCATGCACACAAGCCAGTCTAAAAACTGTAGAACCCAGTTTAAGATAAACCTGGGTCTATGTAGTATCAAACTTATTTGATTTAGGTTGAACTGGTACATTGAACTTCTATACACTTTCCCTGTGCAGCCCTGGGACTGGAAAAACCCAGCCACCGGCTCCAGCCTTGAAACTGCTCTTTTCACTGCACCCCCCCAGTACTAGGCTATTTGTTGTCCCCCACCTCCACCACAACCAGCCCACCCTCTCAACTCCCCTCCCACAAGCCACTCTGAGTGCAGTTGCTTTTATCAGTGTTTGCTGCTGCTGGAGCTGAGCAAGTAGGTCCTGCTGTGGGGAGCGGCAGGAGGGATGGGGGTACAGGTTAACTGGGGGAAGTTGTGCCTTCCCTGCCCACTGCACTCACAGGTCACACCTGCCCCCATCCTCCACTGGACCCCCAATCCCTTCCAGGCTGCTAGAGCCTAAACCCCCTCATTAGCCCTCCCATCCCGACTTACCTGATATACCAGGCAGCCATTTGGATTTAAATTTAACCTCCCCCTAATGCCCCAGAATGTCTGTACTTAGCCATGTTGCGTTACAGATTTGAACCAGTTTCTGATCACTTATACTGGCTTGTGTGTAATTTCTGCCCCTAGTCAAAAAGCAATCTTCCCCAGTTATAAGAATCAAATATGTAGACCATGAAGGCTGTACTATAGAAATTATACTCTGTATATGACTTTTCAAACATGAATTCAGTCTGATGGAGATTGCATAGCACACTTGGAGAATCTGAAGTTATTTTTTTTTTTATATACTTAGCAAGCAAAAATAATATAAGAAACAGTAATTTGAACTGAGCATTTTAAACGGTTGAAAACTATTTCAGCCCCGTATTTAAGTTACTCAGAGGTTTCTGAATGAGTGTCCAAAAAATTCATTTCTGGACAGACTAAAACAAAATTCAGCAACAGACTGAAAATAATTTATTTGAGGCAGTTACACAACTGATACCAGAGGGTGTCAGAATGGAGGCATCAACTCAACCTTTGACAGTTTAGTGATCACTCTCATAAAACATAAAAGATTTTAAGTAGCAGGGAACAGTTAAGAGAAGTGCCCTGAAAAGTACAAACAGTAAATTCCCAAATGGGTATGTAATTCATAAACGCAATTCAAAGCAAGTATTAAAATGGATGCATCTTAGCACATGTTCTTCTGGGCATACTCACTTGTGAATTAAGAAAGCACCACATGATTCATACCAGAATAATTCTACATTTATATTCAGGGTGGCTAAGAGCCAATTTTGCAAACAGAAAGCATGCAGAAGCCAGCTATTATTTTCCAGAAATAGGACTTCTTTACTGAATATGAATGCAGTAGTTCTCACAGACACTTATTGCCTAAACTTCCCCCCATCCCCTGTGTACATTTTCTGAAAACCTCTTTCATCATCAGTGTGGCTGAAACAATGACAAAGTATATTAAGACCTTTTGACAGGTGACCCCTTCATTACCAGATAAAATAAGACAAGTATTTGGAGATGTTTTAAAGGTGCAGAAAAGGAGTTTAATATAAACATATTTCAGCACTTGCTCATTGGCTTTCAGGACTGTGAAGGATAGATGATAGCTACTCACCTGCTGGAACATATGCATGGGAACACTGGCATTAGAAGAACTTAGGGAAGAAATCTGGGTCACAAGAATCAGAAGGAGCTAAGAAAAACAGGAAGAGACCCAAACACAAGGAAGGAATCTGCAAAGCACACGGTACATAATAATGATTCCAAAATCTCCGGCTGCAGTAATGAGGACTTAAGTATTTTAAGAAACAAGAATTAACAGAATAAAAAGATAAGACTGGCTATATAAATGTCAATCTTTATTTGAATTAATCCAATGCAGTACATGAATTGTGCACTTCAAATGAGTAGAAAAACAAAAGACCTGAAGGAAACTGAGAGGCTGATGCGGAACAATCCTGGGGTTAGGATGTCGCTTTTGGAAGGGATATGTTATCCATTTCGTGGATGCCATCTTTGTCAATTAAACGAACGCTGAAAGAAGGCAGGTTCAGGATAAAGCGTTTCTGGAGCTGTTTAACAGGGAAACAAGGGAAGAGATTTGTTCAAGACTTAAATGAATATAGTTTGTTTATCAAAAGCAAGGAAGACTGAAGCATCTCTCAACAGCATTTATTTTATTTATTTTGTCCAAGTTGGTGTCTTGGCTTGGTTTCTCTGATAGTTTCAGACTGCACAACTAAAATGTCTTTCATGTTCAGGAATACTTGAGAGCTACAAATCTACCAATTTGTGAAAGATCCTTAAGAAACAAAAATAGAAACTGCACTGTTAGAGTAGTCATCTTAAACAATCATGTGGACTTTGAAGGGAGTGGGGAGGGAAGGAAGAGGGAGGGAAAGGAATCACAGGGAGCACCATTTTAGGATTTTTGACCTATATAAGCAAACCATTTCTTTTCAGCTCTTGTTTTTTATGGAGCACAGGGCTCCCCCAAAATGCCTTTTAAAAAGAAATCTGCAATAGGATGGGAGAGCTGCATAAACTGCTCCTGCATCCAGCGATGCAATGTATTGGGCTCGTTAAGAACATAGAACTCTGTCATGCCCAAATTTATCTGGCTACACAGCTTAAAGAATTTGTCTTGAAGTAGTACCTAATAAGAGAACAACTCAGATAAATTAGCTTGACTGCACCAAGGCTATTTAACAGGTCCCCACTGTACACACTGCTTGGGATATAAACTTTAGTCAATCGTGCATGATATGATGGCAGCGCAGGCTCCCTCTCCTGCAGTGCCTCTTATTTCAGTATTAATCATCTCTAACAAGATTTTTGGTTCAAATGGAGAACCTTAGTCAGAATTCATTAGAATTGTTTTGTTCACTGAATTAAGATAGTGCAGACAAATGTCTTAGGGAGGTCCAACCTCCTCTATTTGCGCTGTGTTTAAGTATGTAATTCTTCCCAACCCTCACAACTAACATTAGGGAAATTTAGACATTTTTAATGCAAATACTGACACCCCCTTTTAGGGTAAGACGAGTGCTCTGTGCACTGATGAGCTCATATTAGATGGTCAGCAAGCTGTACAAAGAATATTTACTCTTCCTGCCTAGCTTGATAGTAGAACATCTTGAATTCAATGTAGTATCATTCATCCTATTATTAAAACAGAACAGGACTCAATACTGCATTTTCATTTTAAAAATGTGTTTCTTTGTTTTGTAGGCAATTTGCATTAGCCTGCATTAGAATCACAAGCATTTGCAACTTGGTTTTAATTCTTTAGTATTTTGGAGGTATTATGGCAAATATACATGTTAGCTAGATGCCAGAGATCAATCACTCAGACGAGATAAAAATGTATCAGCAGGCAGGCCTGTATGGTAATGCAACCATGTCTCTTTCAATGATGCTCATGGTCATTCTAGTTTACATGCAACTAAAAAGCAAGTCAACTTGTGTAAGAGATTATTTTGCAGGTCTTGAAATACATTTAAGGCAAGATTCCCAGATTTATGGATATTTCCAAAGCATAGTTAGAATGGTGTCTCAGGCTAAGCCAATTCATTTATCTGGGTAACATAGTTTCTGGAACACAATAAAAGTTGACTTAACAGTAAATGACAAGATCACTGTGTATATATTTGGCCACTTAGCTATCATGTCAGATCAAGTTTTCAACTGACAAGGTAGAAGGGATGCAAGGAGTTAGGCCAGATACTGTGTTTGACAGAAGTCTGAAAAAAAGTTGGAAGGAGCATCAACTGAGGTATAATGGACATGGCACATTTGAGGAAACTATACAACACATCCTCTTTCAAGTACTACCCAATCCTAAATTTATCAAATCCCCTTTGAGATGAATGACTGCCATTGCTGACTACAATTAATCAAGATGTCAACCTCCAAAGTAAGTTTTTTTTTGCAGCAGACTCTCCCCTGCCCCACAGCACCACCCAGGTCTCCAGACAAATTATAAGAGTCCTGCTCTAGAATGAGATATGGTGTGAAAAGATACTCAATGCTGAAGTTGTTGACGAAATCCCTAATGCGTAAGGTCAAATGTTTATCCAAGCTAGACTTGGCTATCCACATATGAACTGGAGGTGGAGAGGGTGGCTTGACTTTAAAAAAAAAAAAGTGTAACAGAAAAATAAACTTACCAGGAGCACAGGACATATACCCCGACAATACAAATATGTTAGGCAAAACAACATAAAAGGCAGAGTTAAAGGCTGTCTGCATCAATATTATCTTAGAGATGGAAGGACCAGAGGTAAGGAACAGCAATTAAGCCTGAAGTTTACATTCTGGAGGACATGAACCATGCTAAGACAATACAAGTACCCACAAATCCTTTTCCTCAGTAGCTGCTCCACATCTGGCCAGCATGTATTTATTACCCCTTCTGGTGAGGATGGGGAAAAAGTGCGACAGAAGAACAGGAAAAATATCAGCAAACAAAGACAAACAAACATTTCTTTCTTAAGTACACACGGACCCAAGTCTTTAGTGACTCACCTCCTCTAGACATTTCTTTAAGAGTTCCACTGCCTCCTCACGTGAGATACCTGAAGGAGAAAACACCCACAGATTGCTTTAATTAGAGGCCATCTCTCTCGACTTAAAACTTTATTAAATTTAAACAACTTTTCAGCTGAGCACTGCAAAGCTCTCCTTCCCAGCTCTCAGAAAACACATTCCATATGTACTGAGGATGCCCTGCACTGAAGCGCTCACGTTGCAACAAGCCATTGAGAATCGATTTGTTACACTGAATGGGAAGCATGACGGAATTTTGCCTCCCATGGCCAGAGACTGGGCTTTGGAGAGGTCCAGCCGTCTCTCTCTCCTCAAGTTTATTACAGTCCTAAATCAGCTCCATCTGTCCGCAGCCGGCTGCAAGTCAGTGAAAGTGGGCGGAGACCTGTGTTAGTGCTACATTCCCTGCTGGGTATTAGTTTTAATAATGGGAAAGACACGTGTGTGATGCCCCTGCTGTTCTCACACATTAGGATAAAAAACAGAACTCAATGGGGATGGCAAGCGATGACAATTTATTGCAGTTTCTTTTTTTGCCTGTCGGAGGGAGTCAGGAAGGAGAAGAAAGGCTGTGTCATTTGCAGGAGACAAATAACGAAAAAGCTAGATCTGTGGTTAAGGGACAGCCTACTGGTTTCAAAGGTTTTTGTTTCTGTCCTGCACCCACTGGTCAGGTGCAGTAACTCCATTCAGAAGGAAACTGCCAGATTCCTGCTGCACTGGTTGCAGGCAGCAGATTGAAAGACACAGCTCAGGAAAGGTGTCTGTAAAGAGTCAGCAAATTAAACTTTGCACACAAAATCTTCCTGCCAACATGTAAGGGAGTTTTGCAACTTAGAGAATCAGAGCTCGACCCTGCTCTTATATTTGCAGATTTCCTGAGGGGACAGAGACAGTGCTTCACTTTCCTGATCTGTAAAATGGGACTAATGCTGGGGAGGGAGGGAGGGAAGGAAGGGTTTTAACCATGCAGAGGTAATCATGTTTATTATCTGCATAAGCTAAGATTATAAAAGCAGTAAGAACAAGCCATCTACCCTCAGGTCAGCTAAGGGATAGAAGAAACAGGCTGGGTAGGAGTGTCATTCATTCTCCAGTCTCTAGATCTCTGAGCTCATACAAGATACAGACAAATAAGAATTGAGACTACCCTCTAAAGATGGACATTTTGGGAGGAGTTATACCAGTAGGCATGCTTCGTAGCCACTAAACTAGTAGTGGAGAGAGATCTGAAATCCTGTCTGTAAAGCAGGTGTTACTTAAACATATTTCCTCACACCAGTGCTTTGTTTTGAACACCATGATTTAACCACCTTTCTTAAATTTCTTTGGCTTCTGAAGATAAAAAAAATACAAAATATATTAACAGTAAGTGCTTGGGGCAAAAAGTCACTAGTACCAAAACACTGCAGGAAAGCCATCAAAACACTATTTAACAGATAAGGGCTGCCAGTAGCTAACAGGTCAGCAATTTAGAATAAAAATCTGTTCATGCTCTAGATAAAGATTAACCTCCTTTCCTTTATGATGATTTCAAGCAGGAACTGCATGCATTTCAAAATGTGGTACAGTTTAACGGTGGCTTCCATTTCTGCCGAAATACAAATCTAACTTTTTCACTGTTAAGTAGTCACCATAGAGATCTGAAACTCACAACAGCAGTAGTGGACAGAGGGATAACTTAATTCACACAGAAAAGATACCATGTTGAGATGCATTTACGAGTCGGCAGAAGAATTCTTTCACTCTTCACTTACTTGGCTTGTAATAGCGGTCAAGAATGCTGAGGGTTAGGAATGCACCATATCCATGTGCTGCAAAAGGAGCTTTAGCCAGGGCTGCAAGATAATCCATATAATAAAGGGCAGGACCTTCATGGTCATCATAGCCAGCCAAGAGGAGGTTGACATGGTAAGGAGTCTGCAAGAAAAATACAACAATTCCACTTAATGCTGCAACATAGATCCATCTCCCTTCTAATGCTTCCCATGCCAGGCGCAGACCTGCAAAAAACTGTCCACTTTCAAAATGGTCCTTTGCCTACAAAAAGCACTGGGTCTCAAACTCAGAATGGCTCAAGTTTTCTTAGGAGGAAGCAGAATTCTTTACCCCCCTGCATTCCTTTAAGCAATACAGGCCTTTTTCTTAAATCTACACTAGGGACACGTTAACACCAAGCTCTTCAATTCTAAACGGAGGACAACTTGTACTTAAAACACTTTCACACCAAGTTCCTACATCTCAGTATAAAGTCTATGTTTTTTTGCTGTCAGCATGTAAACACAACATGGACTTCTCTGCACTGTACAAAAACATCTTTATTAATTTAATATAATGTTTTCTCAGTTGCACTGTAGTTAGCCATAAAGCATTTTAGTGAGTATGAAACCATATATATGGCTTTAAAACAGTGTGAACATGTTCATACAATGTTATTCTGTAATACTAACCCCCAGTTATAATTTTATTGCATGTAACCATACTTAATCTATAAAAATCATTAAACTAACCTGGATAATCAGGACTAGCGAGGTAATCTACAGAGTTGCTTTCATTCAGAATCTGGCCCATTTCTAAAATTAGAAGATCAAGACCATACCAAAAAAACCCATAAAGGCTTTTGCTTTCTGCGGGCATTTAAGATCATCATATTTTGTCTTTTATCTTTCAGAAATAGCTTGACAGAGGAAGAGAACTAAAAGTCAATCTGCTTTAAATTATATCTTTCTTTATTAATGGATTGCTTGCAAAGTCTTAGAACAAGAAAGAAAACATGGAAATACCTTATTCTTTAGCCAAGACAGACCACCCATTTCTGCTAAAACAGACTTTTTACTGTGTTCTACTCAGAGATCCAGCAATTCCTCAGCAGTTTGCTTTGTCTTTAACATGGTTTCTTCTTTTTCTAAAACACTTGTCCTCTTATTACTGCATTTTCCACAATGGAGAGTGCGATCTTTTTATACACATTATTCCAAAATATGTGACATTCATTTGAGCATACATGTGTATTCAAATAAGCATACAAAAACCTCATTCTGAGGCACAGGATCATACAAAGAATACATAGCATCATTATATGCCTGTTTTCAAGACAGTACAGAACTAACTGAAGTACAAAACACAGATCTCAATACCTAGTATTAAATAGTATCTGTCATAAAAAAAATAGCATAGTATTAATATTCTGAAAAATCTAGATCAGCAAGCCAACCATCCCAAGTAGGAAAGAATTAATGGTGCATTACTATTAATGAGAAAAGAGAAAAAGTAAAAGCTTTCTAAAAGTCCTTTACATGCAGTTAGGTAAAGGCTGGGCTTCAATAATACATGCTTGCACGCAATTTAATTCTTTGAAGCAAAAAAACCTGATATTCCAATACTGTCCCGCCTACGGACACCTGTAGTTATTCTGTTACATCCATCCCTCTGTTACAAAATAAAGGATTAGTATGAAATAGCTGGGATAAAATATTTATATGGTGAAACTGCACCAACATGACAAGAAAGGATATTTCAAACGAGGTACTGTATAGAAATAAGAGATGAAATATTTCATGTTGGTTTTCAAATTACAGCAGCATTAGAGTTGCACACCCCCTTCACAAAGGAACAACTGAACAGTTTGGGAAGTGATACAACCTGACAAACAAACGTATCCTTAGTTTAGGCACATAAAAAAAAAAAAAAAAAAAAATCAGTCTTGACAACTCAATATTTTGGCCATTCTATTTCACCAAGTTGCTTTAATTTATACATAATTTGAAGGGTTGATTGAGCTGACAGATTCAAACTCCTTGTACCCAGACACTCCAGCACTTCTCTAAAGTTTTCTTTTATGTAAACTTTCATCAGGTAAGAAGGAAGGACAGGCTCATTTACACCTGAAATGTAACCGTCTTATGAGTGTAAGCTGACAGTCTTCCACGAAAAGATATTTCAAAGTATGTCAAGATCAAGTTGTTATCCAGCTGTTTAATTAGTCTGTACATCATCATTTATTTATGCTTAAACATCACACACACACACAAGTTAGTATTTAAAAGCCACGACACGTGGCACAGAAGATAACTCACAAATTGTGTGACTTCAAATTGCCAACTTCGGCATGTGCGAGATGCTTAAGCATAAATAAATGGTGTTACACAGACTAATTAAACCAATACAGCTGGGTAACAATGTGCAGTTTCTGAAATTCTTTGGATGATGCTTTATGAAACGTCTTTTGCTCACTTTAATTCTGAATGTAAATAAAGTTTATTCTGGGACACCTTGCTACACAAAAAAGTGGGACTTAATCACCGGAGAATTTGAATTTACATTTTTATTTGGTATTTCCTCCCCTCAGGCTTCTAACTGAAGAATATCCCACCCAGAAGATGCAGACAACTTGTGACCTGTTAAGAGTTTAGGGTTCCAAGGAAGAAACAAAATATTAAAAGGATGTTTTCATGTATCAATTTTGGAGAGTAATCTATTCATCTTCAGTGGAAGATCTCTTAAGTAACTTCCCTTCTCGATACCTTAATATGCATGCAACCTGCCCAGAGCGCACACTCACCGCTTGAATTTAATTTGCCAAGATTTCTTCCAATGTGGCAAGATCAGAGCCTGTACACAATACATTCCAGTTACAAGCACACACATTTTGTAACACTCCATAGCAATCATCAACTAATCATTTGGGAGTTTTGCTATAACACTTCATATTTTCAAAACCTTTTCTTTTTATATGTGAAAATCAATGTTTCATCTTTTAAAAAGTCATTTAAAATACCACGATTTCTAGAGCAAAAGGTAGCACGATGATTTTGAGACAAATGCTCAATTTTATCATTCCATTAATGCCTGGTGTTACAGTTCTTCCAGCTCCCAAGGCTTAAGGAATCAGTATCTGAAAGTACGGACTATAAGAAAGTACCAAACGCCATATCCATTAAAGTTGTGTGTCCTCAGCCTATAGACTCCTTTATATTCAAAAGTTTAACCCGCTCTACAATTTTCAGTTACATAGCATACACCATACAAAGTGCAAGTCTTAGCTTATGCAACTTCTTGACACTTCCATGCACCCTGCCAAATAAATGAAATCCTGCAAATTAGCCACCTCAGGCAAATGTAACCCTTAGGGCCCTTAGGTCAGATGTTGGGTAATTAGGCACTTATCTAGCTTTAAAATTCTGGCCTTTTGCACCTTGAGCAGAAGGTCAATAGCAGAGATAGTAGAGAGATGAACAGCATTATAAAACACTACAGTAGAAACGCCAAATGTGCACACATTTTTCTGCTTTTCTAGTTTTTGCAGAATGGATGGACGTGGTAGCAGAGTGGTATTAAGGAATATTTCCCTTCTAGCTCAACATGGGGCCGCGAAATCCCAGTGATTCTAGTAGTGGTCCTTTCACTCACTCACCTTTTCTAATCCAGCCCTCCTAAAGGGGCTCTGACAAAACACTCCAATCTTGACCTGTGGCACCCCCAGTGATTCATGCCTTAGCTGCCAAACACAAAATAATCAAGCCAGGCATTTGCCCAGTACTAAACTATACCCAACTTCAAGAGACATCCTGTTACTAAGAATTTAAAATACAGCCCTGAGATTTAATTTGCTGTCTTCAAACTTTTTAAGTGCGTTTCCATGACTTTAGGTTTTTGGAGTAGCAGCTAACAGAAAACGCAAAATACTGCTTTTTTTTTTTTTGGTCTCAAGAAATACAAACTTTTCTTTTGGGGGAAGGTGGGGGAGTTGCAGGAAATATTTTCCAGCCCCAACTAGCTTTGCACTTTATGCTGTTTGATTTAAAATAACTGCAGTGATTAAGAGCGTGAAATTCTTCAGAATTTACAGCTGAAGAGAACAGTTGTGATAAATACACCGAAACAACAAGCTCAGCGGTGGGAGGCTGGGCGGTGACAAGCAGCGGTGTGACATCTGGCGGAAGCCAAAGTCACAGCAAGGGGGAGAGAGGTGGGCGTGAGGAAGCATCCTGCCAAGCATGGACAGCAAGGGAGGAACTGACAGCCTTCCTTTGGACTGCGGCCAGACCCTGCCACCTATAATTAAATGCAACAACACAATGCAAAGCTGCACTTTAGGTTTTCTCTTAAAAAAATGTACCAAAATGTACCAAATCTTTCCACCTGCATTCCCAGCAGGCGAGTCATCTGGAAAGTTAAGGAAGGTAGTTCTTCTCTCAACCCACTACAACAGCACCATTTAAAATGGGAATTAAAGAAGCTAGTGTTATAAATTTGGGCTGTAGCAGAAAAACAGAAGTTGACAAAGGATCCCTTCAGACAATCATCAGAAACATACGGCTCATACTTTAAAAGAAGGAGTATTTCAACAGCCACAGACTGATGGGCAATGGAGGAGCAGAGGGTTTCCAGTGGTACAATCTGGAAGAGCTTCTGAACATAGTATTAGATTTACAGTGTACAGAAGGAAGACAGAGAGAAAGGAAAAGGAGAAAAGAGAATCTAACATTGTGGCAAAGAAATACCTGAAGCCTTAGGAGCCTCTATGTATTAAGAAAAATAAGTCAAGGATACACTCAACCAAGTTACTCCCTAACAAAGAAGTCCCAGGCCTAGCGTGACAAGGGCTGCATGTCAGAAGGCAACATTCAAAAGGCGAAGACTTGCTCACTATGTCATCAGTCCAATCATGTCCGACCATGTAGGGTATAGCACCCATTTCATTCACATGAAGGCCCATATAAAAATGTTGAGTATGATCATTTTGCTGTAAAGAGCCTTTTCTGTAAATGGCAATCAAAACATGAGGTTTCATCGTAATGGAAAAAGTGGGACTTCTATTCTGTATTTGGCCAGACCTCCACAGTTATAAACCAATGTCCTTCCACTAAGCCAAGGGTCTTCATTGTCATGTTTTGCCACCTCATTTCCACACAAAATTAAAAGCCTTTTCTACCCAAAACCTTGCACCATTTAATTGAACTGGTGCAAATACCCATGTTGCAGCTTTAATTTGGTTTTGAAGTAGCTGAATTCAGTTTATTTTAAAATGAAATAAGCAAATCAAAACAAGAACACTGACATACAGGCCTTATACTAGTTCAACTAAATAGGTTTTAATGACATCAAGTTAAACTAGAATAAATTCAGACCAATCCTAAGCCCGGTTAACCAGTGAAGTGAGGGTCGAGAGTTTTGGGGTTTGGAAGAGTACAACTATAGTTACCTTATGTTGTACTGTAATCTTACACAGGCTTGGTGATCAGCATAGGGACAAAGTAATCTTATCAATAGTGAGTCGCATGCAATAGACAGAATGGATAATCTGATCTATCTACAATCTGGTCCAATAAAAGTATCTCCCTAAGAAATCCTTTCCTCCAAGTAGCTCATTTTCGAGCTGCCTGGGAGAATCTCCTTTAGACCTAAGAGTTTCCAAATAACATGCTAGTAATAAGTGCATCACAGGACACCTTGTCTGTAGAAGTAAAGGGTAACTAGTGTCTACAGTCATACAAGGTCCTTAAATGCCATACCGTCAAAGCAGCAGGCCTACCACAACAATTAATTTTCTCAGTGCAAGAAACTTTCAAAAGGTGGCTTAAAATGGACCTATCAAATTGTCCCCAAATCTTTAGTCTTTTCTCAGCTTCTGGTACCAGCAAGTGATCTTTGCTGATCCTTTGTCTTATTTAACTAGATATAGCACCCTATTCACAAAGTTCATGCAACTTAAAAAAAATATTTCATCTGCCCAAAAGCAAAGGCCACACACACACACACACATATAAAAGCAACTTGAGCAAAAGATGTATTCTTAGAACATCAACTAAATATTGTGCAATAAAGAAAAAGATTGGCTGATGCACCTTCCCGCAGAAGCAATGCCCCAGACTCAGTGCCTTTGCCAGTGTCCTCCACTGTGCTGCTCATCTGGAGGTCTCTTCCAGTCTTAAATTCCTAACTACACTTTTAAGGCCCCAGTACACATTTACTGGGGGAAGGAGGGTGGTGGGGAAGAGAGAGAAAGAGAAAAAGCAGGCAAAGAGTTGAAAAGGGAGATCTCAAGTCTTAAGCCAGCACTCTTTGTAGATGTACAACTGTTAAGAGGCAGGCCCTGTCCTTGTTGCTACAATCTATTTCATAGGCTGGAAGCAGCTCCAAGTTTGTATCTTTGTTAAGGCTGCAACCATATTGTAATTAGAATGGTTTCAAAATTTAATGACTTAAACATGGCACAGATGCCTTATTATACCAGCTAGTTAACACAGTATTTGTTTTCTCCGTTAATTTCACTTGCTAATCCAAAATGCTGTTTCTACCCAGCAAATAAAGCCCACCGATGAAATCACTGACTGTCCAATGGCAAAATGTCAACCATGTGTTTATTAAAACAGAATGCTTTTTTTTGGGGGGGGGGTGGGTAGGGAAATTAAAACTGCTTTTAGTACTGTGGAGTAGATTCCATATGTCGAAACAAAATGACATACTGTATAGGTAACTGTAGTGAGCTATTAAATGCTAAGCACTCCGAAAATATTAGATATACCAGTAACTATGATTGCAGAGCCTTACATTAATGCTGGATCATCCAAGATAGACAAGTGAATTCAAACCAGCTCAAGTGGGGAGGGACACAGATGGTGGTTAATAATGTAGAACAAGCTTCATTCTAGGCTGGACTGTAACACTGAAATACCCTGAAGGCTTTCATTGCAGTATAGCCCTTCACAGACTGTGGAAATTACCCTTTTCAATTGGGGAAATTTCAATAGTGCAGCCCCAGTGCACTGACGTGACTCTTGTTCTGTACTAGGCATAACATGGGGAGCTGCAACACCAAAAAAAGAAGAAAACCTGCAGAAGGGAAAGATAGTTATATGGTATATCACTACTCACCTTTTCCCATAACTTCAGTCTCTAATACTTTGTATGGCTGACAGCACAAAGGTGGGGAGAGACCAGACAGCAGAACCAGAACTAAACTAAGCAGTACACTTGCCCCTCCCCGCCCCCCCCCCCCCCCCACAATTGGCACAAGTACCAAGTGCACAAGCCCAAGAATTAGTTAATACTGCTCATTGATCTGCAAATTCCAGTGAACAGGTCATACCAAAAAGGTACCCAAAACCCAAATGCTAGTACTGGGAAGAGGGGGATGAAGGACTCCTCCCTTTGCAGCATCATGGATCCACTTCTGCATCTACGATAGAGTGCCAACTACCAGTTAGGAGAGAAGACTTGACACCTGTGTTCACTTTCCAAAGGCTGGAGTGGGTTGGAATGCAACTCCATTCCTCTGCCCTACACTGCCCCTTCTGTACAACAGGAATCATGTTTATTCCCCTTTCTGAAGGTCTTGAGTACAAGGGCTGAGTACTAAAATAAACATGAGCAAAACTTCACCCCCACACACCACTCCTGGTGCTGATCTGTAAGGGTGCACAGGCAAACTGTTCAAGCTCAGACAGTAATTTACTCTAGGTTACCTAGACAAATAAAACTGTTTAAAGGCTAGTGCACATTAATGAACAAGAGGTCTCCTTCATACAGCCAACTCTTCCCATTCAAGCTTATACCTTGTTATACAGATCCGCCAGCAAGGCTGCTGTGGCTGAAGCATCTAGATGGGGTCCAGGCCCCTTTTTGCATGGGGCTAGATCATAAACTATTTGCAAAGAAGGGGTGGAACTGAGAAGAATTCTGGATTTAAAATCACCAATGCTAAGTTACAGGTACTAGGACAAAACCACTCCCATTACCAGATCTCAGTAGCTAAACTAAATGGTGTTTTTTCTGTAGACATGCTGATCCATGAAGTTATCTATTCCATTTTCCAAAGCTAACACTATTGAATTAATACAGTTGGGTGGTTAGTGTCAAACTCCATAATAAATTGGGATTCAAAAAATTAGGGCTGGAATAGACCTAAGGGGTGTTTTAAGAAAGCCAAGGGCTTTGATACATGCCTCCAGTGGGACTGTTTAGCACAGAAACAGGGATTTCTACTCTCAGCAGGCACCTAACAGGATTGCACACACATATTCTGAGTGAGAAAACAAACACCTTCTCACATTCGATCCCCTAGAGAGGGGAAGGGGATTTACACCTGAAAAACTCATAACTGTATCAGCACTCTGATGGGTAACATAGCAAGCTTAAAAAAATCTGGTTAATTTAAAACCAGCACCACTCAGTATTTTACCATACCATGTTACCAAAACAGGAGAGTGGCGATTGAGAGCTATACCTAAGGTCCTCCTAACAAGCAGGCCAAAGCCTCCATAAAGAATGCAGTTAAATGTAGGAGAGGACTTTGGAGGACTAAGTAAAGGAGGCAGTGACAGAGATCAGGAAGCACTGCTCTCTAACACTGCAGCAAGATTACACCAGAATACAAGTTCTACGTTTTCTAACATCTCGCCACTCTAAGAAGTAAGAAGGGAGGATAAAAAAAAGGAAAGAAATCAAAGTCCAATAGCTCTATCTTGTATGTATATGTATGTGCGTGTATAATTTTCACACCCCTCTCCCCAAAGTTGCAAGTTTTTAGTCTTGTAATAGAGTTTCCACTGTTAGGTCCAGACAATCTACACATACGTAGTCACATGCTTAAAATAGCCATTTGCATCAATATAAAGCAAAGCCCAATGTATAACTCAGATTCAGGCAGAAGCAACTTTCCAAATGAAAAAATGGATCGGGTTTGGCCAAGACAAACTACTTAACACATTCCATTATTAATGATCCTAAAACCCCTTTTACGTTATCCCGCCCATGTAAAGTGTTACAAAATCCACCAGCAGCCACTGGTCTAGGATCCACTCAGCTTGCAGTTAACTGCCAACATATCCCCAAATGCACATCAAGATGAACATACATCTTTAAAACCAGCAGGTAAATTGACCTTGCCTTCCTAGTCTTCTCCCTTTAAGAGGTCAGCATTAAAGCATAGGTTATTTTGGTAAGTTTATTATAACTAATACCAACAACATTAAATGAATACACTCAGACCTTCCTACAAGAGGAAAATAGATATCTGAAGACCCACAGTCTGCATTTTTCTCAATTCTAAAGATATTACGATAGCTACAGAAACAAATATCTGAAAAGTGATGGCACGGAGGAACGTTTTGACGCCACAGCATGCAGCTTCATGTTGGAAGAGCTGTACTGTCAAACAAGCAGAGAGAGTTAGATTTTAAAAGATGGTAAGAGTTCTTCCTACAGCACAGGGATCCTGGTAGTGTGATAGTAGTGTCAAAGTGCACCATTTGCTCGGGGGCACTGCCATCTGCATCGGCACAACATTTTGTCTCCGGTAAATAAACACATCTGCCTTTGCCAGTGTCCTCCCCACTGTGCTGCCCATCTGGAGCAGGTGAGCTGGAAGGCAAGCGTGGGCACAGGGAGGAGGGGTGATGCAGGGAGGATCAGGCCTCAAGGGACATGGCACATAGAGGAAGACAAGAGTGCCACATCATGTCACATCCTGCTAACTGTGTTTGCCAAAAAGCATGTTAAATTACCCTCGTTAGTGATATTTTTAATCATATGTAACAAATGGCTGGCTGTGCTTAAGTGGGCAGGACAGTCAAAGTCAATCTCACCTATGCCATCTGCTCGGAGGGGCACGTGACCTCAAGACAAGTAATCAGTCTCTCAGGCAAATGACAGACAAGGCTGTGCTTGCACACGGGGGTGGGGGGGTGGAATCATCTCACTGTTTCTTGTGTCAGGCAGGGAGACTGAGAATAGTTGCATGCAGACACACATGCACACAGACTCCCCTTTCAAAAGGAGAGCACCCAAAGAAAAGTACTACTGTTACAGCTTACAGAACTGTACCTTTGCACCAACTGGACCATTTCATTTGCAAGAGGTATAACTCCTATGTCAGTGGAATAATGGGTGGTCTGAACAGGGGACAAGGAGCGAGAACCTTTGTAGTTTATTAGCTTGCTGGGTGAACTCAAGCAATTCAAAACCTTGCACAGCCTCAGGTCTCTATCTGTGCAACAAGGATAATTCTTTAACCCTATCCTTTTTTTTGTGTGGCTTGTTCTCCCAGACGGCAGGATCTTCAGGGCAAGAACTGATTTTTACCACATGTATGTACAGATCCCAATTAGGGCATTCATGGCACGTGTATACTGCATTGCACAGTGGGGACATGCTACTAAAGGTGGCTATGTAACTTCTTTAGCATGAGATGCAAGCAGAGCAGGAGTAAGTGGCTGGAGAAGGGTGCTGCTTATCTCCCTCTGAAGCCTCGTACATGCCCTGCATGCAAACTTTAACTGCAAGCCCAAGTAATCCTTCAATTACCCCACCAGCAATTAACCAAGTTTCATTCCCTTCTTTCCATTGCTAACAGATGTGTTTAATTAAGTCACACCACTAATACTGCTGGCTTTCTCCTTCTATAAAGACAACACTGGGAAGAGTGAAGTGCTCCTTAAACTCATATTTTTAAACAACAGTTTATGCTTCCAGTAAAGAACATTAACAGTTCTTTACAGACCGTGAATGAAGACGCCTCTCTCTGCTGGTAGCCAAGAATAATCTACTTGCATACAAACACCAATTTTACAACTGTGGTAAACTGAGGTACAGAAAAGCTAACTTGTCCAAAGCCAGGTAACAAGCTAGCAGCACAAGCAAATATAGTAGAGAATTTAAGACTCCTAGGTTCTATAACTGCAAGGCATCACAGGGTAGCCAAACAAGGCAGCTGTAAAACGACTGATGAGACATCCTTTATTAGCAAAGCTTTGAAAAATTACCATGAGGAAATTGGTAATTGCAGTTTGCTAACTTGAAAAACACAGCTTCAACTTGGTTTTGATATTTACTGAAAGCTTCATGTCGCTGTTTACAAAAGGGACTTGTTTTGCTAAGTACATCAAACAGCTTTGCTCTATTAAATCATTTCGGGAGAAGATTAAATGGATTCAGTGCATTTGCATGAAAACTGACAGCCTTATCTCGATTTTAAAGGGGCTTAATTCAGTTAGCTGTTGCTGGTATTTATGACAAAATGTTTATTGGGCCCAGAGCTGGAATCTTAAGATGCATTTATATTTGTTACTGATAAGCAACCAGCACTTTTTAAATAAACTATACTTTATAATTTCACACAATAAACCTTGCTGATGAGGATAACAGTTAAAGACAGAACAGACCATTTTATCAGATATCATCCACTTGTAAATGAAAGGTCTCCTTCAGCAGGACATAATGAGTCACTGGGAGATGCTTGGTCTTACTCAAGACATTAGGCTGTCATGTTCCAGCTCCTATACCACATTTCTTTTCCCCAAGGCAATCGATCAGATCAGGGTACTTCTCCAAATAGGGTCTTTAGATCTTCAATAATAAAGAATTTTAAGCCATAAGTCTATATCCTACCTTTTGCATTACAAAACACTCTTGGTTATTCAAATTCCTTGGAAACCCCCCCGTTGAAAAGCCGTTTAAATAACTGAAATTTGTGGAATAAGTCTAAGTTACAAGTTTACTATATGAAGTTCAAGAGTAGACATGCCCCATGTATGAAATAAAACTTAAAAGGAGAAGTTTATTACACAACTGTTTGTTACCAATAGTTACAACTTGTTGTTTTTTAAAGGTCCTATAGTATGTACAGCATTGTACACAAGTATTTCCTACTGGAAAATAGATAAAATCAATATCAAAATGATACAGAACTGTACAGCTGTAGAACTGTAAGGCACCCACTTGCAAAAGTAGTCCATGGCACAATTTTCACTGTTTGTTCTGTGTAGGATACAAATAATCCTGTTAAAAGTTAATAGTTCTAGTTCTTTAACATGTAACATTTTACAAGAGATGTCACAGCGGTGCAATGTCCTGGCCTTAAAGCTAAGAACAACCTGAAACAGTGCAATAGCCAGTACTTAAATGATGTAAGCACAAGTCTTGAGGCGTCAAAGGTCTGCAGTCTTCCATCAATAAACAGTTTGTTAAAGAGATTAAAACAGAACTAGCACAAACAGACAAGCACAACAGGACTACAGTAATACTTTATTCATATCACTTTAAAATTGTTTAGTGAATACTATAGCGCTAAAGAGAGTATAGGCAACCCCCACTCAGCACTCTTAATTGGGTCCTGAAAAAAAACGAGTGTTAAGCGAAACCAGAAGTTTTGGACGACCCATGATGGCGACCATAAGTGTTTTTAATGACCCTAGATGGCAACTGCAAACGCTATAACGAAACTTGCTGAGCGCTAAGTGGAATTGGGTATCAATTTAAAATGAGCGTTATAGGAAAATAGCACTAAGTGAAACAGTGACCCTTGCTTAACACCTGTACTAAGCTATTGAAACCCCAAAGTAGGATGTAAACACATGCATCTTAAAAGAGCAATACCTTGAAGTTGAAGACTCTGGGGGATTTGTTTTCAGATAAGGTGTTTAAAAAAAATGGATTAAGGGGGGGAAAAAAGTTAGGCTAAATATGACATTGCTTAAATGATCTTTTGTGTCTTGTAATTCCAGGTTCTCTCTCGGTGCTTGAAGTGCATAACTGATACGTGCAAAGAAAAAAAAAGAAACTCCTTCTCCATCCCTTTCACAGCCCCCTGCCCTTCCCTCAGTGGTACCAGCTCTGCACTATACACCGTGCAGAACACGTGGCTTCACTAACTCCAACCATACTCAAAATCATTTGCTTATTTCAGAAAAACTGAGATGAGGTTTGCCAGTCACATGTTATTTTATTTTGTGTTTTCTGCCCTGGAGCACTCAGTCATGTGTATGCACATGTTTAAACTGAGAGCCTGGGAAGATGGGAAGGGAGGGGAGGAAAATTTTAAAAACTGCCCAAAAAGCCACTGGAGTAAGAGGGGATATACAAGGGTGGGGTGGAAGAGGGCAAACACACTATCCATTTTTTAAAAGCGGCCTTGGTAACTCCAGTCATTGGTAACACACCTCAGGTCTTACTTACCCGACTCCGGAGGTAGTCAGCCAGGTTTCTGCGTGTAAAGTTTGCTGCTGCAGTAGGCGATAATTCATATCCTGGTGCAAAAAGATTAATACATAAATATTTTTGTTTTGTGATTGTAGTGCCAAGGAGTCTTAGTCTTGAACCAGGTCCCCACTGTGCAAGACAATGGCAAACAAGCAACTGAAGTGCAGCTACACCATTATGTTTTACAGCTTTTCTTTCACTACTGTTTCACACTATACAGAAAGGCAATATGGTTTAATAGAATTATCATTCTGGCTCTGGCAGCTTTTTATGTGGCACAGTAGGTCTATAGCTTCCAGGTGTAAATTGGAAATATTTATACTAACCTACGTCAAAGCAGCATTAAATGCAACTCATGCCTAAACCTGGTGTCAAAATACAAAGCCTCAAAAAAATAAGTAGAAGTGCACCAATAAAGATTTTTTGGGCCAATACCAATGGCTGATTATTAATAAGCCATATCAGCTGATGCTGATCCGATTACCAATATGCAGCCTGGCAGCTTGGAAAACAGCATCTGGCTGGTAAGCTTGTTGCAGGGGGAAAGAGGCAGGGGAGGAAGGGATGTGGGGACAGATCAAGGCCCCCATGGTGAGGACGGAGTAGGGCTGGGGCAGGTGCTGGGGTGGGGCCCAGGATGGAGCCACAAGCGGTTCGTCTGAGGACATGGGGGAGTGCACCCCCAGGGGAGACATGGGGGCATGTGCCCCCAGATCTGTGTGCAGGGTGAGGGCAGGCTGCCACTGGGGGCTGGGGCCAGAGGCAGCGCTGGGCTCTTCCGGACAGGGGGTAGGGCCCGGCTGCCCTCAGGATGGACAGCGACACTGGGAGGGGGAGCTGAAGCCCACCCCGTAGCCCCCTCTCCCAGAGCTGCCACTGCCCGCCCTGAGGACAGCCTGGCCCAACCTCCCATTGCTGGGAAAAGCCTGGCACCACCCAAAGAGGCAGCCCACCTTCACCCCATGCACAGATGCAGGGGGCACATGCCCCCCATGCCCCCACCAGGGGTGTGCACAGGCAGCAGGAGCCACACCCACCGAATGAGCTGCTCATGGCTTCGTCCTCTGCCCTGCCCCACTCCTGCTGGGCAGCACCTGCCCCAGCCCCACTCTCTCCCTCACCACAGGGGCCTTGATCTGCTCCCCCCGCCATGCCCCTTCTCCACAACATAATTATTAGTTGGACACTACTCACCAAGCTGCCAAGCTAGCCATGAGCGTGATGAGGCTGCGTACATGCATGCACCATTAATCGACGACATTATCGGCCACATCAACCAAATAAAGCTGATTACCAATAATATCAATTTTCCTTTTATTGGTACCGATGCAGTACGGACCAACACAATGGCGCACTTCTAAAAAAGTTAGTATTATTATGAATTTGATTTTGGCTTTTTCATATAAGTAATATACAAAAACACTGTGGGCATTAAATAAGTTGCATAGGAACACTAGAGATGTTTGTCATTCAGAATTTAGAAACAGGGAAATTTCTTCACTCTACCACAAAAAGACCTTTCTTGACAGCAAAGACTGCAAACAAGAAGGATCTTGTCTTCACTGACATGAACATTAGAGGAGTATTTGGAAGTGAACATGGTATCAAACATTCTTTAAAAAAATGAATAATTGGACCTGCAATTCCACTGTAGTTTGTTTAGAGGAAACAGACATGGTTACACACACACACACACACACTTTTACCACTTGTAACAATGTGAGAAAGAAAGAGCCAAAGGCAAACCGTTTCCATAAATAAACTTGAGACACTTAAAATTGAAAAGCTGTGCGTTAAGAGTAGCAGAGCAGGTTATTACATGATACTGTGTGCTTGTTATTAAAACCTTTAACCTGCCCTAAAGCAGAAAATTTCTTCTAGCAGTCTTAGGTATTTTTTTTTTTTTTTTTTATAAGCAGTTACATAAGATTCTTGAACTATTGCTTCAGTTATTATTTATAACTGAATAAGTCTCCCAATGACTGACAAAGGGTGCTTGTGCCCAAAAGCTTGCAAATAACTTTTTTCCAACTATTTAGTTGGTCTAATGTAAGATATCACACATCTACCCAAAGAATCTTGTCTACCTATGTCCTTAGACCAAAATGGCTACAACCAACACTTCAACTCTCAACAAAACACTCATGACATGCAGTCACAATTCAGTAACATCTACACATTGAGTATATAGAAGCAGGGTGTTCAGAAGATGAGTGAAATGCTTATCTTGCTGGGATCATTTGATTCCTGCAGACTTCCTGCCTATGGCAGGGGACTGGACTCGATCTCATGAGGTCCCTTCCAGCCTCTAACGTTTATGAAATCTATACATGTGACCTGCAGACTGCTTGAGTTCAAATCTTTGCAACCACTCTACAGATTCAAGCAGCTGAAAGACCTTAAGACTAATCCTTTAGCATTTCTGGACCGGCACAAACTGAATATTAGCATCATGACCAGAAGCAAGACTATGCATTTGAGTCCATCCTGTGAGACAGGCACTGTTTGCAAAAACCAGGACGGAAGATTTTAAATATACTATATTTCATTATGTGATCTTATGTTCTGCAATCAATGCATAGTCCCTCAGTGAAGTACTACTTCTCCTTTCCAGATGCTGCAAAGACCATTCTTTTCACCTGTCATTTTATCCACGTCACGACTCTATGTCATTCCATGGACCTCGTCTTCTCCGTCTCATGAAGTGTAAGTTACTTGTTTTTGCTCCACTCTCAAGACCATTATAACCTATCCCTACCTTCATCCTTCCAGTGTCTACGCCTTAAATTTTAAAACCTGTACTTGCATGCTTCTTCATGTTGTCAGTCACACTTAGAAGTTAAGTTCCCCATAAACATTTGTGATGCCATTTTAACTGTTCTCTTTCAAATGGCTCCTTAAAATTAAAAAAAAAAGAAAAATCTTCCTTGCAAAGATATCTACAAAACCTTTTGGCACCATCACTGGTCTCCCTCAGCAATACCATCTCCCTGCATTCCCATGCATTTGCATCAGCTGTTGTCTTGCCTTGCACTTAAACTAAGTTCTTTATGCATGGACCATCTTTTAGCTCGTATTTACATAACCCCTTGGATGGTGGCATGTCTGGGTCATCTAAGCACCATGGTAATACAAAACAAAGAGGTTAGATGATAACCGTAAAAAAAAAAAAAAACAAACCAAAAAACCCCCCACTCCACATAAGAGCTAGGAATAGAAAACTAGGAATCCAGTTTGCAAGTCCTTTTTTTCTAGCAACTTTCCCTGCTTTGTACAAGCTAAACCCTGTCAACTTGATGGGCAGTTATACCGTGGGCATGCTGCTGACAGGAGAATCAAAATATGGTATTGAGTTAAGAAATACAAGTTACTGAAACAAGAACTGAGTCATTCACATGTATTATATAGGGAATCTCTTCGAATACATACATATGGATGTATTCAATGACAACCATTTATGCCCCTACCTACTTACCATGCACTCATTAACATATTTACCTGAACTAATGAAACCTAAACACTACACAGACTTCACACATGAAATCTAATATCTACTTTAGATAAATGCTGACTGTAGACCCTGCCTACTATTGTTAATGTGATGGAATATTTTGAAACACTATAATTTTAGGTCTCATTTCAGCAAGTAAACCATTAGTTCCATTTGCTTTCGTCTTTATTGCCCTTTTGGAACATGTATGGAAATACTAGTTCAAACAGAAGAAACTAAGATACAACAAATAACAAGAGCTCTTGTAAGAAAAGTTCAGAGGACAAGAATGTAATTATAACATGCCAAAAACTAACAAAAAGGTTCAGGGGCCACTGTAACATGAAGAAATGCATTTTGGTGCTTTTAACAGACTAAATAGTTAAACTGTAGTCTAAAATGCTTGGTATCAGATACAGAGCCTTCAACAACCTGCTAGAATATTTACCCACATTTGTATTGTTAAAAAAAAAAAATGCATTTTTTTTTTTTATTTATTACATGTTAAAATATTCCTGGGAAATAGCCATTTTAACTTTAGGTTCTGTACTCACCGTTTCTCATTTTGTAGAGCTGAACATTTTTTTGAATGTACTCTGCAAACTGGACAGTATCTCCAGCCTCCCCAACACAAAGGAGCAGGATCTTCTCACTCATCTTAAACATCTTCTCATGGTCTGTAAAAATAAAAAAGAATAGGAGAAACATCACTCAACAAGAGCACACTATTTCACCAATAACAGAATAGTTTCACAATTTAAGTGACAAGTTAAGAGATTCCAAACAGTCAACTGCATACCAGGATACTAATCAAAGTGCCCTGAACACATTCCATATTTAGCCTCTCAACTTCCCAGTCCAGTCTGCACTGCTTAAGAGCCATCATGCTTCACAGAAGCGAGCGCATTTCAGTGATTAATAGTGCTCCTACATAGTTTGTGACCCAGAGTAAATCCCAAACCTACAACTGGACTCATGCAGACAGACAAGGCACCTGCATTGTCCTCAGATAATCAGTAGAGCTGAACACACAAAAATCAGATACATGAATTCTGCCAAAGAATCAAAATCTAACTTTGTGAAATGCTTGGGAGATATGACAGAAATAGAAGATATTACTCTGGCATCAATGATGGTTAAAACTTCATAGAGATTGGGGGGAAAAAAAAAGACAGTCATCTGAACAGTTTATTCAGAATTTAAATTCAACAATCCCTCATTCTATTCCTTTCCCCCAAAATAAGATATTCCAGGATTCTGACGAATAAACTACTACATTTTGCTCTATGTAAACATAGAAAGCCTTTGGAGAAGTCTGGGTCTGCATAAAGTTGAGATGTGTGAATTTGCTAAGCAACAAGTCCTTAGAAGTGCAGTGCTAAATCAACAGCTGTTTCTGAAAAGAGATATTTGACTTTATTACAAATCAGAGTGTTTAAAAAAGGGGCAACCAATATTACAAAAAACCACTAAATATTGGTAAGAGAAAAAATCCTAGTTATTGATTGCAAAAAAACTGGCCTGCTAAAAAGCCAAAGATCATTAAAAGAATGAGCTTGATTTTTTTCTCCTTTGAAAACAAGACTCAAAACCGGTTTTCTGAGAGGGGAAAAAAAAAAAAGAAAGATCCCACGATGAAACTATAGAAAAACACAATTTTTAACTACCCTAATACTGTAATCTTATCAGACCACCAGTCTGCTTTACCTAGATAAGATAGATAAATAAAAACCTCGAGCAGCTTCTGATGCCTAGGGACAACAGTTTCACCATTTTCAGGTTAGGTCTGCAGAACAAGTCTAAATCTCCATATCTGAATCTCACTTTCACTTTCAATTTACTATATAGTGCTGAATAATCTCCCCTGGAAGACATGTTAGAAAGCTTCTGAAATATTGCAATCCTTTAATAGGATTTGGAGAGTATTATGCAGTTGTTAAATACTTTAAAAGTTGCTTGCGTGAGAATTTAGGAACTATTGTACAGATCGATTTTCTTGCAATTTGAAGAAAACATTACCGAACACTCAATACTGTATACTCCCTATAAAAAGGCTATCACAACACATGTTCAGAAGGAGCTGTCAGTGTTGCCAGTCTGCAATTCTACAAAATGTTTCCTAATATTTGGTGCATGCTTGCTATATTTCTTAAAGCCTCAGCTGCCAAGCTTATGAAATTGCAGGTGCATAGCTTCCCCTCCCTTTTTAGTAAACTGGGTGGCAGGTGAAAAAGAGCTTGAAGTGTTAACTGAGTAAGTTGTAAAGGCTCAAAAACCCAAATGTAAATTAAAAACCTTTTAAAAAAGGCATAAATGATTTTTGAAGGGTCTGAAATAGTATTTAGAACACCTACAGCTAACAGTACTGCTCTAATTAAAGCACAGCCTTTAAGAGAAATAAGTATATGTGGTACATGATTAGTTGACTACGTTCATTTGACATAGCTATATTAGATCTAAGAACTTTGCCCCTGTAAACACTCCAACTGACTGTCTGTAAGTCAGACAGAAATATATGAAAGAGCAAACCCTTCCCCCTCAAAGTCTAGACCAGGGAACCTAAAAAACATGGGTTCACCTGAACCATTATTCAGACTGATAGTACTGTATCCAGATAAGGCTCTTGTTTCCAAATCCAGGTCTTCTACTAGTTAAAACTATAAAAAGTAGGTTAATTAAAGTAACAAATAAAAAGTTAAAATCTTAGCTATCATTTATTTATATGAAACTGCTGAAGAAATAATTTCTTATATCATCTCAAGTTAAGTGTAGTCTATTTGCATGGAATAATGGCTCCAACAAACAAATCAGACTTGGAAACAAGCACTACCCACACTCTTCTCCAACAATTATATGGATGGAAGACATACACATTCCTGTGATCTTTATTGTCCAGAAGGCTCAGCACACTGTATCATTCTGAACAAAAAAAGTTATACTGGTTTGTGTAAATCTGTTGGAAAAGGGTTTTTCCCCTCATTTAAATAGAACTACACTTTACAATCAACTACCTGGTAAGCACTACATAAATGCAGTATATCAGCAAACAGCTCTCCAGTACTGTTTCAGCTTTGAACCTGCATACACTCACTCTAAAGAACATACATAGTAACTGCTTTTTATTCTCACTATGGTATTTCAGGTGAGCAGTTACAGCTGTTTTTTCTACTTGAAGAAACTAAGAAATGATGGTGCAAACTGGGTTCCCAACAGCTAAAAGCTCCAAGACATGCATGCATTTGTTTCACTTAACATCCCTCAAGCTCTCCCTGACACTATCTTTCATTGGGTGGGAGGAGCTTTTTGGAAGTCATTGCACTGTTATCTAGTGCTTATAACAAACAGAATAACATCCAAAAAGAGGTCTAGAGTGTGCTATTCTGTGCTGTCCTTACTGCTGGTCTAGTCAAACAATCCCTGGTTCCTTATCCTGCTGGGCTGCTCCAACTACCTCTGATCTTCCATTTAGCCTATACAACATACAGCATTTTGGGTACATGGACAGTTTAGAAAGAATCCAGGGCCACAAAAATGATCAGGGGCCTAAAAGACAAAGGAAAGGCTGAAAGAACTAGGGTTATTTAGCCTGGGAACAAGCAGCCCAAGAGGGAATTTGATAACCGTCTTCAAATATCTTAAGGGTAATAATTAGAGAGAGGATGGGAGATGGGCTTTTCTCTGTAGTTATAAAAGTGACAAGTTGAGATGCAAAAGACTCAAGCTGCAGCAGGGGAAGTTTAGGATGGAGACGAGGAGGACATTTCCAAGTATGAGGGAGGTCAGGTCAGGCACTGGAACCGGCTTCCTCAAGAAGTTGTGGATTCCCCATGCTCAGGAACTTAAATGCAGGCGAGATGGGATGGTTTAGTCAGAGATACTGCTGCTTTGAGCAGGGGCTGAGCTTGGATGCCCTTGAGCAAGGTCCCCTCTAGCCCTACTGATGACAGAGAAGGCCCAATGGGAGCCGCTAAGCCAGCGATTCTCCATGGGTGCCTGGAGATCCTTACAGTGGGGCCACACAAGACGAGTGTTTTAGGTGAGCAACCAAGAAAGACAGAGTGAGAGAGGCTGAGATTTGCAGTGGGAACCCATGGGGCTGTGAACCCCAGGTCGTGTGCCTGCTGCCCGACGTCTCTGCAGCACAAAAGTTGCTCCACTGCTTCTCTACAGTTAAAAGTAAGGAAGAAGGAAGGGATCTCCACCCACCAGGGGGCCGCAGGGAGGGGAGGGAGATACCCCATCCACCGGGGCGGGGGGCCACGGGGGGGGGAAGGAGGCCCCCCATCCACCGGGGCGGGAGGCCACGGGGGGGAGGGAGGTCCCCCATCCACCGAGGCGGGGGGCCACGGGGGGGGAGGGGAGCGAGGTCCCTCATCCACCGGGGCGGGGGACCACGGGGGGGAGCGAGGTCCCCCATCCACCGGGGCGGGGGACCGCGGGGAGGGGGGAGCGAAGTCCCCCATCCACCAGGGCGGGGGGCCGCGAGGAGGGGAGGGAGGTCCCCCATCCACCGGGGCGGGGGGCCGCAGGGAGGGGGGGGAGCTCCCCATCCCCCGCTCGGGCCCGGCGCTCACCGTGCTTCATCTGCACGATGCTGGAGGCCGCCACAGTGTCGGAGGCGACGAGCACGTAGTCGTGGCCCTGGATGCCGATGAGGTACTCCATGGCGAGGGGGAAGGGGGGCGCTCGCTCTGTTTCAGTTCCTGCCCGACCCGGCAGCCGCTTCCGCCCCCTCAGCGGCGCGACGTGACACAGCTAAGCCGCGCGCACGCCCAGCGCACGGAGATGGCGTCAGCGCCACGTTCTCGCGAGAGAACCGCCCCCCCAGTGCCCAGCCTAGGCAGGGCTCACGTGACTGCAAGCCGCGCCCCGGCGTTCCGCCCGGCCCCTTAACCCCTTGGTCGCCGCGCTACCACCTGCTTCCGGGGGTTTCCCGCCTTTCCGCCCTCACGCGCCAGGTCCAGGTGTGTCACAATCCGCCCCGGGGTGCAGCCCTCGCCTAGTGCTGACTTAGCCCATGGGGGCATCTCTCCCTTGCCCATGGAGTTGCGAAATCTGAAGCTATTCCAGGAGATGTTTTTGCTGCCCTGCGACATGACATCACTCATTGCAGTGTACATGACGTATGATGTCATTAGGCTGCCAAGGGAAAGACATGTGATCAGATGACACCATTATGTTTTACGCACATCCATATATGAATTCCGTGCATTCATCCTATTCATTGATTTTTTTCTTAAAATAGCTGATTAAAATCCCTGGCACTGCTTTCAATCATCACCGAGATGGATGCCAGTCCAGATGGACTGGAGGGCTGGCAACCCTCCATGCCCAGCTTCAGACCAAGGTGGTGCGTTGCCCACCCTGCACTATGCCCGGGGCTGCGGGGCATTGCCCTCCGGGCGGCTCCTGGGGAAAGGCTGGAGCCGACCCGCCTGAGCTGGTCCTGGAGTCACTGGTCTTCCTCGGGCGGGCGGTTGGACGATGTGTGGTCCCTGCCAGCCTCAGAGCCTGGGGCCGCAGGGCCCAGGCCGCCACGCTGAGCAGAGCCATGCACCTCTTGTGGGTCCTGGTGCGCTGCGGGCAGCCTGGGGGTGGCTCCAGATAGCTCCCACGTGCCGAGCCAGGGCCATCGGTTCAGGTTGCCAACCCTCTGGGATTTCCCTGGAGTCTCCCAGAATTAGATATAACCTCCAGGAGAGTCACACGGGAGATAAATGATAGGGCATTCATTAAAATAAATATGAAACGTTGAATCCAATTTATACAGTAGTCTTTAAAATGTCATAGCAATGTGCATTTGCTTTCCTGAGTGCAGTACAATAGATCGGTCATTAATGTTGTTCCGTCATGTGATGAAACCTCCCGGAACAGATTCAGAGTCGGCAACCCTACGATCGGTACATGCGCGCCGAGCAGGCTATGGGCAAGCACGTGTCCAGGCATGGGAAGAAGAATCTGAGCCAACATGGGCATCATTCCTGCCGTGTCTGGGGTCACGTTGGGTAGGCCAGAAAGAGAAATGTGGCAATAGCAGCCTGAAAAAAAAAGGCTGCTTCATGTGCTCAGTCTATATCTCAGTCCCGTATTGAGGACTCTACACAGACATTCCACTTAGGCGTGCAGGTGCTGCAATCTCCTTGTGCCATCTTCAAATATAAGTCCCTGATAGATGGCAGACAAACCTATGCTGTGCTGAAGTGCAGTCATCCTCTAAAGGTACAAAAGCACAGGCTGAGGTTCCTTCTTTATTTGGCGATCCTGGGCCCATCTCACTGTAAAGATTTCCCTCTGCCCCTGCTACCCCCCTGGACAAACAAAAAAGACTAGGATCTGAGGAGCCATTTTCTAGTTACTGCTACATCATCCTCAGACTACAGTTAAAACTTAGCAGACATTTTTTTGCAGTGGATGATGCATGAGACAGAGGACTCCCTGCTTAACCACCTATGGTTTTGTCTACTCAGATTTGCACACACCCAACAGAAACGATGTATCAAAAATCAAGGTAATCCTAGAAAATATTAATAATGACTTTCCTTAGAGGAGAGGCGGAGCCAAGGAATCCATCCATATGAACATCTTTCACAACAGTAGGGCCATTCGTAGCTCTGCATAGCCATAGCTCTTGCATTTGCCCATCCTGCAGAAATGGTTGGAGTTAGGGGAGGGGCTGATCCTTTTCTCCCACCTCCTGTTTCATGGAAATTGCATTCTGAAGACTACTGTGCAAGCTCCATGTAGAGACATATTGGAAAAGTGCATGAGTTGCTCAACGGCATAACACAAGGCTAGTTCTGATTTCTTGCCTGCTGCTTACATGGAAACAAAAATATTGGTTATCTCCAAACTGTGGCTAAACTGCTTTAAGTGCGTAGCATTTTTTAGGCCTACTGCCTACTTGTAAATTATATTCTGATTAACTATCCTAACTCTAACTGTCCACTTTGTAACTAACTATACATCATTTAATTGTCCTAGAACAAGTGAGGAGGAAGCTGCTGTTAGCAGCCTTGAACATGACAAAACAAGGTCATTTTTATGGGTGCTCTTTCCCCTCATCTGCAGGAGTTGCAATGGCCACCCTGAAACTGCCTAGCTCCTGACCATTTTAGGGCTGCTAATAGAGGCTCCAAAACTGTTAGAAATTCTGACCCTCAGGTACATTCAGTTAAGAGGTTAAAGTGGCTTTATAGGGGTGATTTTTTAAATGCTTTTAGAATCAGAAGAATCTTAAGGACATAGCCGCTAACTCCACTTTGCTGTGAACTTGAAACACAGCGATACATTTCTTCTAGCTAATGCAGCTTCAACTTTGGCTCAGAATTCCTGGGTTTCTTTCTTTAGGATGGCAGTACTGCAAATCTTTGGGCTCTGACACTGTGTTTACACCAAAATGCAGCATTGTCATCAATTAAAGCAAAATTACAGAGAGTGTTTTAAACTGACACATACTTATCAAAAGTATGAAAGTTTGCCAGTCTTCCGTGCAAAATAAGACTGAAGAGGTTTGTTCACCTGAACTAGAAATATGAGATAGAAAGCCTAAATTTGCTTTCTGCTGAAGCACTGTGGTGCTCCAGGCAGAGCGAAAAATGATCAACTCTGCTTGTTAGAGAAATGTACCTTGGGCACAAATTCTTTCTGAAAGAAATGACTGGCGCACCCTTGTCTCCAATTGTTGTAGTAAAAAGGAAGTGAACTATGCAAAGAGGCAGTAAAATCATTCCAAGAACAATGGAATAATTTATTGGATGCCCAGCTTTCTGTCTGAAATACCTAGCAGTGCCATTTGCACCCAGGAGCCAAACCAGAGGTGTCCACATGGGTTTCTTAGTAACTTTTTATGTGGTTAATAGTGAAAGTGGTGAATTAAGTGCAGCAGATGCTTAAAAGTGGCTACTCCCCCCGTGTCCCTGCATGCCCCAGTAGCACCTCAAAGACTTGCCATCATACAGAGACCTTACAACAACAGTCTGATACAGCTGTCATAGAAATCTGTGAGGATAGTCCCTCTAGATTCAATGAAAAATAGGCCATGCCCTAAATTTTGATCCATCTGGTTGTCCATCGAAACATTTTTTTCTGCTTAAATGAACAGAGCTGTGCTAGCACCAGTGGACAGTTTTTGGAGCAGAGATGTCCAAAGGGATTGCTGTTTTAAATATCAGTTGCTGGCTGAGCAGCTTACTGCTAGAATCAGGAAGGGTTCCTCCTGCAAAGGTTATTTGTGCATCTCATGTCCCTGCCTTAACCTAAAGTAAGCCACAGCTGATGTTCAGCAAGTGGTAATTTAATTTCCATTGTTCCTCTCATTCCATTTCTTTCATTTCGCCTACCCTATGTATCTTTTGCTTCGTTCAAAGCAAGAGCCGTCTTGTACAGCACCAAGCACACAGGAAGTTCCAGGTGTTCCTGGAATATAAATAATTAATCACCATCATAACAAAATAAATGCTCCAATTGCCTGGACACTGAAATGCAGACAGTGGCTTGACATGGAGGATAACTCCAGCTGGCACTTGGTTTATTGATTAGCCTCCATCACAGGCGGAGCTCAGGTTTAATATGCTCACTAAGTGCAGCTCCATAAAGATCTAGCAACACATTAGTGAAAGAACCCACTGAAGCTTTAAAAACCCTGTGGCAGTTGCCATAAAGAAAACTGCCCCTGAAAAAAGAAACTTGGATGCTGTGTTGCCTGGCATATGCCCAGCTGCACTTACACCAAGAAAGTCATTGTGTGGTTATGAGAACAGGGCATAATCCTTGTGGCTTAAAATAATACCAAATGTGCCAAAAAGCAGCAGCAAATTGTATTTAGGAAACAGTATAAATGAGAGTAAACAGCAAATTCACCATTTTGACTGTTTTCCAATTGCCTGTAGCTACACTTGTTAAATTGAGTGCTGTGTGCATAAATCAAAACAGGATGTTTTCTTTTACCTAACAATGGCAAAGCTCCATGCCAGTTTTTTAAGTGTGTTTTCCTGTGTGGATCCAATTTGAAGTTTTAAACACATTTCCCCCTATAGATCTCTGTACATATTGCACATATACATATAGCCAGCCAGTCTAACTTGGGGAGTTGGGGGGGAAAAGGGAAGGTTTAAAGAGGGTTAATGAAAAATCAGCAACTACCATCCTTGTTGATTTTTATTGGGCCCTAGGGTGCAATTAAATGTTAAGGTTGTTATTGAATTTTCTTGACAGATTGAGTTTTCCTGTTTAGGAAGCATGCATACATACAGTACATACCTACATTGCTTCATGGAACTGAGGCATTTCTGACATCATTGCATCAATATCAATGCCTTTATTGCACACGTGTGCCAAGCAGAATCAGAAAAAGTCTGATAGTTAGACACTGCCAAGGCAGCTGCAGGTCTTAAAACTTGACCGGCTTTATTTTCCAGCCAAATGTTTTTTGCTTGTTGTAGATTTTTTAAAATTATATTTGTAAGTAAGGGGAAGGGAACAGAGAGGAACTGATGTAAGCAGCCCTGAATTTCTAAGCAACCTATCTAGATATTCAAGGTATTTATATGGAGCTGAAGCTTGTATTTCCCTCATTCTTAGGTTAGTACCCTAGCCACTAGGCTAGTTCTCCATTACTAACATTACCAGAAGTATTGCATGTTGGCCTGGATTTATAGAGAACCCTGCAATTAAAAAAAAACAGCCAAGCCTTTGTGACTGATTGAATGATTGTGAATGATTTCACAGACTGACATGTCTGTCCAGCACTTGCAGGCAACCATACAATGTCACCAACTCACTATGCTGAGTTTTCTTGCAGTAAGAAATTTAGCCAAGCAGCCTGAGTAGTCCAAAAAAACCTAAGTAGGGTAAATGAGTGGTGTTCAGTCAGGGAGCTCTGCTTAAAAAAAGGAAGGATTGAAATGTAGGAAGGAAAACTGGCAAGGATGAATAACAGTAGTGTTGTCATTTACACCAAGGTGTATAGAACAGCTAATTAAACTGGAGAATTTAAAAGCCAATACAAGTCAGTTAAAAAAAAATAAAATACTACCATTTATACTATAGGGGTCAACACCAGAGAGTCAAATCCGTAGCTGATACAAATCATCATCGCTCCACTGAAGTCATTGGAGCAATCCTGACCTACACCATCTGAGGATTAGGCAGAGGTAGCACCCTTTCATCCCTTCCAATGACATGGGTGAACCTGCATTTTCTAATTTAAGATGACATTTACAGAGAGGAAGAAAATCAAAATCTGTTTACTTGGTGCTGATTGCTCCAGCATAGACCCAAGCACTAAGCAGCAAATGCAGACAAGTTATTACACTGACGATTGGAAAATGATAGTGTCCATGGAGTCACACACTGACTTTTCAAGCCTTTCAGCAGCTCTTCCCCTCCCCACCCCTTAACAAGCTGTCTGCCAGATATTACAGTTGTTATTTTTACGTTTACACAGCAAATTGACCAGTTTACCTGATCAGATTGCAAGCTTTCCCATGGTAGCTGTCCATCAGGTGTCTTGCTATCTTGTAAGCAACAGCCCACAACAGGGTGTAAAGTTATAATAGCAATACTCAGCCCTGTCTTTTGCATTCGTAGATCGCAAAGCACTTTACAAAGGCTGCTCCGTGGGACCCTTTCCAGAATCTCTCCAGAGCTTTGTGCACTTCGGGACTGGTGGTACCATACATATGTTCCTGAAATAGAGATGTGATCAGTATTGTTTATGGGGAAACTGAGGCACTGAGCATTCACAATTAACTTTCAGTCAGGCAGCCAATCCATAGCAGAGCTGGAAAGAGCACCCATGTTTTGGGACTCCTAGCTCCTTTCCCACTGGTTCAGAAATCAGCACTTATTCTATACCTCTACCCTGATTTAGCAGAATTTCAATGAGGTGAGATGCAGCCATTATCCTAATAGGTGAGGCCTGTTACTTCCCCCAGAGGAAAGGGAAGACACCAGAGGTCCCTGTCGCTTGATAATTCTTGCTTCCCCATTTCCACCCCGTGCTCTTTTAGGGTCTCATTCCTGTCCAGAGGCATGTTGCTGTACCTTACTGGATGCAGCACTGTGCACGTGGCACCTGTCAGAACTGATGTCTTCTAGATTCCTAGGGTGAAGCAGAAGTTCTTTAGGTTGGGGCCATTACCTGGTGCTAAGAATTCCCTCCCAAGTCCTACCGTGGGTGCAGGCTGGTAGATCCCATGTGCTACATGCCATACAGTTTTTAATTTTCCATGGGAAACATTTATTCTGATGACTAGGAGGTGTCTTTTATTAATGCCCCACTAAAGGACTTGATGACAGCCCCTGCTACTTTAGTTCAAAAGCAGAACATGCTTCAGATTAAGCTTTCAATGTAAGCAGGCAAATGCATGACCAGCAGGCTTCTGCATTTCCCTTTGCTCACTGTATTGCTGAATCTGATCCAATGCTCCAAGCTTGTCAGTCTATCTGGGCTAGTCCAAGGTTAGGAAGAGGTGGTTGGGGTAGAGGATAGATATCAGATTGCTTGGGTTCACTTCCAACTTCTGTCACTGCTTCACCACGAGGCTCTGGGCTTATCACTTAATTTAGCTGTACTTAAATTTGCTCAGTTCTAAATGGATGAAATTATCTGCCTTACTAAAGGTCTGTGGGGATTCACTAATGCGTGTGGAACAATTTAGGATTATTAAACAATGGGCTTTTTAGAAGTGCGAAGTCCAGTGATTCAAGTTTGCATTTATAGATGATTTGAGTGGCCTTTGCAACCTTTGCTGTCCTTTGCTGGTGAGTTATATTTGTGGTGACAGTTTTATAATTATTGTAATATTTATCCAGCATTCCCCATTGAGGATCTCAAGCCCTTAACAAAAGCAAAAAAGTCTTATCACACCCCTGTTACAGAGGGAGGACATAAGGGCTTCAATCAGAGAAGTGACTGACTGAAGATCAGATCACACAGCTAGTTAGTGGAAGAGCTAGCAGTAGAACTCAGAGTCCCGATTCACTTAGCCCTGAGCAAAGAGACGTACTTGGACATGGTAGTTTGAAGTCAAGTAGAAGGTTACGTAGGTTTGCACCTTGTAGATTTAGGAAAAGCATCTGATTAAGTGAGCTGAGAATATTTATCCATTCAAATGGAGTACCAGCCCTGCAGGAATAAACTGTGGGGTGTTCCAGTCTACAATGCCAAGGTCCCTTTTCCCTGCACATCACCTGATTTTGCCCAAACCCTCTGAGATGCGACTAGGTCACCTGCGTGAACAGTGCTTGTCAAGGTTTCACCTGGCAAGGTGTATGTTGCTGAGCATTTGTTTCATGTGCTGTTTGTTTTGATAGACAGGTGTTAAACACTGCCTAGGTAAAGGAGTTTTGTCAGGTTATATTTAAATCATGAGTTCAGCTGTCTTGGGATGCAGAGTGAACTATTAGTGGGATGAAAAGCAGCTCCCTGCAACTCTTGCTTTCATGCACACAGCTTTGTGTTGGGAGTCCTATGAATATGGAAAATCTGCTCCTGTCTCCCCCCCCATAGATCCCAAAGCAACAGCGACTACCACTAATATGGAATGAGTACAGCAAATCTCTTTCCTCAGGCCCGGACCTCCCACTGAAATCAAGGGAAAATATCAGTGGGAGCTGTAAGCTGCAATCACGTGAGAAGCTGCACCACTGTCCAGCATGCAGTGGGTTAACTGCCTTCTCTGGTGAAGCTATAATCTTTTCCTGGTCTCCAGTCATTTGGAGAGTGTTTACTTTCCACCTGTGATGGCAAGAATGGGGAATCGATTGGAGTTTGCAGGTGAAAATGGATTGTAACCTGCTGTCGGTAGTGTCAATAGAGCTGATTAGCACTTGCGTCTGTCCCCAGTGGCTTGATCTCGCAGGTGAGAATCGTTCAGAGCAGCTGGGACCACTGCTCTCCTGTGGGTTGCAGCCTCACAACTGATATCATTGTTTTGCTTGTGTAGACAAGAGAGCAGTTCATTGCAAGGAGTACAGGATGAGTGAAATTTGTACTTCATCTAACTCTGGATCACAGGCTGGGACGTGAGATGCATCAGTGATATTGCATAAGATTTGTTTCTAGGACTTCCTAGTAGCACAGCGTGATGCATCCTCTCTCTGCCATGTTATAGCTCAAAGTGTTAGTCTGAAGCCAGGCAGAAGTCAGGGTAAAGGTGTACTGTATAGATTAACTGACTCAAAGATGCCTAAACTTTGTAAGCAAGAGCTATGAAAGGACATGCAGAGAAAGGATACCCTTTGTCAGGCTGTTTGTGTCCGAAACCTTGCTAAGAAGAATTTTTCCAACTGTTTGAGTTGGTCCAATAAAAGATGCATTGGATTTACCCAAAGAACCTTGTCTGCCCAGGTCCTTAGACCAACAAGGCTACAACCTACATCAACTTCCATAAAACTTTTGTCAGGAGGGTGTCTTAGCTCCAGGATGGATTTTCAGGTCAAAACAGCATGTACACAACTGCCACCCTAAAACAGTCCAGCAGCTACGGCATGTATATGGCATGTGGAAGAACAGAAGATAGCAGCCCAAATGCCTGTTCTGCTGGTCTCTCCCATCCCAGTAAGTGCTCTTATCATCAGACTCTGGTTTAATGAATATTTATATCTATAAAAAGGAACTCCTTCACCAGGAGAGAACACCAGCTTCCAAAGGAGGCAGTAGGCTGGTGCCTGGGACTTTCCGCAAGGATGTGATCAAACCCTGGTTCAAATCTCTGGCCTGAATCAGGCATAGTAGGGACATGAAACTGGTTCTGCCACATCATGGGACAGTGTCCTAGCCATCAGGCTACTGTGCATCACCCTTCAATTTAGTTTTGTGAATGAGTTACTTACCAAGGTGCCATGCTGTCCTGCTTTCTGTCTGACTTCAGGCTAACACAGCTAACTACCTCTCTCAGTTCTTATGAAAAACTTTGAAAATTATCTATTTCATCCCAGTGCTGTACAGGAAAAAAAATGAAATCTCAAAAACATCTTCAGGAGGAGAAACCCATGTCATGATCAGCGCTGTGTTTTAACTCAAAGGAGCCGCATGAAGCATGTCATCTGAATTTTCTGGTTTTGCTTATTTTCGTTGCATCCCCCAGTCTGACGTGTGTGTCTGATCTTTTGGGGGAAGCTGGGAAATACAGCTCACAGGAGGCTGGTGCTCCCAAAGCTGCATGAGATGAAAATAGTTCAGTGGGTCCAAATTGATTTCCAGTTGTGAGCAGGACATAACAGCAAAGGCGTAGAGAGAGAGACCAGTGGAACGATGAGTTTCAAAATGGGTTGCTAATCTCCAAATCAGACCATAAGCATCGAAAAGCTGCTTCATGGTATTTGATCTTTTTTTTCCCCCATTGAGAACAGATGAGACAGGAAATCAAGACTCAGTGAGCTTTTAACCAAATAAATGGAGGCTTCTCTAATGCGGTAGAGGCTTCCTAGACAGCAGCAGCTATTCAGACCTTCCTCCTCCATTTCTCTCACTCTGTCCTTCTGTTCGAATTCCTGCTGGTCACTGAAATGGTCTTATCACCATTTCCTGCGTGCTTCAGAACTGGGGAAAGCACCGCTAATTTGTCATCAGACTTATTTGATTAATTACTCACTTAGTTACTTATTCAGTTCATTAAAAAGACTCTGCCCACTGTCAATTCTAAGGAAGTTCAGAGGGGCAGGCAATGAGGAGACAGGATATGGAACGAAATGGGCCATTGCTCCAATCCAATGTATAACTGTTCTTTATATTCTTTCATCTTTGCCGTGTCACCTCTCAGCACAGTTCATTAAGGGTTTTGGGCAAATGCAAAATGAAAACAAATGTTTGGTGAGAGATTGTTATTATATCTTTGGATCCATTTCATTTCCATCCAAGGATACATGGAAGATCAGGGTGCATTTTAAGGATGCTTTTTTTTCTGTTGAGAGAAATGCGCTGCTCCACAGGTCATAAGATGCCTGTAATTATGACCCTGAATAGATAGAAATGTTGTTTCTTGAGACAAATTCTATCTGACAGTTTTTACAGTACGTTCGTTCAGAGCAAAATGCCCTGTCCCCTGTCACCCGGATTGAAATTATTAAGAAAGACAGACATTTCACTGACAACTCTAGCCTCAGGGGGGAAAATATTCCTTCTGTTCCCCTCTGAAGGTCAGAGCTCACATAATGCAAGAGACTTAAAACACGCACATACACATGCTCACACACACACACACACACAAAATAAAACTTTCTCTTTACTGGAGCTTTGGGTAGATTTGATAGAAAACAGGAACCCATTTCACACACATTTAACAGGAAATTCAGTCAAAAAAGATGAGCCTCACAATTTTTCACGTTAAAGCTCGTACAGTGTCCCGAATAATTCTGATCTTGCTTGGTTGCTTGCTTTTTTCCATCTGTCTGTCTGCTGTATATGTGCACACACACGCATGTGCACATACATATATTTGTAAATGTATGTGTCTATATAATTATGTTTGCACACATGTATGTTTTCCTACTCATATACATGCACACACACAGACGTTTCTGTGTGTGTATGCATAAAGTATATATATAAAATGAACAATTTATTATGCATTTTTCCACTGACAGATTTCACCTGGAAGCAAGTCACATTTTTTTGGTATTGATTCAGTATTAAAAAGTATTTGGTGGTTTATGTGTTTTTGCCAATAAAAAAAATCTGTTGTGAATTGTACTTTCGGTTTATTACTCAAATTGCGCCACTGACTTTTGATCAAATTGTGCCGTTGACTTTTGATTGGCCAAGTCAGTCACATGGTATTGCTTCAGTGACACGACTAGATGAAAGCATGTGTGTTTTCCATATGAACACATCTTCCTGTGTCTCTGTATTTGAGAGGCTATTTGTTCTGGAGGAAAGGCAGGGCATGGTCCGATTGTATGTGTTAATATGAAGGTACACAGCAGCATATGAGCTGTCATTCACTAAACCTTGTGTGGGGATCACTCGGCTCACATAATTTAGGCCTGCAAATTGGACTTGTGCCAAGGTTACCAGAGGTGAGAAACTAGAGCTCAGTTCATTAAACTCCTTCCATTGCAAAAGATAAAGCAACATCCCCAGCTTCCAACTCAAACTGGCTCTTCATCACACTTCTGCTGTCCACAAGTCTGTCCTCTTGGCTTTGCATCATGTATACTGAATACCCCTGAACCATGGGTAGGGGTTTTTGGTCTTCCATTCTGAACATTTTCAGGGACTATCAGCCTGGCTCACAGTATTCAATTTAGATTTATGGAGCCAGTTTTGCCTGGAAGGTGATACAAGTTGCTGAGCTACCCTCTACAGCAGAGGTGGACAATTAGTTTGGGCAGAAGGCTGCTTACTGAGTTTTGGCAAGCCATTGAGGGCCTCATGACAGGCAGCCCAGGGCAGATTAATATTAATTTTCTAAATTTTTTAGGGGCCCCATGGGCTGGATAGAGTGGCCTGGCGGGCCGCATCCAGCCCCCGGGCCGCATTTTGCCCCACCCCTGCTCTACAGCTGGACTGGTACGTTGTGGTACTAATGCTCTTGTGTCTCTTGGGATTGCGAAGCTCATGCTAAATCTTAATAAATTAAGATGCCTGGCTCCTTTGTGATGTAGATTAGCTTCATTATCTTTACCTTATGGGTGGGGAAGCTGAGGCATGCAAGTGTTTAATGGGATGCCCAGAGTCAGAAAGTGAGTCCGTGACAAACTAGGAAATTAAACCTTGGAATCTTTGGCTTCCGGTTCTCAACATTAGACCTTGCTCACCCGCAAAGCCAGGAGGAGAAGTCAGGGCCCTTTACTCTGATCAGCACATCCTGCTGTCTTCTGAAAACAGAACCTAAAAAGAATCCTGTCTTTTAGATTTCTGTTCTAGTCACCATATTGGGTTTCTTCTGAGCACTTCATAAAAGGTCTCTTGTGGAGAGCAGACTCGTTTGCAATTCTACCATAATTATTCCACTGGAGATTCATCAGAGGCCAGGGTCCCTTCTGTCCTTGGTATCTTCACATGGATATCATGCGCATTCCTGCATGTGCTAGAGGAGAATGGAGGTGATGTTAAATGTGGTTCGAAGTACCAGGCTCACGGTTTGGGCTGGTGTTGAGAATTAATCTCTTCCAATGCAAAGAGTCCCAGCCTCGTGCTGGGTTTTACATCGGATTTTAGGGTACTGTTGCTTTTACTTGAGCACCATTGGAGAGTGCAGCGCTTTGTACGTAGGAAAAGGCTCTTCTCTGAGGAATTTGCAGTCCTTTAAGGACTCAGTCGTACAGGGTGCTGAGTACCTGCTGGAAGCCTGTGCTCCATTTACATTCTGGGAGAGAGGGGTGCTCTGCTCTTCCATGGGATTGGGCTCTAAATCAGACTGATGGGATTCACTGGATATCAGCTGAGATACAAGAAGTTGAGGAGCTATCTGTGATAAGGAGAATAAGGGACAGCTATGGTGGGGTTTGAAAGGAATTGGAAGGAGTTTCTGGTGTGGGGATGGGAGTCCCTTGCCAAGGATGGGGTTAGGAATTTGAAGGAAGTTGAAAGCAAACTATGGGAGAAGGATGGAGTGAGACAAATCAGAAGTTATGGGAGAGGTCCTAAGACTGACACCTCAGTGATCCAGCCCTGTCCCCTACTCACCTCTACCAAGGAAACCCCAACTTCTTGCCAGCATCTTCCTTTCCAATTTGCATGTAAAACTTTCCATTTTTCTTCCTCTCTCACTCAGTTTCTCTCTCTGTCTTTTTTTTTAAGTTTAATTCTGAACAGCCGGCTGCGTTCAGCCTGACTGGTTTGTTATGGCTTATAATTTGTGTTAGGATTAATTAACTAATTACCGACAAATGTCCGTTGGCAAGATTCTGCTTCTGCTTGTCAACTTGAAGTATTTAATTATTTTAATCATTTACTTTCATCTTCAGAATTTATGCTCTTCCAAGAGCGTTTCTAGGCATCTTTTAATTATTATTCTGGGGGTTTTTTTGTGGGGTGGTGTTGGGGGGAGGGACATGGGTTGGTATAATTTCTCATTAACTATTTCAGCAAACCAGCTTGCTACAACTGAGGATCTGGTTCCAGCTCTTTTAAATTGTGGGAGAGAGAGAGACAGGAGGTGATGAGGTGTGCGAGAGGAGACAAAAACTGATCAGTTGTGTAGAAGCATGTTGCGGCTCACCCCCATAATATCCCAAATCCTGCTACTAAGGAGCTGTCCTTTTCCTGGAAAAAGATTGGCCACCCCAATGTCCCCAGGTGCCCATTCTGTGATCCTAGTTGAGTGTGGGCTTATAGACATGCTTGATTTTAGTCACAGTGAGTAACCCATTGACTTCAGTGGAATGCTTTCCAAGGTGCATCTACACATGCGCTTTACTGTGGAGTGGACTAATTAGCTCCACAGTAAAGCGTCACCATCTACACGTGCGGGTTGGTATTAGAGTGCAGTAAACTAACCAACTCCGCCATAGGACAGTACTATCTTATGACGGAGTAAGTAACTGCACTGAAACACACATATAGACAGTGACAGGGGCTGGCTGAGCCACAAGGGTGCTAAAATGCAAGGGCTAGCTGCCACCGAGCCAGCAGCTCCACATCTCAGCACCTTTGTACCCCAGCCAGCTCCTCTGCCTTTCAGTGCTGCCATCCAGAGCCCAGGGCTGACTTCTCTGTGCCCCCTACCAACCCAGTGCTGCTCCACCCGAGCTCAAATTGCTGTTGTCCTGGGCACATGTGTAGACACTGTGTCCATGACCAATTTTCTCCAGCTTAAATGGCTCTGGAGTTTATTGTGTCACACCAATTGTACATGTAGATGCACCCACAGTGTCTTAAAGTTAATCACATAGATCCTCCTGTAACAGATCAAAACCCAATTGTCTTTGGGCTCCGAACCAATAGCCTTCTCCCTAGTAGTTATAAAATAGAAACAGCAATCAATGAAAAAGGTTATTGATGCAACTCCTTTCATCTTTAAAGGATGCCTTGTTTACAAGCAACCACTCCATTTCCATGGTGACTGTTAACATTGGTAGGGGATTGTTATTGTCCTGGTCCCCTCTTAGGACCCCCTGCACTCAGGAGTGATGTACTAGTTTAATGAATCTAGTCACTAGAGTCTAGTGGGAAAGATCCTGGTCCTTCCTTTTCTTTGATTTAAATACAGAACTACACACCTTATTTTTGCTTGCCATTATCAGACAAAGCATGTAGTCACACAGTATACTTCTGTGCACACAGTACATACACCAGTGCCATTTATGCACACATGCCATGTGGTTGGGTAAAATATATCCGTCTAAGGTATTTACAGTGCACACAACTATATATATATATATATATATATATATATGTATGTATGTATGTATGTATGTATATATAATGTGTTGTTATAAGCAATTCACTCCTGTTTGTAACACAGAGAACACAAGTTGCATGCCCAGATGTGTGTGCACTTTACTGCTACATATACACAGATGCACTTACATGGTACTTACATGGTATACAGAAGCACTTACATGAGCACAAGTCCACACAAGCACAAATATGCATGGGTGTATAGTGTCTGTATATATGCCTCTCATGAAAAATTAGTGTTGTCCAGTCTTTAGACTTAAGCATCCACAACTGCTATTCATATCAGTGGATGTCAAGGATACCCGACACCTTTGAAAATAAATACACATACACAGGACCTACAGATAGGTAAATGAGAAACATGTACACTCACAGCTAAATGGATCTAATCTGCCTGTCGCTTTCTCTCTCTTTCTCATATCAATGCCAGGTTTCTTCTGTAGGATTAAAAAACAAAAAGGGGAAATGGTGAGCTGATCAAAGACTTATAAAAAAAAAAAATAACTGGCAGATTGTTTCCCAAATACTGTGTGCGCCAGTGGGTCAAATCCTGACTTCTGTGGTGAGTTACTACACTGTGGGTCACAAACTTGCCTGGAGTAAATCAGGATAGCACCACTGAAGTCAGCTGATTTATGCCACTGAAGAACTAATCCACTGACTTCAATACGAGCCATTCCACAGCAAGGACAACACAGGATTTGGCCCCAAGAATATTTCTTTTCAGAAACAAACAAATCCCTTGAACCAGAGCACTGATGAGACTGTGCTATTTAAAAGGTTTCTTCAGGGTACATAATTATATGGAAAATAATTAGGGACATAGAAGCAATATTATTACTTCTTATCATATCACTCTAAATTTAATCTAGAGTGATCTCTGGAAAGGCACTGGGGGAGCAGAAGATAGACCTTACTTAACTAAGGTTACTCTGTGATGCTGTCAACTAACTTGGGGGTCTTTAAGACAACGCTTGACAATCACCTTGCCGGGGTCGTTTGACCCAAGTAGTCTTTCCTGCCACGGCAGGGGGTCGGACTTGATGATCTGCTCAGGTCCCTTCTGACTCAACCAACTATGAAACTATGAAACTAGACCAATGAGGGAGACAGAGACCAATTTCATTCTGGGTGTAACTCCACAGAAACCAGTGGGCTTATGTGAAGGATGGATTCACCCCTTTTTCCTCTAAGGCCCTGAGACAAAGTCATGCTGAGCAGTCTCAATTCCCAGTGACCCAGTGGAAATTGAAGGCACCCAGTCCCTTGCAAATTGGACCCTAAAGCCAATGGGAGCAGCACTACACTAGTTATAGTGGCATTTGAGTGTAGCTGCTACTAGTGGCGCCTTAGAAAAACTTCCCCAAACAGGCATTTTGCTAACCCTTGACTTCATTGGATCTGCACTGGTTTAAAACATAAAGCTGGCCTAAGGGTGTATCTGCCAGTCAGAGAGTCATACAGCCACATCTTCTCATTTCTGCCTATGAAACTGCAGTCCCCCAAGTAATGCTGGATGGAGGAGGACCCTTCCAAAGCATGGGGCTAGTTGTCATCACCTTGACAATCCATTGATGAATCCTTTGAAATGCAATGAGAGAGACAGGCGCTTGACATTTTGCTGGTTCACTTTGGGTTATTTTTTTTAATTTGCCCCGATACCTAAGAACACAGTGGTGAGCTAATTTTATCAAATCAATCAATCAATGCCTTGGTATCACAGCAGGCCCCAGACTACAATTTAGCTCCATGCAGCCTCCAACAAATACACTATGATGTATATTGTAGTTGACATGCCTTTCCCTATACTGTTTCCTTACATCTGTGTTTCAGAAAAACCATCACCCCCTGCCCAGCAGACACGCTTACTGATTCAGTGCCCAGAGCCTGTCTGGGATGCTCACAGGAGTCCATCAGTCCTATGCAACGGTTTAAGTCAGAGGTATTCAACCCCCTGCCTATAGGCAAGATCTGGCCTGTAGGGCTTGCTAAGACTCTGGAAATTTGGTGGCAAGGTGTGGTGGGAGTAACAATTGCTGCTTCCTTCCTGCCAAATTTCTTGACCCATTGGGAAGCCTTGGGACAGATAATGTGACCCTGTGTGCCAGATCATGCGAGCGCACGGCCAGATCTAGGCAGGCAGGGTCAGGTCAGCATGCAGCTGAATCTGGACATCTGGGATCAGGCTGGCAAGCAGGTGGATCCAGTCGCGCAGGGTCAGGCTGGCACACAGCCAGATCTGAGCATGTCGGGTTGGGCCAGTGTGCAGCTGGATTTGGGCGCATGGAGTCAGGCAAGCATACTGGATCACACCCCACATGCAGAATCCAGTCTGTGGACTGACCCTACACCACTCATCTAGTCCATGGGCTAAAACATTGGGCACCACTGGTTTACGCTGATGATGAATTTGAAACTCCTTTTCGAAGCCCCCAGGAAGGTGTGGACCTAGTGCATGCCAAAGCTCCATGTTGGCAAGGAGTTTGCTGGACTGGGAAGCCAATTCTAAATGCCATTATTATTACAGCCTCTTTGCTAAAGCCCCTGATTCCTATGGACAGTGCAGTGCAAGGTTGAAATATAATACTGGGGAGACTGTATTATGCATAGTATGCAATGCATACTATGCATAGACATAGTATACATTGCAATGAGCATACATTTGAGGATTTGTCAGTCTTTTCAGATGACAGCTCAGGCCCTAGCCTTGATGCATGACAGACCTTGCAATGTGAACTTGGAGGGTTAATAAAGGAGGTGCTCTGGCAGCTCACTGTTGTCCTAGTAAACTCTAACAGAAAGATCTAAATGAGATTAGAAAGATCATCTTAATTAACTTCAAAATCCTGTTAATTAGAAGCCTCACCGCATTAAAAATTGCTTCAGTGACCAGACTGAACCATAAGTGAAGGCTGCTGTACACACACAGCATTGCAGCACAGACAGAGGCTGGATTGCACCCAGGTCTGGGCTTTTTCTAGTTTGACCTTTTAACTCCTGATAATAGCCCAGGACTTTTCTGCACAAAGTGGCATTTGCAATGCCCAAGAGGGAGAGGGAAATCTGCACGGCATGTGCTTTTGTTATCTGTTCTTCCCCTAAGGCCTGAGACCCACCCTTAGAGTATCCCTCCCTAACAAACTCATAGATTTAGATGTTCACACACATATAGGCCCACAGAGCCCACCTCTGCATACATATGGGCATCTGCACATACATACACCTACAGAGAGGGGTGGACACACACTCACAGAGGGACATATTCAGAGACCAACACACACCTACACACACACACCTATGCTACCCATACCTATACGTATACATTTTATCATGCCTTTATCATGCCTACTCTTATTTATATCATCTCAAGACAAGAGAAGACAAACATCTTTTTTGCAAAGCAAGCAGTAGATCTGATAGGCAGCAAAGTGAAGGGGGGTGGACGGGTGTTGCACAGGGCGGCGAAGCAAAAGGCTTTTGAATCTATAGCAGCGGTTCTCAATTTTTTTTTAGATTTGAGGCACCCCTCAGAAAATGCCAGTTCTTAATTTTCACTTTTTTTTTTGACTACAGAAAAAAAAAGCAATTCTTCTGTTGCAAAGGACTTCCTAGGTATTTTAAAGCTTACGCCTTTTCTGTGGCATTCATACCTGCGGGGAAGTGCAAAAATTGTTGCGTAGTGGAACGGGGCACTCCATTCCCTTTAAAGAGTGTAAGAATTTCTTTAAGGAAATACTCAAAGGAGCACCAGATTAGCAGGGGAATCAGGGTCCAGGTGCTAATCTGACAGTGAGCTCTTGAACAAAATTAAAAGCAGCTGTGCTGGGGTTCTGGGGAAGGAGAGAGAGGGTGGGTGGTAGACTGGGCGGAAGAAGTGAGGTGGGGAACCTGTTGGACAAACAGCACAGCTCCAAAGAGGAGGGTGAGAGATCCATGTACCGAGTGGAAGAAGTGTAGGAGCCCACGGAGTAAGGGAGGTGCTCTGGAGCAGGGCTGGGATGCAGTTACTGGTAGTATGGAGAGACCTGCCCACATGACTGTGCAGCCCATGAGCGTAGAATCCTTTCATTCAAAGGAAGGGGCTCTGAGTCCAGAGACCAGGAAGGAGGAAAACTCTTCTGAGAGACTAGGAGCTGCAGTGGGATTGCTAGCATTGCTCCTTAGCTGAGGGTCAATTGGAAAAGGCCTGGAACCCAAAGCCCTGGAAGAAGCCCCAGTGATGTGGGGAAGTTTGAACCCAAAGGGCCAGTGGAGACTGCATTTTGTAGACTTCATGCGTTCTTTAGAGCAGAGAATCCTGCCTCTGTACAGGTGGATTGAGTAGATGACCCTTGAGGTCCTATTTGATCTTCTCATTCTGTGATTTATACCTTGAGAGAGACTATGCTGCTCCAGCCACTCTAGTCTGTGAATAAGACCCCAGGTGAGAACTGTGAGAAGGGTGCTCTGAAATGGCACCCTGCCACAAATGACACGATTGCCACCCCTTTGATGAGAAAACTGAGGCCTGGAGAGAGGAGGCGCTGTGTCCTGTTCCAGGTTGTTGGTGAGACAGGATGTGGAGCGAGGAAAAGCACCTTAATATCTTGGCTCCCATCTTGTACTATCGCTGCACTTCCCTTTGCCTTCAAAACCAGGCATAGGGAAGGCATAGTGGGATTGCAGGAATCCTACGCTCTCTCCCATATAGAACTCGAAAAATCACTGCAGTGCACTGAGGTGCACAGATAGCATTAGATCTGAAGGATGTACAGAGGGTTTCTTGTAGGAAGGAATGCCTTGCCCTATTGTAGGCTGCCAGAATGAACTTCAGTTTATGCCCCTGGCATTTTTTTTACAGCTCAGCTATTCCATTTAGGGTTTCAGAGCCAGTGGAAGGAAGCTCAGATCGCTTCACTGACCAGCCATAACATCTAGCCAGTACATTAACTGCCCTGTTGCCCTGATCTGATGTGGTTTTACAGACAATAGCTACTGGCTATTTAGGCAATGTATAAATTAACATATTCTGCACAAACTAGGAACATATTTAAATTAGGGGAGAGTGCCCTTTATTTGTCAATCATTTTACATCCACATTTGAACGTTCCTTGGAAATGACAATTCCAACCTTTCTTCATTGTACCTTAAAGCTCCTTGCCTTCACAAGGGGCAAACACTTGACTGATCAACTGTTCCTGCAGCCTCCCTGTCCTCACTACGCTGGCCCCCACCCCACGTCTCTCCTTTAATTAAAACAATAACAATCTGCTCTCCTGGAATTTCTTTCCCAGTTTGGCTCAGTAACTTCTGACCTTCGAGTCAGAACACCTTTATTTCTGATCATGCTAAAGTTTTCCTGGCATGCCAGGGTCACAGATGCAGAGATGAAGAAGTCAGCTCACAAGTTAGCAGCCAGAATCTGGATACCTAGCAGGGACCACGGGATGCTGTAGGTGAATGTTGGGCAGATGAGATCATTTAGGTTCTTTTGGTTCCAAACTGCCCCTATCTGCAGCCATGCTAATTGTCCTGACTAATTTAGCAGTGGAGCTGGAAGTGGCCCGAGATGGGACTTGAACTTTAAAAATCTCAGAGGAATGGGCACAACCGAACATAGACCAAAGGACAAATCCAAACTGCAATGCTTTGCAAACCAAGAACAGTCCAGTATTTGCCTGTGACTGAGGTGTCATTGACAACAGTTTAGTTTTAGTCTGGTGCAAAAGCCAAAATAGTATTTGTAGATACAACCCTGGAGCTTCAGCGCACCCTCAGGCTCTCCCTGAAATCTAAGAAGGACGGGTGTACTTAAACACACGAACGATCTGTAATGGTAAGGAGCAGGGGAAGGGCTGAACTGCCTACAGTTGACTCCCCCGCAACCTACCCTCAAATGAAAATGATTGACCCACCCGTACACAGCTACCAATCCAGCTGCCCATTTTACCTGGTTCTGTCTATGGGCAGGGAAGTGGATCAGATCAAGGTTCAGCAACACAGAGGCACCCTAAGACAAAAAGACAAGAGTTATCAGCATGCCAAAGCATGTAGGCATTGCCTTCTTTTTAAGGGGGAATGCACACGTAGGAGTAAACTGGGTTCCAAGAAGCACCAGCGATAGTCCCTAGGACCATCAACAAGCTGGATCCTGTGCCTTTGTTTCCAGATGTGTTGGAGTTCAGGATTGGGAAGGTGCACTGTATTCTAAGAAGTACTGGTGTGCGAGCAAACACCAACATGGCGGTCCGCATGTCACCAGCACTCCAGGACATGCAAATATGCTGGTTTCAAGGGCACGCTGTCTGAGTCGCAGACTTCTGGGAGTCTCTATCATTTCCTTGCAATACTAACTCCAGAGAAGTGAATTGTGACATCTCAGCAAATTATCAAAGGGTCTTTCCTGCCACAGCAGCTGTTACAAAGTACCTTCCCCCTTTAGATAATCTGACTAATCAACAGCAGTGTACAGAAGGATGTTCAGTAGGATATATCACATTTCCACCTAGATTCTCCTGTGATGATTTCCCTTTGTGTAGAAAACACAGTTTAGGGGAGAAATGCAGATCATCCATGTCTCTAAGCCCTTTATGACTGGCCCACCCTGGCTTTTTCTAGATATTTTGCTCAGCTTCTATGCTCCTATGCTGACATAAGGCTAAAACAACAGCTGCTGGGGGGGAAAAAAGAAAAGGAAAGAAATGTACACTTCACAAAGTTTGTCTCCTCTCTTTCCCACTTGTCCTAGTGCTGACACCTTGTGCCACCCTTGCAAAGAGGGGATCCTGTGTTTATGTAAGATCAAAATCAGCATTAATCAGGATCTTTCAATCATTCCCCTGGAATAAACTGCTTGGGATGCTAGCAGCAGGTTTGGTAGGACAAGGAGGCCGTAATGGAGGCATGCTTGAATGAGCTTGCAGCCATTCAACTAATAGCCCCAAGGCTGGGATTTATTTATTACTACTATTTAGAAAATAAACTTTGTGTGTATTTAAAGCAGTTGAAATGGGGCTTCTCTTTAATACGGGTAACTATGTCTCGCTTCTCTTTAACACAAAGAATCCTCTTCCAAACTGTATTGAAAGTGACTCTCAGCCCTATGTCTTTTCAGGCTATTTGTGGAAAGCAAATCAGAGCCCTGTTGTGAATGATTTTCCCCTTTCTGAAGCAGTAAACCTTCCAGATCTGCTCCTAGCCTACTGGCTGGCTTAGTGTGAAGTGACCTCAGTCCATGGGTTCAAGGTGCCATTTCAGACACACAAGACTGATCAGTGCAAGAGAGGTTAAGCAAGCAAGTGCCTCTCCTTTTATTGTATAGGAAGGGAATCAAATTGACAGCCCAGAGGCTGCAGGCTGGTGGTGTGCAGTAGAGCACACACGGTGTGGGCAACACACGTGGCAGCCTCCTACTCGTTGCCCTGCCCAGTTCATGTGTCCCATCATGGATTTACATCTGGTTACATTGCATTGTCCATGGAGTTTTTTTTAGAGACAAGGGGGATGATGGCTCCATGTTGTTCCCACTGGTAATATCCTGTTATTGGCACTTATCTCCCTGACACCTGCCAAGTTGCTTTTATAGGCAGCAACTGTATGGCTCCATCAGCCATTTCCCATGGAGGGAGCAGAGACAGGATAGAGGTTATTCCAGCCCTGCAGTTAGAATGGCCTTTGCAAAGAGGATTACTAGGATCTCTCCAGCATACAAACCAGCTATTGGGCTATTCACGGGAAGTTCAAAATTGGCTTAAAGGGAACTTCTTCCTGTTCAGCAAATTGTGTCCTGGCCATACTGGTCTGGGAGTCAACTCACATAATCTCATGATGGGAGCCAGGGAAGTACTTAGACCCTTAGCTAGGACCACTTGGATCTGAGCAGCAAAGTAAAGGGAAGAAGGCTTGAGAAGCATGATGTGGATCTCTTCAAGCCTCGTAGGATGCCCAGATACCCCAGGAAAAATGTCTGACAATAATGGATGATTGCCTACTCATGGCTAGTTGTTACCAACAGGTCCAGTAAGTTTTACCCCAAAAGGCTGTAGGAGATACCAGCCAAAGCAAAACTCCAAGCGCATTCAAAGTGTCAGCTCCCTTCTTCCTACTTCCCCTCACTCCATTTTTGTCATATTTTCCTCATGCATTGAAGGCATTTGTGATTACACCTACTTTAATGGTGCAGAGGAAGTGTCCCACAGCAACCACAGTGCAGAATCAGCATGGTCTTGTGTTGCTCCGTGTCCTGCACGCTGGTCCTTCCCCAGGTGGCTTTTGCTCTGCAGTGGGAAATGGAAGGTATAGACAGGCCTGGCCCTTGTAGCTGTTACACGGCAGGCTCCAGGCTGCCTATCCTGAGGACTCGGTAGGTTTTCTAGGAAGTCTGTTTGTAGAACAGCCCCCTCCATGCCTAACTCAGTGGCTTGCCATGGGCAAGTTCAGTGTGGAGCCTTACTGGGAATGTCTACATGGCACAGCATGGGGCCATGCCAGGGTAACCAGCTTAGCTCTGAATGGGCTTCTCATAGAAGGAAATCAGCCCAGGCAGTTGTCCTCCTGGCTACTGCATGGCTCACACTGCCTGTTATCTTTGGTCATCTTCTGTCATTCTGGAAGCAGTGGGTCCTTTGTCTCAGTCATCTGTCACCCTAATTTTCTCAGCACCCGATATGCTAATATGTGAAGCCCAAATCAACATGAGACGTTGTGTAAGTGCTTCTGTGGCTCTCTGACATTGCAATCTCTTCTGTTCTTATTGCATGGGTTAGGTTTGTCCTCTCCCTGTTACACTCAGGATATCCTTTCTACCCCAGTTGCATTCATAGGGTCCTTGCTTCCAGGAACACAATCTGGGTTGTTATCAGTTGCTAAAGCAGGGGTGGGAAAAATGCAGCCTGCAGGCCGGATGCGGCCCGCCAGGCCGTTCTATCCGGCCCATGGTGCCCCTCAAAAATTTAGAAAATTAATATTTATCTGCTCCTGGCTGCCTGTCATGCAGCTCTCAATGGCTTGCCAAAATTCAGTAAGCGACCCTCTGACACATAAAAACCCTTTGCATTTGCAGCCAGCGATGACCCATGTGCCATTGCCATCCCAGCAGCTGTGGGAGCACTCGCAGTGTAAGGGTGGGAAGGAGGGTAGTGTGGACAAAGTGCAAAGGAGCTGAGGGGTGCACAGCGATGTCTCATGGTGTCTGCTGGAAGACAGCTCTTTTTTCCTTCAGCACACAACATGCTAACAGAGTAGGCAGCAGCTGTCACCCGCCTGCAGTGAGAGCACTGATGACCCAAGAGGGCCTCCGACAGTCACACCAAGCTGTCTCAAGGTGATCTGCAAGCAAATGATCCTCCTCTGGCAGAGCTCCTGATGCACTGGTCTCAGGGGCTGCAGACTGGGGGGATCAATGCGAAGATGATGCAGGTTCTGGTTATAGTGGCCACTGCTGTGTGCAGGGGGTAGAGGGAAGAAAGAAAGGTAGGGGACCTTTCCCCAAAAGAAGATGTGCCAGGCATGTCTTCCACCCACACCCACCACACACACACACACACACACACACACACACACACACACACACACACACAGACAAATTTTAGATTGTTTGGCAATTTGATGTTTGAATTTTTGCACGATTTTTATAACCATCCCCCACTACTGAAAGCTGTCTTTTATGAGGGCCTTACTTTCAGATACATGAAAATGATATGAGCATTTTCCATTGTTTAAAAAATTGCAGAATATTCTTGAAAGATGTATTTATTCTTTTACAACCTTTGTCATTTTTCATCAAAAAAAAAAAAAAAAGAAAAGAAAAATTTGGCCACCTGAATAAAAAAACCCTCTTTTCTTCTCCTCAAAATGTGGACCCGTTCTAAAGATTATACCCTGTTCTTGTATTTATTCCTAATCCCATCCCATTATGCAGGCCATGTCCTGGTTGTCCTGTGTTAAACAATTCCCCTCCCCTGATGCTTACTCCTTTACATCCTATACCTGAGGAGCAGACAATTACTTTGGGCTACTTACTGAGTTTTGACAAACCATTGAGGGCCACATGACAGGCAGCCAGGAGCAGATAAATATTAATTTTCTAAATTTTTTAGGGGCCCTGCCGGCCAGACAGAATGGCCTGGTGGGCTGCATCCGGCCGACAGGTCGCATTTTGCCCACCCCTGCTACAGCTGGAGCCCGGATACTACAGTGAGGGGTAGGCTGGAAATGTAATCAAGCATTGGAAAAATAGTCCAATTCCACTGACAAAATGTGGGCTGCCCTCTGCTTGAATAAGAGCTTCAGTAACCGGCCCAAGTTTGAAAGGTGTACTCCTTCTGGAGCAAACCTACCGGATACACCTGTCGATATTCTCAGGGCTCTGGTCAAGGTGCTTGCTTCATTTAACAGATCTCAGTGTCCAAGGATTTGTGTGAACACAGAGGAGGTGCATCACACCTACTGTGCAGTACTGGTTTCCTGTCCTTCAATGCAACAGATATACACTTTGAAGCATCTTGTTCTTTGTTCTTCACTTGTACAACACCTGGCACAATAGGATTCTGAACCATGACTGTGGTTGTCTGTACTGTTATCCTTCTCCACGTCAGGTCTTTGGAAGGTGCCATACAATCACTTGTCTACACTCAGGTTTTTTACTAGTTTAATTCATTTCAACGAAGGGTATGATTTTCTTCTGAAACAGTTAAATTGGCACAACTTCCAGTTTAGGCACCTAGACCAGTATAAGGGCACCTTAGTTTGGTATAGTCATGCCGGCTTCCCAACAGAAATAGCTATTCTATCATTACAAACACCTTTATACCAGTATTGCAGTCCCCACACCGTGGGGATTCCCTAGTTAAAGCAGCACAATGTGCTTGTGGTGGCACAGCCTCCGGCTATATTCTGTTTGAGTAGTTTCCTCTGCTCCCTCATGCTGCCAGACATCTATGGCAGTGTATGTGGTTAGTTTATTAACCTTCTTGACAGGAGAGTGCTTTAACCTTTCACCTTCTCGGTAATGAGCACTGCAGCTCAGTCCCATTGACTAACTCTTATTATCTGGTACCGCTCATCTGTGCCTAACTTTGTTAAAATTATCAGATGAGGAGCCAGTTGGATAATAGTAAATCTAGATAATTTACCCACTCGTGGGGGTCTGGAGTGCCAAATTAAGCTTTTATCAGGGGGACAGAAGATTGCTACATGAAATGCAATCCAAGTTGGATCATGTCAACACTGTAAATGACTCTTTGTTATAGTTGTAATTACTGTAAACATGAGGAAACAGATTTGAGAACAACTAGAGATCGAAGAAGGGGGAATCCTGAGTTTTGTTCCAAGCCCTGGGAGGGGAGGGGAGTATATTGAATGGAGAACTGAGCTTAGGGACAGGACTCCAAGATGCAGTTTCTGGCTCTCAAAGGAAAACATGCATCGTTGGCACTGATTTTGCAGCCTTAACCTTCAGGCATTTTTCCTCCGCTGCAAAACAGGGCTGATCAGTGATCACAGTAACCTGGCTTCGAGGAATTACATCGCTATGCTCCCTGGACATCATCTCCTCCAAGCTTGTCCTGGCACTCAAGATGCTTTACAAATTAGACAAATGTCATCCGCAATGGTGAAACCAAGGCACAGAAAAATGCAAGGATTTGCAAAGTTTCGCTGATCTATTCTCAGCAGAGCTCTTGAGTGCCCGAGTTTGCAGCACTGTGAAACAAAAGCAGTGCAGACGCACACCCAAACTTTAAGTCTCAGAAACACTGGGTGGTTTAAAATTCCTCTCTCAAAATCTGGACCCATTTTCTCCCCCTACCTCTTTCTCCCTGTCAGTTGTTAAAGGACACTGTGGCCTCATGTTGTAAGTGGCCAGTTCCTAAGTGCCTTTAGTGCTTTGCTATGTGGTTGACTACTAAAATAAGGAATTTCTGTACCAGTTCAGTGCTATCACCCACTGCCTTGCAAAGGGGTACAAGAGAATGATGGGGAAACACCTACACTCTCCCTTGCTTTGCACCAGTAGTTTTACAATTTAAAGAAAAAAGGAAAAGCAGGGGCAGCGAAAAGCAGGTGCTCCATCTCTGGTGCCTGCTTGATAGCACACTGTCTTCCTGGGCTCTGTGCTTTTTAAACAAACCCTCTGGAGGTATAATGAACATAGAGCCTTTGATCACCGAGCTTGCTGGGCCAGGGCACTTAGGGGAAATTGCTATGTGCAAAATGATTCACAACCAAGAAGGAAAGCGAGAAAGCCGGGTCTACCTCAGTGGGCCCAGCTGATGCCCTGTGCATTTCTAACAAAGCAGCCCACTCCCCCAGCTGCAGCAGCCTCCCTGCACCAAGTCCTCTGTGGTGGTGGATGCCATTAATTCCCAGTTACCATACTATTCTTCACCCTCCCCTTGTACAATTGACAGAGCCAGATGCAGAAATTATTTTTCCCACTGGCAGCATCTGGCTCAGTAACAGATACCAAGGGGCAATTTTGTGGGTAGCTTTTGAGCTGCCCGGGGGATGATCAAGCAGTTCTGGGCCCAGGCGCTCTCCTTCTCCCAGACCACTTTCTTTGCATCAGTCCAGAACCACAGGTAGCATGTACATCATGCTGCTCTGTTTACCCACATCTGTCTGCAATAGCTAATGAAAGCTATTCAAACCCTCCAACCCTAACCTTGTTTTCCTGCTGCCAACTCTTCAGGGAGGGCGTAGCAGTGAAATAATCCCAGATGCCAAGAGAATGAAACACAAAAGGAAGGGCATTTGCAGCCCTGGAAAAAACTGCAAGCGGCAAGCACTGGCTTAGAAGCTAAGTTTCAGGTTTGGGACTCCTAAAGCTATTCTAAAACCTCCTGAACCTGTCTGGGGATACTGCCTGAGCTCCCAAACTAAGCAGATTCAATCCAGAACAACACTTGGATGGGAAACCTTTATGAAATGTCAGAAGTGATAAGACTTGGTATACGTAATTCAGCATGGAAGGTTCTTGCTTGGGATCAAGTTTTGATCCCAATTCTCAGCATGGTGATGAGATTACTGAGGCTGCCTGGATTTTTTTGAGGGAGTGGGATATGGGGAAAAGTGGGGTCCAGAGTATTTAGGGTCATCCTGTGACCACATGTTCCCCATGGGAAGTTTCACATGGGTACCCCTGCCAATTCTGTAGTTAATTATACCCAGTGCCTCCAACCGGACACAAGATTCTCTTTCATTTGACATCCCAAGCCATCACTTTGCAGTGACAGCTGTGTGCCATTAATGACCTGCCATAGCGTTTTCAGAAAGGAGTTGGTTTCCAGTATGGAGTGAAGTGTTAGAGGATGGGCTGAGCCGCATAACAAGAAGTCTTGCCCTCACTAGGAAGTCTTTTCAGGTGTAGCTTCTATTTCAGGTTGAGGTCCAAATCCACTGGTTTTAGCCCTGGCTGTCACCCCACTCTTTCCCTGCTTAGCCTGCTCTGCCACTGCTCCCTATCAACTTGCAACTTGAAAAGCCAATTTGCTTCTCATACACCTGCCTGGAACCTGCAGAGGCAGCATCACAGAGCTATGGGGAACAGACAAAAGAACAGAGCAGAGAAGCACGGGAGCAGAAGGACATTAATCACCTCGCCCCGATTAGGGGCTCACTGAGCACAGGCTGCCTCAGGGCCTTTCTGCTCCCGTACCTCTGAGTGCCCGAGTTTGCAGCACTGTGAAACAAATGCAGTGCAGGCACATGCCCGAACTTTAAGTCTCAGAAACACTAGTTGGTTTAAAATTCCTCGCCCAAAATTTGGACCCATTTTCTCCCCCTGCCTCCTTCTCCCTGTCAGTTGTTAAAGGACACTGTGGCCTCATGTTGTAAGTGGCCAGTTCCTAATTGCTTTTAGTGCTTTGCTATGTGCTTGACTAGTAAAATAAGGAATTTCTGTAAAAAAAGATGAGCATTTTGCATGCACCTCTGTCCTGCACCTCTCCAACCCCACCTTTTAGGGCTGAGAGTTATTTTCCTGTGACTTAGCACAGGCATGGGTGTCTGTTTGGGAGCCAAAGGACTCTCAGCAGAGAGTACTACTTCCTGGGGTCCAACAAATCTCTCACTGAAGTCAACAGGACTGGGAGTCCTTGCCTTGATTTGCACTGGATTGGGCCCCAGGAAAAAGCTCATTGAAACCAGACACAAAATTTTGCTCAACTTCAGCAGCAGTGTCATGTAGCCTGTGTCCAAGAGCCAGTGTCATCAGAACAAAGAGCAAGCCCACAAGGGGCAATCCTGGCTCCACTTAATATCTGAGGATCAATGGACGCGGGTTTCATCCAATGTGTATATTTTAGAGTTGGCACCCAGTCTTCAAAAGACATGTCTAAGATGTTGTGTGTCTCAGGCCCTAGCTTTAGACTGGCATGTGGGACAGGGTAGGGGTTTGTAGCTGGTCCATGGGGAATCTTTTCATCATTGCTCTTAGAACAGAGACTTAGGACTTGAGAAAGGTGGGTGCGGAGGCATGAATACTTAAGGCAGGCAGCTAGGCCATAGCAAAGTCAGGGCCAGAATGCATCCTAAATAAAACAAGGTAAAACATGAGATCTGGTAGCTGATGAAAGGGAGGAGGCTTGAAAGACAACAGGGCAACAGAGAAAGGAAAAGGAGGAAGGGCCATGGGACAGCAAAGCTGAGGCTGGGGAAAGAGGGACAGAGCATAAACTGCAGAGAGAGGGAGACCAAGCAGGAAAAGCATCAGGAGATATGATCCCAGGAAGCACTACCCAGCTTGGAAGGACCCTGTATCAAAACCGCATCAATGATTTTCTTTGCTGAAAGACACAAACTCGTTTGCTCAGTGCCATCTTTTTATTGCATGGAGATGGATGTATATGCACACATTATTTTAACTCCACGGTTCTCACATCCATACCTGAAACAGCCCAGGGAGCTGAGGTTGATTCATCTGTTTGCTACAGAAGATGGATCAGTTAGCAAATTATTTTATTGACCCGCAGCTCCGCTCAAGGTCATTTGTTTCAGTGGACAAGGCAACCTGCCTGGCATGGCAAACAGGAGATGAGGAGGAAATCTCCATCTACAACAGCCTCAGCATGTTTGCATCTACCTCGTTACCAGGCACCCCCAGTCTCACACTGGACCGCTCAAAACCCAGCTCATTCTTCTCTGCTTAAAAGAATTTAATGCCATGATGCTCTCACATAAGATGAGGCTCCTTATGAACGGTCACTTCTGGGATGTAAAATCTCTTTCTTTTATAAAAACAGGTCTTGAAAGACCTTTTTTTGAAAGGCCACAAAAATCATTTTGGAATGGGGAGGGCTAAAATAACAAAAGGGCCTAACTTTCAAAACCAAACTCAAACTAAATAACAGCAATCCATGGGGTTTAAGGCTTGAGGGGACTACTGTGATCATCTAGTCTGACCTACTGTATAGGATAATCCAAAGGTATTGTCTCTACAGTAGAACTCTGCCAGGAGAACTCAGCCAATGGCCTTGTAAATCCCGCCCAAAAATCACTGCTCCCAACTCCTCCTGCATGTTAATTGGCTCATGGACTTCTGCACTGGCTTTAGCCCTCAGCCTGCATACAGTTTAAATTCAGCTTGGTTCTAGGAAGGCTGTCATTTTTGCTGTGTTTGAAGATTGAGGTTGATCCCCTGCCTCAAGGGTGGATATACTATAGTCTACATGCAATTGGTTCAAAACCATACCTTGTTACATAGTGCAAGGGGTGAAGGAACAGCTGGGCTGGGATAAGGGGGAAAGTCAGTAAAAGCAAAGTTATGGAACGGTTAGACCATCAATCAAAATATTAAAAGCTGCTACACTTCTTTCGTACTCAGAGACTCAACCCGCCTCCATAGGGCACAGGTGCCCGTATCACCAAAATCACCCCAACAGAAGAAAAGAATTGGCAGACTTAACAGAGAGCCCTGGAAAAGAAAGGATCATGTGCATACAAACCAGTACTGACACCCTTTTATAGTTCAGCTGTGTACTTCATTCCCAGGACTGTTCATCCGACACCCGAAATCCCTTGGAATATTATTTAGGGAAGAAAAGAGCAATATCCCTGTGCCAAGCAGTGACCTTTCAGGGTTCTCCGTTGCAACGAAGACTTCTTCTGCTTCCCTGTTGCACCAACTTCATCACATCCTTTTGAGGCTCCACCTGTTTCATCCTGGATGGAAGAATCCAGTCATTTCTAACCATATACAGGCTTTAGTGGCCAGCACTTTGCTGCCCAATAGGTCCATTTCAGGGCCTCCTGACCACCTTTATCCCATGTTGTTCCATTTGAGTTCTTCGTTGAACCAGTCTTGCTACCTGCTCCGCTTTTAGCCTACACATGGCTGTAGGGTTACCGCAGGCTTTCGCTTGCATTTTGTGGAAATCAGATGTCCACTGAGTATCCTCACATGAACTTCTGCCATATTCCCTTCAACATTCATTTGGTTCTGCATCTGTTGCTCTCGCTGTTGAAGCGGCTTTTAAACAAAGACATATGGGTCCCATTAACACAGTGTTTTGCTTGTTTAAAGAGCCTAATTTTAGGCAACACTGGTTGATTTCAACTTCGGTGAAATTCTGATTTCTAAATCTCCGCAGCTGAGCATGCAAGGATGTACATATGCAGAGGATCAGTGTATGCAGTTACCACTGCTGGGACAGCCATGCTACTCATCTTTGGTCTATGGAATTGCATCAAGTTCAGACTGAACAGTTGAGAAGGATCATAACAGTATAATTGTAGTAAATATATTGCTTGTACATGTACATGCACATAATTTTTCCCTTTTATCTTAGCTTATAATAGTTTATAACATCTTTTTTTGTTTTTTGTGGGGGTTTTTTGCATTTGATGGGCATTAGATGCAACTAAATGATGTTGCTGCAACACAATAAATGGTGAAGCTGGTAGTTTGTCTCTCTTGCATGACTTTTTAAGGAATGGGTCATAAGTGAGAGCAGAGACTTTCCCGGCGGTGGGAGACCCCTCCCTACCACAAGGATAGAAAGCCAGTGTAGCTAACTCTGGTGCCAGCCGCCTCTGCCTACCCCAGTGCAGGGACCATGATGTGGAGTGAAAGGCATGCTTGAGGTGAAATGGAGCTCGGTTCTTCTATGGCAAGCCTCCACTGACCTACAAGAAATCTTATGCTGTTGAATTAATAGCAGTCACTTTATATCTATGCTGCTAGTTGGAGCAGACTTTAGGCCAGGGGTGGGCAAAATGCAGCCTGCGGGCTGGATGCAGCCTGCCAAGCCACTCTATCCAGCCCGCGGGGCCCCTAAAAAATTTAGAAAATTAATATTTATCTGCCCTGGGCTGCCTGTCATGCAGCCCTTGATGGCTTGCCAAAACTCAGTAAGCGGCCCTCCGCCCAAAATAATTGCCCGCCCCTGCTTTAGGCTGCTCTAACTAGCACTGGGGCAGGTTGGCAGCAAATCGGAGCGCCTTAAATGACTCTGACAACTGCACCATCCCACCTGCTGCGGGGCAGACCTCAGGCACAGGGGAGAACCAAAACCCAAGATTTTATCATTAGAAGAAGGGCCCTAACGTTGTGCCACGATACCTGGGCAGCCTGCTTGATATTTATGTCCATAAAAGTTCAGGTGTTTTGGCAGTTGCTGGGTTTCAGAAATGGCATGTCACAACAGTTCTGGCTCTGGGGTAAACAGCAGATTGCTGCTACATTGACGGCTGCCATTCTCCTACAATGGGAAGCTGGCACTAGTTTAAAATCTGTATTGCCTAAGGAAGATCTTGTCTCACCTGCTGTCTACTTAAATGATGGGGATTAGAACTCTGAGTAACAAAAGGACTACAGAGACTCGCTGCACTGGCTTGTTCTCAAGAAAACGCTCCAAATGAAAACTACCTGCCTGGGATGAATAACAAAACCCTAGGAATAAGCAGATTGCATTCTTCTTTGGAAGCCTTATAATGCCATGTGATCTGCTTCCCTAAACACCACTGCCCTTCAGGAGGTGTTTGTAAGGAGCTTTGGAATAGGCTGGTGGAAAAATGCCTATTTTTCACCCAAAAAAGGGCGAAAGAGTTGGTGGGGTTAGTTTTGTGTTCGTCTGAATTTCCAGCCAAACATGCTCAGGGCCTACAAACATTTTATCTCTTTAAATTCTGCTTTTGGTAAGGAAAAAGTTTGTCTTTGGTTAAAAAAAAAAAAAAAAAAGGTCTGCTTCTAGGATGCTATGAAATACTTTCTTTTTCAGCTTGCTTACTGCCATTAAAAATTCAGTTGAAAAAAGATTTTTGTAGATGAAAATTTCCATTTCTGACAAACAGTATTTTTCATCAAAATGTAGTCTTGAAAGGAAAAATGGAAACCAGCCCCAGGTTTTGTGGTTTCTCCAAAATTTCTAAGTGCATTGGGAAGCTAGTTTTACATTTGCAACACCACCCAGTTCCCATTCATTTTAATGGAAACTGAGGGTCAGATCTGGCTACCTTTGAAAATATAACTGTTTCCAGGAATGGAATTATAGCAGAGGAGGAAAGTCAAAGGCTCAGAGCCAGGTGTGGAACTTGGATTAATTGCTCTTGCTCAGTTGAAGTCAGTGGTGCTGGGACCGTTTCTGCCTGCAATGGAAAGTCCTAGGAGTTGACATGCACCCAGGAGAATTATCAGGACTATAGGACTGATCCCACATGGCCCTGGATCCTGTCTGGTGAGTCACACATGTGACAAATAGCTCATACCAATGGTGAATCCTAATGTGGGGGCATTTTAAACCCTCTGTGCACAGGTTTAAATACTGATCTAAGGTACAGCAGGGTGCTAAAGAATCTGGTCCTACGGGTCACATTCTAGGGCGTCATTCAGGTCAACTGGGAGTAAGGTTTGGTCCCTTCTGTACTAGAAACAGAGCAGAACTGAAATCATTAATAATCCATCCAACCAAGTTTGGCCCTGACTTAAACTGGTGCTGTTCTGAACATGGTGGGAAAGGCGCCAGTTTGTATCAGCACTGCAGTTAGTTGGACTGAAAGATCACTGGTGCAAGAATGATATTTATATTGTATGTACATACAGCACGTGGCAAAAAAAGAGACTCTGATCCATTAATGTGGGTCTTTGAGTTCTACTTGAAGTCCAGGGTCTATCCCAAGCCTAAGGGACTCATGGGGCTATCCTAGTTAAGGTATGCCTTTGTCCACAGCCAAAGGGGAGAATGTAGCCCGCATCCCATCCTGCTGCTTTTGGTTTTCCACTCAGATGGTCAGGTGCCTATTTACAGCGGGGTTTACTGGAGATGACCGTCAGCACATGCTGAAAGCAAGACTCAAACTCAGGGAATTAGCCCCATAATCTAACATTTTAACCACTCTGCCACTGCCATCCTAGATGCTACTGCACTACCACACATTACAGTAATCATCCCTAGCACTATCAGCCTGGGATGCTTGCAACTCTTCTGGCTCTCACAACATCCAGATACCAAAAAACCTGGCTTCCTTATGGGCTGGGGACAGACATTACACATAAACCGGTTTAAGTGATCAGAAACTAGTTTAAACCTAGTGCACATAAACCAGTTTGAAAATGGCTGAAACCAGTTTGAGATAAACCTGGTTGAATGTCATATCAGAATTAACTGATTTGGGTCAAACCGGTTTGTGCAATGTCTGTTTTAGAAATTCTCCTACCAGCTAGGAGCAGACAGTGCAAGATCTCTTCAGTGAAAATAAAGTACTGTGGGCTAGAACGAACAAGAAAAGACTTAACTAAACATTTAAGAAATGTTCATAGAAAATTCCTTCTAGAAAGTTAAAAAAGTTTGTGGCTTGCTGAAACTGTTTACCTCATTTTTTACCTCGTTTTTTAAAGACTTGTCCACCCATTTCTAGTGATTGTGAGTTTTCTTCTGTGAATGCATCGCCAGTTACTTAATCCAGGCGGTTTAAAAAAAAATAGACAAAGAGGTAGATAGATAAGGGTCAATATTTGTCTGTGTTTTCTACAGGATTAAGCACTGCTGCTAAACAAAGAAAACAAAAAAAATGAGAGAAAATAGAATTTAATTGGTATTAAAAAAAAACCTCTCCAAAGAAGCCAGTTTTAGCCTTGTAGGTCCCTGCCTCACAGGGATGTTATCAGAATGAATTCATGTTTGCGAAGCAGTTGGGGATCACAGGGAGAGGTGCTAAGTATCAGTCTGTGGAAAGTATTTCACAGGCCGCCTATCCTTGGTGCTTTCAGGAAAAGGCTTCCCTGCCAATCAGTTCTGTGCAGCAGCAGGAAGAGCAGAGCTAAGTTCTTGATCTGTCCCGCTTCATCATTTCTCCTTGCATTTGGGATGACCTAGAAAAGGGCTGTTTTCCTCTCTCTCTCCCTTGAATTAGACAAACCAACAAATCCGACCTTCCCCCAAATCAAAATTTTCTGAGAACTTTCTGTGTCGGCAGCCAAGATCTTCAACTCTATGTCATCTGCCTGGGTAATAAGCTACAGGAGAAAGGAGGCAAAAAATAAATGGGAACAGAACTGAGGCTGACCACATCCTGATCCACAGGCACCGTGTGGCACTAAAGGGAGCCTCTCTCAGCTGAGCAGGTTGTTGCTCTGCTGCAGTTTTCTAACGCAAAGCAATAGTCATACGCAACAATCATCTGGCATGTCAGTATTACTGAAATAGCAGCGCTTCAGCTCCAGGTGAACTGATTCCTACCCAGATAGTCTGCAAGGCACTTGGAGATCCTTCAGGGCAGAAGGAATTTGAGACATAATTAACCACCACTTTTCTTAAGCACAGCCCCAAATGCATGGACGGTAAGGAACCATAAGTCTGAGCCGTACTCTCAAAGTGCTGTCCACAGCCCAGGGTATGAGAGTCCAAAACTGTAGTGATTTGCATATTAGCAGTAGTCAGTTTGGATTTATCCTGGCGAATTTACCTTCTGAAGACTAAATGAACACACTGTGAAAATACAAAGGGAAATATCTCTGAGCTATGCCGACTGCAGAAAAGAGCGTGACATTGCCCACCAGAGTCGGCACTCCTGTGGGCACCAAGGACACCAGTTAAAATAGGCTGGAGATCAGCTACACTAGCAGGCAAAACCATGAGGTATTAACAAGCCTGGAGGAAAAGACTGCTTTGTGGACATGTCACTACTACAAGACAGACCATCCTGGGAAGAGAGGAGAACAAGCTATGAGAAAAATACAGGCAACCCCCATTTAGTGCTCTTAATTGGTTCCCAAAAAAACAAGCATTAAGCAAAACCCATTTCCCCATAAGAATTAATGTAAATAAATATATTTCATTACCAGGGTGCCCAGCAGCAGCACCATGAGCACCTGGTAGCTCTGGACCAGTTTGGCTGGTGCCATGTCATTGCTGCCCACCTGGGCCCAGGCGGTGAAGGCAGTGCTGTTGTCCCCTCCATGCCGGGCGGCGGGCAAGGGTGGCAGTCGCAGCCACAGTTGCGGTCACTCTGGGCGGCGGGATCAAGGCGTGGTGTCCAGGGCTCTCCCAGTGCAAATCGTAGCGTGAGTCATAGCCCTGCTGCGCCTGGCCCAGGCACAGGCAGGCTAAATCGCACAATGAGACTGCATGCTGCTGATGCACTGTGACGCTAGTGCACGCTCCCTGCTCGATGCCCATGAGTGTTTTATAATGAAACTTGCTGAGCACTAAGTGGAACCAGGCATGAATGTAAAACGAGTGTTATTGCAAAATAGCGCTAAGCGAAACAGCATCATGCAGGGGTTGCCTTTATAACAGAGTGGACTGGACTGCAGTGACTATGGTATGGCCTGAATGAAAAGGAAGACAGTAATGACAACCTCTGGATCAGGGATGTCACCCAGTCAGCCTCCACAAGCATGCATGCAGGGGACCTGTGCACTTATTGCCTGCAGGGGACAGGATGCTGAGCGTTTGCGTAGGGGTTGCCATAGCGGGGTGGAACAGATGACCTCTTGCAGTACCTACCTTTCTGTAATGCTAGGTGTTCATCTTTTGAATCATGATATAATAGGGCTGGAACAGACCTGGAGAGGATACTTAGTTCAACCTCCTGCATGAGGCAGTCATCATCTTCCTGTCTGCTGATCAGGGCTTTGTAGAAACTACTTCTACCACAGTTCATGGGGAGAAGAGAAAAGCGGCTAGTGGATCCTGGATTATCTAGACCTACCTGTCAGTACCCCCCAAATGGAGAGGAGCCGCAGCTATGGGGGAGGGTTCCCTTCCCCCTGACTGCCGCAGTACCATCATATCCAACAAAAACTTATGAGGCATCTAAAAGCCTCCAGAGATGCTTCAGAGCCTTAAGTGGGAAGGTTTAGAGTCAGCATAGTCACTCCTGCCCTGGAGAAAGTGGGAAAGCAAAGCTTGGGGAATGCAGGGTAAAACCCTTGTCCCCAGGGAGAAACAGTGCCAGGGAAACGACTTGGGAAACTTTTCCCTTGGTTTAGCAGAGTGGCTTTGGACCTGTGGCAGAACAACACAGAGCTGTATGTTCACAAAGAGAGGGAATCAGTCCCCGTGCCATCCACCCTCCCTCTAGTCTCATACGGCTTCACATGGGTCCCAGGAAGCTCATGCAGCCAAAGAACAGAGAAGCCCTTTCCCCAGCAGAGAGTACCCAATCTTACCCCTGACTCACCTTCAGGACAAGATAGCCCCCTGCAAAACCATTTGTGGTAAACGGATCTAAAATAAATGCTGGGTGCTTTTTGTTTCTCCCCCCACCAATTTTCACACCTTTTTAAAAACGTTACAAATGTGCCGGGGAAAGAAGGAAAGAAGAAAAGGGGGCAAAAAAGAAAAAGTAGCACATCCCTTTGTGCAATGCTTTTTTAAAATCCCTGTTAAGTTCCTGTACATGCTGACAGTTTTACAATTTACATGACAGCTGGCTTGCTTGGAGGAGATCTCTGTTAATTAAAATAACACAAAGGGAAAGAAGTGAAATCGTGTCAGCGGATAATTAATTCGGAGCAGGGCACCAGGCTGTGCGCTGATCCCGCTAACAAAACTCTGCAGGAATTCACAGTTTAACAGGGCACAACTCAGCTACACCTCCCAGAGCCACCCTGCCCGTGGTGGTTAATATCCTGCACGCTGCAATGCTGCTGTCATCGTGGCACAGACCATGCAATGGGGGAGCCATTTCCATAGCAGATAGGCCGTGCTCCTCTGCATCTGGCATGCCAGTGAGCCACTGCAGAGGGCTAAGTGTCACTGTGTTACTGTTGTTATCATCATGTATTTACACAAGCTCCGGTGTGCCAGGCGCCATACACACATGTAAGTTGAGGAGACCAGATCCACTGATGAGTATTTATCAGAGTGGTGCCTGGGGCTCCCATTATTCTGGGTCCTGCAAAGGCATACAAGAAGAAAAGTCCTCTGCCCCAGAGAGCTTACAAACTAAATTGATAGACAACGGGTGGGAGAAAAGAAGAGTTTTTATTTTCATTTTACGGGGGGGAGAGAGAAAGAGATTGAGTGACTTGCCTACAGTCACACAGGGAGTTAAATTTAGATGATCTGAGGTCCAGTCCAGGACTTTTTCCAAACAGAAGGCCCCGCCTACCATCCCGTTAGCTCAATGACAAGAATCCTACTGCAGAGCAGAGCCCAGAGCTCAAAACTGGGATGGAGGGCGGAGGGTCCCAATTTTGGACTGAACTTCCCCAGACCTCCCTAGTGCTCTGTGCTCTGGGTAGGGTCCAGGACCATCACTAATTCCTTCACCCCTGTTCTCTATTCATCTCAGACTCCCTGCTGTAATGATCGCCCCGGATGTCACAGCCCCTCCCGGCTGCTTCCCAGCATCCGTGTTCTTTGGCCTCCACTTGGGAAGTCAGCAGCCAGAGAATGCATGAGCCCCATGAGAGACCACCCCATCTGGCTTGACTCGATATTGGCTCCAAGGGGGGGAAACTCAGCCAAGCTGCTCCATTGTTCTACTCACTGGTCTTTTTAGTGCCACCCGGAGCTGGTGGGGACCTGAGCCCTGGGCCAGCTACAGAGAAGGCCAATCGTGTTTCTTACAGCAGACTGGCTTGGTTATCTCCCTTTTCCAGACCGGATCATCTCAGGGAAGGCTATCAGAAGTTGATCCAGGGGATGCTGGAGCTATGCACTTGCAAAGATGTGCTGTGTCCTTCTGGCTGAACTGCAAATCTTCCAGGGTCTGCTCTGCCCTGCATCTCAGGATGGCAGGGGCTCCCTGGTAGTAGATTTTCAATGCGGGTGGTGGGAGCACTGAAGCACATGGTGCTCTCCACATGCTGTGCTGCACCCAAACCAGGGAGCACTGGGCAGATTTGTCTGTCTGTAAGGATGCCACATGGATACTCTGGGTAGTATCTGGCTGGGGAGGGAGAGAAAGTTGAGCAGATGAGGCTGTGGGGGAAAGGGCAGGCACAGTGACTGGGCATCACTCCAGGGTGCCTCTGCTGAACAGATCTGAGTAGGCCTGTGCCGGGTGTGCCAGCAGAGGCATTACAGAGGGGAAAAGAGCTCCTGCAGGGAAGCACAAATAATGGGATTGAACCTCCGAACTAAGCCCATTTCACCAGGACCCTGGGCTGCCTGCCGAGCACAGGATCGGGGGAGCTGGCTAAATGCAGCCTTTGCAGAGGCACCACCCCCTGCCAGCTTTAGGCCAACATGGTGCTGCCAGCCTGTCTTTCACTTTGCATGCTATCTGCTGTTGCAGCCCTTTTGCCTGGTGCACGCCCAGGAAGCTTCCTCCGTTCTAGCACCAGCTCCCAGGGTGGCAGGGGAAGGCAGATCCGCCATCTGAGATTCTAGCGTGCTTGCAGTGTCCCTATATGTGCTGGGCAGAAGAGGCAAACATTGCCAGTGCCAACATCCAGGAATGAAACCGCCTTCTGCAATTTGATATGATGGGATTGGCACCTGGGCTTTGGTTTGGGGGATAATTTTTTTTGTGGCTATTTTATAATAAAGGCTGCAGAAACAACCCGGGTGCAGGTAAATACTGGACAATGTTAACTGTGAGACTGTGTTGTACAGCTCAGTTTTATCCCATAGACCTTCCCCGATCATGGCTATTCCAGTCCCAAATTATTTCCCTCACTCCCCCAGCTCTGCCACTTCATAGCTTTATTTAATGCTGGATTTCTAACTTGGACCTACATCCTCTATTTCAGCCCTAAGCTGAGACATTTCTCCCTCAGATCCCCAAATATTCTTTTGCTTCTTACTGAGTGCGTCTACACGAGACAGCCATTGCGCAGTTGTTGCTGCGCAGTCATTTAGTATTTACATAATCAAGTACTGAAAGTAGTGTCCTGGCACAGTCACCTAGTGACACTTACTGCACAATAGCTCATTACTACTGTGCAGTAGCATCGTGTCATGAGTTGTGCCCAGTGACGCTACTGCACAGTAGTAACGAGCTACTGCACAGTAAGCGTCTTGTGTAGACGCAGCCACTTTAAACAAAAGTAAGAGATCGTGTACTCCACCTGCATTTTGGACTCTTGGATTTGCATTCTATGAATGTTCTAGCCAGAGAGTTTGATGCAAGACTAAATATTAAGCAAACATTGCGGAATTACATTTCAGATGCAAAATTCTGAGCGTTTTCATTGGAACTTGAATTCTAAGAGCTGTGCTCATCCAATCAGGGATCAGAAAGGACACCCTATGACCTATGTGCCCTGTCAAATCAGCTTCCATTTTAATTCAGGCCATTACATTACCTGTAAAAAGGAAATATGAAAAAGTAGCAGGAAATTTGCAGGGACGCAAAACTGATATGTATAAATTGTCTGTTACAAAGTATTCCCAGAGCTCCAGATCAGACCATTAGGGAGATATGGTCAAAAGCATGCTGGGCCATATTCTTTTCCACCTATTAGGAATGCAAAGGGCCTTTGCACCAATGTGTGCTTCTTTTCTACCCTGATTAAATCACTGAAAAATAATGAATGCAAAGGTGGATAGGTCCTCCTCCTCCTCGCTGCTTCTTTGTGACTTACTCTTAAGTGTAAGATGATGATGTGTTACAAAAGTTGATGCTTTTCAGGAGTTAAACAAGGTAGGGTAGACCTGCCCTTAGGCACCTAATAGGCAGAATAGGGTCTGGCCCTCTGTGAACGGAAGTCCCAATGAGAGGCAGTGGGACTGGCGTTCCTAATAGCCATCCTCAAGCTAGTTTTGCGGGTGGGTGGCACTTTGCACACATATACCTATACCCTTTACCATTGCATATTCTAGTCCTAAAATCTAAGGAAATCAGTTTATAGATGTCTTTCCAAAGTTCTTAAAATAATCTTACACCTCTGCAGGCTGGGAGCTCTGGGAAAGATCGCACCCCAGATAATAGCTTGTTTCACTTCTTTTGCTAAAGCCTTTGGTATCTCTGCATTTTTCTCCCAGCAGGGATCTAACAGGAAAATAACTAAATAATGCCTAAGAGGACCCTATTAATATGATGTATACATTGGATGGTATGTGTACACACATCACAAAGGCACATCTCTCTCTTCCACACGCATACACATTTGTACCACACTCCTCACACTCATCTACCATCCAGCCCTTATGCTTATCATGTGACTATGCTCTTGTAACACACAAGTATGCCACCCCATCAGGTTCATCAAATGCACACCATCCAACACATGCACAACACCAGGACCCCAACCCATCCTCCCCATACATGCTATCCATACACGTATTATACACACTTCCTTATAGTCATAAAGCACATAAAGACATGCAGGCACGCACACACATTTTGAACACCCATAAAACCTTTCAAGGTTCACAGTGCTTCTGGTTGCATAGCAGGTTTGGCTTGAGAGAGTTAGTGAGCCCATGCCGCTGCCAGATGCCCTTGTTCCCCCTGCATCTCTATTTTATCCAGCTACAAACTGAATCATGACATTACATAATCCACCCCAACTAATTCAGAGGAATTGCACAACTTCCCAGAACCTAGTGAGCCTGACTGGCCAGTGGATGACTGTACAGCCAGACTGTGCTGGCTCTCACCAAATATACCCGATGCTTTGACGTGCAGGCCAAAATGTTCAAAAGCAGGTGTTACATTTTGAGTGCCCATCTGGTAACATCTGAGGCCTGATAGTCAGAACAGCTGACCACCTGCTACTGTTACAGATCCCAATGGGGTGTTTGATGCTCCTGAGCTGAGCAATGGGTGCCTTTGGACTCAAGAGTTTTTTGTCACTCTCCCTCCTTCACCCTAGACTTTGGCCTCTGCCATTGTCCTGTTAGATTCCCCAGAGCCAAACTATAATGCTTGAAAGGCGAGGCTGTGTGTGGGGATGGGCATACGCCTGAAGGTGCATCAGGGTTTGTGTCTGGAAATGCTGTGAGTATGCCTAGGTAAGGGTGTCTATGGGTTATGGCAGGTGTAGGGTGTCTGAGTACTGGAGGGTATGTGCAAGTGTTTCTTTGGGAAGCATTTGAGTATATAAATGTGTATGGATGCAGATGTCTGGCTTGGGAGAACAGAGAGCGATCCAGAGATCAGCACTCAAAGGTCAAGATTTTATCAGCTTGATTTCAACTAAGGGACCCCAAATGCCAAAGTGAGCCCTTCACTCAGCTCCAGTTGATTCTTGTTGCTTTGAAGTTTGGAGCTGAATTGATTTTTACACTGTGGTCTGAATTAAAGGACATGTAACCACATGGCCCACAACACAGGAACTTGCTGCACGGTCATGGAAAATGTCTGGCTGTCTCACCCTGGGAAGCAACTCCAGGAAAACAGCATGCCTCTCAGCTAGGAGGAAGGAAGAAAGGAGCTTGCCTAAAGCTTGACCTCAATATATCTAGTCCATGTCAATGGTATCAGTTTAGATGGCAGAAGCTGCACAATTTAGGTCTTTGTTCAGTTTATACACACCACAAATATAGGGGTGGTTTGGTCCCATCTTATTACAAAATTCAGCCTCAGAACCCCATTTTGAAGGTCTCCCAAATACCAAGGTGGCTGGGACAGTGCATTTGTTCTGGTCCATTTCCAGTGACAAGATGCTCACTCTTGTGAGCACTGAATGCCCTTTTTGCCACTCCAAAGTGGGGTCATGGCAATGGCAACTGGCAGTGAGGTATATCTGCTAGTGCCAGAATAGAGAGGACTGGGATGTCCCCATTGTGCTTAGCTACATGGGTGTGTGTGTGTGTGTGATTTGCAACTGAGCTTGGGAAATGAAACCCACGTTCCTGACAAGCCAATCTGCCTCCCCTCCCTCCACTTCTCTGCGTTTATATCAGTACATACAAAATTGGCCACTCAGCAAGTTGGAGTTAAAGTTATGCTTAGTTAACTATTCTGCTGCTTTCTCTTGCAGCCTTTTAGTGTGCTGATCAGGCGAGCTTAGAGATGGGGGAACGGGGAAAAAAAAAACCAGAAAGGAAAGAGAACGAGAAGCCCAGGGCTCCAAAGCAGCTGAGGTGTCAAAGACAAAGATTTAATGAATGTGCCTGCGGTTCACCTGAACAGATGAGCACAAGCTAGAAGGAAAGAACGAAGTAAATGGAAAAAAGAAAGGATCATTTTTCAGATTGGCAGCTCCCCTCGCAGACATCTTTTAACAAGAAAAAAAAGGACTCCCAGCCTCGCTTTTAAAGGGCCAGCATCGTTATTCTGTTTTGTGGCGGCAGGTAGGGTGTTCTGGTCCAACCAAATGTGTTACGTTGCTTTTCCAATGATGGGGTAGTAGATCTTGGGGTAATGGAGGGGTGTTAGCATTTCTGATTTTTCCTCTCTGGCACTTCGATCTCTTGGCCGATTATCCTCATTCCTTCACTGTCAGGGACATCTTAAGGGCAGAGAAGGTGGACTGAGCCCAACCCTTCTTGGGTCTGGTCAATCTACACATGAGCATCCACACCTTGATATCAAGATCCAGCAGCCCAACTCTCATAGCTTATGTAGTGCTCTTTGGTGATAACAACTGTAACAGGGGCAGAATTACGCCTCCCAGGATGGCCAGTATGCATCACAGCAGCCAGAGCTAAGAAACCACAGGCTAAAGAAGACTCATAGCCTCTGTGTGTCCAAGGACATATACACACTGGGCATATCTACACAAGACAATTACTGAACATTAGCCTAATAACACTGCACAGTAGCGTGTCACAGCAAAACCCATGCTAATAGCCTACTGCTCAGTGTTACCAAGCCGATGCACAGTAAGTGTCACTAAATAAACCATTTGCTGGTGCTACTGCACAGTAACTTTAGGTACTGGGCATTTAGTTAGCACTTTATTAAGGAAGCACTAAACTAAATGCGCAGCATCTAAGACGCATTAATGAAGGTATAAATGCACCCACTGACCAGTGGGTTGTACTTCTACTGCTGGTGAAGGAGGCAAGGTAGTCCGTAGCAGCAGCAGCCGAGTGAGCTGCTTCTGCAAGGAAAGGTTGATCAGGAGCTGTAACAGCTGAGGGAGAAAGGTAGCAGGTTTCTTTAGTTAGCTATTGTTAGAGCCCTCCGGGGGCTGTGGGGAATCACCCCTGAATCATTGGGGCAGGTGGGTTCATTGGACTCTGCTCTGAATGGAAATGAAGTGGGAGCCATCATGTGGCATCTGGACCCTGAGGTGGGAACAGTTCAGTTTTGAGGATGGGCAAGGGCTGAGGAAGAAGCTTTGCCTGTGGCTCAGGCTGGAGCACGTGCAGCGTTATTCTGGAATGAGATTCAACTCAATAACAGCAACCCCCAGCCAGGGGTGACTTCCAGACTCCAGGCCAGGGACCTCAATTTGGTTTGGGGCTGGGGGAGGACTCCAGAGGCATTTGCATTGAGGAATGTGTCTGGAAGTAGTTGCACAGCTGCATTTTAGAGAAAGATAGAAAGTCACCTGCAGAAACTGCCAGCGAGACCAGGCAAACCTGCTGCCTCATTTATCACAGTGCCCACAGATTCCGCTCCAAGACAGGAAAAATGGCAATAAATAGCCTGCCAGGACAGCTCTGCTGTATGCTGTGTATTTTCATAAGTACACCAGGTTTTCCAAAGGCTTTTGGTTCTTCACATAGCCAAAAAATTCAGTTGTAATTTGCATGTGCAGTGATGTGTGTAGATGTAACAAAACACACATGTTCTTGCAGCCAGATCCACACAGTGGAATACATCAGTTGCTGGGTACATACAGACATCGCTGCTGCCAGCTAAGTGCAGGTATTAAAGCAATGATGATTCTCAACTATAGCACCCTGGGGTGCCTTGAGATCAGGGGTGCTGCAGGATGCTGCACAATGTAGCACTGTTAGGTGTGCAAACATGATTCACAAGATATAGCCAAAGATTGCAAACAGGAAACCATAGGGTTAAAACCATTCTGACTTGTTGAGGTCTTGCTGCGTTCTTTGCAATGGAAAAAAGCTGCTCTATTATTTTTCTGTAGTCAAAAAAGTGTGAAAACTAAGAGCTGACATTCGCCAAGAGTGCTGTCGGTGTATTGAGGGGTGCCTGGAATCCATCAAGGAGTACCTTGAATCAAAAAACATTGAGAACCACCATTAGGTAGAAGCTTTCACTCCAGAATCACTGAAGCTAGCAAAATAGCCTACATTACACCCTGGTGTGTTACGAGTTTCCTGCATAAGCTATTGCTCTGGAGTGTAACACAGTCGCATGCTGTGACCTGGTCTCTGCCTTCACTGGACAGATCACAATGCTGTGTGTGCTCTGTATAGGAAGTAATATGGCTTGCACAGCTGCCTCCCACTTCTACAGGCTCCCATGGAATTCATACTTCATTCACATACAAAAAGACCTGCATATTCCCACAGGCACAGCCTCATCTTTTCTTGCACAAACGCACGTACGTGTATCCTGACAAGCAGACCCATTTGCGAGCGACATCAGCAATCCAACGTCTACACATAAACACAGCCATGCAGCTTGCCCTCAGAGACACATCTATGGCCCAAAAGCTGGTGCTGGGTTTTTTTATTCCTCCTGAAGACAAATGTGAGATGATGAGAGAGTTCCTGGTCACAAGTGCCCTTGCTACTTAGCAGGGGATGTCCCTCTCCCAGTGGCTCTTAGGAGATCCTTTTCCACCTTCTTTATAACCATTTCTCATAGATATCTTATTCTCTAATCAGTACCATATCCAAGTACTTGGCTATGATTTTTATCTGGATTTTCTCTTTCAGATGTCTAGAGGAAGCTATTTAATAAAACTATATTTAATGCAAAAGGTTCCAAGCCAGCAGTCGCCTTCCTTTTTTTCTGCTCATAATTCCAGCTGAGGCTACACAATGCAACTCAGGGAAGAGAGCAAAAGCAGCCAAAACCATCCTCAGAAATGCCTTGGTTTTGAGGGCAGTGAAACATCCAGGCACTGAAAGGTAAGAGTAGCACTTCCCATTCTTATGGAGTATTGCATCCTTAAAGACCCCAAGGCAAATGAGAAACCATGTTTACAGTGATCAGTTTATTCAGCTACCAAATTGCAGCCACCTCTGGTGTGCAGTGCAGTAACTCACTGCAGTGCTGTGTATCATAGTTTGGGCAAGGAACTGAGAATGAATCCTTTAGACATGGACCTATTCTCACTTCAAGCCTGGCCCTATTCCAGAAGTTAATCATAAATTGTTGAAGTTAGATATAAAGACCTGAATTGGCTGTTGTATCAAGGCATTGAGATATCAGCGTAAATTTGGACCCCAGAGCCGATTCTGTTGGACAGGTAAACGAAGACTTCCCACAAGGTTGCTGAATCTACATAGAACCGATCAGACATCAGAAAATCATCAGCCTGGAGAAAACATGTTCATGGCCATCTCTGAGAAAACTAATTACATACATATAAAGCTCAAGCAATCAGATCAGCAAATGACTTAAAAATATTTCCATAAAGGTACATGTATATTATGCATATATATCTTATATACCTACGTATGTAGATATATATCCATACATGTACAAATTACACACATATGTATGCATCTTGTAATGTTAAATATTCTGTGTTAGATTAACATAGATAAAAGAATACGCATGTGCACACACATTTTTACATATGTATACAGGCGTATATGTATATGTAAAGGTAAGTATCAAGTTGCTAACATAGAAGCGTTCATGCTAAATTTTAGAGTGGCCAAAACTGCCAATAAGCTTTTGAGAGAAATTTGTTCTTTTTAGATGTTCTTTTGCCTACATTTCTGAGGAAAATAATATATTTCAATAAAAAAACCAAACCCCTCGTTTCAGTTTCCTTGTTTCCTTTCCTCTCCCTTTTCCCATTTTGCTTATTTGCCCACGACAAAATGAGAGTGGGAATAGAAAGAGGAGCAACAACAAATGTTTAATTGATTTGGGGGAGGCTCTTTCAGCTTTTAATTCAAAAAGTGAAAAAATGTCAGGGGCATATATGTATATGAAAATGTGCCTTTTAAGAGAAAAAAGGATATTTTGAGATGAAAAGCCTTTGTCACGGACAATTGGACAACCTCTATGAAGTTCTGGAATTGTGAGCATGCCCAGTGCGAATGCCCAGACCATATCCTATACACTATATGGTATTACATAGACACATCTATACAGTGATCCATGGCTCTTTCCCTACAAGCTCCTGATCATAACATTGGCCGGCTACTTTCCTGTCATTGCAGTAGCACTGCATTGATGGTAACCTAATCTCCTCTGCTTTTTTTACCTATGGCATGTAGAGCAGAGGTTCCCAAACTTCTTATTGCGTCCCCTCTTCCATATTTACCAGCTGTCTGCATATCCCTACCAGCACACGTTTTATATTTTAACACCTTAAATTCCCATTATTCTCATCATGAAAATTAAATCTGCCATAATACATAATACAAACATAATTTCTCTTGCGTACCCCCCAGAGATGTCTTGCATACTCCCAGGGGAACCCCTGTTATAGAGTGTTCTTGGTGTTCTGGCAATTGGTCCTTATAGTTATAGATAAGGGTCTGAAATGGTGATTTTGATGACTCCTTTAGTTAATAATTGCCTGGAACCCAGAGGGCCGGACACAATGGCCTAGGAGGCCCCTTCTAGTTTAATTTCCCTGCGTACATCTCTCTGCTTAGATGGGTCCTGCCTGTATCCTGACAACATACCTCCATCCATACAGTCTAGATCTAGGTCATGTATATCAGGCAGTGTACCCATGTATATTGGGTACACACCATGTGCACACAATGTACACCCAGAGGGAGGGACCTGGGCATATTGAGATGCCTGAGTCAGCTCAGACTGAGCTGAGCGCTCACCCAATTAATGAAAAAATTCTGCGCCTCCTCTCCTGACAAACCCGACTCCCAAGTACTTATTCAACATTACAGATGAGGGAATGAGGCTGACGTGAGGCAGAAGATAACTAGCATTTCAAGTACTCAGGGCAGGTAAACACCTGCTTGCCATGCAGACCTCTGTGCTCCTTTCCAGTGATAATCAGCCCACACAGAATTACCTTGCCCAGAGGCACCCAAGCCAGTGAATGCCTTCCCATCCCGGAGAACTGCAGATACAGGCCACAAGGTCACTGCAGCTGAGCTGAGGAGGAACAAAGTCCAATCAGAACAGACTCACTCCACTTTAAACTCTTAGCTGGGTGTTTTGTATTCCAGGCTGGGCCCTGGAGCACACGTTCTGCGACAGGAGGTAATAAAACCTGTTTATTCTGGATGCTGGCAGAGTGGGGGCTCGTGTTTAACGTACAGAATTAAAGGGCTTGCAGCCAGAGCTGCACAACAGGTTCCACGCACCAGCTAACACCCCACGCACAAACCAAAAAATGGCTTTTAAGTGCACAAAAATTTCCCCCTGGCATTCAAGCAAAATTGCACCGGTGCAAGTGAGCTTTGATATCGCTGTTTCCATTTGGGGTTTGGGCAGCAGCTGGTTCCCTTTCACACTTTGTACCCACTTGGCGTGGAAGCCAATGGCTGCACAGGTCCAGAACAGTGATGAATTTGTGTTTGTCTTTATGCCAGCTCGGAGCAATCTGGGCCTGCTGAGAACTGGTGTCCATGAAGCCACAAAAACCAGCAAAGAGAAATCCAGCCTCAGTGCTTGCTTCTGCCTGATATGAACAAGACTCCAGGCTCATCCTGGCCTATTCTTCATTCTACCCAGTCGTTTTAACTTGGTGCCTATTTCCATTTCATGTGGGTGTTAGCACGGAGAGAGTTACGCCATGGGTGCGAATGCACCCCCTGTGCTGTAATTTGGAGAGGATGGACGGTCCAAGGCAAGTGATCTTGCCTACAGGAAGGGGGCTGGTAGCACAGCGAGGACCCACTTAGCAGATGTACATCATGATGCTAGCACCCACCTTGCCTATATGCCAACTGATGCCAATAAGAAAGGTGCCCATTAGCTAGTTCCATTCAGAGCACTAGAGGTGCCCATCCGCTGGTTAAATTTCTCCCCTCCCTATAAGTCACCCCCATTCTGGGTCTCAAAGCAACATGATGGCCAAGACCCCATGTGCAAATGTCCGCCTCTCCTCCTGCTTTGCTTTTGCACGGCCCGAGCATTGTTTCCTCAGTCTGTGCTGAGAGCGGCATATGGCTGCCACAATTAAGGCTATCTAGGTTTCTGTTTAGCTGCGGGACAACGTTGCTGAACACAGGACTTTGATCTTATTTCCTAAGAGTTTTTTTCTTTCCCTTTTCATGTGTGTTTTTCCCCATTTTTTGTCTCATTACTCAGGTGAATGCTGATGTTCCTGAAGGCGCCCAGAGCCAGGCCCATCGCTCCGGTCCAATCCAGGATGCTGAGGTCCCGGTTACCTCCCCCCGTTTACCTACCCCCGCGACAACCTCAGCCACTGTAACCTGGAGGCATGGGATGAGATATAATTTGGTCTGTGAGCAAGTTTGTTTGTGGGCCTCTCCTGAGCAAAGGCTGCCAATTATATTCAATGTGCTGAACTCTGTCAGATTAGTTCTTGTCATTGAAAAGAGGAGGGTGCTTTTTTCCCCCCTTTTCTACTTTAATAGCATTTCAGAGGGACCCTAAAGACGGAGTTTGGGGGATGGTGGTGAATGCTGCTTGCAGGCATCCTTCATGTTTCTCTCCTTTCCCATGCAACCTCCCCCAGACCCTCATCCCCTCACAGATCTCATGCATGACATGCATGCAGCTATTTTGAATGCGTGACTGATACATGTGCACACCACTGTTCTTTATGGAACGCAGTCAGTGCCACTCGACTCCTTGTCCTAAACCAGTCATTCCCAACCAGGTTCCTGTGGCACCCTGGTGTTCAGTGAGAGCCTTTTCAACATGCTGCGGGCGCTGCGCAATCTCAGCACTGTTAGGTGTGCAAATGCTGACACGTGATTCACAAGATAAACCCAGAGATTTCAAATAGGACTCCACCGTGTAAAAAGCATCCGGACTTTTTGTGGCCTTTCCGAGTTCCCTGCAACAGAAAGGGGGCCCTATTATTTTTCTGTCATCAAAAAACAAGTGAAAATAGTTTTTGAAATGGGGTGCCACTAAATTCTGTTAGAGCTATAGAGAGGGGCCTCGAGTCTGAAAAGGTTGAGAACCGTTGTCCTAAACCCTCCATTGCTTGCAGAGGGTCTCCTTTAGCTCAAGCAATAGCAGGTTGGACTTGGGCGGAGGGAAGACCTGAGCTCTTTCCACGGTGTCACTACAAACTTCATTGTGGCCAGAGTATACAGCACGGTGACAGTTAAGATTGGAGTTTTACAGTACAGCTGCAGATTAAATGCATCATCTTTCCCCTTTGATATAAGATGTGACCTGTGCCCAGATATATCTGAACTAGACTCTGCTTTCTAAATGATCCGGGTTTGATGTTCATGCCAAATATAGGAAAAAAGGCCACCAAATTGACCTATCCATTCCTTCCAGGTACAGCGCACACACCAACTGCAGATGCTTCCTCAGCCTGACAAAGGGTATTTATACCTGAAAGCTTGCAAAGAGGACTCTTTCCAACTATTTGAGCTGGTCTAATGAAAGATATCAGATTTATCTTGTCTGCCTGTGTCCTTAGACCAACACGGCTACAACCGACACCTCCAAATTGACCTCACTTTTACAGCGCACGTATCCTCAGGTGACAGTTTCCTTGGCCTTGTTGTCGTAATTAGAGATGTGTTTCAGCTGTTGAAGGGAGACAGCTTTTGCTGGATGTTGGGGAGTGCATTGCTGGAAACCATATAAATTTCGGGGAGGCACAGAACAAATGCTGTGCTTGGAAAGGAGTCAATGCAAGGCATCAGGATATGACTGAGGGAGGAATCCAGGCCTAGGTGAGAGGCAGGAGGGTCTAGGCTTGAGGGCATTGAAATCAACAGCCTAGAAGAGTTAGGGGATGGGTGGACAAACCATTCACCATAAAGTAGCAGCTGAAGCTAAACTGTGGTCATGTCCTCCTCTTCTAGTGGGGACCAAGCTACTGCAGTTTAGCTTTTCTTCTCTTGTAGGGTAAAGGCAGGCACACAGGCAGTTACCAGAGAGCAGGTGATGTGTGTGGCCTTGGGTGGGTGGCTTCATCTCTGGTTGCCTTTATTTATCTCCCTGTAGAAAGGCAGCTAATAACACCTACGTAAATGAGGGGGCATAGGAAGGGACAGAGAAATAAGGATTTATTAAGCCACTTTGTCCTTCATAGCACCTGCAAACCTCACAATCCCATAACATATATGATATATTCTCAGGACTACTCTTCTACCCATCATGGGTGTTATTATTATTGGCCCATTTTTCACAACTTGTCTGTGAGGCAGGGCAGAGCTCTTATCCCCATTTTACAGATGGAAAGCTGAGGCATAGAGAGGTAAAGGAATGGGAGGTGAGATGGGGACGTGACCTCCCTGATCTCCCAAGACCTATGCTGCTGTCCTACTTGCTGGACCATCCTTCATCTCTTCTTCCAAAACAGTGTCCATCAGCAATGGGAAATGGCAACTTTTTGAATGCGAAGAACAATTAGGATTTTCCCAGTTGTTAGAGCGTTCCATTTTTAAAGACTCCCTGAGCTAAGTTAACCACATTCATTAATTATCAGAAATTGCCTAAGAGCTTTGCAGGTTTCAAGTCCTCCCCCTCTGCATTCAAGTTGTGACGTTTTCTTGTGTCTCGGTACAGTTCCCAGTGAAACTGCATGCGTGGGATTAACCTCCCTGGGAAGTCATGTCTTGTAGACTCAAGAATGTGAACCTCTGATGCCTGAGCAGAAAAAGCTGTGTCTGTTAGTACAAAGTCAGTAGCCAACAAATACAGTTTTGTGCAGGCCAGCTCTTGAGAGATGCCACCATGCAATCCTGGGTTACTCTCTTGACCAACTTCATTGTTATCAGACTAATTATTTGGATGACTAACACCATGGGACCCTCGCCGTGGACCTGTGCCCCATCACGCTAGGCCCTGCAAACTTTACAAAGGTTAGCAGCCTTCAGTTGGAGGATGACTACTCACAGGCAATGAGATAAGTGTTTCTGACATACTTAAGCCAAAGGAGGACAATGCACAATTTTGGCATGTGAACGGTACTTGGCATTGAGCCAGGAAATCAAAGCCCCCTGCCCCAAATTCTTCTCTCTTTAAATATTAGAATTCCCTCCTTAAACAGGCCAGGCATTCATGCAGCCATAATCTCTAAGAAGACCAAGCTCTGATTAAAACTCTAGTATCGAGTGAGGCGTAATCCTTGCCACCTCGGGGCCATTTTATTATTTTTTTAGCCATTAGAAACTGTTTTCTCTAAATGAAATAAAGAAAGGAGAAGGAGATAACAAAACTCATTGCTTTTTCATATATATATATATATACACACACACATACACGAAAGAAGGAAGAAAAATTTTACATTTAAAAAAAGTTAATAAATGGCCAGGCCCCAACAGATGGGTGTGTATGTGCGGAATTTGCATTTTTCAGATTAACATGCACGAGCGAAGATAGAAAACGCACTTGCCCCTGGGGAAATAATTTGAGAAATCTTTGCATATTTTATTTAAAAGCATGCCGCGTTAGGCAGGGTAATAATGCAGAGCACTGGTGATTAGGTTAGGCCTGGAGGGATCGCAGCCTGGGACTCTCCCTCCCTCTCTCTCATCCTTCCTTCCAACCCCCACCCCCTCCTTCCTTGTTTGACTCCCCCAGCCAGGCTGGCTGAAGAACTATTAGACATGGTATAGATATTCCCATGGTTTAACACACATCCCTGCTAGTGAGTATGGCCATGGGCTCTACCTAAGGCCCCTTCCAACTCCTAATGGAGGATGTAGGTGGGGGAAATACAGGGTCCTTCTATATGGAGAAGACAACTTTTGTCCCTTTGCAGAGAGGTCAATGCAAGGCACAGCCACTACTTTTACCCCACATCAGCCCAGATTTAAATAGTGCTTAAGTCTTAAAATGGGGCTTCAAATGAGCCTAGACTTCATGCCGACCTCTGCTCCATGGCTATTTCACCCTTGTGTGAATGTTACATTCGGTGCCCAACTCTAGCCCAAAATAAGTGACCTAGGAATCCCTTCCTGTGCTTTAAGCTCACCATCATCACCAGTGGGGAGGCCAGCTGAAATCAACAGGACTGACCCCAAGCCCTTGGGAGTTCCCAAGAGCTCATCTCGGCCTCTCAGCAGTCTTCAGCAGGGAGGGGAACCTGGCACTGCTCCTTGGGAGAAGCTGAACTGCATGTACCATTCATAGATCGTGGGGCTGGAAGGGACCTCGGAAAATCATCAGGTCCAGCCCCCTGCACCAAGCAGGAAAGATAACTGAGGGTCAAGTGACCCCAGCAAGGTGACTGTCTAGTCTCCTCTTGAAGATCTCCAGGGTAGGCGACTGCACCACCTCTGCAGGGAGCTTATTCCACAGTTTTTCCTAATGTTGAGTCTGAAATGGTCTTCCAGGAGTTTGTGGCCATTACTCCTGGTTTTCCCCTCAGGTGCCCTGGTGAATAGTTGCTCACTGAGCCCTTGATATACTCCCCTGATGCAGTGGTCAGCTACTACCAGGTCCCCTCTCAGCCTTCTTTCCCCCAGGCTGAAGAGTCCCTGGTCCCTCAGCCTTTCCTCGTCTGGCTTGCTTTTTAAGACTCTGATCATACGGCTGGCTCTTCCTTGGACTCTCTCAAGCTTGTCCATGTCCTTATTAAAGTGCGATGCCCAGAACGGGATGCAGTCTTCCAGCTGGGGTCTCACCAGGGCTGAGTAGAGCGGAAGAATCACCTCCTTGGCTTTGCTGGAGATGCATTGGTTGATGCATGCCAGAGTATTGTTTGCCCTGCTGGCTACAGTGTCGCACCACCGGCTCATATTCATACTGTGGTCTATTATTACCCGCAAGTCCCTTTCAGTCGTGTTGCTGGCCAGTTGGCACTGCCAAGCCTGTAGGTGTGTTGGGGGTTACTCGTCCCGAGGTGGAGCACTTTACATTTCTCAGTGTTGAACTTCATCAGGTTCCGATCCATCCAGCTCGCCAGCCTGTCTAGGTCTGTCTGCATCACTCTGTAGCCTATCTTCAGGTGTGACCATGCTCCCCCATAACTTGGTGTTGTCCACGAACTTGGCCAGTGAGCTTTTCCCCCCCACAACCAAACCTTTAATAAAGATGTTGAAAAGTACTGGACCAAGCACCAACCCCTGTGGGACACCACTGCCAGGATGACACAGATCCATTCACAACGACTCTCTCGGTCCTTTCCTGTAGCCAGTTTCTCACCCACATGGCTGTCTCTGAGTTAAGCCCTCAATCCTCCAATTTTCTCATGAGGACATTGTGGGATACTAGATCAAAGCCCTTTTGGAAGTCAAGATATACAATGTCTGTCTTGTGGTCATAGAAGGAGATGAGGTTGGTAAGGCAAGACCTGCCCGCGACGAAGCCATGCTGGCTGTCATTCAGGATCCTACCTTCTGCAAGCTTATTGCAGGTAGACTCCTTGACAAACTTTTCTAGGCTTTTCCCTAGGATGGAAATTAGGCTGATTGTCCTATAGTTACCCAGGGCCTCCCTCGTGCCCTTCTTGGGGATGGGCACAACATCGGCCCTCTTCCAGTCCTCAGGGACTTCTCCAGAGCGCCGTGAGTTGTGGAAGAATTTCACCAGGGGCTTCGCAATGACTTCATCCAGCTCCTTCAGCACTCTCAGATGAAGATTGTCTGGTCCTGCTGACTTGTATATGTCTAATTTTTTTAACTGGTCATTCACCAATTCAATGGCAATAGTAGGAAGGCAATTATTCCTACCGTGCTCATCCTGTACTCCATCTGGCATGGTTGTCCCCTTGATCCGGTGAAAGACAGAGGTGAAGTAGTCATTCAGGAGTTCAGGTTTCTCCTGGGTACTGGTAACCAGGTCTCCTGAGTTGTTGAGCAGTGGCCCCACACTCCCATTTGTTTTCCACCTGTTCCCTATGTGCCTAAAGAAAGACTTCTTGTCCTTGATTCCTGTTATGATGCAGGTGGCAAATTTACACCTGAGTGGTTACTGCACAATAATGCATGTGTAGACACCTTACTGTGCAGTAGCCCTGTGTGTGTGGACTGACTTGGGATTAATTTTAGTCCAAAGTCAGTCCACACACAGCATTACTACACTGTAACGCCTGCAAGTGTAGACACCAGTGTAAAAACCACTTACTGCGCAGTAAATTACTACACAGTAAATGCATATGTAGACATGCCAAGTGAAGCACATGAAGGTCAGAACAAACCCCTTAGGCATTCCTTAGAAGAGGCTAGAGAGGTCAGAGTTTCAGCCTTTGGATGGAGCATTTGTAGTAGACTGATCTTGATATAACAACCCTCAAAATGTCCCAGATAGTCACCATCACCAGTTACTGCTTTGCCCCTGTCTTCCTGCCCCTGTTTTATCAGCATTATCAGTCATTACTCCTTTGGTAAGCAGTGTTGCTGTGTCAGGTGCTGTATGGAGCGTGGAGACACACTCATATCCCAAGCTGCTTGCAAGACAAAGCAGTCAGGGCAACACCGGCTGTCACCTAGGAGCTTTCAAGGCTGTGTGGGAGTAAAAGGGAACATCAGTAGCTGAAATTAATTTTAAAGCAATTTAGTGGAAGCCCCCATGTAGACACTCATGCTTCGGCATAAGCATGGCTCCCTCCTGCTTAGCATAAACTGATTCCTCAGCAGCTAATCACAGGTTTCACTAGTTAGCCTGGCACAACTTTCTTAGGTAAAGCAGGCTGGAGGCTTTAGGACTGGTTCTCTGTTGCTTCGCCCATGTTTTGTTGTTCTTGTGCAGTGACCACTGATGGGGCAAATATGGACCATCAAGCAGCAGGGGAATGATAGGAAAGATGCTGTTTGCTATTGGAGGCCAATTACCCATCCCTTGCACGGTGCATGGAGGAAACATCTTCAAGATGATGACCTCTATTTCCCCAGTTATCCAGAAAAGCAAAGCTCTGCTGGGGGGGATATAAAGACACATTCAAAGTAGAGAACAGAAGACAGTCTTAGTCCCCGTTCTGTAGGCTAGTTGCACACCTGGGATTGACTTCCAGGTCTAACTTATCCTATTCTCCTTTGCCGTTATGCAGAAAGATGACTTGAAGCTTGGCTGATGCAGAGGTCAGAGAAATGCATCATTTATATGTCTAGAGAGGAAATAAACAATAATTTAGCTCTGATGTACCTGGATCTACCTTTGAGACACAAAACGGACACCAAAGCACCAGAGAAGCTGACAACAGCTGTACCAGGATGCTCCTTTCCCAAGGTGAGGCATCCATTTTTACTTATACATGGTGCTCTCTGTATACTTCTGAATGTCTCAAATTTTTCTGAGCACCCTGCTTCAATGATAGCTTTGTGACAGGCTGTCCCACAGTTTATGTTGTGTGTAAGGAGCTATTTCACTTCTAAAGGGGCTGCTTTTCAGTGTCATTGAGCGGTCTCTTGCTTCTAGAGGGAAATGTCCACATAATATACCACCCTTTGATTTGTGGGGGAAAGACAGTTTAGTGTTTAAAGCACTGAACTAGAACTGTGGGTAAGTGATTTCAACTCCAGTCGCTAATGCACATGTCCTGTGTGTCACTAAACCACGCTGTGCCTCAGTTTCTTCACCGATAAAAAGGGGGTGTCATTGGCCCTTCAGATTTGAGGCTGGGCCAGCCAATACATTAAAGGCCAGTCCACCATCTCAGCCTGAGGAAACATATATCAGAGAGTTCTTGCAAGCAAAGTCCAAGGGAATTAGGGGACATAGGTACACAAATCCTGTAGGTCTCTTTGGCAACTCCAGCCACAAAGTTCAGCTCTCAAACTCCAGCCTCCCATTCCCGCAGGAAGATGAATCACAGAGGGAGCTGGGCTATCGTTAAAGCATTTGGATCATCTTGCCCCCTTTTGAAGTCAGGTAATAAATCAAGGATCATCCCTTAAAATGCGTCCCAGCTTTGAAATGTTTTGCGCAGAATATGTTTAAAAAACACACAGCCCTTTGTTGTGGGGACTCAGGCAGCTTAAAAAAAATGGCACGATCTCTCATAAACTGCTTCCTCTGTCCCCCTAAGAGCCCCACTTAGTGCTTTTATAGATCTTTAGAGCCTTTAATCCATAGATCTGAAAGCACTTGACAAAGGTGTTTATGTCTCCCCATCCCACAGAGGGCAAACTGCAGGACAAGAAGGAGGCATGAGATGCCCAAGGTCACAGATAAAGTCAGTGGCAGAGCTGAAACAAGCGGCTAGTAGGCAGTCTGCTCCCCGGACCACCCAAGAAGGGTCCGGAGTCCTGCGTTCTCACGCCCACTCCATTTGCCATTAGCCCAGAGTGTAGCTCTGAGGTTTTTTCCCCCAGCCCTGTGCCTCAGCTTTCCCAGACCCAAAAAGGGGGATCATGGTACCTACTTAACCCCCTGTCCTGTGTCCCTGCACGCCCTGCTAAAGCATCGGGGTGGGGGGATGAAATCCTCTCTCCAAGTACCTATGCCCTGTTCTGAAGTGGGCCCTGGCTAGCAGCTCTTCAGAGAAGCTCCTGGCTTGGCCCTGCACCACAACCCAAACTGGTTAGAGCTTATGGAGGAGAGAGGGATCTCCCCAGAGCCAGGCCGCATGGCACATGGGGGAGAACTAGACTCCCCAGCTCCCGCTGCCCCAGCCCGTTCTGCACAGCAGAAGCAAACTGATCTGCTGTATCTCTGGGACCCAGAGGAGGAGGAGGAGGCAGGAGCTTTGGGCATACCTGGCTGGTCTAGAAATGACACTGGGAAAAATACTTTATTCCCGAGAGAAGTCTTGTACATCCCCATTTGGCATAGGCCTGACGTTCCACCCAGGGAGCTTCTTTCCTCGTAATACCCACAGCATCTCACATTTATAGAGCAACTTTCAGCCTCAAAAGCGATTTGTGCCTATCTCCCTGGGACAAGGCTGAAACACAGTTGCCTCTGGGGTTGGGGGCAGCAAAGAAACCTGCTAACCCAACCTAAGAGGATATGAAAAAAATGCAGTTCTACTCTTCTGAGGACAAAAAAACGATCATCAGATTCTTAGTGTCCAAAAAGGACATCAGGAGGCATGGGTTTGTCCGAAAGACTCTCACCCAGAAGATAACATATCTATTTTGAAAGTCTGTATTGACTTTGCAGAGGTTTAAATGGATGATTCGAAGCTGCAAACAGCACTGCAGAGCAGTCTGAGCTGTGCCTCCGCAGCAGAAACAGGAAGTGCAAGAAATGAACCAGCAAGGTGAGCTGACGCACGTTTCAGGCCGTGTCTTTCTTCCCCTCCCCTGATTTACAGCTATCTAATTAATGCATTGCTGATACTAAAACCCAGCATGAGATACTGAGAAGGAGCTTCTGTGGACAACATGAGGCCACTTATATCATAGGCAAGAGATATAGGCCTGACAGCAACATACCATGAAGCTCCTGTTAACACCAGTGCTGGGATGCTAGGTTAAAAACTACAATCCAGCTGCATGGCCAAGTGGCAGCAGCTGTGCAGCTTACAGGGGGCATTGACTGGCCTAGGAGGGAAGGGAGAAATATAAATAGGAGGCACAGAGGCTGCATCAAGCTTTTGTTGATGAAGCCATAGTACCCAGGCAGTAGGGGTTGAGCTGCTCTCTGGAGCAGGCTAGGCATGGGGAAGAAGCAGAGGGATGGCTGTGATCACTATGTCTTGCAGATGCTAATCTCCGTGGAGGACTGGCAGCTCTGCCAGACTTAGGTGTTTGTGGAGGAAGCTGCCACCTGCCAATTCCTAGAGTGTCTCTCACTTTCTCAGGCAGCTTTGGTTAGGCAGTTCAGGGGCATTTAATCTCATCCATGCACATCAGGCAAGGTTATTCTGGCTTTGCAGTTCTATAAGGATGGTAGAAGTTGGAGCACAGTGAGTGGCCTCAGCTGCTCAACAGGATGAGTCTACCTTGCTGCATTATTAGCATTCATTTGTATTATCATAGTAGGAGAGGCCTCTTTCTTCATTGGACTGTTCAAAGACCTAAAAGGCCTCTGTCCTGAGGAGTATGCAATCTAAATAGGATGCACAGAGGATTATCTGGATGCTGCCAGTAGGAGTTAGAGGCACGATGAGATGAAGTGACTTTGATAACAGGCACCTTGCTATGCAGCAAATACCTTGCAGATTAAAAAATAATGGGGCTTTTATTTTCATTCTGGCTTTTGAGCTTCTTGGGATCATGTTTACTCACTCTCCCAGGAGGCTAAAGTATTTTTTAGGTGGAAGCTGAGGTTCTGCTGTAGTAATGACACCCCAGGAGCTGGGGGTGGCGATGCAACACCCCAGTCTGTAGTAACACAGAGCAAACTTGGTCTCTGAAATCTCAGTCCAGTGCTCTTGCCCCACAATCGCCCTCTTCCTTTAACCTGCACCCTGGTACCATTGAGTCGGAGGCTCAGCATGCACATCTTTCAAGCACCCCTCATCACACCAAGCAGCTCTAGCTTTCCCACTGGCCTGCGTTGCCAAACTCTTCAATCAGTACCCTGCACCATGCTTTGATGCTGCACCCCCTACTACACCACCCTATCGGGTCTGGGCCTGGGTTTATACATGGGGCAGCTTCTGTTAGCTCCAGATTCTACTTTCTAAAGAATAGGAGAGGGGGAGGAGGATAAATCCTTCCCCCTGGCAAAATCCAGGAACTCAGAAAGCCCCTGCTCTTTCCTCCAGCTTTGAAATCTGAAACAGAGCAGTGGAGAACAACACTTAAGCCAGGCTCTCTCCCTGTCTGTTTCCATTATTAATAAACTTTGAAGGGCTCCCTTCTGTCCTTAATGAGATTAGTGTTATTTTCATGCATTGCTGCAGGGCAAAGGACTGAAAAAGTGGCTGATCTGTAAACTAAAGGGTGCTAATCTATAGAGGGTGGGTCCCCCCATCCCCATAGCCTGGAGGCATCAGGGTTTGGGCCGAGAGTAATCAATTAAAAGAGGGGATTAGGAGCGCCTTGGTCACTTCTATATTGAGGTCACTCTAACACACTTCTGAAAACAAACAGCCAGAAGGCCGCTCAGGGTGCCTGTGTGCTAGCAGGCTGCCAGGGATGTGAGAGGTGACGGCTATTCATCAGGAGGGGGATTCCGGTTTTGACATTTAAGTGCTTAAAAGAAAAATCTTAATCGCCTGGCCCCTGCTTAGATTGGGAATCAACGGGTAGGTGGGGAAAGAAATCTGTTGTTAATACACTCATAGCCCCAATTTGCTCAGCAGTTTGGGTCTGGGCTTTTTAAACCGTTTTTAACTGAAAGCACAGCTTTTATTTATTTATTTTTTTGGAGCTTATTTCAGACTTCTTGAGGGGCTAAAAAAATTGGGAGGAAAAAAGGATTGAATGCAGGGATCGAACCAACTGTACTGTGTGTGTAGATCCAGGGCAAGTGGAAAAGACCTCCAAGACAGCTATATCTGTCACAGACTGCAAGTCCTTTTAACTAAAAACAATGTTTAAGAAATGCATAAAATCCCCCTCTCCCTCCCCTATGCACTCTGGCTCTAATAGGGGCTCTGCATTTCTCATGGAGTTTGCAGCTCTTTCAAACTTTTCTCTTAATAAGTTCTAACGAGCTCAGACACATTCTCTGGTTCTTTCACTCCCCTGAGAATCAGCATCTGAACTTGGGGTGGTTTGCCTCTTGCTATTCCCTCCTGTGAAATGGGCTCAGTAATCCCTGCCACGTTTTCCCCGCCGGCTCTTGTTTAATTTCCAGCCCCTTCAACCCCCATTCTAAACTGTCCTGTCTTTGGGGAGGGAGGCAGCAATTCACTTGGCAATAACTACATGCTCTATACAGAGAACTCAGTGGCGGTTACTGGTTAGCCACGTTAAAGTGTGTAGAGAGCAGGAGCCTTAGCGTACCCTGGGACAGATGTCAGAAGGGCTGCATATATGGGATGCATCCGTGGCTGGGGATGATCCAGGTGGCTAAGGGGAGAGTCAAGGCCCAAAGCTGTCTTTTTGCTCCTTTTTGTGGCATCGCTTCATCATTGCATGACTCCTGTTGCTCTGTCGTTAAACTCCTCTCAAGCTCCTGTTGACTTCAGCAGGTGGTGAGTAAGGTTATAATGTGCTTGACAAAAAAGTTCATTGTAATAAACCTCATGTAGGATTTAGGGTTCATAGAAGCAGTTAATTTGACCGCCCCAAGGCCTTTCTTTACCTAGGGATCTGTTGCAGGGTAAGCTTCCCTATCCATCCATGACCCTGTCACTGTGCCTCACCTCTGCCTTATGGGCTCGGAGGGGAATTCAGTGTCCACAGCCCCTTCAGTTGAGCTCTCTCCGGAGGGGCCAATGAGCTGTTCATTTGGTGCCAGGCACATGATGGTTTATATGATGTGGACAATGGGAATTGTGTTGAGACCCTTTCAACTCCTGTCGTGTAGGACTTGGACCTGGGCTGATGGTAGTGCCTTGGAGGGAAATTGTAATCAAATTTTTAACAAAAACAAAAGAAATTGGAAGACTTTCTAAAATTAGGATGGGCAGGTATGGTTGCTGCTTGCAACAGCTAAATCTGTTCTTAAAATGTTCTAGCCACTTGCTTGATATATCTCACTGCCGGGGAGAATTTCCACCTCGGCTTTCCTCCATTTCTGACCCAAGGCAGCTACATGGTCTTCTTGGTCCACCTCGAATAACCCATCTCCCTTTTTTGCTTCCTTACACCCTGCCGACATTTGTCACAGGTTAGTAGCATGTCCCACTGGTCCATAGCTACATCTGCAAAACCAGACAGAACCACACAGTATTACTGACACCATGCACTCAAAAGCCATGAATCGGAGCCGCTCACAAACCACGAGATGGACTTAAAGTTCAGGAAAGCCTCCTCCATCTGAATTCTTGGGTGATTTTTATTTACAGTCTGGAGATTTTTAAGCTTACAAGCTAAGGGTTGGGTTTGGCTTTTCACTTGTAGCCATGAAGACAAGTAACGGTGAAAAGCCGAGATTCTCACATAAACAGGCGCCTCCAGAAAACTACCGAACTTCACAGGAGCCGGTGACCCACATCCTGTTCAACACCAAGTATATGTTCCAGTCATTCCCTTTCCATTATTTCTCCTGTCTGCCCAACTCCCAAGTCAAATGCCAGGCATAGGCACCTGCAACCCTGTCCTGTGGGGAACATCACCCCTGGGCTGAAAGTAATCAATTAAAAGCGGGGATTAGAAGTGGGATGGGATGGATGACCCTAAAGATCTCTCACAGTCAGGATGCTGGGCTCTTTGTACCACAGCAGAGGAAGGAGCCCTGCAGGACCCCTCTTCCACCCATTTCTGCCCTGAGTCTGCCAGCAGCCTGGGTCACTGAGCCAACCCCATCTCCACTGCTCTTTCACTGCTCCTTTCCACTGGTCCATTTGGGGCTGGACCCAACGATCTTGCGAGGTCCCTTCCAGCCCTAACGTCTATGAAATCTATGAATTCACTGAAGACTCCTGCCAGGGACAGTCTTCTCCTTTTCTCTTTTTGAATGTCTCTATCGGTAGCATTGCTGCTGACCTGAATCGGTGGCAGTCTTGGGTATATGTGTCCCCAGTTAACCCAGCGACTGAAGGAGGAAAGAAAAGGGCCCCACAGGGACTTGTGGTAGCTAGGTGCTATTGAAAAAAAAGACACGATGAGAGGGGCTGAGGGCAAGGCACTAGCCTGCCATGGATTCTGCCGGTGTCTTTCAGCAGGTCACCGAAACATTTTGGCCTCTGTTCCCTGGTGGTGAAATGCAGGTAATGAGCCTGGCTTTGTCCGTATCTATTTAGACTGCAAAAACCCTTTGGAGAAGGCGGCACCCGGCGTCTCTTACTCTCTGTGAGTACAGCACCCAGCACATGGGAAGGCCCACCCTTCATGGCATCTTCTGCTGCTTCAGAACCAATAAAGCGACCGACAGTGCGTGCAGCCCAGGAGCCTTGTGCTCTCCTGCCCGGTGTGCCAGGCTGTGAAGGAGGCGCGTGCGGCAGCAGAGCTGGAGATGAAGTGGTGCCCATTCACAGGGCCCTGGTTATCACGTGCGGAAGTGGCACGATTGACTTGCATTAACGCTCATCTGCTCTGACTTGTGGCAACACAGCTTAGCGCAGAGGCCGTGAGGCACAGAGGTCAGGCAGGATGTGTCGCCCTGTGAAGGCTGCGGTGGCGATGTGTCCTTCTGACACCCAGCAATGCCAAAGTTGTGTTTGCTTCCCCCCCTTCCCTCTGCTGCCGTGGAAGGATTTTTGAGGCCACATCCACGTGCAAAGAAGGATGTCAATTTGTTTTTATTGCAAGCCCGTTGTCTGTCTTGGCGATAGTTATGGGGCGCTAAACGGATTAGCAGCCCCTGCCGTCTTCTCTGTGCTGAACCTTGGTATGGCTTCTTGCTCCAGGAGATAACACAGAAGTAATAACACAGAAGAAGCAGAGGCTGTGAAAATGCTTTAGCTTTAATTTAAGGTTGACTTTAAAGAAAGGACAGCCCACGATGCTGCGTCCTCACGCTAATGAGGAAAGAGTTGTTCTTCTTCAAGGGCACTGATTAGTGAGTGAGCCCAGTGCATGAGACTGGACTCGGGGCAAACCCCCATTTCCAGAGAAAGGAGATGGGCAAATTCCAAGAAAACCCCGTATACTTGATATTTCCATCCCCCCTCCCCCAGCTTGCCCCAAGCTACTGCTGATGGACTTTGCTGATCTGGACGTTGCTGATCTATGCTATAGTTCCAGGTCTGCCACATGCTCCCCATGCGACCTTGGACACAGCCATGCCTCGGTGAAATGGGGAGAACAACCCATCCTCTGTTTGCCTTGTCCATTTACACAGCAAGCTTTACAGGGCAGAGGTGTCTCCCTCCCCTTGTGTGCACAGCACCTAGCGCAGCTGGCCACAGCTCTCCAGCAGGGCCTGCAGACATTACAGAAATTCAGACATCAGTGGCCAGTAGTGGATGGCACCTCTCCCCTGGGCTATGGACCCAAAGCTTAGGCAACTGTCATGAGTCCCTTGAGTTGCTGGCCTTGAAATGTCACCAAACTATTTATCTCATGAGATATCAGGCACATCCTGTCTCTGGCAGGGAAAGAACCTTTCCTTCCCCCTTGCAGTGGTCTTCCCTGTGACAGTATTTCGCCATTTCAGTTCAGCATTAAGAAGAATGAAGAGTACTGAACTTTTCCAACCCCTGAAAAGGTTGGGTTGGGTTTTATTGTGCTTGTACCCAGTCACCTGTGGGTCTCTGCATCGGCAGCCGCGGGAACCTGAAAACTTGCAAAATGAATAGATTCAGCAGCTGCTGCCTGCAGCTAGTGCTTCATCATGTTTTGTTTTTACAATAAATATAAGCATTTTTTTAAAAATGCAAGTAAATAAAGGGCAGTAACCAAAACTGAAAATTCCCTCAGCAACATCAGGTATCTATAAAACACTCCTGAGAAGTCAAGGCATCCGCTGTCTCCAGGTAGGATGATAATGCTCTCTAATGCCATGTGAGCTTTCATCCTGCATCACAGGGGGCTTAAGGTAATCTTCTCAAGTGCCCCACATCAGGAAGATCTGAGAGAGGTTCAATATAATGGAAGTGAAGTTGTGACGGTGGTGACAATATTCCTTGAGCTCTTGTCATTTCATAGATTTCATAGACATTGGGGCCAGAAGGGATCTTGCAAGCTCATTGGGTCTAGCCCCCTGCCCCAGGGGCAGGAAGTCAGCTGGGGTCAGATCACCCCACCAAGATCAGCATTCAAAATGTTTTACTTATGCCATGGGGAGTTTTTTATGCCTAGTCTTTGCTGCATGATGCTGAGATGTCCTCATTTTGGGTACCATGATGAGGAATAATAATGAATAAGCAAAGAGCTAGGAATAATATTAGGGAGATCCTTATAGCACAAGCTCTTAGAACGGGCCCTAAAGCTGCTGTCCCGCAGACTAAATGAAGGGGACCCTTGAGCGACAAGGCAGACTGGAGTTCTACCCTCTCCTGTAGTTTCTTGCAGAAGTCCAGCTCAGGCAAACCTGGGTGTGAATTTTGCTTTCTGTAATGGACTCGGGGAAACCCACGTTCTGCCTCTTCCTCCCTGCACTCAAATTATTTGGTGCCAAATAGTTTTGTTTCATTGTCAAATGTGTGTCAGGCTTGTTCAGCCACTTTCAAGTGAGTTTTTCAGGGTGGGAATAAAATCCTCAGAGCAGAGCAAACCCTGGCAGCTTCTCACTAGCAAGCCGGCATCTCTCCATCTCCCTTCGGCAGAAAGATCTGTCCCGATTCCTAACCCGCTGGAGAGAGAACCCATCTGAGTTTCCACTTTGCACCCTTCCCCCCCCAAGCCTCCCATGGACAGCAGGTTTAATCCTCATAGCCACACGGTTTCACATACTTCATTATCATGTGTTTGTGGATTAAAGACCAGCCCTTGAACACTCCTTTGTCCGGCCTATTGTTGAGCATTTTGCTCGCCTCTGCTTTAAACCTTGTAACCATTTTGCTGCCTTTTAAAATCAGCCTGAATAGGGGGTTGGATCGAAAAGGGGAGGGGGGAAGAGTGGGTGGAGGGTGGAAAGGGAGCTGAGGCTTTGAGGTTAAAGAGAAGCATTCAAACTGCAGCTGCCCCATCTCAATGTCTTCCCAATGACTCCCACAGGCACAGCAGCAGCTACTGAACATCGTAGGCAACTTGGCTACCCCGGGACAATACACCTGCTTACTGAGGACAACCACTTTCATGCTTATTGGGATTAGAGATTTTTAGTGTCGTTCCAAATTGTGCGGATAAACAGTCTTGTGAAAACTTGTTATCGTGGCAAAAAGGCCCCTGCCGCCACCCTTAGTCCCTGGCCTTTTGTTCGGGCAATTTTTATTGGCGGATTGGATTTGATGAGGTTTAAGGTTTATTCTAAGGACTCCATTGAAGAGCTGATCCTTTGTCTTATGGCGTGGAGCGTGAAGAATATGAAACGTGGGCAAAAATAAACCTGCTTTTCACATGCATTAGCCACTGGGACACACGGGGACCACCAAACGCCAGCTGAGAGCTGCAGAGCCCCCCTGCTTGCCTCCCAGGGCTGGAGCGGGCCTGGCTGCCCTCCTCATTTTAGAAACCAGTTGAAAATCACCTTTCTTGATTTTTAAAACCCTCTTTCCAGGCCTTGCCCCAGGCTCTCGCTCCACTTCCTTCCCTGATACCGCTGTCTTGTGTACTTTGCACTTTACTTTTAGGCTTTGGCACAGTCTTGCTGCCCTCTGGGTTATGGTCAGGCCTAAGCACTACTGGCCAAGAAGTCTAGCCCCAGCTCTGGGAGTCACGTAATGAGATCAGGATCTCCGATTTTCTTCAGTGAAAGACGAATTGCAGCCCTGTCGAAGCAAAGTGAAGTGTGAGAGTGTGACCCGAGCGTGACAGAAGCTTGCTGGAAACAGTATCGCAGAGATGTGTGAACTGCTCCGTTCAATTCATCTTACTTCTGACACCCATTGCCACCCCAATGAGGGAGGGATAAACTCTGCCTTGGGCTGACCTATGGGGGCTGCCTGTATGGTAGCTCCACAGCCCAAGACTTCCTCAATTTGGCCCAAATACTATGGTGTAGAGCTTTCTTAAGGACCGTGCCTGCGCTTTCTACCTTGCTAATTCTCCAACCCTTTTCAAGTCTACATTGCAAAACACCTCTCTCTTTTCCCTGCTTCCTCTGCCTCCTACTTTTTTTTGCTCCCTCTGACTTTTATTTATTATTTAGGTCCCACTGTATTATTTAACTGTAAGGCATTTGGAGATGAGGCTGGGATGAAAAGATGCTATGAAAAATAAAGCCAAGCTTCCTTATCCGAGCCTTTCAGATGGGAGACAGGAGGTGTTTCCAGGTCCTGAGAGATCTCTTTGGCTCTGTGAACAGGCTTTGTAACTTGGAATTAACTTTTCTTCTGCCATCCTGATAGCCTGGGGAAGAGCTACCTAGGAAATGTGTGTGTGTACACATGTGTTCATGCTCATGTAAAACCCTGGTCAGTGTGTGTTGTGTCCCTCCCTATCTGAACCATCAAAGATATGAAATGTGTATGGCCCCAGCCATGGGATGCAGCCCTTTTATTTCAGGTGGAGGCAGTTAGCTCTGGAGATGCCAGTTTGGCCAGTGACCACAACCAGGATGGTGGCATCACATGCTTACCCCTGGCAAAGCACTATGAAAGGTGGCTATTTTGGCTTGCAGGCATTTCTGCCCATCTTCTTTCTGATTCAGTCTTAAGCAGGCTTTCCTCATCCTGATTTTTGCTTAGAAGCGGCCCAAGAACTGACTCTAGCAGTCAGCCCAATCCAGCGAGATTCGGTTTCCTTCCAAAACCCACAACCGGCTCCATGAGCGTCAAGCCGCGAGCTCATTCCAAAACTCACCAAGGGATCCGTGCCAAAACTTGCTCCTGTGCCCACCACCCTTGAAACCCAGCCTGGGTGCGCTTGAAGCTCTGCTTGTGTTTGGCCAAAGGGTTTTGCTCATGCTTAGTGGCATCCGCATATGTTTGTTTGATTGTAAGCCAGGGATGGGGGGTGGGGATGTGAGCCCTGATGGCCTAGGGGCCTGTTTGCCTGTGTTGCAAAGGCCATTCCTCAGCTCCAATAAAGGAGCATGTTGGAGCAAGTTACATGTAATAAAGGTAAAACTCATAGTGAGCTTCTCAGATTAAAGGCAGCCTCTAGGGCAAACCTTCCTCAGAAATTACCCTGTTGATTAATCTCTCCCAAACTGACTGGTGATAAATGAAGTGATTAAGGGACAGACCCTGCCAGTGGAGTTTGATTTTTATTTTTCAGGAGGGGTTGGGGGGGAGGATGGGTGCTGGGGAAGAAAAAAGTTACAGAGCATCCTATGCCCTTGGGCTCCAGACCTGCAGAATGGACCAGATTCCAGTGCCAATGGCTTGCCGTGGTTTTGAAATGCAATCGTGCCCATACTGTGTGGCCTCGCTGCACTCCTGAACTGGTCTGTGGGACGGTTTTCAGTGCAGCCTGCATGGCCAGACACATTCTGAATGGAACGTGTTGAGGGGAGCGTGGATGCGTGAAGACAGGAAACTTCAGAGCCAGGAGGTGTTCAGCGCATGCCCAGGTCGGGCCTGTGCAGCTGCTGCCACAGTAGTGACTTCATCGGGTCCCAAGAGCTTCAGTGCTTAAATGATTGTGAAGGAGTAACAAATTCCACTGGATTTTCATGCAGGACTTCTGGCGTATTGAGAGGTGAACTCCACCCGCTCTGCCGGGCTTAACTCATATCAGTCCATTTCTTTAACAATCAGCTGTTACTTTATTAGGATGGGCATCGTGCTGCTGAATTGCAATGAAGAGCTTCTTCGTGGTGCTACCAATGCAGCTCCAACTGTGTGCCTTTAAAAGGAAATGATCTTTGGAAAGGGATTTCTTTTGGTTCAGAGAGCAGTGGGATGGGACCCAACCAGAAGCCCTGGGAGAAGCACTGTTGCAGTCAGAAGGGTGCTCCTGCTGGACCTACATCTAATATTTCTGAACTTAGTGCTCCTTGGAAAGTAACCAATCCATATCAATATCTGACTCCTGAGCTGCAGCATCTCCAGACCTGGAAGAGAAGGGAAAATATGATAATAAACAGCAGGTTCTGATTTATGCCCCTATGCAGGGGCAGGCAATTATTTCGGGCATAGGGCTGCTTACTGAGTTTGGCAAGCCATCAAGGGCTGCATGACAGGCAGCCAGAAGCAGACAAATATTAATTTCATAAAGTTTTTAGGGGCTCTGCAGCCAGACAGAATGGCTTGGTGGGCCACATCCGGCCCACAGGCTGCATGTTGCCTACCCCTGTCCTACAGCATGAGCAGCACAAATGGTTCTTCCGGGGTGTGAGGGGTCCAACCTGAGCCTGGGCATCGTCTGGGAGGCCTGGCCCAGCGTCTCTCGCTGCCACAGGCAGCATGGGAAATGCAGCACCACAGACCTCACACCAAACCCACTGAGGGTTTTCCTAATATTTTGCTGACCCAAATGTCCGGTCATAGATTCTAGCCTGAAAAGCAGAGCAAGCCAAGCCACGCTGTTCCCCATGGCTCTGCTGATGCACCACAGTCCTGACCCATAGCTGCTATTCTGTTACGTGCAGAATATGTTACATCAGTACATTACATATAGACTGTTACATCAGTCCTCTGCCAACCCCCCTCCCTCCTGACTTGCAGCAACCCCTCTTACCCGAGTCCTGGGCCCTTCCAGAGCTTCCATACGCAAAGCCAGGCCCTCTCACACTGACCTCTGCCACAGCATTCAAGACCATGGTGTTTTCTCAGCGATGGCTCAGGGCATTTTCCTATTTCTGGTCTGTCCCTTCATGGTTAATAAAGAAGTTACTTCTTATGCAACAAGGGAGTTCTGAAGCAACAGCATTCAGCCTTTAGCATGCCATGTCCTCAGAGCATAGATGGGGCTATAAATGCTTCTTTTCCCTTTCAGTTATTTAAATTTAGGCAAAGAAATACTGTGATTATTGGTACTGCTGTGATAGGAAAAAGCCCGTCACAGACTGGCCTTGTGCTTAGCGCTGTCCAAACCCAAATGAAAAGGATTGCTCCAAGCAGCTTATAATTGGAGTCAAGAGACAGCAGGTAGGGACAGCAATACAGTGAGATGATACTGGTCAGCACGATAGGCAGTGCTCTAAGCACACCAGCTGCATAACCAGTTTGTTCCCGTGAGTATTCTTCATCCCCTGATTTCCTAGGATTTCAGCCTCATGACTCAAAGGGACTGCTTCTTGCACCACTGAAGGGCCACTGCTTCCAGGTCTTTAGCACTGCCTGTTGGTTTAAGGCAAGAAGCAAAGACTCCCAGATCCAGTTTTGAGTGCAGGAGGCAGCGGGTCCTCCATTGAGCTGGAGTTTGGCTGGGACACTGGGGTTAGTATCCCAAGTACAGGACACTTCTCGTTCAGCCAAACCATCTGAAGGGGAAGCTATTTTTGAAAGAATGGAGTTATGTTCTGCTGCAGTAACAGCCATCAAGCAGTACAAAGGCAGGGCCAATATTTGGACTGCCGGCCGGCTAGCAGAGAGCATAGGCGGAGACTTAGTGGAACGCAGCTCAGAGGAAATTGGCTCCAGGACAGGCTCCTGTTTCCAAAGACCTCTAACAACTTGCTTTTCCAAGAGGCTTCCCTGGCTGTGGCCTGGTGGGGGGAATGAAAGCTGGCTGCTTTGCACAGATGGCTCATTTCCTTTCCTTAGTGCTTAATGTGGATGAGGAGCTTCCACCCAAGCAGCATGCATCCTTGCAGGTTATCCTAGAATGACAGAGAAGAAAGGTTGGAAAAGCCCTCCCGAAGTCATCTAGTCCAACCCCCATCCTGTGCTGAAAAAGTTATTAAAATATGCTCTGAGCAAAGGAAGATGGCCACGGCTCCCGCTACAGAGGAAGACAACCCCTCACAGTCCATATCAATCTGACCATGGGGTAAAATTCCTTCCTGACCCCAAATATGGGCCCAGATCAAGTTAGCATGCAAACAGGGATGGAAGGGCAGGAGAACAATTAAAGGTCTTGCTCCTACAGACATCGGAGAACAATTGCTGCTTTAGCAGCAGGGACCACAGTCACAATTGCAGCGCTGCTGGTGAGCAGACCGCCATGTGTGCCATGCAGAGACAAACGAGGTTCCCTGCAGACACCCAAGTGATATGCTTTCTAGGGTTATTGAAGGAAGCCGGGGGGGGGGGGGGGGGGGGGGGGCCAGTGGCTAACAGCCTGGCAGACCTGGTGGGCTGCATTCAAGCCACTTCACTTCGCCTGTTTGCACCTTGGTTTCTCTACCAGTCCAATGGAGCTAAGGATACTGACTTCACTTCATCAAGTGTTTTCAGGCCTACAGGTTGAAACAGCAGCAGAGTTTGGGGAGGGGGAATGGGGCACTGGCCTCAGGTGCCAACTTAGGGGGGACTCCAGAATGGCAGCCCCGATTCCAGGCTGTGGCAACTGCAGATGCCAGGTGCAGGGACCCTGGATAGCAGCAATAACTTGGGCAGGCAGATCCTACTGCAGCAGTACAGCTGGGAACTTGGAGACCCTGGAGCAGCTAAGGCTCCTGCCCTCCCTCAACCCTTGGGGGAGGTGAGCACGCTAGTAGGGAGGGAAAGACTGCAGCAAGACTTGGACAGGTTACAGGGGTGGGCTAGCAAAAACAGGATGCGTTTCAACACTGACAAGTGCAGGGTGCTGCACCTGGGCAGTAGTAGCCAGCAGCACACTTCTAAGATGAGAAACTCCCTTCTTGAGAGCATGGAGGCAGAAAGGGATCTTGGAGTCACTATTGACTCCAAGATGAACATGGGCCGACAATGCGAGGTCACGGTCGGCAGGGCTAACCGGACCTTGTCGTGCATCCACAGGTGCGTCTCAAGCAGGGCCAAGGAGGTGATCCTCCCCCTCTATGCGGCACTGGTCAGGCCACAGCTGTACTGTGCCCAGTTCTGTGCGCCCCACTTCAGGAGGGATGTGGACAACATGGAGAGGGTCCAGAGGAGGCCACTTGCATGATCCGGGGACAACAGGGCAGACCCTACAATGAGAGACTGCGGGACCTGAACCTGTTCAGCCTCCACAAGAGAAGGCTGAGGGGGGACCTGGTGACTGTCTATAAACTCACTAGGGGCGTTTGGGAGAGACCTTGTTTCCCCAGCGCCCCCCGGCATAACAAGGAATAATGGCCGTAAATTGTTGGGGAGGAGGTTCAGATTAGACATCCGCAAGAACTACTTCACGGTCAGGGCGGCTAGGAGCTGGAACCAACTTCCAAGGGAAGTGGTGCTGGCCCCTACCCTGGGGATCTTTAAGAAGAGGCTTGATGCCGACCTGGCTGGAGTCATCTGAGCCCAGTTTCTCTCCTGCCCAGGCCGGGGGTCGGACTTGAAGATCTACAAGGTCCCTTCCGACCCGACTTCTGTGCTTCTATGAAGATGGGAACAGGAGCCCAGAATCACCTGCTCCTGAACTGGCATGTCCCTAACGCAGAGCATCCCCACCTCTCAGACTCTGTGTTGCTGACTCTGCTGGGAGCGGGGCGTTGGGACCAAGGCTTGTTTGGAGGACCCTACGGCACAGAGATCTGGGAGCGCTGACAGGTCGAATCGGGCGAGGCACGGGTTGGCTGGGAGCTACCTAGTGCAGGGAGACGAAGCGGCTTTGTAAAATATGAGACCAGATGTCTTTACTGTTAGGATGTTCAGGATATTCCTTCTCTCCAGCAGTGGATACTGCTGTGATTTGGGGATTTTTGGTGGGGTGGAAGGCCACAAATTCAGAGCTGGATTTCTGATCCACTCCTCCTGTCAACAGTCGCAGAGAGGGACTTTCTTGTCCTCGGGTTCCTCTTCCAGGTCTGTTGGCTTCTTGCTCTGTGGGAGGTTCCCGGAAACAACGGGGTGAGGAGAAGGGGGGATTTGGGCGGATAGTTCAGTGGGTGGCAGTAGATCCAGGGGAAACAGCCCGTGCTGCACATTTTCACCAACTCTTAATTCGCTTTCCATTTTGCTGTGTGCGTGTTCCCCCTCCCCCTCTGTGTCTCAGCTGCCTGATGAATGAAGGATGGTTTTTTAAGCCTTTTTTACCCCCAAGGCCTGCAGTTCTGGCTTGGCTGCTATCACTGGGATAAATGCAAGCTTTTCGGCCTAGAGCAGAATCAGGCAGAGCCTCATCCCCCCCCCCCCCCACCTCCCCCCCGTGAGTTAGGTTATCAATCCAAGCTCAGAATCGCTAGTACCAGTCTGGGTTCTCTCCACTGGGAGCCCTTTTCTTACCCTCTGGCCACAAGTAAGACCAGAGTGACTTAATTCTGCACAGTATCAACACCAAACAGACTCAGCCCAATGCTACTGGCTTCTCCTAATTCGTCTTTGTATTCTTCTCTTTCATGAATTTTTAAAAAACTTTCAGCTTCTGTGAGCCTCTCCATAGTCTGTGCTGGGCGCATGGTTTTTCTTTCCTTTTTATTTTTCAGTGGGGTTTTTCTTATTATTATTTTTGCTTCTTGCAGTCCTGTTTACTTTTTTTTTCCTTCTGCCTTGCCTTTGCAGAGAAAACAAAGGAAGCAGAAAATCAGGTTGGATCTCTCTACCCCACCTTTGCTGAAGCTCGGAAGTTGAGGGATGGATAGAGAAACACCCCCCACCCCGTGTATACACACACATGCACAGCCACTGAAATGAAAGGCCCCTTCTGGATATCAGATCTGCTGTGCTGAGGCTTTGGCAGAGCCCAGAAAGTAGCACGGAGCTGTGTATCTCCAAGGCAGAAATGCCTCTTTCCTGATTCCATTGCACATTCAGCCAGCATCCATCATCCATAAAAACATGGGTAGTGTCATTTCCAACCCCAGATTGGCACAGCTGTAAGTAAAAGGACTTTTTAAAGGTAAAATAAAACAATTGAAGCTCTTGGAAGAGCGAGACTTGCTTTAAAAACCATTCCCATTTGGCCACATCTTTTCTGCTCTGAAGCAAAATAGGATGTCGGTGCATGGACACACCCTGAGACCTGCTCTGTCCCTCCTTGCCTGTCCATATGCCAATGGAAGTAGGTTGGAGAGAATTTGAGAGGAACCCAAGATGGAAAAATGGATCCAGGCTATAAATATGGTCAAACCTGAGGGATGTTTGGAAATGGGGTTATGGTTTGAATCGGTGTGTAATAAGAATCATCCTCCCACCTTGCCCTTACGCTTCATCCAGCTTTACCTTCTGAATTATTTGCCTCCAGGACCACATGTCTGTTAGACTTCCAGGTTCTCACCAAGACCAGGTAAAAGGCAAAAAGTTGCTTTCTGTTGCTTTTCCATCCCAGCTGGGGGATGTTTCTGCATTACAGGAAGGGTGTTTTTGTGAAATCCTCAGCCTGGTTCTGCTGAGTGGAGCTACTTTTGCTTATGCCAGAGTTGAATTTGGCCTGGAGAGCTCCTGGAAACAGACCTTTGTCTGTCAGAGACAGCCTCTGCACTGTCACAGAAAGAAAGGGAGCTGTGCAATAGCAGAGCCTCTTAGCCTGGTACTGCTGCAACAGTTCAACAGCCTCCGTCTGACCCAGGGAAGTGCACTGCAAACCATGTTGCCCCCCAGAGGGGTCTGGATAGACGGGGCAGCTAGGAGGATAGATCTGAAACATGCATGAATGGATCCCCAGGGTGCCGGCTGGAAGCAGGCAGGGCAAACCCATTAAATAAATCAAGAGCAGCTGGAGCCTCTGCAATCCACAAGTGGCGGGGGAGCCAGCCCACTGAAGACATCTCCGTGGCTCGCTCGCTCTCTGCCCACTCTCTCCTTGCCGCCAGACCTGAATGTTCTTCCTGGACATCTAAAGGTTGCAAGGATGTTTACACAAGAGTGTTTCTGTGGCGTGGCGGGGTAACGTGCAGGCACGTGACTGTAAGAACAACCACCTTACGCATTATCTTACCATTATCCCAAAGACTCACAATGCTCTTGATAAACTAGCTAAAGCAGTAGTACAATGATGCATCCAGTACTGGGGTGAGGATAGGGCCAGCCATCCTATGGCACACTTAGTAACAGTGGCAGGAGCTAGGTGTATTGTAGATAGAGACCAAAGCGATCTCCTCACTCCTCAAGAAGTGCCATGAGATCTTTCTAATTAACTTCCAGTGACTTTACTGGAACAGTCAATATTCTCTTGACTGACCAAGCAAGATCTCCATCAAAATGCTATTCATGAATGGCAAAGTATGTGAGATTCAGATTAACGTTCCCTTGGAGAAATAGACTACAGAATCTACTGGGATTTGAACCTCTGGTTCTAGATATTTCAACTCCGATGCTTAAAACCACGAAGGCATTCCCTCCAGCAAAGCAGCCACTACATCATACAAAGAATGCACTATGAAATAATGATGTACAACTGGCCTTAAGGCACTCTTTGCAGCTTGATCGGCCTTGATGACAGAAGAATAACGGAGAGTTTTATTGCTTCTCTCGTAGTGAGCTTTTCTCCCAGCTGTTTTTCTCAAAAAGACCTGGATTCCTGCCTGTCCCTAGTCCAAAAAGCAAATGCCTGATTCTCAGAGGTGTTAGGTGCCCAAACCTCCTGACACCAGGAAAGTGGAATATATCAGGATTGAGATGCAAGAGGGAGCCCCTAGTGACCCTTTTAGATGACCCCCCCACACACTTTATTTGCTTTATTTAGGTTAAAGCCAAAGAATGGCTACACCACACAACCAAATTCTGTTCCTTTGCAAGAAGGTGAACTGAATCTTGCTCTGTTCTCAGCTTAGGGGAGCTTTGCCAAGGATGCTAATAAATGCAGATTGACATAATTACTTAGCCGTGTTCATCTGAAGCAAGAAAAAAGCAGGGTAGATTTGCAGAAGCTTCTCACACCATTTGATGAAGTGAGCAATAGCTCATGAAAACTTGTACTAATCATCATGCACACGCTTTGGTTCGTCTATAAGGTGCAAATCTATCCTGCCTGCTAATAAATCCAGCCATACATAGTCAGGTGAGTAGGATGAACTTGCCCTCTCTGTCATGGCATGGGTGTGCTCACCTGTCTGGTGGGTGATACTGTCAGAAAGCAGTGAGCAGTAGCTCTCTGGTTGGTTATTTCTTTCTTTCACACCCCCCCACCCCCGAGCCAGACATTTCTCACAAGAAGATTTTGGTTGCCTCTGAATTTTGGGCCAACATTTGTAGGTCACCCCTTCTGGGTCTGGAACTACCCTTGAACGAGATCATAGGACTGGCTTGGAATACAGACATTAGCAAATCAATTCTCCTTCCAAATTCCCCATTATAATGATCATTGATATACATAGCCTGGGTCACCTGGCCACCACCAAACACCTTTGTCTGGAGTGCCGGTACAGTGCAGTACACGCTGGCTCGTGTATCACACAGGTTTCTAGTCCTGACTCTGCCACCAACTTCCTGAGTGACCTTGGCCAAGTCATCTAACTCTCTGACTCTTTCACATCCCCTACCCTGTGCCTGCCATGCCTATCTATACTTCGGGTCCTTCCAGGCAGGGGGCTGCCTCTTACTGTGTTTATACAATGCCCAGTGCAATGGCACTTCTAGAATCAAAGTAGCAACACCCATCCAAGCTGCTCTGATTAAACAATTGTGTCAGGGATTCATGCCAACTGCTCTGTTTACAGGGGTTGGGGGTTTTTTTACTATACATAAAATATCAGGCCAGATCTTCAGACCTGACTCTCCTACACATTTAAAACTTTCCCTTTAAAAACAGAGGCACAGACCATTTTCAGACCCTTTTCCACCTAAAAGTTACTGGTAAATCCCCAGCTCCTGTTGAATTTTGTGTGGGGCGAGGTAGGACTGTTGTGCTCTGTTCTTTTTTTTTTCCCAAGGACCCACACTGCAAATAGCCTGATTTATAAGATTTCTCTATCATTAAAATGTAAATGAAAACAGACACGAAAACAATCTGCATTTCCAGCCGAGTTGCTCTTGCTTAATATTCTACCCTGAAGGGGGAAGTGAGGAAGCAACAGCATTTCAAACGGAATCATTAAAGAAGGCAGTCTCAAACTGTGTTTTCATCAGATACCGTGGCATAGTTAAACACTCGGTATCGTGCCCATCATGGCGCCGCTGAAAAAGAGGCAAGAGGGAAACAGCTTGGCAAAAGAAACACCCACATTAGGAAACCTGGGACTGCATGGAAGCGTGTACCTGCACATGCGTGTGTGCACATCAGAGGTGTTTATGTGGGCAAGCCCATGAGTATCTGGTAGCTTTTATATACACATACGTGCATGTACACACACACATACACGGGGGTTGTATGCCCATAAAGTGCACATGTGTTGTCTGCATGTGTGCATGTGACTGGTACATTTGTGCGTCGATGTGTGCCTTTCCAATGAGTGGGGTATGTATGAGCCCAGAACGACCATGCGCATCTGTGTTGGCATATGACAAGTGACTATATTTAGCAGCACTCTGCAGTCCAAAAATGTTCTTCTGAATGTGAACAGAGCTTTCCAACCCCTGCCCTGATATCCTCAGAGCACCAGTGTGGCAAATCCTATACCCCAAACCCTACTGTTCCTAGACTCTGCCTGCATCCTGCTTTCTGCGCTGCATGGCACGTGCCAGTTGATGAGATTTTCTTTTGGAGGGGGAGGCAGAGGTAACTGGGCTTGTTACAGTTAGCCCAGTTGCTCCAACATCAAACACAAAGGAAAGGAGGGGGAGTGAGAATCATGACCTGAAAGATGTAAAGCACGAGACCTGTTCCAAGGAAGCGCCACGGCATGCTGGGAGAACGAAAGGGCTGAGCGATTTTGCTTGACTCGCTAACACAATATTTGCAACCCTAATAAGCTGAAATGTCAGCCTCGCTTCTGTCTTGTCTGGCACAAAATTGCTCAGAGTGTTTCTGTTTATATTTAGCATTCGCAAACAGAGGTCACTGTCATCAGAGGCGGTGTGCGCGGTAGCGCTGTCAGGTTGTGGGATTGCCTTAAATAGTCCCAGCGTTGCACGGGCTCATCTCCGGAAACCAGAACAGATTCCTTCTTCATCTCTTGGATGGCTCCTCATGAAACATGCATGATGCCAAGGGGCTTCTGGAGAAGGCCTGCCATTTTGTTTGATGGCCCCCTGTGCACCATCCATCATCCCACAGAGAAACCAAACCCTGCACGGCAGCGGTGATATTTTTTTTCCCCCCAGAAGATTCCTTATTGCAGGGCCATAATGGGCAGCTTGAGGAATCAACCAGGAGACTCCCATTTCATATCAGTGCTTTAACTGATGCAGTCAGCCACCTAACATGTGAGAGGTGACTATGTCTGTCCCTAGCTGGCTTCCTTCTGCATTTCCCCATAGATACAGGAACTGTCCTCAAGGTGCAGTCATGGCCCAAAGGGCAATTTTTAGCTTTGAAGAGCCCCACTGCTAGGACAGAGAAGGAAAGACACCTCCTAGGCAACACCTGGATGGGTAGCAAGAAGGTTAAACCCCTTTGCTTGTAGGCTTTCCTGGCAGTACTGCTCAAGGAGGTCCGACAGCCTGCAAGGACCGCGCTGCCACGAAGCTGCCAGCACCAAGAGCGCCACAGGAGAGACACTCATCAAGCCACCGGGACACAATCCAGCTGCACAGCCTGCAGCCTGGGCAGTCTGGAGATCCAGCACTTGAGCTGTGCATGGTGGTTGCTCACACTTCTTCCAGGGTTACTTGAGACCGAATCTGGGTTGGGCAAGAGGCACTGGGGGGTCTCGTGCCAGAAGACAGAAACTGCCTCTTGATCATTTCCTCAGAGCTGGCTGGAGGGCTGTTGTTCAGGTCACAGCAGCTTTGGAGGCTTTAGAAGTGGTCTTTGCTGGGCCCCGCCAGTAGATCTGGGACCCAAGTGATGCTGAAGCTTCATGCCGGCTCTTCCGCACAGGGGTGACTCTCCTTTGGGGAGAGCGAGGGAGATGATGCCAGCTCTCAGGCTGGAGGCTCCCTGTACTCTCTCCTTCTGCTCCCCTCACTCCTCCCCATGCACCAATCCAAAGCAAGACAAATCCTTTCTTTCACCTGGTGTTTTTTATCCCTGCTCATCAGCTTGGAGCATGGGCTTGGCCTCCAGTTCGAGCAACAATGCATCCGTCATCCTGAATGGGCTTGATCTCTGCTGGCTGAGGAAGGGGCTACAAGACCGACACAGCTCATTGATAGATAAGGGGGCGGCTGCACGGCAGGGCTCTTAACTCCGCTCATCAGACCCCCTTAGGCAGCACGGCTGAGCCCTGCCTGCGGCTCCCTGCCCAGGGAGCGCTCCTTTCTCTGCTTCGGCATCCTCCAGAGACCTCCCAGGCTGTGGCAGGTGCTCCAAGCACGGACGCACATATGGATCCTATAAGAGGATGATGAGATCATCTTTCAGGGTGACTTTGTTCACAGACACTAGTTCTGGCAATTGGATCTGTGGCCAGAGAGGGAGCTGTGAGTCCTGCCCAAGGCACCAGGACGGGAGCTCTGGGAGACGGCACTGGGCCGAGTAGGGTGAAGTAGCAGGTTACACTCAGACCACACTCAGCATGTGAAACATTAAGCAGGGTTAAAGTTAGGATGGGCTGTGAGCAGTTGCAGGGTAAGGAGAAATACTGGTTTTTCAACCATACAGCTCTGAATTGCCTCTAGAGGGCTGGTGAGCAAGGGCATGGCTAGCACCTGGACTCTATCCCTGCTCTGGATGGTAGTCAGGGGCTAGAAGCAGTGCATCCTGGGATTCTGGAGGACAGCAGATTGCACATTGCATCTCCATGGAGCAGGCTGAAGTTACCATAACCAGTGCCCTAGCAAGGGGAGGGAGGGTGGGGGGTGAGCAGGGCGACTGTCCCGGACGCCAAAGCAAAGGAGTGCCAACAGGCACTGCCCAGCCATGGCGGGGTGCGGGATGGAGCTGCGAGCGGCTTGTTTGGTGGGGCGCGGGGATGGGGGAAGGGTGGCTCCCGCCGCTGTGTGCACTCCTGGGCAAGCAGGGGGGGCAGGGCATGCACTCCCTGGATCTGTGCACGGGGTGAGGGTGGGCTGCCTCTGCAGGCTTTGCCCCAAACACCAAGCTTCCTTGCCGTGGCACTGACCTAACGCAAGCTTGGTAGCACAGCCCAGAGTTAACCCTGGCCTGAAGCGGCATAACTTGGAGGTCCTCAGAGGGCATCTAGTGAGTTTTAAAGTGTGCATGCTTGTGTGTGAAGTGCCCTTAGTATGGTTTAAGCATAACAGAGCATCTTGCCTCTAGGACGATGCTCCAAAACCTGCCCTCGGACCAAAGGGTTTGTTTGCTGTTAGGTGAAATGACTGCAAGTGTCCTTTTGGCTCGCTGGCGTATGCTGCACCCCTAGCCTCCACCAGCATTGCGGGTTCTCTGCTTCTCCAAAAGTGGCTCCTTTGTCAATGAAGAAGCGTGTGCATGTGTGCCTAAATCAGGAAGTGATAGGGTTCTGTGAAGCCATGTGCAAAAATAATCCTCCACGGCCTCCCCCTCCCCACCACCACCACTGCTGCAGACTGGGGGCTGCAATATTCAAGGGGTGGGCAAGCAGGGCCAGTTCCCCTGGCACTAATTGTACCAGCTGGGTTTTCCATGGCTTGTGCATAAAACCAGCTGGCTGTTTAACCAGGGGTGAGTATCCCTGTAGTGCTGCTAACTCGGACAGCATCTTCTGAACACAGGCTTTTATGATGTCTAAAGCCAGCCTCTGATTTTGCATCTCCTTTTTCTTTTGCACCCAAAACCAGCTGTTCTCATGACTGACTTGAGGCATAAATGCATAGCTGCCAGATCAGCTGAAGGGCAGGAAACACACCATCAGTGCGTTGTTCATAAGCAAATTTGTTTGCTAAAGCCACCCAGCCATGTCTCTGCAACCTCAGTGGAGGTGAAGGGCTGCATGGAGAGCACAGATGGAAAATGCTGGGGCTACCCAAATTGCATATTATTGCACGATCTCTGTTGCTGGTAGCTGGGGGTCAAGAAAGAAACGGAGGGGCTGTCAAGATGTGCTCTCAGTTCTCAGGGTGAGTTTGGAGGTTGGAAGGAGACCCTTTGTACTTGTAAGCCGAGCCCAGGAGATGTGGCCGTCTCAGAGACGCAATAACCACAGAATCCCACAATGCCATTTTAGAGTCACTTTTCAGAGTGGAAACATCCTCTAAGATGTTTTAAATACATCCCAGTCTGGATCTTGGGATGTTAATGGTTCAAGATACTTAATTTTCTTTTGTACTTTCATGGCATCAGTTATCACATCATTTTCTCTCATTTTTTAAAGACTTTTTAAGGCCACAAAATACTGGAAATAGTTAGAATGGATTCAAATTACAAGGTAAAATATTCCTCCCCCCCTCCCTCCCTCCCTCCAAAGAAACCTTCATAAATACTTGATTTTTTTTTTAATGCTCTCATTTTAGCTTTCAAAGAAAGGCAACGTTTGCCAGACTTTGCTTAGCGCAGTAAAATCAGTCCAATGTTACAGGGATTTAATATAATAATAACAATAAACTTTCAGAGGAGACCTTAAAAACAAATGGTCCTGTCTCCTCTGTATGGAAATTCAAGATCCTATGCCCTGAGGTCCTTAGCTAAAATTTCCCTTGCGTAGCTGGGATACGGTTGCGTACTAAAGATCTCTCTCAACCCAACCCCAAAAGTGGTTCCCTTTCAGTGAAAGGTGGGTCTTTGTGCATGTGTATGTGTAAATACCTTGATTCTGTTCCCATTTATGCCCCAAAAAGGCTTGATCCGAAGCCCATAGCAATGGATAACGTCCTTTTTCCATTGGTTTCAGTGAGCTTTGTATCGGGCCCTAATGCAGGAGCAAAGCTTAGAAAGTCCATGAAGCTACAGCAGGCATCAAACAAGATCTGAATTGGGCCTAAGAGCTTGTAAAGAGCTTTGAGATCATTCCAGATGACAACCGCTGAAGAGGTAAAGAGCCCTGCGCTCAAGTAGCGTATGTAGCTGCTTCTCTATACATTTGATCAGCAAGAGCCCGATTCTGATGTCCCCCAGGGGACTGAGCGCTGCCACAGTCAGACTAAAGGATTGTATGCAAGAGGCAAGGATTGCATAGGGCGATATCTTGTTATTGGACCAACTATGGAGCTGGGATAAAGTTAGACAAATTTGCAACGACACAACATCAGGTCTCTGATCCCAGGAAGCCAGGCACAGCACAGTGTTAATACAGCAGAGGGGAGGCGCTGGGAGAAATTCTCTGGGCAGCAGGCACACAATTAGCAGAAGAAAAGCAGCTCATTACCGGGAGACCAAGACCTATCAAAAAGGAGCGTTTAAAAACAGAAGCCCACCCTACTGCTTTACGTTCAGCATTGCCCTTTGCAATCCATTTTGCCCACCTCTGTCTGGGAGGACTACAAGGCCTCTTCTTCCCAAGGATCTTCAAAGCATTTTTCCTTATAACCCTCCCTTCCCTGAGGTTACCCCTTTTATAGACGGGCAGTCGAGGCACAGAGAGTTTCCCAGGGGCCCCAAAGACTCTGGGCAGTGGTGCCCAGTGGAAGGGCAGCTGGAGGCTTGCTGCAGGGGGAAAAAGTGGGGAATGTCACCCTCTCTTTTTGCCATCAACGGGTAGTCGAGTGGCCAAAAGTTCCCTGGTTTTTGGCCTCTCCCCCCACAGCAATGAACCTCTGTCTGCCCTTGCACCACGCACCGCTGCCACTTCTCCCCCCTCCCCAGAGCTGCTGAGCAGTGGGGAGGGAAGGTGCAAGGGACCCTTTGGGAAAGTCACTGGGAAATGGTATGTAAGGTAAAATAACCCCAAAAAGCCCCCACCTTGCAGGATGGTTCTCACTGCACAGACTGTCTGTGGTGTCCTGGCAGCAAAGCAGGGTGAGGAGTGTCATCCCGGGTATGGCAGAGGGACAATGCTGGGTGCACTGCCTTGCTGGGAAAAGTGACAGGGGGCTCACTGGGCCAAATCCTCAGCTGGAGCCAATCAGCATATTTCCATTGACTTCAATATGCCTCCATCCCTTGGCACCATCTGAGTCACTCCCCCCCTCCTGCTGGGAACAAAATTGATGTTGGCCAATGAAAGAAAGGAGGCCGCTTGCTTGCCCCGCAGGTCAAAGGGCAGCTATAGGGCAATGCATCAATGATCACCCTCCCAGTGAGGGAGGGGCAGTGGGGCTGAGCTGGATGGGTGGGGTTGGTACTAGAGACCCGCAGGTTAAGGGGATTGGAAAACTCTTGGACCAGGGGAGAGAGGCACAAGCGGAATTTGTTTTGCAAAGTTATAATCTCCTTAGATCTTGGTGCCTTGAAAACAGAAAAGGAGCCCTGGTCTCCTCTGAGGCTGGCATGGGCTCAGGTTTTTTTTTTTTAATCTGCACTTGGTAGGATTTTTAATTCATTTGCAAGTCTTGTTTGGGTAATTGTGGGGTAGGGGAAGGAATCTCTGTATGGGGTTGATTTTGCAAATCAGGACTGGCCATCTAAAAGCAGCACTCAGGGCATGAGCGGAGGGGACGTCAGAATAACTGAGAAGGAAGCCGATTGCTTATGGAGCAGATCGACAGCTTTGATGTGCTCCCTGAGTTATTCTTTCATTTCTTGAGCAAATAATCTGGATTTTCACAATATTTACCTTGGAAATCATGATTTGTGTAAAAACCATCGACCAAGATAAACAGAGGATCGCTAGTGCTCTCTGCTAGCAAGGCGAGCAGACAGCCTAGGGTCTAAGGTTCCCCGAACCCCGGAGAACTCCTGTCTGCGCGTGTGCAGCCAGGCTCTCAAGTGGAGACGAAGCCAAACTACAAAACAGTCTTGCCTTAGACAAATTAAGTTATAGCGCACGCAAGTCCTAAAATGCTGGCAGAAGCGTGGGGACCAAATTCCTCCTGGCTTGCATCCCCAGGTGGTGAAAACAGAGGCAGGCAGCCCCAGGCTGCCCTCCACGGGCTCCGTGTGTAAATGGGCCGGCTGCTTCTAAAAGGGGCTAGTGCCTCTGTGCATTCCCACAGATTGTCAGGGCTGTAAAGGAGAAGGAGAAAGGGGAGGGGGGAAGGTGAAGGCAGGTTCAAAGGCCTGCTATGGCTTCTTTTTTTTTTTAACTCTATTTAATCTCTGCCAGGCCTGAGGCAAAGTCACCTTTAGGTCAATACTCAGGTGTTTTTATCTGCCATCCTCATCTGCCTGCAGCCAGCTTCCCATCCCTCCTTATCAACCAACAGCTGCAGGGCAGGAGGGGGCTGGGGAGCCCAGGGAACCCAGTCACCCTGGCTTAGGCCACGCTCTAATAAGGCAGAGGGTGAATAATGGAGCTGCTCCAGTCCACAGGACCAGCAGCAGTTCCTGCTGACTCGGCTTTATTGGAACTAGAGGAGTGCAAGGCAGGCTCCGTCTTGGGTTTTGCAGTCGAGGGACCCTCAAAGTGCTCCATGCGCTGTTTGTCTGCTCCATGAGGGTCAACCTTAAAAACTTGGACCCTTCCATGCAACTGTTTTTCATTACATTCTTCACTGATGGGTACTTGAAAACTTGGTCACAGCCACTGGGGTTCAGCTTCATGAGCAAGGAAGTCGACGGTAGGTAATTTGATTGCTTGGAGGTTTTCTAGTGTTGCACGTATGAAATCCAGGTTGCTACTTTTTGAGCCTGGGGAGAGGGTGGAGTGGATCCTGTGCTTCTGGTTTAGCCCCCTGTCTACTTTTTGCTGGGTTGCTCATGGCCACTCTTCATCCGACACACAAATGCAGCCCAAGCAACATCAGCTTCCCCCCTGCCCCCACACCAGACTTGGAATGACCCCACCTTGTGATGAGACAGTCCTAGGGTGAAGTTATACATTATGCTTAGACCATAGTAAGGGCACTTCAAATACACGTGTCCACACATTAAAGTTCATTAACTTGTGCTGGTGCCCGCTGAGCGTCTCAGGTGAAGTTCGACTCTGGATGATGCTACCTAACTCATCTTAGGGTAACTTCAGCTTGCTCCATGGAGATGAACTGAATAATTTGCTGTCCTCCAGCATCCCAGGATGCACTACTTCCAGCTCCTCCCCACCACCCAGAACAGAAATAGAGCCCAGGTGTCCTGGCTCCTAGCCGTATCCTTGCTCACCAGCCCTCTAGTGGCAAGTCAGAGCGGTGCAGCCAAGAAGTGATATTAACCCTTAATGTGCAGCTGCTCACAGCCCATTTTAAACTTTAACGCCGCTTAATATTCCACAGATTTATTATAGTCTAAGTGTAAAGAGTAACTTCGCCCCCAAATGGTCAGCCTTTGCCTTCTGCTCTGTGTTTGCCCACAGGACATTCAACTGGTAGGTTGATTATTGTGGTGGGTCTGGTAATATAGCCCTTTTTCTTCTAGAAAAGTGGTTTTCAATCTGTGGGCCATGGTCCCCTGAGGGTCCACAGACCATGTCCAAGGGGTCTGTGGAAGATGACGATGATCAATCAAAAGTATGTGAATACCCACAAAGGGGTCCGTACCTCCATTTGAAATAGCCAAAGAGATCTGCAGCTTCCATTCCAGACATGGGTGCCCAGCTCCTGGCACAGTTGCAATAGCTCAAACCCATGGCACAGAGGCAGCTCACCCTGGTTCTAAGCAGTGGAGTAACTTAGACCATCAGCCATGCTTTATTGCCTGCAATTGGGGTAGATCTCCAGGACAGAAGGTGCCCAAGCCTGGAGCCAGTTCAGGCTCCTTTCTGGACAGTCAGACCCTTCCCAGTGGTGCAAGGAAGGATCACATGCTGCATTCTCCTCTGACCATTTCAGATTCAATTGACTTGTGCATCATTCCTGCATGGTGGGACCACAGCTGGCTGGTCTGGGGCCATGTACCAAACTGCCATGTGAGATGTGCCACACCATCACTGGACCCACCTCTCACTGGTGGTGCAAACCTGGCTAAATTATTAATCCCCTTACGTGAGTCATGAGACTTGAATTTTCTGGGACAACGGCTCTTTCTACCTTTAGTTGATCACAGTAAGCTGAACTGACAATGCAAGGCTTATTCATTCTCCACCACACTCAGTGCTCTGCTTGCCATGGTCTTTCTTACCCTTTAAGCAATTGGACATGACAACCAGTGCATTTCTGGGTGATTTTTCAAGCCTGCCCCAGGTGTGTTCCTGAATCAGAGGCAAGAGGCTGGAGCCTAGAGGGACTGTAACTCTCCATGGGAAGCTACAACTGCCATGAAAAGTGCCACCAGTAAAACTTGGGGGCTTGAACATGGAATGAGTCCACCGGTGTTAGGGATTGGGTGACTCCTCTGCCATTTACGGGGTGTCAGGGAGGCATTTGGGACTTTGGACTGCCAGTCCAGTCACCGCAGCCCATCAGGAACCCTGGCTGCGTGAGTTTTATGGGCTCATTCAGAAGCTGCCTCATAATTGGAAAGAAGTAAGGCTGGAGGCCGGGGTTGAGGCAGGGACAGGCTGTATCCACAAGCTATGGAAGTAGCCACCTCTAATCTTCCTCACTAGATGGACAGAGAAGGGGGGGAGCTGAAGTCTAGATGCCTGGGTTCTCTTCGAGAAATCGCCACCAATTTGTTATGGGACCATATGGGCACGTCATTTCAGCTCTCCAGGCATCACTTTGCCATTTGTGAAAAGGGGATAATGAATAGATATTGGTATACGCTGAGGGCAACATCAATTTTTATTGGACCAATATTGACTTGGGGGTTGGCTCGAATCTTACCTGAACCAGCTGAGCCATCAAAAGTCCCATGTCACAACAACTTTGCGCAAGGAGCATTGGCATGTAGATGCACACGTAGGCACACGTGTACGTATGTATATATGTTGCACTGAGCATGTACCAGTAGGGCTCATTCTGGAGAGAAGCAAGATGCTGGGCATACGAAGCCCTCTGCCTCAGCCTGATTCCTGAGTTAAATTCTCCTCTCGCAAGAGCGTCGTAGGGCAACTCCACCACTCCAGTGCCCCATGCTCACTTCCCACTAAGCTCGGACAAGCTGCTTTGCTGTACAGCTCTCTTCCAGAGAGATGAATCCCTAGTTAGCAAGGTAGAAGCAGGCTTCTTGTGTTTTATGGCTATATCTGAGGTGTAGAGCAGTTGGGTTTTAAATGTGCACAGTAGGGAGGACTGGCATTAGCTGTAGGAGTCTGAAAGAAAATAATGGAGGCCTTTGTGGAGCTGGGTTTCTTTGTCTCCCAACTTTATTGATATGAATCATATGCCCATGATACATCACATGTCTGTGATTACAAACAGCAGGTCCTGGAGTGGCACACAAGCAAACATGAGCACAGCAATGTCTTTCAGAGCAGCAAGGGGCTTCACTAAGGAGAAATGCTGAAGTCCTGACGGGAATGCAGCTGGTGAGAAGCCTGGTGCAGGTAGGAAAGCATGAGCTTTGGTCATTTTCGCCCGTTGAAAAGTGGCCCTTTACGAAGAATCTGCAAGAAGATCTCCCATTGTTTGCTGATCAGACCGGGTCATTTCCATCCTTCAGGAAGCACGACTCAGACTGTCTCAGTGTTCAAGTGCTGGGGCTGCTGGGTGTCTTCAGACCGTGATCTTGCTCATCCCAATCACTCCTGCTGGCCTTGTCATGATCACTGATTTGCACTGCAGTAGTACCTACAGGTGCCAGCCAAGGACCGGACCCCACTGTGCTAGCCACTGAAGGGCCGTCCTTGTCGTACCAAGCTTATTATCCAAACACATGTGAACACGACAGGACTAGAGTCATATAGATTTGTTTTTTCCACCCTTTTTCTCACATGAGCAAACCCTGTTGCAGGCATCCACTGCACCTTTGCAAAGGAATGGAGGCCATGGAGTACAATCTACCAGTTAACACTTACAAACCTCTTTTTACCCTTACATCTTGGAGCGCTCTTCTGGCTGCCTGGGTTAAAGATCATTACCCCTGTTTTGCAGACAGGAAAACTGAGGCACAGTGAGGCAAACTGACTCACCAAAGGTCACCCACCAGGTCAGGGCAGAGCTGAGCATAAAACCCAGGTATTCTGAGTCCAGTCCTGGTCTCCAGCCACTACCCCAGCCTGCCTCTTGTACTGCAATTAAAGTAAATAGGATATGATATGTAGAAAACTAATTTTTAAGAATATATACCAAATAAACCCAATATACTCTTTTAAATTCTTTCCTCTTTAGATAGAATATCTTTCCTATATCCTATATGTTTGCCTTGTTGGAGAAATATAGATTAGAAAAAATACTTGTTTTGCTTTGAAATGATAACTTAAGATACTATGAACAGCACGGGCTTTGAGAAGGGCCTTCTCTGATTTGGCACCTATTTTTAAATAGATAGTGTAAACAGACTGAGATGAGCGACGACACGTTCATAATACAAATTCTAAATCCCATACACAATAATACAGAATCTGAATATATATATACTACAATATACATATAAGATTTAAGTGCAATGAGCCTCAAGCCTATTTCAAAGCATTCTGAGGTCAGATTTTTAGTAAGATTTTCTCTCTTTGGGGCCTAATTAATCAGCCCATCAGCTAAGCAGCCAAACTTTTAAGCATGTGCTTAACTAGACTTCAGTGGGATTTAAACCTCTAAGACAAGACTAAGCCTTTTTTAAAGAGATCTGTTGTGGCTCAGACAGAAGATATGGGCTTGATGCAAAAGCCAAAGATGCTTTGGCTTCTTATGTGGGAAGTGAGACTAGATGTTCACAATGATCATGGATACTTATAGCCACCCATGTGCTTATGTACTTTGCTGAATAGGAAAGAACTCAAATGCCTGCTTTAAATGCTTTGCTGAATTGCAACCTTTGTCACCAGATGGACTTTTGTACTTGAAGGACTTCATACATTGTGGCAGCAAACAATCCCTGGCCATATGCAACTCATCAATTCTTGTGGAGCTCGCTGGACATGTACAAGCTGTTTTGTACAAAGCACTGGCTTCAGACACAAGAAGCACATGGGCTCGTCGACAGCCACATGCTCACTGCAGCACTGAGTACGTGGGAGAAGCTTGTGATGGCTGCAAAAATAACAGTGACCAGTCCTGCAGTGTCCTAAACTCTCAGATGCAGGCCTGAAAGCACTGAATTGAGAGGCCGGGGTGCCCTGTGGCATTCTAACCGTGGCTCATGGGGTTCTCCCATCCAAGATTTTTTAGTATGCTTCGCAGCTCATATTCACGCTCGAAGTGAAGAATGCCTTTTCAGGGACAGTTCTAAACCTTCCTACTGTTGCCAAGCTGTGGCAAACAAGTGCCCAGAATTCCCCTTTGGAAATAATACAAAGATTTAGAAGTAGGGTTTAAAAGATAGGTTTTACTTTCATAAACCTCAGCAAACCTATATGCTAATGAGAATTCTGTGAGCTTATACGGTAATTAAATGGGTGACCCCATAGGCCTGGGATGGGAGCACAGGCATTTTGAGGATGCTCTTTGGAAGAGGCATGCAGGCAAGCATGGGCATGAACAAAAGGTAGTAGAGGAGCTGTGACCCTAAGGAATGGCTTCTCCCTAAAGCATGCAGCTACCTAAGCTATGCTGGCCAGACTAAAACGGAGGAATATCCCTCCATAGGGATGGTCTTGGGTGAAAAAGGGGGTGAGCGTGAAAGATAAGGTTCAGGGAGGAAGAGGAGCTATTGAGGAGACCCAGCTCTGCATGAGGAACTGGATGATGGCAGCATAATGTCCTTGGATCTTTGAGCAGTTCCTGACCGGTCACTTTGGAAGCACATCAGGACTAATGTTTACGGGGAAGGAGTGGACCTTCAGAGGGACTCACTTGGTGGAGGATAAAGTGAGAGACCAGGCCGTGAGACAGATCGAGAGAAAGGTCTGTCAACTGAGAGCCCTTTTGGGTATACACTTGTGAAGGACCATTTCCCCTGAAAGTAGCACAATTCCTCTTCCCTTCACCAACCAGTTGGGTACTAATCTCCTACCTATTTCAATTCTCCAGTGCCCTGAATCATGGGCTGGGCCATTTTGCATTGGGCAGTAGGAGAGCCTTGGCTGCTGCTCAGCTGGGGCAGGGCCGTTGGGTTGTGATCGAGGAAGGTGTTGGTCGGCGTGAGGGAGAATAAAAGCCATCTCCTCCTGCCCCTTCATTTCTCAGACTCTAGTTATGGGACACTTGGGACCTTTCACTTGCACTAACAAAGTGAGCCATGCACTACAATGGACTGGAACATGCTTCTAGTTAACCTGTGCCTGCTCCTAAACACTACGTGGCATTTGTCAGGGGATGGGGCCTTCATGCAGTGGGAAGCCCGAGAGTCGGGAGAGGACTGGGGAGCCGAAGACAAGCATTTCATTGAAAGGCTCCCATGCAGAGCCGGAGAAGATTGCCTGGGCTCCATCCTGGGGTTCACACAAGCAAAGTTCCCTCCAAGTCTGGGTGAGGAGCTAGGGTGCCGACCAAGTTGTCATGGGGTAGTAGTGAGCGTCTCTGCCAGGCTGGCATGAGCCAGCTCCCTGGGGTGTACCATGCCCTGCTGGATGTACTTAATCAGCTCTTTGCGGTTGTCCAGGATGGTGTCAAAGCTCTCCTGCAGCCGGTTCTGCTGATCGATGACCTTCTGCTGGAGGCCACGGATCCAGCGCAGCAAAGCCAGGCGCCGATACATCACCAGCTGGATGTGGTGCTTCTCCTTCTCCTGCTCCTTGAACCTCTCCTTGTCCTGGATGTTTTGGAAGGCCTCCGCCAGCACTGGGAAGATGGTGTCTGAGTCAGAGGAGTTCTCGGAGTCGGTGTCGGGCAGCTGTGGGTCTGGCAGGCCCCCTTGGTCTCTGGTAGAGGCGGGCATCTCCCACGTGTTGCCAGTGCTGCTATCAGGGCTGTCAATGCTGAGGGAGCTGCTGCCGTAACCATTGTCCTCCAAGGGGGAGACGACGGACTTGTCGCATTCTCTGGCCACGTCCTCAGTAGCAGCTTTCTCCAGCTCGGCACTGCTGACCTCCGCCCCCTCCGGGGGGCTGCGCACGTCCTCCTTGGAAAGGCACAGTTTGTCTGATTTCAAGCCTTGGGGAGCATCCCTAAGCCTGTCCTTCGCCGTCTGTCTCTGCACTAATAACACCAGATTATCTGAGGGATTTCTCATGTTTTCCATCTGGCTGGGGTCCTCCTCCATCCGGGTCCCAGCCACTGTCTGGCTCCAGTTCTCATTGCTGTCATATACTTCCCCCACAAAGTTGAAGTTACTGTCCTGCCTGAGCTCCCCTTCACCGAGGAAGGCCATGCCCAGTGTGGGGTCCTGTTTGCCCTCGTGGAAGGATCTGTTCAGGGGGACGTCGGGCGGGCACACCGTAAACATCCTTCCACCTTCCTGGCTGGCAGAAAGAGAGAGACAGTAAGGGAAATGGAGAGAAACACAACCGGGAGGAAAAAGGGCCTCTCTCTGAGTTACCAGAGTCAACCTTGTTTCGGAGCCAATTCTAGTTCCAGGGGTGTGATTCTGTTTTCACCTGCCATTCAAGGCCAGTAATCCTGTGACTTGAGTAAAGCAGCTCCTGACTTCTACCATATGAAGTAAGAGGAAACCTGGGCTCCAAGGACATGGGTATGTCAGCACGAAGCAGGGAGACCAGTGGTCTAGGATGATGCACTAAATTATATGCTGGTCTTGTCAGCTGCAATACAGACCAGATGCCAAATGTTTTGGGGTCTTCTGGAAATTTTAGTTGGTCCCGGGGGCAGAGGCAAAGCTCAGATGTGAGTCACAAGCTTTCTGGTGCTCGGATGGTAGGTTTTTGGTTTCCTTCAGCTCTACTAAAGACACCATGTGGCATAGCAATGTGTGGGGTAGTCTAGAAAAGAGACATGAAACCTGGTTCAGTCCCCCTCTGAAAAGAGTGGCAAACTTCTCCTTGACTTCAATAAGAATAGGGCCAGGTTCATGTGTTGGCCTGGAAAGAACTGTTTAGTGTAGCTGGAGTGGGGGTAAGGCACTTATTTTTTGTCCTGGTACAGTGTTTATGAGTCCAAGTCATGGTCCAGGACCCCAGCACGCTAAGTGCTGTATAGATGCACAACAAAAGGCTGCCCCAAACAGCTTATGATCTAAATATAAAGCAAGAATCAAGGCAAACAAGGTTCTCTGGGAAAATGTGATCTTTTATTAGACCAACTAAAGAGTTGGAAAAATCGTTCTTTGCAAGCTTTTGGGTACAAACACCCTTCTTCAGGCAGAGGGAGAGTCTATAGCTGTATTGAGTAATACAGTACAACTGTAGACAATACAACTGTAGACTCTCCCTCTTCCTGAAGAAAGGTGTTTGTACCTGAAAGCTTGCAAAGAACACGTTTTCCAACTCTTTAGCTGGTCTAATAAAAGATATCACATTCACCCAAAGAACCTTGTCTGCCTGTGTCCTTGGATCAGCATGGTTACCCCAAAACAAGAAACAAGACATTGCAGTAGCACAAAACATCGTCTCAGTAGGACGGCATTTGGGTGTCACCGAGTTACAGGGTCATAGGAAAGTAGGGATGGAAGGGACCACATGAGGTTGTCTACTTCAACTCCCTTCTCAGGGTAGGATCATCCTTCAGTAAACCGTGCCAGCCCAGGGACAGTCTAACCTGCTCTTGAAAATTTCCAGGGATAGAAATACCACAACTTCCCTAGGCAGCCTGTTTCAACGATTAACCACCCTCATCACCAGAAAATTCCCCCTAATCTCCAGCCTCCATTTCCTCTGCTGCAATATAAGTCTACTGCTCCTAGTCCTGTCCCCTATGGCCACAAAGAAACGTCTATCTCCATCCTTTTTTTTTAATCGCCTTTCAGATTATGTGGCCTGCTTGAAGCCTGGGCCGCCTCTTGCTCTGGTTTTGTGAGCTGGAATGGCAGACTCTACCTATTGGCAAAGTGAGTTCCTCTTACTCAACGAACGGGATGAGAAAGGTGGAAATGGAGCCAGACAAAACTTCTTGTCGGGAACGTCGGTAGCCTGAACACCTGGGCTCCAATCCTCAGCCGGCATCAGTATAGCTTCACTGACTAAGGAGATGGCCATGGAGACTTAAGAGAAGACAGTGGCTTAAACCCCATGTGTCCCAATACGGGGCTTTGTGCAGTGAAACACACCTTTCCCGGGAGCGTGAGCTATGGTGCCACGGCTGCTCGGTGAAGGTGCTGAAGGGACAGCGACACTCCGAAGGACGTGTGGGAGCCCACCCCGCAAAGGGGCACGTCTGGCTGATAAGGAGCAATGCTTGGGCTGGATTAATGGGCCTAAATAGGCATCATCACACAGGACCTCTTCCCTGCACCAACCAAGCCAGGAGCATGAAGTCAGCCGTGCAAAACACTGTAGGCTGCAAGAAAAAAGCTGTGGGAGACGGTGGGAAACAGTTTAAACTTTGTCCCTGTTATTGCCTGTTGGTGAGGTGCATGAAGGAAACCTGTGTAAATCTGAGACACTTTTGGTTACTTCTTTTAAGGTCTGTTCACCTTCCCCAGGGGAAATCCTATTAAATCTCATTGGATTATTTTAATAGATATGTGCAGCTTTCCATTGGTCTCTGACTTTTCAAGGATGCCAATAGCACCAGTAGGCCTGCTCCTTCATTACAAAACATAGCTGCAAACTGGAAACAGTGAAAAAAAAAGTCAAACTAGAATTCCTGCCAGGGTTATGAGTAGAGATGGAGGCAAGCTTAGGGCTAGAAATCACATGCAGGAAAACCCAGGAGAACAACATTCCCTCCCCAGAAGGAGATGAGACTGCTTAGCTACCCCTTTTTTCCATGCAAAAGTTAGTGGCTGAGTGGGAATAATACCAGTATTGATGGGGAGTGTTTACTGCACAGACTGTAACTTGGGGAAGTTTCCCTGGCCAGCCCTGCCTAAGCAGTACTGAGATTTTTAGCAAGCTACCCAAAACCAGCATTAGTTGTTTTACCGTTGCCATTCCTCAGTGAGGTAATAACCAATATATCTTGGATGGCAATTCCCCTGACAGATCAGATGTGGAGGATCCACAAAAGCGGGTGTTTACTAAAGCAATTGGGAGAGTTTCCTCTGTATCAGTCCATTGATTTAAGGCACTGAGCTGCAATATGGGAGAAGTGGGGTCAACCACTTCTCTACCACAGACCTTGGGTGAGTCTTCTAGCCCCTGTGAGCCAGTGAAATGGGTGGGTTGAATAGTACTGCTGTGCTGCAAAGGAGTACTGTGAGGGAAAATGCACTAAAAACTATTTAATCAGCAAGAAAAGTGCCGCAGAGATGTCACTCCAGGCTCAAGCTGGAAATACCCAGAGTTTACAGGTGTTTGGAAGCCAGGGTTTGGACTGGACACCGGCAGGGGGGGAGTCTGGATCTAGGTCTGGTTATCTCTAAATGTTGGAAGGAATGCCTACAGGGCAAGAGGTAAGGGTGCTTGAAACACAAGACAAGATGAAGGGGCAATGCTAGAAGGAAACAGAATCCAGTCCTTGAAGCTGCTGGTGCAGGAGCAATCCTAGGAGGGAGAAAGAGGAGCAGAGAGTGGAGCTGGGGTGAAGCGTGGAGTGTCATGGGCTGGCTTCGCGGGCCTGTGTGAGGGACAGGCCTCTCTGGGATTGAGGACCAGCTGCAGCCAACTGCAAGTGCCCCCACTGGCCTCGGGGAAGAGAGGCCTGTGCCCTCAGAGGCAAAGCCCTAGCTCAGCTCCCCAGGTACCTGCTTTACAAGAGGGCTACAGCTCAGCTATGGCCTGCAACTCAGCAGAAACAGGACCAAGTGTTTGCCCCAGCCTCCTGCTACAGGGGGTGGACCCTCATTGCAGGACGACTGCAGCATATGGACCATGACCCTGATCCTCTTCCCCTCTACCCCAGTGTAGACCAGGATTAGTTGCACTTCACAGAACGGAGCTACACTGGTGTAGGACTGGTCCCAGCAGGAGGAGGAGGCCCAGTGTTTTCAGGGCTACTTGAACGGGGTCACACTCTCACCTGTGCTGCACCCCATGACCCTGTCCCTTTAAGCCTGGATTCCAGTATGGTTGCTATGGTGAGGTTTCCATGGCAAGCAGAGATGTGTGTGTGTGTGTGTGTGTGTGTGTGTGTGTGTGTAGCAGCAGCAGACAGCATGATGTGCTGCAGTGTGGTGGTAGCATGTGACGGGTGGCGCCCAGAGCCACAGGGGAGAGTTGTGCTGTCCCCATACAAGCATCACAAAGCTCTGCCTTGCAGCGTGCCGGCAGGGTGGACCTCCCCTTTCTCCCTCATGCCTAGAGTTTGGGGGGAAACACACAGCTCCCCAGACTTGTGAGCTCTGCAAATGGTTTAAGGGAAATGCAAGGGAAAGGCAACACAGAGGCAAAGGGGAAAGGGGTGCTAATGCTCACGGTAATCCTTGCAGGGAGACGGAGAGAACAGCTGCGATCAGGATTATGAGACTGTTGGAATCACTGTCCCAATGCATCCTCATGTGGCCACCGAGCTAACCTTGATCTTCAGTTATGGCAGGGTCCCCTGTACCAGCTCATGCAGCTGTAGCAGGCTCAGCACTTGGGCATTCAAAGGGGAAGGGGCAGGAGGGTTTATCATGCCTAAGTCCAAACTTTGTGTTTTGGGATAGGGGCCAGGGGGTGGGAGGGGAAGGGCATGTGTGGTACAACAGTTACCAGTCACACACCCCTAAGATGGCACCAAGCAAAAGCCCTGTCCATGCTGTGGGACCCTACAAATACACCAATGAATGCTTTGCAAATCAGAGACCCAACAAGCACATGCGTATGTGCACACATGCACACACGCACATGTGCATGCATGCACACACACTCTCTCTTTCACACACACACACACACACACACACACACACACACACACACACCAGGCCAAGCACAGGTGGGGCTGGGATCCTGGCACCATCTGTGTGAGCAGAACAGTAAAGTGCTATTTACTTGGAAAGGCAGTAGAAACCCCCGCTCCCCCCACACACACCCTGTCAAAGGGGTCCAAATGTGGCCATGGGGTTGTGCTCTTCGCCTTGTGCCTGGCACCGAGGGGAAGTAGGTGACTTCAACCCCTGGCATCAGGTTATCTCCTGCCACGTACCAAATACAAACAACCCCCCCACGTAACGCACACACTTACCAAGGAGGCCTGGGGAAAGCAAAGGTGGATTTCTCAGGCTGCTGGTGCTGCTGCTGCTGCTGTTGCTGCTGCTGCTGAGCTGGAAAGAACGGAAATAGTCCTCGCTCCAGCAGCAGGAAAGCGTCATGTACTGCATACTTCCTACAACAACGGGCACTGCTGGGAGTGCCCTGTCACAGGATGATCAGCATGCAGGCAAGAAATGCAAGGCAGCACCTACGGCCACCTTAGCACAAGCCCGACACTGTTAAGTGAGTGTGTGTGTGCATGGGGTGTGTGTGGGAGGGGGTGTTTTTAACAGAGCCTATAAAAGATGATCTGTCTCCTTAGCAATGGAATCGGCTTCCCTGGAAACAAAACTCAGCCGGGAGATCAGCCCTCGGTAAGTAAAGGGATGCTCATGCTGTGCGGAGGAACCTGCACTGGGAGTCCGGCACATCACTGACTCACACTTCAGCAGCATCAACTTTGGAGGGCCTGCCTAGAGGCAGTTGTAAGGAACCGGCTTTTCTGCGGGGGAGCGGCTTAGGATTTTCTGAAAATCAGGCTGCATTAGGGTCGCCCCAGGAATCTGAGGCATCGGAAAGCCACCAAATCACTCTGGAAGATTTAGCCCTGATCAGACTGGTTGGTAAGTGAACAGATTCCCGATACATTATGCCCTGGATTTCCCCTGGATTTGTACAGCGCTGCGCATGATGAAGGCCTGCTCTGTGATAGCTGCTTCCCTGGCATTACCACAATACAAAGGAATGAATAAACAGACATGTATTCCTGGCAGCAGTCTTGCTAGCATGTCAGTGGAATTTGACCCCCCCCCCACACACCCCCAGGCACGTGCAAGGGGTCAGAGAAACAGTTGCAGTGCAGTGGGGGGGCGGGGGAGCTTACATGTCTCCAATTTGTTTTTCACCAGACCAAAACTTGAGCCTGATCCATCCCCACAGCCTCCCTCCACTCACTGCTCACCTGGTGTGCTTGCCATAACCCTGCCCCTGGTGTGAGTCCCTGCGAGTCCCTCTGTCTTTCGTGGGGCCCATGGATGGGAGCGTGGGGCTAAGCAGTCAGAGGGGTGCAGGTAGAGAAAAGAATAGAGGTGCTCTCACCCCCTAGCCTTGGTTGTACCAGCGCACTCTGAGACACCCGTGCAGCCAAGCTCTGCTGCTGGGAACGCACACTTGATGGTAATGTCCAAGTACAAAGCACATGGGGAGAGCGTAGTGGAAACCAGGGCAGTTGCAAGCCCTTAGTTTAGAAATTGCTATAACTGGTGCCAGTCCAGCTGAACTAGAGCATCAGGCCTTCTCTCAAGTAGGACACCTGGCACAACTGAAGCCCCTCTCCCCTCACCTCTACCATGGGTGTGATGGGTTGAGGCAATATTTCAAGATCAAGGTTTTCCCTGCCCATGGCATATCATGAAGCTCTGTGCAGAGAGTGTCTGGTCAGTGACTGTCCTGGACTACAGCCATGTTTTCTTCCAGGGCCTGGGGCATAGGATCTTTTTAATAGAGTCCAGCAATGGGACTGGCTCTGTTCCTCTTTATAACAGAAGGCTGTGGCTTCTCTGACCTTGATATACGAGGGCAGCAAGAGGATGTGAAGTTCCCCCGTCCCTTGGGCTGGTACAGAATCTCTGAAGATGCAGACAGAAGTCCAGTTTCCTGGTCTAACTCATGGTGCTTCACAGAAAGCGCTGTGAGTTAGACCGACCCTCCTGACCCAACAGAGGTTAGGTGTTGGATCAGTGGGGAGGGGGGTCAAGCTCCAATTTGGAGCTGATCCAGGAAGAAAAGCTGCAACTCTGCACCCTCTTCCCCTAGCCCCACTACCCTTCTCCTGGCCCCCGGTGCTGTCTCAGGCTGGGAGAGGGAGAAGGCAGGGGAGGGAGTTGCATTCTGGGATTTCCCCAGACTGCACTGGAGTCAGGGGATGGATGGATTGGATCCCCCAACCTTGGGGGCATCCAATCCACCTGCCTCACCCTCCAGCACTGACTAAGCAACACCCAAAATGAGCTCCCTACTTTCTCTTTTCCCCCACCCCACTTCTTAAGACAGCACCCAGCATGCACAGACACAAGTTAATGAAGACACTCCTCTTTGGAGCACCTTCATCTGAACCCTCATGTAATGAGGGTTCAGATTGTCGCGGGATCAGGCCCTTTTAAAGTGTTCTTCAGCCACGCACTTGTGTTAGGACAGGGCTGTAGAGTGCTTTCAGGGGCCAGATGGGGCAAAAATTGCCATTCTGTGTGCACCCTGAGTCCCAGGGCAGGCTGTCCCAGTTTAGATGAAAGAGCCCTCCACAGAGCTACATCAGGATAGGATGCTGATGCCCACTGGCTGTATGACTCCCATCATTAAATCTCCCTAGTGGATAAGAGCTTTCTCAGCCTCCCTGGGCACTCCCTTGAAAACCCAACTATCTTTCTAGCTTAATTAAAGGTTTCAGAAGACTTCAAAGACAGAGAATTTGCCACCTAATAATGTAGCTTAATGGGACCTGCAAGCTACTCTTACCTACCACTTTTGCTGTAACATCAAGACTGGTGGTGTACTAGAATCACTCTTCTCTCTACAAATACCACAGTAAGGAGCTTGCAATGAACAGGCAGTGCCTGGGATTTTAACCACGCTGCTTAGCTGCCCACGCACTGGTGAGGGAAGCTTCCTAGAACCCTTTTGTGCAGGTGAAAGTCCTGAGGTCGATGAGGCCTCTCTGCTATATCCCAGATTTATTCAGAGTCCCGGAAAAACTCCAATGGAAAAGCAGTGAGGCAAAGCTACAAAATGTGTCTGGCTTGTGGCACAACATGAGTCTATGGGGTACCTACCTGGTGATGAAACCTGCTAAAACCTGAAGGAGAAGAGAGACATGTCCCTGCACCACCACCTGCTACTGGGTAATGAGTGGATGGTATTGGCAAAACGTCTCTGTGGGTCTAACCCCAAACACAGCCTGTAGCCCAGCAGACACCCACTGTGTACGTGTGTATGGGCATGTGTGTATGAGGATGCAGCTCACCCAGCAACACACTGAAGACAAGTTTTCATGAACAGAACAGCTCCTCCTTCTACCCCTTCCCAATCCCCCGATCAGTCCTATGAGCTTATGCTACCCAGACTCCCCTGTGGTACCTACCTCGCAGTCCATCAGCTCCTTGCAGAGCACAGAGAGGGGGCTATGGAGGCAGCTTTCTCAATAGACCCTTTATCCATCTGTGCTGGAACTTGGGGGTGTCTCCAAAGGTTAAAATAAAAAGCAGAAGCACATCAAACAAGCAGGGATGAATGCAAAGCCTGGAGCAAGAAGGTCACATGAAGCACCACAAACACTTTGGGCATAAAAGGGCATTGTCGGGCTTAATGCCAGGATGAGGGGAAAGAGCAAATGTAAGGGCTTCTGAATGGTTTGGGTGAAGTCAGCATGTTAAGCAAGAAACATGAGTCTTGGGGGTTGGAGAGATGGCAAGGGGAAGAAAATGTGCTTCACATGAACACAAGGAGGGTTTGTGTTCCTCCTTTCTATGTTTATCCCCCGTCAGCTCTGGCCCCAAGCAGTCAGCTGTAATGTTGATTTACACTTCTACCTCTCTGGGGCAGGGACTGTGTCTTTGTTCTGTACAGCACCAAGCACCACGAGTGTCCCAGCCCTGGCTTATGTCCTCAGTGCTGCAGCAATACAACCCTATCATAGTAATAATGCTCAATAGGGCTGGCCTTTTATTCTATTTCTAAGGTGCCCAGCACAACAAAGACTCCTTGAAGCGGGGTCCTTGGTGTTACAAACAGGCTACCAACAGCTGTTGCATTTGTCCTGGGACAAGTTGTGCCTTTGGATGTCCCAAAAAAGAAAAGTCACAGGACTGGCATGCTGGCATGTATACACATTGCCCCTCCAATCAGGGTTTAGTGAGTGGCTGAATGCACTCCTGCTTTTCTTCAATTGGTCCAGTGATGCAATCCTGGGACATCTGCCTTTAGGACAGAACGATCTCATGCACCGGTACAGGCTGGGGACCGACTGGCTGAGCAGCAGCTCTGCAGAAAAGGACCTGGGGGTTACAGTGGACAAGACGCTGAATAGGAGCCAGCAGCGTGCCCTTGTTGTGAAGAAGGCTAACAGCATCATGGGCTGCATTAGTCAGAGCACTGCCAACAGATTGAGGGGAGTGACTATTCCCCTCTATTCAGCACTGGTGAGGCCATATCTGGAGTCCTGTGTCCAGTTTTGGGTCCCCCACTACAGAAAGGACATGGACAAATTGGAGAAAGTCCAGCAGAGGGCAACAAAAATGGTTAGGGGGCTGGGGCACATGACTGCTGAGAAGAGGCTGAGGGAAGTGGGCTTGTTTCATCTGGAAAAGAGAAAACAGAGAGGTGGAACTACCTGAAGGTGGTTCCCAAGAGGATGGCACTGGGCTGTTCTCAGTGGTGGCAGATGACAGAGCAAGGAGCCATGGGCTCAAGTTGCAGCAAGGGATGTTTAGGTTGGATATTAGGAAAAACTTCCTCATGTGGAGGGTGGTGAAGCACTGGAGCAGGTTACCCAGAGAGGTGGTGGAGTCTCCATCCTTGGAGGTTTTTAAGACCTGGCTCAACAAAGCCTTGGCTGGGATGATCTAGTTGGGGCTGGTCCTGCTTTCAGCAGGGGGTTGAACTAGACGTGACCTCCTGAGCTCCCCTCCAACCCTCATTTTCTACATTTCTATGAGTTTCACAGTCCAACCACAAGAACTGAGACCCAAAAGTAACAACAACTGTGAATGATAAAGGGACGGCTGTAGGGCTCAAAGAACTTAGCTGCACCACAGCATAGCCAGTTGCAGCAGACAGATCTCTGCTCTAATCAGCATTTGCACGGTGCTGTATTTCTCTGCAAACAGTGAAAACCAGCAGCTTTCTACACCTGCGTGTACCACCTGCAGCTGCTTCACATAGGGGACTTAGCCTTCAGCTCTGAGGAGGCAAAGGGGCTCCTGCTGCACACTAAGCATAGGCCAACAGAGCCAAGTGGGCCTGAAATCACGATCAGAGCATCGGTCCTGCTGTGAGAAAGATGAGTGAGTCGGGAAACAGGGGGGCTGTGTCTGGAAGATGGACCTCGGTCGTGATGAGAGCAGACAAGAGAGAGGAACCATACAGGTAGCACAGCTTGGGAGAGAAGGTTTGGATCCTCTATTACCTTATTCTTCATTGTTGAACTGAGCTGCAACCAAAGAAGGAGTTTGGGCTGTCCCTGATGAGTGTGTTTATGATTATACACAGGGGGTTGGGGTATTAAAATGGTATTCCTGCCCCAGGAAAAGTTTTCCCATCCCAAAATCCTAACAAAAAAGTCAAAATCCCCATCCTTAGGTATTTACTTGTTTGCAAATGGACAATTAAAAAGAGCTTGAATTGACCCAAGCCATTTTGTTTCCATGTTAAACATTTATAAAGTTTGGGGTCTTTTACTGTGATTGGTTTAGAGGTTGATGCAAACGATCGTCTGGAACAGGAAAAACAGAGAATTTTCATTTTGAAAATGTCAACCTGAAACATGATTTTTTTTCCCTAAAATTTTCTTTTTACTGAGGAATTCATTGAAGCCAAGCCTCCTTCAGCTCTCACAGGAAAGGCACCTGCTCCTCTCCCACAGATTGATTGCTCTTTACTCTGTACGTCACCATGGGCAGGTTGGTGTGGACACTTCCAGGCTTGGTTTCACATGCATATAGAATAAGCCCCAGCATCTTACCTGTCCCATTTCAAGGCTATTGGTGACTTTGCAAACCTCGATTTATTCACTTATTTAAGAAGTGAAGCATGGACAAAGTTTGCAGCTGTTTTGCCTGTTCAGGACTATGTGGTTAATGGGTCAGACAAGAGTTTCCCTTTCCCCACAGAAACCAGGGAATTGCTCTAATCCTAATTCAGACCAGAGTGGTATTTGCCATCTGAAAATAAAATAATCCTGTTTCACTGAAAAACATTCTCCCTAAAACCCATAGACTCACCCAGAGTTAAACCATACACTCATCCACATCTGGTGCTAGCTTCCCTGAAACAAGCTTCTCTGGTTAGAAGTGTGGCAGGACAATTTTCATGCATGCTGTTGTAAAAAATAAATGGATCAAGAGCAATAGGAAGTGATGCCCTGTTTGTCAACTAAGCAGCCTGCCCTTCACCATCCTAAGTACTTCTTCTTGTTCCTAGACAGCAAGAGGGCAGTTACATTTCCAAGGCCCCTAACTGGCCCCTAAAAAGCCCAGCTGAGCCACGTTTTGCAAGGTGCCGCATACATACAAAGAACTCATAGTCTACAAAGATGTGATGGATTAAAGATGAGGAAGCAGGACACACAGAACAGTGAAATGACTCATCCGGGCGAATGCGCAGGGACCCCTAATACTACTTTATCTTCGCCTTCCACACTGGACTCGTATCCAGCACAAAGGGAGAACAGAGGCAAGGGGAGATCAAGTGACTTGCCCAAGGTTACACAGGGAGTCTGTGGTACAGCCAAGACCTGAATCCAGATCTCCCAAGCCCCAGCCACAAGCCTCTTTCTGTTCCTTTGCCTCGCTGCTAAACCTGTCCCCAGCAGCTGACAACCGTGCCATTTTCTGTGATGCGGCCATTTCCCCTAGTGGGGAGCAGGCTGAGAGCCCACCATGACTAAAATTCACAGAGAAGATGATCACAGCCTGAACCACACAGAGAAACGGCGCTAATCCAGCCCCAAACGCCGCACGCAACACGACGCAGCAAAGAGCATGGAATTCATTTGTGCATCTGCTACAAAAACAAATCGTTTTGCTTTTCAGATCAAAGCCCCTCTCCTTTGTTGATGTTGGATCCGGGGCTGCCATTGTTCCCTAATTTCACCCTCTGGGAGGAGGAGGTGGAGTCTAGACGTAGCCTCCAAATCTTGCTGCAGTAGCCATCTCTCTTCAGCAAGAAAGAGCATCTAGGAATCTGAGTTGCTGGCCAGGAAGCCAGGAAAGCAGGGAGACTTTGGGGCGTGGGGGGAAAGGGGTGTAAAATGCAACGTGCTGATTTTTCTCAGAGGAAGGAGGACATGCTGGGGGGGGAGGAGGAGGACATGGGCTTAATGCTGAATTTTAGAATTGCCTTCTCCCCCCTCCCATTCCTGATGTCAGAAATAAATTAAAAACTATCCTTACAGGAAATTGAAAATTATTTTGAAGACTCTGAGCAGCAAATGTAATGAGCTGGCTTCCCAGAGCGAGATGTTGTGGAGGAGGTAAACGCAACATGCCGCGCGGGGTTTGACTGAGGGGTTATGGCACGTGGGCCAGCAATCCAGAACCGGTCTAGGGATGACCCGACCCCAGCCTCCAGCTACCGCGAAGGGCTGAGACAGGGCTCCTGGGCTCTTCTCCTGGTTCCTTCCTTTGCCCCCTGGGCTGCTCACGTAACAGTACCTCCAAGTCATTGGAAGACCTAAAGCAATGACCTAGCCCCAAGTGTTCAAGAGCAGCATTCGATTGTACGTGCCTTGACTTTTTGGGTGCCCACAGTGAGGGACCGCTGACCTGATCCCCAGAGCTGCTGAGCACCCCTGGCGAAAAGTGGAGCGAAGCGCAGAGTCCACCATGTTTCTTGGGAAGACACAAGCCCGCCGCACAGCTGTCTGCTCCACAGACACGTTCAAAATCTCATGATTTTGGCGCCCTTGTTTTTCTCTTTGCACCAGCCCATCTTCCACCCCAAACCACTAACAAGCTCATGCCAAGTTTTGTCCAGATGCTGCTGCTAATGTGAAATCTCCACCACAGCCTGAACCAGGCCTCCACCATGACAGGCAAGGCAGGCAAGGAGGTGGGCGTGGAAAGCAAGGCAGAAGGATGTGGTTGAATTGTCCAGGCTCTTGCTGCCCGTCAGAGCTGGGCATAGAGCCCAGGTCTCTCACATCCCAGCGTGTCCCACAGCCTGTAGTTTACCAGATCACAGAGGTTTACAAGCACAGAGGCAAGTTCTCTTAAAAGCAGTCCTTCCAAGCCCATGCTGCTGAGGCTAAAACCAGGTCCCAGCCTCCCCCGTCCCAAACTTGACCCAGCCTTCATGCAAATAGCCTGCCACCTGCTTCTCATATGCCGTGTTTCCCATTAACCCAGGCACCGTGCCACAGGCTTTGAACAAAATTGGTCCCAGCACAAGCCCTCAAAATCAGCTCCAGCACCCCCATGACGTCGGCTCCGTGTCACGAGATTCTGCTGCTGGTTCCTAACCTTTTCTTTCAGGAAGGATGAATAAGGAAGTTCAAAGCATCCCACATGCTGGATGAGTTAGGGGTGAATACAACACGCAAAAGGCACGCGGTGCAGCCGCTCTGTCGCAGCACTGGGTTTCAGGGAAGGGCTGGCCCTGCGTGTGGCACCAGCCAGCTTTGCAGAAGGGGGAATATGTGAGACAGGAGAAGATCACAGCCTTTTGGAGGAGGCACATGCCTGCCCTCTCCACTGCAAGGGAGGGGGCGCAGTAGTGTTTGCTGGAGGCTTGGACAAGGCTGGAAGGACCTGGGCAAACTTCCCACATCCAGCCCCGCTCAGACCCAATCCTCAGACCCCGCTGCTACACCAGGACTGGGCTTCCTACTTTGCGTATAGAGATGTCCCCTGGTCCTGGCTCTGTGACTGGACATGAATGCAGGCTCCTTTATCTCCTGTTCCCCAGATACCTCGGATGCCTTCTCCAAGGCCTGGCAACTCCAGCGCCTGACGGTATGTGTGAGCAGAGCCGGCCAAGCTCCTGCCAGCCCCCCAGCATCTAGCTAGACTGACTGACTGACTGAGCTGTCCTGTCTGTCTCCACCTCACTGCACACTCCCTACACACTATGGGTATTTCTACCCAGAAACAAGGAGCTTCCCCAGGACACTTCACAAAACTTCCCCATCAGGCAGTTCTGGTACCCATTAACATACAGGCCAGGTTTGATTATGTCCAGATGAGATGGAGCCAGTGTGGCACCTGGTAGCCAGACAAGTCTGGGACTCCTAGAGAGCTGAGAAGCACATGGATGCTGAAGGAGCAGGTTTCTGCCCAAGCAAGAGGTGCCAGTGTGGAGGGAACGGGACTGAGCCTAGGAGGGTCGGGGACGTACAGCTAGCAACTGCATGCATCCTTGCCCTTCTTGCAATCAGGGTGTTTTAAGGAGCAGCAGAGAGTCCACGAAGGGAAGGTCTGCAGATGCCAAGAGAGCCCACAAACACCAACAGACCCTCCCTATGTCTGGAGAAGGGTGTTTGTGCCCAAAAGCTTGCAAAGAACAATTTTCCCAACTATTTAGTTGGTCTAATAAAAGATATCACATCTACGCAAAGACCCAGGTCTACAAAGGAAAGGTGTGAGTCGGTGCCAGTCAGTCAGGCTCTCTATTTTAGACAGCACAAGAGACCCAAAAAGGGGAGTGAGGATGGGCAGAGAATTAGGGGTCTGCAAGCCCCCCCCCGCCCCCCCCACCTGCAGTGGCCAGAACATGGCTCCTTTCTAGAGGCAACAGCAAGCACCAAAAGGAGGAGGATTGAGAGACTGGAAAAGTAAGTAAGCAAGAGGCCTTGGCATTTCTGGAAAGGCTGGTGCATAGCCAACGAAGCCAGCTAGCACTGTTGTGCATACAGCGGTGGGCGGAGGGCGGGGGGAGGGCGCGGGAGCATCTGCACTGGGATCTGCAGGCACTTGAAGGAAATGAAACTTTTATTTGGGAGATTTCCACATTCTTTTTCTCTCTCTCTCCTCTCTTTTTTTTTTACCCCTACAGGGACATGCTGACCTCACAGCCCTGACTACCCCATGCCCGTGGCCATGCCGGGGAGCAGGAGGCCAAGGACAATGCTGAGTCTTGGGGTGGACATGGGAACCCTTTTCTTCTCTGCTCCTCATAACTGGGGTGTCCTAGGGTCACTGCTGCCTCCAAAGTTTATGATTATTCAGCAATGCAGAATTTCCACCTAATGCAGAACCTGGCTCCCTTCCCCCATGCCCCTCTGCTGGTTCCCCGTAGTCCCAGCCCATGGCTTGGCTTAGCATCGTGGTCCATGGCTCTTCCATTGCCTTTAATCCCAAGCCACTGCCCAATGCACCCAGAAGACAATACCAAAGCCTTTCTCCTTTCAAGGACCCAATGTGCCACCTCCTGCTTGCTTGAATGTGCCTGCTCTGTCCAGAGGGTTAGTCCCATCCTCATTGCTCTCCCGTGGGAAAATGATACCCTTGCTTCCCAAGCTCTGAAGACCTTACCCAGCCTCACTGCAGAGGAGTCAGGGCAAAGCGGCAGCACCTGGACCCTAGTGGGGAGTACATAGGCCAAGCTCCATTGATCATGATCCAGCCACCTCACACAACAGGCCTATGTTCTCCCTTTCTCCACGCAGCCCCACTGCCAGCCCCACCAGGAACAGCAGTCTTCTTAAACTACACGTCCTCCCTGTGCCCTACGGGGAGAGAAGTTCTGCCCAGCCTGGATGGGAAGGCTGCGACAAGCCACCCATGAAGAAGAGAGGCCAGGGGAGGGAGACTTTAGCTCGGGAACGAAGAGAGCTCTTGTGTGGCGAGCCCCGGGTTGGAATAACAAGGCGTTGTATGGGGCAGGGTGGCCGTGCATGTCACCAGGGTGGCCGTGCATGTCGCCCGCCCATCTTCCACCCAGCTCTAGTCAACAGCAGCCACCTCCTTGCTTCATCAGCACTGTCCTCTCTGATGAACGGTTGTGCTGGGCATTAGCATCAACCCACTGGGCTAGAGCGGACCCATCCCTGGCCAGGCAACAGGCACTTGGGTCTTCATGCTACCTCCAGCTTTGCCCAGCCAACGGGAGGCTGGCCACTGTCCCGGCAGAGGGCTCCATCCAACCCTCCCCCATGGCAAACGAACACCACGGGGAGCCAGCCTGGGAAGAGTTAAAAGCAAAATGATTAAAAAAAAAAAAACAAAAACCCAAACCCTGAACCACATGCGACCTAACCTCCCCGAACGGCTCATCTGAATTTAATAAAGCGAGAGGGGGGTGGAAAAAAAATCTCCCAAAAAGCTCTCAAAGAAATTAAAGTAAACAACATTCTGACCTCCGACCCCTCGCTGCCCTGCGACTGACTCAAGTCTATTCTTATGGTCACAGACGCTTTGACATTTTGTTTAATTGTAAACACATTCAGTAAATACAAGGGTCCGGTGGCAGGCAGCTCCCTCTCAGAAAGGATCCAGTAATGCGCCTGGGATAGGAACATCTGTCCCAGGGCAAAAGAGAAATCTCTTCTTGTGCTCTCAGAGAAAGAAGATGCAAAGCTGAGAGATGGGGACTGGAAAGCTGTGTCAGCAGCCACAGTGTCTCTTCATCCCGCGTGGCTCTGCAGGGCCACCGTGCTGCCATGCCGTGCTGGTCAACTCCTGAGATCTGAAAGCATGAGTCTCTGCAGCTTGGGCTGAAGAGGCACGGTCAACAGGGTTTCTTTGATGCACCTTGAGAAAATCTACTATTTCAGAATGAAAGTCCTGTGAGAACTCATAAGGAGCATCACATCTTAGCATCGCTGAACAGGAGAGGTGAAGGGCACCCTCCTGGCAGACATGTCGAGGGAGGGACAGCGGCCTCTGGAGCTGTTCTGGTTTGAGCAGTGGGTGTTGCTCCGAGGCAGGGGCGATCACAACTCCTATCTTCTCTGGATCAGGCACACAACGAGGACCGACACACATCTTCTCTGGATCAAACACGCCCTCACCCATGGCTTACAGAGACCTCTTCTGAGCCAAGTTCAAACAAGCCTAAGGACTTTGTAGCCTAAGTCCTGCTTTCCAAAGAGACTCGGGAGCCAGTATCGCACAGGCTCTAAATGAGTCATTGTTTCCTCCAGGCCTAAGTCACTTTGGACTGGCACTGAAGTCATGTAGGCACATCTGAACATTTTATACTCAGGGACTACAAATTGCAATCCCGCCCATAACTTCCTACAATTGTCTTCTTCCCAGAAGGGAAACGGTAGCTTGTTGCTACTGCGTTGTAGCATCTCATGTAGAGGCTCCCTGTGTGCATCACAGAGAGGATAACTAATGAACTCCTCCCTTGATTCAGCTTGGAGGAAATAAATACTCTCTATTGAAAGCAATGAAACAGAGTGCTAAGAGAATGTAAGAAATCCTCTACGTGGGAGTCTGTAAATCCAGTCTTGCCTGTCTCTCAAGAAGATGCATGCTAGTTTAACCACAAGTCACTGGGCAGGAACACAGTGCTCAGTGCTGACAACTTCAAGCATTCAATAGCCAGCAAGCCAGGCCAAAAATTTCTGAGATTAGCTTAAAAGGTATCATAAAATAATTGGCTTCTTTTTCTTTCTTGTTTCTTCCTTTTTCTTTCTTGTTTCTGAGCCTTTTGGGGCTGTCATGTCACTTGTCTCTGTGAGCTAGGAACTCGCTTTCTTTTAAATGAAAGCCTTGATGTCCATGTTGTTGCACAACCCCAGGAGTTGGTGTTTTAAGAGCAACACCAGTATCCTGGGGAGTGCCATATTATCGGGAGACCCGACAACACTGAAAAGGTGGGAAGTCCAAGTCAGGTTCCCCCGTGATCAGCCCAACCTCCCCTGCGCCAGTGGGACAGAGCTGCCTGCCAAGCCAGGATAGCGCCCCACTAGAGTAGCTCAGGGCTAAGCCCCCGTGCCCCCTGCCAGCGTGGGGCTCCCCTTGGCTGCTGCAGGGGGGCAGAGCAGGGCTGAACTGGGCTGCTCCTGTTGGGCTCAGTTTGCTCCCAATAGGGGCACACATGTAGATGTGCACCACGGAGCACTTTAATGAGTCTGAATTTTCTGCTCAGAAATAACCCAGCCAGAAATTTGGGAAATAGCCCATCCAGTCTTGTACTCTGAATTAATTGCACACGTAGATGCATCCTGCATGTTTTTCTGCCTCTGTGCTATGCCTAGCAGCTGATAACATGACTTGCTCACTCACCCCTTTTCACAGAGCACTAAATCCCAGAAAGGAGGTGGGGGAGCTGCTTGAGAGTGGCCCTGAGCATACACCATTACCTAAGACAGACAGCTGGGGGTCAGCACCAGAGCAAGGCCCCAGGACTGGAGCAGCCTGGCAGCAGAAGAGCTGCCCAGGGGCAACACAGCATCTTTCAAGCTTATGCAGCGTGGTTCTTGTTTTGCTTTGGGATGACACCAGGTTGGAACGGTTTCCCCAAGGGGGCATGGTGCTGAAGATCCATTTTCCAGTTGAAACCTGCACTTTTCTGCCCAGACAAATAGTGGGGTTGGAAGCAGATATCCTGGTGGGTTTGCTGCTGGGGTCAGGGGGAGAGGGCCCAGGGTCCAGCCCCTGCCCCACTGGGAAGAGCAGTATAGCTCCAGTCACCTGGAATCAGAGAGAGCATTGTCTTGCCCCTGTGTTTCCCATAGGTTTAAGCCCTAAGCTTCTGGCTCCCTCTTTCTTTCCCTCCAGAATAGAAACCACCTGGAAACCCCTTTGCCCTGAAAAGTATTTTCCTCCTCATTCATTTTTGTTTAGTGAAAAATGCCTTGCCCGGCTCTAGTCAAAACAGAGGCACAAAGGCAGAGCTGGACAGGACAGCCCAGGAAGGGGTTAAAAGTGGACATTTTTCAAGTGATACCTGAGCTTCCTTGGAAGAAGTGTGTGGATCAAGGACTTGGGAAGGTCTGATGATCACGCCTGGCTGACCTCTTCAAGGATCAAGGCTAGGACAATGTGTGGACGGAGGTTCCTCAGCCTCTTTCCCTCTTCTCACAGACATTGCTCATGCTCCATCATAAAAACCAAGATGGTCAAGAGTCTCACCAGAAGAGACTTAGCTATCAGTCCTGTCACCTTTTGGAGAGTGCACACAGACAGCTGCAAAATCCTTGTCCTACAATGGGATTTTCTGGGGGGAAACACTATGGGAATTAAAAGGGAGGAGGAAGAGGCGACAAGGTAGAAATAAACTCAGCTGAGGCCTTGCTTTTTCCACTGACCTTGGAACCCAAATACTAACATCGTAGCTCTCATCCCATCACTGCCTACCATCAGGCTATTCCTGCACCTGTGAAACAAATTGCATTTCAATCAGAATCAAAGCGAGTGACAGATGCGCTATATTTGATGAAAAATGCCAAGAATTCACAGCCAGATTGGATTTCACAGGAGCCAAGACTTCCAGATGATTTCAAGATGATATGAGGTCAGGCCTTGTTTTTTGGGGGGTTTTCCCCCCCTTTGCTGGCTAACATTTCCCATGCACAGAGGATCAAGAGCGCTCATGCTGATAGGACAAAAGGGACTGCCTGGGACAGGAGGGGTTGGAGAGAAGGGCAGTGTGAGGAAGTAGTTCCTGCAGATCCAGGCTCACTAGCAGGTGAGTATTTGTGAATGAGTCACCACCCTCCAGTCTCCTGACAAGGCCCCCCATGGCCTGAGGGTCATTGCTGGTGCTAAGGTGGGAGGCTGACTATCCAAATGTCAGAGCAGAGCGGAAGGCCAGAGCAGACCTAGTCATTGCAGACACGGGGCCGGATGTCACCCTGTGATGCACAGCCGCACCGGTGACCACAAAGCGGACCCTTAGCCCTCAGTCGGAGCCCTGTTCCAGTACCAGCACAGACCATGCCACACATAGGCACTGAGTGGGGTCGATGGGGAACCTCTTGGAAAACCTCAGCCTTGCCTCACTTTGGAAGGAGGGTCACAGAGAGTCAGTTGTGCAATGAGCACCTACACTCCTCTGCACGGCACGTAGACTCAGACGGGCCCATGCCACGCCACACCCGGCCATTCCCCCAGCTCAGGATCTTGGTCTGCAGACTACGGATGCTAAATACGCCGCCTCCTCGGCACCCTGTGCTGGACACTACAGGCCTGTAGCACTCGGAGAAGATGGGATCTAAGGAGCACCTTGATCCCTGGTCTGCCCAAAGATGATGATCCTGTGGTTAAGACACTGGAGTGTTGCTCAGGAGATCTGGATTCAGTTCCCAGCTGTCCCACTCACTCCCCATGCAACCAGTCACTTTGTATGTCCTGCCATCTTCCCCGCCTGTGCCAGGAACTCCCTGTTCCTAGGGGCACGGCTAAGACAAATTCATTCACATTGGTGCCCAGTGCAGATATAAAACCTTATTCAGAAAAATGTTAAAATTGTAGTTATTACATGGCTTGGTATAGTTGGAACACAATATAAGCCCCCACACATTGTAGCTACATATGTGCAGAGTTGGCATATACTGATGCCATCTAAGACAAGCAGTTAGTCAGGCAGTCTACGGTAGCTGAAGTAAAGTAGTTAGAAAATGTAAATGCGACACTGTGCAAGAAGAAAGACAGGACCACACACAAGGTAACTGTGCTGGTATCACATTTGTAGGATTATAAGGATTTCCAAGAGCTGGATTTAGCACACAGTATACAGTGGGGTGTGCCCCAAAAGCCACCTGAATGGGTTTGCTAGGATCCATCTGTCACTGAGGTTATCTGGGAAATAACCCATCCAGTCTCGTACTCTCCTCTGTGGATGAAAAGCCTATGACCCATTCATAAAAACAGCAGCCTTTTTGAAGTTTTTTTTTCCCCCAGAGAGAAGCGATTCCTTCATCTCACTCCCCAAACTCTCTTCACTTTCATAACTCTCAAAAAAAAGGGCTTTATCTTGATTCAAGGAGACTCTGCGTGCCAAGAGAACAGGGCTGGTGTCCTTTAGACACTTCCTCTGTGGTTTCTCAGCTGCTCAGCTACAAAAGGAGAGTACTGATGCCGACTCCACCCCTTCCATTAGACCAGGACCCCAAAATCACCATTTCCTCTTGGTCTGTGAATCACTAATACATTCCAGACAGAAAGGTCTGATTAGGAAATTGTTTGCAAAACTGAAAGGAAGGGGGTGGAGCCCTCGTGCTCTAGCTGAGACCAGGCCTTTGGATCGCGGCAGGGCTGGGAGATTGCTTTGCTTTGCTTTCTTCCCTTCCCTACCTTCCTTCCTTCCTTTAAGTGAATGTGGTATCTGGGGCAGTGCCGGGACTTGATCTCACTCCTCCTTCTCCAGATTTACAGCCCCAGCTGCTTTGCTCCAGGACCCCAGGTGTTTAGACCAAAAGCAAACAGCAGCATTTGGGCTCAGTCTAGCCCTCTCCTTGAAAAAACACTTTAGGCACTGACTGTCCCCAGTGGTGGGAAGGAGCTTTCTTCCATGGTTGCGGAGCAGGAAGGGGCATGCAGGCATTCCCAGGAAACGAGGCCTTAGTTCTGGGTAGTGCTGAGTGACCAGTCTCCTTCCCTAATATCTAATACGTATCTTTTAGTGCAATCTGGTGCGTTCCAAAAAAGCATTAATACAGTTCTTTGGTGCTGTTTATACACCCCTGCCCAGGTATGGGTTGTTAGCATCCAGAGAGAGAAATGGATCTCATCGTCAGCAGGGAACTATCCCCACCCTCTTGCTGTTCCGAATGCAGCTTCATACTCTGCATTGCTTTCTCAAGGCTTAGAGAAGGTAGTCATTTTATATCTAAGCATCCAAGTGGTGTTAGCAACATCGTCCTTCAGGTCTCTTCCCAGTGGGCTATGACGATCACCTAATCACCCTAGAAAACCCCAGTCAGTTAAATGCCTGTGAGACCCCATTTGATTGGAAGGCTACTTCTCTGCACCAGGACAAAACTCCTTAAAGACTGAAAACCTGTGCACTTCCTTGTGGCTAATAACATGACCCCAGGGCCCTATGATGGGTGAAAGCTGGGAAGAAATGCTGATTTTGCAGCCTGACATCTTGCACCCTTCCCTAACCCTCTGTAGAGTTAACTGTGTAAACTGCGCAGTTGTTATGGCACAGTTATTTAGTACTTGCATAAGCAAGTACTAAATGACTAAGCAGTAACCAGCATTACTGCACAGTACCATCACTGCACAGTTTTTTCCCAACGCCACTATGCAGTAGCTCGTAACTACTGTGCAGTATTGTTGCCACCTTGTTAGTGCCCGGCAATGCTGCTGCATGGTAGCAATGAGCTATGGAGCAGTAGCTTGTTGCTACTGCACTGTAGCATCTCATGTAGAGGCTCCCTGTGTGCATCACAGAGAGGATAACTAATGAACTCCTCCCTTGATTCAGCTTGGAGGAAATAAATACTCTCTATTGAAAGCAATGAAACAGAGTGCTAAGAGAATGTAAGAAATCCTCTACATGGGAGTCTGTAAATCCAGTCTTGCCTGTCTCTCAGGAAGATGCATGCTAGTTTAACCACAAGTCACTGGGCAGGAACAAGTGGGGAGACCTCTCTGGCCTGTGTTATGCAGAGGGCAGACAATGATCATGATGGTTCCTCCCAATCTTAATATCTAAGATCCATTGTTTTCCAGGGAAGAAAGGTCATTCAGGCTAAAGATGCTCTGCTGAGCTCAATGCAGGGCAGACCCTATAGCTGTTCAGGAAGGGAGCCGTTTGCAAAACCTGGATCCCTTCAATGGATTTCAAAGCCCTTCAATGGTTAGGTGCACTGAACCTAGGGCCAAATCTTACGCCACCTCAGAGGTGTCAAAGTGCAATCATACTGCAGCCTGCTCCAATCTCTGAAAAAGCATTAGTGGAAAAGGTGGCTGAGTCTTTTTTGTGACTGAGTTTTAAAGCTAAGAGGAAGGCACATGACAACAGGGACTCCAACAGGGTGCAATAGGAAAGTACTTAAAGACTTAGGTGCACAATTGCCACTTAGATGACTAGCAGATGGAAGACGAGCTGGCACCTGCGGTCCAGCTATCCCTGGTTGGGACAGAAACTAGTCCAGCACAAGTGCTCACAATATCAAGTGGCCAAGGCTCCTGCAGCTGTGCTGGAGAGGCATTAAGACAGCCTGGATTCACTATGCAAAACTGTGGGCAGCTCTGGCTGGTGACTGGCAATGAACCCACAGGATGGGCAGCCTGTAGCTCTCAACCCACAGGCTCCTTTCACTGAGCATCCCATGGAAAAAACACTCTTCAGACTTAATGAATAAATGATTGCCTTTGTTCTCCAGACCACTACTGGGGCCTAGACGTCTGAGAGCAGGATTCAGCTGAGGCCCCCAGACTGATTGTGGACATTGCTGGACACAGAAGGAAGCCAAGAAGGTGATTTTCAGAAGAGTAGCATTTCATTGAAGGCAAAGAGAACTTAATGTGGATCAGGATCTGCTTTCAACTTGCGTGGGTGCACCAGTGAGTGTTCCCTGTGTTTCCAGGTGAGAGATGAGGCGTGTCCTGGCAACAAAAAAATTGTTCAAACACATGGTGAAGGGCTTGCATGACATCTTCTTTGTGGAAGGATCTGCCTTGTTGACTTGTTCCTCGCTTAGAAATCGGTTATTTTGCTTTGACCGCTTTGTCTGCTTTTTAAATTTGTCAAAGGCCGATTCATGCCCTATGTCTCATCCTCTGGAGTCTTTACCCACCTGGCCCTCTGTACAAGAGAGGGGAGAGAAGAAACAACAGCATGTGAAAAATGAACAGTCTCCTGGCTGCCCATCTATATCCCAGAAATGGTTCAGCAGCAAGCTGGTTCTCCCCTGTCCACATACATTTAAGGATGAAAGTTGCTACATTAACACAAATATAACCTTCTTCCCTTTGAGCCCCATCTGTTGCCAGAGCAGAGATGATAGGGCTGAATATAGTCTTTAATTTAATTTGTGAAGTCTAATATGTGCTGGGTTTAAACACAACTCTTTGACTTCTAACTACAGGACACTAGATACCCATCCCAGTACTAGCCAGGTCTAGGACTGCATGTGTAGCTTCTGAGATCATAAAAGATAAGGTGCAATACAGGCTGAACCATTGGCTTCAGTAAAATGGGACCTATATCAGCATGCCTATGCAATCTGGTCTAGTCATCTCCAAAGCCTGGAATGAATAAAACTGTACTCTACAGTCAGTGCAGCAGGCATCTGGTGTCTAAATGTAATGACTTGCTTGCTTGTTTGTGGGAAATGCCTACTAAAGAGGATGAATATTCATTGGACGTTTAGTAAATTGTGAATAATGCATATAGGGACAAGAAGGGTTCTTTATTGCCGAGAAGAAGTCACTGAAGTTTTTATGAGCAGCCCCAGTAGTAAGGGTGAAAGCATGGTTAACTGGCTCATCAGTGGGAGAAATGCTACCGTGAGTCATTTTATGGGCTTTAGGTCTCCTTTACTCAGCCTTCCTTTACGCCCACATTTTTACCACATTCTTTCGTTCCTGAAGCATCAGGCACTTGGGAGCTGGCACATGACAAGGCAGTTAGCTGTTCCCTAGTGGTAAAGGCCAACCATTAAAAACACCAGCATCGACAACTGTGGTAAAAGATTTCTGCCAGTTAAGACATACGGCCAATTGGATGGTGTATCATTAGGCACATCCATATAATTGTGCAACAGTGACATCAAGAAGCCCCTAAGAAGTGGATCCTTGGGGCAGGGAGTTTTCGGTGGGAGCTCTGAAAAGGCCTCTCTTTCCTGAGAGAGCAAGAGAGCTTGCTGTGGGGGAATCCCCTCTGAGAGCCACGCCAAAGTCTTTGCATCATCAAACCTTGAGTTTCTTGGGGTGCAAGCAGACATCCCATTTATCTCAGGATAAAGCATTTTATGCTGAGACAAAGTGCAATTGTATGGACCCATGTCTGTTGTCCCAGGATAAATCCTAAAACATTTCCTGGATAGGAGTAACAGCTTATCCCAGGATATGGCAAAGTACGTCTGTACAGTTATTTTGAGATTGCCTCTTTGAATCAATGGTAGAAAAGCGGAAGTGCCTTCATCAGCTCACTAAACCCTGATATGAAGGGTGATGTGTGTACACACCAAGCTAGGAACATTTCTGTTCCAGGAAAAACACAGGCACAGCTTATCCAAGGATAAATGCAATGTCTGTTCCTAGCCTCGGATTGCTACTGTGCCTATCACCATGCTATCTATCGATGAACCTGCTGATAAACAAGGATAGCAAAATGACAGATATTCTTCCTGTTAGATCTCCTTCTGCTGTTCTACAGAGAGAATGGCAATAATGGCAATAAACCAAACTGACCCATGGTGTAAGTAAAAGATACAGCACTGCTGAAGCCACTGGCATGATCCCATGGCTCTATGCATTTGAATGCCCACTGTGTAAAATAAGCCCTTGCTCAGAGGCCACATGAGCCCCCTACATCCCCCGTCAACCTCCATCTGCTCTTGGAGGTGACACCAATAGAAGGCAGTGCAAACAGTGATATGGCATCCAGTGTGGTTGCAATGCGTCCAAGGCTTGGCAAACCACACCAGCCCTGGACCCACCCAATCTCCTCTGCAGCAGCTGTAGAGAAGGGACCCTAGAAAAAGTACAGATGCCTACAAGAGATATCTGCTAGCCCCAGGAGCATCTTCGTTGTGGAGCCAGCTGCTTGATGCAGAATGCATGCTATGGTCAGGTGTGGGTTTGATCCTGCCTTGAGCCCTTGTGATCATTTGGTTCCCCTTAGTCTCATCTGGATGTGTTATTGGTTTTGTGGCATGATTTGGTAAGGAAAGGGCTGAAGTAGCTGCAAGGTGACATTTAGGAATGAGGTGCGCTGGGAACAGGAATTCGCACAAATCCTGCTGTCACTCAGTGCAGACTGAATTCAAGCAACCTGCCACTCACTTCCACGAGCACCACATGTTTCTACAAATAGAAAAGAAATAACTGGAGGTATTTTAAAAGCAGCAGCAGTCCCTAGATCAATGGAGTTGCCCGAAAGCCCTGTAAGCCAAACAGCGGTCCTCAACGTCCTACCAGTCAAAACCAGGCCCTCATAGATTTAATGAGAGTTTCCTGAGCATACTGCCCTGCTGAATAAGATAGCAATGTATCTGGCTGCAATTAGTCCACATCTATAAAACTGTCTGTGGTGCAACTGTACATAGTGGGGACTGGGCTGGGAAAATGTCTGCTGAGCATTTGGCAGGAATGCAAGATTACCACTGGCTAGAATCACACCCGCAAACAAACCCGATAAGACAATTAAGCTCAGAAACTCTGGCTTTTACGACACTGTAAAAATTATTTTAAAAATGGTGATATGCTCGATGTGAAAGCAGCGCAGCTATTAGGCAGCAGACATACAGCATGGCTGGGAGCGACAGCGGGAGGAAAACATCCTTGGCTTCCCAACTTCCTGGAGACAGTCTGCTCGGGCTAACAATGAGAAACGTGGACAAGAAGCAGTCTCAGAAGAGCCCCATAAAGTGATGCCTGCCTGTGTCTGTAGTCTGAGTACAAAGAGGTGGAAGGAAGGGAAGACAGAGAAGCAGAGTAAATTCAAGCCTGGTTTAAATCCAGGTTTGCAGCAAGCTCTGCACGTCCTGCCTTCTGAACACCTCTGAGGAGGCAGGCATGGAAACAAGAAACGTGGAGCAGGGGGAGAGGTAGCCCTGCAAAAAGCAACAGGAGAGTCAGAGAGACCCCAGGGTGCCTGAATTTTCAGTGAAGAAGGGGATCAAGGACTATTGCAAAGCTCCGCGTCAGTGGTGGAACGGGAATGACAGTGTGGGAGGAAAGTACCCCAGTGCACCCCACAACCAGAAAGCTAGAAGGACAGGGAAAACTGGTGGGGAATCAACAGAGAGCAGAAAGGGCAGTGAATGCATGAGATAATCGGCGAGACGGTGGCTGGAATTCCTTGGGCTGCACGATGAAGTTATGAAACATATTTGAAGGTGTCACATGGTCCTCCCTGTGATGGGGGAAGAATGTACATATCAGGATGTAGCTAAACCTCAGTGCTTCCCCTCGGGGAGGGAGAGAGCTGTGACAGGCTGGAAAATAGGAGCTCTTCATCTGGGGCGAGTTTCCCTCGCTGGATGCGAGGAAGGGAACGGTTATCTAATTTGCAAGGCTGGAAAAACTAGCAGCAAGTACTGTCCAGTGTGGCTGCCATCAGAGACCCTTTGGCCCTTTAAAAGAAGAACGATGAAAGCCAGGGAGTGTAGGTATGCCCTTTAGCTTTGCTCAGATTTTGGGGTATTTTGGCCATCGGGAAATGCAAAGTGCTCCACTGGGGAACGAACAACCCCCAACACACCTACAGGCTTGGCAGCGCCAAACTGGCCAGCAACGTGACTGAAAGGGACCTGGGGGTAATAATAGACCACAGTATGAATATGAGCCGGCGGTGCGACGCTGTAGCCAGCAGGGCAAACCACACTCCAGCATGCATCAATCGATGCATCTCCAGCAAAGCCAAGGAGGTGATTCTTCCGCTCTACTCAGCCCTGGTGAGACCCCAGCTGGAGGACTGCATCCCGTTCTGGGCATCGCACTTCAGCAAGGACGTGGTGAAGCTTGAGGGAGTCCAGAGAAGAGCCATCCGTATGATCAAAGCCTTGCATGGCAAGCCATACAAGAAAGGCTGAGGGACCCGGGACCCTTCAGGCTGAAAAAGAGAAGGCTGAGGGGGGACCTGGCAGCAGCTTACAGCTACACTAGGGGAGTACATCAAGGGCTGTTGATGAACAAATGTTCACAAGGCACCCGAGGGGAAAACCAGGAGCAATGGCCACAAACTCCTGGAAGTCTGATTCAGGCTTAACACTGGGAAAAACTCCTTCGCAGTCAGGGTGTCCAGACTGTGGTATAAGCTCCCTGCAGAGGTGGTGCAGTCGCCTACCCTGGAGATCTTCAAGAGGAGACTGGACGGCCATCTCACTGGGGTCACCTGACCCCCAATTATCTTTCCTGCTTGGTGCAGGAGGCTGACCCGATGATCTTCCAAGGTCCCTTCCAGCCCCACGATGTATGAATCACTACGATACTTGAACATGCGACGCAGGACACATCACAGGAGACCACGTGGACTTCCTCAGACAGTGCTTCTCATCAGTTCTTCACAGCCCCTGAGTTTCATGGCCTGCAAAAAGTGCTGTGGTGGGGATGCACGTGGTGCCATGGAGTGGATTTCCCACCCCTCTCCAAACAGTCTCTGCTCTGCTGTGGGGCTTTGATGGAGAGGGCCAGGAAGTAAGAACAGGTTGACCCCTTCACCTGGGTGGCTCTGTCCTCCACAAATTGACAAGTGAAACAGCAAAAAAAGCAGAAGTCCCTGCTGGAAAGGAGAGAAGGAGGCTTTTAAGAGATCCCTTGAGCCACGGGGCTGCTCTGAGAGCAAAATCTCCCGTATGCAGATAGTCATTGTAAGATCTCATACACCGCTTCAACCCTGCAAGGCACCACTTGTGTCCTACATCAGCTAATGGATCCGTCCCTTGTACAGGGACAAATTTAATCCCTAAAGCAGACGATCCAGTCGAAAAGGAAGCCTGGAATGGCTCGGGGTTTTAAAAGGAGCAGCTACAGATGTGGTTCCTGCTCTGGTGCCCTCTGATGGCTAAAACTCTCCACGCTTGAAGATATTATAATAAACAGCAGCCCAGGGCCAAGCAAGCAAAGTGCTTTTTTGCTGCTGGCCACTCACTCAGTGAAGCCGGCACATGCTGCATGTCTGGGTGAGGAAGGTGGATGGGACCCCCAAACACCACTGTCCTTGTTCCTGCTTCCCACAGATACAGCACTGGAAAGGAGAGGAAAAGTGCTGGGTTACAGATACCTCCGTAATGCAGAACAGGGCACAGGAGCAGGGACAAGAAGTTCACAAAAGCACCATTGGCACCTTTACTTCCCCTAGGGTTGACTGAGGCTCTTGTCTGTGAATATTTACCAAAAAAAAAAAAAAAAACCCTAAAAAACCTTCCAGCCCTGCTAATTCTAACACATTTACAAGTTCAACTACATCTCATCCGGGGAGGAGGAAAACTTGAGTCAGGACACCTAGGTCCTGGTGGGAGGCTAAGCAAGTCATTTCCCTTCCTGTGTCTATAACTATTGGTATAATTGGTATTACTGTTGCTGTTAACAAAAATAATAAGAGGAAGAACGATGATGGTGGTGCTAATTTTAACTTATAAAGTGAACTCTCATGTGAGAGTTACAGGTAACTGATGCTAAACTATTATTGTTAGGTGCTAAATGTTGGCGCTAAGAATCATTATCATCTCTAAATTCATTGATATGTTATTAGGATTTATTAACCTGGATTTTCTCCTTCTGGGCCTGCATTTGGTTTGTATGGTTTTTTTTTTTAATGGGTAGCAATAAGGAAGGAAGAAGAGTGAAGTAGTACAAAGCTTTTTGAATGATTATCTGAGGCAGATAAGAGCCTCTTTTAGCTGGTTTGAATCTGGTGAATTAGTGGCAGCACAAACTAAACCCGGTCATTTTAAGTTCTGTTTGCAAATGGTTTTTTAACGTGTTATGAAAAAAGTACTGTGTTACAAGCATATTAGAGACCTGGGTGGAGCGTGTTACAGACAGTTCTAAGCACATCAGTAGAGTGTGTTAATAAGCAAGAATAATTCGTGGTAATAATTACTCAGCCTATTAATCTGTTGGTCTCTGTAATAATACATAACAGTTGATAAACCATTTTAAGTGCTACTATCTGTTTATAAGCTATTCACAAATGGAACCTGGAAGACTGCAAAGGTTTTTGCTGTCTCTAAATTGCTACGCAGTTTTGTCTGGGTTGAACTGGTCAAAACTAGAGGTGGGGAAAACTGAGAATTTCAGACACCTGTAATTCGAAGATTTTGAATTTGAGTTTCATCCTAACTTGAGAGAAAAGGCTGAAGCCGAATCTTCCAAACTTACTGAAATAGAATGGTTGTATAAGGTTTTTATGACTATTTCATTTTAGAAAAAACCTAGAATTTCAGCTTTAGCATCTTGGCTAAAAATGGAATACAATAGGATAGAATAGAATTGCATTGGAGTAACTGCATTGAATACTTCGATCATTCTTGCAGAAATGTCAACCACATCAACAAAATGATTTAATTTGTTTTGAATAGAGGTCTATAAAATCCTGAACATCATAGACCAAGTGAACAGGGAACCGTTGTTCACCAAGTCCCAAAACACTAGGACTGAGGGGCACCCAACTGAAATTACTGATGATGGATTTAAAATGAACAAAAGAAAGGCGTAGTTAACTTGTGGAATTCATTGCCACAGGAGGTGGTGGAGACAGAGAGCACAGCTGGGTTCAAAAAGGAATTGGATTAAGTCATGGGTGATAGATCTATGAATGGGCATTGAACAGAATGGCTTTGAGATGCTTCCGCTGGCATCTGTAAAACAGTAAATGGTAGATGACAGGGAGGGTGTTGAATAGGGGATAAATCACTCTATAGATATCCAGTTTGATGCTCTCCCTATATAGCATCCACTCCCGCCACTTTCAGAGACAGGCCTATTTGCTGTGCCATGGGAAAGACATGGGCTTATGCCCACAAGGAAAAACTATAAGCCCTCCTTGATCAGGGAGACCAGTGGAGACATAGCAACTAATTGCTTGGGACAAATAAAAAGAAAACAGGGATGGGAGTGACGGGCAGAGTTTTATCGCTAGGGATCCAAAGAGGGACAACAAGCAGAGTGCACCGACCAATGCCCACTGCCTTTTGAACAAGTCAAAGGAGCCTGTGGATGCTGAATAGTGAAGCCGCCCAGAGACGTGTGCGGAGGAGTCACGGGAAAACAGCCCCACACTCACCTGAGTTCCCCCCCAGCCACAGCCTCCTTCCTGGTCTGATGGACGGCACTTGACCAGAGCCAGCCGGGCAAATGAGGGGCGCAGGGCTGGTCCACATGCCCAGTTTGGCCCATGTGGCCTCATACGGCTCCTGCAGGCTGGGATTGGGCCCTGGGTCCCTGCGCTGCCCCTGCCCAGCCGCACGTGCAGGGAGCCAACCCTGCATGCTCCATCTAGCACTCAGGGCCATGACCTATGGGGAGTCTCTCAGGCTAAATGACATGGCTCCAGGGGCTGGGAGTTGAGCACCCCTAACCTAGCTAACACAGGTAACCACAGCTGCAAAAACACAAGTGCCATGGACTTCAGTTCAGGCTTGCAACACCAGACACCAGTCCTCTTCCCTGTGTACTTGTACAGAGTCATGTCAATTCAGGAACTTGCAGGTCTTCCCACTATGCCCACCCTTCCTTCAGCCTCAACACTGAACTCATTTCATTATGATCTGATGGGCTGAGGGCGAGGGTAGCATGACCCTTCGGTGCTGAAGAGACTCTCAATTACCATGTCCTTTCCTGCCCTTTCCTTTCCTTTCCTTTTTCTTCCCCACTTAGCAAATGCAACTTAGCAAATTATAGCATTGGGTCACCTCATAAAGTCCACAGCCCATGTGCAGCCAGCCACAGTAGTTGTTTTTATTTAAATATTTGTTGGGGGGGGGTTAAGATTTATCTTTGTTTTTTAAATTTTTATTCCCAAGCAGGAGATCAGACTCTGCATGTCTTTCTTGTGCCCGTGGTATAACTGAGTATAGAGTCGGACCCCATCCCCCTTTGGTCCAGACTCTCAGCTGTTGCAAATCAACATTGCTCCAGCAAAGCTGATGGAACAGCGTCGATTTGCATCAGCTGAGGATGAGACACCATGTCAGCACCTAGAGTTCAACCCAGAGCCGAATTACACTGTGTTTTTGAAAATTAAGCCAAGGCAAATTCTCTGATGCAGTGCCTGACATTAGAGCATTGGATCATCTAGGAAGGCCAAAGAGACTAAAGTGTGTGCGTATGTGTGTGTGTAGTAGGGCAGCTCCTCACCTGGTGTATGTGTATGTGCACGTTTGTACTAGGACAGATCCTCGACTGGTGTGAGTCAACATGGCTCCACTGAAGTCAAGAAAAGCTAATTTACCCCAATTCAGGATCCAGCTCACTACTTTTATAGTGTGTGAGTGTGTGTGTGTGTGTACACATTCACTGCAGGAAAATGGATACGCATTTTGTACCTGGAAGCCGTCCGTTAGAGATAAAGGTCATAGGCCATCTGGTGTAAATCAGTACAGCTTTGGCAATTTCCCCCAGCTAAAGATCTGGCCCCCAGCATAGAGATGAGCCTGTGCACACAAAGTCCCTGCACTCAGACTGCTCTGCCCCCACAGAAACCAGGGCTTTGTAATAACCCATACAACATCTTTTAAAATCCCTTTTGATTGAATGTTTGTCAGAAAGAATCAAATGTAACTATAACCTCCACAGATTGGATCACAAGCCGCTGATCCTGTGGGAATGAGCCGAGGGATCCAGTCACCTTGTCCTGGGCAAGCCTGCCTCAGGTCACTTCCACAGTATATAATTTTACTTTAATCTGACACAATAAATTGTCAGATTAACTCGATCATTGTCTCCGCAATGAAAGCAAATGCTGTACTTGGAAACAACGGTTGAAGCAAGAAATCCCTGCTTCTTCCCCCACCGTGGGTCAGGACAGCCCGTTGGCGGTTGGAGCAAAAGGTGACCTCCTCTGCAGGACTGGGCTGTCCCTGCTTCCCAGCAGGCTGTTTCTGGACCGTGCTATGCCAGGTCTGCTCTGAGTCACCTCCTTGGCTGTCACGTCAGTCAGAAAAGCAACACGTACAGACCTGAGCAGAATACAGTGTGACCTTCCCCGCCTCCCTTTTTCACCGTGCCCTGGTGCGTTCTGCAGCCACAGAGCAAGGAGGCCCTTGCTTTTATAACTTGTTCATCACCCGTCACTTGGGAAAGAGGCAGCGCCGCAAGACTGCATTAAGAGAAGGCAATGCACGTTGAAGCCGTCCTCCTTGCTGCTGCGGGCAGGGGGGAAGGAGAATCTTGTTGCCACAGCAAGAGTCAGGACACTGGCATGGTTGTTCCCGTTGACCTACTGTGCGACCACATCCCAGGCATGTTGCCCTCTCTCTCTGTGACCCAGTTCCCTCGCCCATAACATAGAAATGATGCTGCCAAGCCAGCCTTTGGGCACTGAATTATCATCTGTAAAGTGCATGTGGAGCTGCAGCACGTTCATGGCATTTGCTCTGTTGAAGTGGGCATCAGATATGCCCTGTATTGGATCTTACAGAACAGACGGTTCAGCAGATTCAGAGGAAAACTCCTGCTGGTTTCAGTGTGGAAGCTTTACTCTGAGATTCAGTGGGTTAAAGTCAGTCATCATCCGTCAAAGAAAGCCAGTGGAAATTGCTAAGCTTGTTTCTTAGCAGGAGACAGGAAAGCTCCTGGAGTTTTAAAAGTAGGTTTTAAGTTCTTTAAGGCAGTGTGGGGCAGGTTTATAAGCCATTACCCTGCCGAAGTTGTATCCCTTCTCACAGCTCAGCCCCTAATTCCTTACAAGTTTGCTTTACAAGGAAGGAAATAAAGTGCTTTACAATCAGAACACAAGAAATGAACCAGATTATTAAAGCAACTTTGTTTTAATAATAATAATATCAGACAGATGGCCATGAATCCATCTCTGGGCTCTGCAAGGGACAGTGGCATATATATTGGCCTGGGATGATGATGTTTTTAATTGGGGGCCACTGACTTTGCAGCTGCGTTAGCCTTTGTTGTCTGGTTTGTCCTATAGAGAACTTTACAGAAGATGAGTCCTTGGGTTGCGTGGGTGTTTCTCCCCGCAGGACTGAATTGAGTGTGCTCACTGCAGGAGGATCACGGACTGACAATGCCTAGCATAGCGAGGGAGTACCACCCAGAGCAAGACTGAATGGCTTTAGCTCTCAGGGGCTCGCTAAACCTATTTCTGGTTCTGATCCAAGCAGGATTAATTCCCAGAGGCTTTCTTTGCATTTAAGGTCCACACAAATCTCAGAAATCTCACAAGGAAAACTCAGCACTCAAACTACAGTTCCAAACCATTTGCAGCCCTTCCTGCAAACTTGAACGTGAGCACATGAATTTGGTGGATTCAAACTCTGAATTCAGCCACCAAGGATTTATAACCAAGCTCTCCCAAGCGGGCAAACGTTGCCTGCTAACAGCAGGTTTGCACACTTCGCCTAATGGCGTCACACTGGAGAGAGTCGGCAGCAAGCACTAGCAAGCTAAGGAGTAAGAGACCCTGCTTCCCCGAGATCAAAGCTAGAGGGATAGAAACACACACGGAAAATATATCTTTATAGAAGAGCTTGTCCTAGGGAGTTTCTCATAGTTCCCCCAGGAAAGATTGTCTGCTTGTTAATTGTCCTTTAAGAGGAGGCATTGGGAGTGTGACAGTTTTATTACACTGCAGTGAATTCTTTGGCTGTATGGAGCCATTTTTCTGAGGGGATTTGCATCAAATTTTTTTTCAAGTGAAAAAGTATCTGTTTCTCCAAAACAAAAATTATCAGAGGAACTTTTCATTTGGGTTGAAAACTTTCCATTTTTGAGCAAGACAATGCCCTCCCTACCCTCAAAATTTCAGGTTTGGAATTTTTTCGCTTCTTTTGCTTTTCCTTTTTCCTCCTATTCCTGGGATGGGGGGGCCTGAATATTCAGGAAAAATAAAGGAGAAACTCAGGAACGTTTTCAAGTGCAAGTGTTTTCCAGTGGGTAATAGTGTATATCAGGGTGTATATCAGGGGTGAGCAAAATGCGGCCTGGGGGCTGGATGCGGCCCACCAGGCCATTCTATCCGGCTTGCAGGACCCCTACAAATTTAGAAAATTAATATTTATCTGCCCTGGGCTGCCTGTCATGTGGCCCTTGATGCCTTGCCAAAACTCAGTAAGTGGCCCTCCGCCCAAAATAATTGCCCGCCCCAGTGTAAATCATGGTTGGGGGGGGACCTTTTTGGTAAGCATGCCGCAAATTAGCCCAGCATCCTCCCCAAATGCTACTCCAGTCCCCTTCTCCTGCCTGCTCTGCTGCTCTGCTTTCTGCTCCCCTGCCCATTTCTCCCTTCCCAAACTGCTTTCCTTTCTGCCATTTGTGGCACTTGTGCTATAAGTTGGCCACCTTAGGCATGTATAATGCAATGTGTATGTGTGCATGTACGTGCGTGTGTAAATGCACACCACTGCCCTCTACTGAATCTATAAAGCAATGCTTAAGTGTGTCACAGGCTCCTACTGCTACTTTCTAGGGGAGATTTCTGCTTGCCTCAAGTGGGACCATTTGCACCATACAGTTCAAAACAGCCACCCCCATGCAGCAGGGTGACAAAACAGGGATGCCTGGGTGGCCACTAATGCATTACAATAACAACTCGGGGCTGGTTGTGTGTTTGGGCCAGAAGGCACATTGTAAGAATTACCACCACCGATCTCAATCTCTGCAAGAGCCTAGTGCCCCCAGCTCAGCAGCTCCTCGCCGGCTTGACTCTTGGAGGGAAAGATGGGTATATTTGGTCTAGCCCAACATTTTGCCGTCGAAGGACCAGGCTTGGAATGGGAAATGTGGCACATTTTCGGTGTAGGAAACAAGGGCTTTTAGCAATTATAGCAACATTCCAAGATAAACTCTCGCTTCCTGGTGAGTTTGTTTCCATTAACTTGTTTGGGCCACGGAGAAACAGATCCCTGCGAGAGGGCTCTAGCCCATGTCTCTTCCGACTGAAATAGTTTGGTAAGTTCTCTCTGCATGGGTGAAATTCCCTCTGCTACCAGAGGTTATTATCTTCATACAGGAACTAACAATATCCTTTCATTTAGCACTAATCTAAACAATGTGTGCTTGGGGAGGGGGCACTTGCTGCTTAGGGCTCCTTTGCAAATTCCAGGTCTGAGCCAAACCAAATGGAGGAAAAACTCCCAGCTCACACAAGGGATGTATGTTTGCCGTCGGTCCCCTGGGCTACAGTCTGTGTTAGAGATGTGGGCCCAGGAATTCAGCGTTTGAATTCTGGCCCCGCACCACAGAGCTGTCTCAATTTGAAATCCTGCCTCTGCGTAGTAGGGACATGGCTCTGAATGTAAAGTTAAGGGACAGGGTCAAGTCTGGCTTTCAACGTTTGGCTGTGAGGGAGATGGAGATGGGTTGGGTGCCTTTTGGGGTGGATGACAGGGCACTGGTCTGCAAGCCAGGAGACCTGTGTCCTACTCTTGGCTTAGCCCCTGTTTGGCTCTGAGTTTAGGCAAGTGGTATTTCAATGCCTATTTCAATGGTTCTCCCTTAGCAGAATGGGGCTAATGATCCTGCTCCCAATCCTCCTATAGCTGTTCCATGAGATCTAGGCATAAATGGTGTTACATCTGAGTGCAATCACTGATTTGCCTCCTGGTGGAAGAGACCCTCCCTGCAGCACTGGTTCAGATATGAACTCAGCTGCCACAAGTCCCAAAATGTGGGGCCCAAGACTCATACTTAGGGGTCTGTTTTGGACCTGTCACTAGCAGGAAGTAGGACCGGACACAGGCATGGATGGACTGGGCAGCCGCCCAGGGCCTAGGCAGAAAAGGGGCCCAAAAATGGTATTTTTTTGGTCTGGCCATCAATATTATTATCATTATCTCTGCCAAAGGGGGGCCCCATACTACAAGTTCGCCCAGGGCCACCAGGAGTCAATGTACAGTGCTGGCAGGAAGGTCAAGTTGGCAACATCCTCTTTCTCCCTTTTATAGCAGAATATCCCAGCTGAACAATTTGCTGCTGGTTCCAGTTACCGGATATTAGAGCAGAGAAATGGGGCTTTTGCAGGCTGCGGGGCCTGTAAGCTTCCAGTCCCCAAAAGGAGACCAACAGGAAGCCTATTGGTGATCTATCCCTGGTCTTATAAGATGCTGAAGGGAGATGTTGTCTTGTTTCAAAGTCATAGCATGGCCTCAGTCCCTGGGGGGAGGTCAGATAAAGGGGATCCTTTGCACATGGCAGATCCTGGTGGTGAGAGGTACTGTCGCAATTAGGGAGATGAATCATTGCAAAATATTATGCAGCTGCAGACTTGTTGAGATGAAGGAGACTGAAACAGGAGGGGGGCAGGGGACAGCAAAGTTGCTTCCTTATCTTAAACCACTTCCATGTCCAGGAAATTCTCTGTCATTTCTCACCCAGAGAACCTTGTCAGGAAATTTTCTGTAATTCTTAGGAATTATACAAATATCAATATTAATGATGCAAAGATCAATATCCAGAAAGGAGGAAGGGGGGATAAGGGCAGAGATTGGCCACAAGAGATCTGTCACTGGATTGCTTTTTCTTTGACTTTTACAATGGGAATCGGGGGAACTTGTTAGGGAAAAAAATGAACTCACTTTCAGGCCTGTGGTGCAATATACTTCTCCAATGCAAAGAATGATATGGTCCCTGATTCAACAGAGCAGGTTCCCCGCTTTTCCTGGGGTCCCCTTCAGAACACAGGGAAAAAGAGAAGATATCTTAGCCCTGTTCAGATTTACACTGCAGCCTCCCTAGTCTCTCTACCCCATGCTGTGGGCAGGGTTATGCATGACTGTTGCTGTTGACTAGCAAGCAGTCATGATACTAGTGGGACAGGTCCTAGAGTGGGGACATTTGTACTTTGGAAAGAGTTAGGAATGCAGATACTGCAGGAAAAAGCACATCCGTGCTCTAGCGGGGAGACATTCGTATTGGCAGGACACTGCAAAGCTTTGGATGGAGAAAAAATTCTCATTAAACCTTTTCTGGAGCAGGCAGATTCAGTCCATGCTGTCTGTGTGTTTTGCCCAATGAAGAAAATTGGCTTCTCTGCTTCACCAAAGTGTTCAGCCTTATAATTACAATTTCCATGCAGCTGGAGGGTACAATAAAATGCTTTTAAATTTGTTCTGTTGTGAAGCTTACATTAGGCATCAGAAAAGTCAGAGTGTGTAATTGATAACTATAAAAACATTTTAATTTCCATTTCCAAGAACAGACAAGACAAACGCAGGAGAGAAAAATCAAGGCGCATCTTTATAGCGAAGAACACTGAGAAGGAAAACGTGATCTGGAGCCGGACTGTGATGTACATGGTATTGGGCTGCCAATAGCATCATTGAGCATCGCCTCCTATAGTTCCCCCCTTTATTTTCATCCAGGTGCCTGTCTCAAATTTTCTAGGGAAATATAAACATCTAGGTATTGTATTGCTTATTTTTTACTAGCATCAAGTGGCCCAAGCCAGACCCATAGTCTCTAGTGTTATCCCTGCATATACACAGAGAGACAGCCCCTGCCCCAGTGAGTTTGCAATCTAAATAGCTGAGAGCTGAATTAGCCCCATTTTACAGCTGGACAAGAGGGAGGCTCAGTAAGTTGCCCAAGATCATGTCTGTGGCACACGCAAATCTGCTGTGTCCTAGCCCATGGGCACCCCCACAAGCTCACTGTTCTCTCAAACTATTGAGCATGTCAGTGGCATTATGATCCATGCTCTGTCCCAGGGGGATTGGTGAGTCTCCAGTTTCCAACCCTTGAGCCCTGAGATACCATGGAGGAGCACAGGGTTCTTCCGCTAAAGCATTCCCGAGAGCCTATAATGCACCCCGTGCACGTGTCATGGGGAAGACCTGCTTTTTTTTCCTCACCGGCACCAATTGGAAGGAGCTAGTGAGGCTGGGAGCTGTAAAATGGGGGAAGGAGCATAGGGGGGATAGAAGGCAGGATGGGAGCTGCTTACAGCCAGCACTACGCAAACGCCACAGCCGAGCTTTTCACGCTCTCTACTCACACGCAGGCCATAATCAGTGGGGAGAGCCCTGGCCAATACAGCTCCCAGAGAGTATTTAGCATAAATTATTTCATTATAAATTAGCCTGCGAGCCAGCCATATTCTGGAGCACAGGTCAGGTTCTCAGGGAAAGGCAGTGGCAATTAGTGGCCTAATGACCTCTCTGGCTTGGGAGGAGGGGGACCAGGAGAGTCTGTGCCGGTCCGGGCCTGTTTCAGATGCAGTGCCTTTGCCAGGTGAAAAGGTGAAGCATGTAAAATGCCAGTGGAGAGAGCCTTTCCCTCCGCTGGATCCATGGCTTTTTCCATTCTCCCTCCCCCATCTCTGTCTTGCCCACTGCTGCTGGCTCGCTGGACCATGGCCAGTTATAACGCCTGCACAATAGCATCTGGAGTGGCCAGTACTTTGCCAAAGCATGCAACTCTCACGGGATACCAGGGAACTAGCTACCAAACTTGACTGCCATCACCTATACTACAGTGATGGGCACTTAGAGATGCAATGGCCAAATGGGTGGATGATGACATGTATCTCATCATTATTGTTCTTATTTAACAATGGGGTAAACAGGTCAGGAGCTCTGCAGGATGCAAAGGAGGGTGAGGATTCAGCTAATGACTTCTGAAGAGAGTCTGAGGAAACTGGGCTTATTTAGTCTGCAGGAGAACAGACGGAAGTGACAATTGTTGCCTGATCTGGTCACAGAAAGTGGTCTATAGCCGTGACCAAACACAAGTGCGTGGCTGCAGACTGCTTCAGAAATGGCCGATTGGGCAAAAATCTGAACCCCCCCTGTATGGGGGTTCAGATGAAGACATTTCAAAACAGCATCATCTGTAACTTGTGTCTGTGCTGCAGAAGTGAAGACTGAGGGGGGATTTAATAACAGCCTTCAGTCCCCGATGGGGGGCTTCAAAGAGGATGGCGCTGGACTGTTCTCAGTGGTGACAGATGACAGAACAAGGAGCAATGGGCTCAGGGTGCAGGCAGGGAAGTTTCAGGTGGGATATTAGGAAAAACTTTCTCATTAGGAGGGTAGTAAAGTCCTGGAACAGGTTATCCAGAGAGGTGGTGGACTCTCCATCTTTGGAGGTTTTTGAGACCCAGCTAGACAAAGCCTGAGCTGGGATGGTCTAATTGAAGATGGTCCTGCTCTGAGCAGGAGGTTGGACTAGACGTGACCTCCTGAGGTCCCTTCCAAGCCTCATTATTTTTATTCTAAAGCTTCCAGAGTCATCACAATAAAGGTCCAAGTCATAACCAGCATCTACCTAACAGAAGTCAGAAGGAAGCTTCGCCTGGAGACAGGTTATCCCAGACCTGCAAGGCATCTTGCACCTTCTTCTGTCGTCTGTCAGGTACAGGATCTAGGGCCAGATGGGTCCAGTCTGACCCTTTGCAGCAATTCCGATAGTGTGGAGAAAGGAGTTCCTTTTTCTGCTCTTCACACTGGAATCCTAACAAGATCTTGGAAGATGAGATATGGATGCAAGGAACTTCTCACTTAAAATTTTAGTGTAATTCTTATGAATATTCACACCCGTGCTCGCTCCCTCGTGGCAGGATATCAGTTGGAACATCGTCTAATTGATTACTTGGAAATCGCTCTTGGTGGAAAGGGAAGCCCTCTCTTTACTCTCAATGAATTAATTTAGCTTGTGCCATTTTTTGCTGTGCTCATTTAATCTTGTTAAAGTGATATAATTTTAGTTTGCACTTCACACAAAGAGGAACATGGAAGGAGCTGTCTGATATGAGGGAGATTAGTTAATGATGAAGTAATGGGGAGTTGTTATTTTAGCAAGAGGCTGTGTGGGCCGGTGCCAGATGGGCCATGTTGGAAGGGCCGAGGGGCAAAAGGCTGGAGCTCCTGGGCTGGAGGCGATCCAGCCTACAACAACGAGGGGCTAGCACTTCTGCAGCCCCCTTGACAGGGGGGGCAAGTACCCTCCTGTCAGCTAGGAGATCAGGGCTAGAGTTTCTAATGGAGGATCATACCTAGCCTAGACCCAAGCCAGAGGATGTAAGTCTAATGCAGAGCCCTGCTCCCTACCACAGGCTGCCAAGGTTCATGCTTCAAAGGTCACCATTCCAGTCCCTCTGTGTTTCAGCCTCAAATGATATCTACTACACTTGTACAAATGCCATAGGAGGGCCCAGCCAAACACCCTTCAGAAAATGAGGAATGCTTAATCGTCCCAGGGCAGCACTGCAGACAGTAACAAAGTCACTTATTTGTTGGAAATTTTAAAAGGATTGCAACTACCTGAAATTCAGGCTCTGGTCCAAAAAAATCTTTTACACTTTGTTGTTGCCAGTGATGCCTAAAATAAGTGCATTTGCTGACACCCCTTAAGCCCCTCTCCCTAAGGGATGGGCCCTTGACCAAAGCTGCTTTGGTCCCCAGGATCCCTCCTCTGTTTCCAGTTCACACCTGGTTAAAACCTGTGTTACAACCCAGAGGTCCCAGCCAGCAACAGGGTCCTCTTGTCCCGGGGGCCATACAAACCCAGAGTAAAAGACATTTCCTGCCCTAAAGACCTTACAGCTCAAAGTGGCAGAGGAAAGATCATTACCCCCGTTTTAGAGGCAAGCATTCAGCAATGTGCCTAAGATGAGCCAGTGGTAGAGCTATCCCACAGCAATGGTGCCCTAGCCCCTTTGTTACCACCAGACCTCCCCTCTTTCCAACCCTCTTTTGCTGTCGCTGCAGAAAGACATGCAACATTATCAACTCCCAAGGCACTAGCATTTGAGTTCACTGGGCCAGCAATACATGCAAATGGGGCTATATATGAACATCCTCTTTCCTGCCAGGGGCATGGGGTCAGACACAATGATCCTTTGTGGTCCCTTCCGATTCTACAACCTATGAACCTATAAGAGGAGAGATCCCAATAGGAAGGTAGCAAGTACGGGCCTGATCCCAATAAGAGCCAATAGACATCTGGGGCCTTGGAAAATCCACCCCTAATTAATAACAGCAAATAGGAATTACATGTTATCCTCTATACCAGAGCATTGCTAACAAGTAAGAGTAGTATTGTTGCTTGGGGTATATCTACTGACTCCTGCTGCAGGATTTCCAAGTGACTGCGAAGCACCAGTGAAACCAGCCTCAGCATCTTCTCTCCCATCACCCTGAGAAAAAATGATTTGACATCAGCTCCATTGCACAGGGGAGGAAACTCAGGCACTGAGCAAGGACAGTAACCCAAGCTATTTGCCTGCATTCCCTCTGAAGGGCCCTGGTGAACCACTGCTCTGATGCTGCAGCCTCTGTGGTTAGAAAATCAAATTCTCTTCTGCTTAACCAGGACACCATCCTGCCAGCATGCAGTCCTGTGAGCAGGGTGATCATCGGAGGCGACTCAAGAGAGACTGCAAACTCCTATGTGGATTCTCTTTATTCTGGTCTAATTTGACAGTTTGACATAGCTCAGTTCTGTTCCTAGTAGAGACCTCAGCTAAACTGAAATAAGCCTGGTTTAAACTGGCGCATCTGCACAGCTGGAGGCATCAAAACCTTCCTCTTTGATAAAATGATAGGATTGGCTTTGGACATTGTAAGATCTCCAAACTTGGAGCATCTTTTTTGGCTTTGCAAAGTGCCCTGTGCTATAAGCAAGGGTCCTGTCGGAGCCCTCAGACAAAACCCTTGAAGCCAGGATGCACACAAATAACTGCTCATTCAAAAATAAGTGAGAAACATAGGCACGCAGAGCTGAGCCCAGCACATAGCACAGCACAGCTGACCAGACTATACAGCCAACAAATGCTTTGTAAAGTTTGCCTGGAACTTGGAAATGCTTGAGATTAGCTGCCTGGGTGAGTTTCCAGAAGCCATTTGTATCCATTGCAAGCCCTGTTTGAAGCATCCACCAGTGAAGTGCAGAAACAAAGGGCTGCCACTGAACTTGAGCAACTAAAACTACTCCCGCAAAGACGGGAGAGCTCTTGGCCTCCCCCGCCTCTGACACTAGGCAGCTGGCTTGGTGGGACATAATCCCCTTCCTCTTCAGCAGGGGGTGCAGATGGGGGGGTCACTCCTGGCGATGCCACAACAATTGCTGCCTTTTCTATGGAGGCTATTGACTGTCTAAATAGTTCTTTGGTGATTACAATGTAAATATAGCTTTTCATGGAGTAAAGGCCTTTTATGGGATTCACACACACTTAACCACTTAACCCCAGTGACAAAAAGAGCAGTGAATTAGCTGTTTAGAGGCTGCTCGTGCAGAAAAGCGAGGCCTCAATGGGATTTGGGGAGCTCTGTGTATAAATTGCTATGCTTCAGAGGTTGTCAATGGGGGTTTTGGAGTCAGAGCATGTGCCAATAAGAGTTCTGTGGATATGGATGGGGTATCAAAAAAAAAAGCAGCTGCTTCCCTTTAATAAAACAATGATTTATTCATAGCAACTGGGGAAGGGGGAGCAGGAGGGGAGGAATACATTGCAAAGCATCCTTTAAGGCCCAAGGACTTAACGCCATCAGCATGCTTTTTCTTTGGACTCTGAGTGACAAAATGATCCTGTCATTGTTATCTGACAAGGAGCCCTAATAGAGATTTACTGCTTTGAACCTTCTCTGCAAAGCAGAGCATTGGCCTGACTAGAATGGCGCTCACAGTAGAGGTAGGCACAGGTTGGGGTGGCAGGGCCTAAGTCTCTCCCCATGGCTTGGGAACATGGGGGTTTGGTGCTCTGGGTCAGCCTGGTAATGGTATGGGTATAAGCCTCTGAGTTGTGCTATCCATAGGGAGAACTGCCCTTACATCTGAGGCCTCCCCGTCCGGACTTCTGTCTGGTTTGAAAAGATGCCAACGAGTCCCAAGCATGATTCAATGCACTGAAATGGGTGGATTGCTTTCTGGCCACAGCAGCAGGCAGGCAGACGGGACTGTGGCTAAAATGCTCCCCTGGGTTGTAGGGGATGTAGGGTCCATTCCCAGCTCTGCTCCAGGAGACCAGTAGGGTCTTGGGCACGTCATTCTCTCTGTTCCTGGCCTCCCCTCCCCGCACCTAGAGGCGTTTTAAGGCCACGTTCATTCACAGCTGCGCTGTCTAGGTTTTACTTTCAAGACTGGAGCTTGGAGACTTCTTTGAGGGGGTGGCACATGCTCATGCTTCTGTGTTACCTGCAGGGCAGGAGCTCTGTTCCCACCATGCCTGACTTCCTCCTCTTCATGTTTCCCGTAGATTTTGCGGCTATTTGGAGCGGTGACAGTGAAGCAGGTGGACAGCAGCTCAGCCCTAAGCAGGAGCAGTTTTTCGGCAGAGACAGCCTTATGGAGGACAAAACCGTCACGAAGCGTGGGAGACTGCTGGAGCTTGTATTGCACATCAGCACCCTTGATCCAGAAGCAGCCTCCCTCCTACTCTGATTTCCACTCCTGCTGCAGGCTACAGAGGTCAGAGACCAAGACCAAGTGGTCACAGTCCAGGGAACAGTGTCGCGATGCGGGAAGGCCGAGGTCTACCCCATTCCTCCTGTAACTCTTCCTATGGCACTAGGACTATAGTCCCTGTATTATTTGGACCCTTTAGATACTACTGTCATGAAAATATATTGTGATAATTTAGATAACCCAGGGGAAAATACTGAATGCTGTATCTTAAATGTATAATTTCCCAGCCAGTAAGTATCATAGCTATAAAAAACATGTTTGTTGTTATGATAGTGTGCCATCCCCTTTAGAGCAGCGCACGCTGAGAACATCTTATAGGATATAAAATAAGAGAGCTGTCTGCAAAAAGGCAATCTGAGTCAGGTGCATAGAAAACTGGCCGGAGCATTGGGCTCAGGGCATAGTAATCAATGGCTCGATGTCCAGTTGGCAGCCAGTATCAAGTGGAGTGCCCCAGGGGTCGGTCCTGGGGGGGTTTTGTTCAATGTCTTCATCAGCGATCTGGAAGATGGGATGGGTTTGCAGATGACACCAAGCTGGACGGTAGGGCTAGGATTCAAAGTGACCTAGGCGAAGTGGAGGATTGGGCCAAAAGGAATCTCATGAAGTTCAACAAGGGCAAGTGCAAAGTCCTGCACTTAAGATGGAGCAATCCCACGCACCAGGACAGGCTGGGGACTGACTGGCTGGGCAGCAGCTCTGCAGAAAAAGACCTGGGAGTTACAGTGGACAATAAGCTGAATACAAGCCAGCAGTGTGCCCTTGCTGCCAAGAAGGCTAACGGGATACTGGGCTGCACTGGTAGGAGCACTGCCAGCAGGTCAAGGGAAGTGATTATTCTGCTGTATTCAGCACTGGTGAGGCCACATCTGGAGTCCTGAGTCTGGTTTTGGACCTCCCACTACAGAAAGGATGTGGACAAATTGGAGAGAGACCAGTGGAGGGCAATGAAACCGGTTTGGGGGCTGAGACACATGACTGAGGGGGAGAGGCTGAGGGAACTGGGTTCATTTATTTTGGAGAAGAGAAGACTGAGAAGGGATATAATAACAGCCTTCAACTACCTGAAGGGGTGCAAAGAGGATGGAGCTGGACTGTTCTCAGTGGTGGCAGATGACAGACCAAGGAGCAATGGGCTCAAGTTGCAGCAAGGGAAGTTTAGTTTAGATATTAGGAAGAATTTTCTCACTAGGAGGGTAGTAAAACACTGGAGCAGGTTGCCCAGAGAGGTGGTGGACTCTCCATCCTTGGAGGTTTTTAAGACCCAGCTAGAGAAAGCCTTGGCTGGGATGATCTAGTTGGGGCTGGTCCTGCTTTGAGCAGGGGGTTGAACTAGATGTGACCTCCTGAGGTCCCTTCCAACACTAATTTTCTCTGAGTCTATGAGCTCTAGTTAAGGAAGGTTCTGCAGGAGCTGCAGAAATGGGCCTCGCAGGGATATTCAGTTTGGGGGTCACCCCTGATTTTCTGCTCTTAGCTATTGCTAATGTTGTCTTGGGGGTTGTCTTGTCTCTGCAAAGTCTTTGCACACTCTGGGCTCTGGAGCAGCACTGCAGTTGTGAGTGATCACAAGAAAGGACCTATTCCTCTTCTAAGCACCCAGCCATTGTGCTTGGCATTGGGCGGACAGTGATGTGTGTCAGGGCCTGTGCTCACTGCCTAGCCCCTTTTCAAAGCTACTGGACTCCCAAGCAGCAGCTGTCACAAGGCAGGAGATGAAGTTCAGACAGAAGCTGATTTCTCTCTGCATGGCTTTGTGGTTAGGGCTCTCACCCTCATCTTCTCCCCTTTCATACCCCCTCTCACAGCAGATAGGCAGCCTGGTTCCCACCCTACCACACAAGCCAGCCGTATTAGCTCCCCTCCTGCAGACAGGCCAATGAACATGCAGGCAGGTGGCAACTGGCCTCCTCTCCCCTGGGAATTGGTGTATATGCAAAAATGTGTGGAAGACAGCAGCTTCCTGCTCTTCCGCCTTAGCAAATATATTCACTTTAGGACAACACATGGTCTCTGCTCTCCCATCACTGTCACTAAGAAGCCAGGAAGCAAGCACATTGCAGATGCATGGAAGACAGTGTCAGTCATTGTAGAAGTTCACAAGCAATGGGCCCCCCCCAGCCCCTGTCTTGCAAAATATGGCAAGGAAAGTACTAAACTGGAGAACATGCAGAAATACTAAACTGGTTAACAGAGCATGCGAAATCGTCATGAAAAAGTGCGTGTTGTGGTGATTCATATTTGCTCAACATACCTTCACAGGCAAGGCTGGGGGAGCTGACTGAATTCATCTCTGCAGACCTGAATCAAACCCCAAGCAGAAAACAAGTCCATTTTTCTACTCATCTCAAACTCAAGCTGAGAATCCCCAAGTGCGCAGCAGACACACGCATTAAACCTCACAGCTCCTGGGAGATCTTCTCTCCTATTCCCATATTATCAAAAGGAAAACTGAGCCATTGACTGGCCAACCAATCAGTGGCAAAGCCTGGAACAGAAGCCAGGATTCGTGACTCCTGGCCCCAGGTTTAACCCCCGGCCATGCTTCCCGTCGTTCCTCCCAGATGCAGGACTGGACACAGGCATGGGTGAACTGGTCGGCCAACCAGGGCCCAGACAGGGGGCCCCAAAATGGTAATTTTTTTCCCCATTGTCCGATTATTATTATAATTATCTCTGGCAAAGGGGACCCAATACTAAAAGCTTGCCTGGGGCTGCCAGGAGTCTAGATACAGTGCTGCTCAGATGCACTGAGACCTTCAGGGGCTCTCCAAACTGAGCCCCAATTTTGGACCATTTGAAGCTTCACTCACCACTAGTGAAACTGTAGTTTATTGCACCAATGCCTGCATGCTCTGATAAAGCGTCATCAAACATGGCACACATTGCTTTGGAAACAATGCTTGAAATGCCAGCAAAGTGAGTGCACACTGTACTGACTCAAAAGTGGTGAGTCTTGCAGGAGATTCTCCATTAAAATATGCCAGTCCTCTGAGAAGGTGTAGCAGGATCCTGCCCAGTGAAATACATACTGAAACACTGTAAGGTGAACCAAAGTTCAACCTCACATCTCCGCATCTCTCTCTGCAGCTCAATCCCAGGCACCCCCAAACTGGCTGCAGTCTGCTTTCCCCACCATCTCCCCCCCAGCACTGTGCCCTCCTTCCAAGCAGCTCACCTGGAATGGATGGGATTTGGGGCAACTACTCCTTTTTCTGGCTTAAAACCAAAAAAGGATTAAAATAACCATTGCTAGTGCAGTCCTGGCACTCGTGCCACTAAGGGTCTGTGCTATGTTCTCCCTCACTCCTCTAGACAGCTGAACAGATCAACCAGCTTGGGGCTTACCCAGACTCCACCTTTCCTGCTAGCTCAGCCTCTCTGGCCACTTGCATTACTGCTTGCTCTTTTCTTTTTGCTTCTTCCCATGCTGGTAATATGATAACAACTGACAACAAAGCCTTGGCACCTATGGTCCTTTAACACAGTATCAGCGCGTGTCTGCTTGAGCTCAGATGCTGCTGAGTGGAGGACGCTTTTGGCCCACGAGATTTCCTCTGGGCAGGTGACGTTAGTGTTTGTGTAGCAATGTGCTCAGCGCCCCCCACTTCACTGAAACGAGAACTTCCCAGGGACAAAGACAGTTGAAGAGCATGCTGGAAACCAGAATCTCCATTCCCAGGGAAACCATGAAATTTCAAAAAAATATTCACTCCATATCGGAAGGAAAAGCTGGAATCTGTTGGGGAATGGAAATCCTCCCAGTTTTCATCTGGAGCCATCAGATCATTTCAGTTCGCTAACGCCAACCCATGTCTTTTCTAGAAGAAAAACACATTTCCCTTTGCCATCTGTTTATTTTCCTTCTACTTTTCTATTATTTTAAATATTATTTTCCTTGTATTACCTTAAGTTGTATTTTATATTGAATAGGATCTATAATGTATGCTACGCATAATATCGACGTCCAAACAGAATTGATTGGAATAATACCTTCAAATCTGAATGTTTCAATGTTATCAAAATGAAGCAAATGGGTTGAAACAATTTGTTTCAGGTTTTTCCCCGTGAAATGTTGTTGACATTTTAATGAAACCTGCTGATTGCAACAGACCTGCATTTTCTCTTGCAAAACTGTCCCATTGAAAAGGTTTTTGAGCAACTCCAGTGGGGTTATCAGTCACTCCTGCAGTGCTTGACCTGAAAACCTCATCTCCTAGCAATGTAATTACTTATCATCATACCTACACCTCGCTGCCAACCACGATAACCTCTTCTTCAAATGTCCTGGTGAGGAAATATGTGACTGCGGCAGATAGTCCCAGTTCCCATGACAGGTGTTCATAATATGGCAATATAATGTCGTATAGACCCCAGCCAGTGAGCATCGCTGGGTGTGCTCTGGAGCTCTGGATGGCACATGGAGGGGCAATGATGAGGAGGTTGACCTCAGAGGGACCCAAGCAAGCCAAAAGCCTGTATAAGCTGTGCCTATGTTTTTCACAGACTTTAATCCCTCCTTTGTTTCTGAGAGCTGTAACAATGCAAGATTCAGTCTCTTTGCTCCATTTCCACCGTTAGGAATTAAAAAGTTGTGAAAAGACTGGACTTCCCATCATTTTTGTCTCATAAATAGTTCCCCAGGAGCATGGACGTTCTCATTGAAAAATACACACAGATGCCCCTGAACACCGGCACCACAAGCGCGACTCCTAGAGCCCAGGCATCGCTGTCACGGTGAGAGTTTTGGAGGCAATAATGTGTAGCAAGCCAGCCCTTCTTCACTCTGGCTAGGGACAGACATTATGCATAAACCGGTTTAAGTGATCAGAAACTGGTTTAAACCTGTAACAGAGCAGCTGTTCCATTCACATAAACTAGTTTGAAAATGGCTGAAACCGGTTTGAGAGAAACCCGGTTGAACGTAGTATCATACTTAACAGATTTGGGTCCAACCGGTTTATGTAATGTCTGTCCCAGACCCCTTGCTGGTCTATGTTAAATCAGACTCCTCCAGCATCCCAGCATGCTCTCTGGGCTGGGCGGGGCTCTCTGCTCCACAGCAGAGCAGGCCCCTCCCCTCTGCTTCTGGCTGGAGCCCCAGAGACTGAAGGCATCTGCCTGGCTTCCCCCTGCTGCCCCTCCCCACCACCACTCCCTGCAAAGCAGGGATTTCTCCCGCCCCTCTGACTTACACAGACACGTCTCAGCATTAGCTAGCAGACCGCATGCTGGCCTCGGCCTGTGCTGGGGCAGATGGGACAAAGGCAGAACCAACAGGTAGCTGGTAATGCCCCTCTGTTGTTTTCTTAATCAGCTCATAAACAGTGAGTTAGGGGTGATAAACACTGTGTTACCAATTCTCTGCTGGGCTGGTCAGGAGTGGGGAACCCCTCCCTAATAAGACCCTCCTGCCAGGGGCGTGGCCACGCCCCCTCAGCTCAGCATTGTGGAGGGGAAAGGAGGGCTGCTCTAGCGTCACCCCCACCCCCCGTCTTCTAGCCTGAGCCACTGAAGGCATGTGCCTGCATTTTTTTCAGTCCAGAGGGAATGTCTGCACAGTTACAAACTGGTTTAGCCTAGCCAGATTAGACTAACCTGCAAAGATTAAATCAATTCAGGCTCAGGCTTTCTGAATATTTGTCCTTAGCCTCAGCCTCTAGACTTTGGTGTGCTACACTTACAATTTTACAAATAGGACTTTTGGCAGTATTCCCATCTGGATTGACAAGCCCAGTGACAGACACTTCATGCGAGGGCGTGTTCTCCTGAGATACTCTGCACTAACTCTTGCAGAAGTGGAAAACAGCCTAGATTCGTGTGTTTCTCAACAATGAACCTGACAATTCTGGCTTTCCCTCATCACCAATTATCATCTCTAATGAACCTGTCCTATTTTACCATTCTAGTGTATGTTTCCACCACAGTCCTCAAGTGCTTTTTAGCTCTGTACAGACAGAGCTACTGCAATCCATCCACTACCAGGGTGCAGTGCAGGACCAGTTGAAATGGGCTTTGTTGAAATGTTGGGCAGAAACACTAGAGCAACCCTCCCTCCATCACATACACACATTCAGAAAATGTCATAAGATTGTCTATCTCCACGCAGAACCTTGCTCTTCAAGGTTTCTTACACAGCAATGTTAGCAGCTCAGAAAGAAGTCAGCTCAAGCTAGCCCTACCAGGATTCAAACTGGGTGTGGGCAGTATAAGACTTGCAAGAGTTAGGCCACTGAGTCACCCTTCCAACAATCATTGGGAGAAATGGTGACATTTTTGGAGTTGTGGTTATGTGCTGGCTACATTGTGTATTGGCTTGGTTTCCTTTCCCAGCTGTGCCCCATGTGCAAACAAGAGAAGCCTTCATGGAGCTGGACTGAGAGGGGGTAGGGAGGGGGAATAAACTCAAAGCAGATCTGAAATGAACGGGCTGAAATAAGAAGATGCAGTTGGACAAAGCCAGGGCTCTGTGTGAAGAACAGAGGAGTATTTGAATGGATGAAAAGCAGACAGCACATGGTTGGAGTTTAAAGAGAAGAAAGACAAACACCACCATGTGCACCAGCAAAGTGCGCTGCAGACAGGCGTGTCTTGCAGTCTCTCTGCTGTCTAACAGACCCCTCAGGCATGGATGTGGGTGTCCCCGTTAGGGTGGGCAAAAACCACTGGTGCATTCATTTGGTTTTGCAAAACCAGAGCTCAGAGAGGCTTGAATCTAGATCCCAGGGCTTGGGAGAAAGATCAGATAAATGGTGCTGATTTTTATCTTACAAGCAGGGGGTGGGGAAAGGTGAGACCCCTGTTTTTCAAAAACCTGGTTTATCTATTTTCGTGTTGCAAAGCAAATCTCTAACAAAGATCAGTTCTTCTCCAAGGCCTATTTTATCCCTCCCACCACCACGTCAATGCTCAAGCATGTGCTTGGGAACATTAAGTTCAACCATAAAAGACTTCCCCTTTAAGTGCCTCTCTAATTCCCATGGCCCAGTTCTCCTGTCCTCTCCATCCTTCCCCCTTCCAACACCATTTCAAAAGCTACCTATGCACATAGGGGCATCAGTAATGAAGTGGCCTAAATTATATAACTAGGGGTTTAAGCCGTAAAGTCTGAATGTAGGTCTCCGTCCTGGGACCTTCTGGGTTCAATGAGACATTCGTAGCTCTGCTTGCGATATGACTCAGGAGATGCCACGTTCAGGTACAATGCTGGTGGCACATACCAATAGCTGGTCATCTACACCTTGATGCACTGGTTGAGTGCTTATGGGCCAATGGCCATACAAGGAAATATCTCCTCTGATTGCCTTTGTTGTCTCCTTGAGTGACAGCGGGATTTGGTTTGGCCGCAAAGGAAAATGCTGGTCTCAGGACATAACTAGGAGCTGTGGCTGAGCAAAACATTAGGAGTCAGTGCTGGGATTTGGGTGCTACATAAATAGACACTAGCCAATCTTGTGATCCCATTAATCAACTAGTTGTTTCGGCCTGAAAGCAAGGACATCTCTGTGACAGAGAAATGCCCAGGGGTTGGCAGGGGCCCTTAAAAGAAACACAGCCAAGTTGGTATAAGCCATGTTCTCAGTGGGCATCTTCCAACTTTAAGCAACCATTGCAGAGCCTCCCCTGCAAAGCGAGCAGTTCTTTTTCACATTTACTAGGGACCATTCTGCTACAGCACTCGCATCTGTCAGTCCCTTAAGCAGCTTTTTAACATGGACTTCCAAATAACTAGAGGTCATGGTGACAAGCGGAAGGTTTTAGACACTTTGAAGCTTCCCAAGTAGTAGTATAACTAGAGCTGAATGACCAGGATACCAACCCAGGATGAAGAACTTACTTCTTACATCTGTTTCCAAAAGTATTTTGCTGAGAAGCTATGGACACATGGACCATTTTATCCATGGTGTTAACTGTTACATACATCTTTGAATTCCTCAGGTCAATAAGGGGGTTATTAATGCAATATCACCTGGCAGGTAAATGGATCTGAGAGCCTCCTCCCCCAGAAGGGGAAATGCATCTATTGGCTTGTTCTGGATAAAAAAGCCTCACAAACAAATAGAGAAGTGGTTAAGAGAGACACAGAAAGCAGACCAACCAAGCACACAGGAAGGAACAAGAAACCAAAGGATTCATGTCTCACCTACCAGACTCCTGTGTAACTGAAGAGAGAGGCTTGCAAAGCCAGCATGGACTTAAACACACACGTTTTTACATGGGAGAATCAGAAAGTTGAAAAAACGTTATTTTGGACCAAATGACTGCTTTGTTTTGGGTTTGACTTTTTTTTTTTTAATTATTCCTTTAACACATTTGAAGGGCATTTTGAAACAAAAACTCTTTGACTCAAAAAGTCACAAGACAAAATGCTGCAACTTTTCCAACACTTTCTTTTCTTTCCTTTGCTGAGCAAATGATCCAGTGAAGCCAACATGATTTTGCAACGCATTTTAGTATCACCAAATATGCGATGTTGCCCCCCTGCCCCATCCCTAAATATATTTAAACAGGAAAATTGTGCCTCTATGGTTTGGATCTCCACTGCACCCACTGGCACAATTTGTTTCTCTCTATTGCACCCACCAACCCATAAGTATCTGTAGAGAAAGATAAGAATGGCTGGAGTTGGAAGTGCCCCTCCTGCTAGTGAGGGGAGATGGAGACGGAGATGGAGAAGGAAGGACACTGCAAACCCCATTCAAACACAAACAGCTTGTTCACATGTTACAAGCTGGCCAGGTGCTGGGCCATGTTGCTTTGCGCATCTCCCGCCCTAGGATGGATCTAGCACCTTAACTGGTCCAGAAAAAAATAGACCATCCACTTCTTTCCTTCTGTGTCCTACGCAGGAGTCTCTGTGCTGCACACCTGCAGTTTCTGGCAGGAGAAGGATTAGCATGGAGCCTGCCCCACTGTAACATTTCTGCTCTTGCTGCACTAATGAGGCACCAGGCCTCTTCCCCTGCAACACTGGTCAGATCTCGTTAAAGATTAGTCTCAAAACAGAAGGGGAAGAGAGAGACTCTTGCACTAACGTGCAGTGTGGACTCCAGCTGCAGTAGGTCCCACAACCTCTCAACCTCACCGGGGTAGTGTGGCACTGATAAGACAGATGGCTATCCCCTGTATCCTGTAGATGAATCACGCTGTGTTTGTGAAAGCATTGGGCAGGTGGGGAACTTCAGGAGCCCATAGCTGAAATTAAGAAATAACTGACCTGTATATGAGTGATCAAGAATATGGCCTGCGGAGTTTACTTAAGCTGCTGACAAGACAAAACCATGGTGGTCAGCCAGGGAAGTTCACCAGGGGACCCCTCAGCTTGGATGCCTGAGACTCTGATGCCACCAGCCATACTGCGGCCTTTCTCCTTCAGCAAATACAGCAAAGATGAGAGGGTTCAGCCTGGCTTTAGACCCTCAGGGTTCATTTAGACCAGGGGTGGGCAAAATGTGGCCCGGGGGCCTGGTGCTGCCAGCCAGGCCATTCTATCCAGCCCATGGGGCCACTAAAAAATTTAGAAAATTAGTATTTATCTGCCCCTGGTTGCCTATCATGTGGCCTTCCATGGCTTGCCAAAACTCAGTAAGTGGCCCTCCACTGAAAATAATTGCCTGCCCCTGATTTAGACCCTCAGGGTTCATTGCCAAAGCCTCCATTCAAAGCCAAGAGTTACCCACAAAACAGCAGGTTCCAGCTGACGGCCCCCTAGCATCACCCCCAGGCCTGCAAGCAACCACTTAATATTTGTCGGTCCTCAGCCTACAGCCTGCAAAATGGATGTGGCAGCCACCCACAACACATCTGTGTACACCCTCAAGTCCTCATCCTGTGGCTGCTCTTACACTGATGCTGGTTTTGCTGCTCTAAATTACGACGTGGCAGGGCAGGGCTGTGCGTGGCTGTGGCACAAGGCCTGAGCTGAGCCACAGCACTGGAAAGCAGCAAGCAAGACTCAGATCAGTTCTTTCCCCTCCTTCCTGTCCAGACTGAAAAAAAAGATGGGCCACAAATGGGAGTTCGCTGAAGTCCCAAAAGCTTAAGCAGGGCAGATAAAGTCAGGCCGAGGCCCTATTTTTAGCCCCGCACAGAAGGATAAATGGGGACATAGACTGCTGGACAAACAAACGGAGCAGATGTTGGGAGAGGTGCTTTCCCATTGCAGGATGTAAGCACACAAGCACAGTGGCAGGGGCACTGCCAGGGTCAGCTGGAGCTTCCTGGGACCTGAGACAGATCACAAGCCTCTACCCTGCTGTTCTGGGGTCCAGGTAGGCCTGGAGGGACACAGACTGAGGCTCTGCACATCTCAAATGCTGCAGTTGCACTTAGAGGGCCAGTCTTCCCTCACCCTTTGCCGATCCCTACCCCATGAGAGCTCATCTTCTTCCCTAGTAAGATAACTTACCTACCCTAAGAGGCAGCCGCCACCTGAACCCCTGCTGTTACGAGCAATTCTGCTCCTCCATCTCACACCCCCCTAACCTTGCACCTCTGATGGGTCCTTGCTGCACGAAGGGGCTACGAAAGACTTTGCCTCTGCCTGCACAGTGCCTTGGACTGCCCAGAGAGAGGGCAGCTGTCGACACAAAGGATGTGTATGGTCAACCCAGTCAGCTGTCGGCTGTCCATGAGGTTTTTTAGGCACCTGTCAGCTTGGCTCCTGAGCACCCAGAAGAGTGCCTGAGACGGTGAAGTCCCAGAGAGGCACATGCTTTTGCTGAGATGATGGCTGATACACCCATCTTTGTCTAATGCAGTCTTGCCACCCTGTGGCAAGTGTGGCACGCGTGTACCACTTGTGAACATCCCCATGATGCCTGGGGCAGGACACGGCTCCTAGCCTCCCAGGATAGCCTTGTAACTAAAGCACAAGCGAGAGGATGTCCGGTCGCCTCGGTCATCTTCCAGCTCTGCCACTAATTCTTTATCTATGGTTGGAAAGTCACCAAGCCTCAGTTTCCCCACAGGGTAAATGAAAACCATGAATCCCATGAACCTGCCAAGAGGCAGTGGAGAGATTAGATCATTTCATATCTGAGATTGTCAGCCAGAAGGTGGTGAAGAAGGATGGAGCAGAGTTACGATTGCATTTGCTCTTCGTGTAGCTACTAGCTAGCAGAGACAGAAGTCCCTCAGTGCAAAGGGAGGCACAGTGTTGCTGTTTGGCATTGTTGGCAGCTCAGGTGACTGGAGTCAGACAATGACAGGCTCCAGGGGCAGAGCCAAGGGACAATCATGATGTGCCTATCTCTGGACAGACAAGACTGTGAGCCTCCAACATGTCTCAGAAAGACAGGACCACCAGGCCTGGTCCTCTCTGTTCAGATGCAACCATTTTGGACACATGATGATTTAAAGGCAGGGGCCTGGGAGGGACGGAGAAGACAGAGCTGCTCCATGTAGCCAAGAAGGGCTTACGTGCAAGGGAGGGCAGCGCAGCACGCTCCGCAGTTTTTACACATGGCTTTCAAGTAAACAATGGGGTTATAAAAGTTCATGTGTCTGTGCTTTAAATAGTCCATAATTAACTGCCCCCTGGGCCCGCCTGGCTGCTCGCACATTGGCTCTGTCTGAAATTCATTACGTTGCACCAGGAAGCCTGCTGGGTGGAAAATTTTAACGAGAGCCCGGGAAGGCTGTTTGGTGACAACGAATGGACGAGCCCAGGACTGCCTGGAGCTGTAGGACCTCTTCCCCTTCTTCCCACCTGTCCTTCTCCTCCCTTCCCTGCTCAGAAAAACACCACCTTGCTCCTAAGAGAAAAAATAAGCCACCCTAAGGAAACACAGTGGGGTGGAAGGGTGGAAAAGCAGGCCCCCGGAGAGGAGGGAAGAAAGTAGAGGTAGAAGCTCTAAGAGGGGAGAGCATGAAACTGGGGGGGCCCTAAGGAAAGGACGGAGAAAGCGGGGTGCTTCCTTGGCAGGGGAAGAACAAACTCCCCTGGGGCGATGAGAGCTGGGCGCAGAGCCGTCATCGTCAGAGCAGGAGTCAAGGCTTTGACTGCGGTGTTGGAGGATATCTGGGATTAGGGGGGATCAGGCTGCCAAGCCTGCTAGTACCCTGCTCCTTTTGCTCTCAGGTCCTAGGCAAGCTCTTGTAGCCAAACCACCTCTGGAAAGTCCCCCAGCTCCTTGCCTTTGGGGACAGATCTGATGCAGCCTCTTTTCTGGCATGAGTCTAACTCATCCAGTGTCACACCCAGCTGGTGCTCAGTGCCCACAAGTGCTGAAAATACAAAGTTACCTGGAAAAGTCAGAGGAATCTTCCCATTCTGGCCATGATGGTCCCTTGGCAGACCCCTCGTAGTGCTCCTCATGGAGGAAGTAGGAGAGAGCAATCCTTAGCCATCGCTTATCGTTGCAAGAAACACATGGGCTTCTCAGCTGGTAGCAAGTCTTCCTGGAGCATTAACTCCAAGTGAGGCTGTGGCTGGATAATATACAGCAAAATGTGCCAGTCGGTAACTGCTGTTGGCTGGTATTTGTGTCTAATTCCCCAGGGAATCTTAATTCCCTCTGCCTGGATTAAGGTGCAGTAAGGAGCCAAGCAGACTGCAAAATGGAGCCTGCTTGTTCGAAGAGGAAGGACTGCTTCCCAGATTTGATGTTCCCCCAGAACCAAAGCAGGATGGCTGGGGCCTCAGACTCCTGCCCAGGGCTTTAGGACAAGCGGAGAAGAGCCTCTGGTCCTGAGACAATCCTAATCAGTTTTTTGTACCGAGCCTCTTGGAAAGGGGCTTGGGGAATTCAGATGGTGCAGGGATGGTCATGCCACACAGGTGGGCTGAATACAAGTCAGCTCTGGGCCTTGCTGCTGAATGCCACTGCCCGGATATAAAGAGACACGGAGACATCGTAACAGGGTTCAGAATGGCACGTATCCCGGGAACGCAGTAATTGCCATACAAATTAGACCCACCATCCAGCTAGTCCTGCCCCCAGTAATGACTGACTGCAGAATCTTAAGCCACAAAGCTTCACTTCTTCAGTGCATCTGAAAGTTCAGTTGCTTCTCAGGGCCCTGAAGGCCTACAGTAGCATTCCCTGTCCTCCGCTGAAGCTGGAAACACCGGCAAATGCCTTTGCCTGCAAGCTTTCCGTAAGGCAGGCAAACACCTAACGTAAAGAAAAAAAAATCATCCCGATTATTTCAGGCTTCAGAAAAAAGCTTGAAGCTGGCAGCCTTGCTGCTACTTATTTCCATCAGCTTTTCCACCCCTACTTTTGTTCTCCTGCAGATGTTCTGATGCCTTTGCCCACTGCACTGACCCATCAAATCAGGTTGCCCTTCATATAAGAGAAATAAATGGGCCAGCTATCTGGGGGTAAGGCTCAGAGGGATGTGCCTGCTTTGCCATCACCCCACAGACTGGAAGAGGGAGCCGCACTTTCCAGATGTCTTATCATACTTTCTGAATCATGTCATGCATGTACCGAGGGCCTCTCTCTCACACACCCAGACACACACAGAGCGAGTGAGAGGATGGAGCGGAGGCTATCATAATAAAACCAGATCAGGCTGTGATATCATTCTCCCAGGAGGACCTGATCACTGATTCATATGCTATATCCCATGGCCCTCACATGAAGCACAGTGGGGAACACCTGTCAGATCTAATTGCCCATTTCTTTAATTTCACAGATTTCATAGACATTAGGGCTGGAAGGGACCTTGGAAGATCATCGAGTCCAGCCCCCTGCCCAAAGGGCAGGAAGTCAGCTGGGGTCATAGGATCCCAGCAAGATAAGCATCCAATTTGCTCTTGAAGGTGTTCAGTGTAGGCGCTTGAACCACCTCCGCTGGCAGGCTGTTCCAGACCTCGGAGGCTCAGACAGTAAAGAAATGCTTCCTTATGTCCAGCCTGAAACAGTCTTGCAGGAGTTTATGACCGTTCGACCTCGTCATCCCTTGGGGTGCTCTGGTGAACAGACGTTCCCCCAGATCCTGGTGGTCACCTCCGATAAACATATAGGCAGCCATCAGATCACCCCTGAGCCTGCACTTTTCCAGGCTAAAGAGCCCCATGGCTCTCAGCCTGTCGGCATAAGGTCTGTTTTCCTGACCTCTGATCATGCGCGGGGCTCTTCTCTGGACTCTCTCAAGCTTCTCCACATCCTTCTTGAATTGTGGAGCCCAAAACTGGACGCAGTACTCCAGCTGCGGCCTCACCAAGGCTGAGTACAAGGGGAGAATGACGTCCCGGGATTTGTTCGAGAAGCATCTATGGATGCACGCCAGCATTTTGGTCACTTTACTAGCGGCAGCATCGCACTGCAGGCTCATGTTCATCTTGTGGTCAATGATGACCCCCAAGTCTCTTTCTTCTGTAGTGCTAGCCAGCATAGCACTACCGAGCCTATAAGCATGCTTTAGGTTTTTCCTCCCAAGGTGGAGAAGCTTGCATTTTTCAGTGTTAAACCCCATCAGGTTCTCATCTGCCCATTTGCTGAGCTTGTCCAGGTCAGCCTGGATCGCCCGCCTGTCTTCTGGTGTGGATGCTTTGCCCCAAAGCATCTTCTTTATATTATTTGATTGTATTTTTATATGTTAAATTTGTTCTGAGGTGTCCACTGGATGCATAACCCCTTCTGGTATCTACAGGTCCTGCTGGCATCTACAGGCTATGAACAATGAAGTCAATGGTGTCTTTTCTCTTCTCCAGACAGAAAAGTCCTCAATGCCAGAAGTCTTTCTGTGGGATGCCAGAGTCCATTTGGCTACTGCTGTAATAGGCAGCAGAAGTGGGAGTACCTCCCCTGACTGCTGCACCTTCAGGCTCCGGGTCGAAACAAACACTAACTAATGGCAACGATTAACGGCAGGACTTGCAACAGACCCCAGGGGTCCTGACTCCCAATTCCCTGTTCTACTAGACTACCTTCTCCAAGCAGCTAAGAGGCATGTGAATTGATGAACTGTTTGAAATCATTTAATGACACAAAATTGCGCTCTTTTAACCCAGGAATGCTGCTAGGTCAAAAGGCTTTTCCACTTTTGTTGTTCTTACTTGTTTTTTCCCTATAGAGCTGTTCACTTCTGCTGAAGCCACTGGGGGGGGGGTTCGCTTTTTGGGGTGTAGTGCAGTGACCAATGCCTTGAAGGGATTCAAGTAAGGAGGATGTAAGTGGCTGAGATGTAAATTCACCTCACTGAAACCCATATTTGTCAATCAGGGTGGGGGCTGGACACCAGTCACGCAGGGCATGTCTACATGACAAAATGCTGTGAGGTAGGTTTACCGATGACTCTCGAATAAACCCAGCCTGAGCAAGAGTCTACACGTGCAGAAGCAGATCTGCTGCTCCTGGCAGCAGTCTGCTCCCACTCCCGCCGGCCCTGCCCCAGCCCCAGCCCCCGTGCAGTAGCCGGGGGGAGCTCTAGGCTCCCCCTGGGTGCTAGCCCAGGGGCTGGCTAGGAGCATGGGACCAGGAGGCAGCTGTCCTCTGGCGGGTGATGGGAGATTGCTCCCTGCCCCTGGGAGCTGCCTGACGCTGGGGCAGGCTCTGCCACTACAGCCCAAGTGGGACAATGTCCCCCTGCCCCAGAAGCAGGGAGCTCCTGGCCCCAGCTCCCTGATTGGAAACAGGGGGTTTAGAAAGAGCTGCAGCAGAGGGGCAGGTCCCAGCCCCCTGCCCCCACAGATAGCAGTGAGCCCCCGGCTGGCAGGGATTGCCCACTGAGCCAGGGGCTCACTGCTAGCTGCCCCACCAGTGGATCGGGGCAGGGGACTGGGACCTGCTCCTCCCCTGTAGTTCTTTCTGAGCCCTGCACCACAATCACCCGATCGGGGCATGGGGCTGGGACCTGCCCCAAACCAGGACAGTTCCCAGCCCCTACTCCGCCATCTCAGGGCAGGGGCTGGGGCACTTGTTCCTAGCCCAGTTCTGCAATTGTGGAGCTGGGCAGGGAACAGCTCTCCAGCCTGTTCCCAGCCCCTGCTCCATGATCCACGAAGCTGCGATTGGGCACTATCTCCCCACCCCCGTCTCTGCAAGTGATTGGGGAGCTGGGGCTGGGTCCCCCCTGCTGCCAGGGCACGGGAATATTGTCCCTGCCCAAGCTGCAGTGCCCCAGCAGCAGGCAGGTCCCAGGGGCAGGGAGCAATCTCCTGCCTCTTGCCCCCCGGCTGACCAGGAGCAAGCTTACTTCCGCTCAGCTGTCTATATGTGGTGTATGGCACAGTAAGTAATCACAAGTAAATTTGCTACTTGTATTTCCAGGTTGCAAATTTACTCATGATTGGAGCAAACTGCTGTGCAGTAAGCATCTGCATGTGTAGATGGTGACGCTTACGGCAGAATAATTTGCTCTAATCGCAAGTAAAGTATCTTGTGTAGATGTGCCAAGTTCGCTGCGTGACTTTACAGCTGAAGACACCCTGAAGCACATCCCAGGGATTTTCTGAGCACAGTTCTCCTGGGATCCTTGTCCTCTGCTTCTGGGTTGACTCTGGAGAAAATGAAAAGCTGGTTAAAGCCATCTCAGAGACGTTTTGTGAGCACAACCTGTGTTGATGCAAGGGGCAAGTGAAGCGGTCCTTTTGCTCTCTGCCTCCACGACCCTGGCTCAGCCAGCGAGGGTTGCTGTCCGGATGGACAGGCTGCTGCTGTGTGTGTATAATTGGAAATGTCCATGACTTGGAAGAGCTCTGGAGCTAGGAGGCTGCAGTATAATGCAGTCTCCGTGACTGTGTAGCTGAATGTAGCTTATTGTCACTCATCTCTGGCGTCTTACTGACTCTAACACCAAACACATATGCTTATAAAGCAAGGGCCAGTTCCTCAGCTGGTGGAAACGGACTTCCATTGAAGTCAGGGGAGCTACATCAGCTTATGCCAACTGTGGTCTGGCGCCATGGCTTTAACTTCCTTATGAGCTCACCACACCCCATGCTTTCCTCCGGGCTGCATTTCATTGCAGACTCAAAGACAAAACATGACGGGGGGAATCTTTAGATCTGCGAACTGAGGTGGGGAACCCTTTAGAAAACCCCACGTGATGTTGTCACAGATGTTCCTGAAACGCAACCTGCTCCCGTCACCAGAAGCCCCACATTAAAGCAGATTAAAGCATGAAAGTGTCTGTTGGGCTCTGAGGTAGAGTCTGAGAGCACAAGCTAACTGCATGCGGACTACAGGCGGGTGGGGCTGGAGGTTAAATTCCCACCGAGGCTATTTCTGAGCGTGTGGGACGCTCTAGTTAATGGGTCTCCCACTCAAACGGCAGCCTCACAAACTAGAAGTGTCCACCTAGGATCCCTACAGCCAGGATGGGAGGGGGATATTACCGTCTAACCCGAATCTCCTATGCTTCTGTGTTCAGAGCATGGCACGAGCCAGCACGCCCTGACGGAGGGGTGGATGGTGAATTATCGAATCATGGAAAAAGAGGGTTGGAAGGGACCGCAAGAGGTCATCTAATCCATCCCCTGCTCAAAGCAGGACCATCCCCACCTAGATCATCCCCGCCAAGGCTCTGTCTAGCTGAGTCTTCACAACCTCCAAGAATGGAGACTCCACCACCTCTCTGGGTGACCTGTCCCAGAGTGTTACTACCCTCCTCGTGAGAAAGTTCTCCATAATATCCAACCTAAACTTCCCTTGCTGCAACTTGAGCCCATTGCTCCTTGTTCTGTCGTCTGCCACCACTGAGAACAGCCCAGCGCCATCCTCTTTGCAACCACCCGGCAGGTAGTTGAAGGCTGCTATTAAATCCCTGCTCAGTCTTCTCTTCTCCAAACTAAATACACCCAATTCCCTCAGCCTCTCCTCATCAGTCATGTCCCCCAGCCCCGAACCCTTTTTGTTGCCCTCCTCTGCACTCTCTCCAATTTGTCTACATCCTGTCTGTAGTGGATGGCCCAAAACTGGACACAATACTCCAGATGTGGCCTTGCCAGTACTGTCTAGAGGGGAATAATCACATCCCTCAATCTTCTGGCAATGCTCCTACTGCTGCAGCCCAGTATGCCATTAGCCTTCTTGGCAAAAAGAGCACACTATTGACTCATATTCAGTTTATTGTCCACTGTAACCCCCGCCCTCAGGTCTCACCCACAGGGCGAAGGCAACATGCCTGTCCCCACCTTCCCCCATCCCGGGCAGTGCAGGGCAAAGTTTAAAGGAGCTCATTTGTAGGTGAGGGCGGACGCCCCGGGCCACTCTCACACCTCTGCTCTGCTGTCAAGGGGCAGCCTGAACTGCCCACTACCTCAGCTCCCCAGCAGGGACCCACTAGGCCCTGCTGAACCTGACAATTAGGCAATGGGGGGTGAAGAATGGAGGTCCACATCACCCCCAAACAAGGCCCTTGTTACAGATCGTACAGTCTGCCCCCTGGCTTCCTCCTGCTCTGTGACAGCCGGCTTTGCTGAATAGGTCCCACACAGGGCAAGGCCTGTACGTGGCCAGCCTCCACCACTGGGGTCTTTGCAACAACCCAGGCTGTCGCGGGGGCAAAACGCACGCCGTGTTGCATGTTGTCGATGATTGCCCATTGACTAAGCCCAGCGGTGGACTGCAGGACCTGTGCGCGGCCACTGGAGATGCTGGCACATGGCTTGGCAGTCCTGCACATGCCAACTGACTGACTAAGCAAAGCATTGGCCTGGCACCTGCTCAGCTCCCCTCCTCAGGAGCCATCAGCACCACCCTGACAAGGGGACTGGCTTTCTGTCGCTGCAGCAAGCTGCTGGCCTGCAGGCACCAGGCTCTGATTTCCATGAACAACCTGCTCAGCTTGCTGGCCTCTCATGCATGCTATGAAGCTTGTTTGCTGGAAAGATACATTCAGCAAATAAAGTCTGGAGAGTTTGGGAACTTCCATTTCCCACTATCTGAATACAGCACTATAAACATGCTAGACTGCCCCATAGGTGACGAGTGGGGAGGGCATATGCCCCTCCCCCCCGGGATTGGCCGCCACCAAAGCTGCCACCGGGTGGTTGCCACTCACCACCACCCCCACCGCCGATGTCACCGCCGACATCTGCAGGTGGTCCCCACTAGCCGCTTGCCACCCCCCCCGCCACCAACACCGCCGCTGGCATCTGCAGACGGTCCCCACTCACTGCTCACCGCCACTGACACCACTGCCAGCATCTGCAGGGGGGCCCACTCCCTGCCACCAACATCTGCAGGTGGTCCTCGCTCACCGCTCACCACCCCCAACACCGCTGCCGGCATCCGCAGGCAGCCACCGCTTGCCACCAACTTCAAATAGTGTCGCCCCAGTCTCAGGAGGCACCGGTTGTTCATGACCCCCAGTGCTGACTGGGCCATTATTATTTATGTTATCAAAGCACCTGAGACCAAAGCCCTTGGTGGGCAGAAAGTGCGTTATGGCCCCTGCCTCAAAGAGTGATTGATCACAAGAGCAAATGCGGATAAGGAGTAGAAAGGGAAGCAGGGACAGCAGGGGGAAGGTGAATTGCCCACGATGGGCAGTGGCAAAGCCAAAAGCAAAACCCAGGTCCTCTGTTTACCCCACTGCCACTCTGGTTGGCAATGAGGCAAATGGCTCATAACTCATTGCATGCTACAAGCATTTCCCCTTCTCACCTAGAAAAACAGCCCCCATCTCTGGCGCCTGCTCTGCCAAGGCTCTACCTAAGCTGCCTCCAGACTGCCTCATGCTTAAGCAAGACAATAGGAAATGTGTGTATCTGAGCTCCATTTCTTCTCTGGTGTCCCTGTGACCTCTGCCAACAGATGCAAGGTTGAGGACTTGCTCTTTCATTGCACATTTGCCCCTCCACCCTTGGGAAGGTTGAGGGGAGGTGGAGGGGAAGAGGGAAAGACAGACCCTACAGTGAAGGGAAGAAGTGACTTTTGTCTGGGGCTAGAAATAGATATATGACAGAAATGCCTTCCATTCTTCCTTCCGCTGCCCCCTTCAAAAACTCTGCACCAGATTCGCCAGCCCAGCATTGAACCCGGACCACAGGGTCTCAGCCCAGGGGCTCCGCACCCCTCACCCTTCCCTGGCCAGCAGTGAGATGCCTTGCACAAAGAGAGATTTAAAACAAATCTCTGAAAGGCCCAGCCTGGGCAGGGAGGACACAATGGCAGCAGACGGCGTGATTGACAGGCTTGCTAATTCCAGGGACAGCCTGACTGACGGCTGTTTCAGCCAACGCCCAGGGCCTCTTCACAGCTCACGGAGGTGAAATGTTCAACCAGAGAAGGAGAGCTTGTCCCCAGAGGCGCATTCAGGACCTTTAACCTGTTTCCTCGCCCGCCCCCGCCCTCCTCCTCCATAGCCAGGAGTGGAGAGGGCGCAGCTTCTGCTCCAGCCCGCATCAGCCCCTGGCTAGCGCTGCACGGATGGCGGTTTTTAATGCTAAGCGCAGAGGCTGGAAAACTCCTTGCATTGTCGGTGTAAAAGCAAGTGGCACCCGTGACTGTGCTGCAGACACAGGCCATTGGGAGACAACATTGGCTGCAAACCCATGGGACTGCCCATCTCCCCCAAGCCCTGCTCTCTTCCTCGCCCCCCACATTGTGCACTTGTCCTTTTAGTCCTTTGGGAGGCAAAGGAAGAGATGGGGTTGTTGTACAAAGGAGGCTTAGGTTTGTGCAGTTGCCATGTACTTCCTTGCTGCAGAACAGATGTGCAGATCCCAATGGGGTGAGGTGTGTATACTCACACATGCGTGTGCACGTGTTTATGCATGTATGTGAGGCCTGTACATCTGTGTGCGCACCTATGTGCACATATGCCAGCCCGTGTGTCAGTGGCAGCCTTGGGGGAAGGGAAACTGGGCGACCGCCTGGGGCCCCACACTTTAGGGACCCCCAAAATTTTGCAATCAATGTCCAGCGTGCTTATAGGTCATCAACATTAAGCCTCTGAGGGGCCCCAAATGACTCGCTTGCCCAGGGCACCAACAACCCTAAGGCCACCACCACATGCATGACCACAGGCGTGTGCCTGTGGGCACAGGTGCATACCTATGAGCATGCCAGCAAGTAGGCATGCACGTGTTCCTATCCAAATGCCAGGGCACACATGGACAGCTGTGCGCACATAGGTACGTATGCGTGTATATGCAAGTGGCCAGTCCCGTGTGTGTCTATCCATGTGCGTACACATCTGTAATGTCCTGGATTTATTGTCACTGGTTCGGGGATCACTCCGGTTTCTCAGCATGTCCCCCAACCCTGTGTTCTCTGACCCGTCCTACCCGCTTCCTCTACCTCGTTCACAGGTTGGCCGTAGATCAGGGCCAGGGGACAGGTGACTGCTCTTTCCTCATGCCCCTGCCTGCACCCCGCCCTGGAGGAGGGCAGGGCAAGCTGTCAGCCGGGCTGCATGGGAGACCCCTTAATCTGGAATCAGCGTAACAGCACCTCAGCCTCTGCCATCTCGCCGAGCCTGCGATGGAGCAGAGGCAAGAAGGAAAAGCCATTTTTCTAATCTGGTATTTAATTATGAAAGGTTGGGGTTTTTCAAAGCCCCCCTTCAGGCTGAATGTAAAATAGGAATGTGGAAATACCACCTATTAATATCCCGAGCAGCCAGGGCTACAGCATTAGCTCCTCGCCTCGGCGATTAATTATGCTTTTTTCAGAGAAATGAGGTGATATTAACTGTGTTGAATGGAATTTTAAACAGCCGGCACTGTCAGAGTAAAGGGTCCTGCTATGCCATGCAAGGGCCAGGGCCACCACCGGGGCATGGGAATCCATGCGCCACAGTCCCCTCACCCCAAATGCCATGCACCATCGCGCTCGTCCTAGAGAGTAAGGAGTGGACCCTAGGAAGGGGTGGCATTGGGATGATGCTTCCACAAGTGACCCTATATCGGACTTGGGGTCTGCAACAACTCCTCAGGAAGCACTTCTCCGATCAGAGCTCACCAGGCCATAGGACCGTGCAGGGCAGGTCCCTGCCTGTGACCACCATGAGAAGGCTGAGCTGCCCCCACGACCTCAGTTCCACCCGACTCCATCCTCCCAGGGTGACGGCTCTTAGCTATCCTCCCGTCCTTGCCCGCCTGCCTGACGAAGGGCAAGAGGCAGCGCCTTCTTGCTGCTGCTTCTCATGGCATAGCACAGCCAACATGGCGTTGAGCGGAAGCAGCGGGGCTGGGAGAGGAGCAGCACGTTTTCCCACAGCGCCCACCCCGAGGATGTGGCCAGATGTTGCTGATAAGGGTCTGTGATTCCTTTTAATTAATCACAGCTGTTTCCATGCACGCCGAGTTTTACTGGCAATAGCACGAGAGAGCCCTCGGGGCACGACAGAGGTGCACAGCTCCCCCAGCGCGAGCAGCAGGGGCTACTTCTGTGGGACGCGGCAACCCAGGGTCTCGGCTCCCCGTGGTTGGCACAGCGGCGCAGGCAGCAGAGCCAGTCCCACTGGACGGGGGGCGACTCGTGGATGTAGCTGCCAAGCTACCTCGCTAAAACGGGGAATCCTTTGATGAGATGCCTGCCCTTCTCTGGAGGCTTTTCATCTGGAGGGACTCAAGGCAGGTTAAAAACATCAGCCTGGCACCTCTGCAAGCTGGGGAAGCAGGATGAGTGGCAGCTGGTTCCCTGGCACTGCAAGGCAGCCACCTCTGGTGCAGGATATGGCAGCGGCTTTGTGCCGTAGCTGGAGGCAGGGGGGAGGAATCCCCTCCGCATCCCGACTCGCTGGGCTTCAGGGGGAGGTGGGATTCGAACAAAGACGGGACGGGATGTGCTGCCTCCAAAAGCAAGGGCGTGGGGTCTTTAATCACCACAGGGCATCAGGACCGTGGGTCTACGTGTCCATGGAAGCGATGCACAGGGCTTGGGGTTATAAGCTGGTTTGGTGCCACGGAGGCTCCCGCACTCGGAAACCTGGCTCTTGGTTGCTAATTAACTGGAGAGAGCAAAATAGCAGGGGTCAAGGGAGCCCAGCACAGAGCCCAGGTGAGCTGACGCTGAGAAGACTGTCACGAGGGAACAAGCGGGGGCCTTTGTCCTGCCAGAATAGAGCTTGGTGGGCTGAGTGCATTAACCTTTCACCTCTAGAGACCTGCGTTCAACTCCTGTCATAAATCACAGGCGAAAATGGGCTTGATAGTTCTCATTTGTCCACATCATCAAAACCAACACATTTCAGTATGATCGGGGGCCCCTGCCCAAGAGACTCGGGGCAGGAAAGGAAGGGGGGTCTGGGTCAGGAGTGAAGGGACTGAGAGAGCTGGTGGGGGGGTGGGAGAGGACAAAGGTACCTGAGTGGTGCTGAGAGTAACCACAGGATTGAGATGGAGGTGCAGGGGAAAGCTGGGGAAAGGCCAGGACTAGGTGCTGCTAGTCGGAGCTGTGCACTGCAGTGCAGCCATGGGCCAGCCGTGTTGTGCTGGGCGCTGGACGGATACAAGGCATCAGGAATGCTGCAGGAGGCAGCGAGAGGCACTGGCACAGCACCTGCCTGACTCTGGCTGGCTTTATCCATCCCTCATTTCCACAACCACATTTGTAAACCACTGTAGAAAAGAGGAAGGCCTTCAACAGAGGTGCTTGCAGCTGCAGGCGCAAAAGGGGTTAGTGACCTGGCCCCTGGCTGATGACTCTAGTCTGCTGTGCCACTCAGACCCCTGGTTCTCCTGCTGCGTGTGTCAATATATGCTGCATAGCAGGTGCAGGGGGATCCAGGGCACAGTAGGATGGGACTCAGAAAAGCATTTGTCGATATAAAAGTTTGTGTGCCGGTGCCAGAGCATGAAGATGCTCTTTAAGCTCCAGGCCCTCCCCAGGGTGGCGGGGCATCTGGATTCAGCTTCTACCTGTGTCAGAGCTGCCTCTGTGATGTGGGGAAGTCATCTGATTCCACTGTGCCCCGCCACGCCACAGTGACAATGGCCCGTCCTGTCTGGGACTGTAAGCCCTGTGGGGCAGAGGCTGTCTGTCCCTCTCTGTGCAGGCAGCGTACGGGACGATGGGGTCCATAGATTCTGCTGGACTGCCCAAAAAGTCTTACCAGGTGCCCCAGGAGAAGGGCAGCCCATGTCCAATATGACAGTACCAATTAATGCCTCTACCCTTGGCTCTGAGAGCAATGGTGCCTCTCCTTCTCCCTGTTGTCGTGAAGAGCTGCTGAGATGGCAGCTTTGGAGCAGATGGCTTGGTGCTCCCCCTGCTCACTTCTAAAATGGGGCCTCTCTCCTCTGCTTGCCCTGACTCAGACTGAGCTGCCCACAGACCCTCTGGTTTGGGGATGCGATTGGGTTTTTTAGCATGGAAGAGGCTGTTGATTCAATGGCTCCAGGGACTGGAGTCCTCTCTCTAGTCCAAGAGCCAAAACAGCACAGACAGCAGCAGGGCCAGTGTTCCCAGTGCAGCACCCTGGCTACAGGCCTCAGCCCAGAGCTGGACAGGAGACATCCAGGGCTTGTATGGAGCACTGAGTGCAAAGATGGATGGCTAGATGGATGGACGGACGGACGGACGGATGGACAGACAGGTTGCCTGTAGGATAGCTGGGTCTAGACGGGGCGTGGAATGGTCAGATTAGAGGAAAGGGTTGGGTTGACATGGGGATGGATAAATTAATTTTCATGCTTTGTTCCGTCCTCGGCCTCTCTGCCAACAATACCGGCAAGTGGCCTATTAGACACCTTTGTGTCCAGAAACCAGCCATAAATGGCCCTAGCTCCCTTGTTCAAAGCCCTTACACCCTTGCATCTCCATGTTAAATGTGAATCAAACCCCGTGTGCCATGCGGCCAGGGCAGGGCAAACGTATATAGCTTTGAGGGCTAGGAAAAACCGACTGCCTCTTATTTATGATTTGGCCTCCAGGCCTCAGAGCATTTCCTCCAAGAAGCTGGCAAAGAGCTGACCGGTGCTAAAGACGCTGTATTCTGCTGTGCTGGCTCCCTGCTCTGGTGCTAGCCTGACAGATAGCCCTGACCCAGCTGGGGGCCAGGTCCAATTTGTTGCAGTGACTGGTTTAAAATGGGTCATGCTTCCCCTGGGCCTGGAGGCTGCTGCACATGCAGATCCAGGGACCCTTCACATGGAGACAGCAGGCAAGCAACAGTCACCTTCTTTCTTCTACCCTTCTCCAGCACCAGCTCCCACAGGAGAGCAGAGAGAGCTGCCCAGAGCTCTCCTTGCCCCTTTGCACCCTGCTCACCACGCACAGTCATCGCACTAGTGCCCCAGACCATCCCCGGTAGAGGATGCACCCAGGGCCAGGTAGAGTCAAGGGGGTGTTGCTGTTGACTTCAGAGGGCTATTTGTTAGGATCCGCTTTAAGGATACGTAGATCAGGGCTGCGGGTTTATGCCCCTGTACTCCTTGCACAGTCCGGACTCTTTCTAACAGCTGGACCAGGGTGATGGAGGCACTGCCCCATGGATTCAAGCCTCACAAGTCCTGGAAGGAGCTACTCCTCTCTGGGGAAGCTGTTTCCTCCGATTCCTCTCCCTTCCTCAAATTGTACCACAGCAGAGTCCATTTTCTTCTCACCGGTTCCTTAAACACATGAAACAAATGACCTGGTCAGAGCAGGCTAGCCAGACCCCATCATTGCCTTGGGGAGGGAGAACCAGCTCTTAGCAGCTGCCCCCAGCATCACCCATCATCAGCACCAAGTTCTGGCCAAGGCAAGATACACACTCAGATCTCACTGGAGGAGAGCATCGTCCATGATCGACCACCCTCCCTGGGCTGGTCGGCCTTCGCTAGAGGCTACCAGGGTGGCAAGGACCTTAGCCATGCCAAGGCGCTGACACAACTTCCTAATCAAGCAAAGCAGGAACACACAAGTTCAGCCAGGCAAAGCCATCTCCCCTCCCCCAGGTCCCACCTTTCTCACTTACTCATCAAGACAATAGGGGCCTTGGATAATATTGAAGTAATGTGGCTTCCACCATTTCCTGCTGCAACATCCCCCCTGAGCAGCCCAGCCCTTCCCCCTTACGTTCACCTCCTCTCTGCACCCAGGGCCAGGTCAGCTCTGCTGCCATTCAGAAAACCCAGCCTGCGCGCTCACGTCTAGGATGGAGCTATTGGCACTCAGACAAGCCATTGCACAGCCAGAAGGCAAATAGGATCCCTAATATAAAGAGTTGAATCAGAAGTCATTGCAGAGTGCTTCCACGCTTAGTAACATGGAGGCTTGCTTCATGCTCCAGAGAGGTGTGGCCGTCCTTCGCTTCGGAGTGGAAGGATCTCAACTGGGGTAGAAAGCCGTAGCTTGGCAGATACCTCAGGCTGGAGAAAGGTCAGGCCAGGGTGTGAAAAGATGGCCTTCCTCATCACTCCAAGCTCCTCCCAGCCTCTGAGATGGAAAACGAGGGTGGGGAACGAGGCCCAGGGAGATTAAGTGACCTGCTCGAGGTCTCATGAGAAGTCAGAGCAGAGCAAGTCCTGAATGCAACTGGGCCAGGCAAGCACCCTGCCATCAAGCTGTCCGTCCTGCCCATACGTACACCCCTGCTGCCTAATGAGAACTGCACAGAGATGCTGATCCTGAACACTGTAATGCAGGGTGATGCAAGGGACCCCCCACAACAAGGTGCTGCAAGAGCGCTCAGTCTCAGCCCCGTCTCTCTCAAGTTCCAGGGTGAGATGAGCATCTGCCACCCAAGCTGTATTTGGAGGAGAAGGAGGCCAGGCAAACCTTAGCACTTCAGTCCTTGCCCCATTTGCAAGTGACAGGGCGGCCCCCCAACACATGCCCCACACTCCCAGCCAGCAGGGCCTGGCATCACAAAGCTGCCAGCTCCTTCTCTGCTATCTGATGAGGAAAGCTAACGCTGACCTGCCCAGAGTGCATCCCCTGAAGGAGCCTCCAGTGAGAGGGGAAGGTGCGTGTCCATAGCCCTCCCCGTCTGGGAGCTCTCAGTGCAGCCTGCAGTGATGATAAGAATATGGATAAAGCTACCTCTTCTGTTCACAGGGATCACGCAGCATCCACCCAGTCATGACTCCACTGCTGAGCTCAGCCAACTTCTAACCCATCACTTAGTTTAGATCGATGAGTTGCAGCCATGGTGCCGTGGCACTCCGGGGTGCCTCGAGATCCTTTCGAGGGTGCCACACAGCATTAGCACTGTTAGGTGGTGTACAAACATGATTCACAAGCTTAAACACAGAGTTTTCAAATAAGCATGTGTAGTGTTAAAACTTTCTGACCTGCTGTAGTCTTTCTGAGTTCTCTGCAACAGAAGAAGTGCTCTATGATTTTTCTGTAGTTCAAAAACCTAGTGAAAATTAAGAGCTGGCATTTTCTGAGAGGGGCCTCAACCTTATCAAGTCTACCTAACACAAGCTTTCTAATAGACCTGCACACCGTGCTCAGGCGTTTCTAGTATTACCCAGAAGCTGGTTGAGATCCCCAAGCTGCAGCTCTTGCGTCAAGAACTCCAAACAGAAGTGAAGCTGGGACCTGGTGCAGCAGAGGTGAATAGGTCTGAAATGGTGAATGGATTCTCCTTGTGCACAGGGCAAATTTCATGCAAAATCCCAACCTGAATGTTGCCTGGCCTAAATATTCATGCTGGAAGGGTTTTTGAGCCCATCCAGGTGGGAAATGAGCCCTCCTCACTACCACCCCAACACACACACACATGTGCACACCCACACCCACACCCTTCCAGAAAAGGACAGCTAGCCTTCACAACACCTTACGCTGCCCACTGAATGTCAAATGGAAAAGGCTCCTAAGTCCATCTGAATCTCAAAGGCCGCGTGGTCAGGTTTCCAATACGTAGAGTCTACGATTCTTAATCTCTGTGACTCATTTGCTCCGTTCTGACCCAGATAATTGGTTCTCTGCTTTGTCAGTCTCCTCCCTTGCCAGTAGAAATCAGTGTTTTCATCTAGAATTGTTCCAACTGAGCTGTTTCCCTTCTGTAAAGCACTGAGCGCAGGGTTTTTTATTTCTAATATTCCAGGGTGTGTTGTGTACTTGTTTAACACTATGTTTAATAATTTTCTTTTAATATCTTCCTGGATAGAGCATAACAGTTCGGTACTAGGGAACAAGCCATCCTGAGCTGGTTGAGTTGGAAAGGATGGAACCTGCTGGATTTACTCATTGCCCATCATTTGGGTGTTTCAAAATGGATGTTTTAGGGCTCCTAGCCTATACCACCATCCATGCAGCACGTTTGGGTTCAGAACTGGATTATAAAAGCCTTGAGACGGTACCATACATTCAGCAGAGTGGACCGAAATGGAAACAGGACATTTTAATGAAACGAGGGAGTAATTTCTGCACAGTTTTTCACTGATTAGCATCCCCAAACAAACAAACACACACACACTTCATTTTTTCAGTTATTTCTGCTCTTAACGGGGCAGGGGACCTAGTGGGAAAGCCTCTGTAAAAATGAGGATGTGTTATGCGCCACTGCCCTCTCCTGGATAAAGCCAGGATGGCTAGTTTGTGTGTCCTAGGCCGCACACCGCTAATACCTGGCAGAGATTCGCGTTTAGCTCAGGGACGGGGGCACGACAGTGATTCGGGCCCAATCTGATTCAGAACTGAAGGGACCTGAGGGTCGCTCTGCCCCATCCTGTGAACTAAAGCAACTTGATTTGCCTGTGGCAGCAGCCTAGTGAGACTGGGCCCTTGCTGGGAGCCACTGGCCCCAGCTGCCCAGCTGGCCCCCGACGTCTTCAAGTTCACTTTGGTGCTTTCCAACTTGTCAAAGCCCCAAACCTAGCTTTGCTCCATGGACAGCTCTGCAGGCTCCACCTTGGGCTTAGGCTGGGAGAGGTTAGTGTGCCCATGCTGCCATCTGATGGCCAAAGCACGAAGGTGAGGAAATGGCCTAAAGGGGCTGCTTCTGCCGCCACCTGCTCCAAGGACCATCCCCACCGAAGCAATGGGACATTCGCTCTGCCCCAAGCCCTCCAACTCCTGCAGTCTGGCAGCGCGTCCCTGGGGGCATCATTGCAGCAATCACCTCCCCTTGGACTACGAGACAAGTCCTGGCTCTCTGCTGTCCCTAAGCTTTGGCAGAAAGACGGGCCTTTTGGCTCCTCTTTATCCCTCCCTTAATAAGCAAGGAGCCTGTCCCCCCGTCCTGGCTGCAGCCCTGCCAACAAATGGGCACTGTTTATCTGCAAGAAAAATGAGCTGCAGCAAGAAATGGGGCTTGTCCTCTCCTAGCCTCCCTGCAGGAGAAGGTGAACGCTGCAGGTGTGAGGGGAGCTCAGCGCATCTTCAATGCTAGCTGGACGTTTCAGCCACAAAGGGTCGACAGGGCTCAGGCCTAGCTGACTGATTCCCGGTTATTTGGCCCCTCCGCTTGGGTTGGGGTGGAGAGTGGCAGACTGAGTTGTCTTTCAAGCATTTTCTTCCATAAGGTCAGGGGCTTGCCTTGTACTTGCTGTAAATTAGAGCAGCCTTGGGCTCTGGGAAGGAGACAATAGCCATAGAGACGTGCAATGAAGCAACACCCCCTACACCCCGGGCTGGAATCAGGGCTGGCATAGACCCGGTCGCAGTTCTTTATCAACCAGGGAGCTCCTCTGACCCCAGTGACAATAGACTGAGTCTCCAGGATGCGTGTTTTCACACTGGGACACTCAGAAAGGGGTACACGTGCTCCACTCCAAAGGGAAAGAGCTGTCATCACCCAGCCGCATAGAGCAAATGTGCTCATATCACCAAATATTGGAAATCAATGGGCCTCTGCAAGGGGAACTGCACAGAGCATCACAGCAAAACAGCCCTGAGGAGGGAAAAGTCTCAGCTAAAAATGAAATTCATCTCTTGCTAAGCTTGAAGGCTTGTCCCATTCCCCACCCACCCGCCCGCCCGCCCACCCCCTGCACGCCAAGCTTTTATGTCAGCTTCCTGGCTCAGATCTTTGCTGTCTAGAGCAATGAGTCTTAATCAGGATGCTGTTGCACCCTAGGGTGCCGCAAGATCCTTTTAAGGGTGCTGTGCAATATTAGAACTGTTGGGTATGGACAGGACACAGCTGCACAGGATTCACCAGATAAACGCAGAGATTTCAAAAAGAAATCCATAGCCTCAAAAACAGTCCGACCTGTTGTGGTCTGTCTGAGGTCTTTGCAACAGAAGAATTGCTCTATTATTTTTCCATTGCTAAAAAGCAAATGCTAAGAGCTGGGATTTTCTGAGGGGTGCCTTGAGCCCAAAAAGGTTGAGAACCACTGATCTAGAGAAACATAGAGGGATTTTTGTCATTAATTGGGCTTCTCTGTGATACAAGAGCAAATGATGATGCCCTGGCCTGAAACTCCATCCCCAAAGCTACGTACAGTTACAGTCAACAGGAAGGACTAATCATAATTAAAACACAAGGCAGCTTTTGCTCCCCTGGGCAGCCAAGACACATAGCCTTAGTGCATGTCCCTGAGAAAAAGAGTAATTTATAGTTATTACCTACTACATCTACTTATTTATCCTGCAGCCCAATATTGTTTTACTCTGCAAAGGCAGATCCCAAGGGTCCAGTCCTAGAGCAATTATAACTAGCCGATCAGCATTCAGGGAGCTCCAAGAAAAAACTCTGGCTCAGGCTCTTCCCTTGAGAAGACGGGCACTGCAAACACAGGAGATGCGAATGAGGAACGCTCACTGTTGCCCACCCGGAGACCTGGCTGGACCGCCAGCTTCTTGGGACAGGGACTGCATCCCACTGTCGGAGACGTGCAGCACCCAGCACAATGAGCCCAGAGGCCCTGCTCCAATGCAAACACTGAATCACTTCCGCAAAAGACCCGGCCGTGCTGCCTGGATCAGGTCATTCGTCCCCTTGTCCACCATCAACCATCTCGGTCTGACCAGCTGCTTTCCTAATTTTTTATCCACGTCAGCCCTCTCGCATGTGGAAGGGGGCAGCAGTCTAATGTTGAAGACTCCCCGACCTGGGGGCTAGGGACGGTATAAGGGAAACTGCCATGTGCCGTGGTCTGCTGGAGGCTTAGCAAGCATCTCGTGGCAGGACACAGCATTGGAAGGATTCAAGACACTAGGCTGCTGAACACGTTCCCCCTCTTCCCTCCCCACTGTAACCCTGGTACTTTTACAACCCACTGCTCCTAGTGACACGGGAGGCACGGTGACTGATTTCCTCACCCTGGGTGGGTCGGGGCGGCAGAGGTGGGGGGAGGTCTCTGTTAAATTTCAATTTTCCCATTTGATTTCAGATCATTTATAAAACGCGGGAGTCCGGGGGATGTTGGGGGCCCTTTCGGCACAGTGTTAACTTCATCAAGGCTCCAGCGCTGGGCTGAGATGGATGGAGTGTCCCTAAGGTCTGTCACTAGCAGATTAATGCGATCAGCTAAATAGCCCTTTACTGGCTAGAAGGCCAAAAAATTTTGTAGTCATAGGAAGAGGAGGGAGAGGGGGAGGGGACGACATCTGTCTGGACCTGGGTCAGACGTCGTCTGGCAGGATGCGCTGCAGATGCTGCTGCTGGTGCCTGTGGGTTCACATCAGGGCAAGAGGCACTGGTCTTCATTTATAGCCTCACTGAAATGAAAGGGCCTCTGGGGGGCTTCTGCTCACCAACTGGCGGCTGTGCCCTTTGCAGCCCCTGAGACTTTTGGTATCTGCCCCGCCAGTCCCTACACACACCCACTTCTCCCCCTGCTCTGCTGAGCACAGGGGCAGCACAGCTGTCCTCCCTATCCTCTTTGGAAACCCATGCACCCGGGCTATAGCAACCTGAGCCATCCCTGTGCTGGGGAGAGCAGGTGCATCTGATCCTTATGCATCACACACAGAGAGGGTGGGAAGCTGCATGCTGGCCCCTTTCCGCCAGCTCCCCCTGCACATCCCCACAATGGAGACGGAGTCTGAACTGGTCTGCAATCAAAAGCACAGGGAGAATCAGCCACAGGGCAGAAGGTAGTAGGGAGATGGGGGCACTACCCTATGCAGTTAGTGCATCCTAGAAATATTCTTTTAAAAAAACCCGGGGGAATTTGTAAAACAGGCCCTGGAAGTCAACAGAAATGGGCTCTGGGAGGGCAGGCACTGCAGGAACCAGAGGGATATGCCACACTAGGCTAGCATGGGTCCCACTCTGAGGCCGGATCAAAGGACAGGGGCTATTAGCCACAGCCCCGTGCCTCAGATTCTGCTGGCATGTGATTCCATCTGAGTTTTGGCCTTCATTTAAAAACCCAGCATAGGTTTCTAGTCCAGCAGCTGTGCAGGGAAGCTTGAAAACATGACCCAAGTGTGACAGGTGGAGCAGGGTCTGCCTGAGTCTGCAGGGAGCCTGCAACAATCTCTCTGAAAGGGCCCAGTCCCTCCATCACCCAAAGTGCAGCAGGGAGGTGCAGCATGGGGCAGGAAGGCTGGCAGAGCCCTGTTCCACGCTAATGTACCAAGAAGGAAAGGAACAGCTCTGAAGGGAAGAGAAGCAGGAAATAAGTGAGGGAAGTGCGAGACATCCTTCTCAGCCAGACACTTTTTTTTTTTTGGTTTTATTTATAGCTCCAAGTGAGCAAATAATTTAATTTTCTCCCCAGTCATAAAAGGAGGGGGGAGACCCCTTCATTCTGTTCCTGCTGCTTATGTTTCCCGTGTTTCATTTCTAATAACAAAGAACCTGAAGGAAAACAGACCGACGCTAATGCTGTCACCTGCTCGGTTCCAAAAACAAATGTGCCTAGGACATATTTCATGGACCCGAAAACACTCCCCATCCGTCACTCCCAGAGATAGGATGCACCCGCTAATGAGATGGTTGAAAACCAGAGGAACTAAATAACTGTGACACGGCTGTTTCAGGAGACAGCCTGCCTCTCCTCCTTCCACTGATCCCTTAAGGGCTCCTATTGTCCTTTAACCCCCATAGCAGGGCTTGTGTGAGTGATGAAAGACCCAGGACAGATGAGGTTCAGGCTGCTCACATGTGCTGAGCACACACATGTACATACACTTCTTCTCACTTGTCCACTTTGACGTAATTTTTCATGTTTGGAAAATACAGATGATTTTAGCCTGAGTCCATCTGGTTTCTCAAATAACCTGTCTCTTTGATAAATAACGTAAATTAAATTAGACAAGACAAACAAATAGTTTTTTTTTCCCTCTCCCCCTTTCGGTCTCTGGGAAGAAGGAAAAAAAATAAGTAAAGAAAAGGAAAACATAATTCAGCAAGTGCCTGGAACCCCCAAGGAGCCGCGTGGTGGTGAAAGCTCTGATTATAAACGTGTCTGCAATGTTAACCCTTAACAGGGACCAAAGACCCTTCCGTCCCTCTGCTTTTAAGGTCATTTTAATTTTTCCTCCATTATCTGGGTTCCCAAGAGCTGGTTCTCTCAACATGGCAGAGCATCACTGCTCACTTACATTGCTCCTGTTAGCCAGGCATCCCCAAGTGCTTTGCAGAAATGTTTCACAATTTCTTCTCATACCGAGGAATTGTTATCTGCCTCCTGGCAGACAGGGAAACCGAGGCACAGAGAATGACAGTAACTGAGCCATGATTGCACTCGCAGACAGGGATGGGACAGGGATAGGGCATACATGATCTGGTGAGTCCCCTGCTCCAAGCACTAGAGATGCTTCCCATTCAGAGTTGGAGCAGACCCTCTAAGTCTTGACTCCCAGCTCTGACTCCTGGACAAGATGTGGTGAGAGGTGGAAAAGCAATGAGTGAGGAAGATGATTTCAGGACAGCTGCTGTATCCTCTCACTGCCGCTTGCTTCCTGGGACAGTCCTGCTGGGAAGGCATGTACGGTTATTCATCTCCCAAAGACCTGGTATAAGCTGGAGACTTTAACCCGTCAAGCCAGAACTGTTGCAGTGGAGCAGGCAGCACGGGGCTGACACCTCTCCCCATCTCCTGCAAGTGCCTGCCCTCATATTGACCTTGCACCCAGAGGCCATCAGTTTTGTGTCCTTCTTTATATACCTCTTCAGTCCTGACAGGAGCTATTCCTATTGCAAACTACTTCTCTCTGGCTGTGCTTTTCCAGCACACCCATCACCATAGTATCCAGGATCCAAAAAGATTTCACCCCATCCAGCGTCTTCCTTCCATAGGTTTCATGGTGCTTGTAAACCTTATTAACTAGCTGTAGCTTCACAACCCCACTGAGGAAATGAAGTGTGATAGCACCCATTTCCCAGAGGGGGAAATCAAGGCCCAAAACTTACACAACCAGTCAGTGGCAGAGTAGGGATGGGAACCCAGAAGTCCAGTATCCAATCATTAGTCCATTTTTTCTGTCTTGCTTAGTTGAAAATATTCAGGCAGACTGGAAAATGCTGCAATTCTTCTTTAGTTTTTCCTGCAACAGATGGGAGGATCTCTCTTCCTCAGCAGTGCTGCATCATCTTAATGCCAGGAGGGGAGAAATGGATCAATACTTGAAAATGAGATGAGGCTGAGTTAATGGGAGGGAGGGAGGGGCAGAGCCTGGAGGGATTAGAGCACCAACAACCGATGGGCAGCAAAGTGTGTGTGTGGGAGGGCAAGGACAGAGAGATGAATGAGAGGATCACAAAGATGAATGGAAAGGGGAAAAGCCACAGCGGAGAAAGGACTAGGGCACCAGGCAGGCTTCTCCTCTTGCAGCTGCGGACATGAAGCCACAACCATCAGTGTTGCATCAGTACTGGTGGCATCAAACTTGCACCCTGCTTTCCACCCTTATAGCTAACATTCCTTGGCATTTTCCTGTGACCAGCCTGGATGGATTAGCTAACTTAGCCCCTCACTCCATGCTGCCCCAGTGGAACCAGGCATCCAAGACTAACAGCTCTCTCCGGCAGCTATTAGTCAGTCCCTAGCCAGACCAAAGCTCTGCTCACATCCATCAGCAAAGGGAGCTGAGCTGTCTGTTCTGGGACATCCAGGGATGAAGCTGAGTCTCTGCATTGGTGGTCTTGCGGGTTGCATTTCTCACCATTCAGGCCACTTAAAGGCTGTTTTGAGAGAGACAGCATTCAACTGTAAAACTAGATGCTGAGATCTGTGGTCCAAGCCCGGCTTGCCATGGTGACACAGCTCTGCTCTGGGATGTGCAGATGCCCTGAGGCCTATTGCACACCAGAGGAACAAAAGTCATCCCTTGCACCACCACAAGGGTGTGCAGCCCCCCAACCCAACATGGGCCCAACCCCTGTAGCTGCAGACACAAACGAGGGCAACAGACCCGGTAGTTGTGGTGTACAAAGCCTGGGGACTAAGAGCTCAGTTCTGCTCCTGCAGAGTGGTGTAGCAGGCTTCAAGGTCTTAGGGAGCAGAGGTTGAAACAGTTCAGTGGGGTGACTATTCTTTTTATCTGGTCCTTGGTGATCAAGTTTTCAGACAGGGCTTCTCCAGTGCTTGGCAGGCCTTTTCCTGCTTCTCTTCCTCTGTCACTTTTTTGGATAGCAGGTCCTTCAGATTTAGATGACAATTGATCGACTGACTCAGGAAGTGTCAGGAGGAGTACCTAGAGGCTTGGGAAATGCTTCAAGATCCTTGAAGCAAAGGCATGCAAGTAAATGCAGCATATTCTTATTGCAGCCTTTCCCTTCTCCAGTAGAGTGGGATAGGAGATATTTCTGGTACCACTGAACATTTTTTTTTATACACTACATTACCTCCTCATTACTACAGAGAGCCAAGTGCTGTACAAGTATATAGTAAAACAAAGATGTCCCAGGGAGCTTAGGGATCAGGTACAGACACTAAATGAGCTAACCACACACATTTTGGGAGCAGGCACCTGTAATGTGCACACCACAGTGTCTATTGGCTTTCACCTAGGCTTGAGCCATGGGCCAGCAAAGTGGAGCTGCGCTGACTGAGGAGGACAAGAATGGCAGTAAATGAGAAACTCCAATAAAACGTGTAACCCTGAAGCGAAAAATTCCTCCACAGCTACCAACAGGTTGAGCTGATTGCATGCTAATTGCCAGTTATCTCCTTATGGTTAAGAGATAATGCCTTTTGTGGAGGGCTCTGTAACAATTAGCCAATCAATTGACATGCTTGATCCAAAGGCACACTAAAGTCAGTGAAGAAACTGGTACAGACTTCATTGGGCTTGGAGGCAGCCATGGGTGACCTTAGCCAATGCACTTGACATTTCCTGTTTCTCTTAGGCTGTCATCGACCCTGCATTAAAAATAAATTAACAATGGGTTTTCCCCACAACACATAGCCCTTCCTTGTTTGCTAGAAAAAGCAGCTTGAGGGAACCAGGACAACAGACTCTAATCTGGAGCTTGAGAAGGGCTGCTGCGTGGGGTATTAAAATAAAAAGTAGGGCAAAGATAAAAGGAACTTAATGAAACCTAATATGAAAGGGTCCCTGGCCACACGCTGAACACCAACAAAAACACCCCCAAAGTGAACAAAGCAGAGCAGGTTTGACCTACACAAGGCTTCGTCGTGCCGCACCACATCTGCACATCCTCTACCTTCTCCTCCTGCAAGCTTCCCTTTGCTCTGACGTCTGCAGGTCCCTCACGTTGGTGGTCAGCTGCTTACCAGAGCAGCTTTTCATTTCACTGTTACCCTGGCCCTCGGCTGATGGCATGACCTCCACTAGTTTCATCTCTGGCTTGTCGCAAGCAGTTCAGGGCATGGCCTCTCTTATCCCTTTGCAAAGGGGTTTTTGGCAGTGTCTATTAGGGTTCCCTCTAAGCACCATGAACACACAGGAAGGATAAGTGTCAATAGGTAACAAAGGGAAGCAGAAATCATTCCTTCCTTCAGTTAGTTGAAGGAGGGATGACGTGATCCTAGGTCACTCTCAGCTGCCGGGGATGTAAGGACACAATACATTTCTGCATTATGGACTGAGGTTTCCTATTGCCACACCTTTCACCTAACACAGATCCTAGAGCAGGAACAGACTGTGACCCTGTCCTGGCCCCATTTCATGCAGAGCTAACCCAGGTACACATTCAACTTCCCACACTGCTAACAGTCCCACTGAATTCCATAGCACCAGGTATAATGCCATGACAGGCAGCTCTAAGCTAGACTTTTTAGAAAGATGAGTTCATATCCCCAAAGCTGGTCTCCAACACCAGTGATTAAGCCACTAAATCAGAATACACTTTTTTATTTTCCCCATTGATACATCATGCACATCTAGGACCATTTTAAACACCTCAATGCACTGCAAGTTCCTGAAGGGGCACCCGTTCTATCATCCCCGGCATCAAGTTCTGCTAAACTAAATTTACTGGCTTAGTAATAGTTATTTAATGTTTTATGATCGCAAGAAGATTAATGGTAACATTTTGTAATGCCCTGAACTCCTGCAAATTTTCTGTGGGAAGTAAAGTGTTTTTTTCATTCCTAAAAATCTACAGGGAGTATTTTTTTTCCTGGCTCCATTCTATTTCACTTAGAAGCTCTTGAGGCCAGGTAGTGTTTTTCTATTTGAGGCATCTAGCACACTATAAACTGGGTGAAATATAGCCTTCCCTGGATAACAGTTCTAGCCTACAGGCAAGCCAGATACCGTTATGCCAAATTCTCTCATCAGAATGGCTCTCCTGAAGACAAACAATAATGAGGCCCCTAAGAGCCACCCAACACAATGGCAATCCTGGGTCTAATCAGGGAAATTGGTCTTTCCATTGAGCGTGGAAAGCCATCACACTTAACTGTATGCTTCAGATCAGACACTCTTTTAGGGCTTGTGCCTTTGCAAAGCGAAGCTGCCCGGCCTCTCTCTCTGTCTAGCAGAATAGCTATTGCTTGAGACTTCTGATGCTCTCTTGGAGCTGGAATTGTTAGCAAAACCTTTAGGAATATTTCTGGAGTCAGAAACATCCATATATTTAAAAAGAAAAATAGGAATTCTTTGGAGGCCTAGGGCTGGTTTCCTATAAGCAAACTGATGCTGAAATTAGCTTAACTTGCAAACCAATGCAAATAATTTCAGAAGCAGGATGACCACCTAGGGCATGGGGTCAACAATCTACAGCCCACAGGCTGGATCCAGCCCAACAAGCTATCCCATAGGGCCCAAAAAGCTCAGATACTGGCAGCATTTCAGCAGGGGGGTGGGTTGGCTTGCGAGATGCTGCATGAGACGTGGTAGCAGGAAGAAGTGGCAGCCAAACCAGAAACATTGGCCCACCTGACTGATCTATTTTGGTACACTGCTCTGAAAAGGTTACCAAGCAAGCCCTGATCTAGGGGGCTGCAACTCCATCCTTTCCTTTTTCCAAGTCCATGAAAGCTTCCACCCTTTATTGCGTCTTCAAAAAGCAGGAGGAAACTGGATGCTCCTAATACCCCAAATATAGAAACAGACTCACAGAATCACCAGCAGCAGGCAGAGTGCTCAGGATTGCCCAACCTAACCCATCTCTTGGGAATGCTTTTTTAAAGATTTTTGATTAAGCCACTCTAGAGCAAAGCATTGGTTCTGTTACAGTAACATGAGGTTTCTACACAAATCATTTTTGCTCTAGGCTTCTAATAGAATCCGCAGTCCTGGCCTACTGAATGACTGAGTATCTCAGATGCTCCTACATGGTTTTTCCCTTTGTTGCTATAGCAGAATGACAGATGGACAATAAACCAAAGGTGTCTACACAGTACCCAGCATAAATCTCCATGCTGCTTGTCCAGATAGTTTTAGGAAGCATTATGACCATATCATTATCTTCCTCTATTTGTTATTAATATGCACAAGACACTATATTGTATTAGATTCCTGAAAGTAAATTGTTAATGCTCAACTTGTCAGTAACCAAGAGACACTCCCTTACTTTTGTGAGGCACTGTCTCTCAACAGTGCACAGCAAGCATTAAGCCCGCTTACAGGAACAAAGTGCAACTGTTTGTGCTAATCTGTGTTAAATTAATGAGATGTTAAGGGAATTATGAACTCGTTAAAGTTTGATTTAATGCGTGTTCCTCTTCTCAAAGTGGCGGGGGGGGTGGAAAAAAAGAGGGACTTTATTGCTCAAGCCACTGAGCACAAACACTTCTTACCTTATTATTAGCACATTAATTATTCAGTCACAGCAGGACAGAGCTCTCAGCTGGTGCAGTACAACTGCAACAGCTGGTACATAACTGGAGACTTGTCTAAATGTGCAGCAGTCACAGGCTTAAATGTAAAAGAAAAGGGCCAAGTGCAGTGGAAACTAAACTATCACCTATGCTGACAAGTGGGGGTGTGTCTGGATAGAAGTAACACCGACTCATTCCTGGGTGCAAGACAAAGCAAGGATGTACAAATTTGTGACTGTATTACTGAAGCATGAGTGAACGCAGGGGGAGAGGCATTCCAGGGGACTTAATAGGGACAGCATTTCACCTCTGGGTCACCAGTTCAAATTCAGAAAAGGGTGGCAGTAAACGTGCCCTTTTAGCCAGCAATGAAAGAAGTTTTGTCTAGAAGCTAATAAACTATTCAGAAAGGAAGTTGAAGGAAATGTCTTTTTAGGGCCAAAAATTTGCATGCAGATGTGAACCTATGTGAATGCCATTTTACAGTCCAGCCCATGAAACACCTTTGACTGCCACAGTTCTTCCCTGCCATATGTGAGGGCCCAGCTGTGGGCTAGGATAAATGGATAAGGGAAAAAGCAAGTTAGGCAAATAATTCATTCTCTGGGATGCCTGCCCACAGGTGAGTGAGGTTTTGCCACTTCATTTCAACTGCCAAAGAAAATTAGAAGCTCGTTTTATTGTAAAAATTGCACACCTATTAGTATCACAGTCCTTTACAAACACAATATACATTAAAATATTTTACATTCAGCCATGCACAAAAGTGTGCTTATGAAATTACAAAATGTACAACTTGGAGTCAAGTCAGCATCTAGAGCATTTGAAATCAAGTCTCAGGAAAATGTTCAGTCTGTAAGAACTAGCCTGAACATTACAGTGAAGTGGTCTTTAGCATCACACATTTAAAATGCAAGTAGATGCATGTTTTACCTGTTTTTCAAGTTCTGTTCTTACTGGAAAAGGGTTGTAAATAATCATTCTTCTGGAGTATAGTACCTAGTTTCTTCATTCTAAAGAAGGCCCTATGTTATCTGTAAAAGGATAGATGATTCACCTCTACAACAGCTGAATTGTGATGGAGAGCTTCAGCTTTATCCAAAAGAAGTCCACAGGCAACTGAAAAAAATAATCTTCATTGCATAAAAACAACTTTTACATACGCATACCCTCTGCATACATATAAAAAATTGGATGTAGAAGTTAAGAGCTGGGAAAAGTGAAATGCTATTTACACTATTTTATAGAAGACCATTTTTTAAATATATTTAAAATGCAGACTGGAACCTCTCAGGTTATCAAGCCAGTACATGGTCAACACTAAGAAAAAGAAATAGCTGCGATAGAAGATAGCACTTTACTACTGCAGCTGTAAACAGTACATGGAAACATTTTTGTTTCTTTTATATAAAAGATCCTACATCTCACCACGCCGTACCTGTTGCCATGCACAGATGCCACTGTTATTCTAAAAAAAAAAAAAAAAAAAAAAAAAAAAAAAAAAAAAAAAACACACCCATCGCACTAAGGGAATTTGTGGAAGGAAGTGACGCTGTGTCATAACTCCACACGGTCTGCATTCTGTAGTGTAATGTTAGTAATGTGTGGGCAGACACTGAGTTAATGCCTCAGACCAATTAAAGCATGGATTTTAAGACTTCTTGTTTGCTGTGGAATGCTGGCAAAGACCTGGTGAGATACGTAAACGCCACCGTCTGGAAAGCACTGAGTCTGCCAGGATAACTGACACAAGTAAAAAGCAGCAGGGGCAAAAATAGCAAAGAAAACTAATTTCCCCTGGATGTTTAAAAGCACATACTGCTGGCTGACAAAAGGACAAGTTACAATCCCTGGCCCCAGAGAGAGAATTATTCAGTTCTCCAAGTATCGGAATATGCTTCGACTCTGGCTCCCTTTTGTTGCAGCACCATCTGTCTTCAGCCGTTTGGGAGAGGGTGTCACTATTGCAGAAGGACCCCTCTTTTTCACCTAAAACAAGATACAATGGGAAAATATTTTGAGATCTTGTAAAACGACAGATTCTTCCATCAGCTTATCAGGATTCTGCCTGAACACTAACTTTTAGTAAGAATGCAGCCTACTAACTGAATCAAGCATTAAACACAGTAATACACTATGAAAGTTAAACGCTAGTAGCCCATCCCACGTAAATCTCTACCTGCAATTTCGATTTCTCCTGTGCTTCTTCACTCTTAGCTGGGGAAAGTGTGTGGAAGACAAAATTTCTTGAATTTCGGGGAGCATTTGGATTAAGGTCCGACATGGCTGCTAGCTTCTGAAGAACAGATTTAGGTCTGTTCAGAAGTGATCCACTCTTTACCTGGAGAGAACAAACAAACATTGCATAAAAAAATCACTTGCATGCAGAACAGAACACAATATAGTTTCTACAAAAGATAAGACTGTCACAATATCACATTGGTACCTATCCACTTCTCAGAACTCTTCTAGAGCTGGGCCTTCACCTGCTACCTGCCTTTTTAAGGGCATTCTATAAATGCAATATGAAAACATACAAGTTTATGCAATGTAAATACCAACCATCATGTCGCTGGCAGGTCTGAATGTTTCAAAAGGATTTCTTGGCAAGGATTTTGCTTCTTTTACAGCTGCTACAGGTGTAGCTGAAGGAAACAAAGAAGGAAACTTCAGTTCCTAAATATCATGAGAAAGACTATGTTTGGGTACAAAACTAGGAAGTATGTAGGAATCATACCAATCCCGTTCCAATAAATGCTGCAGACAGGTGTTGTTGTTTTTTTAAACTGACCAATGAACCATATGACTGATAGGTAACATTACCAGCCATTAAATCTTTTTGATTTGGAAGGGAATTTGTTAATTTTGAGGCAGTTATGCAGACTCTGAATCACACTGTATCATGTGCAAGGAAAAACCTTAATATTCAATTGGTTTCTCAACTAAAATGTGGTATTAGCTTTTCCTCAGCTGTAACCATTTGGGAAAGTAGCTGTGCTGTGAAGAATGTCACTACCCCCAAAGGTTCTTTACTAAAAGTGGCAACAAGTCTCTTTGTCGTCAATGTTTCCACAATCTTATTCCTCTTTTGATCACAGCAACACAATCTCTCTTAAGTAGCAAAGAAACATTTTAGCAAACAGACTGTCTTCCTCTGTCAAGCTTCTGGCTGCATCACTGAATGCACTGACACATCCAGCTTTAACAAATTCTGGGGGAGATCATCCTGGTCTACAGCCAGGTAAAGAAATGGCTCCTTGCACCAGGGCTCACAGGCTGGTCATTGGCTAGTCAAAGTTCATGCCTCTGCCGAGGCCACTCCTGTCTTAAATAAACCTACCTTTCTTTTGCAGAGACTTAGCAGTCACTTTTTTTGCTAGTTTCATGAATTGACTATCTTCACCTATTTCTTCCTCCTCCTCCTCCTCTTCCTTCTTGTCTCCTTTCTCTAACTGAAATAAAAAGAAAGGATATTTTGTGAGGATGGATAATGAATGAAAACCACAACTCAAAAAGCATGTTTCATTTAGTGACCTGAATTAAGTCAATTCCTTTACTACAATAAATTTTACAATAAAAACTCCATGAAAAACTCCATGGAGGTAAAGTTTCCTGCAGTTTCTCAAGTCATTTATCAGCTTCCTTTAATCTATTACGATAGCCTGAACAACAGGCTAGCACATTTCAGTGCTCAGACACTATGTTCAGTTGAGGCACCTTTGTCAACCTGGAAGCAAAACGGCTTTGCAGCTACAGTTCTAAAGCAGGAAACTGGCCTTCAGGCTCTGCCACTGTCTTTATGTAGGAACTTAAGAGGTAATTTCACCTCTCATTGGATGTAGTTGTCCCTTCTATACTGAATATTTAAAAATGTAAAGGTCGAGTCAAATCTAAGGAACCACAAATGGAACAAGTGCAGAATGTTTATAACATACAATTTTTAACTCAAGGAAGCATCTGTTTGTCATCTGCTAACTGTATATAGTTACATGCAGAGTAAGGAAGTAGCTTTGCTGCAACCTAACTCCATACCTGTTCACGTAACCACTGCTCTCGTTCAAACCGCTCTTTCCTCCACTTTGCCTCTGTCTCATCAAGTTGTTCTTCATTTTCCTCATCATTATCAGAGTCTCCATGAAACATATCCAATTGGGAAGCATCATCTAGATGAGGAGACAGCAATTAGCTCTCAAACGCAGCGGACATGATGAATGTAGATATGTGCTAAAAAGACAGTTACTTCAAAAAAGCTTTACTTGTGTTGCTCGAGAAAGCAGTACGTGTAAAATATTAAATACATGCACTCATGAGTTAAAAACTTCCCACCCCTGCAAAGCCAGTAAGCATCTCAGAAGCAATGAAGATCAAACAAGTTATTAAAACTAGTCAAGTTCCAACAAAATTGTCTTTGCCAGAAATCTCATCTCCTAAATAACTCAGATATACATGTCCAAGAAGTAAATTACATGCAGAATGCTTCCTCTCATTTAGATGCATGACAGATGGAGCCAGAACATTTAGCAAAATAGAGATGAAATACCCAGTGGAAATGTTTCCTATAAAGAGTTTTAGGCAGCATCACTTGACAAGATTAAAGCTATTTGGCCAGCTTTAAACAGCGAGAGGAACTAAAGCAAGATACTCAAGCATTCTATAGACAGTATCTTTGTTGCTTATGTACATGTAAACCACATTCTTATTTAAATATACAAGGTAACTCAGTAGCCAAGAGAAAATTAATATTAAGTTTACCATCTATTTACAACTGCCACAGTCCACTGCTTATTCCTTACTGGCATTAAAAACTACAAGATATTCCACATGCATAATTTGAATGCACATGTCTGGCAGTCTCTAGCCTATTCCCTTACAAATAAGCAAGTATTATATAAAAGAAACAAACATCAGTACACAAAGAATTTTCCCCCAGCACATTAAGTTGTGCTCTGCTTTATCCAAGAAAAACCTTAAAGTAAATTTAAAACTGTCCGAAAGAATATTTCAAGTATTTCCAAGGAAAATAAAATCGGAATTCTGTAGGGTTTTTTTCATTTATCCAACTAAGCATTCCCCTTTCCCCTCCACATAGGCCACGGTAGTCACTTATAAGAGTTTAATTCGTCTGAGCTGACACGCAGAGAAAACATGGATATTTCAGACGAGTGGAAGAATTCTAAAATCCAGCCAGAACAGACTACATGCTTTTCATTCCTCAGTGCAGAAGAAACCTTGAATGACTCCTTTAAAGGAAAAATACTGGTGGAAACTGGATCTTGTCAGAGTAGTGTTGTCTTATGGGAGTTCATAACAATATATAAAGAACTGCTAAAATGATTATTAGTATTTAACAAACTGGTTATGTCATGCCCCCCTCTAGTGGCTACATTCAGGGAATAAAGAAAAACCTACTACAGATTAAAAATCAGTCAATCAGAAATGCTCTTTTAGCTCAAGTGGTAGGAGTTATAGGTTTGTGTGTCTTGCTGACACTCATAAAGGGGTCTTAAATCAATACCTGATACCACCTCAGCTTGCCACAAGGCAAGCTTTTGGATTTCATCAGCTTCCTCTTAACTTTTCCTGAACTAAACCTCTAGGAAAATGAAATACAGGTTCTCTATTCTATTTTAATGGTGCACAGAGACTTAAAACCTGAAAAGTCTTTGTAACAGCTGCAATTAGAGACAAATATTTCTTTTTACATTAGTAGGAAAGCATAAATTCCCCAGAAGTGCTTGTTTCCATGAAGATCGCTTAAGTAACTTTTCGTCTTTAGACTTTCCAACCCGAAGTTATGCTGTGACCTGGGACTCAAGAGGCGAAGCTAGAGTGAGTTCCTAGCCCCAGTTACCAAATAAATGTTGTTGTTTTTTTAAATAAAGGCTCACAATCCATCTTACTACCATGAGCTTCATATTTAGATCCCTGCTGAAGTACTTTACATTCCCCCCTCACTAGCTTTTGCTCTGTAATTAGAATATTAACATGCCAGAATTATACCTATGTTCTTCCACCTGAATTTTCTCATTCGTCCAGGGCCATCACTGTGCAGGTCTCCATCAGCAAGGTATCTTTCCTGGTACAAGCGTAACTGACGTTTGTCATCATCAAGCATTGCCTTCCTAGCATCAAAATTGAAGACAGAGAACCATACTTTAGTCTTGTCATTCCAGATTATAACCCAAAAGATAAGAGTTTTAACATGTCACACACAGGGCATAACTACACCAATATTGGTACTGACATGTGTATTTTTTTTATTTGATTCTCTAGCTCCATATCAGTAGGGAGTTCTTCATCAATGATCTCCTCTTCATATTCATCCAGCTCTTCACCATCATATTCACTCTCACTTCCTACGTCACTCCCTGATAGCTCTGCCTCATCTTCCATGAAATCCTGCAGTTTTCTATAAAACAAGAATATATAAAAGGAGTTACAAACAAACTGCTCAGCTGCATCATATAAATGTTGGAAAGTGAATTCTAACATGTTTTTACAATATTCCCAAATGCGAGAGTATAAAATTTAAGTTTTCTGTATGACTCAATCATTAGATGTTTTTATGCACACAAATGTGGAAGATCTGCCAATATACCTTCTCTTCAAACCAGCACCACCCAAGACTATGCCACTAAGTTTTCCTGATGCCCGCCCAGCTAGGCAGAAACAGTCACTTTTTCACTTGCAAAAATATGTATTATTGGTCTAAATCAGTGGTGCTTAACCTTTTTGGTTGGTGAGTCGGACGGGCAGCGCCATTTCCCTTTGAGGGCCGGATCTAGTGGGGCCCCATCCAACCACAGAGGGCAGAAAGGGGCAGCCTGACCCTGATCCACCTGCGCAGTGCAAAGGGGCTTGGGCCAGCCCCAACCTGGCCCCACAGGGTGGAAGGGCTGTGATCCAGCCCCATGAGGGAAGGGGGCATGGCCTGGCCCTCCAGCCTCAAACCAGCTGCATAGAGGGAGGCAATGTGGTCAGCCCTGCAGAAAGAAGGGAGTATGGCCCAGCCCCAACCTAGTCAGGTGGCAGGAAAGGGGCACGACCCCAATTCACGGACAGAAGGGGGTGCAGCACAGCTCCAACCTAACCTTGCAGAGGGAAGGGGAAGCGGCTTGGCTCCCATCGGGCCAGACAGAGAAAAGGATCACAGCCTGGCTCCAACTCACCCCACTAGGCTTGGGATTTTGGCAGTGGCAGTTAATGCTGCCACTGTTCCCCCATCACCAAATTTTCCAACCCATGCGGAGACTTACAGGCCAGACTGTAAGGCTCCCTGCGCCTCATTTGGCCTGCAAGCCAGAGATTGAGCACCTCTGCTCTAAATGGAAGTTCTTAAGACATGAGAAATATGAAGAGCAGTCCTATTTCAACAAGGAAAAAGAGAAAAGCATATGTTACTTTTACCTTGATCTACTGCTCTTTCTTATAAAAGGTTATGCACGCCCCAGTTGCTTGTCCAAGTTAAGAGCTATGCAGCTAATTCATATATAATGACAGTGCCAAAGCAAAAAGAAATGACTTTCAAAGCTAACCCCTCACAGGCACATATATGTCCTCTTGATAAGCGAGACACCCGCCCTCAATTTTTTCTCAGAAACTGCAGACTGTTTCTAATAACATCAATAGTTATTCGCAGGCAATTCAGAGACAGGTGTACTTACAATTTTTTCTTCAAGCCCTGCCTTTGTCTTAACAGTTCTTCTTCATCATCATCACTAACTTCTGTTTCCTCATTATCACAATCTTCACTTCTCTCATCTCCTTCACTTTTTTCATCCTGTAAAATCAATGAGTTTTCAGAAATTCCTACAGCATTTCAGTGGATTGTTTACTCCTGCTAACCTCAGCTTCCTTTGGTTGGCAGTGATTAAGCAACACAATGTTTCAGTCTAATTTTCAGTGATTCTTAACCAAAGGTGTTGCAACACCCTAGGGTGCTATATGTTAGTGTTGTGTGGGTAAACACAGATATTGGATTTGTCCTATGACAAAGCCTTTTAACCTGGGATTCTACAGATGTACAAGCCCATCACTGTCCCACTCTAAGTACCTGTGAAGTATCGGAGACAACAATTGCTCCCTGGGATAATCGAGACAAATTGAGTTAACTGATAGTCAGGCTACATGAAAACAAATCGCCCTGTATCTATTTTGATGCGAGTCAAAGCCCAGGACAAATCAGATGTCTGTTTTTACCTTTTGGTGTGCAAATGATTCACACTGTAACCCTGGGTATGGTGCTACCCACAGCCATGTCCAAATTTGTGGGATCTTGGGGTGCCAGTAGGTCTCAAACTACTCCCACTCAGTCTACAGGCTGGGAGCACCACTCATTGGAGTGCTCTCCCATGGTCCTCCCCCGACAAGACCACACCTTAACTAACTATTTACAATACTTTATTATTTACAGTAATTGTAAAGAGATTGGCAAATTTGACATCCCTCAAATAACAGAAAATATTTTCAATGAGCTCAATAATAATCTATACTGGCAGATAAAGCAAATACTTATCATATAACAAAAGCAATTATGTTATCAACTTTAACACTCAGGCAACTTATAACAGGTATATACACTTAATCAACCAGGTCTCCACAAAAATCACTCTGCCTGCAGCAAAGTAGCCCACTGTGGAGTGGTTGCAGTGGAGCTGCGGACAGCGGTGCTTGCTCTGCCTCAGAGGGGTGGCGATGCTGTGATCTGGACAGAAGATGGGGGTGCCTGTCAGGACCTCATGTGCGGCTGCTCCAGAGACCAGTGCTTCTTCCCTTTTCCAGTCTTTCCTGGGTGCCTGCAGTCAACCACATCGTTCCCCAGACACTTCCCAAGGCAGCTCCTCTGCATTTGGCACCTGGAGTGCCCCTTCTCAGCTGTACTTTGTTGAGCTCTGCTGGAGCTCCCACACAGCCACAATTCCCTGCTGCTTTCTCTAGCTCTCCCAGAAAGCCTCCTCTAGCAACCCCTGTGCCTGATTCCCTCCCAGGGACTCCCTGCACCCAGGGATCTTAAGCGTGGGGAAGGGAACTTGTATGCTCAACTCCTGCCCCTTTAGTAAAGGATACCAGACAATCCTGGGTATTTAGTAGCTGGTGGCTCCTCTGCCCTCAGCAACAGCTCACTCAATCACAATTCTTCTGCCAGTCATCCTCTCAGAAGCACTTGTCCTGGTAGCAGCCTTCTCAGAAGCAGCCCTTCTCAGCACAACTTCAGTTCCCCTCTCCCCAGACAGTCTCCCCTGCTTTTTCCCGGGCTTCCCACCCTGGAGTTACCGCTGTCCAATCTCATGCATGTATTCTGTGTACACAGCCTGCTGCAGATCCTTCTCCCAAGAGTACAAAACACCCTGACAGCTTGCAAGCTCTGAGGAAACCCTTCAGCACCTTTACAACAAGATAAATCCAGAGATTTCAAAAGGGATCCATTGTGTTAAAAACATTTTGCCCTGTTGTGGTCTTTTTAAAGTCATTTGCAACAGAACTGCTCCAATATTTTTCCATAGTCACAGAACAACTGAACCCTAAAGAACTGGCATTTTCTAAGGGATGCCTTGAGTCTAACAAGATTCAGAACCACTTGACTATTTTTTCAGAGAACCAGGGCATTTAACTAGCACATTTGCATTCTAAAAATCAAATGCCTTAAACTAACTGAAAGACTGCTCTGCCAACAGAATCATGAACTTATTCTGGAAGATGAGACATCCTGCATAAATGGCTGCATATTAAAAAAAGACATTAACAAAAAGAATGCTTTTAGCCAGTCTTGTAGTTACATTTCTGTCAAACTCACCTCTTCATTCTCAAATGCATTGTCATCCGTTAAGAGCTGAAAATCGCCAAATTCTTCCTCCTGCTCCTCTTCATCTTCCCCTTCCCTACAAAAACCACATACCTTTAGATGATACTCAGCAGTGGTTATACAAGGTGCCATAACAGGATTATAACTGTTTAAGCTGGGCTTGCTACACAATCATGTCCCGTGACTCTCCAAGACAGAATACGGACCTGTCTGTTGGGAAGGATCCCGAACAAAGTGCTAGTGCTTCTGCCATTGGATCTTCTGCGTCGCTCTCTTTCTCTGGCTTAGAGGACACGGAAGATGCCCATGTCGGAGAAGCCGCTACGGAGAGGTACAAGAGGACAACTTATTAGACAACTTCCTTAATCACCCCTTTGGAATGACAGCAAGGGTATACATAGCAGAAGGCTATATTCTGCATTAAAGTAATCATCTCATTTACAGTATCTGACCTAGGTCAGATACCCCTGTAGAACATGGCACAGTCCTACATCAATGTACCCTGAATGTCTTGGAAAATATCGTGTGCCTGAAGATGCCAACCAGTTCCAGGACTACAATTCTGAGCAGTTCCAAACACCATATTGCACAGTACTAGCAAGAACTAAAGGACTTGTTAATATGAAACTTCAATTAAAGTTAATCTAAAGTTAAGCACAAACAGTGAAGTCACCAAGCAGAGTCAGAACCTACTCTGAGACACAAATTTTCCAGAACACAGATTGAGCAGTTCTTCCATGTTCTGCTTTTTGCCACTGCTAGAATTTGGAGTGCGCTCTCCATGGCTGCTGAACTGTCCAGAACACAAATCCAATAATTCATCCATGTTGGCATCCATTGCATTCTCATCCATGCTAGCCAGAGTCAGACGATGCTTTGAGGACTGGTATTTATTCCTGTGGTGCCCAACATTCAGAAACCTGAAAATAAACCTTTAGCTAAAAATTATCAATTACAATTTAACATCGGCCACATCTTAGTGAATTCCGCCTTTCCATATATACAGGGAGTTTGTCTTTAAAATCTAAAAAAATACTCCCACAAAGTTTTAACACATAGTCATATTGTGACACTGTGAACAAATGCGATCTCGAGTCAGAGAGAGGTAATTCATGTAACTGGTTTCTTTAACTGCAAGTCTTCCAAGCCCAAACTAGAAGAGGAAAATTCAGTTTGGTTTCCCATATCATGTTACCACTAGTAATGATTTTGGCACTAGAATGCAACTATTCTGGTGATGAACAAAGGCCAAATACAATGCGTGTTCAAGCCTTAGCAGGTAATACTAGCAGTCTGGTAGATTCAGAAAGCTTTGTTACATAACTTTCTGATTTTAGCCACATTTTTATAAAATCAACACTGAAACCCAAAAGACAGAAAGTAGATCTTCAATCCAGATACATTTCCATCCAGATACACAACCCACATATACAGTATTTGTTTTCAGTTTCTTAAGGATAAGAGAAAAAGGCAAATTTTAAAATACAAACTACAAATTTGTGATGAAAAAGTTGTGTGAGAGAGAGAATGCTGTCATCTTTATAATGCAATAGACCAGATGTTTCCATTTCCAATGTTAAAGAGCTTTTAACAGAGGCAAAAGCAGTGTGTAACAGTTCTCCAAGGCAACATGCAACATAAAAGGCCAATTATTTATCTATGCCTTGCCACATAACCCAAGAGCATAACACTAAATATCTCACAAGCTGAATGGTGTACTGATGTTAGTACACAATAGAACAACAGCCAGTATACACCACAGACCTACCCATCTGCATCAAGCAATTGACTCTGAGTATCATCTTCCAGAGAAAACTGAAACTGAGACTCTCCAGCTCCTGGAAATAAACTCTTGGGCTCAGGGGAGGCATTATACAGATCCTGGGAATCCTCTATGGGCAGGGAGGGCTCAGATATCTTTCCAGAACTCTAATTGGAAACAAATAAAGTCTTTAGTTATTTTTAAATACTTCATCTTTTTAAAATCCTGAAAGTTAGAAGCAAAAACATAGTTAATATTCATGGCGAGGGCCAAGAATTTTTGTGGGCGATACCTTTTATTGAATCAAACGCATAGTTGGGATTAGACTTTAAAAAAGCTTCTGGGTATCACAGTGTCTTTCCTTGGACCGTGGTAATCTTTATAGGAGTGATGTAGCTGTGATAGTCCACTGTCGTCTTGGAGGCAGATCATAGCACATGCTAAAAGTGATGTCAGCAAGCATCCATAAATTTGATACACACCTTTCAGAACTCACTATTGAGACATATGAGAAATGCAATCCTTTTTTGGATCAAACATGAACAATTATAATTAACAATGAAAAGCCATTGCCGACTAATCCAATTGATGTTTTAGACATTTTTAAAATTTTAGTTGTCAAGTCAGCATGCTCCCCTGGGTCACTCCAAAGGGCAGGTTCTATGTCTACTTTTAATACACAGGAAAGATTAGCATTTCTGAAACCCCAATTAATCAAAGGTGTTGGTAAGTATTTGGTAAGATGACCTTCTGCAGATACAAAAGGAAACAAGAATTCTGTTTGTTAGAAACATAAAGAGTTACAAATGATTAGAAACAAAGGGACATACCTTGGAAGCAGAGCTGATAAAGCTAGCTTTGAAAAAACCCGGAGATGGTGACCTAAAACCTCCTGCTGCAGGCAGAAAGTTTCCTCCACGTGCAAGTTTGTTGCAAGGCTGGTAGGATGGAATCATAGAGCCAATCAACTCAAAGCTGCTGTTGTGGCTGTTTTCTTTTGCCAAAGTTGGCAGAGAAAAGGAATCGTCATCTTCTAAAAAAGAAAGCAACCATTTAAGGCAGGAGGGCAACTATTTCAGCTAGAGGGCTGCTTAATAAGTTTTGGTGAGCTGTCAAGGGCCGCATGGGTTGCCCACCCCCACAGGCACTATACTGGGACCAGAAGTCCCATCCCCTAACCTTTGCCACCGGACATCCCTCCCCTTGCCCCCAGAAATACTTCTTTTGGAAGGGGAGGTTGCCAGAACCAGAAAAAAAAAGTCATATATTAAAACTCAAAAACCTGCTATAACATATTTTAATTTTATTACAAAAAATATTTGTCATGATTTGTGTTTGCATACTATATTTCTCTATAGCTCTCTCTATAAATAAATAAATAAATAAATACATGGAGAGAGAGGGGATTGCATAATAACTCAAAAATAAAGTCTTACTGTTGTATAGTGTGTATGGGTGGAACACAGAATAAGTTGGGGGGTGTAAGTCGGAGGGTTGTGGGGCAAGATGTGTGTGAGGCTTGTGGGGTGAGGGAGGATGGTGGGATGTGAGGACTCCCCAACACTTCCCCATATGGCGCGCAGCAGCAGCAGGCAGGGGCACTCTGAGCGCTTGTGCCCCAAATAGGTGCTGGCACCTAGCACCGCACAGCTCTGGCCAGCACTGCGCATTGGGGTGAGGAGTGTAGCCTGCCTGGCCCACTTCTATCATGGGTACTCCACACGGCGCGCCCACAGCTCCTACACTTGCGTGGCACCGAAAGGAAGCCCTGCACTGGAGCCAGCTGCTTTCCCCGCCACCTGCAATGTAGGTCCCAAGACTCTGCTGGAAGTGGAGGGGAGCCCCAGACCCTGCTTCCCAGAGTGAGCAGGAGCCTCCGGGGCAGCTGTAGCAGCAGCCCTGCCCCGGAGCCGCTACTGGCTAGGCCGGACCCTTCCACCCACAAGGATGGGAGCGAGGTGCAATAGAGCATGTTGGGGGGGGGGGGCGGTGTCTGTGTATACATGGGCACCTCGCTCCCACCCTCGTGGGTGTAAGGGTTGGGCAGGGTACAATTCGTTGGTGGGTGCCTGGTGGGCCAGATTCAGCCCACGGGCCATATTTTGCCTGCCCTTGGTTTAAGGCTTAAAAATTCTAGAAATGGCTTTTGAGTGATAACAAACCAAGAAAAGTTATGATCGGATGGACTCGCAGCCATGCAGGGCTACAAATGAACCTGAAGGATGAACATGGCAGGTAGGGCTGTGTCAAAACCCTGAAAATGTCAGATTATATCCACATTACTGCTTTTCCCATACCCATTAGGCCAATTACCCTGTAAACATGATAAAGCAAGTTAGATTGCTCTAACATTTGATCTTAAAGCCATGCTTACTATTTCTTATTGCTCTAACATCCACTATGTTCTCCCAAGCTCATTTTTAGAAAGCTATTGGAACAAACCATCTGTCTGTAAAAGTTAGACTGAGAGGTCTATAATATCTCTGGTCGTCTTTCATAAAATACTACATTTGCCTTCTCCAGTCCTCTGGGACCATACCCATCTTCCATCAGTTCTCAGAAATAATTAATCACTACTGGTTCAGCTAGTTTCTTTACTACTTTAAGATGCATTTCAGTATAATAAAATTTATCTGACTTAGAAATTATTCTAGAATCTGTTTCTCCCCTACTATGGTCTGTATTCCTACAACCCTTTTATCTTTTGTATGGTCTTGCTCTTCTACTTATCAGGTCATCTTTCTTACTGCATTTCTCTGATCTTTCTGCTAACTCTGATAATGTCTCTTTCTTCTTTTCAGACCTGCTCCATTCCTTTCAAGCACACCATTTTATTTACATATAGAATATTATATAGACTACTGTTCCGTTTACTTAGCATAGGTTGCATCTGCTTCCATCTCAGTCCTAAAGAAGAGTACTTTCTACTTGAAAGCTCATCTAAACTCTCCCCCGACCATGCAGATGGTCCAATAAAAGATCACCCTCAAAAATATCCTTGCTTCTTGCATATTTCCTGGACCACCAGGGTTACAACATCACTTCAAAGCTACCCTGTTCCTGTTAGCTTTAATTGTTTTAAGCATCTGGTCACATTTAAGCCTTCTCTGTCACCCCTTACATGATCTTTACCTTCCTCTGACTAATTCTGTATTTAAAGAACCTAATCTTACTTTCACTTATAGATATTGTTTGTTGCAGTTTATTTTGTGTTAATCATCCCAATGTTGTCCCTACATTTTTACACTAGTTTTGTCATCCTTAACAATGCATCCTTATTTGAGGCGGGGGTGCTTATTTATTTTGCAAAAATTCCCCTTTTGATTTTCAGGTCATTAAAGGTTTTCTGATGCTACTATCTTGGTCTTAAAACTTTCTATTTTTCCTGTGCATTGAGAGAGTATGATTATGCAAAAAGAGCTGCATACCTCAATATGTCACACTACATTTTAAATCCCATGATAAGTTATAGCTTTTGTGGCACTATCAGTTCTGTTAAAATATCAACTCAGATGACATTTTATACATCAGATCCAAGCCAGGGCCCACATACTAGGATACAATCTAGCATCACTCTGCTCTCAGCTTCCTTTCTGATATAGCAAGTGAATGAGCCACTGTTTTTTCCAAGTTTGATACTAAAAGTGGCACAGAAAAATATGTCACAGTCCAACTACAAGTATGTGACAGCAAGACTCACATATTTGGGAATCCAGGTACAGAAATGTACAAAAAAAAAAAAAAAACCAAAAAAACCAAACACTTTTTTATCAAAACCGCTAATCCCAAAAGAAATGCAAGCAATATGCAGCAGTTACACTTTACCTAATTTGCTAGGCCTTTTGTCTGGAGCTTCCTCCATCTCAGTTTTTTCATCAGGAAGGGAATATCTGCAATTTAAAAATAACATGCGACAAAAAACTGTTATTCAGTGCAAAATTGCCAGACCTTGCCTGACAAAAAGTGTTCTTTGCTGCAATATGAAAGTGGATTCTTCAGCCAAATGACAAAGATACCCATTTACTTGTATATGAAAACAGTTTGCATACACAGCTGTTTGGATTGTGAAAAATAGGGGGAAAAAATTCTAAAAGTTACATCCTGTCCATCTGTTGTATCCAAGAGAACCAACAGGCATTTTTGTTTTTAACACAGTGCGACTGAGACAGGCTGGAATCTCCCCTTCTTACCCCAGTTTGGAGGAGTTGTCCTTGAACAGGATCAGTGTGGATTCTGTTGAAGGAGGTTTGGAGACAGAATCACAATGCACAGACTTCTCCACCCGTTCTTCATCAACTGATTCTTTGTCAGTTTCTTTATCACCATCATCAGTACCCTTCTCTTCCAACTCATTTTCTTCCTCCGCCTCACCAAGAAGAAAGTCCACAGTCTAAAACACCCAATATACATCCATGTAAACAGACAGCAAAAAGTATTTTTTACTCAGCTGCTCAACTGTGTACTTTCATACACAAAGTTCTAACAAAAATTGGGTGGGGGAATTGAAAGAAATGCCCAATTTTCAGACTTCTCTATTCCACCCTATGCAACATAGGTACAGACAGGTCTTTGAATAGCTAAGCCATTTTGATCCTTTTAAAACATCCCTGACATCCTGTCAGACCAACCCGGTGGCCTTTTACGATCAGATCACCAGATCACTAGATGCAGGGGTAGCAGTGGACATAATTTTCCTGGACTTCTGGAAGGCTTTTGACACCGTCTCTCACCCCGTTCTCATTAAGAAACTGGGGGGCTGTGGTGTAGACACCCACACAGTCACATGGGTCGCCAACTGGCCGGTGGGCTGCACCCAGAGGGTGGTAGCGGATGGGTCCTTCTCAACCTGGAAGGACGTGGGCAGTGGGGGTCCGCAGGGCTCGGTCCTCAGGCCCGCACTGTTCAACATCTTCATCAGTGATTTAGATGAGGGGGTAAAAAGCACCCTGTTCAAATTTGCTGATGACACTAAGATGTGGGGGGGCGTGGGCACACTGGAAGGATGCAGCGGGCTACAATCAGACCTAGACAGGTTACAAGGGTGGGCGGGCGAGAATAGGATGGGTTTCAACACTGATGAGTGCAAGGTGATGCACCTCGGGAGGAACAACCGGCACCATACCTACAGGTTGGAGAACTCCCCTCTTGTCAGCACGGAGGCGGAAAGGGATCTGGGGGTCGTCATTGACTCCAAGATGAACATGGGCCAGCAGTGTGGAGAGGCAGTTAGGAAGGCCAACCGCACCTTGGCATGCATCCACAGATGCATCTTGAGCAGGTCCAGAGGTGATCCTCCCCCGCTATGCGGCACTGGTCAGGCCGCAGCTGGAGTAGTGCGTCCAGTTCTGGGCACCGCACTTCAAGAGGGATGTCGACAGCATGGAGAGGGTCCAGAGGAGGCCACTCGTATGATCAGGGGACAACAGGGCAGGCCCTATGAGGACAGGCTACGGGACCTGAACCTGTTCAGCCTCCACAAGAGAAGGCTGAGGGGGGATCTTGTGGCCTGTTATAAACTAGTCAGGGGGGGATCAGCAGGCATTGGGGGAGTCACTGTTCCCCCGAGCACCGCCAGGAGTGACCAGGAATAACAGTCACAAGCTGGCAGAGGGTAGGTTTAGGTTAGATATCAGGAGGCGCTACTTCACGGTCAGGGCAGCTAGGGTCTGGAACCAACTTCCAAGAGAAGTGGTGCAGGCTCCTACCCTGGGGGTGTTTAAGAGGAGGTTAGATGAACATCTTGCTGGGGTCGTTTGACCCCAGTACTCTTTCCTGCCATGGCAGGGGGTCGGACTAGATGATCTGCTCAGGTCCCTTCCGACCCTAGAAACTATGAAACCATGACTGATGCTTCTAAATCTGAGATCAACCAGGTGATTTCAATTAAGTGTTCATACATCCTACTGAAACTTACCCACTCCCAATCAGGAGCTCAAGATACTAGCATCACTCAGTATGTCAAGGTTTTTATAGGCTTTTGTTTAATTAGCTAAATGATATGGGATGAGGGCTTCACTCCAGTGATGGGTCAGATATTGCTCAATCCACAAGGTGCAAACTGCAGAACTAATTATTTGAACCAATATGGCTAATACAACATTTTCTCTAAGCAGCAAGAAAGGTCTGAATTGTCAAAAGGTTTGACCCACCACTAAAGGAATAATAACAACTACTGCAAAAACAGTGATCAGATACCTTTGTTGTTTTAAGATAAGTTTGAACTAGTGTAGGATTGGCAAAGAAAACTAAACAAGAGAACAGTGTTAAAAACAGTGACGGGCAACTAAAACCCTGAGGATCTTACAATAATATGTAGTTTAAAAACAAAACTAAAACCACTTGGCTCTATTTGGCAATTCCCCAATATTAATGCTGTGCAAGTCTGATTTCTTTCATTTCCTTGTTAATTAATTAGGAGGAATCAGACCTGAGAAGTTGACTAAGTTATGTAAAAATATAGTATACAGACCTCTTGGTTGCCTTCCTCCTCCTCCTCCGACTCATCTGTCATCTCCTCCTCCTCCTCCTCCTCCTCCATGTCCTCATTATCCAGTTTAAACAGTGCTTGCCGCTTCTGGCGCTCCTCAATCCTGCGGAGTTTCATGGCCTCCTGTAGTTTAGCTTTCAGCACTTGTAGCTTTTCACCTGGGCAGAAGTGAATAAATGAATATATTAGATGCACTACAATGAACCCTTAAAACTTTACTGCCTTCAAGCATTCAATTTAATAGAACTACACTCACAGAAAGAAGATTAAAGGCAACGGTGCTTTATTTTATAAAAGGTTTTCTGAATTGATCTACTGGCTAGAAGAGCTAAACCTAGCCTGAATAAGCTCCATTTAGAGAGGCAACATAATCTTATGAATTATCAAGGAGATTCCTCATTACCCACAAGTGCCACTGGCACAGCTCTGGAAAACCGGTAGAAGGGCTTTCTTCCCATTGTGTCTTATGGGAACAATGGGTTCCACTTACCCAAAAATGATTTAATAAGGCATATAAAATAATTAAAAGCAGCTAGCTAGAATGGATGCATGCCTATAGGGCCAACCAAATTACACATCTCCTTTACCATTTACATAATATAGGTAAATCAGATTAGTTTTCAGGATATTTTTTTTTAATTTGCAAATGCTTACAAGTAAAATATGTTACAAAATCTGTCTGCATGAAGAATTGCAACAGAAAAAATAGTGCTATTAAATATAAATAACACATGAAGGATGATCTACAGATTGCATATAGATGTATTTGTTCTCTATATCTATTTACGCCAGACATTTAGAGACTGCACCAGGATGAAGCAAATTTCAGAGCCAGCAGCCAAAATTCTAGCTGAGAGCCACCTGTTTCCCAATAGCCAACCCCCTTTTAAGATTTTTACATGCCCAACTGATCAAAAAAAATAACTGGAACAAGATGAGTTGTGTACACACAGATTCTTTTCATTTTAGTTTAGATTTTTGAAGGGAAATAAATACAGTGCCCACCCCCTTCCTCCCCCACAACCCACAAATGTGCAGTAAGACAATCTGAATGCTTTTGTTCTTAAGTAGTTTTCTCACTTATAACAGTTCATTCTGAAACTGATGCAAGACTGTAGGTAATTGCAACGTGCTCAGCACTTTAGATGAAAGAAGTTTAGACTATCCTTCCTCAAAATCAAAATGTGCCATAAACTTAGACCTTATTATCTAACAGGCAGACAGAAAAAAAAAAAGACACTAGAAAATGCAGAGGAGATGGTGAATTAACTTTATGCTTCTATCTTAGTAAAAGTAAACTTCAGGTACAGCCTGGACTGCTAGGAAAGATAATGCGAATAGTATGCAGTATCTTGTATCTGTCAGAGACAACATACTTATTTTTCAACACAATCCCTCCCTCTTCTCCCAGATATACCTGGCTTTGTGTAGACTGTTTCATCTACATTTTCTGCAGCCAATGTCACTGGCACCACATCTGATTTTAGCTCCTCTTTTCCCTCAGAAGTGGTCTCTTTACAAATAATGTTCAAGTTTACAATCCGCTCGGCTTTTGGTTTGGCTGTCTGAAGAGTGTGCTTCAAGAAACGTGCCTTCAAAGCTTCCAGTTCTTTAAATATATATTACATTTAAGGCCATCAGTATAATACTTGCTCTTACCAAATTCATTCAATGCAGCAAAGACATAAATAGTTGCAGTCACTTTCATCTTAGACAAATCTCATTACAAAGTATTCTTAGAAAAATGATGCAATATTTCAGGAGCTAATCCATAAAAATGGGGGGAGGGGTCAATGTTGTTTGATTTGGAAATATAAAGTAATACAGCGACCCAAGCTCAGGATATTCAAGTGGGTACTCTAAGAAAGGTCAACAAATATAATATTTCGATATTTGTTCCAATATTATATTACTCTTAATTGAAAGCTTAAAATAACTTGATTTACTCATTGGTGATTTGGGTATTATCATCCAACTTCATTAAAAGAGAGTCTCTATTCCCATAATCAAAGATCTCCAGCAATCTATTGATATAAATGTTTAAATCCACGTTGAAAGTTGACAAGTTACTGGTTTTGGGCAGAGCCCATATATCTCTATAAATTTTAAAGAAAGCAGATGCTGTAGACTAAATGCTATTAATAAATATAAATGTATGAATGTAAAGTTTTACTACAATTAGAGAATCTCAAAGTACTAAGCAAAATCAAATTAATACAGAATCACAATCTACCATTGAAACAAACAGCCCAAATTTTCAACCATGGGTGTCTAAATCTTTATTTAGAAAACTAAAGAGCAACCTATTATTCATCTGCTGTACAACCATGACTGCTAGTGAAATGCAGCGGAAGATTCTTATGCCCACCGGTTCTGAAAGTCAAGTCATATGCTGGGCAACTACAATCCTCAGATGCTCACCTTTAGGCACCAAGACTAAAAAATGTTAGCCCTCTTGGTACCTATTTCTGGTACCAACTTACGTAACTGCAGGGGATCTGCAGTACAAAAAATGTCACTACACTTCTTAATAAAAGTTTCATAGGTTTTTAAACACCATAAAAGTATCCGGCCTTCTGTTTTACAACTCATCTAAAAGAAAGTGTCATCACCAGCACAAAGCGGAAATGTGTAAGTTCTGCTCAGAAGGAAGTACCTCCCCTTTCTGAACTGCTAACATCTAGCTGTTCCCAGAGGTCTGCCTTCTAAAGTGCTGATTTGACCTTGCTTAGCTTCTCGGATCTAGCAACAGGTAATGCGGTACCTTTGTTTGATTCAGGCTCATCAAGGTTAACAAAGGAATCCTTGTCAGAACAGAGTCTTGGTTTGACGGATAGGTCGACTCCCAGCTCCCGAAGTTTATCCAGCTTGGACTTCCTTACTTTTTCAGGCTGTGCCATCACCACTGAAACCAACTGTTGAACAGGCTTGTCACATTCTACACCTGTATTTTGCAGCTGGTCCTCTCTTTGTTCAAGGGCACTTGCTTCAGATCCCAATAGAAGTTCACTCTCCATTTGCTCCCCACATTGACTACTCCGCAAGTCAGAAACCTGCTCTTCTGAATTACCAGCAGTTGTTAGGCTCTCAAGAGCATCCAAGGCACCATCCTGTCTGTGCTTTTCATCACAATCTTCTCTCAGATTCTCCTCCACATATGTGGAGGGTTTATCTGCAAAGGTGTCAATATTCTTATCGAGTCCTGTTTCCAGCTCCCTAGCTGTTGCTTGACCAACCTCTGTCCAAGTGTCTTTGATATTCACACTTGAGTTCGCAGTGTCTGCACTTTCTTCATTTAGGCAGGGTTGATACTTAGTAGACCTATAAAGAGCAGAAAGCAAATCATAACCCAACATACACTTTCACATCCTTAGCTCAACTGGCATGAGATGGGAGGTTGGGGGAAGGACAAGCGGGGAAAAGACTAAACCAAACAAGAGAAAGGAACAATGGTAATGTCTATGTCTGCATATAATGCTGCACTTAGTTGCATGAAAAAACTAGGTTGTTTCTACAATGCCAGTTAGAGTGGTTGTGGGAAGCACGAAGATTTTAAATGCCCAGTCTTTGGTTATTTAATAATTAATACAGGATTCTTTTATTTTAGGTTTATTTAAAGGAAAAAAAGGTGTTATATTGTGAACAAGGTTTAAGTACACAACATTATTAAATACCTTCTCAAATAAAATTTGACTTTGCATAGGGCAATGAGTTTTAAACCATAGCTATAAATTTGGATTTGAAGGACAGCATGGGATACCTTCACAAAAAATTTAGAGCGGGCTAACAACAACACAGTGCTCTCAAGTTTTACTGCTTTATAGATTATGTAGCAGATAAACCCAGTTAGGGGAAATATTCTGTCATTATATGCAAAACTAGCAGATCAACCACTTTGAACTTTGGCTCTCAAACTGTGGTCTTCAGGCCACTGGTAATCCCCATATCCCAGACTTGTGGTCTGTGAATCACTTCTTATTTTTCAGCTATTAAACTACATTAAAAGGATACTCAAGGAATATCCCTAATTTTGCATGAAAGTAGTAGCTGCAGGTGCCCCAATAGCAATACATGATTATAAACTGAAACAGAATCTACATACAAAGTAAATTCCTTAAGCAAATCAAGAACTGGACATACAAGACAACATGAGACAGAAGAGTTCCTTACTTCAGCAATGCCATTGCATTTCCCTGACAAGCTGGTCTAGGTCTACGCTTGAAGAACTCATGTATGGTTTTGGTTTCCGGCACATGATATGGGAGCGACAGACATGATTCTACCAAAGGAAATAAGTGACATTTTAGTCACGTATGGAAGTGGCAGGCATTTTCTCAAATATTCAGATGAGCTTGGCACATGTATTTTGCAACTAAGAGATCCAACTAGACATGAAGAGCAGAGCTTAACTCCAATATATAAAACATGCAGCTGTTAGACCTCTATCCAAATGCCCACAAACTGCCCTGAAGAATAAGGCCTGCAGCATGCCCAAGAACTCAGAACCAAGTGGACTTAGCTACCAGTAACAGAAGAACAAGACCCACTCTAATTACTTGGTATAACTAAGTCCCCCATACACATGAAGTCAGTTACTTCTAGTCCAGATTTAAACTGTAAAAAGAAGTCTCCAAAAGACTTTCAAAGTTGTTTAAAGACAAGTTGTAGTTTTCAGAAAAAAATCATTCTTGCAATGAAACGTGCATTTCAATAAAATCTCAGGAGAAACAGCTTTGCAGCTTACCTAATTTAAATTCTGAATACCACATATCAAGCAAGAACAAAGTCCACTGCTTTGATTGACACTCCTTTTCTGTTGCCTTCCTAAGGAAATTTCATCTTACATTTAAAACAAGTGGTTCAGGTTTTACCTCTTACAAGTCTCTGGGTCTCACTATGCAGTTGTTTCATGGCTTCTTTACTTAACCTTGCTGCCTTCCTCTCCTGAGAGAAAAAAAAGAAGACGACTGAATATAGGCATAGTTCTACAGTTTCAAAACAGTGTTTTTGAAAAAGTTTTTCAAAAGGTTCCACCCTGCCCCGCCATACTTTTGAAGCAGCAGGAAAACAGAAGAAACCAGAAATAATCTTGAAAATATGCCTGTCATGCTGGTTCCATTCTTGAGCACCAAGAAAAACCTTCACATAAAATTAATATTATGGGCTAGTGAGAGTTAAAGGAATTAAGAAGCCTAAAGAAATATTTTACCTTCCTCTTAGCTCTTTTCAATGTGGGTTCCTCATTCTCATCATCAAATACATGCTTGTAATTTTGATCTTCAGAAAACAAGTTCTTACCCTATAAAAATGGATTGATTAATTTCAATGCATAGCGAGGAGCTGTCAAAAGCAAAACACAATAATTCTGTGCAATGATTTTCTGTATCATTGTAGTGAATTTCCACCTGCAAGCACTTTCAGAAACAGATATAAACATTATACTGCACATTCTTCAACTGCCTCCACAACAATATTCTTTTTGGCACCTTCAATGACATTAGTGCTTAAAGAAGGCACTTCTGTTGATACACCCCTAAAAACAAGACATTAGGGACTATTTTCTTCATGTAGAAGTGGAATTGCATGTGTCAACAAAAGATTGTTATATGCGCGAAGGTACAAGAATAAATTAAGTTACCTTATATTTTTTCACTTTGTCTTTCACTGCAGCTCTTATTGATTCTAGTGACTCTTCATCTTCGAGATGGGAATCATTTTCTTTCTCTAAATTATTATCAAAGAGTTCTTTGTCAGCAAGAAGACACCCACTATCATTAATAGAATTTCTCTCACCATTATCTTCCTGCTGAGTAAAAAAGCAACATTTAAAAAAAATTATTACTTCAGAAGCTCACTTACAAATATTTGAAAGACATCTTTACAATTTCAGGATAATTGATAAACATCCCATCATTCAGACAAAAAAATGAGTTACTTTCAAATTCTGTAGTCAAGTCATATTGACTTTACATTACAAAATCAGGCCAATGCAGGTTCTCAACTTCTGCAATCAGGAGACAGGAAACGAATCACGTAAAACTCACCAGGGCTCATAAAGAGTCCTGCACAGACCATAGACTTAACAATTGTGCACAATTAGCAATATTTGCCCCAAAACAGCATTTCTTAAGTGTTAATTTGCTGCCATTACTTGTTACAGCATAATCATTTGATTGCTATGGAAGGCAGCTACGATCAATTTGGTGGAAACTAATGCCTAATACCTTGGAATGGGAAAAAAAAATCCCTAAATTGTCAACAACAGGCCCATGGATAAATCTGTATTTGTACCCCAGCAGTCAACAGCTGGCTTATGCCCAGGGGAGGCTTTAGCAACACCTCTTATCAGATGCTCAGTAAGAACAGGGCTCTGATGTCAAGGACAACCCATGTCCTCTTTCTGAGGCTGGCATGATAGTAGCTTGGCTCCACTGATGAATGGGTTTGATAGATTTCATACCTTACATCAAGCCAAGGCCACAAGCCTTGTTGTATCAGAACTAAAACAATTCATGTTTTGAAACAAGCTGAACCATTATCATCCCTCCCTAGCTATGTGTTGAGCTGCCTCTAGACTGACAAGCCCACCTTAAGGACTGATACTTCAAAATGCCAATTAAGTTGGTGGTATCCTGTGTGTAGACTCTTGTGGAAGTCCAAACTGCTAGTGGGTTGTGAGTACACACATTTCATTAGAGGTTTTTAATTACCATCACCAAATGCTTCAACTGTATTTAACCTGACTAACAATATCAAATGTTTCTCCAAACATTTATACCTTTTGTTTCCGTTTCTTTTCTTTCTTCAGTTCTCTAATAGCCTCCATTTTTTTTTCTTTTTCCATCCTCCTCCTCGACTTCCCCATTGCTTTTGTGCCCGTTTCATCCTCAAAATTACTTTTGTGTTTTTTGTATTGTTTCAGAGATGTTGGCAAAATTGCCACCTGTGAACCCAAATCCAGCTTGTTCTGAGTCGCACCAGACTTCTCATCTATTTCAAGGTTTTTGTGATCTAACGTGTCACCAATATCACTCTCGTCACTGTCCAGCAGAGCCTGGCGAATCCGATGTTTTTTGTTCTTTCGGGTAATAAGATGCTCCTTTTCCTCCCCACTCTTGACATCTTCAGCTACAGTGTTTGCCTTCTCAAGGGAGCAGCCTCTCTCTTCCCCTTCACTCTCACTGTCCTGAAGCACCTTTTTGCTTTTAGATTTTTTACTTACAAAAATCTCTTCCTCTGAATCTGGAAGAAACATAGAGCATTCTTTATACCATAGATCACAGATTGTTTATAAAAATTCATAGGTCCATTACCAAATGACATACTATGCCAGATACTGTTCTCCATTCCCAAACTAATTAGTAACATTCCTGTGTTTTATGTAGTCTGTTTCTTATGTAACCAAAGCAAACAGTAACATACTGAAAGAAAACTATAATGCCATGGTCCCAGTCCTGCAAACATTCATGCTGTTCTATACAGAGCAGTTCAATAAAAGCCAATGTGAAAACTGCTTTTTCTACTATGTGATAGTTAAATACCAACATGCATTCCTACTCTAACTGCTCTTTGTAAATGCATGATTTCTTTTTTCCTGTAACACAAATATTCTTTTTCAGGATATATAGAAAAACCTTAATGGAGCACTTCCTGATCTTCTTCTATCCGAGTTTCAGTCCAAAATCCCAAAAAGTACAGGGAGAACAATCTGTTGCAGCGTAGCAGCAACCTTAGCAGCATTTCAGTGACAGAATATATAGTTACTTAAATGTAATTTTAGTTTATGTTTTCCATGCAAAAGCCCTGCAGCCCCATACTTAAAGCTACTAATGAGGTTGGCATGAAAATTTTAAGTATATTATGGTTTAAAAATTCAGGTTTGAGATCAGGAAGAAACTGATTCATTCTGGTACTTCATATGTTGACATGCAACATAATGTATTTTCAGGATCCCATTTTATCCTGTCACTTCCCCATCCAAGCACGCAAAAGGGAAACAGCACTGAGCTCTAACTTTAAACCATGATTAATCTACATTATAACTTTTATCCAAAAGTGAAAATTTCCTTGTAAAAGGCACAATCACAGATATCTACTGTACTCAGGGTATTCAAGGGGCATCAGGAAATTTAGAATTTGTTAATGGTACGTTTACAGACAAATTCTGCTCTCAAGGTACAAACTCTATATTCTCATTTCCCCATCCCAGAAACGTTTCAATTCAGCCAGACTAGAACTTCATAAAACTTAGAACTAACCCCCCTCCCACCAAAACACATACACACACATTCAAGTTAAAGGAGTCAGATTCACCTGGGTTAACTATGCAACTCATAAGGCGGCAAGGAAATAAAGCAATTAAGATATTTAAAACCCCATCCCCATTTCCCGTTCTCAACCTCAACTACCACCTTTTTACCATTTACAGATCTCTACCCACATCCTGAACAACAAAGGAGGCATGCTGAATTGAAACCATATGTATCTGCATATGTTAGTGCATTGTGATGGTTAATATACAGCTGGTGTGGTTCTCTCAAGCTACATCGTACATAGCTGAGTTTCATTTTCAATGAACCAGTAAGCACAATGCAATGTCAGACTGCAAACGGTGGCTGCAAGATATCTTCTCATGTAATAGCTAGAAAACTGCATTTGATTGTATAATTTGTAATAATTGTCCTGAAGTTAAATTAGTAAATATTTCAGAATTAAAAGTCTGGATTCATGCATGAATAGTGACTTCTGTTAATGCCAGCTATAAGCGTGCATTACATACTCTTGACAGCGAAATATGTCAACAGTAAACCATTACATATGTCACATCTTTATAACCCAACAAGTAAAAAAATACTTCATACAGATAGCATGAAAAATATTCATAGACTTCAGGGCTGGAAGGGACCTCGCGAGATCATCCGGTACAGCCCCCTGCCCAAAGGGCAGGAGGTCAGCTGGGGTCAGATCACCCCAGCAAGACAGCCATCCAAGCATTTCTTAAAGATGTCTAGAGTAGGTGCTTGCACTATTTCTGGGGGAGTCTATTCCAGACTCTGGAGACTTGGACGATAAAGAAGTTTTTCCTTATGTCCAGTCCAAAACGGTCTTCCAGCACTTTGTGACTGTTAGACCTTGCCTTTCCTTGGGGTGCCCTGGTGAACAGTTTCAAAAGAAATACTGCTTCTAACATGAAGAAAGTTCAGGGCCATGTTCTCTCAACCTTCTGCAAAGGTAAAACTATAAAGTACAGAGAACAATAACAATATTTAGGGAGGAAGAGAAAAACCTCACATCTAACCATAGAGATCTTTTTGTATTACAGACCTCTGTCATCAAGAGACGCAACTTCCTTGTTGGAATGGCCTGGAGAACTTGTTTCACAGCTGCCCTGTCCGCTGTCAGAATCGTCGTCATAAGCTTTCTGCAAGTCGGGTGTTAGTTCCTCTACACCTAAGCAAAGCTAAAAGCCAAGAAGAAAGTTTATTTTCATACAGCATGAGCTATTTAAGTTAGAATAATTCATTGACCTGTTTCATCCCAAATTAGAGTTATAGGAAAGCACGGACCTCCCAAGGTCATCTAGTCCAGCCACAATCATCCCTGACTAAACTATCCCAGCCAAGGTTTGCCCAACATGCTCTTGAAAGTGTCCAGGGATGGGGCTCCCACAGCTTCTTTAGGTAGCCTGTTCCAATGTCTAACCACCCTCATGGTCATCAATTACTCATTGATACTGTAGTTGTAAGATTTATTTGGGTTTCAGACATTAAAAAAAAATGACTATATGCTATATCATTTCCACTACTCCACAGTTCCCTTGTGAAATTCTTAGTTCATATCAAAGCAAAAAACAAATATTGGCCTGGACACTGTCTGGTGGCCACAGCTTAAAACTAGCCAGAAACTTGCAACTTTCACATGCCATAAAAATACTTTATGAAACTTCACAAAAACCAGAATCCTCACAGCTGAGTAACAAAACGTTCTTCGTTGTTTTGCACAAGGGGAAAAGTGCAAGGTACTGGAGAGATCAGCATCCCATCTCCCTGGCCCCATCCAGCACAGGGCTGAGCCCACCCAGCTCCAACCAAGGCCACCAGGGAGCCCCAAGGCAGTGCCCACCCAAGCATGCTTCCCAGCATGCCCCGCGGGCCAGCGCCCCCAGCATGCACTGGGACAGCGCCGAGGAGCATGCTGGGAAACGTAGTCGTCTTCAGGGCGCGGGAGCTACAAGCCGCCGCGGCTGCTTTGCGTCCCGAGGTGGCCTCTCGGGCGGAGCCCGCGGGGCGGGCGACGGCTCCCAGTACCGGCTGGCGGAGCGGAGCAGGCCTACCTCAGGCGCTGCCGCCGCCATGGCACTGCTCGACCCCGCTGTCCTGCCGCCCGCCAGGAAAGCCGCTTCGATTCTTCGCGCTCTGCCTGGGGCTGATCCCGCCTCCCAGCCGGAGCCAATCACCGCTCGCTCCTCCCTCGAGGCCCCACCCCCTCGGATCGCCCCATTGGGCCGTTAGCTCAGTAAGCCCCGGCTCCCCGCTTAGCAGCCCAATACGAGTTCCGTCTTAACAGGATGTCTCTGTGCCGCCGCCAATCCTCTTCCTCCGTTGGGTTTCGTCTGCTCTGTGGAGACAGCGGTGCCCAGCGCGGGCCGCTCTAGCTGGGACCTCTATGGTCTTGGCCCTGGGCATTGCCGGAGGCATTCTGCATAGGCCTCCTAGGAGCAGCTGGTACTAGTCGGGAGCAGGGCCCAGGGAGACCTGCCAGGCTGTGCCCCTTGGGGGGGGCATTCCCAGAGTGCCCTAACTTGACCTGAGCAAATGACCTGAGAAAATATTTTTTTGCATTGCATTGGAGTTGGCCTGGCACATGCTGTGTCTCGTACTCAAAACAAAGCCGGAGCCCCAGCCTGCCATGTCCTGCTAGAGCTGACATTCATCCCGCTGTCGTAGCTGGTGTTTCATCTGTGCTGCCCGACAGCCTGAACTTGCTCGGATCGACGTCGTGTTGCGGGATCTGCAGGTCACCTTGGAGAGGAACTGGGTCACCAGGGGACCCAGAGGTTGTTCAAGCCACTGGGTCGGGGATTAAACTGATCCCCCCACTGTCATGGTGCTTCCGCTTGGCCGCTTACAGGCTCGGATCAAGCGTAGGCTCACTGCCCTGGTCTGGTGCCCTATTCGAAATGGATTTATGTGGGGCTGTGCGAAATTTCACCACCAGTTTTGTTTCAACACTGTTTTGGCCCGTTTCGAGGTCCAAACAGCCAAATCGAAATGGAACAGATATGGTCGAAACGGCCGCAAACAAAAACGAGGCAAGTCAAAACGTTTTGATGTTTTGCCCATAAGCTATAACGGGGAAGGATGAAACACCCTATAACTTTGTCATTTCTGGCCTGATTTGGATGAAACTTGCAGAAACGGTGGCCCCTTCTGAGGGCATGAAGCATGCCAAGGTTCAAGAAGATAGGTGCAGGGGGTCAGAGAAACTGCACCCCAAACTGTTGAGAGCCAAACTTATGTCACGTGTATGTGTTAAGCCACAGTGGGGTGAAAACTGCAGGGGTGGTGGCTCCTACTGAGTCCACAAAGCCTGCCAAGTTTCAAGGAGACCGGTGCAGAGGCTTAGGGGAAACCACCTCAAGCTGCGGACAAGCAAAACTCGTGACGTGGTTGTCACTGTGTGTTAAGGCGCAGCAGCAGAGTGGAAGTTGCAGGGGTGGTGGGTTTTGGGCCATACATGTAGGGCTCAGTAAACAACTGTTTACCAGGGCACCCTTGAGGAAAACTAGAAGTAATGGTCACAGTCTGGACACCCTAATTGTGAAGTAATTTTTCCTAATGTTGAGCCTGAAACGAGCCTGAAACTATCTTCCAGGAGTTTCTGACCATTACTCCTAGTTTGTTCACCGAGCCCTAGATGCATGCTTCTGATGTAGCGGTAAGCTGCTACCAAGTTTCCCCTCAGCCTTTTCTTTTTCAGCCTGAAGAGTCTCTCAGGTCCCTCAGCCTCTCATATGGCTTGCCATGCAAGTCTCTGATCATATGAGTGGCCCTTTTCTGGACTCTCTCAAGCTTTACCACGTCATTGTTAAGGTGTGGAGCCCAGAACTGGACGCAGTACTCCAGCTGCGATCTCACCAGTGCTAAGAAGACCTGGGTAGAGCAGGAGAATCACTTCTTTGCAATGGTTTTGCTGGAGATGCATCAATTGATGCATGCCAGCGTATTGGTGGTGCTGGCTGCAGCATCACACTGCTGGCTCATGTTCATACTGTGGTCACTTATTACCCCCAGGTCTTGGTGACAAGTGATGGGGGATCTTAAGTCCTGCTGCCTAAGAAGCAGCAGCAGTTGCACAAGCACCCATGTCACAAGTTTTGCCTGTCAGCAGCTAGGGTTGCAGGGCCCCAGAAAACCCCTGCACCAATCTCCTTGACAGCTGGCAGGCTTTGTGGCCACAGCAGGACCTAGCAGCCAGGCCTGCAGTGGTTCCCCCACCCAAATGAGCACCCATGTCATGAGTTTTGCCTACCTGTGGCCAGAGGTGCAAGGCCCCAGAACCCAGAAGCCCTGAACCTGTCTCCTTGACAGCTGGCAGGCGTTGTGACCGCAGCAGGGGCCACCATCCCTGCAGCTTTCACCCTGCTGCGCCTTAACACACACAGTACCCCGAGTTTTGCCTGCCAGTAGCTTGAGGTGAAGTTTCCCCAAACCCCTGCACCTATTTCCTTGAAATCTGGCAGCCTTTGTTGCCTCAGCAGGGGCTACCATCCCTGCAGTTCTGACCCCACTGTGGCTTAACACAAACACATACAATTTTACAGAATATTAAAATAAGATGGTACTTCTCATACGGGGATGTCTGCTGCCTTCCTCGCTCTTGCTACATGTTTTTCTGCATCATAAAGTCACTGCAGAGCCAAACAAGGTGTTGAGCACATGCTGAGCTGGTGGGGGAAGGTGCACCATTAAGCTAAAACCGCATAGCATTTTTTTAGCTTGTATTTAAATGAAATAGCTTTATTCTACAGAGAAAGCAAGGGTTCACAAAGTCTTCCAGACCTCACGAGGCAGTTATAATTTATTGGAGCAGCATTCTGACCCTGCAGGAATGGAGAAGCTAGATCCTGGCATTAGAAAAACCTCCAGTGAGCAAAGTATCTTGAAGATGTTGTTTACCAAGTAATGCAAGGCTAAATAAGTGTTCCAGGGAGAAATGGGGAACCAGCAGTCGCTGTATTTTAGTGTCAGATGGAATAATGAGTAATGATTATTCAGCTCCTTTACTGTGTAGCATTTTTCATCTGTAGACTTTAAAGTGCTTTTGAAAAAGACGGCAAGCAAGTCTGTGAATTAAAGGACTTTGAGTTCTTTTGGCATGCTGTGTAAATACAAACAAGGAAGAAAAATAAGTCTGCTGGTGCTTGCAGGAAAGTCAGTCTGTCCCTTTTCTACTCAGCCTCATGTTTCAAGGCTGCCTATATAGAAGGGACCGAGCCAAGCGGAACGCTTTGCAAGCTGCTATTATCCTTGATACATGACAGTTTGGCTTCTGTTGCTACTAAACTCTTTAACTGCTAGATGGCAACACAGATTAAGGGAGGCGGCACTGCAGATCACAGATTCCTGGAAGTTTGGGATTTTTCTGGATAGACACTGCCAAAAGAAACATGTTAACAAATGCTGAGGTCCATTTACAGTCAAACATAGAGCTGCTTTGGTATATTGAAAGAGCCTGGGAAGTCACAACAAGCTTGTTGTGAAAAAGATGCATACAAAGGGATTGGGTCTTAAACAGCAATAAGGGAAGATACAAAATAGCAATCACTAGCCAGCCAAAACTTTTTGTTTTAGATTAAAAAAAGGTCATGGAGTGGAAAAGGAAAGGGCACTTAGCTGCTCAGTCTGAAAGCTCATACCAACACGGAAGAAACCTAAAATGTGAAGTGTATTTGAAAATAAAAGAATGGAGCAGATGAACTGTTAGATCGGGGCGGGCAATTATTTCAGGCAGAGGGACACTTACTGAGTTTTCACAAGCCATCGAGGGCTGCATGACAGGTAGCCGGGGCAGATAAATATTAATTTTCTCAAGTTTTAGGGGCCCCGTAGGCGAGATAGAATGGCCCAGTGGGCCACATCCAGCCCACGGGCCGCATTTTGCCCACCCCTGTGTTAGATGCAGAGGTGGATCCAGAGCGGGTGCAGCAGCCTGGTTGCATCCCCCTTTGCACATGCTGCATGTGAGTTCTCAGAATGGTGTTTGCCCAAAGACCCTGTTTTCACACTGCTCTGGAATCAGGGGTGAACAGTCTCATGCTCATCCCCTCCTTTCCCCTGCTCTGAATTTATTGCCGGGTAGGGGGAGAAGGCAGACAAACCGCAGTGTCCACCCTCTGGATTCCAGAGCCACCTGAAAGCACAAATTCCAGCCACATTGTGCCCAGAACAGCTGGATCATACAGAGCTCTCGGACAAGCTGGGGATCACTGACTAAGCAGCAGCTCTGCAGAAAACCTGTGGGTTACAGTGGACAATAAGCTGAATATGAGCCAACAGTGTGCCCTTGTTGCCAAGAAGGCTAACAGCATACTGGGCTGCATTAGTAAGCGTGTTGCCAGATGATCAAGGGAAATGACAGTTCCTCTCTATTTGGTACTGGTGAGGCCACATCTGGAGTAGTGTCCAGTTTTGGGTCCCCCGCTGTGGAAAGGATGTGGACAAATGGAGAGAGCCCGGAGGAGGGTTAGGGGGCTGGGGCAAATGACGTCTTGAGGAGAGGCAGAGGGAACTGGGCTTATTTAGTCTAGAGAAAAGAAGATAGGGGGAATGTAATAACAACTTTCATCTACCTGAAGTGTGGTTACAAAGAGAATGGAGCTAGATCGGGGTGGGCAAAGTACAGCCCACAGCCTGGATCTGGCTCGCAGCTGTCCCATGAAGCTACTCATGGGGCCAAGCACCATTGGAGCCGGTCCACACTGCACTCCAACCTGCACCCACCCCACACCTGCCGACGGCACCACCCCAGGCAGTACACACAGCTTCCTAGCAGCTGCCCTGGTAGTACTTACATTCCATGCACCTCCAGCAGCTCCTTCTCCTCTTCCTCCTTCCCCTGCTATGCTGCTCCAGGACCATGTGGCATGTCAGGCAGCACATGCCAAGCTAGGCAGGGGGAAGCTGCAGCTGGGCAGCTCCTGCCCAAGCGTGTGGGGCTCCAGCTCCAACTCCTGGTTGCCTTCCACCCACTCAGCCACCTGGCACAATAAGCAGCCATCTGCAGGTGGCCAAGTGGGTGGAAGGCAGCCCCGCTGGGCGGGGGCAGTGCCACTGGCAGGGACAGGGCAGGTGCAGGTGGGAGTGTGGCACAGTCTGACCCTGGTGGGAACAGGAAGGGCAATCATGGACCAAATGGGGAGGAAGGGAAGGGGTGAACCGCACTTGCCCCTGCACTGCTTTGCACTGCACTGCCTAGGCGAGCTCTGCTGCATGCATCCCCTTTCCCTCCTCCCCACAGCCCTGGCCGCATCCGGGTACGTAGTGCATAGGCAGACCCCCCACACACTTGCACCCCACCTCCCACACACACAGTAAGACTTTTGAGCTATTACACAATTGCCTCTATATATACCACTCAACGAAACATAAATCATGGCCAAAAATATTTTTTAAACAAAAATATGTCATAGTAAATGTTGAATTTGTAATATACAGTTTGTTTTTTATCTATCATTTGTTAAATTATCTTCTGAAAGATTGTGTGCACAGCCTTCAACAGCTCACCAAAACGTGTCAAATGACCCGCCAGCCAAAATAATTGCTTGCCTCTGAGTTAAACTGTTCTCAGTGGTGGCAGGTGGAAGAACAAGGAGCAATGGTCTCAAGTTGCAGCAGGGGAAGTTTTTCCTAATATCCAACCTAAACTTTCTCACTACAAGAGTGGTGAAGCACTGGAACAGGTTACCCAGAGAGGTGGTAGAATCTCCACCCTTGGAAGTTTTTAAGACCTGGCTACACAAAGCCTTGCCTGGGATGATCTAGTTGGGGCTGGTCCTGCTTCGAGCAGGAGGTTGGACTAGATGACCCCCTGAGGTTCCTTCCAACCCTCATTTTCTATCATTCTGTCACTCCACGCTGACTGGACAGCAAGCTCAGAGCTCACTGCCTATGGCAGCATAACCAAAGTGGGGTGATCCTCACCCACCTTGCCCTGTCCAGACTCCTCTACCGGGTAGAGGCCCTTGCCAACGCAAGGTTCTGTTTATTCCAACAGGTACCTAAGAAACATCCTATATCTAAAATGCAATAGTTCTTAGTATTATGAGTAGACAGGCCATTGTAAGGAGACTATAAGCTTATTTCTAACTTGCTTCGATACTACTTGAGGAATAATTTTTAAACACTTTCATAATTTAAAAGAAAAGACATTGTTAGTTTTAAAATTCACCAAAAGCAGCTTGTCTTGTCTGGTCTGAAGAGCCTCCATATTCCATAATGATACTTTACACAGACAAGAAGGTAACAGAGAGAGAAACATGTTGTCTGGCCATGTACCATTAAAAAAACAAGCGTGTAGAATCAATAATGCTGTGAAGCCAAAGATGGGGTTTTCCACAGTTACTGTTCTAGGTGAGGGGTGTCAAACCCACCTCCTGGCCCATGCTGGATCTGAACTGTGGGGCTCTTTGTGAGCTGGATCCAGCCCAGGGCATGGGGTGGCTTGGGAGGCAGTGGTACTGGCAGTGGCAGCAATGGCATCTATTCCAGTTTCTGCCCAGTGCATGTGGCAGTGGTGGCTCCAGCTCCCACCATGTGCCATGCACTCCTTGCCAAAGCCGGAACTGCTGCTGCTAACACATTTCATGCCAGACCACTGGCTCTGGCACAAACCTGCAGTGGCAACAGCTCTGGCTCAAGCACAGGGCATGGTTCACATGACTGTGGCAGGTCCAGCTTTCACCATGTGCCCTGGGCTGGAGCTGAAGCTATTGCAACAGACTCATGTTTCAAGCCAGGGTGGCAGCTCTGGCTCTACCACAGAGTACGTGGTGGCAACAGCTCCGTCTCCACTTCTGACATGGGGCACAAGTCATGTACTGCCAGTGGCAACAGGGCCAGCCGCCAAGGAACTGACCCTGCAGCAGTGGGGACAGATGAAGTGGCCAGCGGGCAACCAGGGCTGTTTTAGCCCTTAATCGCCATCCTGCCACTAATTGCCATGTCCACCAGGGCCCAACAGCCCCAGATTCTGTGGTAGGCCACCCCCACTGGCCACACGTGCCAACTTCTGCTGATCTGCCTATAGCCTGGCAGCCTGGATACAGTGACTCCATGTATGGTCCGCGAGTCTTCTTTTTGACACCCCGTGTCTAGGCCTTTCAAGTTGACAAGAGCATTGCTTAATGATTAGACTTGGTCTAAATCTAACTCTGAATGGTCACATTCCAGTAACACATTCCTTGGAGTCTCAGACCAGCAGAGACTCCCTATGCCTGAAGAAAGGTGATTGCACTCGAAAGCTTGCAAAGAACTTTTTTTCCCCAACTACTCATTCGGTCTAATAAAACATATCACATCTACTCAATGAACGTTGCCTGCCCACGTTCCAATAACTTCTTCATTTGTCTCTCAAATCTGCAGATCCACAATTTTTAGATGTCACTTTACAAGAAAGGAGCAATTTAGCAGCTAAGATTGTGATGTAAGCGCAGCTAGAGAGAAACACTTTAAAAGTCTGTAAATAATGTTGTTGTGGCCAGTTAAGGCTTCCCATTTGTTAGGAGGTAGCATCTCCTGGCCAAAGGGAACTGAACAGTGGCAACTGAGAAAGGAGTACGCTCCCAGAAGGAAATGTCGGTTTGCGATGTTGAGCCTATGACACGTGGCAGAGCAGATCCAATTCTGGCCAGCAGAAGGCAGTGGACTGCACATAGAGCAGTAACATCATTGCCAGGGATCCCGGTTTTCTCCAATTTAAAAAAAAATCCCAAATTTTCAGTTAAAAAAAGTAACCCTAAATCCATACTTTTCCGTGATTTAAATAAAACACCATTAAAATATAGATATATATAATATATACAGTGATGTTTCATTTTAATCATGGAAAAATGTGGATTTAGGGTTACTATTTTTTAACTAAAAATTGGGGATTTGTAAATATCAGATAAAACCAGGATCCCTGGTTGTTACACCCTGCTCCCTCCTTCCTCTGCAATTTTTAGACTAAAAGAAAGAAAACGGTGGTCACACAAGCTAACCAATAAGCAACCTGGAAATGCAAGAAAGTCAGTTAAACAACATGAAGGCACATGTATTTTGAATGCTGGATTTAAGGAGGCACCCACAAGTAATTCTACAGCCTTTAGTTACATGTTTACACAGCACACCAATATAGGACTTAGTTCTCTGATGCCTCAACAAAACAGTGATTACCTTCCTACTCAGCCAGCAAAGCACAATGTTATGTTAACAATTAGCAAAGTTGCTGCTCCTGGAAATCATAAGCAACTGCTTTAATAGTAGAGATCAAAATTGTGATATCCAAAACCAACTAAGCAAGCATCATGCATAATGAATCATGGTTAGTAAGTTAGGACATCAGCTATAGTATGTAGATAACGTGGTAGTGGTCTAAATTCACACCCTGATGTAAAGCTTCTCTCTCTAATGGAATGTCAATGAAGAGATTTAGAAAGTGGGATAGTTGAACCCAATTCCCAAAGGCAGAGACCCTTTTATAAAAAACTTGAAAATTCAGAGACCCTAATAGACACAGAAGATGAGCCTATTAGGTAACTCCTTCTTCTGCTGGACCACAGTTAAAAAAAAAAAAAAGAAGAAGTGTGGGGACATTTAACCACGTTCAGGTCATTCAAGATTTACTTGCTGACAAACCAATGTGCAGACATGTAAGTTATTCATCATCTGACAAGTGTGTAGGATTGATCAGTTAATCAACCACTGCCAAACCACTGCGTGCACTGCACCTCTGTGCAGGGAAAGCCAGCCAATTCTTTGCAGACATACCTTGTAACTTTTCTTACTTATTTTTTCTGAGCTCTAGCACAATCACCATATAGGTGCATCCGTGTTGGCAGGAGGAGGAGGAGGGAGGAGGAAACACAGATTTTTTTTTCCCACGGGTGCCTTGCTTTTAGGAATGTCCATTAAGGCAGCTTTCCACATTAGTCATCTGTATATCAAGATGGCTTTACCTGCACAACCAGATTGCTGTAAAATACTGATGTCTAACAATATTAAGTGCACAGAACACCTGCAGCCTGACAACACCCTGCTCCAGTTCAAAAAGGCTACACCTAATGCTGTCAGTTTATCTTGAAAACGTCCCCTAACAGAGTGCATCTAACGCTTAGAGCAGGAGACTTCTAAGCTCTATTCACACTTTGGCTCCTCTTATTTTTATTAATGTAACAGGAGATGCATGCTCTCTGCTTTACAGACAGGAACAAAGATAAGATGCCCTGCCTTGGATGAGATACAATCTAGACAAGCAAAAGCAGAAATGAAGAATGAGAAGGGATGCAACATGACATCAAAGCAACTGAGCAAATATTTTCCAGTGTTTCATCCTAAATTGGACAAGGATCCTCTTGAGCTGGTGGTCATAGAAACACACAGGAAGATAAGGTTCCTGTACCAAAGAATTTAAAAAACAGTGACCTGGTTATCAAATCTGTGGTTCAGTCAGCTGAGCTGTGATGTAGGATGTGGGCCTCCCTGCCAGGTGACTGGGCAGCTTCATTCCATCTTTAAAATGCTTTGTGATAAAAGTTGGATCAGCATCTGGCTGGGATCATCTGACCCTAGTGCTCTTTCCTGCCTAGGCAGGGGGTTGGACTCAATGATCTGTTGAGGTCCCTCCCGACCCTAACATCTGTGAATCTATGCTGCTCTTATATAAACTGTTATTATATGACTCAGTAGGATTTAGATGGGAACTAGTGATTTAAAATAAGCTTCAGGTGTAATTAATGATCCTCTAAGCCATTTTATCATCAAAACTTTCTTATACTGTAAGAGTTGCCAAACGTGCCAATACACTCCTTGTAATTCGGTGAAACCAAATGTAAATTAGAGGATTATAGGGATTGAATGGGGTGTTGTATAGCAACCAGTCCTTAAATTGGGGCTATGTGGGACTTAAGTGGTGCTTATTATATAGATTTTGTGGTGTACCAGTGCAGGGTTGAGCTTCAGCACCATTGAGTAACTCAGATATAATTCCATTTTTGGAGTTACACAGCTGCTTCCTAATGGCCAAGCATTAGCAGTTGGTTAGATAGCATAAGATGTCCAATGACTTTGAGTTTCAGGAGGTCTAGTTGCCAAAGACAGGATTTATATTCACAAATACCATATTTGGCTTGGTATTGAAAGGATACTGGCAAGTTTTACTAACAGGTTTGAGTACTTACCTTAACTTGTACAGAGTTGGCAGCACTGTGAATAGAGAGGGACGTCAGCTCAACATTTGGTTTGGTTTTAAAAAAACTAAGCAAGCAAAAAAAAAAAGAACAAACCCCAAAATCCTGAAGTCATTGAAGGGGAGGGTAAAAAAAAAAACTTGCAGAAGTAGGTCAGAGTAGAGAGCAGCTTACTAGTTTACCCAAACTTCTGAAATTACAGTGAATAAAAATGTCTTTATAACGTTCTCTCAGATCCCCCTTTTCAATTGAACAAAAATGGCCAGTTCATCCATATCACTGCACGGAGAAAACCAATCTGGAGTAGAATAAGCATATATAGCCCATGCTGGCCCACCATTAAGGGTTAAATACCAAGGCAGCACTATGGACAGATGTGGACTTGCAAAAAAGATAGCTTCACACAAATGAGCAAAAGATTTGACCAGAAGATGAATGAGAAATGAATGGGAGGCAACAGGACAGCTTAGCAGGTCTAGCAGTGACCTAAGATCAATGGAATATAGGTGAGAATAAGGATTTCAGCTTTCAAGTGCATACCCTACTACTGTACACTAGCTTTGTAGTCTTGTTCAGAAATGGTATTTAATTGTTTAGACTAATTTCAAACTAGTTATTTTAGCTTCTCTCTTTACTACCACGTGGTTTGTAAGTGTCCTTCCCTGTGTGTTGATGCTTCCCTTGAATAACTACATTGTACATTGTTACCGAGATGCAGAAGGTTGACAGGGCTCCAGGTTTAATGTTTGGCATGACCTAATCTTGGCACAAAGTTGCATTTAATACTGCACGTAGAGAGAAATATCACTGCATGTAGAGAGATATGACTTTTTAGAGCCAACACACCAGGTTTTCTTATCTGGCTGCATACCATATGTCAGAATGTATTAAATCACACTGAAAATCAACATGAACTGCAACATTTGTAGTGATTAGATTTCTACCATAGAAGCAAAGAATCCCAATTCCTTACATTTTCATCTGGGACTTGGACTGGTTTATATATCACCCCTTTAAAACACTTACGTGCCTGTATAAGTTTTATACGTGTGTATAACTGTACAATATTCCAGAGCTAAATAAGCATGACTGTGTGAGAAGTTATGTGCATAAGTGTTTAAAGGATTAAGAGCAGACTGTATAAAGCAATACATGTCAAATACAGCTGGAAGTGTGTCCCAAATATTTAATGACTAAACTGTTAGTGACACGAAACCCCCAGACAGAGTCACTTTCCAAGCAAATTCTGAGTGACATCCCTCGATTGTTATTAACCTCTCCCTGGGGGTTAACTATTAGCTACTGGGTCATTAGCACTAGCAAGGAAAAACTATTACACCTACTGGTGTACTATAAACCTGCAAAAAATACACATCCCTCAGGAAAATGCTGAGCATGTTGCAAAGTCAGTGAATGCTCATGTGAAAGCCCAGAGCGAAGTCAATGAATGCTCATGTGAAAGCTCACATTTGCAGTGGGTTTCAGTATCATTTTAAGCTACCTGAAAACAACAGAAGATTTAATGAAGCTCTTTAATTAATACAATTTATTCTGCAATCGGAGATTTTAGAGGGTGTAGTTAGGTTAAGCAACTACCTTAGTTTTGGGCACAGTGTGAGACCTGAGAAGATGGAAAGAGGAGGTTTTCACGAAAAGGCCCTGAAGGCTAAAAGCATGAATTGTAACATATTAGCAAGTAAAAGCAATATTTCTGCAATGTTCAAGGGAAACAGTGTCACTATACTTCTTAAGTGTGGGGAAATTTTGAACAGATTAAATCCTAAGCAGGTAAGTGAATGATGGAAAGTTTCTAACAGAGGGTTAAAAAAAAGATCAGAGCAATTGGTACTCTTAACCTATATCATCTTTGATAAAAAATAAAGGTCTTAGAAAACTACATCTCTAGAAGAGTGGTTTTCAACCTTTTTAGGTTCAAGGCGTCCCTCGGAAAATGCCAGCTCTTAGCTTTCACTCTTGACTGCAGAAAAATAAGAGAGCAATTCTTTCATTGCAAAGAACTCAGAAAGACTAAACAGGTCAGAATATTTTTGATACTATGGATTCTTATATGAAACCTTTGGTTTTCTCTTATGAATCATGTATAAGTAGTTGCATACCTAATATTCCGCAGCACCCTCAAATGGATCTCATGTCTCTGCAGTTGAGAGTCCCCTAACCTTTTGTAGAGCAGTGAAAGGTTTTTATTGACTACAGGGAGCTATATTCAAATTTTATTGCATCTAATTTAGGAAAATGACATATTAGGGAAGCTACAGTGGAGCTTTTTGCTTCTGATAAAAATGCAAGTGCATCTGATAATGGCTCTTAGATTCCAGAGCAGCTAAGACTATGATATTTATTTCAGAAACTAAACCAGAAAGAATGATGTCTATGGCACTTCAGCTGAAACTGTGCTTTCTCCTACTACAGGCGAGTCATTTCCAAAATCAGACAGCAAGTTACAAATGAGCACAGGCATCAACCTGGCCATACACACTTGTTTTCATAAGTACAAGGGAAATTACTTGTACAAATCTATTTATTGAGCAAAAAAAAATCCCAAACTTTCATTTTCAAAATGGAGTATGTTGAGTGCTATAAGTCTTTACCACCCTTTACCACATGCAGTCATTTACATCTGCTTAAAGTGGATGTCAACTCCTATTTTGATTTGTTCTGCTCATAATTTGGCGCAGTGTAAAGGACTGCACCCGGAGCAGGACAGATGTCATAACCCAAGTACTCTTTAAAAAACACAACAAAAAACAGTAAACCTGAACATTTTGTTTGTGACCAATGGAGGGGTTAATGTGCATGGATGAAAAGAGTTAACATGGATAAGGCCTGAAATAACTGGATGACTGGGCTGTGAAATGCATTCAAACAAAGATGCAGAGAAATTTTTGCTTTTTCTGGCAGAGACTTTGTTTAATAATTAAACCCCAGTTCTGATCCTGAAACAAGCTTCATGCAAGTGCTGGGATTTGCCCATATGACATTCGTTGCAGGACTGAGGCTTTCATTAACCTGAAAATATTAAAACATTAAAACATATCCAGGAACACCATCGATCAGAATCTGATTTCACTCCCAGCGTAACACTCCTCAGTGAAATCACGCAGGTCAAGTAAGGTTTTCATGATTATTGCAGCCCTTGTAGATCTGTTCTTAGATCCACCAGTTCATCCCATGTTATTAAGCTGAGTGTTGTTATATACTCAGCAGGTCCTTAGTCTGAACGCCTCAAACTCATAATGGAAGAGTCTGTGGGAATGAAGTGTAAATCCAGTGTGGCAATACCTATCTATGGAAGGATTAGCAAGATGGATTTTGGCATATTGTGTTAAGTGGCCTAAGGCTAGCAGCTCTTAGAACCAGATATGCCTTTGAGGTGCAGTTAAGGTACCATGTTGCAACTGCTATAGCCACTGAGAGCAAGACAAAATATTTTAACAGTGTTCTGTAAAGCAAGGGTGTGGCATTATCAGGAATACTGGGTTCAGTCCAACTCGCATCATTACCAGAAAGTTTTTGCAAGATGAGAGTGGGTTCAAAACAGGGCAACAAGAATGACAAAGGGCCTGGAAAGAACTCCTTATCTGATGAGAAAATGGAAAGACAGGATTGTTTATTGTAAAAAGATGATGATTACGAGGGATTGATACAGGCAGAGCTGCTGGGAGCAATTTCAGCATATTTTGTCAAAATGGAACGTTTCAGTGAAGCCAAAACATTAATCAGAAATGGAAGAGGCAGATGTCATAGCAGGGCAATTACAATGCTGGTGTGCAGCGCAGGACATTCTGCTCTGCTTAAATTAGGAGTGAAGTAGTTTGAAACACTGTAGTCTGCATTACTCAGAGACAGGATTTGATCTTGGGTCTTCCCCAGTGACCTAGTCACCCGGCACATAGAATACGACACACTTACACGAGCCACTTAAGATAAAAAGTACATAAAATGGCAGATAGTGAAAACCTGCTATTCTCTGATATGAGAACAAAGGGGACATCTGATCAAATGGAGCAGTAAGAGATTGAAAACACATTTTTTCATGCTGTGGAACTCATGGCCGCAGCGCGTGACACCGGTCAAGAGTTTAGCAACGTTCACAAAAGGACTGGATGTGCACGACTGACGATATCAGAAGTTAACAGCTAACATTAGCCAGTCCTGCAAGTGCTATGAAACGTCACCTTTCAGACCAATGGTTTGACCTCAGCTTTCTTGTGCTCCGGGCTCCCTTTGGAAAACGCCAGCTCTTGGCTTTCATTCGCTTCTAGACTCTCGAAAAATACCAGAGCAAGTCTTCCATACTAAAGGCTTCAGGAAGCTCACAGCAGGGCATAACATCCTCGACTGCCTGAACTCCGATTTCAAATCTCTGGGTTTATCTCATCTCGTGAGTGGTGTGTTAGCATTGGCACACCTAACGATGCCGACATGGGGTGGGCAGCACCCTTAGAAAGACCTCACTGCGCCCGGTTGAGAATCGTGGCTCGCCATCTCACACCAGAGATCAGGAGCAGACCCCACGGCGTGCGCTAGGGCACTTGCCCCTCCTTTTATTCCTGCTCTGCCCAAAGTTTAAAACCACCCACCTGGCAACAGCAGCAGCGTTTCTAGTGGGGCAGCACTAAGGGAGTCAGCACACTTCGAGGCTCATTATAATCTACCTGGTCCTTTCCTAATGCTTCGATCCACAGGTGCTAATGACCCTCAACCCTCCTCAAGCGTCTCTATTTTATTATTGATCATCATTATTATCATCATCATTACAATTAATTATTAACCATCATTATGGACCCGTAATTATTACAACGATCAATTATTATAGTAATTGATTATTAATTATCATTAATATAGTTATTAATTATTATCAACCATTTTCAGTCGCGGCTAGCTACCAGTGTGGCCAGCACTGCCGGAGACCCGCTTTTCAAGGGTGTCGCAGAAGCAGCTCCGCCCCGCCCCGCCCTCCGGGGGTTTAAAGGGCCCGGCAGGGGGGCGGGGCCTGGCCCGCGGCGCAAGCACGCACGCGGCCCGCCCCCCCGTGACGCCACTCAGGTGACGGCGAGCGTGCGCGCGCCCGCGCGGGGGCGGGGCCAAAGGGGCGGGGCTCCCGCGCGCGCGCCCCAGCGGCCTCTTCCGCCTGCTGCGCCTGCCACGACTCCGGCCCCGCGCGGCGCGCTCCCGCGGCATCCTCGGGAGCGCGCTCCGGCCCGGCCCGGCCCGGCTCGGCTCGACCCCGCGGCAGGGATCGCTGGTGCCGCCGCCTGCACCCGTTCCGCTGCCCCCGGCCCGGCCCGGCCCGGCCCGGCCCCGCCCGGACTCAATATTCCCGAGATCAAGCGCTACGCGGCGGCGGCGGCGGCGGGGCCGGGGGCGGCGGGGCCCGGGGCGGCCGCGGCCGGGGGGGAGCGCGGAGAGGCCGCCTCCGCCTCCGCCGCTGCCGCTGCCGCCGCCGCCGCCGCCGCCGCCGCCGCCATGGAGGCGCTGGGACCCGGTGAGTGCGGCCGGGGCGCTGAGGGGCAAGCGCGCGCCCGTGCGGCCCCCGGAGACTCGCCCCTCGCGGGGCTCGCGGCGCAGGGGTGCTGGCGGTGCCTGGTGCCACGGTCCCGCTCCCCAGTCGGTTGTGATACGACGCGGTGGGGTTCATCGTGCGGTCAAGCGGCACTTGGGGACACGGCATGTGTGGTCAGGCTGGGCGGATCGGCGGCTGCCCAGCGCGCGGCGTGCTTGAGATGCGACACGGGCGGGCAAGCTAGGTGTATTGTGAGGTCCAGCCGTTTGTGACGTGACACGCGTGGCAAGGCGGGGTATATCGCGTGGTCACCCAGCGGATAGTGTGATCCAGATGTGGCACCCGTGGCCAGTAATGGTTTTTTGTGCATTCAAGTAGCAAGCGGCACAGCCGTGACATGGCCCGTGTGGCCGGGCTAGGCCCATTGCACCATCGACCAGCAAATGACACAATCGTGACGTGGCACGCGTGGCCGGGCTAGGTGTATTGCGCGGTCAACCAGTGAATGGCATGATCCAGTAATGGCACGCGTGGCTGGGCTAGGTGATTTGTCCGTTAAATGTGTGATAGTTACTTTGCACATGTGGCCAGTGTAAACTTGTGGTGCAGTTCACCAGCGAACTGCATGATATATGTAACATGTGGCAGGGCCCTCTGCTTCAGTGGGCGTGTTCGGTGACGCACCCGGGGGAGGTGGGTGCAGGTTTGTTGCTGCTCACCCGTGGGTCTGCATCTGGGTTAGGTGCCAAACCAGACCCAAGTGTTGCTAAGCCATGCTCTGCCGTCATTTTTTTTTTTTTTAAAGAGGAACTTCAGTGAGTTGCTAAACTTCACGAGGAGATTCACATGAACCCGGATGGCTTCCTGTGCTATGGGGCACCCAAACCACTGCCGGGGCTCTTTGCCTAGACGCATGCCTCGCTGGGGATACGTGACCCCAGTGGTCTTTGCTGCCGAGAGCAGTGGGGCTGGACGAGGTCCCTTCCAGCCCTAAACTTCTCTCAATCTAGACATTCGGTCTGCACTGGAATCTGTAGCAGAGACCATCCGGAGTCCTTAGCCAAGGAACTGTCACTCTGTGGAAGAGGAACAGTTTGGTAGCAGAAGCAGGCTTTTGGATTTCAGAAAACTAGCGTACATGCTGTACAGGCTTATTGGAAATATATTGCATAAATAAACACTGTCTATTTTTGAAGCTGGGCCACTATGAAAAGAAGCTTCAGACTATAAATTTAAAAAGTGCCTGGGCTTTAACCCAAAAAACAATTGACTTTGCAGCTAAATGTATTTTCCTCCCCTCCCCCCCCATTTGGAAAATTATATTACATGAAATTACGGTTAAGTATTAAAATGTGTGCAAGATAAATGTCTTCGCTTTGGTGAGGAAGTGTATACATTAGTTCCAGAATATCTTCCCTAATAGATGTGCATTCTCAGGAGACCAAAACATCTACAAATTCTGACTTTTGGTGAAATGCCAGCCTTCTCTGGAAAACCAAATCTATCCTCATCAATTCCAGATAAGGGGAGTTTGTTTGCAGGCGGGTTGGTGGAGGTGTTATTTTGAATGTTTGCAGTCTATTAATAGGGCTGCAACATAAAGTCACTACCTTCCTACTTCAGAAATAAGTCCTCTTCTATTTGTGTAGAAATGCTTCCTGTCTGTGGTAAGTGGGCTGGTTGGACTGCAGTTGACAACATGGCAAGAAAGCTAAAGCAACAGTGTAAGTGATACAGATACAAATAGATCCTACTGAAGCTGAATGGACAAAATTCAAATTACAGTCACGAGTTATACAAATTGTAGCGAAGCCCTAACTTTGTCCAGGAAATGGTATTTAATTTGTTAATTCTCAGCTTTGGCGCTCACTCAAAGACATTTTATTGTCATTTCTTAACAAAACTTGTTGATACCAAAGAAGGCAAACGGGTAAATATAGTTGTCATTTAATCTCTTTGAGCCGGTCAGCGCCCACAAAAGCTGCGCAACTTCAGACTAATTAGCACAGGATTAATGGATCATCTCTCTAGTATCCGAATAAGCACAGCAAACTTTGATTGCCCTTGGTGATTCACACTTGTCAAGATAACTGCGCTTTTAAAATAGCAGTAGTAATTTTTCTTAAGTTTAACTGTGGCACTGCACACTGTCTTTAAATGCAAACCAGTGTTCACACAGCTATGATGCCTGTGGTGTGTAGCATGTTAGCTGTCTACTACGAAGCCAGCGTGCTACTCTGTACAACTTGGGAGAACGGATGTATCAGATGGGCTATATATACCTGGTGCATCATCCTCTAAGTATGACTAGTACATAATGTTCTGACGTTGATACTCTCAGTTCTGTCATTTACATTGGTAGCTCTAGTAAAGGTTCGGGAGCCCCTAAATCAAATGTCAGTGGGATCTGGAATTGAGTTTTGATTACAAATCTCTTTTTGGTTGCACCTCTGTTTCTTCCCTTTGCCCCCCACCCTTTTTGTGTTTAATTTAGCACTTCTGTATTGCAGTCTTTTGACTGAAAAGGATGCTGTTATGTAAAATCCAGTTAAAAAAAGTCTTTAAAGCCAATACTGATAACACGTTTGTCTTAAGCTGTCCCAGCTAACGTTTTTGTGGCTTTACCTTCCAACTTTTCTGTTTTTTGTATGACTACACTAAGTGCTGTCAAATGAACAGGATATACTGAAAAAGAGATTTGTTCAGTTCCTTCCAGGTCAGGTGTTACTGGCTTAAAAAGAATAAGAATGATATAAAACTGATTTTCAAATTAAATGCCTCCCCCCCTCCCTTTTTAATAATAATTTCAGTTTTACTTTAGCACCTGGAGAATATTAGCAAAGATTACATTGGCTAGTTAGTACTTATGCGTGTCTTTTCTTTAAGCCTGTGCTATTTTTTTTTTTTTGGTAGAAATAATTTTAATAAATGTTTTCTAAACACTTCATAATGTAAAATGTTACTTTAACCAGTTCTGTTAACAGTTTTGTTAAAGGTGTATTGGTACTATTTTTTTTAATCGCACAAATATCTCATGAAAAGATGCCACACAAAACTCTTGCCTAGTACATTTTCTGGACCGTGATGGCTATGGCAACACTTCAACCCTATGAGACTATTTTCTTGTAACACAAAGCTTTGCCTTCTTGCCGTGCCATTACATCTTGGTTGTAGGAAAAGTACTATTTGTTCTTAATTTCAGTCCTTGTCTTGCAATTTGAAATCGGCTTTTGTTTTCATCAGGCTGACTAGGATTTTACTATTAAAAATATACTATTTATGTAGTGTAAGGGAAATTACAAGCTAATTTTCGATTTGGTCCTTTCTAAAAAGATACACGCATCTCATTTCTTTTTTAAAATAACAATAGTCTCAAATTCCAAGTTGGATCTGTTTTCAAATAAAAATGGGGCCTATGTTACTTGAACATGCCCAGGAATAGCAGTTGCTGAAATCCTAACTCTGAGCATAATGCATAAGAGCCTGTAATGGATTCAGTAAAATAAACTTTCATTGCTGTTGACTAACTAGCAGGCAGAGTACATATATCTATTGTACGTGTGTGTGTGTGTATATATGTACGTGTGTGTGTGTGTATATATATATAAATTGAATCCCACGTAGGACTTTGGTAACTTAATAAATCACAGTCTTGAAGTAACTGTCACTAGGACTTTGAGGATGAATTACAGCACTAAACTGTGTATGTTTTGGGCATATGTTGTTCTTCTCATTGTGGAAATCATTTAGAGCTCTCAAAGAGCTATGGAGCCACTCAGAGCACTTTCATTTGCAACCTGTTTAAGCCACTTCAGACTGTGCTCTTTAGCTCATCCCAAGGATTTTTCAGTCCACTCACAGTCCTGTACACAGGTAGGAGGCCACTGCTTTGCAAGTACATCTCAACTATATTTCTTTGACTTCCACAGGGCCTCCAGCAAGCCTCTTCCAGCCGCCCCGTCGCCCCGGCCTGGGAACTGTTGGGAAACCCATCCGCCTCTTAGCCAATCATTTTCAGGTTCAGATCCCTAAAATTGATGTTTATCATTATGATGTGGATATCAAACCGGAAAAGCGGCCCCGAAGAGTAAACAGGTAGGAATGCCCTCTTAGGACTTTTAAGAATCACTAACATAAAGAAACTTTGTTTTGGCACTTCTTCAGCTGCTTTTCATCTTAAATATGCTATGTAGGTAGTGGTTGCTTAATTTCACAATACCTGTGATGCAATATTTTTGTTGAAGAAAGCTATATTGAAGCTTTTACAATTGGACTGTAGGAGTGGGAAGCTCTGCAAAATAGGGAGCGGTCCTACCTTGGCCTTCAGGCAGCAGATCATCTGACCAGCTAGCATTTTTTCCCCCTCCATCTCTAATTTAACGCAGAGTGAATTTTGGTAGCTGCTGTTTATTCTTGGGATGGTTTTATGCTCTGTTCTGCGTGTACATTTCCTCTAGGTAAGTTCCGTAGTCTCTGTTCAGGTGTAATGGATATACTAGTAATCTGGATATATGTCACATTAGGTGGGCTTTTGTCTCTAGTAGGCTGCCGATTAGAAGAGAATGCAGATATGGTCAGTTACCATAATTGAGCTTGCACATGGCTGACTTTTTTTTTTCCTGTTCTCCAAATAAACTAAGTATTGTCTCTTCTCCTTAGAGAGGTAGTGGATACTATGGTGAGACACTTCAAGATGCAGATATTTGGTGATCGGCAGCCGGGATACGATGGAAAAAGGAATATGTATACTGCACACCCATTGCCAATTGGGCGGGACAGGGTAAGTACTATCATAAAAAAAAAAAATCTTTGCAGAAATAGTAAGACATTGCTGTACTGAGGCTGCTGCATGGCTTTATAAGGTGGGCTGGGATCTATACAGTGTTAAGATACTGATTCTGTTGTACTTGTTACCGTGGTTCAGACACCCATGTTCAGTGGCAGTAGGAGTGATGTGGGTGGGTATTCTATGAATTGCATTCTGTTTTCTCTTGGATCTCTCTAAGACCTAGCTCTTATATTTGATTTACACCCTCAAGGTGAATTTCAGTATGTAGTGAGGTCTTGAGTCTGCAAAGCAAAATTGCATTTAATGACAGGAACTTCCTTGATCTTAAAAGGTTGTTACAACCACAGAAAGGGCAGCAGTGTTGGATGCTTTGCTGTTGAATTACATAGCAGTTGTAGCCAGCAAGGGTGCTGTTCTGGTGGGACTGGGTTTATTGGGCATGTCCTAACATCCCATAAGTGATGGCTGCCAGGGCACATGCATGTTCTAGCAACAGCTAAATTAACACAGCAAGACTTGGCATTGAAGTTCAAAGTCATCATTTTTCAAGTATCCTTGTTGTGAATAATGTGACTTACTAAAGCAGTAAGGCCTTTGAATCATCTAATATTACTGTTTTACTTTTTCCATTTGTCAGTTTGGATAAAGAGAATAATTTAATTTTTTTTTAATGTTTTAAACTTTTTAGGCTGCCAATATTCCTTGGAAAAAATTGAATGCAGAGCAAGGAATGTTTTCATTAAATGATCAGATTATAATGGAAGCTTTTTTTCTTAATATTGGATTTTGTAAGATTGAATAGTTCCTTAATACTAACTTGTCTGATACTTGTATTATAGTAGCAATAACAAGTGGTTTTAGGGCTCCAGTGTTCTAGGTACTGGGCAAAGATGCTAGAAAATAATCAATATTCCGAGAAGTTTATAGTTTAAAGCAGGGGTTGACAGTCCCTGGCATGCATACCAGAGGGAGCATGTGAAGCCATTTCACTTGACACACCGCAGCTGGCCTGGGGTCTGGGCAGGCCCTTTGTACCAGCCATGGAGCCCAAGCTGCTTGCAACAGGTGTTGGGGAGGCTGCAACCAGCTGTGCCAGGGTCTGCGGAGGCCCAGCCTGGCCCATTGCCAGTGATGGGTGCATGTATCCCTTGGGGAAGCTGGCAGGGAAAGGCCCAAGACTATGCTGCCGCAGCAAGGATCAGACCCCCTGCAGCTCCCCTGCCATCCACCCCTGGCACACCAACATCTTGTAAGTCAAGGTTGCAGGAGTTTGGGGCACTCTGCCGAAAAATGTTGCTGACCCCGGTCTAAAATATGTTAAAACCAGGGGTTAAGGTTGGAGCGGGCATGTGATGTATACAAGCAAACTGATCAGGGTGATGGACTTGCATGATTTTTTCCTGGTTTTAATTTAAAAAAAAAAAAAATCTTTTAATGATGCTTGTATCTGATGTGGGAAATGGCAACAAAGGAAATGGTTAAACGAGAATGAGAGGGAAAAGGAACATGAGCATAAAGTGTATGGATCAGTAGTTACCAGATATTTCCAGTGTTTCTTGTTTGTTTCTCACCTGTTTTCCAGGGCAATTGGTGGGCTGCTTTTAAATGTTGATCTTTATGAGAATACATGTTTTCAGATTATTACCTTCCTGAGAGCCTTGTATTTACAACTTTTTAATTTAAACAGCACCTAAAGACTCTTACGGTGTCTTAGTAGTTCTTAGCTATGTGGCAAACAGAAGTGCATCCCAAAAAAGCCCTGATTTGAGTAAAACCTGTGTACTGCCAAGTGTCTTGAGAAACTGAATTCAGTTTCCTGTCCTCTCTGAGGGTCAGATAAGAAATTATACAGATGCAGAACTGAGTCCTGTGCACTCTGTGGACTAATTAAAATACTTATTGGGTACCACTCTGAGTCTCTACAGAAAGTGCTTTACATCTGTAAGTTATCTTTTGATCTTTTCTTCCTGTATTGATGAAAGCGTGGTGTTGACTGGCTCCAAAGAAAGTCCAGTTCTTTGAAGTCTCAAGTACCTGTAGGAGGTCAGGAAGTCCCTGCTGTGTTGCCAGCTTCCTACAACTCCTGATACTGTGGGTGAGAAACAAATGTTGATCATTGCTTAAGATTTGGATCTCACCATATGAACGTGTATGTGAAAATTAGGCTGATATAAACAGAGCCTCTGTCCTGGAGGGACTAAATCATGCAGTTTTACATTTTTATACAGTGAAGTTTGTTTACTATAAAGGTCCCTTAAATTATTACATCCTGGTTGAGATGCCTGTTCTGTAGACTCAAAGCAAGTCTACGAGAACAAGATGAATAATATACCATAACCTTGGGCTAAGGTACTCATTGTGTTATCATAAGTTTGTGCTTAATCTTGCTCTGGTTATTCAGGTGGATATGGAGGTCACGCTTCCAGGTGAGGGGAAGGACCAGACATTTAAAGTATCAATTCAGTGGGTGTCAGTGGTCAGCCTTCAGCTGCTTTTGGAAGCTCTGGCTGGACATTTGAATGAAGTTCCTGAAGACTCTGTGCAGGCTCTTGATGTAATTACACGACACCTTCCTTCTATGAGGTGGGTACTACTGATTGAGCTCTTCCTAATTGTGCCCATTTGTTACAATTAGTACAATGGTTCACTGCTCCAAACTAAACTACACCACTCTGAGGGGATCTGTTGTGTTTTTTTTGCCTTTTGATAGAAACTTGCATTAGAGGAGTAAGTGTCATGTGAACACAAGCCTTGTGGATCTTGTCTGTGGTTCCAACGGTGATTTTTTCAGTGGCATTTCTAGCTTGTTTATTTGTAGAATTCAGATGTGCTTCATATGTTAGCTTTAATTAACAGGGGTGCACCGACAGAGGTTTTTTGGGCCGATACCAATGGCCGTTTTTTTTAAGGGGTCTTATCGGCTGGTACTGATCCAGTTGCCGATATGTGGACCGGCACCTTGGAGAGCAGCCTGGTCCAGCTGGCAAGTCTGTTTGCTGGGGGAAGGAAGGGGTGTGGGGGGGGCAGATCAAGGCCCCTGTGGTAAGGGAAGGAGCGGGGCAGGGGCAGGCACTGCCCAGCCAGGGCAGAGCACAGGACAGCTGTGAGTGGCTTGTCTGGGAAGTTGGGGGGGAGACTCTTACTGCTGTGCACATCATGGGAGGCATGGGGCAGGGTGGGCTGCTGCTGTGGGCTGGAGCCAGGATGGTACTGGACTGTTCCTGGCAGGGGGTTGGGCTGGGCTGTGCTTGGGATGGAAGGCAGCAGTGCTGGGGCAGGGGGCTGCAGCCACCCCAAAATTCGCCGTAGCCCCCTCCCAGCGTCGCTGCCCACCTTGTGCACAGCCTGGTCCATCCCTTTGCTGGGAAGAGCCCAGTGCAGCCCCAGCCCGCAGCATCAGCCTGCCCTGCCATGCGTGGAGATCTGGGGGCACACGCCCCCCCATGCCCTCCTGGGGTGCACGGAGAGGCGGGAGCTGCTCCCGGCTCCGTCCCACATCTCGCCCCACCGTGACTGGGCAGCATCTATCCCAGCCCCACTCCCTCCCTCACTGCAAGGGCCTCTATCTGACCCCTTCCCCATAACAGACTTACCAGCTGGACATTGGCAGGCTGTGCTCTTGTGTGCTGCACTGTGGCTGCGCACGTGCATAGGGACACTTATCAGTGACATTGACAGTATTGGCAATCAGCTTTTTTTGGCTGATAATTTTCCTTATATCAGTGCCGATCCGATGTGGGACCAATGTATCAGTGCACATCTATTAATTACTGTTGGTAGAATGCTATAGAAACATTTAGTTAATTTTTAAACGCTATTGAAATGAGTGTACAAGGAACGTTGGAATCCCTGTTGCATTCAGCAGGACTTTAATGAACGCCTCACAAGCTGAGGGAGTACAATGAAGGGAATGATTTTTAAGTGTTAACTCTTCATGTTTCATCAGATACACACCTGTGGGTCGCTCCTTCTTCTCTCCTCCCGAAGGTTACTACCACCCTCTGGGTGGGGGTAGGGAGGTTTGGTTTGGATTCCACCAGTCTGTCAGGCCTGCCATGTGGAACATGATGCTCAATATTGATGGTATGCAAGAACTTCCATATTTAATCCCTAAGTGAGTTTTCCCCTTTCATCAAAATTAAATATCCTCTCCTCTTTTTTTTTCTTTTCCTTATTTCATCTCAGTATCAGCAACTGCATTTTATCGTGCTCAGCCTATCATTGAGTTCATGTGTGAGGTCTTGGATATTCAGAACATCAATGAACAAACCAAACCTCTTACAGATTCCCAGCGTGTCAAGTTTACCAAAGAAATCAGAGGTAAATATTGGATTTAAAGCTGCTTCTGCAAAATATTGGGAACCCTGTGAACAGTTTACATTGTCTTAACCAAAAGAGTTCATGGCCTGGGAGCACCCAAGAAGCTGGCCTTTTCCTTGTCACTCTGGCCTTTTTTTTTTTGCAGTTCAAATTGACTTCTATTATAATAATTCGATGACATCTGGTGTCTTTCTTCTTGGGCTCTCAGGTCTAAAAGTAGAGGTGACCCACTGTGGTCAGATGAAGAGAAAATACAGAGTTTGCAATGTTACCAGGCGACCAGCCAGCCATCAGACGTACGTACACGATATCTTAACTATGTGTGAGAGAGAGTGTAAAAGTAAAACTGAAGTGCATTCATTTTTATGAGGGTAGCCGATTCAGGAGCTAAAATATTCATGTAGCTTCTAAAGTAACTCCTGAATGCATTAAACTAGTTGGGACAATGCCTGTCGGCTCAGACTGCAGCTTGACTTTCCCACCATATTTAACTGTTAAAGATGTGCACTGGCTTTTAAATAAGTCTAGCTTAAAGCAGGGGTGGGCAAAATGTGGCCTGCAGGTTGGATCTGGCCCACTAGCTGATTGTCTGCGGCCTTCAGCTGCCCCTGGAGTGCTCCGAATGGGGCTGAACCCTGCCTGGAATGGCTCATGCACTGTTCCTGCCCGTACCTGCCCCATGCCCACTGTTGGCTTCGGTCTGTATGCATAGTGCTTCCGCATGCTGCAGCCGCCTGGGTACTGCTTGGCTCCCATCCGCTTTCAGCAGTGACTCCTCGTCTTCCTGTCCCTGCCGAGCCACTCCAGGGGTGTGGGGAAGCTGCAGTTTGGTGGCTCCTGCCCCAGCATGTGGGGCTTCAGCTCCAGACTGCCTTGCGCCCACCCAGCATGATGAGCAGCCACCTGCGGGTGGCCAAGTGGGTACAAGGTTATCGGGAGCTGGAGCCGCCCAGCTGCAGGTTTCCCCTACCTCCTGCCTGGAGTGATGCAACAGGGACAGGAGGAGGAGGAGCCCCTGGAGGTGGTGGGGAGCCAAACAGTACCCAGGCAGCTGCAGCAGCAGTGAGAGCAGCCCCGCCAGGAAGCTGTATGTGTGGGCTGGGGCTGGGGCTGGGGCAGTGCCTTTGGTTGGTGCAGCTGGGAGCACAGTGAGGGCTGCATGCGGAGCTTGGCCCCAAGCAGAATGCCATGCAGGCAGCTGTGGGCTGCATCGGGGAGTGGAGACAGAAAGCACCCTTGTCCCCCCACCCCAGGCCAGCTCCCAGGACCTAGTATGCAGGCAGCCCCTACACACATGTGCACCCTCCTCACATAATATACAAGAGTAAGACATTATTTGAGCTATTATGCAATCGCCTCTATATACATTACTCAAAAAAACATAAATCGGGACAAAAAATATTTTTTGAAGTAAAATTAAAATATATTATGTTAGATGTTTGATTTTTTTTTTTAATATGTTTTTTTTAATCTATAATTTGTTAAAATGATATCTTCTGAAATATTTTATGTGCGCAGCCTTCAGCAGCTCACCATAACTCGTTAAATGGTCTGCCAACCAAAATAATTGCCCACCCCTGAGCTAAAGTCACTTTTTTTTTTTTGACACGGCTGTTATAAATTCAGTTCTGTCTTTTTATAAAAACATTTTATATCTAACAGTTTACATCAAATAGAACTAATAACTGTTGAAAATGGGTGATCTTGGGGCCTTCACCCTGAATACATGCTCTGTATCACTTAAAAAAAAGGAGAGATCAACATTTTCTTGTGAAGCTTAATGAAAACATATGCATCTTTTATAGGTTCCCTCTGCAGTTAGAAAATGGACAGGCTATGGAGTGTACAGTAGCTCAGTATTTTAAGCAAAAGTACAGTCTGCAGCTGAAATATCCTCACCTTCCCTGTCTCCAAGTGGGACAGGAACAGAAACACACTTACTTACCACTTGAGGTAAAGGGTCTGGGAACTTCACTGCAGTTGTATTGTCACATATGCCTCTTATTTCAGCAGTAACATACCATCTGTAATTCTGTTGCTATACAGGTATGTAATATTGTGGCAGGCCAGCGATGTATTAAGAAACTAACAGACAATCAAACATCAACCATGATAAAGGCAACTGCCAGATCTGCCCCAGACAGACAGGAAGAGATCAGCAGACTAGTGAGTAATTATTATAGCTATTTTCCAAAAATCTTGCAATGTCTTCCCGTGAACTTTTGTTTTATATATAAAAAATTTTCAAGTTGTATATTTGCTTTTCCCTACAGAAAGTATTTTCATCTTTGCTATCTCAAATAGCTTCCACTGAACCATGGCAGCAGAAATCATGCAACTTTTTGCCCTTGATGAATAAGTAGAATAACCCCAAATTATGGAAGTTCAAGAAACTGATCTTAAGGGTTCTGGTTTGAACCACTCTGAACTAATTATGCAAGTAAAGAGAATCACCTGAAACTTTAAATATAGCTATGAGTGTGTTCTTTTCCTTTCCAGGTGAAGAGTAACAGTATGGTAGGTGGACCTGATCCATATCTGAAGGAGTTTGGTATTGTTGTCCATAATGAAATGACAGAGTTAACAGGCAGAGTATTGCCAGCACCAATGCTGCAGTATGGAGGCAGGGTGAGTTATAGCTGACTTGTAAAATTGCCTGTTATAATTCATCAGAATTATAATATGCCATCAGTGCATTGCAACTTAAATGTTTATAATACACACAAGCCTTTTGAGAATACTGTTTGCTGCCTTACCAGCCTGAATGTTGTTTTTCATTATTATAATTTGCTTTTGTCTTTACCTAGAACAAAACAGTAGCTACACCAAACCAGGGTGTTTGGGACATGCGGGGGAAACAGTTCTATGCTGGCATTGAGATTAAAGTTTGGGCTGTTGCCTGCTTTGCACCTCAGAAACAATGCAGGGAAGATTTGTTAAAGTAAGTAGCTTCCTACTTACAGCAAAGTTATGCACCTCTTACACATTTATTACCACATTTTGGAAAGATAACGTGCACTACACTGGGATAACCTGATTTAAACTCCTCTAGCCCAGGAAGCGATGAGCCTATGGCAGCTTTGCTATTCCCAACTTTAAGATGTAAATATTAAAGTCTACAGTCTAAATTGGCAGATTTCTCTAAACTGTTATCTAACAAAAAGGGATTAAGTTGCTCACACTGCACTTGCATTCATCCTTTGGAGGAAGCTCTTACCTGCATATTCATTCTTTTTTTTTTTTTCCTGCTACCTGTGTTCTGTAAGTGTTTCTCTCCTGATTCCTGTGTCTTTTTTCTTGACCCTGACTTGCCTTTTGTTTTGCTCTTTATCCTTGAAGAATCCCCACTCCACATATACCTGAGTTTTTCCTTTTCCTCTAAGCTTTCTAATGGCCAAATGCCCTAAGAACCATCTCCTTTCATTGTGCTGTATTGACAAGGGCAGTTAGACTACAAGCTGTTTATGACATAGTAGTGTGAAAACTGGGTATATTTCTCTGAGATCTTCAGTGGTCTTAGGCAGCATTTTCCTGAATTGACTTTTTACACAGTTCAGGTGACTTTTCTGGACTTAAATTGGTTTCACATTTTGAATCTAATGCAGATTGTTTGGTAGGAAGTTCCATAAACATATGATGGTTTGCAGAATGTTAAACTTAAAATTGTTTATTGCTTTGTCCTGTTAATAGCCAATACTTCAGTGTAATGTTAGAAGCTTTGATTATGGGTCCCGAAGAGAGAGAATAGTTTTTACATGCATGATTTTTGGATTATAGCAGTCTGGCTCAATTCTACTAAAGCAAGCAAGCAGACTATTTCAAGAGCATTTCATGAGCCTTGTCAGTACTATGCTGGTTTCGGACAGTGGCTGCTTTCTTAATTGCATGTGCTGGAGCTTTCAGTCCATTCCAGTATGTGAGCAGAATAGACCTGGTCAGGTTGGAGAGGGGACGAAGCTTTTACTGCAATCCATAAAATGAACACAGCAAGACATTTACAGTAAATCTGATCCTTCAGCTGGTGACAGATGCAGAATGCTGTCTTTTTGCTTAGTACAGACATCTCTCTTTAAGATATAACATCTTGGTTGATGAATTGTTGGGGGAATAATTAGCAATGTCCTTAACGCTGTATTATTTTCTGGACTTTGTCTACTTTATAGATTGAATTTGCTCCTGGGTTTTATGCACAGTGGAAACAAGTTAGGTAGTCTAAAAACATAAATGGGTTTCTTAGATTCATAGATGTTAGGGTTGGAAGAGACCTCTATAGATCATCGAGTCCAACCCCCTGCATAGGCAGGAAAGAGTGCTGGGTTCAGATGACCCCAGCCAGATGCCCATCCAGTCTCCTCCTGAAGACCCCAAGGCTAGGGGAAAACACCACCTCCCTTGGGAGCCCATTCCAGATTTTGGCCACCTTAACTGTGAAGAAGTTCCTCCTAATGTCCACTCTAAATCTGCTCTCTGCTAGCTTATGGCCATTATTTCTTGTGACCCCCAGGAGTGCCTTGTTGAGTAGGGCGTCACCAATTCCCTTCTGTGCCCCCATGATGAATTTATAGGCAGCCACAAGGTTGCCTCTCAACCTTCTCTTGCGGAGGCTGAAGAGGTCCAGGTGCTCTAGTCTCTCCTCGTAGGGCTTGGCCTGCAAGCCCTTAACCATACGAGCGGCCCTTCTATGGACCCTCTCCAGGTTATCCACATCCCTCTTGAAGTGTGGCACGCAAAACTGCGTGCAGTATTCCAACTGTGGTCTGACCAGCGTCCGATAGAGGGGTAGTATCACCTCCTTGATTCTGGTTGTCATGCAGCTGCTGATGCATGATAAAGTGCAGTTAGCTTTTCTGATGACTTCGTCACGCTGATGACTCACGTTCATCTTGGAGTCCACTAGGACTCAAAGATCCCTTTCCACTTCTGTGTTACCGAGCAGGTCATTTCCTAGGCAGTAGGTGTGCTGGACTTTTTTCCTCCCCAGGTGCAGCACTTTGCATTTCTCCTTGTTAAATCACATTCTGTTGTTTTCTGCCCATTTGTCCAACTTGTCCAGGTCTGCCTGTAGTTGTTCCCTGCCCTCCGGTGTGTCCACCTCTCCCCACAGTTTTGTATCATCTGCACACTTGGACAGAGTACACTTCACTCCCTCGTCCAAGTCACTGATGAAGATATTGAAGAGTATCGGTTCAAGGACCGATCCCTGCGGGACCCCACTGCCCACTCTCTTCCAGGTCGATACTGACCCATCCACCACTGTCTAGGTACGACCCTCTAGCCAATTTGCCACCCACTGGACTGTGTAATCATCCAAGTCACCGCCTCTTAACTTGTCCACCAGTACGGGGTGGGATACCATTTCAAAAGCCTTCCTGAAGTCTAAGTAAATGATGTCAACCCCTGCTCCTGTGTCCAGGTGTTTTGTAACCTGGTCATAAAAAGAGACCAGATTAGTCAGGCATGATCTACCTGCTACGAACCTGTGCTGGTTTCCCCTCAGCATAATTTTTCCTGCTGGGCTCTCACATATATGAGCCTTAATAACCTTTTCAAAGACTTTGCCAAGGATGGAGGTGAGACTGACTGGCCTATAGTTGCCTGGATCCTCCTTCCTCCCCTTCTTGAAAATAGGGACCACACTGGCCCTTTTCCAGTCCTCCGGGACCTGGCTCTTGCACCACAAGTGCTCCAATATTCTTGCCAGTGGCTGTGCAATGACATCAGCCAGTGCCTTCAGTACCTTCGGATGGAGCTCATCCGGGCCTGCCAACTTAAATGCATCCAGTCCTTCCAAGTGACTCTGCAACATCTCAGGGCCAACGCTTGGTAGTCGGGCACCCAGATGCTGCCTCTCTACAATCCCATTGTGAGACTAGTCTGGAGCACTGAAGCAAAGAATTCATTGAGGATTTCAGCCTTGTCCCCTCTGTCTGTCACCAATTGCTTTTGCCCATTCAGTAGTGGTCCTATTCTACCCTGGGCCTTCCTTTTACTCCGTATGTATCTGAAAAATAATTTTTTGTTATCCTTAACTTGGGTTTCTATGTATACATTTTAATTCAACCATAATTATTGTGCTTAAACAGCAATTTTGCGTATTGCTGCAGTTTCAGTGGCTCGCTTCCTATAATAAATTGTTTCACCCCCAGCAATACTAAATGGTATTTGATGTGGGTGTAGTGAGTGCTTTTTAATATAATAGGTCATGTATATAGCTTTTGGATGGGTGGACAGAATTCCCTTCCCTTGCTCAAATAAACTCCATATGCTTTTAAGGTGACAGTCTGGTTGCATGCAAATACCTGACTTCAGAGAGTAACTCTTGTATAAGAACTTTCAGAATAAGGTACTCTTGTTCCTAAATCCAGTTGCCTCAAGCCATGCCAAAGGCGCTTGACTTACGTGACAAGATCATGGCCAGTTCAGTTTCCAAAATTTCAGTGATATGAATTTCTTCAGCAGAGAAAGCTTTTGAACACTTGTAATGTATGGGGGATGTTAATGTTTAGGTTAGTTAGACGAATGAACAGGAATCCGCCAGATATACCAATAAGTTGTCTTTGGTTTGGAAATGTGCATTAAACATTTCAGCTGACTGTCAGTTTTCTAAGTACTTGTAAAATCCTAAAAAGCAAAACTGATATAGTTTCTCCCAAGATAAAATAAGAATTTTACCTGTGAACGCTGTAATATAATTGCTTAGAGTTTTTTGGTGGTACCGAGTGACAGTGGTATGAAGTAGCTTGCACTGTAAGTACCCAACTGCCAGAGGATTCAAAATGCTACTAGAATTATCTGGACTGGTTTGCCAAATAAGTTCTTTTTTTTTTTTTTTTAAATACTCCTTTCGTTTTACAGGAGTTTTACAGATCAGCTGCGCAAGATCTCCAAGGATGCAGGGATGCCGATTCAGGGCCAGCCGTGCTTTTGTAAATACGCCCAGGGTGCGGACAGCGTGGAGCCTATGTTTAAACATTTGAAACTGACTTACGTTGGCCTGCAGCTAATAGTGGTGATCCTGCCTGGAAAGACACCTGTGTATGGTATGAAGAGGAGATTTAACATCCCACATAGTTAACTTGTTGTACGATACATGTACTCATGTGCTTAATGAGGAGATGGGTAGAGCGCATCAATGCCTTTGGCTAGGATGAAGCTTTTCTTAGAAGTTGGGCAGTTGTCATTGTTTTGTCAACATACACACTTGGTACCAAAGAGCAGACTGGAATTTGTTGAGTCTTTTGGCACTTAGTTTTCAGATGTTTTACGAGGGGAGGAGGAGGTTCATGTAATCAGAACCACTTTCTTGCTTTCCTGTTGCAGCTGAAGTGAAGCGTGTTGGTGACACTCTCCTAGGAATGGCCACACAGTGTGTTCAGGTGAAGAATGTGGTGAAAACGTCACCACAAACTCTATCTAACCTTTGTCTGAAGATAAATGCCAAGCTTGGGGGAATCAACAATGTGCTCGTACCTCATCAAAGGTGAGATCAAATGTAAAGCCTTTGTATAGGTGTAATTTAGCAGACAAAGTGATTATTTTGGTCTGCCTTTTAGTAACCAGAATGATACCTTTGAACATAATGTGCATCTTGAACATAGTCTGCTTGCGTATTAAATAAGACCACCAGGGAGGACTATACCTCGGTTGCTTGGGGCTGTAGGGTGGCGGTCAGGAAGGCCAAGGCGGAGATGGAACTGGGACTAGCTAGCTGGATCAAGGACAACAAGAGGTCCTTTTTTAAATACATAAGGGGTAGAAAGAAGGTATCGGGTAACATGGGGCCCCTACAAGACACACTAGGAAATCTGGTCATCACACCAGACGACAAAGCTGCCTAGTTAACAGCTTCTTTGCCTCCAATTTCCTGAGCAGGGACCGGATCAGCCCCCCACCAGGACCCCTGCAGGCCTCAGGGGAGGCACACCCAGGCCTAGGGTCAGTGAGGATCTAGTCAGGGAACTTCTGGAGGGACTGGACGTATTTAAATCAGCTGGTCCAGACGATCTCCACCCCAGAGTGCTGAGGGTATTAGTAGGGGTCATTGCAGGGCCCCTGGGACAGTTTTACAAGCACTCGTGGTGCTCTGGTGTGGTGCCAGAGGACTGGAAAAGGGCCAATGTGGTTCCCATTTTCAAAAAAGGGAGGAAGGAGGACCCAGGAAGCTATAGGCTAGTTAGTCTTACCTCAATCCTTGGTGAGCTTTTTGAGAGAATTATCCTGTTGCATGTCCGTGAGGGGCCAACAGGGGAGATTATGCTTAGGGGCAACCAACACGGGTTCATAAGAGGCGGGTCCTGTCAGATCAACCTGGTGGCCTTCTATGACCAGGTCACCAAATCCTTAAATGCAGGGGTAGCAGTGGACATAGTCTTCCTGGACTTTCGGAAGGCCTTCGATACTGTCTCTTACCCTGTTCTCATTAAAAAAACTGGGGGACTGTGATGTCGACACCTAGACAGTCAAATGGGTCACTAACTGGCTGGAGGGCCGCACCCAGAGAGCGGTGGTGGATGGGTCATTTTCGACCTGGAGGGATGTGGGCACTGGGGTCCCCCAGGGCTCAGTCCTTGGGCCCGCGCTGTTCAACATCTTCATCAGTGACTTGGACAAGGGGATAAAAAGCACCCTGTTCAAATCTGCAGATGACACTAAGATGTAAGGGGAAGTGGGCATGCTAGAAGGGAGGAATAGGCTGCAATCGGACCTAGACAGGTTACAGGGGTGGGCGGATGAGAACAGGATGGGTTTCAACACCGACAAGTGCAAGGTGCTCCACCTGGGAAGGAAGAACCAGCAGCATACGTACAGGCTGAGGAACTCCCTTCTCATCAGTGCAGAGGCAGAAAAGGATCTTGGAATCGTTATTGATGCCAAAATGAACATGGCCTGACAGTGTGGGGACACGGTCAGGAAGGCCAACCATTCCTTGTCATGCACCCACAGATGCATCTCAAGCAGGTCCAAGGAGGTGATCCTCCCCCTCTGTGACACTGGTCAGGCTGCAGCTGGGATACTGCATCCAGTTCTGGGCGTTCCACTTCAGGAGAGATGTGGACAACATGGAGAGGGTCCAGAGGAGGCCACTCACATGATCAGGGGGAGTAGGGCAGGCCCTACGGGGAGAGGCTAAGGGACCTCAACCTGTTTAGCCTCCACAAGAGAAGGCTGAGGGGGGATCTAGTGGCCGTTTACAAACTAGTCAGGGGGGACCAGCAGGCACTGGGGGAGTCCCTGTTCCTCTAGGCGCTACCAGGAGGAGTGACTAGAAATAATGCTCACAAGCTGGCAGAGGGTAGATTCAGACTGGACATCAGGAGGCGCTACTTCAGTCAGGGCGGCTAGGATCTGGCACCAACTTCCAAGAGAAGTGGTGCAGGCTCCTACCCTGGGGGTCTTTAAGAGGAGGCTGGATGAACACCTTGCTGGGGTCGTTTGACCCCAGTATTCTTTCCTGCCATGGCAGGGGGTTGGACTTGATGATCTGCTCAGGTCCCTTCTGACCTTACCAACTATGAAACTAAGACAAATGAGAATGCATTGTAATTGAGCGCTGAAACTATGTGACACTATTTGGTATGTTAATTGGTAAAGAGCACCTTGGGAGTTCAAATCTGCCTAGAGATCTGACTAAAAGGGTTGTGCCAAAGGTTAGAGTAAAATAAGATGGCAGAGCTCTGAGGTTCTCTAGGTTCTCAGTTACATGCAGCAGATTGACCAGAGCTCTAGTCTTTTGTGGACACTTGCATTTAATATTGTCCTCCAGCAAGGGAATGTTATTTTTTAATGCCTTATTGCATATGGTGCACCTCTAACAAGTGAGAGAAGTGAAATGGGCAAGCAAGTGAATTGTGGCAGTTACTTGCTTGTAATCTCACCTCTCAGTCTGCTTTTGGGTACTGCCTTTCCCATTTTCCCTGCTTGCCCTCTCTAGGTCATAAACTCTTTGATTTCTCTGCAAAGTGTCTAGCATGCTTTTGGTTCTAGAGATTATTTTAAACTATTTTCCTAACCTTTCTTTGTCAGATGACTTGCTAGGTGTAATTTTGTTTTCCCTCTCCTGCCATTTTTGATTAAGCCTTTTTTTTTAAATTGGACAGGCCCTCTGTATTCCAGCAACCAGTGATCTTTCTGGGGGCAGATGTCACTCACCCTCCTGCTGGGGATGGAAAGAAACCATCTATTGCTGCTGTGGTAGGCAGTATGGATGGCCACCCTAGTCGCTACTGCGCCACAGTGCGTGTGCAGACTTCCCGTCAGGAGACCTCCCAAGAGTTGCTGTACAGTCAGGAAGTGATCCAGGACCTGACTAACATGGTGCGGGAGCTGCTGATCCAGTTCTACAAATCCACCCGTTTCAAGCCGACTCGGATCATTTACTACCGGGGAGGAGTATCAGAGGGGCAGATGAAACAGGTATTTTCCAGCAATGTCCCCTTGGGTATGAATGACACCTTGTGCTTCAGAATGCAAATATTAATAGAAATACATTCTTGCTGGAGGGGAAGTGTCCTTAATGGACAATGTTCTGACAGCCTCTGCTCCCTTTTACATATATTATCCACTAAGAGAGAGACTCTGTTGCCAACACATCTGGCTCAGAGTAGCTTGACAGCTTTGAGCTTCAGTTCTGAAACAATTAGAGCTTGCCTACCTGCAAGTTAGAGTGCAGCACACTTCTGAATAGAGTTTACAGTGCAATAGCCAGTTCATACTGACTCCCTGTGTGGAAGTTCTCAGTGCCTTTTTATAAGGTAGATCACTCTGCTTTGAAAGGAGCGCAGTTATCTTGCACTTAGGGACAGGCTGTATTCTACCTTTTTTAAGTGTGTAAGTAGAGTTAGCTTCCTAAGTGCAATTCTATTCCACCCTGCTACAGTCCTTGAAAAACAGTTAATGCAAAAGGTGGGTGGGTCCTCCTCTTTCTTGCTGCTTTTTCATGACTCAGTCTTAAGCATGAGATGGTGGTATGTTACAAAAGTAAATGCATTTGTTGATTTTTTTTTTTTATTTTTAGTTTTTTTTTTTTTTTTTCCAGGACTTGAGCAATGTGAAATAAAATCTCACTTAGGTATCCAAGTCCACTTAGATGCCTAGTAGGTGGAACAGAGTCTGGCCTTTTGTGTACTATGCATGTCCACATGCAGATTTATTGTAGAGCAGCTATTGCACTTGCAAACTCCATATCTTTTGGCTTATTGCATTTGAACTTCCAATGTAGATAAGCACCAGAACTCCTCAAGACTAAAAATGTGAATCTTGTAAATGTCTGGTCAGCCCTTTGTATAGTACTTTGGAAGATGGAGTGAGTGCATTTAATCCCATACTAAGCGTCTCATCCCAGGGACTGCCACAAGAGGCTTTGTCACCTTCACACAGGCATTAAAACCCCAGTACAGATTTCTGAAAAAGTTACATTTGTTTTGACATAAGTCAAAGTTTTTTCCATTATGGGTGAAATATTCTCTATGGCATTTGCATGCCACATTCCTCCCTGTAGGGACTGCATGTGAGAGATAAAAACATGGGATCCTTTAGGCTGTATGTAGGTAGCTGACCTGTTTGTATTTCATGTTTAACGTAACTCCCCTAGAAAATTCAGGTGAGAACACTGGGCTTTTAATTCAGATCTTGAGGAACAAGTTTCCTTAGTTCTAATAAGCAACATTTTGAACTTTCCTTATGCTCTCCACATGAGTGACAGAGTGCAATTATCTTGTTTTTAAATTTTCTTCTTCTTTATAAAATTGCACCCATTCAGCAGAACAAAGAGGATACTATCGCCTATATGACTGCAGCGCTCAACTCTTAAATCTTTTAGGTTGCGTGGCCAGAATTGATAGCAATCCGGAAGGCCTGCATTAGTTTGGAAGAAGATTATAGACCAGGAATAACCTACATTGTTGTGCAGAAAAGGCATCACACCAGACTCTTCTGTGCTGACAAAACTGAAAGGGCAAGTAATTTTAAGGAGAAATTCTGTTAATGGGTGAACAGCTGGGTAATGGGTGACATTCAGGTCACTCACTAACACAGTGAGTTAGTTCTACTTTGCAGGATGAAGTAGTTCATAACAGAGTGGGCTTTGTAGCAGGTGATCCATACCACCAAGCTGAGGGATCAGTAATCTTGCCTACTTTGTCTAAATAAATAGGAGAGACTTTGCTCATGTCACAACCTCCACATAGCCGTGGCCTTTCTTCTTAGAAAAGTTCCTTGTCTTAAGTTTGGTTGATGAATGTGAGACCCAGTAGGATGGTATATACAAGACTGCAGAAGGAATCTAAGACTTCAGTAATGTACCTAAATTTATGCCTTGCTTTTAGACAATGGACAAGTGTTACGTTTGTAAACCTAAATACATCCTTGTAGTGCTGAAAAGCAAGCATACATCCATTTGAGCTGTTTACAGCACTACAATGAGAGTGAAAGTGATAATATCAGTTTTAGAGATGATTTTCCCAATTCTACAGCACTGTGTGTAACATTTGTACAGCGAGAGAGCAACTGCCTTTCTGATAGGTGAACTGTCAGGGTGCCTTGCTGGGTCCCTGCTGCTACTGTTTCTTGAAGAGTCCTTGAGAGAACAGGTCACTGAATGGTGGAGCTGGGCAGGGGCGGCTGTTATGGCAGCAGATCTCCAGCTTTGCTGACTCTGGCTGTGACAGAGCCACCTTTTTGTGGGAATTGCTGCCACTGCTGTAAGGGTCCTGGTTTTTGCAGGGGCTTTTAAAGGGATGACAGCAATTCTTGCACCCCAGCAGATGTCTGGCATTACCAGAGATAGTATAGTGAGGAAAGCAGTTCTCCTTGCTCCTGCCAACCCCACGGGTGGTAGAGGGCTATCTTTAGCACCTGTTGCTTTTCTGCAGCTGCCCACTGATCACTGATACCCTACCCACTTACCTGGCAGGAGAGAGGGCAGGCTGTCAGTGATAAACCTCCCATGGTCAGTGTGGGGCCTAAGGAGCATTTCTGTATTATCTCTTGGCTGGAGAGCTTTCCTTTGAGGCAACTTTGTAGCCCTCCAGTGGATGTGGGGAGGCTGGAATGTCTCTGTAGCCTATATTTTTGTAGTGTTACAAAGTGCTAAGACATTTTGTAGCATTGCAAATGAATATTTGTGGAAACTCTCACCCTACAATTATAATGATGTTTAGGAGCAGTCATGTTTAAACTATAGCCTGACTGGGATTTTCAGATAACCTTACACATTTCAACCATGTTAAAACTGGTAAAGGTCTGGGATGGTGGGGAATAGTAGGGTTTTGTAGCAAGGCTCCCAAAAATAAATGCCATTTCATTTTTTTTTTGTTTTTGAAAAAAGGAGTTCAGCATTTCTTCACCTTCAAGAGCTCTAAATTTTACCAACAGCTTAAAATCAGTTCTAGCAAGGGAGTTCCATAGCACTTGTAGAAGTAAATATGCTAATTCTATATTTTTCTCCCTGTAGGTGGGTAAAAGTGGTAACGTACCAGCAGGCACTACTGTAGACAGCACCATCACACATCCTTCAGAGTTTGACTTTTACCTCTGTAGTCATGCAGGGATTCAGGTAATCCACCGGTACTGCTGAGCTTGTGTTGTGAGAGCAAGATACCAACAGCTCTCACTCAGGGATGGTAGCATCTTACATTTTCAACTTGAGCAGCCTTGTAGTTGCATCAACTTTACCTTTATTAAAACCCAAAGATTTGGTTATGAGATGCTGACCTGTCAGTAGAGCATAGAAACTGCCTTATGTTGATGTAGAGGGGCCGGAGCTTTAACCACCTTATCTGCCTTCTCCCCCAGGGAACCAGCCGCCCATCTCACTATCAGGTCTTGTGGGATGACAACTGTTTCACTGCAGATGAACTGCAGCTGCTGACTTACCAGCTGTGTCACACATATGTCCGATGTACACGATCAGTCTCCATTCCAGCTCCTGCATACTATGCCAGGCTGGTAGCATTTAGGGCAAGATACCACCTTGTGGACAAGGATCATGACAGGTGAGCAGTCTTTTGCCCACTAGTAAGGCCTTGCTATCTGTATGCTCATCAATAGACTGTTTAAACACATTTGTCCTTGTAAATGAAGAGTAAAATATAGGGTACAAGAAGACCTTTCCAAATGAAGCAGTTTAGCCATGGCAGGATGTATCCCTTCATAGTGGATCCACTCTGTTGAGTAAAACACATGTCATCTGTTGTCACACATTGGACAGAGGTCTGTTCCAGCTGGATCACAGGTGACAGGTACTGCGCCCCACCTGGACTCCGCTCATTTGCTTTTAACACTACTCGTACTTGCCATGTCCCTGTCCAGATACCATATTTATTCTGCACTTTCTTTACCCATGTTACTCTTTGAACATACTGTTCCATCTACCTTTCTATGTCTTCTGTCTCTAATAAATCTGTATACATTCATACTACAATCACCTTCTCCCTTGACATTTCTCCCAGTGCTATGAATTTTAGCTTTTTTTTAATACTTTTCTCTATTCCAGAAATTTTTATACCCTTCTGTGTTCTAGTAGGTGAATTCCTAAGTCTTTTGGTATTGAAACATGATCAAGCTGGTTAGATGCTCCACCTGACAATATCTCAAACAGTATCTTTTCTAAAATGTCATATCTGTTCATTGTCATTCCCATCCCCGCCCCATTGCCAGCTAGTATTACCTTTATCCACAATCTCTGATCATCTCTGCCATCTCTTGTTTCATTTTCCATGTCTTCCTGCTGTGCTGCTCCCGATGTGCCAATATGTCATCGTGCTGCTATCATTCTCTTCATTCTTTGCCCAGTGTCTTCTGCTGCCTCGGCTCTCTCTCTCACTCTTTGTTTCTGTGTTCTCTCTGTCATCCTCAGCCCTGTTGCTGTTCTGGTTATTACTCCTTTTGCTTTCATTTTTATGCCCACTTCATGCTTACTTGCCACCACTGCCCTTTTTTTGAGCTTTGAGTCTCCCTCCTCCACTGCTCACACCCCAAATGCTATCAGTCTGTTTTATGCCTTTAAGGCATTGCTTAGGCTTTCAGTGCTGATGGGAACCCTTTTTTTTCTGTGTAGCACTTAAAAAAAAATAAATAAATAAAAAGGAGGGGGGATGGAGGGGAAGGAGTGCTGGACCAGGAGGTATCACAACACCAGTCAGGCCACCACTCAGAAAGGCCAGAGGAAGCTCTGACACCCTCCCCTCGTGTTAGAAATGCTGATGGGAGCCCCCGTCCTCCTTCTTTACTATATAGATTTCTATATCTATATATATATCCTTATATCCACACACACACTTCACCTCCAACACTCTGCCAAGTTTGGTTCACTTGGCAGCTCAAAGCAAACTAAAAACCTGTAATACAGTTTGCACCACGTGCCTGCTCACCTATCTCCATACCTGTACCCCCACCCACTGCCGTCTTCAGAGGGTCTGCTCCTGAAAAAATCTATGGTAGACCCCTCTTCACTAGAGATCTGCCATTTCTTTCTTGTTGTCTTCTTCTGTCTTCTTGTAGTACCAGTGCATTTCACTTAGTCCCATTTCAATACAGTGCTTGACTGTGGGGTCTGTGCATCTGTTTTATGAGCAGATTCCTGGCTTTCCACAGTACATACCTGAAGCAGGATATGAACTGATCGAAGAGAGCTGTCAGGGTCCCTTGCTTTCTGGTTAGGTGCCTGTAGAGAACTGCTTCCCTGGTCAGGTTTCTGAAATCTGTCACCACCAGGAGGAGCACATGGACTTCCTTTCACACCTCTCTGGCACATGGGTAGTCCAAGAAGAGGTGGTTGATTATTTCTGCCTGCCAGCAGCAGGTTTGTTGTGGGCACTTTGATGGACCTCTCTGCCCTGTGCTGTTTTTTAGGACTTTTTTTTGGGTTCCAAGCCAAATTGATTCCAAATCGGAGTCGTTCAAGAGTCATATATGGCCCTACTATCAGCAAACATCCGCCACCCCCGCGTGGGGCTTCAGATGCTTACAAATCATTTGGCAGACATCCTACATGGAGGCCCAAGCCTGTGGGCTTGGGCTTGGGATGTCCCTCAGTTTTGCTTGCGCTCAGCCATATGGCTGTAGGAGCAAGCTAGGGAGGAGTTTCTCATTTCCATAAAGTCAAAATAAAGTGGGCGTGAAGCCAAGATCTTCCAACTGGAAATGAACCTGCCAGAGAAACGATTATTCCCAGTGACAAGAATGTTGGTTAAACTCGTGCACAATCCTCAGCTAGAAAATTACATTGTCAGGGGGCTTAAAAAAGGAAATATTTATTGCCAAAAGTAAAACCTTCTATGAGGAAAAAGTTTAAAAATCACTTAGATTTATCACTTTAGACTTTATGAAAATGAGAAACTCCCTCCTTAGTGGTCATGGTGTTTCCCCTTCCAGGTCATGGTATTCTTGGTCATGGTGTTTCCCCTGCTGAAGGTCAACATAATCCATCTGAATAAGATATGGTAGTGCCTATTGTGCATGGTCCCCGTCCCCTCACCCCCAGCATCAACTCTTTCAGGTCATAGTGAGTCACTACACTGCATACATTTTGACTTCTTTTTTGTTCCCATAACTGAGCTGTGCCTTTCTCTCCCATTTCCAGTGGCTCCTTTTTTTTCACTAGCCTTAAATGCCTAGTGGCTGCAGCAGCAAGAAACTGGAGGGAAGCTGAGGGCAAAGGAGCTACCAGATGTATTTTCCTTTTTGTAGCAATGGGAGAGGGACAGATTCAAGGCAGATTCAAAGTAATTAGATTCTATACATGGAAAATTGCAACACATTTATAAATTTGGTATATATAAGATCTAATTATTGGGGAGGGTCATCTTATTATCAGAGTCATCTTATATTCGAGTAAATACAGTACTAAAATGAACAGTTAGGACTTACTTGAAAATCTGAGGTTGTGATTAAAAGAGTTTCTTTGTTACAAAAACAGACCTTTGTGTGGTTGGCTGGCTTTTCAGTCTCTTCTTCCCTCTTGGAAAAACAGAGATTTACTTTATTTAAATTCGCAAATATAACCCCCTGACCCTCCCTCCGCCTTGTTTTCCTGGACTGTATTGAAGTTAACACATATAAAACCACTATAAAAACTGGGTTTCCTCCTCTCCAGCTCCTTGCTCACTTAAAACTGAGGTTCTTGTTACTGTTGCTAACTAGAGGTTGGAGGAGTTTTTGGATGTTGTATTTGAGCCAGCATTGATCAGAAGTATGAGCCTAGATACTGTAATTTCTGATCCTACCTTTGTCCTGATTCCTGGCATCATTGTATATTGGGGATCCTTACTTTACAGGTGTTGGGGGCTAATGAAATCCTTGGCTAACCAATTCCATAAAATGGTAACACATTCAAATGATAAGTGGTATAAAGGCTAAGAGGATTAAAGTCTGTCCCGCACTGACCTGTGCTCATCAGCTACTAGCCCAAGTTTGAGCTCAGAGACCAGTTTATCCGTGTAGCCAGAAAAATGAATCTTGACTAACTCAGTATGTTCATTATACATCACCCTTTCAATGTATCTGCGTGTCTTACAGTGCTGAAGGCAGCCATGTTTCAGGACAGAGCAATGGTCGTGACCCCCAGGCTCTGGCGAAAGCTGTACAGATCCACCATGATACCCAGCATACGATGTATTTTGCTTGAGAGCATCTGGGAAGATGAAGTAGAACCGGCAACCCACGCAGTCCTGAAATGTTTTGAAAGCCTACTGCATATAGTCAGGGCCCAGTTTATTTCAGACTGCCTATTACCAGCAGCTCTGAACATTCGCACTGAATCTATACTTCACAGCAACGTCTGATGCACCAACACAATTGAGCCATTTGTTTTGTTATTTTAAGTAATAGAAATTCATAGACTGTCTCTTCTGATGCATTGGACTTGAATTTTTACCTCAAGGCGCAAAAGGCTGATCACTTTGAAATTTTTAAAGGACTTGGCATGAAAGGTTTCTATTTGAATATTTTGCTAGCTATGGTTTTTAAGTTATCTTTTCATCCCATTCGTTTATCAAGATAACTAATTCCCTGTCTTCACGCACTGCTTAGTGAGCGTGCATAGAATGTTCTTCTCCAGTTAAATGTAATTGTTCTATTATGTGGGGCCATAGTTTTTTAATAGCTATTTTAGACTTCACTACTGTAAATGCCTTTTAACAAATATTAACTTTCACAGGTATTGCAGTTTTTTGTCAGTTTTCCTAATTATCTTTTTAATCTCTGCAGACTCTGGCTGCAAAGCAATTGCACTATACTGCAAATTGAACTAGGTGGTTCTTGTTCTGTGAATGTGCAACATAACCAGATAGTGGTGATGCCTGTCACCAGGTTTTAAATGATAAATGGTTACAAACAATACTGCCATGATATGGTAGCAAGTACTGAACCATCATTTCCCCCCTTTAAAAATGATAAAAACATTTTAAAAAAAATTAGCTTTTAGATATTTTTCAGACTTTTACAAAAATGCCCACTTTATGCTGCTGTGTGGTTTGATAAATCTAAGTGATTTTAAAACTTTTTCTCATAGAAGGTTTAACTTTTGGCAATAAATATTTCTTTTTTTAAGCCCCCTGACGATGTAATTTTCTAGCTGAGGATTGTGCATGAGTTTAACCAACATTCTCGTGTCGTTTTCTGAACACACAATTTGGCAGTTTCTGAAACCAATCAGAAAAGACGCACTTCCATGCTTTTTTTTTAAGAATTATTTTTAACTGTTTTATAGTCACTGTTGGTGTCCTGTCTACCACTTTTTTATAAGTTTGGGAACTAGGTGTTCTGTGTAGGAAAGGCTTGCCAATCTGTATAGTTCTACATGTGTTGTGTGCTAGCAACCTAAAGGCTTTACCAGCATTTTAAACTCCCCCCCCCCCATGGGAATCTAGGTTGCACACACTACTGCATTAAACAGCATGTTTTAAACAATCGTAAATCTAATATATTGATCCTGTCCCAGCCTTGAAATGTAAGGTATTTTTAATTTGCTTGGCTTTTTTTTTCAACTGAAATGTGTAATAAGGAAGAGGGACTTGGTTTCATTTAATACTTTTGGAACCCACAAACATGGTATGTTAAGACTAGGTTCCTTGTAGGGTTAATGTGAATTAGCACAGGCTGAACTCTTATTCCTAGATTCAGAATAGCTACCACCACCACTTTGGAAACTAAGAAGAGTTTGGAAAGTCAACAACAATTGCACTGTGGTCTCCGACATTGGTGTGGAGTTTGCTGCTAAATTGTAAATTGTCTGCTGTTCCAAAGCTTGGAAACCAGCCCTCTCAAAAGCTTAGCAATAGGAAATGCTGTTTTTTTTGTTTTGTTTTGTTTTTTCCTTCGGTCTTTTAAATAAGCTTGTAAATAAATGAAAGTTTACATTTCTAAATGCTGTCTTTCAGTTGTACCAGAGTACACTGAAGTTAGTCTTCAAAACAGTTTTATAACCTTCTTTCAGAGTTGTATGTCTCATTAAAATGAGTTTAAACATTCTTTTCTGTTTGCAAATGGGACTGAGGCAAACTCTGCTCCTGGCACGTAGTGTAGACAGGTTTAGATAAGATTCTTTTAAATTTGTTAAACTTTTTTTTTTCTTTTCTTTAAAGAATACCTCACTTGTGTAATAAAAGATCAGGACATGGTGGGAGACTGACCGCTGCTTCAGCTAGATGGCTGCTTTTCATACTATTTGTTCAGGGAGAATACAAAAAAACCCTTTTAGGATGAACTTTGACTGACCCAACATATGGAGAACTTTGGCACCTTGAAAAGAAATTGAGAGCACCCTTTAGGTGATAGATCAAAGATCTTTGTGTGGATTTGTGCACTAAGTGAGAATGGTGACTTACTAGTCAGGGTGCATAAGAAAGAGACTTAATTTTTACCACCAGGTAGTTAGTTGTCCAGTGCCAAGCACTCCTAGTTCAGATTGAGTGAAGTGAGAGCCTCTCATTTGTTTGCCTGCAACTAGACTGAATATTTGACCTTGAAGTGTACGGACTGTTAGACCTCAGCTAGTCTTGGAAAGTACAGTAAGAAGTTGAACTCTATATTTTGTATTAAAACATCACAAAACTCATCCTGGGAAGGATAGTGCTGTCACTTCAAGAGGCAGAGACAAATGAAGAACATTTAAGGTGGGAGTTGTCATTGCAGGGCAGTTGCAAAGCTAGTAACTGCAAGATCAAAGTTTCAGCAATACTGTTGTACGCAGTTCTGAAAGCTGGGTCTGGAGGTTGAGCTTGACTATCTGAATTAATCCCTTGGGACTGACTGAATCGTTATGCATGTGTCAATCAATGGGAAGATGTGCATTCTGTAGATGTAGTTCTTAGGGTGTTTGGTTTGTTTTTTTTGTTTGTTTTTTTTTGTTTTTTTTAAATAAATAAAGCCTGTTGGCCACTGTTTAGCTATGTGGTGTGGAAGATTTTAAATGTAGCAAAGTTTAAAGCATTGGGGGAAAGGGGTGGTGGTTATTAAAGGACAGTAAAAGCCCCATTTTGGAACCAATTCCACTTTCTTGGTAAACAATTGAATTCTGAACAAGCTCTGGAAAGAACTTGGCCTGTCTCAGACATTGACAGGCCCAGCTTATCCTTACTGTAAGTACTATAATTTAGCATAGTGCCTGTAGCTGCATCCAAAGGGCATAAAAGGTTGTGATATACAGGCAAACATGATTCATGCAGTATGCATCTTGTTCCAGACACAAGTGTCAGAGCTTATTTACTATATCAAAAGCTTTGCCCTTCACATGGGTAAAGGCATCCTTTTTGTTCAGATACAGTGTTTAACAAAATTTCCCCCCCAAAACTACCTTTGTGGATGTGCTGTAGGATTTTTTCTTGCTCAATAGCAAGGGAGTAACTCTACTTTCATTTTAAGAAAGCAGAGTTTGGAGGGCATTGTATCAATACTGTTTCAACTGCAAGGTTTTTTCCTTGTGAAATTTGAGGAAAGATCTTGTAATATCACTTACAGGTTTTCTTATACCTTGCTATTGACATTTTCATATTTCTATGTCTAGAGGCTGAGACTTCAATGTAAAATGTTTGCATTTGTTCATTTTGACTTATGATGTAATTTTTTTGTTTCTATATTGTTAGACTTGTAATGTTTAAAATTGTATTTTATTAAATTTGGACTGGATGTATGTCTATAGCAATACGAGGTACTCTTTCTAAACTGTAATGGGTGGGTTAGCAGCCCCATGTTGCGATAAGATGCTGGTCGTGTACAATTTGCAATGTATTTTTTTTTAGCCTGCAGGGATATTTTGTGTTCATGTGTCCAAAAAATAAAAAAAAAATATTGGCATTCTTGTGCCAAATGTTCTGTTTTTCCTTGTTGATGTCTAATAAAAATGCAATGTACAGAGTGAGCAACAGTTATTGTTGCTTGTAAACAATGTCTTCCTTACATTATTTAAATTGTAAATTAAGTCTTGCACATAATGTGTAACCTGTGGAACACATTCCCAAAAGAGACTGCTCTCCAGTGCTTAGTAAGAACTAACCCAAGCCCTCTACCTCCCCTTCCCCCCCCCCCACTAAATACTTAAGAATAACACCTGCTGTTACATTTAAAAGGGATATAAACCAGCTTGCTTCAGAGTGCTTGGGCTAACCTCTAAAGGATAGGAGACAGGAGGAAATCCTACCTATAGGCAGGTCATGCTATAAAGGCTTTCTACCCTTTTCCTGAAATACCTGGTAGTAGCTTTTGAGACTATGTAGACTAAAAAGCAAACTTTCTTTGATTCACTAGTAATTCTATTTTTTTCAACTAATAATATAGAAAAAAAACCAGAGCTGTTTAAGTTCTCAGAAGAATGAATAAAAAAATTGAGGGCTAGCTTCCCCTCTAATAACTGAAGCATATTTCAGCACTACAAGCAATGTGACAAGGGCAAAGATGTTTTGGCTGGGCAAGAAGGAAAAACATCTGTGTCTATAAATAAATGCCATATGCTTGACTTAAAATAAGCTGTGTCTATAATAACCCAGCACTTCCTATTTGTAATTCTTTTTCCCCCTCCTTTTTTGTAGTAAAGCTTCTGTATATTTGGGAGTAGAGGCTGCTCACCATCAGACAGGCTTTGTCTTCAAGTAGTACTTCAAAGGCAGCAGATACTAGTAAGAATTTTCATGCCAGCTCTGTCCCAAAACGCTTACAGTGAAATTAAGGTGAAAAACCATTCAGATTTGAAATCTAGGGCTGCGGGGTGCTGTGAGATTTATGTATTTATTTGTAAGGGTGCCATGGAATATTAAGTGTACAAACACCTGGACAGAATTCACGAGATTAAGCCCAACGATTTAAAATTGTAAATCATAATGCCAAAAGCATTCTGACCTGTTGTAGTCTTTCTTCTTTGCAACAGAAGAATTTCTTTAGTATTTTTCTGTAGTCAACAAATGAGTGACAGCTAAGAGCTGGCATTTTCCAAGGGGTGCCAAATTAGATGAGGATCACTGATTTGGGCAACTGGGAGCTAAAAAAGCTAGAGAAAAGGGGACAACTTGATGGTGGAGGCTGCCTGCTTAACTGGGAAGGGTAATGTCATTAAAGGGCTAATATAACTTTTAGCCCTTTTGATGAGGCCTGAATTGTAGGGGGTGAGGAGGGATGAATGTGGTCTGTCAGGCCTCTAAACAAACTATGAAGTTATTTACCTAGTTAGTAAGGTGCCTTTATTTGTGGAGAGAGTGCATGATGTCCACAGCAGACTCTCAGGACCCCAATTGTCCTTCAGAGTAAATGCCTATGTAATCCTGATGTCGTAAACTTGTTGCTGGTTCTGCCCTATTGTAAAAACAATAGATACCTGATCTTCACCATTTTCCAAGATGTGTTTAGAACTAAGGATTGATTACAAAAAAAGATGATGTATTTCCATGAATGTTCAATATATTTAATTTTGTGGGGAATATTGGCTGCAGAGGGCAACTGGGTTCCAGCAGTGAGTTGCTATTGGGACAAAAGGGAACATGGCAACTGCAGAGAGCTGGAGACAAGTTGGAAGGAAGAACAACCATCTCCTCCAGCTTCATCTGTCCTTTGATGTCTTCCTTGAGGTATGACATGATCCAGACAGCTTGTATTTCATGGGTTTCTGCTTCCTGTCGTCTTTACTATCATCACGGGAGTCTACTTAGCTTGGTTACCACGGTCCAAAGCAGGCTAAATCCATCAGTCATTCCTCTAGATTTCCACCATCCCTGTTGCTCTTGCATGTAATTATAATTTATGGATCAGGTCCTCAGTAGTAAAATAAGCATTTAACAATTTGGCAGCAAATGCCCCCCAAGCCTTCCTGGTAGCACAGGTAAAGTTACGGACAATTCCAGTACGATCCCTTCTTTTCCAATAATGGTTTCTACTATGGTAGGATTGGTAGAAATTGTACCTGAGCATTTTCCAAGGGGTGCCAAATTAGATGAGGATCACTGACTTGGGCAACTGGGAGCTAAAAAAGCTAGAGAAAAGGGGACAACTTGATGGTGGAGGCTGCCTACCCGTCGGAAGAATGAACTTCTTTCTCCTTCAGCAATATCAGTGCTAGGTCTGTTTGTGTAGGTGATTAAATCCTTTTGGAATGATACAGAACCTGGTACTGCATCTAAGTTCTGTTACCTGATTGTCTTTCTGTTGAATCATTTAGTGATGATGCTTTGGCCAGTCTGGTGGGCATCCCCAAACCATTGAAGCCTCAGCTATGCATTTGACCCTCAAATTACTGGTGTTGTGATGACAGCTGAACTAGAATGATTCAGTATTGATGCTAATCTAATTAATGGTTGACGATCTAGTCTTTTATTTAAACTACAGATGCTTGATTGCTGTGCTGGGTGCGGTCTGAAAAACTAGTCCTTGAGCTGCTGTTTCCCAGCGAAGAGGTAAGACTCTGGAATCCTCTTGGCTGGAGTAGGGAGCATATGACCGGGGGAGGAGGGGAGGGTAGTTAGAGGTGCAGAAATGCCAGTTGTAGGATTAATCGTAGAGAAGAGGGGACCACCTCTGTTGCACTTAAGCAGTGAAAGATCACCCTTGAACCTGACCAAATTTTAAAACAGATAAGCTTCAGTGTGGTTCCATTAAATATGTTGCCAATGCTGCTAATCCATTCTATGTTTATGACTTCAAATACAAATGGTGTCAGCATTTTTCCAGTCAATCTCCTTTGTTCAGAGGGCTCCTTCTAGCTTTCCAGGTTGAAGTGGAAATGACTGTGGATCACTGATTATTGCTAACCCCCTTTTCCTAAAACACCACTATCTGTGTGTTCATCTGTCCATATATATTCAGAAAGAGTAGGCAAATCTTTTGAACAGAAAATGTTTTGACTTGGGGCTGCTTGAAATGCAGAAGTCTGTTCTTCACCTCCATGATACTACTTCACTTCTTCCTTAAGCAGCAGGGGTCCATGTTCTTCCCACTATGTTGAAAGAATGTATTGGTTATCGGTACTGATTTCCATGAGGGTTAAACTGAGGAACAAGGGTGTATTATGGAGTCAGTGGTGGAGCAAGGAATGGAACTCTAAGTCCTGACTCCCCACCCCTTGCTCCACTTGCACCAAATTGCAATGACATGTTTTTAATTAGTTTCCACCCATCTGAGGACTGATCTTGGAAGAAATTTGTGAGCTATGAAGGTTCCCTTTTTAGTCGCTGATAGCTAATGCAGTGGGGATTGATGAGATCCACTTCCACGTAGTGATCCCTGGTAACGAACGTCTCTGATGGCCAAGAGCTCCCAAATCGACAAAAATGCCAAAGCCCACAAAGATAAAGATACGGACATAATTTCTGTTGTGCAAAAGAAGCTAATGCAGTGATGGTGGTATGCTTCCAAGGAGATGCTGAACACAACAGACCCTGCACCATAATTGTTACTTTAAAAAAAAAATTTCTAAGGTCCCATTTCTGCCATCTAGTATTGGTTGAGGGCAGGGTCTGCCTTGAACTCATGCTCCATCTACAGGAACAAGATTGTATGATCAGGGCTTGAGACCATGAGGAAGATGTCTCGGGTTGGAGCATGCTGCCATAATCAACTCTCAGGGTTTCATTTGCCATAGTTTGATTCTATCAATAATTACATCAGGGATGGGTTCTGCATTTATGTGCAAGGCAGAGGAACAAGTTTACAGTTGTGAACACAAACGCACCTCACTCCCTGCACTGGCTCCTTAGATGCTGTTGATGCTACCGGCTCCAAGGAACTTTCAGCACTGAGGTCTGCTCGGAAATCCTGGATAGTTTTCAGCACTGAGGTCTGCAGGATAGTTTTCTCTTGCTGCTGGTGTGTGAATCACTGATCTGGGTAACTGCCATTAATCCAATCAGGAGTTTCCTCTATAAATCCTTTCTATGCAAATAGGTAAACAGGCCCTGGCTACTGACCAGACTGCGCTGAAATAGATTTCCTAGGAAGGTTGGGGCATCTCAGTCGCTGAAATAAACATCTGTCCAGATGGTTTAGATGAAGCTGAACCTGCCCTGGGATAGGAAGAGGGGTTAGATGATCTCTTGGAGCCCCTTGCAGCTCTATTTCCTATAATTCTAAAACTAGCTTGCAGCAAACAGACCTGTTCTGAGTATATTTTCCTTTGCTAAATTCCATGACCCATGATTTAAAACTAAGATGAACACTGGTCCTTATTTTCCATTGTTTCCTGGGCTGCATTGAATTCACCTGAAATGATGCCAGTGAGCTCTGTGCTGCTTATGGGAAGGTCATACATAAGGTCACCATTTCAAATAACTCTGAAAAGTTATTTAGAGAGAGCTTATTTAATATTTTGGTGTAGAAACTGACTGCCTTTGGCCAATTGTGCTAATCCAAATCCAGACCAGCTTCTGGTTCTACTGGATCTTGCTATCTGTGACATGCAAATTTCATCATAAAAGGCTCTCAAGAGAGCATGTTATTCTTTGATGTGCTTCTCAGTCCAGTCCTTTAACTGCAGGATAAGTCCTCCTTGCAATTTTAGATTACTTTGTGTTAAGGAAAATGAATGATCACCATCCATACCAGTGCAAATCATGAAAGGCCACCTTAATCATCCAGCATGATGCTACAGCAAACACCTTCTGGTTCTCATTTTCGTGACCCCTTTCCAACCTGGGCATTCTTCTGGAAGTAAAGCCCTCAAGGGAACACAATACAAGCTATCACTGCAGCAGCCATGGAGACTGCTCCTCAAGCTAGAGTGAGGAAAAGCAAACTGCATTTTTCCTTGTCTTAAACCCCGGTGAGGCCCTGAATGTAGATTCTCCTCCGCTTCCCTGAGGGGAGGATTGCCATTTGACCTTCCTTTCCCTAAGGCACCGATACACCAGGTATCAATGTTCCCATATGGGAACATCAGCATCATTTTGCTTAGCTGGGTCCCCGTCATCTCTAGTTGGCAGTGCTTTGGTGGGATGGGAAGTTAATCAGTTCTGAAATGGGACGTGTGGCAGCTAAAGGGATCTAGCTGGATGGAGATACCAGAGTCTCAGGCCTGTAGTTAGACGGGCATGCCACAGGGCACCCCCCCCCCTTCCACCTACAGCACCATCTGCTATGCAGACTCAGGACAGATGTACTTCCTGAAACACACTGCTTGCAGGATCACAAGATAATCAAGTTTTCAGAGACCTTTGCCTGCCACAGCTTTATAACTGCGGTGCTCTTAGCCACGGCACCAGCAAACGTGCCCCTGCTGTCATACCAACAAAGGGGTCTGCCATGTGCCAACAAGACGCGTACCAAAATACTGAATAAAAGCTGCAAATAAATAAGCATATCCCCTACTGTTCACTCATTAGCCTGGCAGTGAAAATGAGTCTCAAAATAAAAAAAAAATTCCCCTGCCAAACAGGCTATAATCCCCTTAGGAAACACAAACTGTTCCAGTTTCTGTGAGATGACAGTGCTGTAGGGCATCTTAGTTACTATGGCAGTCATTTAATGGGTGATTTGGTAACGCGAGCATAAGGCTGCAGGACATTTTGATCAGAAGTCCCAGTCCCACCTGAAGGAACGGATTTGACCTAGAGATACGGGAAGGCGCATCCATGTCCCCTGTATCTTCAACATGTCACATGACTGCCTCCATCCCTTTGCATTACTCTGTCCCGGCCTTTGTGCCGGAGCAACGATCATTACAGTGGGATGGTAACAACAGGGTTGCTTGATGAGCCACTTAATGACTGCTTATTTTCAGAGATGTACGACTTCCCCCAGGGGAAAATGTGCGCCTTCAGGCTCCGTCTCTTGCTCGCTCTCAACCTAAAAGGCACACCGCGGTCGTGGAGCGTTTCCAGGCTGTCTCAAGCCTCTAGCGGGGGGTTCAGCAGGCTTTCCCCTGAGCGCAGCTCCTCGCAACGGCCTAGGGCAAGTCCGTGCGCGAGTTCCCCACCCGCGGATCTATCCGGGGTCACGGGAACCTCGAGGTGGGTTCGGGGCCAAAGGGCTTTAGAAACACAACAGTGTGCATGTCTCTCCGTTTCTGACCCTGCGCACGGAAAGACAGGAGGCCCACTGCGGTGCTTGGTGAGGGGGTGCAGCCAGGCATTAGCATGGGAGCTGGCTGTTCTCTGCCTGCCCAGCTCAAGTTGACTGAGGAGGTTATTTGGGGAAAACTGCCCAGGCAGCCTGTCCTTGTACTGGATAATCTGCACTGCACTGCCAGCCCTGCTGCAGCTGCTCAGCCTCGCTCTGAGCCCAAGATGGCGGCGCGCGCTGAGGTGCCGCCCGCCAGGGGGCGCCTCCCCCGCTCCCGCCTTTGTTGGCGCCTGGGCCCCGGCCCGGCTGGCGGCGCTGATTGGCTGCTTGGCCGCGCCTGCGCGCTGGGGCCCAGGCGTGGAGGAGGCTGCCCAGAGGCTGCGGCGGCAGCGGGAGGTGTCGGTGCGGCCGCCCCCGCCCCGCGCTCAGCCAGGCTCGGCCGCTGCCCGGGTGGATGGGATGGAAGCAGGACCCTCGGGAGCAGGTACCGCGCGGGGGCCCTGGGCACCGGGTGGGGAGTGCAGTGGGGTGTAGGGGGTGCAGTGCAGCGCCGTGTAGTGGGGTACAGTATTATGCAGTGGGTCGGGGGGCTGGTGGCTTGGGAGTGCAGTGCTCTGTAGTGGGGTAGGGGGCGCCATGCAGTGAGCAGTGTAGTGTAATGGGTAGGGGGCACAGTGCGGTTGCGAGGGGGCGCTGCATTGGGGTGGGGGCTGCAGTGGAGTAGGGGGTTGCAGCAGGAGGTGCAGTGTTGTGCAGTGGTTTGGGGGGCAGTGCACTAGTGTTCTGTAGTGGGGCAGTGTAGTGCAGTGGGTAGGGGGTGCAGTGCTGTTGCGAGTGCTGTGCGGTGGAGGTACACTGCATTGGGGTGGGGGCACAGTGAAGTAGGGGGTTACAGTAGGAGATAGTGTTCTGTAGTGAGGTAGGGGTGCCATGCTGTGGGCAGTGCAGTGTAATGGGTAGGGGGTGCAGTGCAGTTGGGAGTGCCATGGGGTGAGCGGTGCACTGCTTTGGGGTGGGGTGCAGTGGAGTAGGGGGTTGTAGTAGGGGGTTGATGCAGTGACTTGGGGTGCAGGGTTATGCAATGGGTTAGGGATACTGTGGGGTGGGGGTGCAGCAGCAGATGCCATGCAGTGGGGTAGGGGGTGCAGAGGAAATGCAGTGTAGTGGTTGGGGGGGTGCAGAGGGGGAGGCAGCACAGTGTGCAGTGAGGAGCTGGGGCTCTGTTGGGGAGGCCATGCTTTGTTGGGGCAAGGCAGAGTGGTTGGGGCTGGGAGGGGGAGCTAGTACAGCTTGCTGGGGGGCTGCAAGTGCCTGGGGCAGGGGCAGTGGAGCATAGAGGGTTGTTTCTGGCTGTGAGAGGGGCACTGCAGCGTAAGGGATGGACCACCGTGGGGGCCAGTTGATTTGGTGCTGGGGCACATGACAAGCAGGCTGGGGGGGTGAAGGGGAAGAGGAGCAGCAGATACAGGCGTCCCGTGGGGGTGAGTGGCCCTGAAGTGGGGACCAGGAAGGCTGCAGACAGCGGGAGGGGGGTATCTGAGTGGACTGTGTTACAAGAGTGGGGTTTCTTCAGGGAGAGAGGGCAGCACTGGGGGGGAGGATAGTGCAGGGGCTGTACTGTGCTTCACCTGCTGCAGGAGGGGGTGCAGGATGTTGCTGGCCCAATGAGGGGTTGCAGCTCTGCTTTGTGGGGTTAGAAGATGGGAGGGGTCCTTTAAGCTGCCTACCCAGCTGGGAGTCTTGTATGGCCCTGTGAGGGCTTCATGGGGTGCTGGGAACAGAGCTGGGTTTAGGGGAGGGGGTTGCTGACTAAGCGGGGAAGGCATTGTGCTATTTCATGAGGTGGGGAAGGGACTTGGGGGGCTTGGTCCCCTGTGAAGGGCAGCGTAGGAGTCAAACAGCAGGTGCATGCCCTTGCTGAGAGCCGGGTGTACACACAAGTTCGACTGCCATGGTCCCAGACTGTCACAGGCTCTCTTATGGCACCAAACTTCTCAAGTGACTTGTTTTTCAAGGGGTGGCAAACCTATCTCGCCCCCCATGTTTCTTCCCTACCCAGCCTCTGTCTTTGTGTACAAAGAAAATGCCTCGGGTAAGAGGTGGCAAAAAGCCTGGCCTGAAAGTGGGAACGATAACGCTCTCTTGTTAGGACACAAGGGCCAATTGCTGCTGCTTTCTGGTGACAGAATGAAGCGGTTTCTGTCTCTGAGGCTCGAGGCATGCGCAAAGCTGGGGCTTTCTCTGCATGCCTGACAGCTGGAGAGGGGAGGCAGGGACTGTTGCTAAAGAGATTCATCTTGGTACATCAACATTGTTCTCCCCCCAGCATGCCCAGTTAAATGGGAACGGCTAACAAATGGTCTCATCATCGGCCTTTCTTCAGACACTCTAATTCTTTTTAAAACTGCCCCTTCCAAACTTGACTTGGATTTCTCTTTCCATACGGTTCTGCAGAGCATTTAATTCTCTTTAATGCGGCATCTGTGAACAACTTGATCTCAGACGTAGTTCTGAGTTGTATGGTGTAGCTTGAAATAGAGGGAAGGGGTTGACAAGGCCAGAAGGAGGGAAAGGGGGGACGTCCTTGGCTTCCATTGGACTCATGAAGCCAGGCTGAGCCTGATGCCTGTTAAAATGTGATTGCATGGGGTAAAGTAACTTTTGCTTGGAAATACTAAAGTGTGAGTTAGTGTGCCGGTGTTGTAAGTGTCGTGCCAGAACACCTTCAGCTGTGTCTGGACTGGGGAAAACAATGTGCCAGTTCTTGATGCTAGCCTATTCATGTTTTGCCTGACATGACTGAGAAATGAGCAGGAGTCCAGGTTTTCACTCCTGACTCCACTGGCAACTTGCTGTGTGGCTTATGGGTAAGTTGTTTCTCCTTTTTCTGCCTCCAGTTTCTTACTTGATAAAGAGGGGCAGGGCTGTACTTCCCATAGAGGTACTTTGAGATGTGCTGAGGAAAATCTGTGTATCGGGGTAGATAGACCTGCATTCTTTTCTTCTGCTGAGCCTGTGTGTGATAAAATATCACATTCAAACTCCTGCAGTGTTGTGTGGACCGGACATCAGGTTTTGGGACCCCAGTGGCTTAGACCAATTGGGTCTTATGCCCCTTGGCAACATTACTTACAGGTTTCCCTCGATTTATGCTGCACATGTGTTCCTGGAGATCAGCACATAAATCAAATTTGTGTAAAGCAAATCCACTTTACAATGCAACAAATAGGGATAGGTTCCCATGGTGGGGGGGGAGGGAGGGAGGGAGTGAGGCTGGGACTAGGAAAGGGGCAGGGGGAGGGATGCCACTCCTGGGGCTACGCAAGACAGCAAAGCAGAGGAAACAGAGCGACACTCACCCCAGCCCCAGCTGCAGCGGCCCCAGGAGTGGCTGGCACCAGCCGCCTTCAGCTGCTGGGCTGCACCATGCTCTGCTCTTGGGCTGCGCTGTGCACTGGTGCAGGCAGCTGGTGTTGGCTGCTCCCGGGGCCGCTGCAGCTGGGGCTGGGGTGAGTGGGGCCATGGCCCATTTCCCTCCCCCACAGACTTACCTGTTCGGGGAGAGGGGCATCTATGCTGATCGCATAAGAGTGAACTTACCGTGCATATAACAAATTAAGGGGCTAAATAAGCTCATTGCATAAGAGCAAATTCGCATATAAAGAACCCGCATAAATTGAGGGAAACCTGTAATTGCCAGGGCTGGGATGGGGTTGGAGTGATGGTTAACTTTAAAATCAAAGCAGAATCTTGTCCCTAGGGCCATCACTGCCTTGTCTTGATCTGAAATAGTGTCTTGTTTTGGGAGGTGGGGTAGGTAATTCCAAACTGTGGCTATTGGTATAAACCCATGAATAGTTTAGTTTGGACATGTACCACATTAATTGAACGGTAAAGCCTGTTGGAGCAGTACACTCTGATTATCACAGTGCTGCAGTAACTTGGTGCCTAATATACAGTGTGTAGTGGGCACCTTTGTGAAAAACTTACTGGGAGAAATGCAGTTCTCATTGTTGCTCTTATTGCTGTTGCAGTGGTAGATATGTGTCTCAGCTGCACTTGACCCCAGTGAGAGACCCCCTTGGCACCTCTCCAGGATTGTCTTGGAGGGGCCAGCTCTTTACAGGTTCTGCCAAGTTTGGAAGCTTCAAGCTATGTTGATGCAGTGTGAGAGACACTGGGCTTTGTGCACATCAGGCCTGCATGGGTCACTTGATTTTTTTTTTGATTGTTTATTTTTAAGGAAAAATGTTAGTGTCCCAGGTCAAATGAGCCAGATCAGTTCCAAATCATTCCAAAAAACTCCCAAACCTTTTGTGGCCCTACTACCAGCAAGTATCCTCCACCCCAAACTTTTCAGCCTGGGGCTTCAGATACTTACAAATCCTTTGGCAGGCATTCTGTGTGCATGCCCAAGCCCGTGGGCTTAAGGTTCAGATGCTCCCCAGTTTCACTTGCCCTCAGCCGTATGACTGCAGGAACAAGCTAGGGAGGAGTCTGCCATTTCCATAAAGGTCAGTGTGTAGCAGGGATCTTTCCTCTGGAAGCTGGCCAGTGGGAAGCTAACTGTGAGGCTTTAGTAGGGAGTCCTGTCCACAAGCAAGCCAGGATGCATCCTCCACTACCCAAAGCCATTTTAAAGCCACCTACTTGGTCAAGGCATTGCCCCTGCCACCATCATGGTCATGGTATTTCCCCTACCAGGTCACTGAGGTACTACCACATCTTAGACTGTGGAGATGAGAAAGATCCCCTTTACTCTTGGGCTAGAGCAGGGCATTCATACTCATTGTCTCTTGTGGCTAAGCATCTCTGCTTAATCCATAAATTTAATGGATCTTGGCACTAAGCATCTCTCTTGACCTTCCCCTGGTGCTCTGTCTTGTAAAATGTACTACTTTTGCCTCCAGTCCGGATTTGAAATCTGTAACGAGAGTTTTATATGCAGAAGATACCTTGTTTATATGCAAGGACGTGGAAAAGAGCTGTTGTGATTACTGTTAACTTGGTTGGGGGGGCATGGGCCTCTGAGCATATAGCACAATGAACAAAATGGGGGTGCATCTATATTAAAATGTAATAATATACATGGGATTTCTAGGCCTGTGAACAGTATAAACAGTTCTGATTTAACCATAACCAGTATCAAGAGAAGGAAAAAGGCCCACCTCAGTCCTCCTTGTTCTACCCCATGCTCCATTATTGATAGCCTGAGTGTTCAGATAACTCTTGTACCAAATAATATCTCAGCCTTGATCACTGAGAGTAGTAATGTTTACAGAAGCATTTAATATAAGCATGTAGAACACGAATGAGCAGGAGGATACTAGAGAGGAACTTGTCCTTTTCTGCTTTAAACAGCACATGGTTAAGAAGGCAAGTTTTGGGAAAGAAGGAAACTAAGAACGCAGGCATGAACATGGTGACTTAAATACCAAACCCAACCTCTCCCAAACCTGTTGTCCCCTTCTGTCCCTTGTAAACTTCTTAAATATTAAGTTTTGTCTTTCCACATTAACTCCACTAAAGACCAGCAGTTGTTTCTTTTTATCTTCAGGAAACACAAAGCTATGTGTGGGTATGTCTAGGACAGGATTATTTCAAGAAACAAAGCTGGAAGAAGTACCTCGCCTCAAGGCAACGTGTATGATTTAGCTCTAAATACTTCCTGTCGTGTAGCTCTAAACCTGAAGAGAACAAGTGTGTGACAAATGATTAAAATGGAAGATGTTCAAAGAAATCAGGAGCCCCAGTCGGACTGAAATTATTCTGCGAGGATGCTTTTTTTCTTCTATGTGGCTTTTTTGGTAATATGCTGCTTGGTGTATGTGGTTTTCATTGTATGGTATGGAAGAAACCAGAGTTTAGATTGCTCTCTAGATTGGGAAAATGTGCACCCAGCTACAGTAAAAATTCCTAGGAAGACGTGACTGTCTTTGACCTCAGCCTATCTCTCGACTAGAAAGTCAAAATTTGGAAAGCCTGCAAGTCCAGGCACCCCCAGTGGAGTGTCTTAAATGAGCATGTATAAATTGTTGCTGGTACAAATATGAGTAGTTGCAGCTTCAAGACACTGGAAAGCAGGGACCTGGGGCTCCCAATGCACTGCTGAAGACCATGGGCTGTTAATCCAGTCTTAAGATACTGGGAGCATCTCATGAGCAACCAGTCTTCCTCCAGAATACTGCTGGCTTCCCCTATACGATTGACAAACATCTGTTTCCATATACAGACTTACATATGGGCAGTATATATGGGGGTTTCTTGCACCTTCCTCTGCAGCAGCTACTGGTCACTGTCAGATGGAGATTTGGAAGGAATGGACCTCTGGGCTGGTACAGTCTAGCATTTCTTACGTGCTATATGAGTTACAGCATAGTGCATTCTCCCACAGAGAAGTAGTTTGATGTAGCATGCATTTCATAGACAGGGCTGGAAGGGACCTGGGAAGATCATTAAGTCCAGCCCCCTGCCCCAGGATCTCAGCGTAGGATCCTGAGTGCTGTTCGTCTAAGTGAACGTGATTGCCATGTCTCCAGCCTGCTCTTTAGTGGACGCTAGCAGAGTTGGGTTTGGTTCAGCCCTGCAGTGGTGTAGCTGTGCCAGGCAGAGTCTGGTGAGGGAGGTGTGATCCCTGACTGGTACGGCTGTATTGATAGAAGCATCGGTATAGATGCAACTATTTCAGCAAAACTGGCTGTACCAGAAAAGCAGTGCCACTCTGGGAGCTGAGCTTGGGGCAGCAGTAAAAGCCCAGCTTTGCCAGTTCAGCGGTGTTCACACTGAGTCCTTTCCTGGCATTCTTTGTGGATACTCCTATGATTCACAGAATAGATACAACCTCTGAAGAAGCAAAGCCTGTGGCTGGGGTGAGCCTCACTTCTGCGTTGGTCACAGCTCTTGTTTCCCTCTTGCCCAGAACTGGTGTGCTGTTCAGTTCTCCATGCTGCATGGAGCACTACAGTCCAGCCAGACAGGTGCCAGGGTGTATGACATGAAGCATCTTGGTTTGATACTGGGCTCGGCATGGCTCTGTCAGAAGTGTGGCTTTTTGCATTAGTTCCTGAGCCAACAAACAGGCCCTGATCCTGCTGCAGATGGACCAGTTGTTTTGGGGTAGTTAAACTCAAGGGCAGTGGACCAACCTTTCAAGTACAGCATGGTTTGGGAGCGGAGATGGTCACTCCAAAATGTCCTGGATGCCAGTGTCCATCACAAAACCACCCGTTTGTGGAGGATAGAATTGTTACTGCTGCCTGATGCTTGCATTTACTGCTACAATCTGAATTAAAAATATACGTGGGGGCCAGGTGTTGTACAGCGTGCAGATGTAACACTGAACTGGTGCCTGCCTGGCACCAGAGGCAATATGTGGATGTGACAAATGGGGACCACAGTGGAATGACATGAATGTGTGCAGGGAATTTGTATTTCCTAAATAGTGTCCGCAGTGGAGGTGCTAGAACTGGAGGCTGGTCGTGGCGTGTCTCTTCATAACCTATTGTGGCAAAATGCCATTCACTTTCCCAACTAGTGTGAGAGTTGCTAGTCTCAGGATTGAAATGTGTTGCCAAAGCCAGTCTCAGGATTGAAATGTTGTGAAGACTTAGCATTTCATAGGAACTTTGTTAAACAGTGCTCGGAAGAACTCATAGTCACCGTTTAGGTGGCATCTCCCTGGGGTTTTTAATCATCGCAAGTTATGGTTGATGTCTCAAATTACTAAGAGACAAGCAAAATATGCTGCATCATATTTACTAGTGTCGTGTAAAGTATTTAATTATTAAAACAAGATGTCTCAAATTAAATGAGCAAAGTGCATCTTGTGGTGTGTTCTCTTTGTGTTTCATCTGTTTTAATTGCTATTATGCAAATTCCAGTGCCTTGTCAAGCTGAACTTGCAGCGGAGACTCTCCGCAAAGCTCTGGGGTTGGATGCAGAGGTTTGCCACAACGTGAATGCAGGAAAGACGCAGAACTCTATGGACTGTGGGTGATTTTTAATTTGGCAGCTTCAATTTAGATGCTTGTGATTTCCCAGCCGAAAGCTGAGGTTCTGACACTGTAACAATAAGCTTTACACTTTAAGGCTCTCAGTGCAGCGTCTACAAAGAGCTAAACTGCTTTCAAAAGTAAATACCATAGTAAAACAGATTAGTGCCCATTTCTGCGTTTCTTGGACACAGTTGCTGAAATCCAAGCCAGAAGCAATACTTGGGTGGCTGTACAATTCACTTTTTCCCCCCAGAAGGCTGGCCTTGGAGCATGCTGACAGTTTTAATGCTTTGAATCAGTGTTTTCAGCCTCAGCGCTCTGCCTGCCATGTGGTCATATTCTAATTATACTCAGTTTAGTGTTGAACCAGAAAGCCACTACAGCCAACATTAACCTAATTGCATTTAAAGTAACTTGTGTGACAGAGAATTAACATTAGACAGTGAGTGCAAACTTGTGGATTTGCAGAGATTAGATAAAGGAAAGTGCTTTTTATAAAATCTGTTGCCTGAATGCGTTTTTCCTGCGCCTCGTATAAAATAACATCTTTTGCTGCTAGTTTATTGGCTGCACTGGTGGTAATTGATTTTTCTTTAGTTTGGAAAAATAAAATGCTTCATACAGACGCAGCAAGGAGACTGATTCTTGGAGTGATTTTTATTTCAAAAAGGAAAAAAGAGAATTTGAGCCCAGAAACCTCTGCATCTGCTGGATAGCACTTTTAGCAAATGAAACTGCTCTGTTGTAATTAGCTATTTAGTAGTAGCAGCTTATAAGTTTTGTTGTTTTGAGCCCATTTGCTGCACTGGGGAAAACAAGACAAGAAAACAGGTGCTGGTGATTCTCTTGCAGAGTTAAATTTCGATCATAGCCTGAAGAATAAACGTGAGGGGACTGCAGATGGAGATGCACTTCTGCTCTGACTTTTTTTTTGTGTGCGTGTTTGAGGGCTGCTAAGCTGACGAGGGAGGCTGAGCAAACCGTTTGCCCTGGAAATGTGTTAGCGGGGCACATTGCTGAACAAGTTCTGGGGTCCTGTTTTTTGGAAACATTGCGGGGGAGAGAAAATTATATTGATTTTACGGAGTGTGTCTAGAAATAGAGGTCCACATTTTGCTTGTCTCTACGGAACAGAAAATGCAACCCTTGCCCCTTTAAACTTAATAGATTGAATCTGTTGTCGTCTTCCTCCAGAATATATTGCCCATCATTGCCACTGGCTTTCCAGTGCTGAGAAGTTTTGTTTGAATCCACTGGATGCTTTGTGGACCTGATACAGGATGGAAGATCATTCAGGGTTTATGGGGGACTGCGGGGAGGTTGTGATTAATGGCCTTTCTCAGCTTCTGGCCATGCCAGTGGGTGACAGCCCGTGTGCTCACTCACTGCTTTTGTAAAACAACGCTTTTTCTTCATAAGCCGGTTTGTATTTTTTTTCTCAGCTTCCTTATTTTAGTCTTTTAACGTGTGGTGGGAGGTGTGGGGGTGGCGGGGGCTGAAACTCTTCCATGTAGAGAAACTCCCTCTTTTGTTTCTATCCAGTTCCAGTGGGCTTTTTTTAAAATTTGCAGCGTTTGGAGCGGATTTAAATTGACATGTTAATTTCATGCCGCCCCACACGCTACTAGCGCTCTCGCCCATCCGGCAGCTGTCGGTCAGTCGGTCTCGTGTGCTGGCCAGCTGTTACCATAAATACATAAACAAAGCGTATTTCAACACTAATCACCCCAAATGGCTCCCTGTTGGATCCCCCCTTCCCCAGCCATCCTGAAAGAACTGGCTGGCTGAGCAGGAGGCTGTTTCTTCCTGTGATTCCAGGGATGGAGCCCAGAGGGTTCTGGTGAGAAGTTAGGAGAGCTCTCCCATTACACCTCTGTCTTAATGCCCCGGGGGCACTGCTTTTGTGTGTGAAAGTCTGTGATTCCTCCCAGTCTGCTGAATTTATAATGGCAGGCAGATTTTATACTGCTCACTGAATGCATTGTGCTCCAGCAAAAACACTAGCCCCCCAGGCCCTGTGCCTCAGTGCTCTCATTTACATGACAAAGTGGGAGTTTATGCAGCTTTACCATGGAGAGTTGAGGTATGCAGAGAGAACCCCCTGTCTCCGGGCAGTTTGGGTCACTCTTAACAAGGCCACTTCTTCCCTGGTGCAACTTAGGCATTCCACTGATGCCCCTTCCCGGCTGCTCTGCCGCTTGCATTTGCTCCCTTCCCTCCAGCAGGATGTTGTGGCTTTGCATCTTGTTCAGCTGTTCTGCACACTTGCAGGATGGTTGTCTGGCAGGGGGAGGATTTAGCAAGTGTAAATCCTCTGTGCATGGAAACGAAGCCAGTAGAAACTACAGATGCTCATCATCTCCCCATGTCTGGCCCACAGATATTCAGGCACAAATACTTTTGTTGCCCACAAATGCTTCTAGCTGCTGTTTTGTTTCTGTTGTTGTTGTTTGGTTTTTGGGGTTTGTTTTTTGTTTTTTTTCAAACAACCTTCCCTTTCTTTAACCAACTGGGGGGCCAACCTTTTTTGGCAGGCATGCTGCAAACTACCTTTGCACTCTTCCCAAGTGCCATTCCAGTCCCTTTCCCCTGTCTGATCTGCTTTCTGCTACCTGTCCCCTTCCTAGTCTGCTGCATGCCACACGCAGAGGCTGCCCATGCCATTTGAGGTACACATGCAGCAGGTTGCCCACCTCTGCTTTAGACTCTGGTTTATCTCATGCTGCAGGCTGCAGTGGTCGCCCAGCGTACGTGGTGCAGTGTGAAGAGTACCCTGAAGCCCTTAGTACACATGTTCCTCCAGTGCTGCGCACACACTGCCCACCCCCCTCCCCGGATGCTCGGCTGTCAGCGTGCTGGGCTTCTGAATTGCAGTTAGGCAGGACTCCTCCTTTCCTTGCCTACTAGCTTGGGCTTGAAAACCCTAGCAGGTGGCTGCAGGCAACAGCTGCATTGCATTAGAGCAGTGCCCTGGTGAGAAATCCAGCCTGGGAAGCTCTAGAGGTCCTTCAATTTCTACCAGCATGGCATCTTAAGGACCTTTATCTTGAGCTCCATCTGGCTAACAGGTGTTTGATAGAAGCAGCTCTCTTTTGGTCTTTATGCATCATGCTGGCCTCCCAGTATCCAACGGAGGCTTTGCCTGCCAAGGTTTTATAAATGCTACGATTTATCTACATCATCCCCACTGGGCCTTGCTGCACTTGGTTCTGCGCAAATGTAACAAAAGAGGCAGCGATTATTGATTTGAAAGTATTTTGAAATCAAGTAGCTGTCCCTGTGGTTGCAAAAGCATCATGAAAAAGGCTGTGAAGGTTGCCCTGGTAGACAGGTTGTCTGAGGAACAGTTTTCAGGCTCCCAGCCCATTGCTCTTACCACTGGCTCACACTACCTCCCAGAGGTTGGGTTTCCATCATCAGGGGAATGCTGAGTTACCCGTGGCCCTTTCAGGGACAGGGATGCCTGTGACTTCTTTAACTCTGTGTTAGTCCCTTAAGTAGCCTCTGTGCTGATTTTGATTTCCTCCTGTCTGACCTGGATGTCATAGACCAACTTCCTCATCTTTATGAAATCCCTCTTTTCTAATGCTTCCTGTAATGATGCCTGCTTTTGAGGGGAGAGGTCCTGTCCAAGCAGAGATGTCTGATTGAATCATGCTGCAGTCAGTATTTTTCTGTGCCTGAGTTTGAATTCTTGAGCCAGCTCATGCATGTTACTTAAGGTGAACTGCTTTGTGTGTGTTTAATTCACAGGATTGATTAATTGTTAGGCTTTCATGAAGCATTCTGAGAGTCTTTCAGATTTGTAAATGCCATGGTTTATGTGGCACTAGGCTTGACACCATGGTGCATTCAGAGTCCCTCTTCTCTTAGCTTGCATATTGCTTTTTTTGGGAACCTGTCTCTGGAGAGGTCTTATGAGAGAGACCAGGTGTGTGTCACAGGGAAGTAGCCATCACTAACTGGAGGGGACCTGGTGGAGTAGATCTCAGGTGGCCAGTGGAGTAGAAAGTGCTGTCCTTTGCAGCAGCATCTCAGTGGGGAATAAGTAACTGCATGGTTCCTTTGTCCCTATTCAGAACTGCAGGGCATGCTGCAGTGTGATCTGGTGGGGCTAACTGTGAATTTTCAGTAGTGGAGCAAGCTTCTAAAACTGCAGATCTCTTGGGCGCTGCAATTTGAACAGCAGCCTCCAGCTCCAGAGAGCCTCCTTCAAGGAACAAGGGCACCAATTACCTTGGAATCAGTGTCTTGTTCTTGGAACCAGCATTTCTGTGCATTACCCATAGCTCTGCCACTGACTGACAGTGTGATGTTAGGCAAGTTGCTTGCTGCTTTTTTGCCTGTTTGCACTATATAAGATGAGGGATTACCCTACATCACAGGGGGAGACTGGGACCTGCTTCGTGCCTGTGATGTGCTCTAAGATTTTCAGTCAAAGTGGCACAAGGAGGTGTAGTGCTGATAGTGGCTCTTCTGTCTTTTTCATATAGGATTATTGATGATTCGGTCTACTTGATATCATAGAAAAACAGGGCTGGAAGGGCCCACAGGAGGTCCTGTAGTCCAGCCCCCTACTCAGGGCAGGACCACCCCTGTCTAAACTGAAAGAGTCAGTCCTATTGGGAATTGTGCTGTGCGAGATGCTTGCTTTTACTGAATTGTTTGAGCACAGCTTAATAGTTTCTTAAAAGGGAATCGGAGATGGTTTGTGTATATTTTTACCCCTGGGAGTTTTGCAAGAATCACTAGCAGATTCCAGTACAGAGTGGAGCAGGGCCAGGGATGATCCAGCAGTGCTTGCAAATGCCAATGTGATTGCTAACCAGGTTTTAAAATTGCACACGACTTCCAGCCAGTGAGCTGGTGATTGCCAAAAAAAAAATGTTAGTCATGTGGAGAAATGAATTCTGCTATAAGTAGCTCATAATAAAGTTGTTTTCTTCAAATGAGTTTAATCTCTGGGGCTCAGCAGAGTACTTTCTCTCCAGGACCGATATGGTCTGGGTTCATGCCCCTATGAGCAGCCCCAGCTCACTAGTTCAGTCCTGGTATCAGCATCTGACTTTCCTTGAGGGTAGAAAGCAGATAGAGGTGCACCTTGTAGATGAACTAAATCATAGGGTTAGTCTATAATGTGCATCTCTACCCTGCTATCTACCTGACTTCTGACTAACCTGACCACCTATCTCTCTTTCCTCTTGCGGGTGTTAAGCTGTGGGTGGAAATGTGTGGACCTGACCTCCTCAGAGGTTGCAAAGATAGTGCTGCCTTCCTCTTCTGCACAGAAACCCACTGGACTTGTGGGAGCCAACCTTCCTGGCAGGTGTGCTGCAAATTTCTGCAAATTAGCCCGCCATCCTCCTTGAGTGGCACTCCAGTCCTTTTCCCTGCCCAGTCAGCTGCTCTGTTTTCTGTCCCTTGCCCTGTGCTCCTCTCTCAATCTGTTCCTCTGTTTTTTTTTTGCCCCCTGCCTTTGCTTTCTGCCCGATCTGCTGCTGTGGTGCCTGTCCCCTCTGGGGTCTGTTGCATGCCATTATGTCACTTGTGGCATGAGTGCTGCAGGTTAGCCAGCCCAGTCCTAAAACACAGAGTGGAGCTTACATAGTTCTGTGTGGCCAGCAGTCTGGACTGGTAGCTGAACACACAATGCTTCATGTAACATAGACTTATGAAGCATTTTTCCAGTTTCCTGGCTCTGTCTATTGCTTATCTCTCTCTGTGCATCTGTGCAGTTTGATGTTGCTTGCCACAGGGTTCAGTAGCTGTGCTAGCTTTTTAACATCTGTTAGGCGAGCGGACCCGTGAATGTAGGGACCTCTTGATGTATTTTTTTTTAAATTACAGAAGATACAAGCAAAGAGGTGGTGGTATGGCTAGCAAGTAATACATGACTTGTGGTGGGATCTGATTGCAAGTTGAAAATTGTATTAGTTGGGGCTACTTGGCTTTTTTGTTTGCTAATGACTTGATTTGCCAAAGCCAGGAATTACAGCGGTAGTACTCTTACACAGTGCTGTCCTCTGTATTTGACACTGCTGTGTAGGACAGAGGATCCTTAGGTGGTGTTCCTGGTTCCCCTGTGCAGTCACTACCAGGGGATGTGCCACTTCCAGGCCCCTAGCAGTTAATCAGATCTTAAGTAGTAAGTTGACTGTACGTTAATAGTTAACGTTATGATGAAACAAGGAATAGGCTATAAAGTTCTTGCATACACAAAATGTGTAGTGACTTTGTGGTTGGTTTCCACTGCGCCTTAAATTAAATGTGTGGCCAGGCATCAGCTGATCAGGACTCCCAGCCTCTGGGGCACAGCAGACCCTATATCTCTGATGCACTCCCATGGTGGGGAGTCTTGATCAGCTGCCTGCCACTCCCAGCCTCAGGGGTGCACCAGAATATTTGGCTTTCATGTGCTCCTGAAGCTAGGAGTCCTGATCAGCTGACTGGCTCATTACTTGCCCATGCAGAGACAGGCTGGGATCATGACTAATCAGATCATCACCAGCAGTACAGCACACATGTGGAACCTGATCCTTGATCCCACAACCACACCTCCTGCCCTGCATGTGTAGCATGGCCAGAAGCATGGTTGGGATGATGCATCAGATCCCATTGTGCCTTTTAATTTAAAGTCTGTCAGGTTTCTTACCTTCTCTGTGTCTGAGATTTGGCTGTGTAAATGAAACAATGCTTTCTTTATGTGGCCTTATGCAGTTGAAGCTGTAAGTATCATAAAGTGCATAAGATGAACATTACTGGTACTGTAGAAGAGCGAAGTGGTGATTATTCCAGTAGTTACAGATAGTGTGTGCGCATCTATGAAAACTTATGGTAGTATGGAATAATAAGGCAAATTAACACTTTACCCAGAAGGTCATTTGTGGTTTAAAACTAACTTCATCTGCTAGGACAGGAAATGAAAAGGGCCCTTGTTTGAATGCCAAAGCATGCTGGCTTTTTTGATATCAAATGCTTTGCTATTATAGGCATCTAATTACAAAAATGTAGGCTTTGTTGCACATTTGAGAAGCAAAATTGAAATTCGTGTTGCTATTCCTGCATGTTCTGCTGCTGATGTTTTCAGCCTGGAATAGCAACTTGGATTTAAAACCCAAGACTGACTGTTTGGTGAACAGGAACAAGTTGGGGAGCTGGAGTTTACAGCACCATGAGCTGCAGATCATGGATTGGAGTCAGGGCTTCAGCCAGCTCTCTCCCTGGTTGAGCGCAAGAGCAGTTGATCATCCAGATGGAGAACTCCCATTTTGTCTCACGCAGCATGGTTCTTTACCCCCACACCTGACCAGGCTGAAAAACCCATTGGGGAAGCAGTGGGATGGAAGACCCTATTTGGCAAAGATTTGCCAGGGGAAGGAGCAAGGAAAATACTGGACAGGTGTGAAGGGTCCCTTTTTTTTATCTCAATACTTTACAGTGGCCCTGGACTTCATTTAGAAATTGCCTGTCTGTCCTGGGGGCTTCCTCCTGCTGCTGTTACTGTGACAGCTGGATTTTCTGCAACTAAAACCAGTAGTGAAGTTCCTAGTGACTGCAGCAAAGTCCTTGGCACTGTTCATTTGCAGGAAGGGTCTGAACTCAGGGGTAGGGATTTTATTTATTTTTAAATGTTATTCTTACAGACTTCCCTTTTGTGGGGTCAGGGAGGTTCCCTTCTCATGTCCACTCAGGTTGGACTTGTAATATTTTTTCAACTTTTGACAGCACTTCCTGTGTTTGCTGGTCTCCCCTGTTTGTGCAAGTCTTTCTTACACAGTAACAGTCAAAAGAAATGTTTGCATGAGAGAGAAAGGGAAGTTTATTAGGGCTTAACAATTATCCCATAATCTAGGCATCTCGGAGAGTACAAGCAGTATGAGTGAAAATAATATATATAAAACCATCAGCTCTGCAAGACAGAGCAGACAAATAATCTTGTAGTAAAGAGGAGAGAGAAATTTCCAGTTTTTACCTAAATATTGCCCTCAAGTGGTGGTTGTAACGCCCTGGGAGGATACAAGCCAAAAGTACTTTACCTTCATGACACCTTAGCTGATTCACTGGCCAAACCAGTGTAGCTTGTTTGCTGGATATCAGGTTGGCTGCATCCCTCCAAGAGAGATGCAACAAAACTATGCCCAAGTGTGATCCCGTTCACCAAGCACACCTATGGTTTGTGGCTACAATGGCATGGGCATCCATGTGGGAAAATAAAAAATCCTCAAGATGAGACATTAGCAAAACCTGAGAATGTGAGCAGATTACCAGCTTCCCAGGTGTGCAGACATGAGCTGGGTAGCTGTGGTTTTATCTCCAGAAAATCTATGCCGGTATTTTAATTCATTGTATAAGAAGTCTGATTAATACCTCCTCCTAGCAAGGCAAGCAGTTTTATTAATAGCTGAGGAGAGTTTGGGTTTCTGTGCAGCAGCAGTTGAGATTCACTTGCCCACCTGTAAAAGGAGCTGCTTTGATATAGGCCGTGTGCGCGCACAGCGAATGTGGGGTGAAAAGCAGGTTCTAATCCTGGCTCTCCAGTGGATGCTGTGTCCTTAGGCAAGTTGGATTAAGTTCTCTCTGACACCTGTTCTATCTGTAAACTAGAGATAATGCACACAATGCCTCCTGTCTGTATCTCAAGTGCTGTGTAATATATGCCTTAACTTTTATTTTGAGGTTTGATAGAGCTGAGCAAGCAAGCAGAGACATGGAAAGGGAAGGCTGATGCTGATCTTGCAATCTCTGTGGGCTCTTGGTCCAACTGCCAGAGTGCTCAGCAAAACGCCTGGTGCTATGAAACAATACTAAGAGAGAGCCTCCTTTCTTTTCCCTCGGGTTGGAGCCAGGCTCTGGCCCCCCTGCTCCTGCTTGGTGCTTGTAAATCAGGCCCCTGCCAGGTTCTTAGCAAAGTGGGGCTGGTTGGACTCTGCACTGTTTGCAGGGGACAATAGCTGGTTGCATAGTGGGGGGAGTTGCTTGGGGATTGCTAAAGGGGGGTTTCTCTACCAGGCCTCTGTGGCAGTGAACTCTCTGCAACCTTGCTGGAAAACCAGCCCCACATTCAATCTGTGGCCAGCAGGTAATGCTGAAATGGCCGGCTCTTAAATGAATATTCAGCCTGGAGTTTTGGAAGCTGAAAGTGGATGTACCTGGAGTGAAACATCTCATAGTATTTCTTTTAGCTGTGAAGCACTGCAAATGCTCCATTTTTCTTGAAGCCCATAGAAGGTAGCAACACTCTGTCCCTTGTTCATGCTGTTGTGTGGGGAACAGGGAGGTGTCCCCCTTGGAGGGCAGGAACGGTGCAGAGGAGCTCTTGTGTCTGGCAACTGCTGTGTTAACTCTGGTGCTGTCGCAGCACTTCACCATGCCTGCACTTAATAATGTTGTCCTCCCTATTCCAGTACAGCATTTGCCCCAATCATTTTCCTTCCAGCAGCCCCATCCATTGCATTTTAAGGTATTAAAAAATGATGCACTTATACAGCGGGGAGCGACAATGACTAATTAGCATTTACTACCCCTAACAAATTGCCGCTAGCTGTTTTGTGATGCTCAAAGGATCCGGTCTGCAGTCAGAGGCCCTATTGTACGAGGTGCAGCACAAACACAGTTGAAGCAGTCCCAGTCTTGGATGCAGCTGGTCACACTTCAAGGCTTCACATGAGAGCTGGGGGAGAGCGGCTGTGCTTATGCTTAAGCATAAATCTATTCAGCAGCCTCTGAGATCTTGTCCCCATCTGCTTTCCAGCTGGCAGGAATCCACATCAGACCAATTCCATGCCTTCCTTGTGACTAACTGGCCCCCTCATTGGTTGTCAGTGATGAGCAGCATTGGAGAATGGACCATCCTCTCCCCTGGGGGATGCTGCTCTAGCCTGGGGCCAGGTGGGCGATAACCTATCGGGGGTGGGGGGCAGCCTTACTTCCTCTGCCTCTTCTGGGAAGGGAGGGCTGTTGTGCCGGTGGCTTTCGCTAGCAATGCACCCATCCCTTTGTGTTAAAGGAACCCTTTTGCCAGACCACCTGGACCCAGATGGTTCAGACAGTCCAGCTGTGGCCCAAGGAAAACCAGGGGAGTGGGGAGTGAGAGACTGGCATGCTGTTTTGAGTCCAAATCTGGAAGTCTTGTTCTCCCTCCATCTTGCCCCATCCCATCCTCTTCTGTACGTGATTTGGGGAGGCATTCGTGCTGTTGCTGTAAGGTGATGAAGTTTGCTGCTGTGACTAGACCGCTCATAGACCACTGGTTCCCAACCTTTTTAGACCATGGAGCGGCAAACTGCGGACTGGCAGACTGGGAGTGACCGGCATACTGCAGACTGGCAGCCATACTCAGTATAAAGGGTTTGCTGCTGGTCTGCAGTATGCCGGTCACTTCTGGACTTGTGATCCAGCAGCCAACCCTCCTGCGGACCAGCAGTCTGCTCTGCGCTACCCGGTACTGGGCCGTGCCCTGGGGGTTGGGAACCTCTAGCGTAAACCACTGGCCAGGGAAGCACAAGCATGGATAGAAATCTGTTTGGTTTCAGGCTCTGTTTTGGTGCAGGAAGCCCCATGGCTACCAGATTTGCAGAATGAAGCTGGCCTGCAATGGGATTGAAACTGTTCAGGTGTGACTAATCATAAGCCCAAAGAGCTTTTCCAGCATGTCCTCCTTTCACAGGCGGCTGACCTCTCCAGCAGCAGCCCCCTTGGCAGCGTCATGCTGAGGCCAAGGGCAGGATTTATTGCAGCGCCCTCCTGCGTGGGGTTTACTGATGACATCTCCCCCCACCTTGCTTTGCAAACCATCAAGTGTGTGTGCTTCTCTGCTGCGGCGGGTGGCCTGAGGGTTGACAGGGCCCATATCTATTTATAGTGCTGTCCTTAGGACAAAGAATTCCATTCGTCACGAAGCAGCGCGGGTCATGTTTAACTTGACTGTCACTGCCTAGCAGACGTGTCCTGCCGGCAGGGTGGTGATTGGCTGCCGTTGCATTTTTAGTGGGTGGATGCCATCCTCTGGAATGGGATAGCCGGAGGTGTTCGGGCTGAGAATTTCTGGCTGGGAGTTTGACTGGGGTGGGCGGTAAAAGCCAAGGTCAGCCCTTCCTGGGTGGCAGTTTTTCTGGACACTTGTCTCTAATAATCCAGAGCCTTCCACCTGCCTCATGCCCTTCGGGCTTGTGTGGATGCCGTTGCAATGACCTGTAGGAAGCAGTGGGAGGTTGCATTTACACTTCAAGACCTGGAACGCTCCACGTGCCCAAACTGCTGCGGCAGAGTGGGAGCTTCCTGTAACTCTGGGTACTTGTGTGTAATGTCTGATTTGGTATAGACGTGCGGTGAGGTTGTGCCTTCCTCTGCAACCTGGAGCACAGTCCTCTTCCTAGGCTGTACTGAGCACATACTAACTACTGTATTTCTCTCTGCTGCAGTTGCAAAGCACTGGCAGTGCCCTTGCTCTCTGTGGCCTTGGTGTTTCGAATGTCGTTTCTCGTAGTTGGGAGTGGGAACTTAAAGCATCAGTGTTGGGGATCCCTTTAGTTAACTATTACCTGTGAAGACAAGGGGCTGGAATTGATGGTGTAGGAGGCCCCTTCCTGTCCTTTGCCTCTACATTCCTGTGTGAGGAGTAAGCAAAGACTGATGCGCAAGCTGGAGAAACCAGTAGGAGCTTCTTGACCCCCTTCTAAAGCCAGGGGGAAGGGCAGAAACTACCTTGGCATCCAAAAAAAATCTCTGCCTGCCAGCTTCCCTTGGGAGGTCTGATTAGAGGTCTGTGTTACAGGTGTGCAGTCAGGATCCATGTGTAACTTGGGACAGATGACTTTGCTGCACTTCATGTCTTTCATTTGCAGAATGGGGGCAGTGTCGGCTCTGTAGGCAGTTTGAAGTGGGCAGGGTGCTTGGAGTTGCACGAGTGAAAGGCATAATGGAAGTGTAGCAATGTGTATGGTCATCGAATGCAATATCAGCTAGACTTGGCCCTCGTAGGGATTGGGGATCCTAGAACCTTGGGACCCCTTCCATATCCAGGGGCTCTGATCCTTCTTCCGAAGTTGTAACCAGCTCTTGCGTTGTTGTGACAGAGCAAACCTGTTCAGGTAAGTGCTGCAGGATGGCAGATGGAGGCTGGAAGACAGGAGGACCAGCAGCAAACTGGAAGCCCCATTTTGGATCTCTGCTCTTATCTCCAGAACCTTTGTCTGGCATTCTTGCCTCATGGGGTCTTATGTGATTCTGCCAACTTTCTAATGCTCTCCCTTGCTTCACAGCTGCGGGCGCTTACCTGCCACCCTTACAGCAGGTATTTCAAGCACCACGCCGGCCCGGGATAGGAACCGTCGGGAAGCCCATCAAACTCTTGGCCAACTACTTTGAAGTGGACATTCCCAAGATCGATGTCTATCACTATGAAGTGGATATCAAACCCGACAAATGTCCGCGCAGAGTCAACAGGTAAGGCAAGTATTCGAGGCTTCCACATTCTGTGTCCTTGCCTGGCGCTCTGGTTGAGGTGAAGACCTGCCTTTTCCAGTGGAAAGTGGGAGGGTGATCTCCCTGTGACTTTCTAGCTCAATCCACACTGTAGCCCAACCCATGTGCAACTTGCATTAAGTTTCTTCTGTAATTGCCTGTGCCCAGGTCCCAAGAAACTGCTGGGATTTTTTGCTGAGAGAGCATGGGCCTTAATGTTTCCACAGCAGAACCAACTGTTTTCTAATTCAGTCCCCTATGGCCTGTGGGCCAGGCCATATTTGCATTCACAGGAAAGTCTGAGGGTACCTAAATTTCACCCTATGTATTTTATTCCGCTCTGGCTTATGGTGGATGTGCACTGAACACTGATATCTGCTTTCTGAGCCTATGCTAGAGCCCTGCTGATTTCTACAAGCATGTCTGTCCAGCAGCAACCATGTTCTCTAGGAAAAAAACAGACCAATTACAGCTGAGTTTCTTCTTGGAGTTAGCTAGCGTGTTTGTAGTCCAGCATGCTCTGTGCCCAGGGTTGTGGAATGGAGACAGGACTCCAGATGGCAGGCAAGCAGACCTGTAGCGTCTGTATTTGCCCCCTGTGCTGATGGCACAGGAGATGCTGGACTCTGACACAGTCCCTTGGAGCAGCTGCGCTATTTTGGCAGATGTCCCAGACATAAAAATAGCAAGTTCCAGACCTTGGGCCAGTGTGAGGCTTTGACCCCCAGCAGTATATTTAAAAGCTGATCTTGGGAGGTCAGCAAGCAGATGCTGCTGCCTTTGCCTGGCCTTTTGGCAGCTTGTCTGCACAGGGACACCAGTACTGTTCCCTGCCTTGCTGGCATGCTGCTTGGGGCTTCTGCCAACTTGTGAGTGTGCAGGTGCCCATTCCCACATACTTTGTAAACTAGTTATACCATAGCTGATTTAACAAGGTACTGGCAAGGCAAGCATTTGTTTGTCTGAGGGACCTCCTGTCCTGGCAGGATTTTCCGTAGCTGGGCTATAGGCAGCAACCAGATCTCAAGACCACTTTGGTGTAATAGTTTTTGCAGGGTGGGCAGGTGGGCGGGTTTGTGACCTGCTCTTTTCTAAGAGACTAAGCTGTTGGCAAAATAAATTTTCCAGTTAGCTTTTTCTTTCTCTTCTCTTTTTTTTTTTTTTTCCTTTCTCGTGCTCCTGCTTTTCTCTGTAGGGAGGTGGTGGAATATATGGTACAACACTTCAAACCTCAGATCTTCGGTGACCGCAAGCCAGTATACGATGGGAAGAAAAACATTTACACTGTCACTGCTTTGCCCATTGGAAATGAACGGGTGAGAGCTGGGCGCGGGAGCCTGTGGATGGTGTCCTGGTGGCAGCAGAGAGGAAGGGGGGTGAATCTCTACTTGCTTCCTGAAAATACAAGTGTAGAAAGATACAATGTCAAGGCTTAGAAGCCTGTGAAACCTGAATAGAGGAAGCTTGGGGGTATTGGGAACACACTGGCCATGCTGCAGCTGAAGAGCTTGTGGTTGCGTAAAGCACACCCATGTCTGTGTAGACTCTAAGCCTAAGTGGGGAAAGAAAGGGATTAGATCTTTTCTATTTAGTCTGTGTCACAAGGGAAGTGTCATTATCGCCATCTTGCTGTTGGGGACACCTGAGCACAGGGTACAGTGCGCCCTGTCAGGCTGGGCTCTTTGTGAACATGCAGCGAGAGACACTTCCTTGATGACACTGGGGGCATGAGGGGGCAATACCAGAAGCAGAAACGGTTCAGGGACCTGCCCATGTCCATCCAAGAGGTCAGTGGCAGGACTAGGACTAGGACCCAGGGCACTACTTGCTGTGGCTGTGCTGGGCCGTGCTGCCATTCCTCCATGCACCCTATCCACGTGGAAAGCCCCAGACCCCAATGGGGGAATGGAGTGGGTTTTACAGTGGTGTGGGGGCTTGTCAGGCTGCAGCCTGGCTAGCAGCTTCATAGTGACTTGAAATACTCTTGTTCCCTCTTGGCTCAGGTTGACTTTGAGGTAACGATTCCAGGAGAAGGCAAGGACAGGATCTTTAAGGTTTCCATAAAGTGGATGGCAATCGTGAGCTGGCGGATGCTGCATGAAGCCCTAGTGAGCGGGCAGATCCCCGTCCCTCTGGAATCGGTCCAGGCACTAGATGTGGCCATGCGCCATCTGGCTTCAATGAGGTAACCTGCTCCCCAAATTACGTGGGGTGGGCAGTGTTTGGAGCAAGAGTGACTGAGTCCAATGGTGAAGAAGGCTAGCAGAAGTAGGACTCCATACGGAGAGATGTCCGGGGTGCACTTATGGGATTTCTGGGGCAGACAAGGTCACATTTGATAGTTGGGATTTTGCTGACTTGACAGCTGCCGAATGAGCCAGTGATTCACATGGGTTTGATAGTGGTGAAGTAGCTCTCCTGTACTGCTTTGGAGAATCGTCACCCTGTGCTCTGAGAAGTGTGTCAGATACATTTATAGCTGCTCCTTGTGCACTTTCTTTCTTGTAGTTTAAGCAAGAGAGCCTCTTCAAATGATTCCTGCTGTCCTGGAAGCTGCCTTGTTCCCTGCTTCTGGCATAGGTTTTATGATTCAAAGCATCATTTCTTCTGACTTGCAGGTACACTCCTGTGGGCCGCTCCTTTTTCTCTCCTCCGGAAGGTTACTACCACCCCCTTGGTGGGGGCAGGGAGGTTTGGTTTGGATTCCATCAGTCCGTCAGGCCTGCCATGTGGAAGATGATGCTCAACATTGACGGTAACTTGCTTTTACTGTCAGCAGAACCCAGTGCCACTTCATAACTCCCTCTTCCTGTTCAGATGCATCAGTGATGATAGCCCACAGAGGCAATGCTGTAGAGCTCCAGGTTCTTCTTCCTGCAGAGGTGGGGTTTACTTCTAGGTGCTGGGTGATAAAAGTGTTTGCATTGAGCCTGCACCAACAAATCCAAGCTAGGGTTGTTGTACAGTACCTGGCATGATAGGGCCCCCCTCCTGACTGAATGGTGCATGGAGGGTGTATAGGCCCTCAAGACTTGGGACAGTAGAAGCCAAGCACAACATAGCAGTTAAAGAGTGTGTTTGAGGACCTGCCCTTAAGCAGGAGGGCTTGCTGTGTTGGCTTCTGGTAGGTCTTTTACTCCACAGAGGGATGGGAGAGAAGTCTTAGTGTCTTGACTTCCTTGCAGTGTCGGCAACGGCTTTCTACAAAGCCCAGCCTGTGATTGAGTTCATGTGCGAAGTGCTGGACATCCGGAACATTGACGAGCAGCCGAAGCCCCTGACAGATTCACAGAGGGTGCGCTTCACTAAGGAGATAAAAGGTAACAAGATGGGACAGCACTGGGGACCAGTTTGCACCCTGCGAGTGAGTGGGTAGTGAAATGGCCCCAGAGAGAGAGTGACTTGTTTAAAGGGGCTGTATGATAAAATCTCTGGCCTGAGGCATGAGAGATTGTGGATCTAATCCAAGCTCCTCTATAAATTCTGTGGAACCTTGGGCAAGGCAGTTAATCCCTTCCTGCCTGTAGGTGTGATGCATAGGCATGCCTTGAATTTAATTCTTAGCATTCTAGCACCTTCCTAACTGGTCAGCACATGCTTGCTTCCTAGGGTTGGATTTTTGCACTTGTGTTCAGTCTGCAGAGGGCTAATTAAAGCATGTGTAATGTAGAAGGGATTTGAGCGGAAATTAACTCTGTGCACAGCCGCTCCCCGTATTTACCAGAGACTTTTTCTATCTCTTGCATCAGGTTTGAAAGTAGAGGTGACCCACTGTGGACAGATGAAGAGGAAATACCGTGTGTGTAACGTTACCAGGCGACCAGCCAGTCACCAAACGTAAGGCGGGTGGGAAGATGCCTTTGGAAAAATCTCTAAGCTCTTCTCCTCGTTATTTAGCAGCTGCTGGCCATGTCATTGAGATACAGAAGGAAAACTCTGACATGTGACAGGCAAAGGAGCTGCATAGTTCTATTGCTCCCCAGATGCTCCACACAGGGTGGCTTGCCTGTCTGCATGTAACGTGCTATACATGATGAGAGATGGGTGCTGGTGAAAGGCATGCTACGAGCTGTCCATGCTTGTACCTCCCTACATTTGGTTTTCTTCTCAACTCAAAAACAGTGTTATGCAGAACAGGAGGCTTGAATCCTGTTAAATTCCCATGTGCAACTCTGCAGGCGTGTTAGGGGTGTTGCACACAAGTAGAGATAATGTCTCCCCTCCAGAGCTGCTTCAGGACTTGCCAGTACAGCTGGGCTCTGTAGAGTCTGTGAATTGTAGCAGTGGTGGAGTCCATAGAACACTGGGTGTGGAATTGGCTCATGAATAGGCTGTGGTTGGAGGGGGCTCCTGCGTCAGTCTCTGGCGACTATTTGCCTAAATGTGCATTGCATTAGGGCAGCACTTGGATCATTGCTTTTTCAGCATATCTTGTCCTGTAGTTAGAGCTGGGCTTAAAGGAAGTTTGCCTTTTTTGAGTAGTGCCACTGAGTTGTTGGGGTTGGGTTTTTTGGGGGGGAGTGGGGGCTTGAACGATCAACAATTATTTTTGAAAACCACATTATTTTGGTTGTTGCCATACACAAAATGGACACAATGAAAGAAAGCCTTGGGGGAAAAAACTCTTTCCCTCCCAGTATTTCTCTTCATTTGACCAGCCCTAATTATTGCATCAATGCCATTAAGCTTCATCTGACTTCCCCATAGAGCTGTCTGCTGTGTTGGTAAAAATGACATGTAAAACATTGGGAAGAACAGATCCAGGGCAAGGCAGCATCCTTTTGGAAGGGCTGCAGTTCCCCAGCAAATCTCCCCCATGCTCCTCTCTTCAGCTTTGCAAATCCCTCTGGATGTGAGCCACGTTGGCTTGAGGTTCCTTCTGTGCGTGGTCCAGGACGCAATACAAGAGGCTTTACTCCCCCACCCAGCACTCTGTTCCCAGTCAGCTTCTCTGTTCCTTTTGAATCTGCAGTTTGGTCCCTTTCATTTGAACCTTTGACCCAGAGAGCATGGGCCAGTGCTGGAAAACGTGCTGCCTGCACAAGGGATTCACAGCATGTCTGGTGTCCTAATTCTGGTCCTGTTGAGAATATTGGGGCAATTTTGAGTTCTCCTGAAACCCTTTATGGAGCTGGGGAACAGCTAGCACTAATGGAGCAAGGAAGTTGCACATTCCTGTCCTCCAGTGAGATGGCATTTCTTGATGCCATCTCTTGGCAGCAGGAGTTCAGGTTTCAGTGGTTTCCATGTGCTACAGTCCCCCTTTCTGGTCTCTCTTGTGATTAGTGCCCTGTTGCAAGCAGAAATAAATTCATCTGTCTCTGAACCCAGCTGTGCTGCTGCAAAGGACAGCTGAGCAAATGCAATCCCCTGTAACTGGCCGTATTTCCGTGTCCTGTGCCAAGGTGTCCCATAGTGGAAGATTTGGCCTGTTTTTAACATGGCTGGTGAGAGGAGCATGTGGGCTGCAAATCTCAATGCAAACCCAGGGTCAGATTATGCCTACGCTAACTTGCATAAGTGTCACCTCTTGCCGTCTGGCTGACTCCTTTGTCATTGCTGTCAGGAAGCTGTTGGGCTTCAGAAATATGTAAGGTTTCTTATCTGACTGGGTGCAGCCTTAGCAGTTTTTTCCCCCTCCTCCAGGTTCCCCCTGCAGCTGGAGAGTGGCCAGACTGTGGAGTGCACAGTGGCTCAGTACTTCAAGCAGAAATACAACCTGCAGCTGAAATACCCCCACCTACCATGTCTGCAGGTCGGCCAGGAACAGAAGCATACGTACCTGCCCCTGGAGGTGAGTGCCAGTCCTGCATCCTGGGCCTGAGGCTCTCCTGTGGCCTCTTAGCTGAGGCTGAAAACAGGGGGGGATCAGTTCACAGTCACTGCAGCTTGGAAAAGGTTTTGGAAGGTGGCATTAGGCCTTGAGGCCAACTGGATCTGCTGCTTAAGCTTGAAGGGCCCAGCTGTTACTTGGGGCTGTAGCAAGGATCATTTTGCTCTCTCAGCCACATGGGGTGGGTGTAGGTTATGTGGTTCTGCTGCCCAGTGGGTTTCTAACATGCTGCTGTGTTTGCTGTCTCCTGTTCTCCACCTTACAGGTGTGTAACATTGTGGCAGGCCAGCGCTGCATCAAGAAGCTAACAGACAATCAGACGTCAACCATGATAAAGGCAACAGCAAGGTCTGCCCCGGACAGGCAAGAGGAAATCAGCCGCCTGGTATGTAGCACCTGTCCCTGGCCTCTTCTGGGAGGGGCTGTGTGGGGAGAAAAAGGAGCTTTCATCCAGAGGACTAAGAGAGTCCTCTGGGGGATGGGTATCAGCTAATATGGGTGACAGAATAGGCACACTATGGCTGTGAACACCTGCAACCTAAACTGTTTTTGAATGGGGACTTGTATGCTCCAGAGTGACTTCAGCTGTTGCCATTTAACTGTTACATCTGTCTGCTCCTATAGCAGTGTAAGTGAGCTACATTTGCTGTAATTTTAACCCTGAACGTAACCCTGAATTATCTTATACTGATATACCTTGAGTCTTTTCATGCAGTCTTGCTGAGCTTGTTCCTGGCTGTCTCAAAGCTGGCCACCCGAAGTGTCCTCAACAACCATAAAATATTCAAAAGGAATTAGTGGCACATAGTCTGCTTCCTCTAGTAATATGCAATGAATGTAGAGAGGAAATCTGTCTGAATGTAAACTTGCACTAAATAAAGCCAAGTCTGAGTGACCATGGAAACTATACGTGGTGCAGGGACCTGATTCAGGACTTGTCACTGATGGACTCAAACCAGAAGAAACTAGAGCTAAGAAGTGAATGGAAGGTTTGAAAGCTGCAGGAATAGTGTTCATTCTTGCTGGCCATCTTGGAGGCAGGCTGCTGAAAGCAGTGGTCAGGATGCTATAATGCTGGAAGGGTTGCTTGACTCTTGGGGAAAGAAAACACATCAGGGAACTGAAGAGCATTTAGTGTAGCTGGCTTATGGTGAGGAATCAGGTTATGGCCCATTACTCTAAGATATGATTCCAGAATCCGGTGAGTACTTGATATTCCTGCTGGGGCTTTTAATGTCAGTTTTCTGCCAGGCTGAACCTCTCCTGTGAAGCCTTAACTTCTATTCTGTATTGCACTGGGATGAATACAAAGTTAGTTCCACTGGGGTCAGCACTGAGCAGATTTTTTCCCCTTTGTTTTCAAATCCTTGCCAGAGACTTTAGTTCTAGAGCATTAGAGCGGCTTTTGCTTTCCTCTCCTTGTTCAACAGTGTCATCTCTGAGCAACAGCCTTGTCTTTGCTCAGGCCACTCTTGGTGAGATCAGTTTGGTCAGTTTTGAGTATATGCGTAGGTGCCTCTCTGTCCTGCTCTCCCAAGAGGGGTTAAGTAGTTAACTCTCAGGATCTGAACTGGTGTCTCTCTTAATCCTTCCTCCTGGCCTTTTCTTCTCCCCAGATGAAAAATGCCAGTTACAACCTAGATCCGTACATACAGGAGTTTGGGATAAAGGTGAAGGATGACATGACGGAGGTGACCGGGAGGGTCCTTCCTGCGCCAATCCTGCAGTATGGAGGACGGGTAAGCAGGGGGCACCTTGACATGGACACATGTTTGTCCATCTCAAGACCATTGGGAAGTCCTTTTGTCACAATTTGGAGTCTGGAAAACTCACTGCTTTGGGGACTGATGTGTGGTGTGTTAAGAACAGAAGCAAACCGTCTAATCTTTACACTGGGGTTTCAAGGTTGGGATTTTCAAAGCAGCCTTGGATAGTTACAGCAGCAAATCCATTTGCAAATCCCGGCCTCACCATCAGGGATATATTGAAGTACAAGTAGAGCTTAATCATGTTCTCCTCCCTTCCCTTCCTTTTTAAATGAAGGCTTCTCCCAAATCAAGCCCAAAACGTGCTTTAATCAAAGCCACAGGTGGCTTTATGGATGAATTCTTTGGCCTTTCCCCACTGCAGATCCAGTTCTAAAATCTGGAGCTTATCCGTGTGTTGATCCCTGCCCCTTGGTTTCCTCCAACCCATTGTATGTGGGTCTCAGAACCTTTTGAGACCAAGAGGTAATCATCACACAAGGCTACTCAGCAGTCAGACAGGAATGACCTCAGGCCACATTCAGTCCAAACTAGGTTTGACTCACTCGTGGAAGAGGGAAAATGCCCTTTCCGGCTTCCAAGCCTCTGATCATCCAGTTCCAAAAGCCTATGAAGAGCTGGGAGATTTTTGCAGTTGAGTGGTTCTTCTTTGACCAAGGCACGTAGCTTGCTGCCGGGGGCAGCCTTTGTGACTTGGTCACTGGAAAGGTTTTTCTCTAAGTTCTTTCCTGGCCTTAACCATAGTGGGATCGAGCTGTTCCCATCACTCTACGGGCGGCCATGTTGCTATGTTCTTTCCCATGCCAGGGTGGCAGGCTTGGAGAAGCCACAGGTTGCCTTTTCTATTGGGCAGAGTGCACCTCAGATCTGGGTTTGTGGTGCCAGCTGTCTGTCAGTGACATGACTCCTTCTGGATGCTTGCCTTGCAGAACCGGGCGATCGCCACTCCCAACCAGGGCGTGTGGGATATGCGCGGGAAGCAGTTCTACAACGGCATTGAGATCAAAGTGTGGGCCATCGCATGCTTTGCCCCTCAGAAGCAGTGTCGAGAAGAGGTGCTGAAGTAAGGAGCTGGGAGTGGCAGTGGGGAGGGAGAAGCCAGAGCAGGATTCAGGGTGCCCAGATGCTTGAATAAAGCAACTTCTCAAAGAGCCACCTGGCTTTTCTCAACACCCTGCTCCTCTTTTAGTAGCTGGAAGCTTTTAGATTTAAACTTCTCTACTTGTACTCCTCACAGTTTGACAGTCAGCTTTTGTCACCTTCTGTCTGGCAAATGGGAATGTCTTGCCTGGTTTCAGGCTTACCTTGGAATTCATTGCAGCCCCTGGGTTTCCCTTCTGCCCCCTCCAACACCTTCTAAACTTGTCTGGTCTCTGGAGAGCCTCCTGCTGTGTCTGCCTTATTAAGGAAGATTCAACCTTGGTGGTCTGCTCTGTGCTGTGGAATATGAAGCAACAGGGCTGTTTCTGCCTTCATCTAAGGGTAGAAGGGTTCTTTAAAAAGGCAGAGTATATTTCCACCCCTCCTGCTGTCCTGAGCATTTAAACCTTTGGGGGTGCATCATCCATGATGCTGTTTAGGTATGGGCAGGGGTGCACTGGCAATGTGTTGTAACCCTCCAGAGCTGGCTGCTTATTTGGCATGTCTCTAGAAGCCCAAACACGGACTGTCAGCTTCTGAACTCTTGTCCTCTGGGAAGGCTTGAAAATTCCTGGGTTCTGTCCCCAGTAAACAATCTGGTAAGACTGAGAAATGATAGTTGGCCTTGTGTCTGGCAGTGCTGCTGGTGACTTGGGGTTGTACTGGGGACCAATCCTCCCTGTGAATTCCCACATGAATCCGGCGCCAAAGCTTGCTGGTCTTATTTCCTTGCATATTGGTCACTGCCTTAATCTGCACTTAAACTCTTGGTGCAGCATTGAGCTGTAGACATGCTATGGCCACTGGCTACAATAGTTGGGACAGTTGTGAACAGATTTAATGGAGTCGTTGGGATGCTTAAGGTGATGCTGATAAAAGGGAGGTTGTCATTATGTGACCTCAAAAAGTCAGGGCAACATAACAGAGCCAGCTGGAGCTGGTGGGCTATGGGGCTTCTTGCTGGGATGTTTGAAGCAAATCAAAAACTTAACATTACACAACAGTCTGACTGCATGCATGTGCTGAACACTTAATGTCTGAAGCTCAGAACACTTAATGTCTGAAGCTCGGTGATAGGTGAATGATTTGCTTCACCTCTGGCAAAATTATGGGACTCTAGCAGCCCAGATCAGTTTTATAGAGTGATCTTACTCAAGAGAACTCATTCACCTGTTAGAACAAATTACTAGCTGGGCAGGCAAGGAGACCTTTGCTGGACTGGAGCCATTCAGCCAGCAATGGTTTGTTCCAGCCATTCTGCACTTGGCCCCTAAGCATGCTGAGTGCAGGACTGGGATGAGGTACCCTTTCCCTTTTCCATCTCTCTTGGGTTTGCTGGTTCCTATAAAAACTACAGGTCAACTAGAGCAAGGGGAGTGAAATGGGCTCCTTTTCCACCCTGTGCTGCAGTGTGCCAGCTCCGACGGTGTAGGTTTGAGGAAGAATTTGCTCAGGGACTGACTTGTGCTTTCTGTTCTGGTACAGGAACTTCACAGACCAGCTGCGCAAGATATCCAAGGATGCGGGGATGCCAATCCAGGGACAGCCATGCTTCTGTAAATACGCCCAGGGCGCGGACAGTGTGGAGCCCATGTTCCGACACCTCAAAAACACCTACTCAGGGCTCCAGCTCATCATTGTTATCCTACCAGGGAAAACACCGGTGTATGGTATGTCTGTGAGGGACACCCCGGGGTAGGGGATGGATTACAAGAAATGCTTGTAGTCTCTACAGTGCCATCGTGCAAGCGGCTCCTCCTATGGCACTCCCCTTCCAGTTTGAGGACTGATTTACATTGAATGTTCTGCAGTGAGTCCTGTCTCATCCCCTATAGCCAGGATGGTGGATAACATTTCACCTTTAAATAGCAATATTTTTCGTGTTGAAAGAGGATTCCAGTGAAAATAACTTTTTGTTGGGACTGAACTGCATCCCACCCCCGGCAGCATTTGTTTCCCAGACGGGTCTGTGTACTGGCTTTGAGAGAGCTTATCTAGGCACATGTGGATTCTTCATCACTTGAAGCCTTTAAATCTAAAATTAGATGGCTCCTTTCTCCAAAAGATGCTGCAGTTAAACCAGAAGCCATGGCCTTGCTGCAGAAATCACTGTGGGGGGGAGGCGGGTGGAGAGGTCTCTAGCCTGGGCTAATACCGGAGATCAGGTTTGGTCTCTTTCAGCCCTAGACTTTTGTGCAACTATACTCACAAGCCCTGGGCTCATTAACAGATCAGAACTAGACTCAAACTTTCAGCACCCAGAGGTTGAAATGCAATAAATAAAGTCGTGGTCAAATACGTGGAAAGGTGAAAGCCAGGGGTGAAGGGAGATGTGTGGTTTTCACCTTGCATCCAGGACCTCTGTCTTCTACATACGTGAGGTCCCAGCTTAATAATGAGGTGGCTGAAGAATAATTGTACCTGATTTATAGATGGGTAAGCCAATTGCCTGGAGCCCCTGGCAGCTGAGTCTGGGAATAAAACCCAGGAATCCTGGTGCCAGAATCCCCTTCCTCTTCTAGCTGTCCACAGTCTCCCTTTAATATCCATTTATGCAAAGCTGTTGTTGGAGGCTATTCATGCTTTGTCTCTGCCCACAGCGGAGGTAAAGCGTGTGGGGGACACACTCCTGGGGATGGCCACACAGTGCGTTCAGGTCAAGAACGTAGTGAAGACCTCTCCACAGACCCTCTCTAATCTCTGCCTCAAGATCAATGTCAAGTTGGGTGGAATCAACAACATCCTTGTGCCTCATCAGCGGTACGTACAAGTCCCTTGTCAGAAGCGTGGCACATTCTTCCTGTGTTCCTTCAGGCTTTCACTTGCTTTAAGGGCCCTGTATCCCAACTCTTCTGCCGTGGTAGAGCAGGGCACAGCCCTGAAGGTGTGCTCCCGCTGGAGAGTGCCACTGGGCTTTCTCTTCCCAACCCCTGCAGCCCTGGGATGTCAGAATCAAGCTGGGATGTCCACTAGAGTTCACTTGCGAAGGGCAAGTCTCAGCACTTTCTTGAGCTAGTTCTAGCTTGGGAAGGGTAAACGGAAACTCTCTTCTCTGTAGATCAAGAGCCCTGCCTCTAGAATAGTTCCTTCACAGTGGCTTGTTCAGGAAACCCAGAGAACAGATGCAGAAGGCTGGTGTAAACTCTTCCAGAAAGGAACTGACACAACTGGTTCTGTATTTCCCCCTTGGTCACTAAACTTAATGTATATAGTAGGTTGAGATTAAACCCAAGTACTTCCTTCCATGCAGTTGGAGTGGGCGGTAAGAGAGAGCCTACATACTTAGCTCTACACTGTGCATAAAGCTAAGCACATGTCTAAGCTCTTGCTAGGTAGGGGCCTAAATGTCTGGTTGGGGTCTGCAGCAGCATTCCTTTTTGGCTTTGGGTATCTGGTGAGCAGGTATCTGGCACCAAACTGGTAAGAAACATGGTTTCACAAAAGACTCCCTCAAAGCCCTGAGGCTGGGTGGCTGTGAGAGGTGGGATGGAGTTTGTTGTACCTTGAGCAAAGGCAAATGTAGGCTCTAAGAGGAGGGGGAGGCTGAAACCTTTCTCTTGTTTAGTTGTCACATCTAGGCAAGTCTGAGTGGAGGGGGATTCTCTAGTACACTCTGTCACTTCATCTCCATCAGTGTCTGGGAATGGCTAATGCCAGTGCAGTTTGACTCTAAACCAGAGCCTCTCTGCTGTCTCTTCTTTCCAACCAGCTCAGCCGTCTTTCAGCAGCCAGTGATCTTCCTCGGAGCTGATGTCACTCACCCGCCAGCAGGAGATGGGAAGAAGCCTTCCATCACAGCTGTGAGTTCCCTTCTGGCCCGTGGGAGCTAGGTGGCGTTGCCATCTCTAGCTGCCTTTTGGAGAGGGGTGGGCGTGCCTCACTGGCTAGGGACAAGGAGCATGGGGCAACGGACAAGGGGCCATTTGTATTGGTTGTGTGGGGGGGGAGGGGCAAGTCTCACTTTCCTCGAACTGGGGTTTACCCAAATACAGCAACTCAGGGAATCTTGGAGCTACTGGGCTACACTTACCACTTGAAGCCCTTGCAGCCAAGCTAGGACTGTCCCTGGAGTGCTGGCTTCAGCCCTCTGAGCTTCCCCAGGGCTGCAGGTGCTGGGCTGATTTCTCCTCTTCAGAAGCCAGGAAGCTGGAGGGGGCTTGAGGAGTGAATTCTGGCAGCCACCAGCAGGTGGGGCCTGAGTGACATGCAACAGGGACCCATGTAAAACCCCAGTACTCTGTTGAAAGCCTCAGGCTGATGCTCCTTCCACTGTAGCCTGGGCCAAGGGGGAAGTATTGCCCATGCGCTGACCAGAGCTGCTTGTAGGTGTGGTGCAAGCACTCACCTGTGCTGTTGAGGACCACTGTGGACCTCCGTGCTTTTGCTGAGGCGTGCGTAGGCGAGTGGTATGGACAGTGACTTGTTCTGTGGCTTGGATGTGGGTACAAGACCTCTCCAGTTTTGGGGTGTGATGGGTGCTGCTGTTAACCACCAGGTGGCAAATTCTGGCTCTCAGCTGGATCTGAGGTCAGGGACAGTGCACCTTGCTCATCTTTTGCCCAGCAGCCTAGTGTCTGCAGTTTGGTCTACGGTTAGACCATTGGAATTGATCCATCCAGCCTTATGCAGATCTTGCAAAGCGAGGTCTCCAGGTGTTTCCCAAGATGGCTTTTTATTGGGAGTACCCCGTGGTTTTGTGTTTGACATGCAGAGCCCACTTCTCCCTGGGAAAGGGATCTGTGTGGGTAAGCCCTTTGTGGTAGGGAGTTTGTCCTATTGATTGCCTTGTCCATGAAATGGCCTAGCCCTGTGACCAGATGGAAGAACACCTGCTACTGAATCCCTAATACTGTTTATTGTGCACCTGGGCTCTCTGTGGAGACCTGCTGTTCAGGTGTGAGCCAGGCCAGACCCTGCATAACTATCTTGTGAGGAAAGAGATCAGCTTAAACTGCAGCCAAGTGGGAAGACAGTTCTTACACAGGGGGAGTAGAAAGCATGTTGTACTCCTCCTGCATGCCCATGACCCAGGGTATTAAAGTGCCTAGAATGAAGCTTGATCTTGAACACAACCAGAACATGAATGCCTTTTCTGCCATGCTGGATACCTTTGCTAGGCTGAGGCATCAGAGTACAAGGGGAAGGTGATGGGGAAGCCTGACTGTATGGCAGCTTACAACTTGCTTGGGATTTTAACACGATACCATGTGTTTTGTCTACCTTAAGGAAGATATTGGGGCCTGGCAGGAGCAATAGAGTATGTTAGCAGAGTCCTTATTAAACCCTGAGTGTCACAGGATTCACAGCACAAGTTTTCCTTGGCATGCACACACATTGTCTGAGTAGTTACTCCTCAGTCTGAAAGGGACAGGCAGTGCTGTGGGCTTCTCCTCTGTGGGCGAGACAACTGTAGCCTGTCTGACCTGGGTGTTTTATGGCTTTTGCAATTACTGACAACATCTTTCAAGTGGTTTTGTTTTCCACGTGATTGAGGAACCTCTTAAGAAATGCTTTCTGCAAATGTACATCTAGGGAGAGAGTTTGTCAATGAAATATTAAATTTTAAATGAAACTTCAGTGAGATTTTGCAAAACCTTTAAGGCAATGAAAATTTGTCTGCAGTAGAGATGAATCCCAGCGAGAACTTGTGTGTCAATTCAGCGTGCTTTTCTGGTGGCATGTATAGCAGCATTAGGGGCCGTGGAGTCTAGCTGTGCTGATTTTACCTTCGTAGGTGGATTGGGGCAGGAGGAACAGCATCAGCAATCTTTTGACTTCTAAAAGCATATGAGGTATTAATGAAGTGGGTAAAAAATGCCATTTGATTAAGCACCTGGTAGGGTTTTTAGCCTGAAGCAGCAGGGGAGCTCTAGTTTGTGGTTTAATCCCAAGTTTAGTGCCCTTTTGAAATCAGCAAGATTTTTATGTCTCGCTTCAGGGAGCCCAGGATTTGGGTTGTAGAGAACTAGCTACTACACATGTGTTATTTAAAATACCTTGCATTCATGCTCTTTGCTATGTGCAGAGGGAAGACAGCCTGGACCAATTCCCAATCATGGCAGCCCTGAGCATTTGGAAGCCATGAGTCAGGGCCCAGATGAGTCATGAGGTCTTAAATATAAACTTGGGGCTCTTTATTTGTGCTTGGGTTTTTGCATGAATGACCTATGCCCCCAGCATCTGGCGCGGAATGGCAGGTGCAGGAGCGCAGCAGTGGGGAGTGAGGGGATCCTGCAGATGCTACCAGCACTGTTGGCGGTGGCGAGCGCCAACCAGGGGTCAGCAACCACCCGCAGGCACTGCTGGCAGCAGTGGCGGTAGCCCATGGGGATTGCTGACCACCCACGGATGCTGGGGGGCGGCAGTGACTGCCCTCAGGCACTGCAGACAGTGTCACACTCAGGGGGTACATGTGCACCCTCTACACGTTGCCTCTGGGTGTTTGAGCTTTGGGGGGCCATGTTTCCAAGTCTCTCTCCACCATCCAAACTACTAGGGATTTAACTTTTTATTTAAAATGAAAGATTTGATTCTTGTGTCGCCATGTGATCCCTGGATGCTAGGACCAAGCCTTATCATTTTTGTGATATTTTTTTTAATCTCAAGTTTTGGCAACATCATTCAGGCAGTGCCTCAAACCTGGAGTAGGCTGGTGCACTGAGACAGCATGACCCCCAAAGCTTACTGAAATGGTGAGAAATGCTCTTTTAAGGACCAGTCAGGCCCTTAAAGAGCAGTATATTAAACGTAAGGAGGAACTCAAAGGCGTGGTAGGCAGTCTGGGTGTTGCTGACATGTAATACAGTCCCAGAGGATTTAGCCTCCTGTGCTGGATGTGCAGTAACAGTACTTTGTTCTTTCACAGCACCATGCCTCAAGCACCCTGGGGAGGCAGCTCTCATCCCTGCTTCAAAGATCTCTCCCAGAGTGGCATATTTCTCATACTTGGCACACTGGTATCCTTGTTTCCTAGTAGGAAAAAAAAATGAGGCTCACTGCAACTTGTCCAGCATCACCAAGGCAAAGAGTGACAGATCTAAGACTGGGACCCAGGAGTCCTGGCCTCTGGCTCTGCTGCTAAAGATGCCTTTTGACAGCATTGAATCTATTTCAGTTTGCAGAAGCTTTCTAAAAGGGAGCACAGACAGACAGGCAGGCTTTGCTACACATGCTGCCTGTGATCCACTCTCCTTGGATAACCCCAACTGCTCCAGTTAGAGTTCTCTCTTGGCTGGAAGGGGGAGGAGAACCTGGAGCGAGCTCTGGAGGTTCCTCTGATTTTGGCTGTTTCAGACAAGAGTTGGGGTGGTAGGCCCAAAACCAACTGAGCCCTTGCAGGGAACAAATGTGCCACTCGCAGCTTCTCTCCTTTATGCTAGTTGCGCTCCGGCTCAGAGCGCCTCTCCAGTACAGCATTGTAGCACTGTCTACAGTTGTCTGGAACTGTGAACATCTCTCCAATGGCAGCTTCTTGGCAGTGGCCACTCCAACTGCTGACCTGTACCTGAGGCAGCTATGGGGCCATGAAGAGGGGAAGTTGGCTCTTCAGCTGGGAAGTGACGATACGGAAGCTGCTTGCTCTTGATGGGTGGAAGAAATATTCCAGTTCCTTCATGGACACGACTTGCCACCATGTCCCTTTCTGAACCCCAGGGCAGGTTTGTTCCATAGTATCTGGTGACTCATGTTCTCTGCACAGCATCACAGCTGAGCAAGCTGCTCAGGCCCTTGCCCCTGACCCTTCCAGGCTCCAGTCTCTCTGAATACCCAATGGTTTCTTTGTGGGCCCTTGGGAGGATTGCTCTCTAGCAACCACAAGAAGCATGGGGCTACTCTACCCTTGTCCTTTCCTTAGGAACCTGAAGAGTAGTGGGGGCAGATGTCCAAAGAGGTGATCCTCCCCCTCTATGCGGCACTGGTCAGGCCGCAGCTGGAGTACTGCGTCCAGTTCTGGGTGCCGCACTTCAAGAGGGATGTGGACAGCATGGAGAGGGTCCAGAGGAGGCCACTCGCATGGTCAGGGGACAGCAGGGCAGGTCCTATGAGGAGAGGCTATGGGACCTGAACCTGTTCAGCCTCCGAAAGAGAAGGCTGAGGGGAGATCTAGTGGCCTGTTATAAGCTAGTCAGGGGGGTCAGCAGGCATTTGGGCGGGGGGAGTCCCTGTTCCCCTGAGCATTGCCAGGAGTGACGAGGAATAATGGTCACAAGCTGGCAGAGGGTAGATTTAGGCTAGATATCAGGAAGCGCTACTTCACGGTCAGGGTGGCTAGGATCTGGAACCAACTTCCAAGAGAAGTGGTGCAGGCTCCTACCCTGGGGGGTTTTAAGAGGAGATTAGATGAACACCTTGCTGGGGTTGTTTGTCCTCGGTAGTCTTTCCTGCCATGGCAGGGGGTCGGACTAGATGATCTGCTCAGGTCCCTTCTGACCCTAGAAACTATGTCCCAGTTTCCCAGGAGGCACCACACTTCTCTGTTTGCCTGGTTTTGTTCAAGACACTTTGTCAATGGGGAGCAGAACTAGGGGTGAAATGCAGCTGGCAGAGGTTTTATTTTTTAATTTGCCAAGTAAGAGTTGCCTGCTGGGTGGAAGTGTGTTTCTTGCTCTTTCCTATGTGGCTTAAATACTGCCATGTGGTCTGGATACCTAGTGATGACCTGAGGTGAGAACCTAGCTAGAGGAAAGCACTGAGACATTTGTTAAACAGGCACTTAAGCATGGACAGCTGCAGCAGCTTTGCATAGAGAATACAGGTTTGTGTTGTCTGGACATAACTCTCCTTTTGGCTCAGTGGTATAATAATAATCAGTCTGGTACAGCTCCTTCCATCTGTGAACAAGCCCCTTACAGAAGCACGTGACATTCCACAAGTGGTGAAACAGAGGTGGCGCTTCTGATATAACCTACAACGGCATGGACAAGAGCAGCCGTTCATGATTTCTTGGCTGCATGTAGCAGGGGTGATAGAGCGGGGAAGGAAGAGATGAGGGTGGCAGCAATGATGTTGCCAATTTAGCATCATGTTGGTGGTTCTGTGCTCTTTTTTCAGGAGGGGGCATGGTGGTTGTTGCTGATGCATTAAAAAGGAAGGTGATTGAAAGGGCAAGTACTTTTGTAGACAGGCATTATAGGAACTGATCAACACTGTTCCATGCTTACTTATATTAATACCACTTCAGAGCCCTCTACAGCGCTATCAGGATCCACGTGTCTGCAACAAGGAGGTGACTTTTTGAGACGGTCCAAAATCACCTTGGGATTGGCAGCAGAGCTTGGGGTGGAGGGTCTAGATCTCCTGTGTCCTAGTCCCACACTGTCCCACAGGCAGTAATGCCTTTAAAGAAAATAGGTGCTTTGCAGTCCTGCCCTGTGGCAAAAGGGAGGGAGGTAGCAGTGGCCTGGCTGTCCCAGTAGTGCTACACAAGCCAGCAAAGAGGAGACGGCAGCAGTTAGCGTTTCCTTTTGGACCTTGATTCTCTGCAGTCCCTGCTTTTTTTTTTTTTTTAATCCTGTATCTCCTGAGCTCTTTGAGAAGAAAGGGGCATGGTGCTTCAGCTAAGAGGCTTGGTTGTTGATGTCTCTGTTTGCAGCTGCACAGCAAAACTAATCTGTCATCCCCTGCCATTTCTTCTGTAACTCCTGAGTGTGGCCCACTTCCTTTCTGTCACTATAGGTTGTGGGCAGCATGGATGCCCACCCAAGCCGTTACTGTGCCACCGTGCGTGTGCAGCGACCGCGACAGGAGATTATTGAGGACTTGTCATACATGGTGAGGGAACTTCTTATCCAGTTCTACAAGTCCACCCGCTTCAAGCCCACCAGGATCATCTTCTATCGGGATGGGGTTCCTGAGGGGCAGCTCCCACAGGTAAGGAAACCACTGGCCCTCTGCTGTCCCTTGCTCACACATGGTCAGAGGAGGTAAGATCAAGGATCCAAAATCACCTCCTCTGGATGTTTGAGTTTACAGTTGGCTCTGTTATGTGTGCAGTGTAACTCTTGAATGCAGGGAATGGCAGAGGTAATTCTCTGGGTTAGAGCTAGCCATAATATTGGGTCACTTTCTTATCAGCACCTCTGTTCAGGTTGCAATCAAAAAGCTGCTTTGTGCAATCCCCAGGGGAGGCAAGTGGCCCGGGTAGCTTTTCAGAGAAGAACAAACACAGGTTGGGCTGAAACTGGGTAAGTGGCTTTGGGCCACCCAAAGATGGATTTACTTTGACAGCCCCAAGTACAAATGGTCCTCAGTGATGGGTCACATCTGCCAGAAGGGGAGGGATCTGCATCTGTCTCTTCCCATCTGGCACATTCTTTTCTAGAGGTAGCAAATGCTGCCAGGTGCACTGGGGCCTGAGATCATCCTCATCACAGCACCTACGCTCAGAGGTGAGAACTGTGCTGCCCATGCATAGGGGTGGCTCTGCAACTGATGGCTGAACTACAATAGAAACATCCTGAGACTGGGTTTGACAAATGAGACCTGGAAGTGCCCTGGTAGCTGTCAGTTTGGTAGTTAACAGCTTATCATGTTTGCTTTTAAGAGGAGGGGAAACCATCATGAAATAGCTGTACTTCTTCATGCACATGATGAGGAGTTTGTGATACTTGGTTGTAAGGCAGCACAGTTTCTAGATCCAACTGCATTTAGAGAAACTTGGCACACTTGAAGCCAGCCCAATAGTGTATGGTCCATGTACAGCTGTCTCCCTGTTTGACTGGCTCAAACAGTGTCTGGGTGTGGTGAGGGGGACAACACAGACCCTCTGGTAAAGAGGCAGTGCACTCTCATTCAGTCCACTGTTGTCTCTAGATTCTTCACTACGAGCTTCTGGCAATCCGGGATGCCTGCATCAAACTGGAAAAGGATTATCAGCCTGGCATCACCTACATAGTTGTCCAGAAACGGCACCACACCCGCCTTTTCTGTGCAGACAAGAACGAGAGGGTGAGAGCTTCCAAATGTGTGGGTAGGAGGGTGTTTAATCTTGGGGTCTGGGGGATTTGACTGGTCTTCCAGGAGAGGCCCTTGGCCTACCTGAGTAGCATACATAGTGCCAGCAAATGGAAGCAATCCTTTCAGGGATGAGATCATGTACAACAGAGATCTCACTGCCTGTTGTGCCAGCTTGAGAAATCCAGGCAGTTGCTGGCTTGTGTTTTGCGTTCCTAGGCAGTGTTTAAAGGGCACCTGTGAGACTGAAAATACGAGTGTTTCTCTACCTGGGAAATTGCATGTAGATTCAGATGGAGAGTATGGGGGGAGGCAGCTTGGGGAGTGGGGGTAGTGTGTAAGCACAGCTTTTTGAGCAGAGCGTGTGTGTGCGTGTGCGCACACCAGTTTCTTTTCTTGGTTCTCAGACCCACCACATGCTGGTGCCTGAGTTCTGAACCCGGCCATTTGGGGTGATACCCAGCGTGCTGCTATTGTACCCAACTCGATGGGCAGATCCGTCCTAGCACTGGCCCCATTTGAGGGCACATATGTAACCTTGGAAGTAAAGGCTTAATTGGCCTCGGAATCAGAAGCAGTGTGGTTGTATCCGTGGCACAGGTGCATGACCCAATGTAAACGCTCTGCAGGTGGCCTTGAATGTTTTAGTTCTTTAAAGCCCATCCAGGCAGGGGAGGGTTGTAGACATCTCTGAAGAGCAAGTACCCCATGTGTGGCTGCTACAAGAAAGCTTCTGTCTGTGGCCTCCTTCAAAGGAGTGGACCCTGCAGCTGAGGCGTATATGGCTCTAACTGAACGGAGCAGTTACACTGTGGACTTGAAGGCTTGGAGTTCCTTTTTTGGTACAAAGCAAGGTGTGGGATTCTCTGCGAAGGAGGGGGTGAGGTATACAGCACTGCAGCCAAGGCAACCAGACAATGGAGTGCTTGCATCTCTGTTATTAATCTCTGCAGATTGGCAAGAGTGGCAACATCCCGGCAGGAACAACTGTGGATACCAACATCACCCACCCATTTGAATTCGACTTCTACCTTTGCAGTCATGCAGGCATTCAGGTACCGTGTCCCATAGCCCTCGGGGTGAAGCTGTCCAGCTTCCTTCCCTTGTTGGTGGAAGTTGCAAGTGGTGTTGGTGTGCTGCCTTCCCAGAGTCTTGGCCAGAATCCAGCGTGGGGAGCTCTGCATAGGTTCCTGTGGTTCCATTCGAGTGCAGTGTTTGTTCTTTCTTCTTCCTCTGGATGACTGAGCAGCATTGCTGTGGTGCTGTTGTTGCTCCCCAAGCTTTGAAGAAGCTGCTTTTCAGCCGTGGGGAGGGGGATTTCCTTGCCCCTTCTGGAAGATTTGGTTTAGGTTTGAGAGGGGAATGTGTGCTAGGCAGGAAGAGATGCTCGGTTCATAACTGTTTAGCTTTGACATTTTGTGGCCTTCTGGGTCTGTTTGTCCCTGGTGGCTAGCGGACAGTGCACTGGCTTGCTGTAACCTGTAATGTCTAAGTTTCCTTTTCCCCGGGTCCCTGAAAATGATACCTTCTCTTAGTGAGTCCTTTGTTTTGGGCTGGCTGTCTTCAAAAAAACAAAACAAAACAAAACAAAAAAAGAGGAGTCCAGTTGTCCTCATCTCACCTAGTTTCTGTGCTGTGTGGGCTGAATCATGTCCTCAGACTTCCTGCTGGCATCCCTCACTGTCAGAAGGGATCTGGAAATCTTTCCGTTGTATTGATTCTTAGCACAGAGCTGCCATCAGTTGACTCCACAGCTGTTGAGGGGGCTGAGGTTTTTCGGAAACTGCCCTGGCAGATGAGGGCGACAGCATCTTATCTGATTTGCAGCTGCTTCCTGCATTTAGACTTCCTCTCTTACTCCAAGGACAGCAGAGCACTAGCTTCGTTAATGAGCTGTAGGCAGCTGCTGGGCAAGAGTAGTATGTGATGTGGTACCATGGGCAGGATCAGGAGCTTATTGCTGCCGTATTGCCGGCATAGCAACAGTGGGCAGGGGCTGGACTGGGCAGCTGCTTTTAATAATGGCTTACATGCAGTCTCCCTTATCCAGCAACTTAAGCACTTCTGCCTTGCATTGCTCCTGACCTGAATTCGTGACTTAACAGAGCAAATAGTACAGCAGGAGAGGAATGTAAGAGACAAGTTAGCTGAGCTGCTTGGTTGGATGCTCTCTGTCTTGGGGAAAGAAGGTCCCCTCTGTCACGACTTCTGCTCCAGCCCCTGGATCACACAGCTTCCTGCTCTGCATAATCTTGCAAAGAGAGAGGACTGATATTGGGCCGCCTGCTTCCCCAAGTGCCTTTGTAGCCCATTCCTGTGCAACAAGCATTTTCCCATGCCACCTTCATCTCCTGTGCAGCGCTTTTGCTGATCCCCATTTTGATTGGGTGGGCAGGGGAGGAGCAGGTCACCAAGGTTTTTCCACCTGCCTGCTGCTGGTTCTGATCATAAGACAACCTGGTGGCACCTTCAACGCATCCCCTCCTCCCCAGGGTACGAGCAGACCTTCCCATTACTACGTCCTCTGGGATGACAACCGGTTTACAGCAGATGAGCTGCAGATCCTCACGTACCAGCTCTGTCACACCTATGTGCGATGCACCCGCTCTGTCTCCATCCCGGCACCAGCATACTATGCCCGGTTAGTGGCATTCAGGGCACGATACCACCTCGTGGACAAAGAGCACGACAGGTGAGCAAGGGTCTGGGCATGGAAAGAATCTCGGAGCTGTAGTGTCTCTGTCTGGCATAGGCAGAGGGCAAGGTGAGAGAGAGGAGATGGGTGGTATGTGTTCATGCCCTGTTGCTCTGGTACAGGCAACAGCAAGCCTTGGGGTCTGAAAGCCTATCCTGGAACCTGACTGAGCTAGTTTTTACAGGAAACCCCCTTCTCTTGCAAGATTCAGAGGAATGATTTTTTTACCAGTTGTTTTTTGTCCAAGAGGCATAATGCAGAATTCTCTGCCCAGGTGTTAAGCCATCCTCTCTTCCTTCCCGCTAGTTCTGGGCTGCAGTAGGGGCTGGAGTGGCCCTAAACAATTTTAACGAGCTGTAGGGATCTGGCCACCACCCTGGGGCACCTGTAGCACTGTTTAGGATCTCCACAGTACTCTGTGCTGGGGTCCTGCCTTTTGACTTGCTGGCAGCTGGCCCCTGTCCTGGCCTGGAGCAGCAAAGGGGTTTTTGGAAGCTGGCTTTGCAGTACTTGTGCTGAGTGGAGGGAGGGAGTCCTTTGTTGCTGCCACTGCCATCATGACTCCCTGCTGGTGTGCTTGCCTACTTTGGATCAATGGGCAGGGGTGGTGCAATTTTTTCACTGGTGCCTGACTCCAGGAACTGAGTCCAGCCCTTTCTGCTGTGTGGGAGCTAGAGGCTTCCTAGCCTATGTGATGGCTGAGAGGGGTGGTGGGACTCCAGGTCCTGCACAGTGGATATGCAGTTTCCATGCCCACTGCTTACTACTTTGATCTTTCTAGGTTTGGTCATGCTACCCACTGCAGCTGTTTGTGGTACTCCCCAGTGCTCTCTTGTGCTGACGTGGTCACTGTTGTGTGTGGCGCTGCCCCTAGCACAGCAGGCCCAGCTGTCTGACGGGCCCTGTAGATGCATGTATTAATCATGGTGTGTTTTTTGCACTTTCAGTGGCGAGGGCAGCCATATATCCGGACAGAGCAACGGGCGCGATCCCCAGGCCCTGGCAAAGGCTGTGCAGGTTCATCAGGACACTTTACGTACCATGTACTTTGCTTGAAAGCCTAACTTTTTTTTACCTCACTCAAGAAAGCTTTCAGATTTGTAGGAGCCATACAAAAACGGAAGCATTGGGACACCTTGTTTTTTTCCAATAAGAAATCACTGCAGGGCAGGCAGCGTCGATTCAGGCAGGAGACCAACACCACACGTGGAGAGAAAAATCAGACACCTTGGTAATATTGGAAGAGACTGAAATTTTTTTGTCTTGTTTTGTTGTTGGTTTTTGTTCTTTGTTTTTTAATTTTTCTGGCTTTGCAAATTTTAACCTGACCAAACCAATGAAGGCGTTTTAAGGAAGGGATAGAACTTCCCACAAAACGGAAGCAGGTTTTCATTTTAAAATGCAATACTATAGACTTCTGACTGTGAAATAGTGGGATTGGTCCTCCATTGCCAGCCTGACGCCGGTAGATATTTTTTGCGGGGGTTGGGGGAGGGGATTTTTAGAGCCTTAAACAGAAGACTAGATTTATAAAACTAATATTTTAGGATACCAGATGCTTTAATGGGTTGAGAAGAAAAAAAATAACTAGTTTATAGGAAAATTCTAACACTAACATTTCCCCCCCAAAATAATTTCCCCCCATATAATGTAAGGCACCCTAGCACTTAGCTCAGAACTGATGAAAATTGTCTTCCTTGTGTTAAAAGCTAGTTAGCTGCTGCCATTTGAAGCAACAGTCACAGACTTTTCCGTGGGTGAGTGCCTTACTATGATGCTGCAAAATTTCAATGTTTTTATCTTGTAAGGAAAAAAAAAATAGTAATCTTGTCTTGGTGATGGTCCATATTTCCATCCGAAGGAGTTGATTTTATGTTCATAGAGTTACACTTTTGTTATATCACAACCTCACGATGGTTAAACTCCATTGAAAGATGTGCACTTTCATATAGGACAAGTTTAATAGCTGCTGACCCGTTTTTTTTGTTTCCAGTGTACTACTTTGTTATTTAAAACTCCATTTCTGACAAATGGGGGCATCTTCATCCCATGAAGACAGAAATCTCCATATTGATATTTTTTTTCTGAATTTCTATAATGATGGACACTGGGATTTTTTTACTAAACATTATTTTTATACGATACTGAGTCTGTTGCCAAAATACACAAGTCATTAACATTCTCAGAGTTTACATCACTGCACTTCCTGAGACTTTGTATATTCATGCCAGAGATTTATAGTACTTCCTGTCCAATGAGTGTAATGCAAACTGCAGTCTGTGCAGCCTTGGGGTATTCTTTTTTAATGCTCTTGTGTATCTTCCATTTGTCATGTGCATCCATCACATGCCACTGTGGGCAGTCTGCGCTCTCAACTACTATATGCCCCAACTCCAGCATGTTCAAAGTGTCTTGGTAGCTTGTGCTGCTAGGGTTTTGCTGCTTTTTGTATCACAATGTTACTGATTTTGTGCATGGGGTTTTTAATCTGAAGCAATGCCAGATTGTTCATTAGTCCAAAAAATGAAATGCATATTACTATCACGGGGAAATTCCTATTGATTTGTGTTCTTATAGGGGGCAGGGGAAGGAAACTGGTTTGTGTGTGGGGGTTTTTTGTTTTGTTTTGTTTCCCCCCCCAGCAGTAGCATAACTGCTTTTCAAACTCATTTTGCTGCATTGACCATTCAGCATGGCAAGGCTATGGTAGCAGTGACTACTTGGCTATATCAGATGGGCAGGCTATCATTTTTCAATATTAAAGCATGCACTAAAACCTTTCAGCGAGAGAAGGAACTTTTTTACACTGTTATTGGACTGACAGGGGGAGCAGTTCTGTTCATCATTTTCCTGCCAAAGTGAATGAATTTTTAAAGTCTAACATAGACACTGCCCTCTGCCAGTACACATTACGATAAGCACACGTTTTTTTCATAACTTGGACATTTAGACTTGCCTTGCTAAGACCAGCTTGAGATCACGTTGACCCATCACTCTGTTCTGGTACCAGTAACTTCACTGTACTCTTTTTTTTTCTTTTGGGGCAACATGTTTGTGAAGAAGTAAGACACCAATATGCTATGCAATCCAAGTGCTGAGCCCACCGATGCCACGTTGTGTGAAGATTCGAAACATAGCTCAGTTGTACTCCTCAAGCCTACAGTGTTGGATCACATTCTCCTTTGCACCTTGTGTCCAACTCCACTGCTGTATATCTGCAAGGTGCCAGAGGAAGGAAGCCAGGAACTCTTCTTCCTCAGTAGGGTAGCCAGCTTTGGGGGTGGGAGGGGGATGTTAGAGAGTAGGGAATGCATTAACACTAAGTGTCAACAAGAGAAGCCTACATTCCTTTACACAAGTGCCTGCATAGTGACACACATTCAGCACCTCTTCACTTCATCCTCCGAACTCCAGCATGTACCCATAGATAGCAGGGTTGATCCCCCAGTGGGGTTGAACCCATCCTTTTGACGTAAAGAACTCTTCATTAAGGATACTGTTTAAGTTTAGGTCACATGTTCTCTGCATCTTTCGCTTAGGTCAAGTTTCCTTTGTAAATCAGTTTGTTCACCAGCATTAAAACTGAAAGCACCTGGCTGCTCTTTTGTAGCCAAGGGCCCAGGCTTTTGGTTTCTAGTTTTTTCACGTTTTTAGTTGGGTCTAGAATTCTGACGTATCTTTTAGAAGCTATGGCATAGCATACGCCATTTTTAACCATTTGAAGTGAGATAGCGTGGGCATTTACAGAAACAACCTGTTGCTCTGTAACAATTTCTTTTTAACCTTGAGACTTGAAATGTAAAATGGACCTTAAGATTTGCACTCCTTCGAAAGGTGGCTGTTCATAGAGACCTATGAATGAAGACTCACTGATGTAGCACCTAGTTTTAACAGCAATTTGTAACTACACAAAAGCTTCACAGCTCCTGAAACGCTCAACTGAAAGCTTGCAGATCATGTTCTGCCCTTATTTCACCCCATGTGTGCTGGGTTTTCCATTTCTGAACCAATACAAATGCCAAATTCTAGAGCTGCTGTGCCCTCAACCATGTTTCCATTTTGGAGAAGTTAACAGCTGTTTTGTATAATGGACTATGCACTGTACCTTCCACATGGCTTCGGCATTCTGTATTTCTGCCCTTTTGTTGTCTGAAATGCAAACAAATAACTGCATGTTGTGGTGCTGTGCGTTTTTTAACTACCCATAGCCAATAGATGTGTAATCCATATGCTTATTACAATTGATAGTTGGGCACGAGGCCCACGTAAGCATCTTAAATGACTCCCGAGTCTGTACGTTCTGAAAATGCACGCATCCCTCTTACAACTAGAAACATTGCCAAGTGCATGCAGTTCATTTCTGTCAGTTGTTTAATGCTGCTTGCTGACCTCATGCTCATGTCTGAACAACAAGGGGTGCTTGAGGGCAGAACATACCTCTCAAAAGAACCTAAGGAGGGCACAGAGGGTGTTCTGGGATGTACAACACTTGATGAAATGTTCAGGATCTCATCACAAAAGAGTTTTCTTGGAAAATGAGTACAAGTAAATAAATGTGTTTCTTTTGGGAGGGGAAGCCAGACAGCAGAACAGCAATAACATTTAAAAAAAAGTGAAATTCATATCTTGTGTGTGGTTTGCACTTCAATAGTTGTGAAAGAAAACTGACGGGGATTCCAGTGCTTTTGTGTTCAATTTTTAACCCCTTTTGTACCTCCTTTATACAAGCAAGTGTTGAACTGTACATAGGATGTTCACAAGACACTCAGTTTGGTTTTGTGTTGCTTGTGAGGTTTGTTTTTTTTTGGTTGGGTTTTTGTTTTGTTTTTTTGCTAGCTTGAACTTTGTATGGTCCATTTGTTAAATAGATATGAACAGTTGATGTACAGTACTTATTAAACAAGCAGCAGCACAAAACTTATTTTATAAAGAAAATAATGGCTTATATTTTAAAGGTTGATTATCAGTTTTTTTTTGTATGAGTGGAATTTAAGATTGGTAAAGAGCAGTGAAATTCTTGGATTAGGCCAAAAAGAAAATACTGTAAGATCATAACCACCTCTTTATTAAAAAAAAAAAAACAAAAAAGAAAAAAAAAAAAAGAAAAGGTTTGGATTAAAAAGTTCCAGAATGTTGTATTTAAACTTGCTTTATTGCATTTGTGCGTTTTTTTGCCTTGGTTCTGACTTTTATGTTTGCAGTTTTTGACTTTGCAGTCCTAAGTGTCTGTGTTCCTGTAACTGTTGGCAGAAGACCTAATAAATAAAAGCAGTGTTAATATATTGGGGTGACACTCCTGAGTGAGATTCTGCGGGAGAACCACCTAGAGGGAGGTGGGGAGGAACACACCCAATGCAAGAAAATATAATGTAAAGGATCTGAGTACCAGCCGTCAAGTCTTTTGCTTGTAGCTGGAATGCATCAGATACTGCAGGGGTTCCAAATCTCCTTTGTTTCCAGCCTATTCCAGTTTCATTGAGAGGAAAATATTGCAGTGAATGAGTAGTTTGCTTAAAATCTATTGGAACGTGGTAACTAATCCAAGTGTCTTAAAAGTAAACCTTCTGCGGGAAACGAAGAAAGGGTACACATCACCAGAAAGGCAACTATTTTGCCCCTGTAATTTGATTTGGCCTATGATCTCCAATGTCTTTTTGTTTTGTTGCCTTTTTTATGGTTGTCAGAGACCTACTGTACAGGGAAATGCATGTGCTGTACGTTTGGTACGACTTGAATTAAAAGTCTGACTCAGAAGTTTGATACAATGTATTTTTTCCCTTGTACAGGGAGTTTCCCTGTGTGTGACTTCCGAAAAAATCATTTCTTGCCTGAAAGTGGATTTTCTTTTTAATTGCAGAATTAACAATGCAGTCTGTATCAATGCCTCTTTTTGAGCACAAACAGGGTTTTGAGTCGAGGGACTGTCAGTACGTATAGCTCAGAAGGCAGAAACAAATGACAGCGAGTTTCATGTATGGCTTGAGCATGTGCTGTGGTTTGTCATGAAGTTATTAGTGCCAGGATGAGTCAAGGACTGTGTTCAGTCTTCCTTTTTGATTTGGGGGCTTACCTTGATCCTGGGCCCACGTTGTTTAATATTTGGCATGTTCCTTTTTAAGAATTCTTCATCCTTTCAGCGGCCTGGAGAAAAACGTATCGGAGGAGGTGGGCGATTATTTTGGGCAGAGGGCTGCTTACTGAGTTTTGGCAAGCCATCAAGGGCCACGTGACAGGCAGCCCAGGGCAGATGACTATTAATTTTCTAAATTTCTTAGGGGCCCCACAGGCTGGATAGAATGGCCTGGTGGGCCACATCTGCCCCCCAGGCTACATGTTCCCCACCCTGATCTAATGAGAGAGGTGGCTTGCCATCTCTAATGACTCACTTGGCTCTTATTTGAGGTTTGTCTTCCAAATAAATATTGACATAACTTTTTCAAACAATTATTTAAGGAGAGATTGGTAATTGGCTTGTTGAATAAAGCTAAGCAATCGTTACTTTAGTAAGTGCTTGCTAATGGCTACACAGTCCATTTCCTGTTAATTGACTCGAGACGTAACATAGAGAACTCTTGCATTGCGATAGATTTTCAGGTGGATGTCTCTGAAAGATCTGTACAAATTTGTGCTGCTGTTTTCATGTGTTGCACCAGTTCTAACAAGCCATGCTGTGGTGGGATTATCTTAAAATTCCAAAGGGACTGTTCATATGGGTATGTGATCATCAAGCTGGGTCCAGGAATGGTGCTGGATAGCTGACTTTAATGTAGTGAAAAATGGAGTCTGTTTGAAATGTCGGCCTGGCATCTATTGTGTTTTAAGCCCTGTGCTCCTGGCCTGCCTTCTGGATTTAACAGGAAGCAAGATTTCAGGTGCGGGTGTATACATATGCACATGAATCAAGTTGAGGGTAATTGTGCAGTTGTTTCCCTAAGTAGCAACAGAATTAAGAAACAGTGATTTTGGCTGAAACATGGAATATTGCATTGGTCCGTAATGAAGGTTTGGGGATTGAGGTTGCAAACCCATATTTCTAGAGTTTTACAACAACGATGATAGTATGGCACGGGTCCTAATGGGGCCCTGCTTTTAGCAGGCATCCAAGCAGGATACTCAGTTCAATCAAATACAACAATGAATTGCATTTGTGGAACTAAATGAGGTTTTAATGGAATCCCCAGGCTCAACAGATGTGTATAATATAACTTGTTGCACAGAGTCCACAAAATACGGTCATTAAATGTAAGTAGCTCTTGGCCAACGGTACTTTCGTTTCATAAAAGAAGAACAAAGTGTCTCTTGCTCAGGATGGCCTTAACCATTTTAAATATCCAAGCTGTACGTGATTTTGCACAAGAGACAGCTTTTACGGAGAACAAGTAGATAACAGAATCCAATTTGGCTTCAAGCATGTCCTTTCTCATGTGGATGAAAATGAGCCTTAGAAATGTATGACCATCAGCCAGGGTTACAAATAACCTCCCTTAGAAAAATGCTCTTTACAACAAAGCCGGTTACAACAAGGCCATTGACGTGTGGGCAGGCTGCTGAGGCCACCGCTGTGTGTACCTAACACTTCCCAACGGGGTTGAACCTACCCACCCCATTAACACAAAATGTTAACTCTAACAACAAGGCCTCATAGGACTGCAGGTAGGGAAACATTGTTAATAGTTGCATTTTTTATTATGAATTTTCATGTTTTAAATTAGATGGTAAGTGACTCCCTCTTCTGATTTTAAATGGTTTTAAGTGCAGACTTGATAATCGAGCTGGGTTCAGGAGTGGTCACCCTTACTGCTATGAGCAAATCCTAGATTGTATGAGAGTACCAACTGACCCCTTTTCCCCCCACCACTGTGACTTTGTTCTCTCCGGTGTGAAAGGCAGGGCTAGCAGGACCAAAGCAAGGTAGAGCTGAGGCTTGTCCCAGTAATGTAAAGCTGTTTTCCTATCCAAAATTAAGTTTACAAGAAGGAAAATGCAGGTAATGACACAACTCCTGCTGCCTGAGACAGCAGGAAACAGCTGTGGAAAATCTAAAGTCTGTGTAGTGGCGCCCACTTCGCTTCACCTCGTTCTGCCTCCGCTCTATTGAGTGACAGCGTTCCTGTACCAGCTCCAGAGCTTTAAAGTGTGCGTTCAGTAGCCTTGAACATAGGATGCTAAAAATAGTGCCAAAGGGGCGGTAAAGGGCCAAATTCCTTCAAGAGTTTAGGTATTAAGATAGTGAATGGGGGCCTTTATTCTCCAGCATCTCATAGCACCTTGCTAAGTTGCTCAAGAAATGTTCCATGAAAAAGGAGCGTACCCAAAAGGCTGGAGTTAATTTGTCATTCCCAGAGCATGTTTTCTTTTTTGGCCATCAAGCCACGTGATGTGGGCTAAAGTTGTCTTGCAGCTCATGTTTAATTTGGGAGAGGGTGACTATATGTGTATGGTACAGCTAAACTACTGTCCTGAGGTGTTATTTGTAGCCATTGGAGCAGAAGGACCCAGCTGCATCCACAGCCTTCTGCAGTGTGTGTGAGGTCCAGCCTTGGTAATGTGGACTTATGGTATGAGCCAGAAGTTAGTAAATCATTGTCTGTTCAGCTTGAACTGGTAGAGGACATCTGCATGCTGGTTTGGGGGACTGGGAGTTAGGAGTAGCGATGTCTGAGCCTGCCCTTCTAGCTCTCACTATGATGGAAATCTCCTTTTGCTAATATTACACATCAAATCTCCTATCTCCCCTATAATTAATCCTCACTGTGAGAGATCCAGTTGTCACTGAATGGCCCACCCCTACTTTTATTTATAGCTGGGTAAAACTTTTCTGACTGCCCATTCCCTATGGGTTACCTATCATAGCAAAAAGTTCAGGGTGTTGGCAGTGGCACTTAACTATTGTAGCCTGGCATATCCTAGAGCAGTGGTCTCCAAACTTTTTTGATCGTGCACCCCTATCAGTAAAAAAAATTTTTGAGCACACCCCCCCAATATATGTATACTTATATAAATAGAAGTTCTAATATTTTCTTCCCACACCCCAATGGATTGTCTTGCGCACCCCCTGGGGTGCATGCACCCCGTTTTGGAGACCATGGTCCTAGAGGACTGCACCTCTAACTAGACACTATGCAGTGTGCATCTTGGAGTTGAACAACCTATTTATCCAGACAGCTCTGTGCCATTGGATTACTACCCTTTATTGTGTCCCTGTTTCTGTTCCCAAGAGTTTTCCACTCACTCATCTGCTAGTAGACTATTTATATATTTTCCTCCTTCCTTCCCTCCTTCAGAGAGAGATTAGAACTGTGTGCAGCCTGGCTACAGGAGTACCACTGAGAAGTTAGTGCTTTTCATGTGTTACTGCAGACAGATCTGGTGCAAAATGCACTAATTCTGACCTGCCTTTACACTAGTTGAAGTGCTCCACTGCAAGTACTTTCCCATGTATAGCAAGAGGTATTTGAAGTACTTTCAGTGCTGAAATTCTCTAGTGTAGACAAGCCATTTAATTTGAACTCCAGGCTCTTCAGTGTGGAATGACTTGTCCAGATTTGGGCTGGATTGGCACTGGCATAACAAAAAAACACACAGCCTGGGGACCTGGAACAGCAGCAGAACAGCAACAACTCCATTCCTCGCAGACAATGCGTGCATTTTCACAAGTATGTCTAGGATTAAGAAAAATGCACTCAATCCGTTATCCATTGGCTCTTGGGTGCAAATGAAAACCTTGCCTTTTGAGGTCAGTAAAAGGATTAAAGTACTGTTGCTCTTCAGTTGTGATGTATAATGCCATTTACTTACAATCCCACTTCTTTAGAAGGCATGAGCTCCCTCTCTAATCTGCCTTGGGTTGGACATCTACCATAAACCACAGGCAGCTGTGGTTTAGCGTGCAGGAACATTATGTCCTGCTCTGATACTGTGCTGCCTGTCGGAAAACGTTTTTCTTGCTTCTATGTAGAGGCAGGCTTTAGTCTAACTGTTTTTTCCCTTATTGATGTGTGTGGGAATATTTCACGAGTGAGGGTTTAACCATCTTTTCCCCCTTCCAAACCAGAAAGGCCTTATCTGTACTACACATCTTCAACAGCAATCAGTTCTTTCATTCTCCAGCTTCTATGTAAATGTAAGTACCAGTCAAGCTATTAATTTCCCTGTCAGTTTGGGGTTTGCTCTGCATCTCCCTGACTAACTTTCAGTGCAGTAAGAATCACATGCAGTCTGTGTCTCAGATATCACCACGCTTGGCAGTGGAGTACCAGCTTCAAGTCCAAAAACAGCAGTTGGCTTTTGTATATGTGTGTGCATGCATAGAAAGAAATTCTCAGAAACTTTCCCTGTTGCTCTGCACTAAATGACTGAGCAAATTGGGCAGCTGGTTCCAGGCTCCCTAACAGCGTTTTCTAGGGATGGTGGTATAGGACTGTACGTTTGGCATAGCTAATCCTGGCAGGAGGGCAATGGTAATACAGTGCAGAGAAGGGAAAATAAAAATGACTGTTAATTTCCACCCTGCAGCCTACATTGCTTAACAACCTTAGTTGGATCCTTTTTGCCCCTTGCTGCTTTTTAAAAAAATAAATGTTTTATTCTGCAAACTACTCTAAGGGCCCTTTATTTTCTTCATGGTCAGCTCTGTGAAATTCTGAAGCAGTTTATACTGCCTGCTTCTAATAGTTGAACTGTAATACAGCTTTCCCTCACCAACCACGGTTTTGAGTATCCACACTTAATAGCATTTTGGCTACCACGGTATGCAGTTTTGAGTAACCACGGTTTTCCATGACTGCACATCAGCCCTCCACCTGGCATTTTCCACCTAAGCCTTTTGTCTTACCAACCACGATTTTGCCAACCACGGGAACTTTTAGGAACCTAACCCCAGTGGTCAGTGAGGGAAACGTGTACTGGATTGTGGATAAGCATGGCGCTTTTCTAAGGGAATAATAAAATGCCTTTCTGATGGAACCTGACAGGATGGGATGTACTATCATTGATCAACTGAACTACAGAGTGAACTTTTATGTAGGGATCACTTCATCCATTCCTGTAAGACAGATGCATTCAGTAACTGCTGTGCATGGTCTGGGGAGCTTTAGTTTATTTCCTCTTTGGTTTTTCCTCACTTTTTCTTTTTAAAGAGAATACAGGTACTAATTTTTAAGACAAATTTATCTTTTGCTACTAACATGCCTGCAGCTATTAAATATAATACCCATTTGAAAACAGAGTTACTGCATCTCAACCAGTGCACCTGCTATGAATCTGAAAGAGAATCATAAAGACCAATCAAAAGTGCAAGTGGCTGATGTCTCCATCAACATGCAAAGAGTAACTGGAGAACAAAAAGCAAAGGTGGGTGTCTAACAGTTCTTTTCCTGTGTGACTGGCTCCCCTGACTGACAGATTACAGGAAATGCAATAAAGTTGCATGAATTCATTTAGCCTCAAGGTTCTCTTCCAGCTTGTTCCTGTCACGTCTTGTGAACCACTTGACTCCCTTCCAGGTCATAATTTCTCTCCACCAAACGCACACTCTTTGCTGCTGCTTTTATACTTAATTTTCCTGTTTTGGGAGTTGTTTTCATTGTATAAGATGTTTAAGTTAACTTGCCTAGATTATTTTTTGTGTCTCCTTTGTTCCTGGGAGTTCACTGCTTGCTTGCTTGTTGGCCTCCCCCAGCACTGCCCCTCTTTCCCCTTGCTTTCTCCCACTACCTTGCTCTTTGCATTCTGATTTCTCTCCCCTTATATTTTGGTTTCTACACATCCTTTCACAGCATCTGATGAAGTAAACTTCAGCTCACAAAAGCTTGTGTGTTTGCACTCTAATCTTTTGCTCTCCTTGGGGCGGGGAGAGTGTATAAACTCTCTTTCTGCCCTCTTTCTCTATATAGGTATAAGTTTCTCTCTGGATTACCTCTTTCATTCTCCTCTCTTCCTATTTCTCATATTAATTTCTCTATTATTCTCTCTCAACACATACTGAGTATACATTATGTGTGTGTAATATATATTCTCTAGTCATCTCTCAACATATACGTATGTTGAAGATGCTAGTGGTGTGTGTGTGTGTGTACACTCTCCTCTATGTTGAGAGAGAGAATCTCTATGCACATATGTTGAAAGCTAATATGTGCATGTTGAAATAATATATATGTCCTATGTAATATCTAACTAGATATATCTCTACATGTAATTTCTCTCTACATAGAATATACATAGAGACCCTATACTCTATATTCATCTCTCAACATACATGTAGAGAATTATGTATATATTTGCTCTCTCTATATTTCTCTCTCTCGTGTGTGTGTGTGTGTGTGTGTGTGTAGGTATATATACACATCTCTCAACATATACATCTGTGTGTATATGTATAAAACCCTTTATCTAAAAAATTGATATATATACACGTATATCTGTCTATATAGGGAGAGATATGTGTTATGTATATAAAGAGAGAATTATATTCAAAGAGAACATATAAATTTAAAAAGATCCTCTATATAATTTCTGCATATAATCATCTCAACATAGAATATATACTCTATATAAATATTTGCTATATCTATCTAGTTTCTGTATTCAATCTCAACATTATATATATATTCTGTATGTAAATATATATTCTTTATAGTCTCTATTTCTCTGTACATATATATTACCTCTCTCAACATCTATGCTGGATTCTGTCCCTACACAGATTATAGAGGAAAATAATACCGCGTGTAAAATCGCTCTAGCTTGTCCCCCAACTCCCTCCGGCTCCGCCTAGCAACGGTTGCCCGGGCAACCCTCCCACTTCCGGCCCCGCCTCCTTCCGCGCGTTCGCCGGAAGCTGTTCGCCGGAAGTGACTGCGACCGGCGTGTGGGCGGGGGTGGAACTTCCGGCGGTTGGGGCGCGCGGGGCGGCGCGGCCGACGGGGGCAGCGCGCGCCGGGGGCTGGCGGCGGCCACGCAGCGTCCGCCTCAGGGGGTGCCCGTCCCGCTCACCGCTCGCGCCGCCGGGCCTGGCTGAGGGCGGGCCGCCGCCGCCCAGCCTCGCGCCCCGTCCGGCCGGCCGGACCCGGCGCTGTCGGGAGAGGCGGGAGCCGGCCCCTGCAGCGTGAGGGAGGCCGCCCCAGCTCCATGAATGGAAATCGGCAGCGCAGGTGAGCGCCGGGCCGGGCCCCTCGCTCTGGGGTCCCGTCTAGGGGCCCCTGGGAGCCCTTTGGCCAAGGCTGGAGTTGCCTCGAGCCCGTTTAGAGCTGGGCGGCGGGGACCCAGGGCCCACGTCCACAGCCAGGGTCGTGGGAGACCCGCGCCGGGACAGTGCTTGCTGCTGTTTGGGGTGTGGGACCCCGGGCAGGGGGCTTTGCTCTGCGCCAAAGTGGGCTCTCTGGTACCTCTCTACCGTGGGAAAACCAAGGTTTGTACGGACTGGGTTGAAAGCTAATCTCCTGTGGCGACTTCGAGGCGCTCAGTAGATGCACATGTGTCTGTTAGAAATGCCTCGGTTTTCTGCCTACAGCTGCTTGGTGAATCAATTTGGTCTCGGTTTTTGTCTGGCGCTGGCCAGCCCCCGAAGTGAAGCTGCAGGCCGGGGCATTGGCAGAACTGGAGCGGTTGGAAACTAGAAAATATTTAGTTTTGTGCCATCGAGCAGTCTGATCTCTGCAGGAGAGTTTAAACAAAACGGTTTGCCCTCCCGTCACCCGTAAAATATGTATATATACACACATACACAATTAGCGTCTTCCAGACAAAGTAGTGCTTGTCAGATGATGGAATCTGACAAGTGGAAGCTCCGTTCTTGGAGGGCGTTAAGACCTGGCTAGACAAAGCCGTGACTGGGATGATCTAGTTGGGGCAGGTCCTGCTTTGAGCAGGGGATTGGACTAGATGTGACCTCCTGAGGTCCACTCCCATCCAGCCTCTTAATTTGTTGTGGTTCTGTGTTGCAGACTGGTCTGTGTTGAGTTTGAGTTGTTGTGAGAATGGAAGCAGCCTCTGTAAAACTGAGTTGTGAATTAAAGAAGTGCTTATTAGCACTTCTTGTATCAAACCTATGAGGCCCATAGCAATTAAGTAATCGATGGATTGTAGAATTCTTTAAAGCTCAGTCTAACGGTAGCCCAGCCTTGGAGCATAGTTGCAGAGATGATCAACCAGTATAACCAAAACAGTTTTAATTGCAAATTATAGGGAGCCATATATATTCAGTATTTTTCTGAAGGCGAAAAAAAATAAAGGTCTGTTTGTATTCAATTATTTTTGCTTCTGGGTTGTTTTGTTTTGTTTTATCTTTTATTTTGTCTACTGCACCGGAGATTTGGGTTAAATTTGCAGTCTGATAGGAGTTTTCACTAGCCTGTTTATCTTGAAATTTTGTGCTTATGACTTACAATAGTATGTGGATACTCCCCTGGTCTGAGACTCTTAAGAGAGGAGCTATCTTAATATATCAAAGGAGATTACTTCAATGCAGTAAGATGGAAAGTCAGCAGGAGAGTTTGTTTCCCCTTTGCTCATTCAGTGACATATTAGGGAGTTGAAGAACAAATGGAACTTCAGGAATTTTAGACTTGCAGTTTTCTTAGCTTCCAAAACATGTCAACACATGGTAAAAACATGAAAACTAAGCTGAAAGATCCAGTGTAAACAAACATGTACAGGCACACTTATGATTGGAGGGAGTTAAATTAATGCTGAATTTGGTCCTGGAAACATTAATCTGGATTACAGAAGCTATACTTTTCTTTAGTAAGAGATATGCCTGAACCAAAGCCATTTTAGGAGTTGCAGTGATCTGGTTTCATACTATTAACTTTGAATCGTGTGTGTAAAAATCCTAGCTGGATTCTAACTGCTTGTAACCCATGTAGGATGCATTGCATCAACAACGTCTAATTTAGATGCAATCTGGCCTGTGTGGCTTCTTGAAGGCTGGATGTGACTGTCTTCCACAAGAGCCATTGCGTGGATGTTGCTTTGGAACTTGGGATGAATGTCTCCCTCCGCCCTGCCACCTATTTGAGTCATTAGCAGTGACCAAAGACCCCAAATGCAAGTGGTGATGATATTCACCCTTTAGGGTCCAGAGTCATGTGGGCAGCAGGTTAAATCTCTTGTGGGCTGTATTTGACCCATGAACTGCCACTTGAACAGCACTGTGTTACGTTACATCATTGGTCGGGCATTGGCAGTGCCCACATCCTCCTGCTTTACCTGTGACAATTTAGGGTGTTCTTGGTACGAGTTTTGTGACCGGCTTATTTGCACGGAATAGGTTAGACCAAATACTTGGATGATTTAGAAAGGGATGATCCTGCCTTGAGCAGGGGCGTGAACTCCTGAGGTCCCTTCCAGCTCTGTTTTTCTGTTAACACAGCTCCCATGTCTTCTTAATGTGATCGTTTGCTGGTAGAATAGATAATGAAAACGCCCACTTCATGCAAGACCTTTGAATCTCAGAGTCTGAGTACGCTGTTCTACCATCCAAAATAATTTAGCCGTGTTTCACCTCAGGCTATTTTTCAGAGGAGGTTTTGCTTATTCTGTATAAATGTTCTCAGAAGATGATTTACTCAGTTTAATTCAAGGTCAGTATGAACTTTTAATCAATTTTTAAGCTAAATGAGGTTTCTGTTAGTTCTTCAATCACACCAGTTCATCTCTTGCAAGCCTATTACTATATTTGTTTGTAGCAAATAGTACAGTTAAGGTAAATAGTGCTAGCTGAGACTGCAAAGACGTTACAGTCCATTTGATGACATTTGTTAGTCTGTTGCTGTGTTCCATGTACACACTTCCAAATGCCATATCCAGTCAACACTGGACAGGCCCAACTAAGTAGGGGTGTCTGGAGTCTCTTCTATTCCTGGAGCCACAGTTTCAAGCACCTTTTGTAGTAGCTCATAAACCAAAGTAGCAGTTGATACTGCTGCCTAATGTCTGCCAGCATAGTACTATTGTCTTATCTGTGCCCACAGAACTGAACAAACTGATACCTGAATTTCTTGTCCCCCAGGCAGAGTAATAAGGGAGGGAAGTAAGTGGAATTGTGAGGAGGGGATATGGTAGGGGGCAGACAACTGGAGATACCTGGCATGGGGTGGAGCAGTGGACTTAAGAAATATAGAGGTTATCTTAGGAGTAGGCAAGGTAAGGGATGGAGATGGCTGTAGCCCTTAGCATAAGGGGGAAGGTGGAGATGGAATTGCTGCGACTCCCTTAATTGGAGAAGGGTGGCACAGTGGCATACAAGGGGGTTTTGGGTGGAGCTGAGGAATTCAGGGAGCACTGGGTGTGGAGCAAGATTCTTGATATTTTTCTTGATATTTTCTTCTTAACGCTTCTGTGTAAAGGATAAGAAATGGGGTGGGGGCTCCAGAAAGACACTGTTTTGGGGAGGGGCAGAAGAATGAAATCAGGAACAATTTCATGTGTAAACTTTACTCAAGTGCACTTATACAAATTATAACCAAACTTTGCTGGCTATAGGAGAGTATCATTGGGAGCTGTCAGAATGAGATGGTAATGCTTTACAAAAATTTCATGTGGAATCCTAATAACTGCTCCTATTAGTACAAGAGTAGGTGGAAAGTAGGTTGTCTGTGGTGTTAGTGCCAGTTATTTATTGAAGGTTATAAGGTTCTGGGTGCCCTTGACATTTATTTAAAAACATAAATCATCACAGAAAAAATTAGCAGACAAATCTGCCATGTTCTGGCACTACGAACTAATCCTTGCAGCAAAAAGAATTAAGAATTACCAGCTTGCTTCCCAGATCAACATCTTTGACAATGCCTTCTGTCTTTTTAAAAGATGAGCTTTTGGCGCCTGCCCTGAGTGTTAGCAGATTGTCAATATCTGACTGGGATGAGAATAGAGCGAGATCCTAAGTTGGCGAGCCTCTGCTAACAGTTTTCTCTTACTCCGCTGATCAGAACTGCAGCACCAGGGCATCGGGAGAAAGGCAGATCTATGGTTGTTTGAATCCTTCAAGATGTTAGTTTTCATTTAAAAACTCATGAAAACTGAAAGGCTACCAGTAATAATGGGAAAAGTATATTATATACTAGCAGTGAGATACCAGCTGAACAAATGAGCAAATTAATTCTCCACTTGCATCAGCTTCTCTATGGCTTTAAAATGATAACTTAGAGTCTTGTTCAAAAACAAACCAAAAAAAAAAGCCTGGACCGAAGGAAGGCCAACCTCACTGTATTTGTTGCGTGGCTGCTACTCTTGCTGATTGTTGCTGACCATCTATCAGTAAGGATTGCTTTCCTGGTTCACATGTTTCATTCATAGTATGTTCCAGCAGTATTTGTGAGCCATGTCCAAAGCATTTTTTTTTTGTCTATTTCACATAAAAAATAATTTTTGTTTAAAGTTAATTATTCCACTACTTCAACACACAGCAATTTTTTACTTCGGGAATGTGTGGTGTTTCTTAATGTTCTCCTCCTACAATCAAACTAAAATGTAATGCAATTTATTGCACACCATAGAGAATTGAATAGACTTTAAAATCCTAAAATAAAACTTAATCACTTTTGTCAGAGGCAAGGATTTCTTAGGGTGATATCTTCTGTTGGGCTAGCTGCATAGTTGGAACAGAGTTAGACAAAGCTTTTGAATGCAAGATATGCTTCACCCTAAAAAGATGATTTGTAGTGAAAATGATAATATATCACTCTAAGAAATCCTGGACTGTCACAGTTACAACATCATTGTAACAGTACCATCACTTTTTTGGAAACTTTGCATTAGACTTCCCTAACCATGGAATCCTTTGTTTCCTGGGGCAAGTTCTTATGTTATAAGAACAATCCAGTTTGTCTAGAATTGTTACGGATGATTTATTCCAAGTTAGAAAAATAGTTAAACTTTTGTGGTGTTGGAGTTCATTATCAAACTTTCCATTTTTCCAGACTATATTGAGATGACTTTTATTAGTGTTCTGTCAATAGATGATTTGAAATATTTATCTGGTAGATTTTGAGATACATTTTGAATACTGAAGTTCAAAATGGCAACACAATAGTGAACTGTCCCATATCTCTCAATTATTCAAGTCATTTTTCTTTTCAGACTTGGTTGGAGTAGGCCAGTGGCACCATGGGGTACCTTGACTTGAGATCCTTTTAAGGGTGACGCACAATGTTATCATTGTTGGGTGTGCAAACAGGATTCACAAGATTAAACCTGGAGTTTTCATATAGGAATATTTAGTGTTAAAAACATGGTATTTATGAGTCGTTTGCAGTAGAAGAATTGTATCATTTTGCTATACACACAAACAAGTGAAAATTTAAGAGCTGGCATTTTATGAATTGCCTTGAAGTTATCAAGGATTGCCTCAAATCTAAGAAGGCTGAGAACCACGGAACAGACTGTGCACTTGGATCATGATGCAAAGCATTCACCTGTGGCTTTAAGAAAGGGGGGTTATAGAATGACCATTTTAGTTTAGGTCTTGAAATACTTGAAGGGTAGTTCTTCAGTTACGTTCCACGTGATATGAAGCTTTTTCCTGAAACCAGGTGAACTAGTCATGCATTTAGCTCTTCATTTAGCTTTCTTCTTGTGCAAAACCTGTTGTGAAAGTGACTAAATCTTAAGATTACTATCCTTTTTTTAAAGGACTTAGGCAGATGGAGCATCTGAGTTGCGACCAAGTTTATCAAATGGAACTTCTGAAATAACTTTTTATTTTACTATATTTCCATTTTCTGTCCATGTCAGAACTTCATGACAGCTTTATTAGTGCAAGGGGAAAATTGCAAGATACTTAAACATTTTTAGGTGGATAGGGAACTTAAATGGATCGTAATGTGATTTCAGAGTTGTGCTAGTTACGTTGCAGAAATTATATCAGAGCTTTCAAAACTGAATATGAAACTTGGTAAATACAACTTGAATAAATTATGAATGAGGCCGGGATTTCTTAAGGTGATATTTTTTATTGGACCAACTATGTAGTTGGGATAATTGACTTCTAGGCTGTAGATTTTCCATTTTATATGCTGGATTTCAGTATCTTCCAGGTTATGGCAGTGTTGTAGCTGCGGTGGTCCAGAAATTATGCAAGGGAGTTTAACATTGGGCCAGCTATGTAGCTGGGATAATAAAAGATATCACCCTAAAGAAATCCTTTCTGCTTGAATAATTCCTGGTCTGTGACAGCTACAACATCACTCTTACTCAACACTTACACAACATCACTCTTACACACCTAGATTATTAACTACCCATTAATTTGAAAGGAAAAAGATGCAGTTCAAGTAAATGCGTGTATTATTTTGGTAACAAAACTTCTGTTGCAAATTGTGGTGCAGTTCAAAAAACAAGGAGAGATTACTTGAGTTCGCTTTCTTGAATTTAGTGGGCGGAAACAACTGCAAGAGCAAATTAGCAGTGTCTTTATTTATGTGCCTGTCATACACACTGTTTTTTCTTCACAGTGTAGGTAGATATAAAACTTAATCCAATGAAGATGAACTGTTTTGCTTCAGTAAGTAAATAGTTCCCCTACTTGGCGGTGGGGGGGAGGGTTATTGTAAAAATCTTAAAATTGTTTCCAAGTCCCTGCTGTCTTGTACAATACAATGATTATTTGTAAAGGTCTCTTTAGAGATTAGTTTCATCCAGACTAGCTGAGTATGATCACACCAGTATGTGGAATCACAAGCAAGCATCAAAAATTAGTTTGTTAGCTTGTGCCCAGAATTTGGATATTCCGAGGTGAAATTAATTCGAGAGAAGTAATGTTCAGAAGGCAGGCATAGATCGCACTTTCACAGAGCGTAACACCATTCTGAAGAGTGGCTCTTAAAGAAGGAAGTGAGGCATTTTTTCATGTAGTACTTAGGCTTTCTAGCATTAATAAGTACATGTTAGAGCTCATTTTTGGTATTCTGTTTCATCTTTACATGTTATTTTAATTTTCCATACCCTAGAATGAACTCATTTTCAGGAGTGATGGGATTTCTTTGAGCTCCACAGACTGGGCCTCCGAGTCCAAGCAGAGGCCAGGGGCCCGCTGAAAGGGAATCTTTTTTCTCTTTTGGAGGTCTCTCATGTGCACGGAACAAACCCATGTCTGAAGAGAGTGCCTGGAAGACAAACCTGCCTTGTGTTATCGAGCCACAGCTGAATATTTTACCTGTCATAGTATTAAAGTCACTTTGGGTATTCAATTAAGGATTTAAGGCTGTATTTCACAGAGAGATTAAAAATGAAACTCATCATTAACCTTTTGCTGTCGTTTTCTTGTTTTATACTGTTGAAGCATGTCAGTAGCAAATTGATACATGTTGGCTGGAAAAGTATATGACATATATGAGTAGATAGATGATCATGTAAGAGAAGCCCTGCTAGCTTATCCCTCAGAAGTATACAGATTTATGTGTAGCTGGTTCAGTCCTACAGGTCAGCTGCTTTAGCTTTTCTTAAGTATTACTAAAAATATTTGCAAGTTATTGTGTATGAACCAGTAAGATGATCTCTTTCACTTGTGCTCTGCTTCTACCATCCCTTCATTTGGTAGATGTCAATTTGTGGCTTACAAGCATAGCTGAGTGTGTTTAGTTAAATTGAAGGGGAAAGAAGGTGCCTAATTAAATAAATATGGTTTGCTTTTCCTGGGTCACTCTTACTTGTGTATATGTGATTCAGAGAAACCACTTTCTGAGCTGCAGGTAAAGTCTTTCTTTTGATTTTACTGGGAAATTTCAGGTTACAGGTTGAATTTTTCACTTGCTGAATAAAAGTTTCTGTAGCTTTAAAATTTGTTTGGAGCAGGGCTTCCATTGCCACAAATGCTGGTCCAGTAATGATGAGTTGGATTTTTTTTTTTTTTTTTTTTTTTTATGCAAAGAGCCATATTTTCTAGCCCAGCTTCTTAGTTCTCTGAAATCAGAATACATTTATTTATCCTTGGGATAAGTTTCTCTTCATTGCAAAATATATTTTATAATGCTATATTTAGTTAACTTTTCAACTGTAATTCCTTTCTAGGTATTTACTTTTGCTGATCAAACTTTCTAAAGGTCACAGTTTATCTGCATCTCAGTAAAATGGATGATCTTATGTAAATAATGTGTTAACTGTTGGCTCAATTTTTCAAAACATTTTCAACTAAGCCATTTAAATGTTTTGAAAAAAATTAGATTCCTCAGTGTCCTATACAAATCTGCATACATTCCAGTCACTGCATGTTGAATATGGATATTTAAGCCCAACATATGCTAATGGGAATTACCAGTGGAAATCCCCTATCAAATGGAGCATAATTTTGATGTGTTATCTTACTTTTAAGTGCATTACTGCTAGTAGTAATGATAAATAGTAAGCTTTGGACTCCAGGCATTAAAACTCACTTCATTTCCAGGAAATGAAAATGTAGTCCTAAGATGCTAGTCTTCTGACAGTTGAGTTGATATTTGTTTGGCAAATGTAATAGCCTGTCAGTTTTAAGGAAAACTGAAACTTTCCAAAATTAATCCTAATGCATTTTTTTGCCAATATGTTGGAGTGTTGTAAAACTTAATTGCTGAACTGCAACTTGGTTTGGGACCCCTAAGCAGAATATAGTATGGAAACAATTACCTGAAAAATGCTGTTTTTACAACATTCTAAAGATTAATAGGAGTATAAAAAATAATAATAATAATGGCTTATTTTATCCTGCCATTTTTAATAGAACTTTCTCTTCTTACATATTTGTTCAGAAGCTCCGTGTTCACAAGATGGTGATATTTGTGTTTTTGAACTTCTTAGGGCCTAGGGCTGCAACCAGTAGTTTACAGAGCCATTGGATCTGACCTTTGAAGCTATTGGCCTTCAGCTGCAGGGGCCATTGCCCACTCTGCAGCTAGGTAGTGGGGAGAAGCAGCAGCTGCTGATGCCAGCCTGCCTCTTACCTGAGCTTGGTTATTCCAGCTTGTTGCAGAAAATGTTATCAACTAATGTTGTAGTGTAAGGGAAGTAAACTTTTATAAGTCTCAACTTTAATTCTTATCTACTGTCCTGTGCCCTAAATCAACTGGCTCAATGCACTTGTGTGTCTGTGTGTGCCCACACACACTCCTTCTCCCCCCCCCCCCCCCCCCGCCCCTTGCTGAGGTCCAGTCCTTGGCCTTAGTCTGATTTATGACCTCTCTGGCCTTTCTCCAAGCTTCTTCACAGTGTCTGCATTAAAGATTCAGGCTCTTCCTGCAGGATCCTCACTCATCTCTGCTGCTGGAGCACATCTGTCCTACACTGTTGGAGCCCATCTTTTATGTCCCTGTGAGGATGGGGCCTTCTAGTTTGTGTGTCGTTAGATCCCCACCCCCTGTCTTTGTCATGGAGATCAGAGAGGGCCCTGTTGCACTCCCAGTATTCAGCCCAAGATCTTTTTCTATTTTTTAAACCAGATCCTTAGCATTATTGACTTACCTACCCTTGCATAGTTGTTTTTCCAATGGTCCTGAGTTAGTGCTACTTTTTTTACTTGTCACTGAGTCAGGGAATGCTGAATTTTAGTTTTAGAATGATTTAAAAAACCTTAGCCACCCTGTCTGTCCCATTGTAAGCAAACACTAACTAAAAATATTTTTGTAAGTCATACATGCTAGGAGTAACTAATTCATGCTGTGTAGTGTTTGTGTTTTATTTCCATTAGCTATCCGACTTCCTTAGGTATGAGGCCAAGTGACTCATTGGTGCAACATGAGAATCGTAGCTGTCCTCCAAGTCATTCATTTGTTTGTTTTGGGGTTTGAGTCAGATTAGAAGCCTGTAACAGACTTTCATAATGTGAAAGGAAGTTTCTAAATATATTTTGAAAGCAAGCCATTATAAAAGTGTGTAAATTGATTGGGACAGCACTGTCTGGAAATGAGCTGACAGCTCAACCATATTTTTAAGTGACTTATCCAAAAAGATCCCATCTAAAACAAAACGATAGTAAACACAGCTGGTCCTTGTCTACAGTTATTTTAAGGAGAGTCGCAATAGTTTGAGTTTGCAACTGTGCAACCTCTGTTCTTATTCACTTATTAGTCACAGGTTCTTCATTACACTTGTGGTGTTTCCAAAGTCATAAGGTGTGCCATGCAGAGGCAGACCAGTGGCCTGTCTAGCCCAATATCCTGTTTCTGACAGAGGCACCAATAGATATTTTAGTGGGGGGATATCTCTTTAATAGCTATTAATGGGCTTGTCCTCCATGAATTTGCCTAATCCCTTTTTGAGCCTGGTTGTAATATTTGCTGCAACAGCCTCCAGTGACAGTGAGTTCTGCAAGGGAATTACTCATTGCATAAGTGTTTCTTTTTATGCAATATGTAGTTCTGTGTTAAAGCTGTCTCCTGTTCATTTCAGTACGTGCCCCATAGTTCTAGTATTCTGGGATTTGGTGAATAAGTTTTCTTTTCACTTTATTGATAGCCTTCATGATTTGATAGCCTTATATTATCTTCTCGCTCAGCTTTTTCCTTTCCGAACTGGAGAGTCCTAGCCATTTCAGTCTCTTCTGGTGTATAGCTGCTCCATCCTGATAAGCTTGGTTGCCCTTCTCTATACCTTTTCTAATTCTACCACATCCTTTTTGAGATGTGGAGACCAGAATTGAGCACAGTATTTAAGATGTGGAGGCACCATAGATTTATACAGTGACATGATTGTTTTTCATTTTTGTTTTCAGTTCCCTTTTTAATGATACCCAACCTTTTTGGCCATTGGCTTTTTGGTTGCTGCTGCATATTGGAGTCATTGTAGATCACAAAAAATTTGTTCAAAGTCTTTCCTGAGTTGAAATGGCTAGTTCTGAGCCTAGCATCTTATATGTATAATTTGAGGTTATTTTTCCTCGTGTATTACTTTGTACTTGTCGATAGTGAAACCTTTCTACCAGTTTTTGCCTACCGGCTTAGTTTTGTGAGATCTTTCTGCACTTCCTTACCATCAGCTTGGGGTTGCACTGCCCAGAATAATTTAGTCTCGTCTGCAAACTTACTGACGTCACTGTACCCTCATTTTTCCATTTTTTAAAATATTGAAGAAAAATTGGGCCCAGCAGAGATCTGTGGGAGACTTCCCTTGTCACTTTCCTTGCTCCTGAAAAGTGACCATTTAGTAGGGCTGTGTGATGCTTCGGGTGGTGATTCGATTCAGAGGAGATTCGGCCTGATTCTGTTGCCAAATCTCCGAATCTGAATCGAATCAGCATACCAATTAAAAAGTCCAAATCAATTCGAAGCTCTCTGAATCTTCAGAAAACATTTGGAGAGCTTCGATGATTTGGGCAATCCCTGGTGGCTGCAGCAGGGAGCCAGGTGGATTTTGAGCTGGTAAGTAGGGAGGGGTGGGGGGAGGGGACCATGGGGGAACCCCTCCTGGCCCCCCCTGCCCCACACTACATGGGGGGGCTCTGCATGAGCCCCCCTATGCCCCACCCTATGGGTGCCCTGTTCGCCCCAGCTCCAGCCCCTTGAGAAAAAAAACTAAAACAAGAAAAGCCCCGGGACTCCCTGCTCCTGTTTGCAGGGAGGCTAGCCATTTGTATTTTCTTGTTCTTTCTCTTCCATACAGAGCTTACATTTAGTTAAGGAAAAATCTCGTTGGGCTGGCTCTTCGTGGTCCGCTTTCTGGGTTTTAACAAAAAATATCACGTGAATTTAGTTTTCATGTCGGAAATTGGACAGGAATACTGTTAAAGGTGCAAGGTTCTAATTCTACTGTCTGCATTAGTATTTCATACATATATGAACGTACCATAATGTAATATGGTAATATGTAATAATGTGTTAATATATTGAGTCCGCTACTACCAAGCCCCCAAGCTACCTTTTAGTTTTGCTTTTAGTTTTGCATTGCTAAAGCATTTCTGGAACAGTTAATTTATAGAGCTGTTTCTATGGTTGTGGTGTCAAACTATTCAAACAGTGTATTTGATGTTGAAGAGAACACAGAGATCCTGAGAACTGTTTTGCACAAGCTTAATCTGTGTGAAGACTCTATGATGTTTCCTGTTTTTGTACTTTTCCTTTGTCTTGTATTCAGGTTTCCTACAGCACTGGTTTTGGTTTTGGTTACCCGTGCAGTCAGGCACCTTTTACTATACAAATTTTGCTATATTGCAAAAATTCCTTAATTTTCTTGTTACCCAGTTCAGCTGATGTAAGGAAATGATCTTCCCTGGAGGACTTTCTATAAGGTTATTCGCCTTTTGAATTTAGTTTTTCCCCAGCTCTGACATTTTAACTCCTATGTAAAAATGTGTGGGCAGGAACTGTGCAGCCTGCGTCACTGAGTAGGAGCTGAGCGGAGACTTTTAACCAACTTCATCAATGCTCTGCAAATCATGACATTTGTACAATGAGTAATTTTAAAAACTTCAAAGCATCTCAAAGTACAATTAGTTTTATAGTCTGTTTCTTGACAGGAAAGAGCTATATTTGCAAGGAAAGAGTCTCTCTACAATTTTTCAGAAATTGACCATGCTTAGTATTAAAATGTATGCTTAGTTTTTACGAATAGTATATCTAACCCAATTCCTGTGGTGAGCATCCTAGTCTAATGTGTACAACTAGGCAACACGGTAACTTTTAAAATGGTAGAACAGTTGGGGAGAGATTTGTACAAGTTTAGGCCCCACTTTTTCTACTCCCCTCTCCCCCCAACACCTTGTGCTTGATTTTTATAAACTTAATTCCTGCAGCTGTTGTAGTACTGAAGTTGTTCAGTCTTGAGCACCCAGACATCCTTAACGACTCTTCAGCTACACTCCTTCCTCTTCTGGGTCAATGAGCTTTGGCAAGCGCAGCTACCTTGCAGCTGGCGCGTTTAGTGTTTATTTGTTCAGCTCAGCTGGCTGAAAATGGATAATCTCTGCCTTCCAAGATCGTATCCCTTATGCTGTTACGCTTGTACATTCTATGGTGCCAATGACTAAAATACACAGGTCCTGGCACGCGTGGACCATCCTGCAATTTCCAGTGCACCTCTGCGTATTACCTCTAGGGTGGTCTTTACACAGACTTTTTTGGACTTTCCATAGTGATGCAAATAAAAGAAAATGCATTCTCTTGTTGACTCGCTAAGAAAATCCCACTTAACTCTCAGCAGTTATAGGAGTTACATTTTCACCGCTTTCTCTGGGATGGGGTGAGAAAAGCAGATCATCTAGTGATGAAGTTGAAAGATGATAACTTGCACACTCTAAGTTGTTGGGTTTTTGGTTGTAGCAGTGTTGGTCTAAAGACATAGGCAGGCAAGGTTCTTTGAGTAGATGTGATATCTTTAATTAGACCAACTGAGGAGTTTGGAAAAAAAATTTCTTAGCAAGCTTTCGGGTGTCTGAAGAAGAGTGATTGTGCCCAAAATCTTGCTAAGAACTTTTTTGCAACTCCTCAGTTGGTCTAATAAAAGCTATCACAGCTACTCAAAGAACCTTGCCTTCTACGCTGTAAGGCTTTTGTCACATCCCAAGTTTCAAATTACTTGAGGCTAAACATTTTGCCCCTTGGAGGAAGTCGAAAGGTTTCAAAAATCCAGTTGGACTGTTGCAGGGCCCCAGTCTGATTGGTCTGATTCTGTCTTTTTCCAGTGTTACCCCTTCCTGTATTATTTTCTAACCTTTCTATTCTCTGCATGTCTTTCCCACTTATTACAAGCTTATGTTTCAAGTTCTCAGCAGTCTTTGATCTCCCTTTCAGGTTTTATTGCTTACCTGGTCTGTGCTGTTAACTGGTCCGTGTGAGCCAGGACTCATGTGTTTTAAACCTGTTCTGCATCCTTGCAAATGTAAATGAGTTGTTGTATGCATTTTAACCTTGCTACAGTGTCGTCAGATATTATTTTCAACATATATTTTAATGCATTGTGTTCAGGTTCTAATCTGTATTCATTGTTTCCTTGGCAGGACCTGTCGGGGCCCAGCCCCTGCTCATGGTGCCCAGACGGCCTGGCTATGGCACCATGGGCAAGCCCATTAAATTGCTGGCCAACTGCTTCCAAGTTGAAATCCCAAAGATTGATGTCTACCTCTATGAGGTGGATATTAAACCAGATAAGTGTCCTCGGAGGGTGAACAGGTAAGTCATTCACAAAAGTTGTCTTACTATTAAATGATCTTGAAATAGTTAAGCAATAGAAGAGTATATTTAAATAATGAAAAGCTTTACAAGAAAATGCTTGTTGAGAATTCAGTCATTCCTTTTCCATGTTCCCCCAGAGTTGGATTAAACTGAAATTTCCTCCTTCTCATCTACTTGGGTATTCAGATATGTGTGTCATTAATCCTGGGGTTGAATAATCGGTCAGCAAGCTCCAGGAAGATGTTACACTTGCTTAACTCTAGGGAGAACAAACAGCAACTTTTCAAGTCCACTGTGTCTTAAAGTAAACATGCCATGTTTCTTGCACTTATTTCTTAAAATACTTTCAAGTATGAATAATTTCAAGACAATCCTAGAGGGGTATGTTTTTTCACTAATACATGGCATTAAGTTTTACAACAAATATCTGATGTGAGCCAAACAATATGTTTTTCTCACTGAATTCTCATTCTTGTTCAGCCAACTTAGTAATAGCTGAAGTTATGCAGAATTCAGTCTGCACTCTTTCAGGCATATCTGAGGTTTTTCCTTTTTTCAACCCCCTTTTGTTTTCACAGTATTTACTGCATGACTGGGTCAGTTAAATCCCCTGGTGGTCTGATTTTGAGGTTTATGGTTAAATGGAGAAAAAAATTGCTTTTCTCTCGGTCTTGAACAAGCTTTTATCTGATCTCATCTGGACTGTTTAGAGCTCGGTTCAGAATTTCCCCCACACAAATGTGTGACATCTCCTCTGTAGTTGACATTAAAATCAACCATAGGTCACTGCTTACTTATGTAGAAACTAAAAGACAGACGCTAGGGTTTGGTTTTGCTTTGGGGACATGAAATCACTGCACTGACTGCGCTGAGTTTTACACATGCTTATGCAAGTAAACTTTAATAGACTTCATTGGTTGGGTTTTTCTCATGTTAGGTAATTTTTATTTTAAAATGCTGAATCACTTGATATAAAATTCAATCCCATTTCAGGTTTATTATATATACATAGAAATAAGTACTTACTGTACGCCATCTGCAAGTTAAGTATATAGTTTAACAATGCTCCATTTCCTTGTGAAAGTCCACTTGTGCATTTTATATAGGTTGTGTGAATTGATCGCAATATCTGTAGTTAATCTAATTTCCGACTATAAGACCCTGCTTTGGTTGCTTATAACTTCACTGATCTCTTAACTGTTTGGAGTGAAATCTTTCAAGCCATGCAAAGACCCTAGATATTTTTAAAATTTCAGCCACTTGAGATTAAGGTATGGGGAAATATTTGTTTTGCCAACATTAAATTCTTGTCACTTAAGAGAATTTTAGTACCTCCATACACTGGTGCAGAAAAATGAGTGTAACTGGGAGGGCCTTTCTCTTGAACATTTACCTAGATTTGGCTGAGTGAAATGGTTATAAAATGACACTTGATTGAGATTTGTTACAAAGCTGACAGTTAAGTTCCCTGCAGGCTGGTTGTGTCTTGAGCATGCTCCAACTGAGGGTCACAAGGGATCAGTGGGATTTTTCTTTGCAGTTCTTCCCGAGGTTCAGACTGGCTGTTATGTGGGGCACCAGTATTGAACATAGGCACCTCTTCTGTGCTTTGGTCACTTCCCCTGTTGGAACCCAGGCAAAAGGAATAAAGGAACTGGCCTGGAGTCCAGAGAAACAGTGGGACGGGGATGTCTTAGAGTGGATTAAGGAAAATAAGGGCAGAAAGGAGCAGACTGGGAGGGAGAATACTAGTGGACCTAGTTTAAGGGTTGAAGCCCTCTAGAATTGGGCCCAGGATTTTAGACTATTCCTTTGCTATCCGATGGCATACTCTCACAAGTGGGAATGTGCGTTTCCTTGGGAATAAACCTCAGTGGCACAATATGTTGCTGCTACTTGTCCCTAGGGAACACCCATGCACGTGCCCTATGGCACACTCTCATGCATGTGTTTCTATCCTGCTTCCTTTTTTTAGGCACGGGGTTTTTTTGACACTAGAACCTCCAAGAGTCAATCCCTTTCCTCCCATGCTGCAAATTAGTAGTGCCAGGAACACCTGCATGTGTATCGCATGTGTGCAGTGCCAGACAGGTCTGCGGTGCCACGTACTGCATGTGCGCGCTCATCTGGATGCACCAGGGGAGGTAGCTCTGAAACTCACTGGTTTAGTGTCTAATGATTGGCCCACATAAGCTGCCAGTTGCTCCAGAAGTAAAGTGGTAGAGGTTTGTGCTGTGGATCCAAAGGATTCAGCTCTGCTTGATGGCACGGGTCCTGGTCAGTATGCCTTCTTATAATAGAATTTGGTTTTAGCTGAGATTTTTTTTAAAAAACATTAAAAACTGAAAGTGATTTTCACCTCTTAAAAAGTTAGAAGCATCTGGGCTGCAGTCAAGAACTCAGTAGCTGGTTTGCACAGGAAACTTTAATTCTGGCACTGAACAGTTCTTAACTGTTGTGGGATTGGCTTTGCAGCCTTGACATGCTTCTAACAATGTTTTTATATGCAGAATTTGCATAACTTGTTCTTAATGTTTTGAATTTGTGGAACAAGCTACGCCTTGAGTTCAGAAAATTAGCTTGGTCCAAAATGTGTCAATAAAAAATAAATTATTTTATGAAAGCTTGTTCTTTTTCCCTGCTCCTCGTATTTCAGTAAAAACCATTCGCCCTCAAAGAGAAGACAGAAAAGAGGGAGACTTTTCTCATTAGTGTCTTATGCAGTTGATTCACCATGTGGGAAGCACTGGATACAGAGCAAACTAACTTCTGCAGCTCTGGCCTTCATAGTGAAAAGAAAATAGAAAACACACCCATAAATGTCTTTGAAATCTTTGCTGTTTCATCTAAGTATTGTACATACAGTATTGAGCATGCAGATCTATCCTTCTTCCTGCTGTGTATTGTATTGGGTTCTCATAATACTACTTGGCCATTTAGTTCCCATTTCAGATGAATGGTTTCAGGATGCATTTGGATAATACAGTAAGAGGTGTTCTATAATATCTAGGCTGTTTAAAAGTTCAGTATAATAAATTGCCAAAATGGGGTTTTATATTGAAAACTCGAACACTAAGCTTGTGAACTGCAGATTACTTGGGTACTGTTCTATCAGGTACCCAAAGATTTTGGAATCATAATCTGGAGGATTCGACAGAAATATTAACTCATCTGTGCTGACTCTCCTGACTTACATTTCTGATTACTGAAAACCAATTGGTTTTAGCTTCTTGTAATTTGGTGGAAGTCTGGACAGTAATAAATGCTAGTTTGCCAAAAGCTGCGAGGGAGGGCTTTCTAAAGTGCAGACTTAAACGTCTTTATTTGCATTTTCCACCATCTGTTTTAGAGGAAGTATCTGATAAAATGCTGACTGGGGAGCTGTACTTTCAGTTGCAGCTGTGTAAGTTTTTTCTCTACTCCCCTGGGAGAACCACATCAAAGAGTGCAACAGCTAACACTGTGTCTACTTAACTCTCCCTTAAAAGGTGGGGAAGTTTACAGCTGTCGCACAGAACTTGATATCAACTGTTTTGAAGTAGTGTCTTAATAAATCTCCTTGAAAAACCAGAACCCTGTCCTCTTTCGTATTCTTGTTCACATTTTTAGCGTGGTGTCGCTTAAAGATTGTTACTACATGTCAAGTTCTTATCAGAGCTTCTGTATTGGTTGTTCATTATTGTTGTGTGTGTGTTAAAGTTTTCTGCCCATGCTTGAGAGGGGTTGAGAACTTTTGGGTTTTTGTTTTTTTTAAACTACTCATTGAGATTATAGCTGGAGTAGGTAGCACAACCTTACAAGATTATCTTGAAGACCCTTGGTATTAGTGGCTGATAACTGCTAAGGCAAGGTTGGGTTGAAATACAGATCACAGCCCTGCAGATGGACTTTGTCCAGTTCATGGTGGGTCCCTCAGTCCCGCCTGGCCCAAGTGCTGTCTGATCAGTGGTGCAGGAAGAAGAATAGATTTGCATCCTCAGTTCTGTATGTTCAGAACCTAGATGAAACAGCACAGATCTCAAAGACACTTACGGAAGTGTTTTCTATTTTCTTTTCCCTATTTTTACCCTATTTACCCATCCCTGTTGCCACCCCCAAGTGTGCAGCAGGACTGGGGCAGCTCCACAGCGGGACTCTGTTTCTCGACAGCCCAGGTGGCGGCGGCAACTCCTTTCGGCTGCCGCTGGCCCACAGTCCCATGGAGACTGGCAGGTGCCCATGTGTACTACGTGGCCCTGGCCTGCCCCATACCTATTGCAGACCTGCCCTGACTGGAGCAGACCAGCTGGGACCTGTGCACACAGCCCAACCCTGGGCTGTGCCCTGTGACCACTCCAGACTTGCCCATCCATGATGAGCACCTGCCACTGTGGCTGGGCAGAAGCTGCTGCTGGGGACAGGGGAAAAGTGGTCACTTCTCTCTTGCTGCAACCGCCCAGAGTCCATGCTGCCCTGCAGCTCCTCTCCGCTGTCGTCACCACTGCCCTCAGCACCACCTCTGGGCTGCCCGGGAGGACAGCAGTAGGTGGAGAGGAACCACACAAGACAGCTGGGGAGCAGGCTCCAGGTGGCTGAACCAAGAAGGTTGTGGCAGTGGTGAGGAGCTGGCAGCCGCTTCCACCCCTGCCACCCCCCTCAGTGTCCAGCAGCAGCTTTTGCCTGGCTGCCACTGCTGCTTATTGTGGGTAGGATGGTCCAGAGCAGGTGTAGGGCAAGCCAGGGTTGGGGTCAGGACTGTGTATGTGGGTCTTGGTTGGCTGAGAGCTAGTGCACTCCTGCTGGGGTGAGTCAGGGGCTGGGACCAGGCTGTGCACTCAGCTGCTGCTGGGTGCTGGTGGCAGGGAGGAGCTGCAGGGCACACAAGCAGCTGTTGCAAGGAGGGTAGTGTTGTCCAGCCTACAACTCCCTAAAATTGCCTGTGTGGCCCACGGGCCCGTATAATTTCCACCCCTGTGCTAAGATATGACAAAGGTTAGGGCTGAAGTAATTCAGCACTGGATTTTTGCCTTGGGCTAATTTTAAAATTCAGCCCAAACAGTTTATGCATTTCCAAGAATACATAGAGCGGAGGTCAGTAGAGCCTTTCCATCTGGCCCCTGGAGCTGCCTGTGGCAGCCTTCTGCAGCAGTAGGCTCTCCCTGCGCTTGGTCACACTCAGCCCCCTGGGGCTTAGGTGCAAGTGAGCTGTCCCTGTGCCCTGCAGTCGGGTGTCGTGGGCTCTGGCACAGGGGAGGGCTTTTCTACTGTGCTGCAGGTGAATGGTGGGAAGAAATGGCAGCAGCAGCCAGGTTCTAATGCCTGCCTATCTCTAGCCCAACCTGGGTCATTCCAGCTCCCTCCACCCAAAACATTGCCCACACCTGCCCTGGAAAGAATTGTTTTGCCCAGGATGCATTTGTGAGACCTGTTATTTAAAATGTTTTTGTTCCCAAGTTCTGAATTAGGATGTGGGATTTGGCAAGGAGCTGACTGCTGCTTTGTTATGGATGTGCCTTTGCCTTTTTTTTTGAAAATCCACTCAGATTTGGCCAGGTTATAAGACCCTTCTGTATGTTCACTAGATCAGTGGTTCCCAACCTTTTTTATACCAGGACCCATTTGTCAACATTGGCCAGTCCCACCCCAGTAAATAGTTTAAGTAGAAAACAGCCTCCTAGCCCTGCTGGTGCCCCTCACTCCCAACCTGCTGCCTCCCACCCGAGCCCTGAGCCCTCTAGTGTGTGGGGCATGGGGCCCTAAGCAGCCTCTTGTAGGCTGGAACTGTGCCAGCTTGCAAGGGAAAACCCAGTTTCCCACATTTGTCTCACTTAAAGGAGAATCCATTTTTAAACTTTTGTTTATCCATTTTTAAAGTTTTGTTTGTAACTCTTTCATATATTCTTCCCATCCACTTTTCTCAACCCATGGGTTGAGAGAAGCTGCACTAGAGATTTGCTAAATTCTGTCCTGGCCAGATCCACAGTTTCTGTCATGGTCTGTGTGCTTCAGCCTCCAACAGCTCCCGGTGCTGCCTTGATAGCACATGCATCTTCTCCTCCATAGCTCCTTCCATGCCTGGAATGCACTGTATACATGCTGTCCTGGCAAAACTAAGCATGCTATAGTTACAGGACTTCATGGGCTCAGGACTTCCCTCATATTGGCTACTCCCAGCTGCGTTGGGCCAGGAACTGGAATGCAGAGCTTGGAACCTGTCTCATGCTCTCCATTTTCCTTTGGGTGGCATCTAGGCAGCATAGAGGAAGGATCCATCTTGTTCCCTCTGCATGTGAATCAAAACAGGAGCGGGAGGAAGAGAGAGAAGTAGACGGAGAAAGAGAGTCTAAGAATAGGGCTAGGGAGAGAGGGAAGAAGAGCGGGCACTACTGGGGCAAAGCATGGTTTGGAAATAGTAGTAATAATACAATGTATTTAGACTGTTTTGTGTAACTCATGCACATTATGAATGCATAAATTAAGACTGAAAATGCAGCCTTAACTCTGTTATTTCCTATCTTAAATCCTTGATTTTTTGCAGCCTTAATACTGTTTTCATGTAATAATAAATTAGAGTTTGGGGAAGGCATTTTAAGTAGCGGATAGTATGGTCAAATCCTTTTTTATTTCCATATTTTATATTTCTAGAAAAGAGTGCTGATATAGAGTACCTGAATATGGTGGTGAAGGTGGAGTAGTTCAGACGTGTGCTACCCATGGTTTATGAACTATCACTCAGACTAAGAGGCAACTGGTTTGTCAGCATTTGCAACTTTTGCGTACCAAGATAAGTGTCTGCTGCTTTACGTATAAATGACATGGAACAGAGTCCATAATTTAGTGATCTGGTTTAAGCACAGGCAAATTATCTGATGTCTAGCCCTGAAGTTCTAAGTAGGCAACTATAGGTTTAGCAGTGGTAAATTTTAGAGACTGCCAAGTGCTTTGAGGAGGGATTTAAAGGCAAGGACATGACTTGATAAACAGGAGGCACACTTCTCCCACTGTAAGTTAGTGCAATAAAACTCCTGAACTTGCATGGAGAAATTCCAGTACCATATTAGTTTTAAATGACAGACTTCACGTTAACCCGGTGAATTCAGCCCATACTTTCCTATGGTTTAAATCATAACGTATCAGTTGAATATCGTATCTTACCTTGTAGGGGTACTGTAAAGATGATGTCTATATGTTTGTGATGCAGGCTAGGTCTAGTAAGATGCACTTAGGGATTCATCTTTTTACACATTCAGGAAGATTCTTGAACTCAAATTCAGTCAGCAGTTTTGCTGAACCAGTAAAGAATCGAGTTTTTCTTCCAAATGCTTTGCTTCCATGTTAGTAACAGGAAAAAGTCAGCTTTTTTGACTCCTTACAAACAGCAGTTTTGACCAAAAAGGTGTCTTTATGGTCAAGTTTTGACAATCCTATGGAACAGGTTCAAGTTTTATGTTGTTTTATAAACTTCATGATCAAGTGGAATGCTAAATTTCTGCAAATCCTACTGTAAACTAGAGCATGAAATCTGAGAGCTTTGCGTAGATCCTGTGTTCACATTGTTTTGTTTGTAGTAGGATTCTAAAGTTGGTGTTTAAAAATATCTAATTTATTCCTCCTGGGGAAGTGTGTACAAAAAAAAAAAAAGTGACGGAAAGTAGTTAAAGACTGCAGCAGTAGTTTTTATGTACCATGAGTACTACAGATTGTCATGAACCCAGTAAAAGTGCTTGTAGAACAGGTATCCAATAAGGCAAACAGTCGGCTGCAGGAAGTGTACAGAGACTGCAACTAGTTATACTAAAATGCTTCTTTTTTTATTTAAAGAGCTGTCTTTGGATTTTTTTTTTTCTCTTCCAGATAGGAATACTGTAGACCATGGGTCAGCAACCCCAAGCACGTGTGCCAGGGCATGGGAAAGGGACTGGGCCTGTGCTGCCACAACAAGGATTGGGCCTCTCGCAGGTCCTCTGCCAGCCACTCAAAGGCACGTGGGCACCTGCCACCAGCATCAAATTGGGATGGGGTTCTGTGGACCCCAGTGCAGCTGCTTGCAGCCTCCCCACCTGCTGCCGCCAGCAGCCCGGGATCAGTGATGGGTGGCAGGGGCCTGTCTAGAGCCCGGCCAGCTGTGGCAGACAGCTGTAAGCTGCTGCGCCAGAGTCCATGGAGCCCCAGCCTGGCTTGTTGCTGGTGGTGGGTACATGCATATTTTGGGCAGGCAGTGAGGAGCCTCAAGGGGCCCGATCTTTGTTGCGGCAGTGCAGCACCAGCCCCCTTCCCACTGTTTGCCTCAAGGCTCACGTCTGCCTGCTGCCAGCAATAAGCCGGGCCATGACCGCAGTCCCCAGTGCAGCCTCCTGGCTGCCTGCCACAGCCAGTCTGGCCTCTAGGCAAGCCCGTACTATCCACCATGGAGCCCGGGTTGCTTACAGCAGGTGATGGGGAGGCTGCAAGCAGCAGCACTGGGGTCTGCAGAGCCCTGGCCTGGCTCGTTGCTGGCCATGGGTACATGCGCGCCTCAGGGCAGACAGTGGGGAAGGGGCCCTCAGTTGTGCTGTCACGACAAGGTTCAGGCCCTTCACAGCTCCCCTACTATCAGTCCCTGGCATGCCAACATTTTCCAAGTAGAGGGTGCAGGTGTTTTTGGCACTCTGCCCAAAAATGTTGTTAACCCCTGCTTCAGACTAATAAAATGATGGGCTTTTCTACACATGGAGTTGCTTCAGAATAGCTGCTACAAAATCCTGTGTGGATGCTCTTATTCTGGAATGAGTGCTTTTTTAAGGTTTAACATAAGCCACTAAGGAAGCTATTTAAGAATAGGTATCGTGCTTTAAATTCACACTGTGTTTTAACTTGAATTAGTTTTAGATGTAGATGCATGTTACATTTGGATGTACATGAACTAATGTTCCCTCTTTTTGTTTCTCTTCTACCTTCCTTTTGACACGTTATTCTTTACCACTTTTCATCTTACAATACAATGAGGCACGTGATCATTGCTTCACTTCCATCTTTTCTGTACTGAGAATGTAAGTGGAGCAGAGTTGCAGTTAGAAGCTGCTAGGATAAAAAAAATGAAACCATTTCACTCCCCTTTCACCAGAACTAGCCTTTTCTCTTCCCCTTGCTATAAACTTCCTTGGTCATTATCTTTATCTCTCTCATTCAGTTTTTGTCACGGGCTGTAAACTGGAACTTATTGAAGTCATTAGCATCACATGTTTGACAGGCTGGTGTGTGCAAGATTTGGTGGAGTGGGGTTGGCAACACACCAAAATGTTGGGAGGGTCTTTTGGACAAAATTATCGTGATTGAAATGTGCAAGAACAGAATTCAGAGTAACAGGATACTTGAAAGGTTTTCTTACAGTGCACTGACGTGCACATTTTTAGTAGTCTTTTATGAAAGATTTGAATCTTACAGAAACCACCGAAGTAGAGAGAATGCAGTGAGAGACGGTTTTATTTAATTTTCTCAAAGAAGTATTTTCTCCAAGTTCAAAATTAGATATGAAACTACTGCTATCAGTGTTACTTAAAGGGGAGGGCAAAGTATCTCAGTTGCTTAAAATAGTTTGGGTTAACATTATGCATTCAGGAAAAGACATATTAGTAAACTTATGTAGGGTTGCAAAAAAGGTTCTGGTTTCTACTGCAACACAAACAGAAAGGTTAAGTTTCTATAGCTTATGAAAGTGCTGTTTCATCAAGTATAAAGCAGCTGCAAGGCCATTGAAAAGATAACTGTTTCAAAAACAACTTGATGCCCACCCCAGTCAGATAGATTGTAAAAGATGGAAAGTCTCCTTGGCTCCTTATGTAATTACTGTTTGCTTGCAGTTCGTAAGGAATAAAAAAAGATTCTTGGAAATGCTTCTGTGATGGTGGCTTTCTTGTGCTACTTCAGTGCATATAGTAGGTTATTTTGTATCTTTTCTTTCCTGACATTGACAATATTAAAGAAAATTAGAATAAACTGTGACTACTATACTCAGATTTGATCTATGTAATTATATCTTGTCAGTTGTTTTTTGGGACTCAAGTTTAATTAAAGTTCATGGTTTTGCAGTAAAACTGGAGTTGGCACTATTTAGCATTTTTGGAAGCCAGACAGATTAAAATTGTATTTGCCTTTGTTAAAACCGTGCTGTTTCCATGAACTAGACATAACCATCACTCCTAAGATTAAATAAGTAACTTTTTAGTTTGTGTGCTTAGAGGTACATTTAATTATCTCTTTGTATAGCATCTAGCATAATGGTGTCTTGATTCTGTAGTAGTGCAGACTATTTTTGCCTATTTAAACTGTGTTGCTGATTACTTTGCTTATACTTCACCATTTCATTAAGTGTTTTAGGTGAATTACTAGAAGCATCTTTTTCAATATCATGTCAGTATAGCACAAATACTCTCTCTAAACACTGAAACGTTCTCAGCAGAATGTGTAAATTGCAGGAAATTACTTCCCAGTGATGCTTTTTTCTTTCAAAGCTCTTTAATTGTAAATTTTGACATCTTACAACTTGCTTTTTCAGGGAGGTGGTGGACTCGATGGTGCAGCATTTTAAAGTGACCATATTTGGGGACCGCAGACCAGTTTATGATGGGAAAAGAAGCCTTTATACAGCCAATCCACTCCCTGTTGCAACTACTGGGGTAAGACAGTTCGTTACTTTTCTATTAAGACAAGCACAGCTTCTTACAAGAATATCCTGTAGTTAGAATCAGAAATAATGAAAGTATGAACCCTACATTAATATCTACAGCAAACAGAAGTCATCTCCTTAGCAAATATTTAAAATTAAAAGCACTTTTCTTCAGCGAGATCTCATACCAAATGCTTGCTGTACAAAATATACTCTAACATGGAGGTGCTCAACTCCGCAACCCCTGGAGGCATGTCATCCAGCCCCCTGGGCACCCACAGTTCTGAAAGTTTGGTGCCAGGGGAGTAGTAGCAGTGTTAATTGCTGCTCCCCTGCTGCCAAATTTCAGGACCCTTTGGAAGCCTTCTGAGCTGGGTAGCATTGCCCTGCTTACTAGGGGTGCACCAATTTAAAGATTTTATTTTATTTTTTTGACCGATACCAGTGGCCAATTATTAACTGCCCATATTGACTGATACCAGTCCAATAGCAGATATGCAGCCTGGCAGCTTGGAAAACAGAGTCTGGCTGGTAAGTCTGTTGGGGGGTGGGGGGCAGATTTAGGCCCCCACGGTGAGAGAAGGAATGGGGCCAGAGCAGTGGCAAGTGCTGCCCAGCTTGTATGGGATGGAGCCACAGATGGGCAGCTTGTTTGTGGAGTGCAGGGCTGTGCAGAGGGGGGTCGGCTCTTGCTACTGTGCTCACCTCCAGGGGAGGCATGAGGGGCATGTGCCCCCCAGCATTTGTGTGTGTATATTTCATGTATATTCAAAATTCATATTCATTTTTCTACGCAGTTACATTTTTCATAACAATCTACTCATATTTTATATATATAGATAGATAGATAGATATAGATATATATAAAAATAAAACAATACGCATGCTTAATATGACTTGCATATATATATGTATGACTAAATTATTATGAAAAATGTAACTGCGTGGAAAAATGAATTTGGATTTTAGGGGGAATTCAGATATGCTGCTGATGATCTCTTGGGAAGCCATGATCAGCAATATAGGCTGTCAGGGGATGGAGGTTCTACAGAAATTTTATAACTGACAATATAGGAATGTAAAACATACTTTTTTTTTTCCCCTCTACCCTTTTGCTCCTTAGTTGGGGAGCCAGCAAAATGGTGTTACAGTAAGTAGGAGAGAGTTATTCTGGTAGACTGATAGAACCATGGGGTGGTGTTATTTTTTTAAGAATTGTTCACCTATGTAGGTTAAATGCAAGCCTTAGCATGACTTTGAATTCTGTTTTACAGGCTTGATTCCAAGAGCTATAAAACTTTGTTGTCTTATAAACTAGGTCAACAGAAGTTAGAAGTATTTTCCTTTCCCATCTTTTCCTGCCTAATAATACATGCAGAAATGTTTCTGTCCTGATTTCTGAGTTGAGATCTTTACATGGGTTGCCAGAGTCTTAGACAGGTGGGTCAGGCTAGTAGGTTAAAAGAAGAAACAGTGGGATGTTGAAGTAAAGCCTTTCTGTCTTGTTTTTGTCCTGCTTTCACATCTCAACCTTCGCCAGGTGGATTTGGATGTAACGTTACCAGGAGAAGGTGGAAAAGATCGTCCCTTCAAGGTGTCAATAAAGTTTGTTTCTCGGGTGAGCTGGCACTTGCTGCATGAAGTTTTGACGGGAAGGACCTTGCCTGAGCCTCTGGAACTAGACAAACCGATCAGCACTAACCCTGTACATGCTGTCGATGTGGTGCTACGACACCTACCCTCCATGAAGTAGGTCTCTAATCTGTTCCCTGTCTCCCTGCCGTCTGTCTCTTTGTCTGCTGTATCCCATATGGGATACCTCCATACTTCCACAGACATGACCAGAGGAAATTTAAGCCACTGCTTCCCGGCAGCCCATTTCATTAGAGAATAGAACTTGTTATCTACAGGTGTGTAACCATGTAAAGAGCTCAGGCCCCAACAAGTAATATTCAGAGGGGTGTTCTCAGAAAAGTCCAGGAACCATCAGACACTTCTGCCAAGTTCTCCAAGTCATTTCTCTTGAATCAGAAATGTAGTGATACAGAATGCTCTCAAATTCCATCTCTGCATTCTGCTTATGTTGTGCTATGCATCATCTAATGTCGTGTGCAGTAGCTGAAAGCTTGTGGCTTTCTTTTTAATTCAGCAACACCTTTTTACAAAGTTAAATCTTTCTGCTCAGTTTTTGGGTAAATAATTTAGTATAGTTTTCCTTAACAGTGTCTGTTTTCCCTTCCTTTTAACCCTAAAATTTCAAACGAGGTTGAATTAACATAGATATGTATTTGTCTTTATTTGGGCATTGGGAGTCACTTAAAAAAAAAGTTAGAGTAATCATTTGGGTCTTTTTTTTACACAGTATAAAATACATTAGTACAGACAAATCTGTAACGTGCTAAAATGACCTTGTAGCTTTAAGGAACTGAATTTTTTTCAAGTGACCCACATTTCAGAACAATGTGAGATCTAATGACCTTTATGCTAATGTATCCTGGGAGTTTGTAACACAGCTACAGACGGAATTTTTCCAGCTTTTTGTTTATGCCACTTCCTACTGTCCAGAGTAGTGAGATGAAGTAAAAACCCACAAGCTGGTAAAACATACCCAAATTCCTGTTAGTGGAAAAGCATACCAAAGGGTACATCCAGCACACACCAGGCCTGTTCTATAGAAGAATCCTGCAAATCTGCATTTGTGCTTTAACCAAAATTGTGCTTTACTGAAATTAAATTTTCTCAGATGTTTAACTTGGGGGTTTTGAAGAGCATTACTACTTTAAAAAATTGTAATGCATGTTTTTGGCTGAATGTGAAAGTATTGCAAAGAACACCCTAAAATCCCTTTTTTATCACCATATATGCAAACTTTGTACAACAATATTTTCTAAAATACTCCTTCTTGTAGAAGGCTTAACAAGCTTATGTGGAAAACATTGTCATACCGATGGAAACCTTTTTTTCTTACAGGTATACCCCTGTGGGCCGCTCCTTTTTCTCTGCTCCAGAAGGCTACGATCACCCTTTGGGAGGGGGCAGGGAAGTATGGTTTGGATTCCATCAATCTGTGAGGCCTGCCATGTGGAAAATGATGCTTAATATTGATGGTAAGTAACGGAAGGAGAGGAATATCTCTAGGAATAAAAATGGCTGCAGTCTTTCAACCAGTTGGTTTCTACATGTCTGAGTTTCAGTAAGAAAGAAATTAGTACAAGCAGCTGTTACCTGATGAACAAAAAGATATAGTTGTGGAAAGGCACCAGCTCCTAAGTTTAACTTTTCTGTAAAATACAAATCAATTCAACTTTTACCTGTAAACTGCATTTCGTAAAATATTTTGGCATGTCCTCTAACAAAACAGAGGCTTTTTGTTTTCATTTACTTTGATTTATCCATTTTAAATTTAGGTTTGCTGCAAAATGCATCATCCTGTTTGGCTCATTGAGAAGCTACCTTAATAATAGTAAGATCAGTTTGAAGATTCTGTAACCTTACATTATCAGCTGTCACAAATAATCCAGGTTTACTTCTCATTTTTCTGATTTTTTTTTTTTTTTTTTTTTTTCTTTTCTCTCAGCCATAAAATTTTCCTTGTCATTAAAAATGCATTCAGCTCTAAATTTAGGAATATCGGGCTTTGTTCTGTTAGAGTTGGTTAAGCCAGTTTTCCAGCTCTGGCTGCAAAGATGACTTAGAAATCTCTAGCATTGACAAGTCTGGATTTTCCGTCAAGTAAGCACTTGGCCAAAGAATAGTTGCCTGAAGAATGAAGAGTGTTAATTATGATGTGCTAGACGCTTCTGCTAGAGAAGAGTGTTTTTTGTGGGTGTGTGGGAAAACGCTGTCAATACATAGACAAGCCACTTTAAAGTATGCCACCTTATAACTTCAGTGCAAATAAATAGCTGTCATGTCTGATCTAGTTTATCAAGTACAGATGAAGGGATCACGTTTGTTTGCATCAGTCTGGTTCAGATTTGCATTGTGTGGCTAATCAGAACTGTTCTTCAGCCCAGACGGGGGAAAAAAAACAAATTATTTTTACGGAGGATGCTTTTTTCTTGTTCTTGCATCTGGATGAGAGTGGCTGGTGCTGTAAAATCCTGAGAATACTTTGCAAGCCATATCTGCCAGTTTTTCAGCATGTCATATAAACATATTTGTGTCATCGTCTGTGCTGAAGACTTGCAACTCCTTAAACTCCAGACATGATTACTGCATCATATTCAGAGTAGGGGTGAACCACGTGCCCTGACAACATTCCAAATAGAAGGGCTACTGCATTTTATATTATTAAGCAACATATATTTTTGTACATATAATCCCAGTGCTTTCTCTCTTTTGAGTGCTGCCCTAGATAAACCATTTCAGGAGGTCTCTGCTTATATTTAAAAATGCGTCACAGCAGCTGCATTGCATTTGAACAGTGGAGCCGTGGGTCAACAGGGAAGATGGCTAAGTACGTGTATGGGGGTGGTGCTAATGAGTTTGACCTAGACTGTGACTGTTCTTAGATGATGCTCTGTGCTTCGAGAGTAGAGCTGTGTGTTCGGATTTTTGTTAACCATACGTAATGCTAACTTTTTGCTTTATTAGCCGAACACTAAAAGGAAACCATGACTTAAAATAGCACCTTTATTTCTTGCACTTAATTATGATATTGATTTCATAAGAGCAGTATAACTAGGGTTGTACCAAGATGTTTCGAGTATATTTTTTAAGTGATTGCAAAGCTTTGACAGTTCCTCCCTCCTCCTCCCCCCCAACTGGGTATGCAAATTAAAAAAGGAATAAAAATGTGATCACAGCTATGCATCGATAGGTTGTTAGTCACAATACTAGGCTAGTGAGAGTAATTCCCTTTGCTACGGGTATTTTATTAGGCTAGAAGCAGGGTCACTTTGGTAGATATTTTATTCCCATTAAGAAGGCAGCCTTAAATGGGAGAGTAGAGACAGCATTCAGGGTAGCTTGGATGCACATTAAGGCCCATACTTCTTACCTTAGTAACTATTATTGTAATGCGCTTCAGACAAATTCAAGCATACATTTTGCAGCTGATGATGTACTAATAAGCTTTGTTTCCATGAAGAAGTTTTTCTTTCTAGCAATTCTGATTACAAAAATCATGACAAGAAGAATATGCAGTCTTTACGTAAGTGTCATTAGCTTTGAGGACTGTGGGATAAATGTACCCGCTATTAAATGGTACCTATGCTTTTAGGTTAGAGTTCCATTTGTGGCAAAGGAAGGCTTCAGGCTCCAAAGCTCCTGTATTGTACGTTACTGATTAGTTCAAGGAAAGGGGCTGTTAACTGAGAAATTAACCATCTAAGGCTCTGAGTCTAATCAGATCCATATCATGATCATCTCCAATACAAGACATATTTTATGAAGTTCTGCTGAATTTTTTTCCCAGTAGTCAGGCTATTACTATTAAGGCAAGCAGTCTACAATGGAGTAGAGTATTCTGAGTTTTATGGAGGGGAATATATAAGTGTAATGCTCTTCCATACTGAACTTCTTAGATAATGAAGTAGATCAAAAACTAGTTTTCCTGTGGATAGAGGAGGCATATACTTCTGTACCAAGGAAGGGTAATCTGTTGTACATGTAGTTAATGCTGCTAAAACTTTACCTTTTAACAATGTTTGTTCTGACTGAGCTGTTTGAAAAGCAAAGTCGTAAGTTTTACTAATGCTAGTTAATTCTCACAGCAGTATATATACTGCATAATGAAATGAGGCTGCTCCTTTTTTGAGATGAAGCATCTCAGTCTGCTTTGACACTGCTCTGTATCTTGTTGTTTTTTATGAACCACGTTTTGCATAACACTACTGAAAAATTCTTTTAATCAGATTTGGATTTTGTCCTCTTGGCAGAAATTATTAATTTTTAGACAAGACCTGCAGTCTATAGGCCACAAAATGAGTTGCATTAAAATGAAATCCCTAAACAGAAACAGTATTTAGGAGTTTTAATACCAAAGTTTGTTTGTTTGTTTGTTTTTTGGGGGCGGTTGTTGCATTTTGTTTTGTTTGAGACCTCCAAACTTAGAGCCGCAATCAGATCATTGGAGTTTGTTGTGATTTACTTAACTCATAAAAGGTGGCCTTCAAAAATATGTTCCCATCTACTTTACAATTTTTGTTGCTCTGGCAACCAAAGCCTTGAATTGGTAGTTGTTGGGGGGGGCGTAAGCTATTTAGTTCATTCAGTAATCGAGTTCTGTAGGAGTTAGCTAGCGTTCGTCATCAGAAGTTGGCGGCCTGCTGGGGTGACGCATGTCTGAAGAATGTTTTGTTGTATTTGTGTGGAGATTCGGTGTGTTTGATGCATCGGAGTCAGTATCTTTATAAATAGCTACTTATAGGTCAAATTATTTTTGCTGTTTAAAAGCTTGAAGTGTATTGCTTTGGCTCCACTCTGTTTTGGGCAAACGTAAAGCTGTTAATTACAAAACTGCCAGCTCTGCTTTTATCCGAAGGTTGCTTGATACCACCTTTAAGAGCCTGTGTTCAGTTGTTTGTAACTGCAAAAAACAAACTTGGTTGCAATTTTGCATGCACAGGTTAAGGTTGCTCGGGGGTGGGGGGAGAACGGTTATTTCATACATACAGATCATAGATAGGCATCGCGCTGCAAGTTAATGTTGCACAAGCAACCTGAATTCTGGCTTTCCTAACCTTGTAAAGAAAGCTAAGCACTACAACTGTAATGTTTCTGTATAATAAATTAATAAAAAAACAGATGCAACTTCTGCACCCCACCTGTGTTGAGCCTTGGTTTTATGCAGTAAACTGGTTAATTTCCCCTGTGGAATAACGAGTCTCTGTGGCTTCATTCATTCTTGTTCCAAATCTGTGCCAGCGTGGCACACCCCCACTTCACCACCTCCCCAATTACCAGCTCCTGATAATTGTCACTACTGGGTAATTTGCTGTTAAATATAGCCCAGTTGGAGCAGCGAAATAACCACAGTTTACTATATTGCAAAACTTTTCAATGCCTGTGGTGGTTTCTCTGTATTGATTATGTCTAAGCACTGGCAATTATGTAGACATCAATGTCTATAATAGCACTTGGTTACATGTGAATATTGTTATAAGCTTTTCACTTGTATTTTAAAACTGCCCTGGCAGAAATAAGATGCTTCCAGAAACCACAAGTTAATTTTTACTGTTAAGTTTGTCAACAGCTTCCCTTACTAGTTCAGAGTTAAAGGACTTTGAATGCTCATTTGCTTCTGGAGACCTGAGTTAGGTGATGCACATGAACATAAGGTGATTACTACGTGCAAAATTATAGGACTGGAGTTGAGGCTTGTGGAACTTGCCAGGTTAGAATTCAGGTGTGCTGATGAAGTGATGCGGGAGAACCAGTTGTCGGCAGGACTCATCCAGTGCAAAGCTTGGAACTGTATCAGCTGGGGGCATAGGTGTAGATTTTTAGGCACCGGGTATTGCTAGTACTGTGCATTTTGCTAGAATTAAACCTCACGTGGAAAACTTGAAAAAACTTCAGGGAGCGATGACTTATACCGCACCTCTTCTGCAAAAAATGGTGCTCATGGCTGGACTTTTGGTGTGCCTAAATTTGTTGTCGGTTTTTAATTACGAGTTCATTCATTTCAAGTCTGCTTTTGTGAAGAGAAGCAGCAATCCTGGGAAAATAACCCTTTCAATTCTACACAACTAACCTTGCTTTCCTGCAATATCTTGGGTGCACATTCATGCTGCACTTGACGTATCTTGTCACGCTGAATTGTCTTGCCAGTGTGAGCGATTTATTTTTGCTACAGGCAGAATCTTTTAGGAGGGGAAACAAAAGTGTCGCTTGCAATTCCACCACTTCCACAGCAGCATTAGTTTTTCCTGAAACATCCTCTAAAATCCCAGTGAGACTCTCTGTTGCCTAAGATTGAAGTGTCATGACTTTCTCACCTGTTTTTGGCAAACTTGACGGCTGCAAAATATGTACTTGGTGCTCACTTTGGCCTTAAACAATTAATTTGTTTGATTGTTCATCTTTCTGAAATGGCTGTTTCTTTCCTTGATGGTTTGTTTTCCCTCTCTCTAGTTTCTGCCACTGCCTTCTATAAAGCACAACCAGTAATTCAGTTCATGTGTGAAGTTCTCGACATTCATAACATTGATGAACAACCAAGGCCTCTGACTGATTCTCATCGGGTAAAATTCACCAAAGAGATAAAGGGTAAGTAGAAAATTATTTTTAACCGTTACAGAACAGCATGTGTGTTATGCACTTGGGCTGCTGAAGGGACACTAACTGAAAATTTCAAAATGGATATTGATATTGTTGCATTACTTTAGGGAAGGGGTGCTCAACCCCTGGCCCATGGGCCCAGTACAGTCCCTGGTGTCGTGTCATCTGGTCCCCAGGACCCCCCCCCCCCCCCATATCAATTTGTGGAGAGCCCCACAGGCCATGGCTCAGACTGCTGGATTGAGCACACAGGACAGTATAGAGCCCACTCCTGGCACATGAGGGGGAGAGTGGGGCCCCAGAGCCTGATCCTGGCTAGGCAGAGGTGGCACAAGGCTCAACATCATTCTTTTGGGCTGCAGGGTTAAAACTGTGAGCACCACTCCTTTAGGACCATGCTAAAAACACTGCAGGTTTTACCAATACAAGATCCAAAACAAATATATTACATGGATGGTTGCAGTCTTTCAAAAATCCAAAGATATAATACTCTGCATACTCTTACTAGTTTAAAGGGGCAACTAGATTACTGTTTTATAACCAATGTTATCTGTACTGGAGCAGCAACGCTGCTGGAGAGCTGACCCTTTTCAAGAGACTATCAGTACTGTGTTCCACTGACTCTTTATAGGCCTCCTGCTGCTTAACTACTGAAGCAGAGCAAATGTTGATTTACCCCCTTCCTCCCTTCCACCTCCTAAAGACAGTCATTGATGGCTTTCTCCCTTCCTCCCCCTGACCCCCCCACCATTTCCTTCCAATTTGGTGCTTAGTATAATTGCAGAAAGGATGTAACCATTTAGGAGCTTCAGGAAAATCCCCTCTTGAGACTGTTCTGTCATTAGGTGCTGGAGTACACTCTCTCTACCAGTTAGTTTAAAAAGTATAAGTACTGTACATCTGGTTGCAAATCTGTGCTGGTACAATTAAAACATATTTTTTTAATTACCTTTTAACACATTTTGGAAGTCATGACTCCTTTTTAACTATCAGAATGTACACTATTTAATTGGACAGTGATCAACTTTCAGTTTACTTCATGTGCTTCATGTTTCTCATAATAAGAATAGCCACTATAAGAAAGCACTGAAAAATTACTTTGACCTGCATTCGAAATCTTTTGTAAATCTACACCCAACATGCAATTAGTCCAAAAAAGTATCACCTATGAAAACCCTTCCCCCTCATATCCTGGACCATCCTGGCTACAGCATCGGTACAACCCTCTCATTTGTCAATATTGCCGTATTTACTCAAATCCAAGACGAGGGTTTTTTCTCCATGCTGCCACCACTTGTGGCCAGGGACTCGGGCAGGAGTACAGGAGCTACACATTATGGGGACAGTGGGGCTGACCCTATGGGGACAGTGGGGCTGACCCAGCACGCTGCCACCATGTGTGGCTAGGGACTCGGGCAAAAGCGCAGGAGCTGCATGTTATGGGGCTGGGTAGGGCTGGGACAGGGGCGTTATGGGGCTGGGTAGGGCTGGGACAGGGGCACTATTGGGCCAGGTGGGGACTGGGACAGGGGCACTATTGGGCCAGGTGGGGCTGGACCAACTTGCTGCCACCACGTGGAGCTCCAGGGACTCTCTCAATCCAGGAACTCAAAGGACAACCCCCCCCACACACCCACCCTCCACCATACCCTTAAACACACCCACACACTTCCATAACCCTGCACCATACCCCTAAACACACCAACAGCCTCCTACAGCATCCACACCCCTATCATAACCCTACACACATGCACGTCCTCCTGCACACCCCCACCCCAACCATTTACCTTCTGTCCTCCCCTACACACCCTACCCACACCCCACACACCCACTCCCCATAACCATATACCCCCTTACCCCCCACCCCACTCACACACATTATACAAGAGTAAGGCTGTATTCTGAGCTATTATGCAATCACCTCTAGATACGCTATGCAAACGCACAAATAAGGACAAAATATTTTTAAAAAGAAAATTAAAATAAGTTATAGTAAATGTTTGATTTTTTTTTTCCTTTCTTTCTTTCTTTCTTTCTTTTATTTTTTAAGCATGTGATTTGTTTGTTTGTTTGTTTTCTGGTTTCAAGATGACCCTTCCGCCCAAAGCAGTAATTCTGGGGCAAGGGGAGGGAATTCCAGGGGCAAGGGTTAGGGGGTGGGGCACCCATCAAGGGGCAGGGCTATCCTTGTGGCCCTCAAGGGCTCACCAAAACTCATTAAGCATCCCTCCAGCTGAAATAATTGCCCGTCCCTGAATTAGCTAGTTAATCATGTAATAAATTTGTACTGGCCACACGTGCAAAGTAATTATCATGCCATAAAAATGTCCATTGAGCTATAAAATGAGCCAACCTGCTTCAAAGTTAGTGTTTGAAAATGTGTAACAACTTCATAGCTGATTTCTGTCTAGCTTTAATTTGAATGTGTAGCAGGGTTCTAAGGTGCATAGAGCAAGGACGCCATTGATATCTAAAGAACGTTTTTTCTGATTTTGGATAGGTGAGGACCTGAAAATGAAACATCAGTTTCAGAAACCTGATGGTTCAGTGAAACTAAAGCAAACTGTGGGCTAAATATTGCATTAACTAAAGCAGGCAGATGTCGTTGAAGTGGGCAACTTTTAAACTGTTAAATGGTATAGGTGTGATTTTTTTTTTTTGTTTGTTTGTTTTTTTTGTAGTCCTGTGGTGCATTGAAATTGGTCACAATGGGAAAATAGTGTTTTGCAGTGAGTTAAAACCATCCACTGAAGACTGCTTTGAACTCAGGTTTCAGTCTTCATGAGAAATCTCATATCTCTAAGTTAGTGAAATGGCTGCAACAGGAAATGCAAATTACTGTGAAAGAATCCCAACCATTAAAACACACTTCAAAGAAAAGAGCCTAATCTATGATGATTTACCATTCAAAATATTTAAAAATACCTGAATATTCAGAAATCAAATGACAGTGAATTAAATGCCAAATGTTTTAAGAACATTGGTCACTACTAACACTGCACATTAAGAGCTGTGAATCTGTTTGCTACTCCAAGATGCTTGGTACTAACATGCTCACTTATTGGAAAGATTATGCATCTCATATGTAGAGGAATTAGGTGTAGTTATTATATAACATCAGCTTCTCTTGTTGATTTCATGCAGGTCTGAAGGTTGAAGTGACTCACTGTGGAACAATGAGACGGAAATACCGTGTTTGTAATGTAACGAGGAGACCTGCCAGTCATCAAACGTAAGATTTGTCACAACAGTGAACATGCAGTAACGTGCCATAACGTTAAGTGTGTAAAGAGACTGCTTTTTTTTTTTCCATAATCGTTTTGGGTGTTCTAGTAGTTGGCAACTAAACTTTCAGTAATATCTTGACTAATACTTTTGTGCTGTCTTCCCAGCTTCCCTTTACAGTTAGAAAATGGTCAGACTGTGGAGAGAACAGTAGCACAGTACTTCAGAGAGAAGTATAACCTCCAGTTGAAATACCCTCATCTTCCTTGCCTGCAAGTGGGACAGGAACAGAAACACACCTACCTGCCTTTAGAAGTAATTCAAATAAATTAGTGTCCTATTAATACAACCATCTTTTTGCCAAGTGTTAGCAAGCTGTATGTTGTGCAATAAAAACAGTAGAGCATATATGTATAATTACTCATTTTCTTCATGCTTTTGTTGCCATGGGCTTCCTATAGTGGGGGGTTAAGCTTTTTTTTAAAAGAAAAGAGAAGCTATGCTGATATACTATGATCGCAGCCCTTAAACTGATTTTCATTAAGAATAACAGGCAAGAGGCATACAGAATTTTTAACTACTTTAAAAGGGGAGGAGAACTTGTCCCAGAGAAGCAGGCATCAGCTGTTATGATGCAACTGTTGCATCTGCGTGCTTCTTCATGCTCCTGTAGCAATACAAGTAAGCTAAATTGCTGTAACTTTAATCCTGCATGAAACAGTTAAAGTTGCAGTGGTTTTGCTATGTTTATATTGCTATAGGAGCAGGCAGATGTAAGTTCCAATGAACCACCTGTTTTAGTATCCCCTAACATGCATGCATTAGATTTTTTTGAGTCAAAGATCCACTGAAGTCCATGTGACTTGTCCAGGTTAGCATTATTAAAAGCAAGCTCTAATGGCTAGCTGACACAGCTGTGTGCAGCGGCTAGCATCCCCCAACTCCTCAGCCCAAATACCCACGGGTGCACATTGTACAGCTAAGCTAAATACGGGAGGATGGTTTTCAGTGTGAATCCAGAGGGTGGCTTGTCCTCATAACAAGATGCCTGAACTGTTCTACCACACTGCTCAGATTTTTACATAGTGACTGCATGGCTGTGTTATAAGAGAGGCTACAAAACTGCACTGGTACCTGACTTCCTTCTTTTTCTTTTAAGGTATGTAATATTGTGGCAGGCCAGCGATGTATCAAGAAGCTAACTGACAATCAAACATCAACTATGATAAAGGCAACTGCAAGATCTGCCCCAGACAGACAAGAAGAAATTAGTAGATTGGTTAGTTCCTAACTTAGAATAGAGATTCCTTGGGGCTTAACAGTTGAACGCATGCTTGGCATGTATCAGATAGGGCCCTTCATTTTTGTCTTTATTATGCTTGTTTTATAGATTCTTATAAACTGTCTCACAAGAATGGTCTGAGAATTAATGTATGTAAATTGATTCAGGTTCCCTATCTGCCCCGATTCCTGTAACATTGGTATACCTTGTAATGTCTAACACGCATGCCAGCAGTCTTGTGGTATAGGGCAGCCTTATTATCTCTGTTGGGACAGAGTTTGGGAAGACAGTAACAACACCAAGGATCAAAATCTCGGAGGTGTTTAGGTGGCTGCAGGGTCTGGACCTAAATGATTTGCCTATTATGCAAGATGCCTGTAGCAGAACAGGAAATTAATTTTTTTGTCTACCATATCACCAGCTAGTATTTTAGCTAATAAACTACCTTTCTTACTATAGGCCCCATGGTACTCCTTGACTTGACAGTCCTGTTTCCCTCCTGTCTGACCAACCAGCCTTCTAAAACATCAGCATTTTCCTTGCTTGGAACTGTTGATACATAAAATACTGGAAATATTTGGTTTTATTTGAGTAGCATTACTAAAAAAAACAGTCTGGAGAAGGTGCCTTTGAACTGACCAACTGAGAAATTTCGTTTAAGGGTAGAATAAGACTTCCCTGAAAGATGCCAAAAAAACTAATATGCAGTACTCTCTCCAGAGTGCTGACCTTCATGGAGATCTGAAAGCAGCTGTATTTTCCTGGACAATTTCCCCCTCAGCTAAGGATGGGAAAAAGGCCTGTTTTGATTAATATTCTCAGTAAACATGACATTACCAATGGTCTGTGCCTCCAGAGGGCCACTTTCAAACTTTCTAATGCATTAAATGCATAAAGAGAATTTTTTTTAATGGTAGAAAAACCGCTTGTGAAACCTGCAAGCACGATTCAGCAGATCAGCAGTCAGCAACCTTTTCAGGCTGCAGGCAGGAATGACCCAGCCTCTCATTAGAGGCAGGCAGGTGAACACTAGGAGTCAGCCACTGCCACTGCTTCTCCCCACAGTGGCACGAGGAGAGAGAGCTCCAACGGCTGCCACTTCTCCCCACATTAGTACAGAGAAATCAGTTGCTGCTGAAGCCCCACCCTTTGCTAAATGCTACCCAAGCCCCATGTCTGCAGGTTGAAGGTTGCCAATCCCTGCAGTAGCAAGATCAAAATGTGTTTAAGGCTGGCATTCTAGGGAAAGAATCAGATTACTTAAAATCTACTTTGCAGCAGCATTGTCAACTATATTAAATATAGCTCAGCATAGTACATTTAAACCAGTGGCAAAGGCAAAAGTTGGGTTATGGGTGTTTGGATAATAAGAGAATGCCTAAGTTGTCTCATTCTGTGGGGGGAGGTGGAGTTGGATGGATTTTGGCTAATAGAGCTGGGTGAGTAGTGTTTAAAAAAGTTAAGGTAATGAAAAGGGGAAAGTTTTCCAGAACACTTGTAGATATAGGAATTCTGTTCACTTTTAGTGTAACATGGAAACTTATCCTTTCTTCAGGTAAGAAGTGCTAACTATGATGCAGATCCGTTCGTTCAAGAGTTTCAGTTCAAAGTTCGAGATGAGATGGCCCATGTGACAGGACGTGTGCTTCCAGCTCCAATGTTGCAATATGGAGGACGGGTGAGACTTTAGTTTTCCATTTTTCCCCTTTGTCAACCATACAAGTAACAGCATTACTCCTATTACTGAAGCTTTGGGCCAGCTCAGTTTCCTTATGCATAGTGCAGAGAATCAGAGCTCAAGCTGTATGTTGGGGATGTTTTCCTAAAATAGAAAGTAATGTAGGGTTTTTTTCCTCTTCTGATAACTTGAACATCAGAGTGTTTCTTTAATCTCCACAGAATCGAACAGTGGCTACCCCCAGCCATGGAGTATGGGATATGCGAGGGAAACAATTTCACACTGGTGTTGAGATCAAAATGTGGGCCATAGCTTGCTTTGCAACTCAGAGACAATGCAGAGAAGAAATACTGAAGTAAGGCATGTCATAGTTTAGACACTGGACTGTTCTTTCAGTGAATCTGTAATGTTCAAAATTCTAACCCGGGACTCAGCACAATGCCCATTTTATCCTAGTTTTAATGCTGAAGGGTATTTGTTTATAACTTGAAATGTCTTCTCTTCCATGCTGGACCTAGGAAAAATCTATTACCTTTGCAATTGAAGTTCTGCAAGGATACCTATCAAGTGGTTTTCCTGCTGTGTGGTAGCCACAGTGGAACAGGAAGTAATCCAGTTCTCTGTATGGCTGGAGAGTCCTAAAGCTCCCTAAATCTGTTCCTTCTTGTACGATGGTATAAGAATGGCAAGAGCCTCAAAATAGCATCACACACTATCTTAAAAGTCCCTCTGCACTTCACATTTTTTTTATTTAAACTGTTTTTACTAGCCTTACGTAAAATGTCTTCCTCCGCTTCGCCTGTTTGTTATGGATGCCGCTGCTGAAACTCAGTAAACTTCACTCTTTCACTAGGGGTTTTACAGACCAACTACGCAAAATCTCCAAGGATGCAGGAATGCCAATCCAAGGCCAGCCATGCTTTTGTAAATATGCACAGGGGGCAGACAGTGTGGAGCCCATGTTCCGGCACCTCAAGAACACCTACTCGGGGCTCCAGCTCATCATCGTTATCCTGCCAGGGAAAACGCCTGTGTATGGTAAGGGAGTATCAAAGGACAGACACCTTGGCTCAAGTGTTCTAGCAACGTCTTTGCTGCTCAGTTGGTAAAGTCTAGAGGACTATCCTCCTAGACATCTGAAACCAAGCGCTTTGTCTTAAGTGGCACTGAATGAGAAAGGGGTCAGGGCATGTAGTTCTTGAGAAGTTAACAAGACGGAGCGTAAATTTGAAGTACGGTGGCTTTGGCTAAGTTCTAATCTTTGCTTGTATTTCAGACATTTAAATACTTGTCTCTGGTGTATTAAAAATTAACTTAATGCTTGCTTCTTAGCGGAGGTGAAGCGTGTGGGAGATACACTGTTGGGAATGGCCACACAGTGTGTTCAAGTCAAGAATGTCATAAAAACATCTCCACAGACTCTCTCCAACCTGTGCCTAAAGATTAATGTTAAACTAGGAGGAATCAACAACATCCTTGTACCTCATCAACGGTAAGAATCTCTTTTAGTGAGGGTTGCTTTGGGACTTGATTTTGGAGGGTTTTAAGTTTGGCATGTGTTCTCTGTGGGACCAGTGGTGCTTCCATTGGCAAAATATCCTGATTTGCCAGTGACATCAGGTTTCTTCTTTTCAGGTATGGTAAGGGAGAGGTGAAGCATTGCATCATCCTCAGTAGGTGTCAAAATTAATTTAGTCTCTAAGCAGAAAGCTGGTAAACCAGTCCCCCCACCTGGGTGTTGGACCACTATGCTATACATGCAGTGAGTGATAAGAGGGTGTTGCCTTTTGAATGGAAATGTTGTGTCATTCTCCTATTTTATAAGTTTTCTGTTTCTCTTGTAAGCCACCGTGAGCTTTTTTGGGATGGGCAGCATATAAATCAAATAAATAAGTAAAAATGTCATCTCTGGTGGCTCTCGTAATAGAAACTTAGGATCCCACAGAACTAAGACCACACTGGTTCTGTGTGCTATTAGTAGGGGTACAGCATGTATCATAAGGATTTATCTTCTTCTATGTAACAAGAGAGAGTTCATCCTTCTGGGCAGGATGATTTATTATTCCAGTGCTTTATCCCAATTTTTTTTTTTTTTAATTGCTTGAGTGTCTAGGTTTCTACTGCCTCCCTTGATCTGCAGTTTAGTACAGGGGTGGGCAGTTATTTCGGGTGGAGGGCCGCTTACTGAGTTTTGGCAAGCCATCGAGGGCCGCACGACAGGCAGCCAGGGGCAGAGAGAGATTAATTTTCTAAACGTTTTTAGGGGTGCCGCGGGCCGTATAGAATGGCGTGGTGGGCCATATTTTGCCCACCCCTGGTCTAGTATATCACTGATTTTCCCAATGAGAGCTCACTTGGACAGGTCGCTAGTATGACATATATACTCTTGTGCTTCTTGCACGGAGAAGATGGCAACAGTATCTACCCTGGAGCCTGGACAGTCTCCCTTTCTGGCCCCAAGTGTTATGAGGGCAGATTTCTTTTAAAAGAGTGGAACTGTGAACGGTGCAGAGGGTAATGTACTGGCACAGAACAGTTTTTTTTAAATTAAAGCCTTGAAGAATGTGTCTCGAAATTTTTGGAAAAGCACTGGGCCAGATTTAGGGAACAAAATTAATATGAAGTCTTATAGTCTAGTCTCAAGTGACTATAAGAATGCGTAGTGAGAGTTTAATGTGCCATCTTGCTTTCATGAAGTGCCACCCAGAATAGCATGCACACTGTAACTACATTTGAGCCAGTGTTTGTAATATTTGCACAGTGTTGGGCACAATGGAGGACTTGGTTCTTGAATGCCGTGAGGCATTACCATAGCCGCCGTGATTAATAATAATGCCTTTTTAGGAAATGTACGTTTAATGTGAGGTGGTGGCTCTTAAGCAAACTTCTTTGTAGTCCAGTTGTAAGTAAACTGATGTATTTTGGAATGGTGATGGTATTGCTCAGAAGTTCTCAACAACTTGCTTAATACTGATTTCCTTGTTGAAAGTTAGTCTTCTGAGTAGTTGGTAGAACTGTCTTCTCCCTCTGGATCCTGTTGTGAATTCAGAGAAAGTCCAGGACTGAGCAATTTAGTAGGTGAATGGTTGGTGCAAGGTTGACTTGTCACTTTTTTTTAAAGACCTTCTGTGTTCCAACAACCAGTGATCTTCTTGGGAGCAGATGTCACTCATCCACCTGCTGGGGATGGAAAGAAGCCTTCCATTGCTGCTGTGAGTCCTGTTATACTGGTTTAGTTTTATTAATTTCTTATAAAAAGATCAGGCTAGAAAATACAGCTACATTTGAGGACTGAAATTTTATAAATTAACTCTCTGATTTTTTTCATGGCATTTATTTCCACTGTGTCTTCCAGTTGTATGTATACATTTCCAGTTTAATTGCCAGAAATCTTATGGGTGCTTTACAGGAAAAGTAAGACTTGAGACTTCTGATTAATGCTTTTTAGCATTTTAAAATACTTGACCATAAGGTAAGGAGGGATGTTCACTGAATGGGTTGTCTTCAAGAAAATGTAACTCAATTGTAAGTGCTTTAAATTTTCTTCTAATATTCAGGCTGACAGTTATCACCACTGTCTTTTAGAATTTTAAAAAGGGCTTGAAGAGAGAGGTGTTAACAGAGCAGTCTTTAGTAATTTTCTTACTTTTGGCCTGGCAAAATTGAGATGGTTTTAGGGTGAGATCTTAAGACAGTCATACGGTAATGATGCCCTCCTGTTACACTGTCTGATGTTTCACAGGCTAGGTTTATTTGCTTCTTAGGAAGGCTACCTCTGCTTTCTAAAGAATGGTATGTCTAAATTGAGCGAAAAATAGAGCCAGCAATAACAATAATAGCCAATGATCCTTCCTGAGGAGGAACATTTAAATTCCAGTTATGAGCCAAGAAAAAGTATCTTCTCAGCTTTACTAAGAAGGGAATAGAAAGAAAAGGGAAAGAGCAATTTTGAGGCAAATACTCTTTCTGTACATGTTATAAAGGGCAAGGTTCATCCTTTTCCATAAGAGTGTCAGGACTTCAAACCCACAACTTACAACAAACTTAAATGACCTGGTTTCATTATCTTCAAATCAAACCTTTATATGAAATCATTTAACCTTTTCCTCTTAACTTGTTCTTTCTCATTTCCCTGTAGACAGGACCTCTTAGCCTTTTTATTTTTATGTTTATGCTTTAACCTGTAGGTTGTAGGTAGTATGGATGCTCATCCAAGCAGGTATTGTGCCACAGTGAGAGTACAAAGACCCCGGCAGGAGATCATACAAGATTTAGCCTCCATGGTTAGAGAACTTCTCATCCAGTTCTACAAGTCAACACGGTTCAAACCCACACGTATCATCTTCTACCGGGATGGAGTCTCTGAAGGACAGTTTCGACAGGTCATTATGCTTAAAGTCTTTTACTCTAGCAGGGTTTGGATTGAGGAATGTTTGTTTGATCCATGTATAAAAACTGGAACTGTGATTAACTCAAAGCAGTATAACTTAGATGTCTTAGCACCACATTAACCTCTCTTTATGTACATAAGAAATTCCCAAAAGGTGGAGATTAGTCAAAAGCCTTACTTTCCTCCGTCCATACTCAGTGTTGTAATAGGACAAAAACATTCTCTGAATGGGAAGCCAATTACTTACAGACAGGAAAGTGATATAGATTTTCTTTCAAATCTGAATTTCATAATAGACTGGAGACAGTTGAGAACAACTTGTACAAGCTATAAACACGCTGTATGGAATACATTGTGAGAGTCAGCTAAACCATTTTGTTTCTCTGTTTTTAGGTTTTGTATTATGAGCTGCTAGCAATTAGAGAGGCCTGCATCAGTTTGGAGAAAGACTACCAGCCTGGAATAACTTATATCGTAGTGCAGAAACGACATCACACACGATTGTTCTGTGCTGACAGAACAGAAAGGGTAACTTCTAGTTTATTACCAAGTAGCTATGTGCATGAACAGGTAGAGAAAATATTTGCAGTGAGTTTGACAAAAACTACCGGAACGTTTCGTGCTTCCTTGGATTCAGAGGAGATGCTCTGGATTGATAGGTGCGAAGTATGAGCTCTTCCATCTTACTTGAAAACAGCATTTTTCTTGTATCAGCATCAACTTTACCACTCCATCTGGCCCTAGTGAATGTGTCTTAGAATTACAGACATTCAAGAGACGTATTGTGCTGTGGCAGTAAATTAGTTTCAATAAGACAATGCTAATATCCTTTTAAACAACATTTGCTACTGGTTTGTACCAAAATCACAAATACCAGAGAATATACATATGAAACTAAAAAGGGCATTATGTCAGTTAGCTTTCCTTGTCTGAGCTAATACAGACTGGATGGGCACTCAGATCAAAACATAAATGTTCAGCTACTTGTTCTTCAGAGTAGGAATATCTGAAAGTGCTGTAATTGCAGCTTGTTCAGCTTTGGAGAGAGGGAAATCAAATATCCTGTATTACTATGTTGACCCTCGTTTTCCAAGAGAGCGTACAGGTGATTCATTGAGTGCTGCAAACAAAACAGTGTTCTTTTTTGATGGTACAAGTACACTCGCTTGTTTTCCGAAATGGTCTAGTGAATATTTTTCTTTATTCTTTCTTAGGTTGGAAGAAGTGGCAACATTCCAGCTGGAACAACCGTAGATACGGACATTACACATCCATATGAGTTTGATTTTTACCTCTGTAGCCATGCTGGAATACAGGTAGGATTCCTTCCTTCATAAATTAATAGATGATATTTTGGCAACCCCCCCTCCCCCCAGTCTGTGCTTATCTAAGAGCTGGGAATCTTGTTTGTTGTAAAAGCGATTCACTAAAAGATTCCACTGGTGAAGTTTTCATGTTGTCTTCATATGAGGTCCTTAACTTAATTTGAAAAGTGGTTAAATTAATTTGAAAGTAAAATAATATATTAACACATATATAGCTATAATAAAATGAAGCTGTTTTTATTTGGGGACTTAGATTTTAATCCTGAAATTGAACCATGTTGGAAATTAGTAAATGGTAGGATATGCAAATGGAACCCAGCAGCTTGACGGTTATGCCAGCAGTACAGTGGGTATCCAGTTTAATGAGTAAAATGACATCAATATATATGAAAGTAGAAGAAGGTAAACTCTTCCAAGGTCTGTTTTGTACATCTGTGAAATTTGTGCCTGGACTACAGGCTATTTTGGCAGAGTGCTGTGGACATACTCTATCTTTTTGACTTTTCCAAGGGTTCAGCTGCTCTGACGAGCCTTAGTTTATATGTACGTATATAGATTTGTGGCATTTATAGGCAAACAAGTCCACCAAAAATACTTGCTGGTGTTCACTCCAAAATTTTTTTTGAAGGGATGAAAAACTATCTCATCTGAAGCAAAATAGAACCAGCTTCATATGCGGTTGGTACTAATTTTAACACTGTGAGACGCGTTCTGACAAGAATACTGTACTTAAATGTGAATTCCCTTCATTCATTCATAGCAGAATGTCAACATCTTGAGACAGAGAAATTGCAGATGACGAGTAGGGAAAAAAACTTTGTGCTCTCATGGAAAAAAAAAAAAAAAAAGGCAAAATCACTAATGATAGACTGGTTAGCATGTCATCTGCTTAGGCAATAGCCTAAAATGATTTAAATTTGTTTAATCCTTTAACTGTTGGTTTGATCTCATTCATTCAGTAGTATTTTATGGAAAAATAAGGTTTATTGAACTTGTTGGTATCTTTTTTCTGAGATAAATTTGAAGAAAGTAACTTGACACAATACTCTGAAAATTCTATAAGGTCTTGTCATAGGACCATTGAAAATACATTCTGGTTTAAGAAGCATCAGTGTAGCATATCCCATGGATTCAGAACCAGTTAACATTTTCAAAGTAGCAGTAAATGGGGCATCATTTAACAAAGGAATTTCTAGTGAGGTTTCAGTGACCTCCTATTTAAGTGTCCCAGACATATCTGTCAGTAAACTGAAAAAATGACAGTTCCTTGCAGGTAAAGATGAGAGGACCGGAATATGGGAATGATAAAGATACTGGTGGATGACCAAATGAACATGTGCTTCCAGCTTAATGTGGTGGCCAGGGTCAATATTGATTCTTGAATGGGAGTTATTGAGTGAAAGTAGGAAGATGTTAATAGTGTATCTGGCATTAATTAAACTGCTCCTGTAATACTGCATCCTTTTCTAGTGCTGCTACTTAACGGTTCTTGAAAGCCAGGTGAGAGTACAGAGAAAAGCAACAAAGGTTATTTGTCTCTGTAATGAGACACAAAAGCTCAGTTTTTAGTTTATCCAGAAGAAGGATAAGAGGTGGCTTGATCACAGTACAAATACCTTTATTGGTAAGAAACTTCTGATTGAGGGCTCGCTTAATGTCGGGGATGGAAGATGACAAGATCAGCTGGGTGGAAGCAGAAGCTTGACAAGTTCAGAGTAGGAAAAGGATGTACGTTTCTAAGTGACAGCAATCAACTTTTGGAGCAATTTATGTAATGTTGTTCAGTCTTTACAGATCTTTATAACTTTCACTGTTGATGTAGGAATTGCAAATAAAATGAGTGGCTTGTGTTGTTTGGGAAGTCAGACTAAATCATCATGTAGATCAAAATCTAATTTGATGCATATGAAACCATCAGACAAGTGAACTGATGTTCCCTTTTCCATAGGGTACCAGCCGTCCCTCACACTATCATGTTTTGTGGGATGATAACTGTTTTACTGCAGATGAACTTCAGCTGCTGACTTACCAGCTCTGCCACACATATGTGCGCTGCACACGATCTGTTTCTATACCCGCACCAGCCTATTATGCTCATCTGGTAGCATTCAGAGCACGATACCATCTTGTGGACAAAGAACATGACAGGTAATAAAAGCACAAGTGTTAGGCTTTATCTCAGTTGAGCCCTCTACCCAAAATATATTTCGTTGAGCGTTTAGACCTTTTGACCCTAGATAGTACAAACTGGGCGCATCTACACGAGACGTTTACTACGCAGTTGGCTAATTAGCTGTGCAGTAAATGTCTCAGCGTCTGCATTTGCACCCCTATTAGGGCATACAAAACAAACTGCACGGAGGAGTATTTTTTTTGTGCGCAGCAGCACATATAGATGCTGAACCGGCTGGCTAGGGCAGTGGTTCCCAATAGGGCTGTGTGAAGCGTTGGGTGCTGATTTGATTCGGAGGAGATTCGGCCCGATTTCAGTGGCCAAATCTCCAAATCTGAACTGAATCGAATCAGGAAACCAATTAAAAGGTCCAAATCTATTTGAAGCTCTCCGAATCGATTCGGAAAAGATTTGGAGAGATTTGGGCAGTCCCTGTTCGCTGCCGCAGGGAACTGGACCCAGACTCCATGCTGGTAAGTAGGGGGCTGGAGGATGGGAGAGAGAACCATGGGAGGACCCCAGCCCCCCTTATGGCTGCCCTGCCTGGCCCAGTTTCTGGCTCTAAAAAAAAAAAAAAAAAAATCCCACTCACCAGCTGCTGCCAGGCAAAGCAGGGGGGCAATCCCCACTGCCCTGCACTGTGTGGGGGGGCTCTGCCACAAGTCCCTTGACCCCCACCCACTCTCTCAGCACCACCCCATGGCTGCATTGCCTGGCCCTAGCTCTTTAAAAACAAAAAAAATCCCACCAGACTCATGGGCTGATGCAGTGGCCTCGGGGCTTCTGGGGGCTTGTGATAGAGCTGCCATCTCTTCCCACCCCACCAGTAGTGCAGGGCAGTGGGGGGCAGCAGGGATCACCCCTCCCCCCAGCTCCAGGCAGCAGCTGGTGAGTAGGGGCTTTATTTTTCTAATGGGCCAGCAGCAATGGGGGGGAGGTGGCGCTGGGAGAGCGGGCGGGGGTTGGAGGGCTTGTGGAAAAGCTCAAGGCAGTGGGGGGCAGCAGGGATTGCCCCCCCACCCAACAGCAGCTGCTGAGTAGGGGCTTTTTAAAGAACTATGAGCTGGGGCAGGCAGGGCAGCCATTAAGAGCAGGTGGGAGATGGGGCTGATTCAGGTGGGGCCGATTCGGATCACTGAATCAAATCACTGTCCCTCCAAATTGGCCGAATCCAAAGCGAATGCTAGCCACTTCGCACGGGCCTAGTTCCCAACATTTTTTTACTCTGGTCTGGTAGGAGCAGTACATGGTGTGCAGAGCTGGCTGCCTCCCTCTTGGAGCTCCCTCACTGCCTGGCTTTAACCCCAGAAGCTCAGCTGTGACCCCAGAAGCCACTCGCTTGGGCAGACAGACAGGGGGGTTTGAATGGAGGGTTCATGTCATGACCTGGCAGCCAACCTGCCATGGCTCGGTGGTTGGGAATTCCTGGGATAGGGCACCAAGGGTACTTCAGTTCAGAGGCTGCCTGCCGGCTAGCCCTGCACTGAAGCACCCTTGTGCCCCTGACAGCCCCTCTGCAGCACACTGCGCCCAATTGAAGTAGCTCTGGGCTTTCAGGCTGGCCTCCCACGCCCCTGGCAGCTGCGGCTGCTGTGATCCAGCTTCATGTGCTGCAGTCTAGGCACACATGTAAACCATGTGTCCAGAAGCAGTAAACCCCCTAATGGCACATGTAGACATGCCCTTTAACTGGTAACTTGGCTTTTATCTCGTGGAGCACTGGACTTCAAACACATTTCCCCTGCTGCTACCACAGTGTGCAGGTATAGTGTGTTGTCCAGTTTCCATTAATGAGATGATTTGGGTTCAAAACATCATATTTTTATTTAATGAACTGTCCTGCATTTTTGCTTTTGAGATTTGGTTTAAGGCAGGGCTGTCCAACTGGTAGCCTGTAAGCTGTGTGCAGTCCCTGAGGGGTTAAATTGAGGCCTCTGTGCTCCTGCCCTGCTGCCGTAACTGTGGCTGCAACAGCCACCAGAGTCTCTGGGCTCCCCCTTCTGCTTCTCCCTTCTGCATCCTGTACTTGCTCCAGGGGGCTGGACAGTCTCTTTTGGTGCAGCTCAGGGAACTGGGAGATGAGCCCAGAGTTGCATGAGTGCACAGTGCAGCTGTGGAAGGCAGAGTGCCCAGGTTGGTGTGCAGCTGTGGTGAGGCAAGTGTGCAGGTGTAGTTCCGTGATCAAAAGGGGAGGGTGTCTGCATAGCCCAAGGAGTTTATGACTTGCCCTGGTGCATCCTTGGGGTGTCCAGCCCTTGCTGGTGTGGTTCACTTGGCATGCAGCCCCTTAGATGTTGGGCACCCCCTTAGATGTTGGACAGCCCTGTTGTAAAGGACTCAGTGCATGCATTAATTGTAATCCAGAAACCAGAAGTAGTTTTGAATGAGTAGCATGATTCATCTATTACAGTTTTCAGATGTCTTCATTCCTAAAATTTCAAAGTTAGTTACAAACATAAAGCCTTATAATCAACACATGGCATGAAAGATTATTTGTGGGGAAACAAACTAAGCTATGGAACTGAAAGATTAGCTAAAAGCCAAGAAGTCACAGGTCGCTGGACCCAGGAATATAGCATGCTCCGGTTTAGCTATTGTTCCCTCCCAGATTGTGCCCTTAATGTGGTAGCAGTTCAGATATTCAGCATTTCTACAAGTCTTAACACTTTTTCACATTGCCTTTCAGTGCTGAAGGAAGCCATGTTTCAGGACAAAGCAATGGGAGAGATCCGCAAGCCCTTGCCAAGGCTGTACAGATTCACCAAGACACCTTACGCACCATGTACTTCGCTTAGATCAATAAAATCAGAGCATACTCACTGAAAAGAAGAACTGAAAATTTAAGCCACATACAATGTATGTTTCCAGTGGGGTCAGTTTCTGGGGTGCGCCTCCTATCAGGCTGAAGTCGACACTGTGCAAGGGCGAGGGGCTAATCCTTAAATTGACGCAAGGAAGATTTGTTTACTTCATCGAGGAACACAGCACTATTATGCAATATGAAACCAGCCAACTGCTTTTTTGGCGCGGTCTCCTGTTGGAAGCACCGCCATCACATCTTATTTTATTTTATTTTATTTTATTTTTTATTTCTCGTAGTTTAACCCTTTTATGCCTTTACCTCAAGTTGCTCGGCAGCACAACTCTTTGCAAAAAACAAAAAAAAACAAAAAAACAACAGCAACAACAAAAGTTGATCACGTAATTAAGAAAAAAAAAAGAAACAGACAACCTTAGGAGAATCACAGTGATTGTTTTGGGATTGGGGAGGGGAGTGTGCAAAAAAAAAAAAAAAAAGATTTGTTTTTATCTTTTACCCCAGCTATATTCATGAAGCTTTCATTATTGCCATCAACATTCAAATGTGAACATATCCAAATACATTTGAATGTACAGCACTAACTAGAAGAAATTGGAGGAGTATTTGCACACTTGTCCATTAATCTGAACATAATTTCATAGATTTCATAGACATTAGGGCTGGAAGGGACCTTGGGAGATCATCGAGTCCAGCCCCCTGCCCAAAGGGCAGGAAGTCAGCTGGGGTCATAGGATCCCAGCAAGATAAGCATCCAATTTGCTCTTGAATTAAGCATCCAATTTGCTCTTGAGCAATTTAGCCAACTGCTGCCTTTTGTCTGTCTTCACAACTTGGAGTCCTCAGCTCCAATAGTTCCCTTTTTAAAATGAAACAAAACCAATAAAAAGCTAGTAGTATATGTGCAGGCAGTAGTGATCCAAACTCTTCTTACTCCCTGGTGAATTTACTAAAGCTGCTGTTTTATCTTGTCCAGAAGTTTCAACTACTTTTCCATCTGGCAAGTCGCATACATATTTGAGCTTCACGTGATATCTGAAGTCCCGTGTTTGACGGGGTTCCTTGTAGTAAACACCAGAACTGAAACTCTAGATAAGGTCTTTTTGGGAAAAAAAAAAAAATTGCTAGTTTACTTGCTGCCTCTCACACCTTAATGTGATTTCATATATGTATGTGTTTTTGAAGTTTAGCTTCCTTTTGTTTCTTTTATATTTATTAGAGTAATAATAATGCTTTAATTTAATTATTACAAAACATATGGGCAACATCAATTTTTATTTTTAGAAATGTAACCGTGTTTGTTTAAAAAAAACAAAAACTGACAACTTGTTTTTGCTATCTTTTAGTGCAATAAGCCGTTTGAGAGGAAAACTGTGTCCGTTTAGCTGTATTAAAGCGGCATTTGTACCACTAACTGTGGGAGAATGGACACCTCCACAATTTTAAAAGGACAAAGTAAATGCCTTAATTTTGAAAGGAAAGTTTTTATAGTTGAGGGGAATCTTTTTTTTTTCCTTTTTTAAATCAAAACATCAAAGAATAGCAAACATGCTTTTTGAATCCTGCAAGCTTTACTCTTGGCAATCGGGCTGTATTTTGGTTTAACAAAGGAACTGTCTGCATCTTTGGATTGAAGAGATGAAGTTATATGAATTAATTGGACTGTTTTTTATTGGAGATCTAGGTTTTCATGTTCTTACTTTAAATATATCAGACATTTAATCAGGAAAATGTCTTAAGGAGTTAATGAAGTTTTTAGCCAATTTTGCTGATTTCATAGTGACTTTCCTTTTAAAATTAAGGTATTGGTGACTTCATTTCACTTTACAAATAAAACACGAGGGCTGGGATACTTTTAACAAGTTAAATCACTGAAATATGAAACAAATTTAATGGGACTTTTGTTCATTCCACTTTTTAAAGTTAAAATGAAATATTTAAGATGTCAGAGGTGAGCATTTATTCAATAAGGGGATCAGGGGAGTTTTGCACTTTGTAAACTCGTGAACTGCATTTTTGACTGTTTTATTTGCACTGGTTCATAGTATATATACATACATATATACTGCAGATTTGTTTATATGGGCATTGCTGTTATCCCAGCCCTTTGGAACTCTACCTGCTCTCCACATGAAAACCAGTGGGTTGGTATAAATTACCTGACTTATCTCCTGTCATTCTTATGTAATCTGTTTGCCAATTTACTGTATTTTGAGCCTAAAATCTGAGCCCATTTTGCTTCAGTAAGCATGAATTTTCCCCATTTTCTGCCAGAAAAAAGTACTGTATTTTGTGCATTTTGTATTTTGTACTAAGATGTATGTAGTGCTGTTCACAACACTGTCTCAAAGCGTTTCACTAAATACTTGGTGTATATACATATTTTTTTTTTCCCAATACCAAGAAAGATAATGCAAAGTTTCTTCTTTTTTGTTTCTTTGCAGAATTTTAAAAGTGCACTGGAAATAATCATGACTGTGGGCAGTGTATGAATGGCTCAGGGGGCTGAGGAGAAAAGAGAAGGAGGGTTATGTCACAGATCCCTATGTAGCCCAGGAGCTCTTGGAAAGACTGGGGAGTCGTGTGCACAGCAGTGGGACTGCGGATCCCAAAATGAAATGTCCTGGCTTTGTTTTTTTGCTGTTTCTTGCACTTAGGTTTCAGCTCCTTTTGAATAAATCTGCTGCAGGGAGATCAGCATAACTGAATAACTAGACTTCCAAATAAACCCTTTAGTAGTTCTCTTCTTGGACTTGCTGAACAGTTTCCTCTTGAGAGTGCTCTAGCTAGTAGTCCTGTCTGTAAAGGCCAAGGTTAAGTTTTTTATGGAGGCTGGACCTGATGATCTTATGAGGTCCCTTGCAGCCCTATGAAATCTAGTCTATGAAATTAAAATTGAGGATTTTCTTTTTTTAAAAACTTCTTGTGGATTCCTGGCTTTTGTCATGAGAAGTCCTTTAAAGAAAGAAAGAGTAGATTTTTAACTTTTTCCCTTCAGATACACTGTCCGTTTCCTATCCTGCCCACACTCAGCGACTATGGCTTGAAAGTTTTAAATTATTTTGCTTGCTGCTTTCACCAAAAAGAAACAAAAAAAAATTTAAAAAACCCACTGCATTAATTGGGCAAGTGACTTTAAGCTGCTCACTCAGTGGACAAGCGGAACTGGTTTTCATGTGAAGAGGAGCTGGAAGTTTTAATTTCTATTCTTGGTTTTGCAGATGTCTACATAAAGTGCCGATACATGTTTGTATTACAATATCAAGTTACTGGCTTTGTGAGGGCCACACACGTATGATACTGTAGCTGCTATATTTATTTAAACGGAGACGGACAATTACTGCACTAGGGAAATGAGGAGATGAGCAGGAATCAAGGCTTAGTTAGATGTGGTATCGCATTTTTCAGAAGAGAATTAATGGTGTGAAGTATAAAGTGTAACAAAAGGGTGCTGTCATTTTAACTGAGATTAAATAGCCAGATATTCTTCCTTTGTTTAAAGACATATATATTTTGATGTTTGCAGTTGGGGGCGGGGGGTGGGGAGGGAGCAAATGGTACCTCATCTGTGGTGGCAGTTTCCAGTGTATTTTCAGAGTATATGGATTTCTTTTATTTTTGTACCTGCTCTCCTTTAAAGAAAAGTTTCTCAAGTTTTATGTGCTTTTGGGGAAATCTTGAGTGACATACCTGATCCCCCTCATCTTCACAGGAGCTGTTCATATCAAGCCCAGCAAGGGACATGGGCAAAGGCTGACGGTTCTGTTTTTGCAGATGAGTTGGCCTGGTATTCATATATCTCTCTAAAACGATGGTTCCCAGCCTTCTGTGGCAGTGTACCAGTTTTCCAAACTAAGACCTCATTTGTACTAGCAAGTGCCACTAACCTCTCAAGCAATGAGAGCACCCTCTTGGGGCTCAGTAGAGAGTAAGGGGTGCGGCAGCCTCTGGTACTGACTACACATCCCCGAAGTAATAATACTGGTACATGTGCCAAAGGTTAGGAACCACTTTCCCAGAATTGGAGGCAGCGCTTCTAATAAGCTAACTATAGGTCTTTGCCAGATTTGTGATCTAGTGACTAGTGGATCCAAATTTGGGAAGAAGCATTGAGAATCTTTTGTAGTTGTAGTGTTACACTCTTGCAACATCTGCTAACAGAGTGACTGATGACTCCGTTTAAAGTAGCTTTGGATTCGTGGGGCACTTAGTGTGGCCAATTTTACTCAGGATTGTTAGATTGCTGTTTAACTGTTTAAACTGGTTAAAAGTGCCCAAAGGGGTATTTCTTTTGGGCTTAGCTTTTACAGGTAGAATGGATTCTGGAAGGTTGTCAGTCAAATTATTTCAAGATGCCATTGGTCCTAAATTGTTTTCATTTCTCTTATGTGCAAATACTTGTCCTGTGAAGTCTAGCATAGGACATTATGTAGTAACCACCTCTGTATACATCTTATTGGTTTTCTACTAGTGCTTGAGTTCACAGCAGTGAAGCTTCCAAGCTCAGACTCCTTCGATTTAAAAATGAGGCCTTTCTGAGTTTACATATGTACTCGTACCTTGAGACTTGTCCACCTTTGATATTTTTTAATCTTGTGAACTGAGGGGAATAGATCCTTTCTCAAAGCACTTTTTGTACCAGAGGAATCAAAAGCTCAGATTATATACATGAAAACAATAAATGTACAGATATCGGAGATCTTCTTTTTTTTTTTTCCAAATGGTTACCTTTGTTTCTTTTCATGCCAGGTAAATGCTGTCAGTTGCAGTGTTGTGGAATAATTGTGGCTGCCACTGGTCAGTTAGTTTGATCTGGTCGAATATCCATGTGTAGAGGTCAAATGGAAAAGTATTCCTGGCTTACTTTCCTACCCAAAGATGGTACTTGAAATCAGCATTGGGTATGAGATATCATATTGTTTGGCACATCTTTTAATTAAAAACTTCACTAAGCCAATTAACTCATTATTTTTGTAAAGTTGAAAACTAGTAGTTAGGGCTTGTGCTAGTCAGTATTTTCTGCTAGTAGAAAATCTTTGTAACTTTACGTTAGTTATGAGGTGTGAAACTGGTATGTACAGGACCCTATGTCTTACCTATCTAGCAGAGTCTGAGGAATCCATACTTACTAAAACACTAAGATCAAAAACTGGTTTGGGGCTGAGCAGCTAAAGGTGCATAAAGGCAAGGTGGGGGTCGGGGTGGAGGGTGGGGGGGAAGCGAGGGGTGGGGGGAAGGCTTGTAAAGAAAGATGAAGCATCAGTCTCGCAAAATGTAGAGGGTTGGTAGAGAGATTTTGTATTCATTGCTGTTCCGGTCACATGCTCCACCTTTGTTACAATTTTGAACGAGGTCCCCACACCTAATGCAGGTAGCTAATGTAGGGTCCTGTTAAAGCAAAGAAGTTCCACTGTTTAAAGCTTGGAATTATTATAATTTTTTTTTAAAGCAAGACAGTCCTCAGAAAGTGCCTTTTCAAGAAGATGGTGCTGTAGATTTTTATTTTGAAATTGTACATGGCTGAACATTTACAAGAAATTATTGAAAATGCCAAGTGTTTGATGGTATCATTTTAGGTACCTTCAAACACCAGTTTCTGAATCAGGACCAAGAATAACCAAGGAGGGTATATTCAGCAGAGGGAAGGCTATTGAGGAATGGTCACCAAATTCAGCTGGTTGACTTGCACTAGTTCAGGTTTTATTTGATGCAAGTTGTCTCTGCCTGTGGAGGGCGAGGGGCTGTGCGGAAGGAAATAGCACAGGACACTGAAGAAGATGATGTAGTTCAGTATGTTAATAGGGTCACAGATAATCAAAGGGTGTAGCAGGTTCTCAAAGAGGAAGGTGATAGAAAAGCATTGTCTTGAAGATTCACAGTGAAGCGGTTGGTCCTGTGGACTGGCTTCACACAACTGGCATTTCAAGGGAGTGATGCTGATATACTCGTGGAACTGTAATGACTCCATGGGAATTTTTGCTGATAAAAATGGCAACAGCATGCACAAGTGGCTGTGCCCTGTGATGACCGTGGTAGGAGATGCAGGGAGCCCCGCTGATGAGTTTGGTGATCATTCCTCACATCGGGAAGAGCTGTAGACTAGAATAATAAACACTGCACCTCAGTAACCTTGTAATGCTGCATAAAATAATAATAGCAAAGTTCTGCTTTGATTACTCTGCAATGTGCTTGCACATGCCTGCAAAAAAAGTACACACACTTTCATTTTTGTAATGGTCTTAATAGCAGTTACCAGATCTTTTTTTAAAAAATGAGCCTTGTCCTTTTTTGTGGTGTTTCTTTATATTTATTGGTAATCTGTGTGCAGCTTGTTGCTTCATGTGTTTGGCCTGAAGGTTACTTTAAACACACTTTTTTGAGGAGGGAGGAGTTTCTAGGTGTGTCTTTTTTTTTTTTTTTTCCTTTCTCAAGTCCTAACTTTACTAACCATGGATAGGGGGGAGGGAGGGTGGGATTTAATCGAAACAGTTAAGACCAAAACAGGTTAATTAGGTACCTGATGTGAGTTAGTTTTCTGCATTAACTTTTTCTATGTTGACATTAATACAGTACTGGGCATTTCAGACATGTAGGGCATATCTCTGTGTCACTCAAGAACATAGTCTTTTGATATTAAGCAGGAGATCTTCAAGAACCAGGAGTATTACCATGAGAGCCTCCCTTCAGTGGTAAATGGTATCTTTTCTGTTGGAAACTGAGTTATTCATGAAGTCCATTAAAATGTTGCATTCAATTATTTGGTAGTTTATAATTGCTCGCTTAAGTAGTTCAAGTACTTTAGATATCAGAATTGTAAAGTGGGGACAGTGACCCATGCCTGAACTTATAGGCCTTACTTTTAAACTTGTGTTAATCCATGATTTAAAAAACCACTTATTTGTATTACTAATGCCAGTTTTTAAAAAAACACATTTTGGAAATTTGTTTTATCACTGTTCTATGTTGTCCCCTTAAGTCAAATCAAAAGCAATTAACTGAAATTAATAGTAACTTTAATCATCCATCTTTATGGCATTCATCCAATGCAACACTGGCATTTAAACTGTGTGGTGATTTTATCTTAAGATGTTTTCAGGAATTAGAAGAAAAACTTCAAAAATTTTACAAAGCAAAGTTGTCTCAAGACCTAAATTCTATGCCAAAACTGCCTGACTTCTGTTCTATTTAGTAGTAGTCAGAACTTTATTTTATTGATTTAAAAGGGCCAAAAAATCTTGTTCCATCAGGTTTTTTTTTCCACGTAAGAAGTAGGCTCCATTCTTCCCATTTTTATCAGTCAGTTTGATTTGCTTTATAACCATGACAGTAGGAGTTAAATCCCACTAAGGTTCCAGTTCTTGCCCTTTTGACTTTCCTTACTTTGTAAATGTGATTACAGTAGTCTGTGTAGACTTATGCTGTTGGGCATAAACCCTCAATCTGTCTTGCCTTGGCTAAGATGCATGGTGGCATACGTGTTGGATTTCGGTAGATCAGAATTGTCCATTTTTGTTGCTTATTGGAGGGTTTCTGATATACTTTTAAAGTATCCCATTTGCATTTAAACTGGGAAATTTGAAGATGCAGATGCTCCCACCCACTGTTTTCAGTAGAAAAACCTGGGTGTGCTTACCTAGTTTTTTACACGCGCTCCTTGTTGGCAGACTGAGAGCAAGGGCTTCCTGGAATATGTTGCACTGTTGATAAAGGTGGGCCGGAGCCAAGTGATTTTAAACCAAACTGACCTGGCTATTATCTGTCCCTTGCCCTTCCTACATCATTAAAGTGGTGAGCAGCTGACAATCCCATGAAATGTGCAAGAGAGTCAAAAGTAATGCAAGAAGGGAAATGAACCCTATATTAAAAGCAGCAGCTCAATAAAAGCTACAGTTAATGTACAGCTAGAGCCTTTTTGAGCCTGTCATCTTGTCTGTAGTTCACCCAAAGAGAAATCCACCCACATGTAGCCACTTTAAAAATCTCTTTCATAAATGCGTGACTGTTTCCTCCACAAGGGACCGTTTATAGAGGCAACTGGCAATGCCTGTCAGGGTTGTATAAAATCAAAATCAAAGATTTTTTTTTTGTTGGTTCTTAAATCTTGATGCTACCTTAAAGACTTTGGCTAAAAGAAATCCAGTAAATTGATGCTACTTGAAACAATGCAGCCAAGCTGTTTTATGGACATAAACATTTTGGATCTCTTGGACGCTTCTAGCTACAGTCCTCAGCAGCTCTCACTGCAGCATGCACAGTTAATGAGAGAGATGGTAATTGGCTGCATATTTTATTTGCCAAGGCACTGAATTTATCCTGCTGTAACACAGTTTTTTTTTACCTCCTTGTCTTCTCTCCCACCTTGCCAACCAAAATCATTAACTCTTATGCACATGTGGAATAGCCATTTTTGTCTGCAAGCAGTATCAGTGCCCTGTTAGAAAATAAGACATTATGTTTGGACTGGAGTGGTAGGTGGTAGAGAGAGCTGATAAAGGAAAAAGGAAGGGGGACGGAGAACTCTGAACTGTTGTCGGTCCAAATTGTTCAGCTTGTACCCTTCAGGGAACGGATAGGAATCTCAAAGGACTTCTGGAATGTGTGTGTCAGAAATCGGAGCTGGTACCGAGACCCTCAGCAAGCACGTGCCTTTTACTGATCAATAACAGATGCTGGAAAGGAATTGAACACTTGCGATTGCAACATTCCCAAATAATGCTCTCTGGCTAAGATTTTTCACAAGCCATGCTTAAAGCTTCAGGTCCTTTCGACACAACTTCATAATATAAACTTTTTCATATCACACTTGCTGTTAAGCAGTTTATGCTTTTGAATAGGATTGCCTCTGAATTTATAGTGCTCTTGTTATCTTTTCAGGGTACTTCTTTCAAGTAACTAGTTTGTAGGGGGTGATGTCAAATATGCCTCAGTCAATGGGCAATTTGCAGTTTCCTCTACAAAATTTAACTTTGATGTAGTCCCATTGAAAATAGGCTGGCTTGCCTTTACTTGAATGTTGCCCAGTAGCATCTTTCCTGGTTCCTACATAGCTTCTACCGTTCATACACTCCACTTAATTTTAAAGATGGGGTATAATGCGTGTAAGGAGGCAGGACAATTGCCTGATGAAGTGGAAGTTGAGCACCACCATTCTCTGGAACAGGTGAAGTGGTGATGGTCTGTGTAATGAATTTAGTCACGGCCTGGGTATGGAAGGGCTTAGCAAGGCAATAAGAGAAGACAAGTTCCCCTCTCCTAAATCAAGGTATTTATACAGAGCAAGTCTGTGTAAAATGCTCTGTGCTGCGTCTGATTCAGCAGCGAGTCTGGGTGAGCTAATTAGGCTTGAAGCTGCCTTGAAGTTGGGTTTTCAGGATTGAGAAGGAAAGGTTCAAACAGACCATAACTAATTTAGAGACTGCCGTGTGCAGGTAGGCACTCCAGGGCTCTGGTCCAATACAGGCTCTCTGGGGTACTGGGTGAGTTGTTCTGCCTCAGTTTTCTCTGCTCTATAAAATATGGCTAACATCACAGATTTTTCTGTGAAAATTGAATAATCGATGCTTTGAAAATAAGTTGCAGGATTGTTGGTTGTAGCCATGTTGGTCTAAGGATACAGGCAGGCCAACTTGTTTGGGTAGATGTGATATCTTTTATTAGACCAACTAAATAGTTGGAGGAAAAGTTCTTTGCAAGCTTTCAGGTGCAAACGCTCTTCTTTGGGCATTGGGAGACCCTGCTGCAGACCTCAGAACAGCAGCAGAGTCTCCCAATGCCTGAAGAAGGGTGCTTGCAAAGAACCTTTTTCCAACTATTTTGTCGGTCTAATAAAAAGTATCGCATCTACCAAAGAACCTTTCCTGCCTTGAAAGTAAGTTAGCCTTTAGAAATACTCTGTTATTATACAAATCCATGCACTCCATCTAAGTTTTCATCTTCTTGCATTGCTGTATGTGTGTGCAGTTTGTTTTCCCAGCTAGGAGTGCTGCCCTGGGTCTTGGAGCCTGGGGTTGTCACACACTATCCTTATCTGGGAATTGCCTGTGGAAGGAAAGTGAGCAGCTTGGAGCCCACGATGCCGAATTTGTGACCTGTCACTTTTCTGATGCGCTTTGGTGGGAAGGTGGGGCCCTGTGGCAGCACAGTTTACTTCAACACAGATTTGGAAGAATATTAAAATATCATTGCTGACCAGTGCAAAAGTCTGCTTGTGAGCCTAGTTTCTTTGTCGTATTAACTACAGGCCACATGAATTAATTATCACTTGGGCAAACTGGCAGATTTGTATCCCATTAAAGAGGCATATATTGGCCCCGATTTAAAGGACCTTTAAGAAATTCAGTTGAATCTCCTGATAAATTAACACAGACATTTTTTTGTGCTACTTTTGCAGGCAAGCAAAGGTGGGTTTTGAATGTTGAAAGACTTGAGTGCAAGGAAAGCAATTAGGAGTAAGACAATGTAGGAGTTTCTTTTTTTACTTCAGGGGTCTTTTCAGTGAATGTTGTCTTCATTGGACTGTTCTGCGGGCACAGTTTGCATTAATGAGGAAAAGTGTACTTATTTCTCCAAGCGAAGCTTTGCAGCATTGACTCTAGCTTAGAAACAGTTTTAAAATGTCATTTTACCCACACAAGTGCTGCTCTGAAAACGCTGTGTGTCTTAGTTTGACAAATAGACATTAAAACAAACCGCTGTGGTACAGGACCTGTACTGACCTGTTCCTGTCCATGGTGTTCATTTATCAGGGTTTCCTCCCTCCATGATTATCAGCATTGCCGTGCAACTAATTTTGGTTACCGGCTCATCTGTTTTATAGGTCAGGTAATAAATCTTGGGCTCACAGGGTATAGATTCTTGTTACTTCCCTTGGCATGAGCAACTTGGCAACATGGACTGTTAATGGATGAAAAGCACTGGTGTTTGTTAGGGAAAAGTGTGGACCGCTTAGTAACAAAGGGGTATGAAGACGGTCGGTATAGCTACAAACATTGTCTGTCAGCAGGTATTACTTTTGAAGCTTTCACTGTAGTGGTAGCCTTCATCTGTGTCTTCGATTATGGGCCAGCCATGGGGGTTTCATGTATCTTGAGACAGAGATGGCTCATCTGGCATACGGTGCACCTTGAACATTATTAGTCATCTATCCGTTTAGCTCAGCTGCTGGAGGTGGTGGTGTGTATGTATATAAATGGCGTAAATGTAAAAAGAGAATAGTGCTGGTTGGGATTCCTTTTGGAACAAAATCGTGATAGGCTACTCCCATGGACTGAAATTCTTCTTCATGCCTCTCACTTTCTCTTTCCAGTAAGCTGTTAAGTGCTCCTTTCCTTTTTGATATCGCCATTGCTTTATGCAAAAAATAGACTGTCCAACCTTGAAGACACTTCCCCCCTCCCCCCCCACAAAAAAAGGGGATTATCTCAATGGAACAGCTGTGATTTGAAACATTGCACAATAGCTTGTAGGTGGATGGCAAAAAAATTGGTAAAAGCCTTTTTTTATTTTTACTACTTAACCCTCTTGACCGTGTGTGCCTATATGTATTGCAGACATGGGCTGCAACTACATGGGGTGGGAGGGAATGGATATGTCAGTATATTTTAAAATAATTACTAACCAGAAGCAGTGTCCTCTCCCCCTTTTTTTTTTTTTTTTTTTCCAAACTGTTCTTGCCAAAATTTTCTACCTGTTGCAATGGTTGCTTTCTTTCCAGCACCGTAAAATGTCATAAGTTCTCTTCCACAATCGCTTCCCTCTGGTAGCCATCTGTAACTTCTGTAAAACAGTGTATGATACAAGTAGTCATCAGATCTTTTCGTTGGCTGAAAATATGATCAAGTTGGGTATATTATAAATCTACCGTAATCGCTCAAAGAATCCATTTGTGAAATGCATACCTGATATATTTTTAAATTTTTTTTATACTTGCATCGTTTGAATTTTTTTCCAAAGCAACGTCTGCAAAGTAAATGGGATTAAAGCATAGATCTGCATCTGTAATGTCACAGGACCAGATGACATCTTGAGGGAAATACCAAACATGACTGCCAAACCTCTGTCAGAAATATATTTTACTTTCAAATTTTTCAGTACCTTGTTTAAAGCTATTGAGTGGAAAAATAGCTGGAATTAAAATTGCAATGTAATGTTCTCTAAAACTGAAATGTGCATAAATTGACATCTTAAATTGTGTGTGCTCTCCACAAACTAAAGATCTCATGGGAAAATATAATGGTATCTTGGGAGTTTTTTGGCATTGTTCATGTATGTGTTGAATACCTAGTTATATATTATGGTGTCAGCTGAACTTCCTTGAAGGCTCAGAAGTAGCACAGGCAAATAAATTCGGAAACTGTAAAATGCTTGTGCAGGTTTTCAACAGCTAATGTACCCTCGGTTAAATCATTGTCTCTGCAAAAAATGTATTATGTCTGTGGTTGAGATTTAAAAGGAGAATTTTTTTTTTTTGTTGTTGTTTTTATTTAACATTGTCACTCACAATACTGACCTTGTGAAATACAGTCATGGAACTCTTTCTGAGCCAAAACTGTCACCAAAGCTTTTCTTCTGTGACAGATTCCACTCCTGTCTTTCTGCTACTCTATACTGGAAGGACTCTATGTTGTGTTTTTGTTTTTACCTTTTTAAAAAATTTTATTGGTTTTAGTGTCGCTTTGCTTCAGTTTGAAGTGTAACTTTCACTAATAACTGCAATAAAAAAAAAAAAGCTTTGCTCCAAACTTCATGGTATCTGTAACATCAACTTATTTTGTCAGGGATTTGTCTTCCAGTGTCACAAAATGTAGGGGGCAACTATGCTTTTAGCTACAGCATCTCACTATATCTTGGGGGGGAGACTATGTAGTGGGAGAAGGGTGGTGAAATCTAGAACGTATTTAGATTTTTAAAAAAAGAAGCAGCCTCGATCTTTACTAAACTTATTGACCTTGAATAAATTATCCATTTTTGATTTTGTGGGTTTTCTTTAATATGGGCTCCCCTTCACTTTTTTTTTTTTTTTTTTTCTTGGCAGGGAATTCTTGGAGTAGGAGACAGTCTGTCTTGTACAGTACCTAGCACAGGGCCCTGAACCTGACTTCTACTTCGTCAGCATCTGGAGTTAGAAGTGAATGAGACTTGGGAGATGAAACCAGGTGGTATTTTTTCCACAGGCCCAAGTGACTTAGGTGTACACATTCAAGTGCTTCTGAAAATCCTCTTCAGGATTAAATAACTGAAGCACAGCTGCTAGTCAGCCATGCACCTTCAGAACCTTCCCAAGACAAATTTCTTATTGGGTCATCTTAGATTGACTCCTGTGTGTATGGCTGGGCCCCAGAGTCTTTTGAAGATAGCACATTAACCCTAGCTTAAAACGGGCTTTCATATTTCATTCGTTAAAACCATACTACAGAGCAGCCCACCTGCTGAACTGGCGAAGAGCCTCAAAAGAAAGCTGCCCTGTACTGTGCGATTTTACTGTTATCTCCACTGTTGGTTACCAAGCTTTGTTCGCTGTTCTAATGCATACAAGAAGAAATGGCATTTGGTTTTGCAGCTGGCTGACTTTGAACAACCTTGTCAGACTACCTAACATGTGCCATAACTTTCTTGAAATCAAACTGTTTAGTTATTTTTTATTTATTTATTTTTAGAATCCCAATTAAACCTTAAAATGCAGTTGTACCGGTCATGGGACATATAACAGATAGGGACCCAGTCAGTTTCTTCCACGTATACAGAGCACAACAGGGACAGCTACATAATGTTAATAAGATACAAAAAAAGCAAAATTGATCCAAGCTGTACACCTTCTGAAGCTGATATGCCATGTTTGAGTATTTCTAAGATTTGTCAATCCCTTCTTTCCCTTTAGATGCTTGTTTGACCTACCCAGCATGGTGGTTTTGTCAGTGCTTCTAAATTCATATCATGACTTGTCCCTGTGTTCAGTACATGCACCATTCAAAACTGGTGTTTCCTAGTCGCAAATACAACCTCTTTTCCGTTGTTCTTCACAGGATACAACTTTAATTCAGGCCATTCCTCCTGTCCTATTTCATGGGTCCATAGTGCTCTTCAAATACTCTACCAGTTTATGTCCTCCCACACTGGGGTTTTTGAAAGAACTGCTAACTTTTTAAACCAGAATAAATAAATACAACAGCACTTGTCTTCCTTCTTACTTACAGAGGAAAAGCTAATTTTGGCACATGCAGTTCCTCTCTCTGACATATAGCTCCTCTTTCTCAGGATCCATCTACCTTTCTTTTCAAAACTCTGGATGTCCTGAAGGACTGGTCTGCATGGTGTTGTCTGGAAGTCTAATCCTGTGTCTGCATCCTGCAGCAGGTGGCTTGTTTAACATCATCTGTTGCATGGTTTCTTATTCCTGCAACATATGACTCCAAATAGATATGGTGGCTTCATCTCTGAGCGCTACCATCTTGGCTTTCAGTTGTGATTGGGCGATTGCAATTTTTTTAATATCCTTGAGTTGTCAATGCAAGGTGATGCATGAGGGTTGTGAGAGGAACCTCTCAGCACAGCTAAGCAGAACAGCTGATGCAACAACACGGCTGTTTCATGTTTTTAGAGTTCACTTATATCCTGATAGCACCTTGACTAGTCCTGGACCCTGATCCCATGCACTGCATAAACAGAACAGAAGAGATTCCCTCCCCCAAAGGAACTTACAACCTAAATCTAAAACTAGGAACAGCAGCTGCTTATGGACAGGAGGACGAGCATCAGTATGAAAGTGTTAGCATGTTAGGCAGCGATCACAGTACATAGGCAGCCAAGTCTTGAGTTTTGTGTAGGTATCCCAGCAAAGGAGAGAAATTTGGAGAAGGCTAATAAGGTAGCTTTGCAAATAGTTACAGGGACCATTGCTGAACGTGTTAAGCTGCTGCATTAGTTCAACCCACTCTGTTCAGTGGTTTAACCTGTAATGGTAAACAGGTGCAGCGCAGAGCTCTACAATGTCTGTCTGCAGCTGCCGCCCAGTGTGCCTTGAAGGGAAGACTTTGCTCCACAGAAGTGCCTGGAGCCATTTAGTCCCTCCCCTAGCAAACCTCTGTGCTTTAATTAAACTTTTTCAATTGACTTAGGTGGCCTGAGGCATCCCCCTGAGGTTCTTCAGGTACAGCACAAAACTACAGCAGCAGTGTGCACCAGGCTATGGCTCAGCCAGGCAGGGCAACTGACAGTAAGTAGTGAGCCTAAGCTCAAGGCATCCCCTATTGCCTCAAGGCACTGCTCCTTAGACTTAGGGCATCCCTCAGAAGGTGACAGCTCTCAGTGTTCCCTCTCCTTTCTTTTTAATTCTGGAAAAATACTAGAACAATGCTTCTGTTGCAAGGAACTCGGCGACCATGACAAGGAAGAACGTTTTTAACCCTACGTATTCTTATTGGAAATCTCCAGGTTTATCCTGTGAGTCGTGTTTGCACACCCAGCAACTCTAACCTTGCCTGGCACCCTGGAGCACCCTTGAAAGGATCTCAAGGCACCCTGGTTGAGATTCAGTCCCTTTGCCTCTTTTCTCAACTGTTGCCCCGTTTTCTGGCTGCTTTGCTATACTGTCACCCTACCCAGATCTTCTCCCATGGTCTCAACCCCCGCAGCAACGCTCGGCCTAGGGCACGCAGCCCTTCTCTCCTTGCATCCCTTTGCTAAGCTCCCCCCTCCCTGTAAACATAAAGAGGCCTCCAATTGGCTCTTGGTGATGATGGTTGCGTGGCAACAGAGTGTGCTTGGCAACCAGAATGTTACAGAAAGTAGCTGCGGGAAGCAGACACTGGGGAGCCAAGGTCTAAGACTCCTAAAGGAAGCGAGGGGGTAAGTCGCCCCAGTTCTGGACTCCTGGAGTGCAGCCAGGCAGGCAGCCCGTCTGGGGAGTGAGGGAGCTGGTTTTGGTGCATGGTGGGGGTTTGCCACTTCCTTGCTCTCCAACTTTACCTGTGTAGTTTTGTGCTTTAACAGGGAGAAATCCCCCTTCCGGTCTGCCCTTTCACTCTCACAAAGCCTCCCAGCCCATGCTGAGAATGGATGAAGCCCTTATCCTCCTGCCCTTCTCTCCCTGGTTTGCAGGAGAACTTGCTCAACACAGTTTGATTCTCCCCAGCTCCCCCTGTAGCTCAGCCTCCCCAGTCCCCCAAATGCACTGCCCCAAGGCCTCTGCACACACTGTGGTGTAATGCATGTCTTGCCATCGGTCCTTGTGCAAGGAAGTCCAGGTAAAGGTAGATAAGGAGTGTGCTTGGGTGAGGCCGGCAGGTTCATCCATGGGCTCCAAGTAGGGTTGCCAACTCTGTTTGAATCTATTCTGGGAGGTTTCATCACATGACTTGGGGCACAGGGCTCGTTCCTGGGGCAGCCCGTACTGTTCAACATCCTTATCAGCGATCTGGATGTGGGCGGGGGATGCACGCTGTCCAAATTCGCTGACCAAGTTGTGGGGTGAGGTGGGCACGCTGGAGGGAAGGGACAGAATCCAGCTAGATCTGGACAGGTTGCAGAGGGGGCTGAAAGAGAATAGGATGGAGTTCAGTGCAGACAAGTGCAGGGTGCTGCATCTAGGGAGAAGGAACCAGCAACTTGCCTATAGGCTGGGGAGCACCCTTCTTGTCAATGCGGTAGCAGAAAGATCTTGGAGTCATTGTTGATTCCAGGATGAACATGAACCGCCAACGTGAGGAAGCGGTCAGTAAGGCTAACCCACCTGGTCGTGCATTTGCAAATGCATCACAAACAGGTCCAGGGAGGTGATCTGTCCCCTCTATGCGGCACTGGTCATGCTGCAGCTGGAGTACAACGTCCAGTTCTGGGCGCCCCACTTCAGAGGGATGTGGCTAGCATTACGAGGGTTCAGAGGAGGGCTGCTTGCATGGTCGGGGTACCGGGGCAGGACCTCCAAGGAGAGGCTACAGGGCCTGAACCAGTTCAGTCTCTACAAGAGAAGGCTGAGAGGGGATCTAGTGGCCCTTTACAAACTCACCAGGGGGGACCAGCAAGAATTGGGGGAGGCTTTTCCCCCGGGCACCACCCCAGGGTTAGTAGGAATAACAGCCCCAAATTGTTAGAGAGAAAGTTTGGGCTGGACATCAGGAGGCATTGCTTGACAGTTGGGGCTGCGAGGCTCTGGAATGGGCTCGCAAGGGAGGTGGTGCTCTCCCCTACCTTGGGAGTCTTCAGGAGGAGGCTGGACAGATATGACTGCAGCCCCCGTTCCTGCCAGGGTAGGGGGTCAGACCTGATGATCTGTTTAGGTCCCTTCTGACCCTAAGCACTATGAAACTATGACATAATGACATTAATGAGCCATTATGTCAGGAAGGCAAATGCACATTACTATTGCATTTTAAAAACCGACTGGACTACTGTATAAGTCGGATTCAACGTTTAATATTGATTTTAATGAATGCCCTATCATTTATCTGCCAAGTGACTCTCAGCAGTCTCCTGGAGATTTATATCTAATTCCTGGAGACTCCAGGACAATCCTGGAGGGTTGGCAACCCTAACCCCAAGACATGCAGCCCATGGCACAAGCAGAATAGAGGCAAAGCTTCCTCTTCATGGCCTGGCCCTTTCACTTGAGTTCCTGCCCCCAGAGGCTCCAGTTCCCAGCCTCTGAAGCTGCTGCTGTATCTTGAATGGTTTCTGTCTCCTCCGGGCTGTTAAAGGCTGTTTCCATCTAAGTGGGGCCTCATGTGCTAAGACCTGTAGCTGGTGCAAGGCTGGCTGCACCTGTGTTGAAGGGAGTACAATCCTGTCCCCTTCATACAGATCGGGTGCAGTCATTGTCTGTTAGCAATGCAGGCCTTAGCTTGGCAAAGCATGGATGCCCTTGGAGTGATCCAGAGGGAGTTCTGACATTTGTCAGCAACTGGGGGAAGACTGCTCACACCACATACAAAAAGCAGCTACCCCCAGCCCCAGCAGGCAATCAGGCTAAGGATGTGCAGATTAATAGTGGCCCATTCAGGCACGTGGGAAGGGGGAGTAGGGCTTGGGGAGAGTGGTGGGGGGGAGTCTGGGAAGCCGATTGCCCTCTCATGTCTTCTCCCATCTCTGTGGGTGCTTCTTGGCCTGCATTATCCAGGGGCCCATGATTTCAGGTTGGGGAGCGTTGCTGTTTCTGTGAGTAAGCACAGTGGGTTTCCACCCAGGTCTAGCAGATCTTGCTGCCATGGCCACTCTAAGTGTGAAGCCTGGGCAGAGATTCGCAGTGTCCGACTGGCACATCAACAGCGACCTCATCTCGACGAATGCTGAGAGGCAGCGTTCTGCTTCCCACCAGATCCGACAGGAGGCCAGGTTTCTCCGCAACGAAACCAACAACCAGGTGGGTTTTCCAAAACCTTCCCCTTTGGTTCCAGTGGTCTTCAAGGGGCGGGTTGGGTCATGTGTCTGGCTGGCTGAGTAGATTGGGGATGCGGGGGTTGTTGGTCCCTTTCAGCCTTCCGGCTGCTGGGTCAGACCAATGCCTGTTCTAACTGAGCCTCATTAGTGTCCCAAATCATTTGCCCTTTGAAGATACTACATTGAGCTAAACCTCAAGAGTTCAGTGTGTAAATCCCTGTGTACAGGTGTTAGTGACAGTTTCCAGAGTCAAAGGACAATCCATTGTCTTAGTAAAGGTTATTGTGCCTAAAACCCCTGTTGCAAATACTTCGGTTTAAGTTATTCCTAAGTATTAAGTTACAAGACACAAAACCTTTGGGTTTTATTTATACAGCTGTCCCCATTTGACTGCTGTTAGATGTTTCAGCATAAGGTAGATGAAATGTTTGCCCTTGTACTAGTTGGTAATGATGTGTACACACACCTCTCCGATCTTGCACAGGGATCTCGGTCTCTGCAGCATGGCCTTTCCGTAAGAGTGCGCGTGCTTCCTCGATTCTCCAGATCCCAGCCTCTCAGATCCCTTCCAAAGGCTTCCCGTTCCCCTTGGCAAAGCAGACCAAGCCTCCTCCCAGCCAGCAGCTTCCACAGAACCTGGTCCACCAAACTGCCTGAATCCTCAGTTTATCCACATCGTAGTCCTACACTGATGGGCCACAGGCTGTCTCCAGCTCCTGTATCTATAACCTTTCCCCTCTCCCCAAGCACCAAACCAATTGGCTAAGCTGTGTGAGCAAGTGGAAGCCAGCTGCTTGCCCATGACCAAAACCCTGTGCAGCTTAAGGAACAGCTACTGCACCTGTCTAATAACTGTCATGTCCAGGGATCCTGGTTTTCTCTGATTTAAAAAAAAAATCCACAATTTTCAGTTTAAAAAAAGTAACTCCAAATCCACATTTTCTCTGTGGTTAAACTAAAACACCACTATATATGTGTGTGTGTGTGTATGTATTAGTAGTGTTTCATTTTAATCATTGAAAAATGTGGATTTGGGGTTACTTTTTTTAAAACTGAAAATTAAGGATTTTTTTAAATCGGAGAAAACCAGGATCTTTGGTCATATCCTACTTCACAGGATTTCAGGGCTCTCCTGACTCAGGTCTCTTGCCCTATCCTTTGATAAATAGAGGTTCCAGCTAAAAATTGTGCCTCCTCCTCCCTTTTCTTTGGACCTGACACAATATAAAGTAGGTTACAAATGCTGGCAGTGCTATGTGTTGCACTGTGCAATATCCCCACGATGGGCTATTTGCTACTGTCGGGTGCTTCAAAGCCTCTCGGGACAGGAATCTAGAAAGCCAGGAATAAATTGATTTTGTGCCTCTGCCTCTGGGATGTCTCTGGTGCCCTGTGCCTTGGGCAGTTATTTACACTGGCACAGAGAATGGTGGAGCACGATGTACTTTCAAATGACATGGTAGTACTTCTCATGGGTATAAATTTAAAAAAAGAAAAAAGGAAAGGTAAGTGGGCCCTTGGTCAGTGTGGTGATGCAAACCATCAACATTTGCAATTTCAACTACCTGTGCTGGGATGTGTCTTGAATTCCAGACAAAATGGGATGAACATGACAACCGGACGCGGCTCGCTGAGCGCATTGACAGCGTGAACCGATGGAAGGAGACTCTGGACAAATGCCTCGCTGACATAGACACAGAAATCGATGCCTTAGCCAAAGTAGGTGGGGAAGAAAGCATGACTTAAAATCAGTGTCCTCTCTACACTTGCAATTTAAAATGACTGCCACCCTGCTCCTATGATGGGCAGGCCCACAGAGTTCAGTGGGGCATAGCAGTTCTGCACGGGGTTAAATTTGTTTCAGGATAGCAAATCCCTTAGTGCAGGGGTGCTCAGCCTTTTGGTGTGGTGGGCTGGATAAGTGACGCAGGGCCTGTCTGCAGACCAGATTGGGCCCTGCACCACCTCTGCTTGGCTCACCACTGAATGGGGCTCCGTGCAGCCTCCCTCAGCCCCTTGCCACAGGGTCAGACTGTGCAGCTTCCCTGGAGCTCCATATCACCTCCTGTGGGCCTTGCACCATCAGATATGGGCTCCTCACTGCCTCTACTTGGTCCTGTCCTGCAGGATCAGGCCCTGCACTGCCTCCAGCCAGCCCCTGTACGCCCAGATTGGCCTCTGTGTTTCATGATGATAGGTGGCTGCCTTTCTTTTCTTTTTAAAGAGTTCCACGTTAATGTACTAGCAATACAAGAGACACTAAAACAATAAGGTTTAAAAAATGGGGAGTGGTAATAAGATTTTAAAAGAATATTTATTAAGAGCTCAACAATTTTAAAGTGGAAAAGACTCAGTTTGCCTTTGATGTGCTTTTCAAAATTTAAAAAGTCTGCTCCGTTTTTCAAGTTAAGACCCTAGAAGCCCTTCTAGGTGAAGGCACGATGGGATCTCATGTGTGATGAGAATTAATGGTATGACAGGAAGGAGCCACAAAGTTATTATACATCTTGTGGAATACCTTTGGAGCTTAGTCCTCATTTTATCATGGTATTAATTTATTGAACATGTGATCACCACCGGTTAATCACACCTCAAGTATAATGTGTAGATGAGGTCTAAAGGGTGGTTTTGTACGTAGCATAGCATTTTCATCGTTTTCGTAGGCCCTGCAGATATTTAATATATTTCTCCTGTGCATGGCCAGTGGCTTCCTCTGGGATCTTGGCAAGTTTTAGATTCATATGTGCCTTAGTTTAAAGCAAGGCTTGAGCTGTCTCGGGTGGAGCACAACGTCAGCAGAGTGCCTGGAGATTCCCAGTGCAAGGGTTGTAACTAACCAGAAACAGGAAGGGAGTTTTGGTCTCAGAGGACTTCATGGTCACCAGTGAGGAGACCTCTCTGGTCCTTTTGATCTCTAGTCCCCTTGTGTCTAAAAGCAGACATGCCCTGAGCTAGCGTGAAAGGCCACTGGGTAGAGGCTGTCATTCAGTCCAGCAGAGATCAACTCGGAGCCGCTTTCAAGTGAGTGGCCAGAACCAGGCCCCTCTTATAAAATAGTAGCCAACATCCCCTCTTCCCCTACCAGAAGGGAGGCCACCTCCCTAACCCTAGCTGGCTTCTCCCCACCAGATGAAGGAGGCAGCAGAGCGTGCCCTGCAGGCTAAGAACTTGCCCCTGGATGTTGCAATTGAGTGCTTGACACTACGTGAAAGCCGCCGGGCCATCGATGTGGTGAAGGATCCTGTGGAGGATGAGTTGCACAAGGAGGTGGAGGTGATCGATGCAGCCAAGAGAGATCTGCAGCAGAAAGTGAGCCAGGCCTTCGAGCAGCTCTGGTGAGTTGAGCAAAAGAGAATGGGGTTGTTTACTGCAACCCCAAAGGCATTTCTGTACTTGGCTGGGGGCTAACACGGTGTGAGGATTTGACATGACTCTTTACCATCCAGAGATCAAGCAGAACGTGTGTCCTGGGGCCAAGGCTCTGCTATTGCTGTGCTGAGCAGCACCCCAAGTGAGGAGCCAGTAGCTTTCCCTTGTCAGAGAGGGCCCATTTTAATAACGACTGTTTGAGGAGCTCCTAGTCAATGGTTTGACTGAGCCAGTGGAGAGGGAAGGCAGCCATATGGGAGCTAAACTCTGAGATGTGAACTGCTGACAAGGGATTTTGAGTGCCCAGCAGGAGATGCTTTCATGGTCCTGAGCCTTCCTGAAAACTCAGCAGTTTCACACTAAGTTTTAAGAAAATATTGTACACACAAATGACCAATGTTCTTGGTGCTCATCCTCCATCCTGTCACTGCCTTGCTGCATGACTCTGGGCCAAGTTACTGCATCTGTCATGTGTGGAGGCTGGTTCAAGAACAGCTACAGCAGAGTGGGTGACGGAGTTGCAGTGCCTGGAGTCAGGGATCAAACAGGGCCAGCCTGCTTGCAGCCCAATGCTGTAGAAGCTCATTGTTCTCAGTCCCTAGCTCTCAGGTTTCTAAGGGAAGCTTTGATAATGGGTAGACTGAATTCAGACTACCTGGATCCCTTCTCTTCCCTAGCATGGAAGCATCTGTGTAACACCCGATGGACCAGTAGCTATGCCCAGTCTCGCAATGGGAGCTTATGAATAACACCCTCTATGTGCCCGCTCTCTCTGCCCCCTGCCAAGGGCATATAGTTTCCATAATGTCCCACTAGGACCTTTTCAGTCTGCTTCCAGTGGCAAACAGCTGTTTCCATCTCCCTCTGTTGTAGCCTTCTGCAGGAGGCACGCCAGCAGCTAAATTTTGATCACCGGGGGAAAATGGAAGCGCTGGAGATAGACCGTGTCTGCTTGTCACTCAATGTCAATTCTCCCAACATCTCATTCAAGGTCAATCCAACCCGGGTCCCTGTTGGGTAAGGAAAGAGCCACTCTGTTCTTGGCCAAGTTAATTCTGGTGCAACCTTCATGTTGATGTAATAAGTGTTGGGACTTCTGGCAGGTTTTAAACTAGTTTCTGGTGCCTCATGGAAGTGATTGTGGGAGGCTGGTCCAGCACTTAAAAACATAAGGAGCAAAAGTTGAAGTTTCTGGCTCTGCAACTAGCAGGGACTGGTATCAGAAGCAAACCCTCTTCTCTTCCATGCTCAGTCAGTACTGATGAGCATTTGCTGTTCCCTGAGAGCCCTTTGCTTGAGCATCCCATAAATAAATAAGATACCTCTACTGGAGAGGGAGAAACTGAGGCACAGAGGAGGGTGATTGCTGCCTGAGGTGTAGTGGCAAATTTAGTGGTAGATCCAGGGTAAAAAAATCAGGAAACCTGATTTTACACCCCAGGTACAACCTCTAGGCAATACTTATGTAACGGTGAGGGTAATGATTCACTGGAACAGATTACCCTGGGATGAGGTAGACTCTAGTGCTTGGGATCTCTAGCTCAGTGTTTTGATGTCTCTTTAAAAGCTACTTTTCAGTTGAACCACCAGCTTTTAGGCTCGGTACAGGAGTCTCTGGCCTGAGCTATGCAGGCGGTCAGACAAGATGATCACAGTGATCCCTTCTGGCCTTCAAATCTCCATGGTGTCCTTGTAGGTCTGCAGAGATCTCTTCCAGGCTTTGGGGAGGGGGAGGTTCTTTCCAGGCTCTCTTGGAGTCACTCTGCTTAGTTCCCAAAGCATCAATTCCAGCAGCCTGATCTGTTGTACAGATCAACGACACCTCAAGAGTGGGACCAGTACAGTCAGTACAACAAGGACCGAGCTGAAGCAGAAATGAAAGCTTCCAGGGAGCTGCGGGAAGCAATAGCGCTCACCATTGCCCAGGTAAATGGATCATCCACCTGCATAGCAGGGATGAAGGCAACGTGGGTGCAGTTAGCCGATGCTGAGGCAGGTCATCCTGCCGTTTTCACCAAGACCAAAGACCGGGTGCGTGCAGTCTGCTTCACACTCAGAAACTGGCTGACTTTAGAGCCTGCCTCTGGGGCCGTGAGGGCTTGAAAACATGAAATCAAGCTAACTGGGAAGACTCTCCTAGTTCTAGTATGGAGTTTGATTTGCTCATGAATGTCCTTGCCTGCCATTGCAAGGGACCGCACTCGATAATATGGCAGGTCCCTTCTGGTACCATGTACTTGGACCAAGATTCAGTGCTGCTGGGCTGCAGGTTCATGACCAGGGAGTTTCCTCTGACTGCCAGGTTACTGCTGTTTTCCCCAGATGACTGTTTCCCTGGTACCCTGAATTGCTTTATGAATTGTATGAGGTGGGTCCCTTGCCCCAAGTGCTTACAGCTGAACACAGGTGCAAAACTGCATAGGCCTGAGGCGTGGTTGGGAGGAGATAGGGTGGTGGGGGTGTTGAAACCCATGGGGGTCATTAATGAAGGTACATCCAGGCATAAAGCTGCTACACAGGAAGCAAAGGGCATAGGTAAGTGGTAGAAGAGTGTAGGTTGGCAAAGGAGGACCTTGAGGGTTGTGTATTGTGGAAGTGGTGACATTGCTGATGTAACAGTGCAGGGGAGACATCTTCCAGAAGGAGGTGTAACCTTTAACCTGCTTTCCCTCTAGACAAACAACGAACTGGAGGCGCAGCGAGTAGCCACAGAATTTGCTTTGCGCAAGAGAATCCGGGAGCTGGAGAAAGCCTACGATGAGCTCAAGTGGCAGGAGAAGAATGTAAGCCTGGCTTCAGTCATGCTGCAGTAATTTTGTAACTGTGATGGTCCAGGAAAATCAGAGACAGCCCTGGGGTATCAGTCTAGGAGTCCTAAAGCTACTACCCCAGGGGCAACCCCGAGGCAGCCCCAGTGAACGAACCTTTGGCACAGATCACCCAGGGATGAGGTAGATTGTCCAGCACTTGGAACCTCGATGTCAGCTTTGGGGTGTCTCTTTAAAAGCTGCTTTTCAGCAAATCACTTCTAGGTGTGCGAGTCCAGATATAAGGATATGTTTGTTGCAGGGATGCAAAATTGCGTTTCAGCTCCACAAACGCACCTATCCCCTAGTGCACACTTGGCAGCCAGGCCTGCCTCAGAGCATGACAGGATGGCTGAAGCTTTTGCTCCAGTGTCCCGCACTGTTGCCAGAAGCAGTGCTTTTGGATAACTCTGAAGTGGGAGGCTCTGCTTGTTGCAGTGGTGTTGGAATAATTAGCTGAATTGGGATAGCTGCAAGCTGTGTAGCTGCCATTTTATCCTGGGGATAAATCATTGTAGCCTAAATAGGAGCACTTCAGTACAAGCTAAAGCCCTCATCTTGAGCACTGAGTGTCTGGTGCAATTTGCCCTTGTAAGACACCTCAGGCAGCTGTTGTGTATGGACATGGGGGATAAACCATGTAAACCCAAGGCATTCCAGCCAGTGCTGCTCTGGAATACTTTGCTAGACAGAAACATGGAGATGATGTTTCTTCTCACAAATGCAAACTGCTTATTCCATTCCAGGGCATAGTCCTTGCTGTTCAAAAGTAAAGAGAAACTCTGCTTCCCAGCTTGATCCTTAAAAGTGCAGTGAAATGTCATGAGGGGAATTAGAGACTATTTGCAAACTTTCTGAGCCAGCACAGCTTCGTGCCAAGAGTGGCAAATAGGTTTCAGATGGGAACAATCTGGTGGCGCGCGTGTGAAATCACTGAATGGATCACAGTTCACCTTACCGAATCTACCATCACAATTGATGCTAAGTGGCACCTGCAAGTGGAGAGCCCAGTTTCTGGCCTTTCTACCTTATCCTTTGGTCTCATCCACAATGCTCCTTAAACAGCAACAGCTTGCCCTGCCTGGCCAATGGGGAAATCTGGTTTGTAAGCACTGATGTCGGCTATGCAGGGAATTTAAGCAAAAACCCATTAGCCCTGGCTTAAAAACCATTCCCAGCGATGTAAAAGTCCAGCAGTTTGAGGTCTTCATAAGCCCTGCTGGTTTCCTGTCTCAGACCCCAAGTGAAATATTCACGTAGCCAGGATTTGAGTGCATCCTAGCTATGGGTGTGGGGCGGTAACATTTCCTTGTACTACGTTTATTAATCTTCAGACCCTGGAGGAGATTGCAGAGATGGAACAGGACATTCGACGCCTGGAGGAGGATCTCAGGAAGAAGATGTGGGATCTCAAGCTGGCGCACACTCGTCTGGAGACCAGGACTTACCGCCCCAATGTGGAGCTGTGCCGGGATCAGGTACAAATGCGCCTGCAGAAGTGGGGCATCCTAAAAGCCATCCAGGAGGGATGAATGTGGGCATTGAAACCTAGATGGAATTGACCAAATCACCTTCATGGCTCTGAAACAATCAGTCATGCTTCAGTGCAGACTAAATGGAAGCCAGGAGGCAAATAACGGAAGTAATTGGGGGTCATTCATACAATAACTTGCATAGAAACAATGGAGGTAGGTAGATTAAGTAAAGAGGAGCCATGACGACCCTCAAGAAACAGGATCAGCCCTGTTAACCCTGACTGCCTTCTCCTTTTCTCCGACTCCTAGGTCCAGTATGGGTTAACTGATGAAGTGCATCAGCTGGAAAACACCATTGAGGCCCTGAAGCAGAAGCTTGCACAGTCGCAGTATGTTCCAGTGTGATGTGGGCGTTGTGCAGTGAAGGGAGGATGGCGGCAACGGCAACCAGTACCAGAAGGGCCAAGCCTCACTGGCTTCCTCATATTTTTAGCAGCTCAGGTCTACAGACATGCCAGTTGCAGGGGTGCCACAGACCAGAAAGATTGGGTGTATTGGGGGTTGGCAACATACAGCTTGTAGAGTGGATCCAGCCCATACCCATGGGACTTTGGCAACATTCAGGCCTGGGTGTCGGGCAGCTTTTGGCAGCAGGGCTTTTCTTTACCATCGTGGGAAAGTAGCAGTAGTGGTTAGGGTCCTGGTCCCTGCCCATCTGCCTGACTGATCAAAGTTGTGACACTGGCCCACAGCCCAAAAAGGTTGTAGACCTGGGGTCAGGGGTCTGACTAAATTTGCACAGAGAAGTATAAAGCAGGAAAACTCTGATGAAAGCAACAGAGGTGATAGAAGCACAGCCTTGCATTTGTGTGGGGATTCCCAGTTTATGTCCCTTGGATGTCACATTCCAACAGCATCACATGGGCTGGCAGTTATGGGGCCCAAATAATAACAGTCCGATATGTCGAGATCTTCCCTGGAGCTGTGGGGTTTGTGTTAGCCCTAATGGAAAGGCAAAAGCTCTGTTGACTGTTTTGCTGTTAGAGAGCAGGACACAAGTTCTTTTTTCGTCCGTCTAAGGAAGAGCAAGTTGACTGGCATAGGTGTAACCTATACCCTCTACTTTCTGTTTTCCCAGGGGTGCCTTAGATGCTCTGTATAAACACTTGTATCGCATCCAGACAGACATCACCTACAAAGCCAACTCCCTGATGTTGGACAACAAGTGTATGGACAATAGGAGAAAGCTCACTGTTCCAGCTGAGAAATTTGTGCCAGAGGTTGACACCTTCAATCGAACCACTAACCGAACCCTCTGCCCTCTGAAAAGCAGGCAGCTGGAGCTGGCTTAACTTCCTGGAAACAGTCTTGTGCAATGAGCCACATGAAAGATAAAGCAGTTAGTGACTCTGCTCCATACCAAGGAAAGCTGACATCTGTGTTGTGTTAGAAAAATGTTATTCTCCTCCCCTCAATTTGTTATATAACTGTCTGTCCCCTTGTATGATGTCTGTGGCCTCCTTCACTCGAGGAGCACCGTAAACAATAAAGGGTCTGTCCTCAAGAGCGGTTGTCATCCAGCAATGCTGGAAGCATTTCATGATGATTGAATCCATGTAGGCTCTTCAGTATTTCAAGTCCTTTAAAGTGTAGGCTGTGCTCTGAAAAGGGACTGCTCAACAGTGGCACCAGTCCAGATCTTCTCCCTGGGTGTATTGACTCAGATTTGCTTGCTTTAATGATTAAAATAAAATTGGAGGGGTGCGTGTGTCCCCACCCTTCTGTTAGTCTTGCAGAGCTGATGCAGCTACAACAAAGGAACTCTGGAAACCCTTCTAGCTTTTACAGTAGCAGCCTAGTTAAAAACGATGTAATTGTATACTCAATTCTGCCCTTGGTTCTTATTTGTATACCAGTAGGGCTTGCAGCGTGCTATGTGTTACATGCTTGCAGCCTGGAAGACAGGGTCACCTCCCCAAAAGCCTGCATATTAAAGTTATACTTTTGCTACCAGGATCAGTATTTAGCTTGCTGTCTATCTCCGACTCACTGATCATCATTACAATTTAAAGGTGTCTATGCTGCTTAGATATGAGAATATGACCCTGTAGGAAGGAAGCTAGTTTGTTGCCCAGGCTTTAACATGAGCTGGAGTCTCAGGAAAATGAATGTCTTCCTAGCTGTAAACCAGGGATCAAAGCACGTAGGCTCATGGCAGCTCCAGCAGCTAGTCATTCCTCACTGTAGCTGTTGCCTTGTGCTTCAGAATTGAAGCATTTACTAAAAAATAAAACCACTGCCTATGCTGAGATTGCTGAGCAAACTGATGTCACCATAATTGTACAACCCACTTGTGTAAAGCACATCTACAGGGATGTGTAGATGTGACAGGTGACAATGCAGTGACAGGTGCGGCCTATCTACGAGGGGCTGGCAGTGCTATAGCTATGCTGGTAGCTAACAACCCTTCTGGTTGCAGAGAAAAACTTTCCAATGTAAATTCAAATAATGTCATCTGCCTTGGTGTTTTAGACAGCCTAAAGCAACGGTTCTGGGGTATGCAAGCCGTTTGCAATGGATGTTAATTTTGAAACCCTTAAATACCAATATTGGTAATTCCATCTGCTGGTCAAGCACTGAAGAAAGAGAAAAGGAAAATCAGCAACTTGTTTTGGTGTCCCAAATGGAAGCGGATGGTTCATGGAGTGGAGGCTGAAAGAACATAATTACTATCTTTATTCCAATTTGATTTTTGCTCCAAACTGGTCCCAAAAGAGCTTCATTAAGAGACTTCTAGGCTAACTCACCTGTGTCCTCTCTCAGCAGGGCTGCTTATTTCACCTGTCAGAGCTGTTGGGGACTTGGCCCCTGTGCTGATGACAGGGTGCCTGTTCCTCCTGCTTGCACAGGTTATTTGCAAGACAGGAGAATAATAGTAACTTTAAGAACAACTCCCCACGGGCGAAGAGCAGCTGAGCACTCACAGTCCCTTCTGTCAGCAATGTGAGCTGGGCCGCTTGGAGCACCAGGGGAAACACTATGACCACTAAGGCAGTTCTCCCAGGGGCAGGGGATGGCTGCTTTTCTGGTATGGGGTAGTCCCTGGGCAGAGGTAATGTATAATTACTCTCCCACTTTCATTTCCAGGGGGGAAGATCTTGGCTTTATGCTTTCTTTATGGAACTGGGAGCCTTCTCCCTAGCTTGCTCCATATGGCCGAGGGCAAGCAAAACCTGGGGGCATCCAAACCTCAAGCCTCCAGACTGGGCCTGCACGTAGGGTGCCTGCCAAATGATTTGGAAACATCTGAAGCCCCAGGTGGGGGTGGAGGATGTTTGCTGGTAGTAACGCCATATATGCTGCTTGAATGACTCATGGATTTGGAATTGATTTGGCTTTGAACATCAAGTTTTCCTTACAAAAAAAAAGCTTGGCAGCGTTTGCACCCATGCCTGTGCCATGCATGTAGATGAGGGCGTATCATTAACACAGCACAGCCCCGAGACATATGCAGTGCCCAGCAGGTGCCAGGTAGGCCAGGCTGGCATCGCCCCTGCCTTGCCCTGTAGCTTTCCGAGCTCATCTTCCCTCGTCCCACGGCCCCCCAAGCACCCGCCTCGGAGGGCCCCTTCCGTGGTTGGTGCCTTCTGGCTTATGCGGGGCTCTTCCAGTGCCGCGTTATGACAGGCCGAGGCCCTGAGCTACATCCATTTTAAGAGGCCCCACACGATAAAAATAATCCATGGAAATGGACGCTCGTGAGATTTCCCCCCAAATTTACGAGCTCAACAGGATTGTCGGCGGCCCCTCCATCGAGCATGATGCCCGTGGGGCCTCGGACGACTGAGGAGCCCGATTCGGGATGCGCTCGGTCTCCCCCTCCTTCCTCGGGATCGAGTCGGCGGGCCTCGAAGAGGCGCCTCAGTGGGCCAGGCGGCCGGCAGCTTCCTCCACTCAGTCGTTGGTGAGGACGCCTCTGTGCTGGAGGGCAGGAGCGACGCGTGCTCCCGGAGGCTGAGGGCCACGACGACCGTCCGCGGCGGTTGGCGGCGACTGAGGACCCCCCCAATGTCTGCACTCAGCACGAGGAGCCATGGAGAGGTGTACGTTTGTGTTCGGACGGAAACGGCCAGCTGCCCCCATTTCCAGGCCCCTCCGCCTGCCTGGCCCGCGGCTCCTCCGGCCGCCAGGCGGCGCCCTCCCGCCGAGCCGCGCAGCGCCGGGCCGCAAGGGGCAGGCGCGAAGATGGCGCTGGCGGGGAGCGCGGGGCGGCGCTGCCCGGGCCGGGGCCGATTCCGGGGCTGTCTGGTCGGGGCGCTGCTCGGGGACTGCCTGGGCGCCGCCTTCGAGGGCGAGAGCGCGGTGAAGCTGCCCGACCTGCTGCGCTTCCTGCGGGGCCTCGAGCCGGGCCCGAGCGGCGGGGAGCCGGGTAGCGCCCGCAGAGGTGAGCCGCGCCGGGCGGGGCAGGGCTGAGGAGCTCCCCCTTCCCCTCCCCCCCCCGGTGTTTTTTTGGCTCGGGAGAGGGGGGCAGCGACCAGGCCCGTGTGGGGGAGGTGAGATCTCTCGTCTTGCGTGTAAGTGTCCATACCGTATTTTTTCCATTCTCTCCCAGAAACTCTCTCCTACACGGATGATACAGCCATGTCTAGGTCCGTGGTACAGTCCCTGCTAGCCAAGCAAGAATTTGATGAAGTTGATATGGCTAGGAGGTAAGGGTAGTCCTTGTGGTGTTTTTGCATGTGATAGCAAATGCAGCTTTCTGAAATGAATCGGCCACCTCTAGCTGTGCATTTGAAGCCTGTGACAGGAGAGAGGACTGCAGGCTGGTAAAACTTTGTATTGGTGTGGAAAGAGCAAAAAGAACAAAACTTCTTTTGCAGAGAGACCTCAGTGCCTCTTGCAGTTGTATTTACTTAAATGGTAGAATCCGAAATTCACTGAAGTCAAGAGTTTAAACCAGTGATTTGTGCAGATGCAATGTTTGTATTACCACAGGATCATACAACCCTTTTACCCATCCTCTGAGGCTCTGGCAGCGAGCACAGTGGGGCCTTGCTCCTGCCTGGGAGCATCTACCCAAGATGTTTACTATGCATTAGCATGTCACAGAAAAAACTGTGGTAATAGCCTGCTGTGCAGTGTTATATGGCTAATGTGCAGTGTTACTAAAAAAAAAACCCATGCCAGTGCTTCTGCTCAATAACTAGTTACTGCACATTCAGTTAGTACTTAATTAAGGAAGTGTTAAACTAAAGGTGCAGTATCTAAGGTGCATTCATGAATGTGTAGATGCACCCACTGAGGTCTCTGTCTGTTGCTTTGGTATAAATAGTAGAGCCTTAAAAAGTTTTCTGCTGACTTAAGGAACAGATCCAAGTGTGAGTTGAAACTGCCCGTCGAGTGCGTTTTTTCTCGATGCTGTGTAATTGCTGTTCTTTTGCCTTGGCAGGTTTGCTGAGGAATATAAGAAGGAACCAAACCGGGGCTATGGAATGGGGGTCATCACTGTATTTAAAAAACTTCTGAGCCCCAAGTGCAGCGATGTGTTTGAGCCGGCAAGAGCACAGTTCAGTGGGAAAGGCTCCTATGGGAACGGTGGTGCCATGAGGGTTGCAGGCATTTCGCTCGTTTATTCTGACATTCAGGATGTGAAAAAGGTGCGTTCCTGAAGTTGATTTGGGCACCTGAGCTCTGGGCTCCTTGCTGATGGGGTGGTGAGGGTTGGCGATTGTCCTTCATGCATGTGTCCTGATGGCATTTTTAAATCCATAGTTTGCGAAGCTCAGTGCTGAGCTGACCCACTCTAATTCTCTGGGCTATAATGGAGCCATCCTGCAGGCTCTGGCAGTGCACCTCGCCCTGCAGGGAGAGCTCAGCAGGGAGAGCTTCCTGGAGCAGCTGATTGGCCATATGGAGGACGTGGAAGCGGATGATAAGTCTCTGGCTGATGCACGAGCGTAAGTACTGTCTGATTCCTTGCCTGTCTTCAAGAGCAATCTGTGGCAATCACTTTATGCCTCTCAGCCAGCTGTCATGAGCACGTAGCCCAGTCTCTCAGGGGTGGATACCTTTGGAATAAGGAATGGGAAATTCTTCCAGCTTCAGTTTTCCTCTGCCTCTTCCCTCAAGCCAAGCTAATCCATTTCTGGAGTGGAAGTGTGTCTGTGTGCCTGTGATGCACAGAAGCTGTCAGTCAGTCAGGCCTATCTGCAGTGGGCATGGGCCCACCAAGAAAACTATAAGCCTCCAGAGCTAGGGAGGCAACTAGATGCATAATAAGAGTTTCTGGGGGGCAACAAATGAGAAAGCAGGGACAGGAGTATGTGTCAGAGGTTGATAACGAGTGCTGCAAGGGAGAACGCTAAGCAGAGCACAACGGCCAAGGTTACTGCCTGTCAAGTCCAATGAGCCAGTGACAGTGCCTGGAGATGTGAATGGAAGAGTGATAGGAAGACAGCCCACAGTCACCTGGTTTCCCTCTGGCTGCTGTCACTTGGCCAGGAGACTGCCCTGTAAGCTGCCTGCGTCTAGGTCTAGCTTCTCGTGCCTGTTCAGTGAGCCATTTCAGACTCTGCAGTTATTCATCTCTGACCTTCCCTGGGGAGTTGTTTTCATAGAATCATAGACGTAGGGTCGGAAGGGACCTTGTAGATCTTCAAAACCAACCCCCTACTTGGGGAGGAGGAAAACTGGGCTCAGATGACTCCAGCCAGGTAGGCATCAAGCCTCTTCTTAAAGACCCCCAAGGTAGGAGCCAGCACCACTTCCCTTGGAAGTTGGTTCCAGATCCTAGCCGCCCTAACTATGAAGTAGTTCTTGTGGATGTCTAATCTAAACCTCCTCTGCAACAACTTGTGGCCGTTATTTCTTGTTACGCCAGGGGGCGCTCAGGGAAACAAGGTCTCTCCCAAACCCTTCTGGTCCCCCCTAGTGAGTTTATAGACAGTCACCAGGTCCCCCCTCAGCCTTCTTTTGTGAAGGCTGAACAGGTTCAGGTCCCGCAGTCTCTCATTGTAGGGTCTGCCCTGTTGTCCCCAGATCATGTGAAGAGGGTCCTCCTCTGGACCCTCTTCATGTTGTCCACATCTCTCCTGAAGTGCGGTGCCCAGAACTGGACACAGTACTCCAGCTGTGGCTTGACCAGTGTTGCGTAGAGGCGGAGGATCACCTCCTTGGCCCTGCTAGAGATGCACCTGTGGATGCATGACAAGATCCGGTTAGCCCTGCCAACCGTGACCTCGCATTGTTGGCCCATGTTCATCTTGGAGTCAGTAATGACTCCAAGATCCCTTTCTGGCTCCGTGCTCTCAAGAAGGGAGTTTCTCATCTTAGAAGTGTGCTGCTGGTTACTACTGCCCAGGTGCAGCACCCTGCACTTGTCAGTATTGAAACGCATCCTGTTTTTGTTAGCCCACGCCTGTAACCTGTCCAGGACTTGCTGCAGTCTTTCCCTCCCTACTACCGTGCTCACCTCACCCGAAATTTTGGTATCATCAGCGAATTTAAACAGGTTGCTTTTCACCCCATCGTCCAAATTGCTGATAAGGAGATTGAACAGCACGGGCCCAAGGACCAAGCCTGGGGGACTCCCCTGCCCACTTCTCCCCAGGCTGAATATGACCCATCCACCACCACCCTCTGAGTGCGACCCTTCAGCCAATCTGTAATCCATCTGATGGTGTAGGCATCAGTGTCACAGTCGCCTAGTTTTTTAATGAGGATGGGGTGGGAGAAGGTGTCAAAGGCCTTGCTGAAGTCCAGAAAGACTACATCCAGGGCAACACCTGCATCCAATGCTTTTGTGACCTGATCCTAAAAGGCAATCAGGTTGGTCTGACATGACCCGCCCCTAATGAAACCGTGCTGGTTGCCCTTAAGCATCATCCTTGAAGCCGGCCCATCACAGATGTGCTCCTTGAGGATCTTCTCAAAGAGTTTCTCTAGGATTTGAGGTAAGACTGATGGGCCTATAGTTGCCCAGGTCCTCCCTCCTCCCTTTTTTAAAGATGGGGACCAGGTTGGCTCTCTTCCAATCATTTGGCACCTGGCCCAAGCACCATGCGCGCTGGTAAAGCCATGCCAAGGGTCCTGCAATAAATAACCCTTGCTAGCTCCCTCAACACCCTGGGGTGGAGAGCATCTGGACCCGCTGATTTGAACATGTCCAGCCCCTCCAGAAGCTCTCTAACCCAGTCCTCCCCAACCTGAGGTCTGGAGGCGTTCCCCTCGAGTCCGTCTTGCATCGTGGTGGGGAAATCCCAGTCCCTGCCCAAGAAAACGGGGGTGAAGAATTGGTGAAAGAGGTCTGCTTTCTCCTCTGGCGCAACCACCAGATTGCTCAGAGAATCTTGCAGGGGCCCCACATTTCCCGGTGCCTTCTTCATCCTCCTCCTTTGTTGCAGACAGATAACCTCCTCTTTTGTTGCAGACAGATTTATCTGGTCCTTCTCTGTCCTGGTAGAGAGCTCTCTTGTATGCACTTAGCTTCGTTACTGTTAGAACAACTTTGCTTTGAGGTTTTTTTCTCATCAGTTACATCTCTGGTTCTGATACCTGAAGGAAATCCACTTTTACAGCTGCATGTATCTGGCTGCCAACTATTCTTCTTTCTGCTTCTCTTGGGCATCTCTGTTTGCTTGAATAACTCTTCCTGGATTAGATTTTATCAGATTAAATCATATGTTTAATGCCTTCATGACAAGATGAGAGAAGTCCACTGGAGCTTTTGTTTCATTCCACTCTTTTATCCCCAGGTTAGGCTTTGAGGATTTACCCTTTTCAAGGCGCCTGAAGAAGATAAAGGAATTTTTGGAGCTCAGCACAGTTCCAAAGTCAGATGTATTGTTTGAATTAGGTAAGCACCTTTTTTAGTACAGGTATTCAGTAAAACCCATGGGGCAGTAGTCCAAGGAGTCTGGGGTTAATGCTTTCTCTCCAGGGTTCCAGCCTTTCCTGTCTAGACTGGCAGGGGCTAGATGTAGTGCAAAGACTGCCTGCTCAGCCTCATAGAACAAGTAAGTGTCTAAACCACTTCACAGCGACTCCCTTCCATAAACCTAGAGTAGCCATGGCTTAGAGAGATGCTTGGATAGTTCATAGGGTTCCAAGATCACTTATCTTAATGACAGCCCATCATTTTGGACACAAGCGAATGGATGCCGGAATACCCAGAAACACTGCAGATGGGGGCTGCATTGGCATAGCTGGAAACGCATCCTTGGGACTGGGGGCAGCAGGTCAGGAATGAAATCAGCAGAGAGGTTGGGCAGGAAGGAAGCTGAGATCTTCCACAGTTTTCTTTCCCTTTAATTCCCAAACTTCTTTTATTAACAGGTAATGGGGTTGCTGCTCTGCGGTCTGTCCCCACTGCGATTTACTCCTTCCTGCGCTCCATGGGATCTGACCCAGATATTCCTGATCATTACAACAATCTGCAGAGGGCCATTATCTACTGTATCTCGCTGGGTGGAGACACAGACACTATAGCTACTATGGCTGGAGCCATTGCAGGGGCTTACTATGGGGAGGAGCAGGTACCTGCAAGCTGGGAGCAGAGCTGTGAAGCTTTTCAAGAGACAGAGAAGGTGGCAAATAGCTTATATGAGCTCTACTGCCAACGACTCTGAGCCAACACTGACATTGTGTGCCAAAGGTACAGCTAGCAACCTCGCTGGTCAGATCTGCACCATCATCAACCACCAGTTGGCCCTCCACTCTCAGAATGACCCTTTTGGTCAGGTGCTACGTGGTGAAAATGAGAGCTGGGTGTTAGAGACAGGACTTATTTCTCTGATTCATTTTGTCTGGCGAGTGTGCATGGGGGATGCTTTAAATGGGTATGTTTATTTCTCCACCAAAACTCACCAGCACTGCCTGGTTTCTGGTGAGATTTCTGCTCTTTACTCTGTCCTCTCCTTCTGCCCTTGTCTCTTTCTATTTAAACACTTGTTAAGATTCCAAGGAGGAGGGGTACAGAATCCAGAACCTTTCTGGTTTCCCTCCATTGGCTTCCAAATGCTGTGGCCTTTCCTTGAAACATTCACAGTCTAATTTGTAGTAGTACTTGGGTTGCCCTGTAGCCCTCTTACACTTGTATTTCACTCGCAGAGGTTGAACAGCTGAATGGGCAGTGTTGGTGCGTGGGGGTCCAACAGAAAGATGAATTACTGGAAAAGCCTGGAATATCACTCAGAAAAGTCTGAAGTCCCAGCATTCAGGAAATGGTATACTGGCTTGCAAAGCCTCCCTAGAATGAGCTCTGCTCTAGAGACAGAATGAGAAGAATCGAGTGGGGTTAAGATAGAGGTTGCCTCATCCATCTCGTGGCATTGTAAGCAGTATCATTGGCCAGCATGGGTGGGATTCCATATTACTTGTTCCAGTAGGAGTACGTCATGGTTTTTGCCATTGTTTTCTCTCCTTTGCTGTCTGAATTACACTTGCTCTTGATTCTGGCCTTGATGCTCATGTTGCTGGAGCTACACCCTTTGCTACCATTGCCTAATTAACACCCATTCTATACATAGTCCATTGCATCTACCAAGGATGCTAGTACACCTGTGGGAAGGGATAATGTAGTAAAACCTAGTGGTACATGGGGTTCAGATCTTGCTTCCCTCAGGGGAATGGCAAAAATCTGAATTTGTTGGGAGTAGGTTTTAACTCTGCTTTAAAAGTGTGCAATCAATTCTTTAAAAAGGGATGGAAGGGCAGTTTGTGGGGAGTGTACCTCTGTTAAGAAATGTGCACTCAGAGGCTATAACAAAAATAAAGCAGCCTGGTTCTTCAGTTGAAAGTGTATACACTTCATCTAGCAGAATTGGAGCAAGAGGAGATGATCTGAGTTTGTAAAGAGGCAGAATCATGTCGAAATGGTTTGTGAAATGTCTGAAGTTGTTAGACCAAACAAAACAGAGAAATAAAAAACAAACATCCTGTTTGCAGGAAGCTGTCATATGGAAATGTTTATAAATCTGAATGTTCCAAAGTAATTCTATATATATGTATATTTTTTTATTGAGACTGGGAAGTGAATGCATTGCCAACATGGGGCTCTTGCCCAGCATGATATCAGCCTACAGTTTTTCTATTTCAGTTTGATGGTACGTGTGAAAAATCTGACTGTAATATATTTGTTCCTCACCTTTCCTGTACTTTGTTTCCTTGAAGTCTTGAGTCTTGTGTATGAAGCTTTGCTGGATTTTCCTTCTATAAATTGGAATACTTTGTCCTATAAATGTGTGGAATTACGAGCCTGCTGTGAGCATGGATTGTATTGCAAATTTGCAGAAAATTTAAAGTGTCATGTTGTATTTACTTTAAGATTCTGTTGTTTTCAATGAAGACATTTTAAAGAGCAAATATTTTTTAAGCCTGTCTTGTTTTTTTCTGACGTGAAAGGAAACTGTGAAGCTAAGGCAAGCTTTCTGTTTACCGAATCTTGCTTTCTCTAACTCAGGATTGAAGTGCGTACCAAAAAAGTGCCAGGAGCTGATTTTTTGGGAGATAAATAAAATCACTTTGTATCTTTTTAAGGAAAGCATCAGCACAGTGACTAATTATGGAACATAACTCCATTATGCCAATAAGTTGGTTTTATAACTGGTGCCTAGTGATATATTGGCTTCAGCCTCTTCAGTTAGCAGTATAGCCACCAAGGCTTCCTGAGCAGAGATGCCCTTCCTTATATGTGCTTCTACTAGGGAGTCTTTTGTAGGTAGGTTAAAAAAAATTGTGGCCATTCAGGTGGAGATGAGCCTGGAACCAAGCTGGGAAAATCTGTATATAGGGTCTTTGAAGTGTAATGGGACTTGAAACCCATTCACCAGGCCATTGCAGATTTGGGGAAGTGGGGTGTAACGCACCTTGAGCATCAGTGGTTGGTGCCTGAAATGTTGCAATGAAGAGAGAAGCACAGCTGTGTCTCAGCTTGATAGTTTTTTGCATCCCCTTATCCAGGCCTGCCCAACTGGCCTTAGTTTCTTCCTGTATCTTGTACTGCAATCCTTCATGGAACAGTTCATCTCCTGGTGAAGAGCTGAGGGCTTTTGAGTCAGCAGGTATAAGTGTCCAATACATGTTTTCCCAGAGATTGCAAACACTAATGACTACGGATTCCTAGTAAAGGAAACGCAGGCTAAATAAGTGCTTATGACAGAGTCATTAGCATCATTTGGCACAGTTGTCGTACTGCTATAAGATGACCCTTGGATACCGCACACTGTTGTTATGTATCAAACTTCCTCTCTATTTTCTTCCTCTGAGCTGTAGCATAATTGATTTGAAGGCACCCCATGGGCGTAACACCCACAGCTGCTTTGCATGTAAACCTGGGAAGGTGCACTGAAACCCAGCAGGAGCAGAGAGATTTTCCCCTTGCTCAAGCTGCTTTGATGTAACGTTATTGCAGTCAGCTTTGCTGTGTGTTCTGGAATAGTGAGCATTTAGCCTTCACTATGTGAAACAGAAAGGAATTGGGGCTGATTCAGTTACAATATGGGGTTTGGGAATGGTCTTAGTTGCATTTCCCAGATTGCCTATGGTAAAGGGCCTGGAATGTGTCTTGGCAACTTCTCTTTGCTGGCTGAGTTGCAACTTCTGATTTTGGTGTTTAACCCCAGCTGTTCTGGATGGGGAAATTAAGCTGGGTGTAAAACCCACCAAAGTTCAGTTATGTGGCAGTACTTTTCCAGACTGATTTTATTTAACTATAATTGCACTTCAGATGTCACCAGCAGGGAATTATGGTGCATAATTCCATTTATAGCTTTACAGTCTATTTGCTGTCATGTATTGGAATTATAGAAGTCTTAGAAAAACCTAACAGCTATTTTCCCTTCTGCTCTTTCGAGACAGCCTGCAATTATTGTATAGTTTCTTAAAGTGTTTCTTGCAGGGGGCCTGGACCCAAAGATCTCGTGAGGTCCTTTCCAGCCCCTAACGTCTATGAATCTGAAGAATGAAAGCCCTTCCATGCCAATGACACATCTTTTAGGCAGCTGGAACTGCTGCTTTTTTGGGGGTAAGTTTAACACTTAAAATCTATTGTAAAAGAAGAGTAACCATCCAGGCATAGTTTTTTGAGCAGGGAATAACAGTTCATAGGTTCATAGATGTAGGGTTGGAAGGGACCTGAGCAGATCATCGAGTCCAGCCGCCTGCCCTGGGCAGGAATGAATGCTGGGCTCATATGACCCCTGGTAAATTTAAGCTCATATGACCCCAACTAGGTAATTATCAAGCCTCCTTTTAAAGACCCCCAAGGTAGGATCCAGCACCACTTCCTTTGGAAGTCGGTTCCAGCTCCTGGCTGCCCTGACTGAAGTAGTGCCTCCTGATGTCTGCTGAATGTCCTATAAGAGCAGGAGAGAAGAAATGTTAAAACAGAGGGAGTTGATGTGTTAGTCCTATCTGGTGTATTGCTGCTGCATGCCCTGTTTGGGAGCTGGAAGTGTGTGTGAAGGGTATTGCCTTGTAGAAGTTACAGGGGAGCAGTCAATAAAAAGATTTTAACTCCTGGAATCATTCCAAGCCAATTACAGATGACCAAAAAACCCAAAAATTATACCGTGAAGGTGATTTGTCTCTGCTTCACAGGTTTTGAAGGGACCCATCAACTTAGAACATTTACAACTGGAAATATTGTAACCTCTCCAATTAAGAAAGCAAAGAGAAAGCTATCAGAGGAAGAAATATTTTCTCTCACATTTTCTGCACTTTTGCCTTTGACAGCACTTGGTGTACAGTCAGCTTCACCATTTCCTCTAATCATACTCATATTCATAGTCAGCTAATCAATTTTTCCTGCAATTTTGTGAGCGTTATGCTACTTAGACCAGGATACTGGATGGCATTCTCCGTGGCTTCTCTCAGTGGGAAGAAGGGGAATGGGTAATGTTGCCGTCATAAGTTCTGGAAGTTGTGCCTTGCTGGGGATGGGGGCGGGATATGCTTTTCCTAGGTGGAAGTGGAGACCATGCCAATTTGAAATCTATTGTTACTCAAAACTCCCTTATCTCCCACGTTATACATACATGTTGCCCTCCTGCTGGGAAACCCCTGGCAAGTGGTAGATTGCTTGCTGGCATTAGGCTTGGTTTTATCAATCGTAACATTCGGCGTATTAAAAAAAGACGGAGAGGGGAAGAGGAAAACCCGGGCTTCAACTCCTTCTGTCTTAAATTCCTCAAAACAAGTAGTGCCCTGAAATCAGAAGAAATTGTTGCAGTGTGTTTCCTTTTGTAGCACTATGGAGTAAGCTTGTCATATAAGAACTGCTAATAAAAGTTGGCCTGCCTATGTCTTCAGACTGGGGCGGGCAAAATGCGGTCCACTGGCCAGATGCGGTCTGCCAGGCCATTCTATCCGGCCCACGGGGCCCCTAAAAAATGTATAAAATTAATATTTATCTGCCCCTGTCTGCCTGTCATGTGGCCCTCGATGGCTTGCCAAAACTCAGTAAGTGGCTCTCCGCACGAAATAATTGCCCACCTCTGCCTTAGACCAACATGGGTACAATGAAAAACCCAGCTAATGAAAGTTATATCTGTATCAGCATGGCCAGCTCTGAGAGTTATTTAATTCTGGTTCTTAGGGAACAGTTGCTTACCTTGCCAAACTCAAACCCATTATTGCCACTGACTTTCCCCACTCACTGGAAGTTTCAGCAGAGAAGCCATGCACTGGATGGACCATTGAGAGTGGGCTATGCCCTTTGTCCCCCTGGTGGGATACTCTAGGGGAACTTTCAGGGCCAGCGATCTGGACGTGTTTCTGATCTGCAGACTGCTCGGAGTATCCCCAGTCTAGAGGAGACCTGTGGAGTCATGATCATCTTTTATTTGGCAGGTTTATACAAAGATAACTCGCGTGTGCTGCTTTTAATAACCTCTGAATAAGGTATGGGAATGTGATACAGGAAAGGCAGGTTCCAGTCCAACTCTGATATGGACCTTCTGGGCAGGTCCTGGACTCTGTTTCTGCCTCCAGTCCCTGGAAGTGTACCTCCAGTCCCTGGAAGTGTAATGGGGATACTTGAGAACATATTGGGTCAGCCCACAGGTCCATCCAGCCTGGTCTCCTGTCTTGCAGTGGCAGACAGGTGCTAAGTATTTAAGCAGGGCATATCCAGAATGATCCATCCTCTGCCCCTCTCCCCTTCAAAGCTTCCATCATTCAGAGGCTTCTTTCGCCTGGCCTGTCCTACCTGCTCATCTCTCTGGGGCTCTGATCTCAGGTGAGGTCTCAAGCTGATGCTGTAATCCAAACTAGCAGCAGGACAAAGATCCAGGTAGGACCATCTTTTATACAATAAGTTTTATTGATGTTGTGTCAATACAATCAAGTACTGTAGTTTTAGTTCTGAAGAAGGCCAGTTTCACAAATGAAAAGAGTGCATTTTAAACCAATTTTACTGACAGACAGTGCATGTAATAAGTATTTACAAAACTAAAATCCTCTATATACTAGGTTAGAAATGAAGATACTAGAGGCAAACTTAAAAAAAATAGTAAGAATTTGTATATAAAAATGCACATTGTAATGCAGTTTTCATAGTTAAAAATAGACATACTTCATCCAACCCAACCGTATTTTTATTTTTTGGTGATTGAAACCAAAATCTCATGCACTCACACACACGACAGAAAATAAATCCTTCTGCTGGCGATTATCATCATGTACTAAATACTTCCGAAAAAGAATACCTTCCTGACAGTATCTGGCTTATGGAACACCCCCTTCATTCTGTGCATCGTTTTTCTAGCCTAACTCTATGTGCGTGTATATCTTTGCCTTTCAATTACTGTGTAAATGTAACAGGTTATATAGCTGCAGAAGGTTGATTACGGTTTATGCTCTGCACATGAAGGGAAAGTGAAATTGCAACACGGTAGTCTACAGTATTGAAGGAGTTAATGTTTCAGAGTTTGGTTATTATAAATGTGCATTTTTGTCGTTACTTTTGCCAGCCAGAACCAGAAGACTGAATCAAAACAAAACAAAACGAAACAAAAAAGGATTGAACATAGGTTAGAACACAGTATAAATAAATTGCTTTGTTGAGTAACAGGCATAAACTTCCACCCTTGAGAGTAAGTTTGAGTACATGGAAGCTCCCTTACCCTAACCGCAGGTAGCGTTGCATGTGTTACCATCTCTGCCTCCGGCAGGGTGACTCGGTGAAAGCAGCGAAACGCCACTGCTCTGAAACGAAAGGGGTCTGATGCCTTATGAACTTGAGTTCACTGCTGTTCTCCACAGGAAAATATACTTAAATAAAGGAGGGATGAGCCCCATTCCAGCATCCTCTTCCCAAGCGTGGATGTGACGAAAACATCTGAGCTCCATTTCTTTTAAGTTTAGTTGTTTTCTTTGTTTTTTATGGCTCCTTTTCCTGACGGGAAATCAAAGAACTACGATCTGGTCCATGAAGGGCTCTGACCTTCCCCTGCCTTTAGGAATCAGAACCTCCTGATGGATTTACCAGGTCTGTGTTTGTCTGTTTACAAAACTCCTTTGCTTCACAATCTGCAGCTGTAAATCTGAATAAAAACTGAAACCAAAGTGAGGGAGACCCAATTTCCAGCAGTGTAGCAGCTGGAATGTTTAACTATAGAATTCTGGGGGTTTTTTTCTTTTCCTCTATCACTTTCTTCTTTTTGTTTCTTATTTTCATGGATGGGGAAGTTTATTTAAAAAAAACCCTGAAGCCCTGGATGGCAAGAGACACAAATGTGGGTAAGTTTAAAAAAAAAAAAAAAAGATAGAAAATCTATGTTTAAATATCTTTACAACAAATCTGGAGAACAATAGCAAGTCATGTTCTTACTGCTTTTCCTTACTATGGGCATCATGGACATTTGAGAATCTTGGTTGCTGAGCTGCTGATTGAATGAGCTTCAGCTATTAGTCACAGGTCTTTGCAGAAAGGGATTTAATATATTATGTGTGGCTTAACTTTAGGGGCATTGTGTCTGCCTGGGTTTGGAAGAATCACTTTAGAAATGCCTAATTGCATGGGCTCATTTCTAGTGTATCTTCAGGCAAGCCACAGAGCAAGAGAGCTCAATTGTTCCCATAAACAAAGGGCAGTCGCCAAGTGGTCAATACCTGTGCACACCATTTCCAAAGCCTTATATCCCATATTCAATCTGGTGACATTTCAAGCATTATCGAGACAAAGCGGTAACAACAGGACAAACAGGAAATTATTTCCGCCCCCCCCAACTAAATCACAGAAGTTGGCATGCAGAATGCTGCACCTTTAAAGATACATATTGCACTATACTTGTAAATAACATCATAAGTAGGTAATAGCACCATTGTAAAATGATTGAATGGAAAGACAGAGTGAACACTCTCTTTTTTTAATTAAAAGGTCCTCAAAGAAGAGAAAAAATACCAACATGAACATTTGTTTCCTGAAACAGAGACATTAAGAGCAAGTTGTCCATAAATGGCACATTCAAGAAAGCATTGTGAAACTTTCCATTAACTCAGACTACAAGCATTGTAAGCCATGCTTGCAGTGCCATCTTTGGATTGTCAGATAATAATGTGTTCACAACACCAAGCAAGTCTTTGGGCTACAAAGAAATATACAGGATAGAACCAGCCCTTTGACCTGCCCATGATAAATTAACACAAGATGGAGGAACATTAGATCATCACAGGGGTCCTAAATTCCCTGAATGGCTGTGGAATTGTTTGTCCTTTTTCCAGACACCATTGACGTGGTGGTATTATTCCTAAAGACAGGGTTTTTTAAATAATAATTATTTACTTATTATATAAAAGGTGCTTATGCAATGTGTTACACATTTGATGACTAAAAATCAACCCGCACTGACTCCTGATTAAATCAGAGAGACTGCCTCAAAGCACAATCTTAAAAATAAAAAAGAAAAGTATGAATGAGACTGAAACTTGGGCCAGTGATGCATTAGGAGGAAGATATTTCAATCCATCGTGGCACTGCTTCTACATAGATTTGGGTTGAATGCATAGGACCTTTTTGCTGGCTAAAGTGTACACTAACAGTTAAATCGCTGTCTTTATTTAATTCAAAATGGGGAAAAGGTTATAAACCAAAAAAAAAAAGGCTCTAGTTCCTTCAGTTTACCTACTCTGGATTACAGAACAATCGCGTTGCATGCCTAGGTCCTTGCCATCCCATGCTAGTTTGATGTGCAGTCGCTAGGGTAAAGTTTATTCCACTTTGCCGTTACCCTCCCCCAAAAAAACAGAAAAAAAGCAAGAAAACATCTTTCTGATTATCCTCTTGACTCATTGATCAAACAGCGTGAAGCAAGGTCCCGCGCCAACGACGGGCACGTTCTTCCCAGTGATTTTTCTTTTTTGCGTTAATTTTATTTTATTTTGTTTTTCTTTTTTTTTTTTTAATAAAAAAATTAAGACAGTTTATGGCTAAAGTGGGTATAAAGGAAATGCACCCAATAGCCGTTATGTGGGGCAAAGCAGGAACCCAGAGAAAGAGGAGTGGATGTATTCTGTGGAGTACAACCCGTTGGCTTGGTCCGAAGGCATTTGCACCCAGACTTGGTCGTTCTCTTTGAGTTCAAGCACTGCGCTGCCCGAGGCTTGGTCCAGGTAGCCTTTTTTGTACTCATCGTAGGTGTATGTGGCAGGTACGTTGTTCTTGTACAGCGCCACCCAGACGTTAGTCCCTTTGACATGCACATGGTAGGCAAAGTAATAGATGCCGGAGATGGGACAGGTAAATATCCCAGTAGCTGCATTGTAGCCGTTGTGCCCGTTATACAAAGTCCTGTCAAATTTGACCGGCATGCCGGATGCCGGGAACGGCGAGGTCAGGATGGCCGTGAATGCTGGCGCTATTCGGGCAGAGAGCTCTCCTCGGCCATACTGTGGCTTCCCTGGCTTGCCGTTCCCCAGCACGGCCCCTTCCACGCCACCGTCTGGCAAATGGAGCCCGGCAATGCCCGTCTCGTCAAACACCCCTGGTGCCCCGGGGGGGCCGGGGGGCCCGGGAGGCCCGGGAGGCCCATGCAATCCGGGGTTCCCTGGCATTCCAGGTGGGCCAACGGGCCCTGCGATACCCGGCCCACCCACTTTCCCCTCGCCCGGAGGGCCTGGGTGACCTGGTTCCCCTTTCAGCCCTGGTAAGCCCTGGGGCCCCATTGGCCCCGCGGGGCCCTGTAGACCTGGAATACCAGATGGCCCCCTCAGGCCCGGCTGCCCTGGAATCCCACCCTCCCCCTTAGGGCCAGGGCCCCCTGTTAACCCAGGCACCCCAGGGAGCCCTATGAACCCTGGTTCCCCTTTTGGGCCCATTGGGCCAGGTGGCCCATGTGACCCCGGCAAGCCTCTCTCTCCTGGTATCCCTGGTTTCCCTGCAAAACCATTTGGCCCTTGGTCTCCGCGTATCCCTGGCATTCCTGGGGCCCCTGGGGGCCCGGCGTCACCTTTAGGGCCCATGAGCCCATGCTTGCCTGGCAAGCCCATGGAACCCGGGGGCCCTGGGGGCCCTATGATGCCTGGTGGCCCCATGTCTCCCGGCTCCCCATCTATGCCTGGCTCCCCTTTGTCACCAATCACACCTGGGACCCCGGGCTGCCCGCGGTCCCCTTTTAAGCCGGGCAGCCCCGGTTTCCCGTAGCCTGTAGCTCCTGGTAAACCAGGGAGGCCGCGGATGCCGGGTTCTCCCTTTGGCCCCAAGGGGCCTTGCAGCCCTGGGATGCCAGCAACCCCTGGGATGCCTATTCCGTCCACACCTGGCAGGCCCCGTGGCCCAATTAGCCCCGGTTCCCCATTGATCCCAGGTGGACCTTGTGGGCCCATGTCACCCTTTTCCCCAGGAGCACCTGGCAAGCCATCAAGCCCTGGTTTTCCATTGCCCACAGGCCCTGGTGGGCCAGAAGGACCAGGTGGCCCGCCGTTCCCCCTGGGCCCTGGCAACCCTGGCTTCCCAACTCCATTTTCACCTTTCATGCCACGCTCCCCACGAAGGCCCGGCTCCCCTTTTGGTCCCGGTTCTCCCCTAAAGCCGGGTTGCCCTGGAACCCCTTGTAGGCCTGGTTTACCATTGACTGAGATGCCTGCTGGTCCAGGCAGACCTGGTGGCCCTGGCAGCCCCCGTGGTCCTTGCTCTCCCCGCATGCCGGGTTCACCTTTCAAGCCAGGCATCCCTTTCATGCCCGCCTTTCCTGGGAGCCCTGGGATGCCTGGCTTCCCAATACCAGAAAACCCAGGGGGCCCTGCAGGGCCTGGCTGGCCGTGCATTCCTGGTTTCCCAGTGCCTGGTTTTCCTGGGTATCCTGGTGGTCCTGGAGGGCCTCGCGGGCCTGGCTTCCCTGGTGGTCCGGGCTCCCCTTTGAGATCCATGGGCAGGGCTGGCAGCATGTCTGTTGAGAGAACGAGACAGCAAGTCCACATTGGGAAAAGCAGAGCCACCGAGCCACTGGAGGAGTGGGAGTTATAGCAAGTGCTTGGAGCCGGGGGGAGCGGTCTCTGTCAGGGCACCTGGGTTTTTATTCTTGGCTTTCCTAAGATCTCACCACACCATCTCAGTTAAAAAGGGGCACTGCTATAGACCCTCATGCCCTCTCTGAAGTTGGGCATTCATATTTACGAAGAGCTTTGAGGTTCTCAGACCAAAGATGCCCTAAAAACCCCTGGACTTATTGTCTAGCCATTATTTACACTCTTGTGGCCTGGAGATCCATGTTCTCCTTGTAGTAAAGCAAAGCAGGAATGAAAGCTGGCCTGCACCTTGCTCCCACTCGGGTGTTAGCACCTCTACCCTTAAAGGCCAGTCCCAAAAACTAAAGCGTGATGCTGGTTGCTTGCCATGGCTATGAAAGTTATCACTAAAAAGAAATAAGCAGGAAGAATGGGAAGTCCTTGCATCCCTTCGAACTATGATATCATTGGAATAACAGAGAGCTGGTGGGACTCGCATGACTGGGGCGCTGTCGTGGATGGGGATAAACTGTCCAGGAAGGACAAGCCAGGGGAGAAGAGTTGTGCTCCATGTAGAAGAGCTGTATGATTGCTCAGAGCTCCGGTATGAAACTGGGGACAGGCCTGCTGAAAGGTTCTGAGTTAAGGTTAGAGGAGAGAGCACCAAGGGTGATGCTGGGGTGGGCGTCTGCTATAGACCACCAGACCAGGAGGATGAGGGGGATGAGGCTTTCTTCAAACAGGTAGTGCAAGTTTCCTGATCACAGGTCCTGGTTCTCATGGAGGACTTCAGTCACTCTAACAACTGCTGGGAGGGCAATACAGCAGTGTGCAGGCAATTCAGGACAGTTCTGGAAAGTGTTGGGGACAACTTCCTGGTGCAAGTGCTGGAGCGGCCAACTAAGGGCTGTGCTCTTCTTGACCTGCTGCTCACAAACAGGGAAGATTTGGTGGAGGATGTAGAAGTGGGTGGCAGCTAGGGCAGCATTGACCATGTGATAATTGAGTCCAGGATCCTGAAGAAAGGAAGGAAGGAGGACAGCAGAGTAAGGATCCTGGACTTCAGAAAAGCAGACTTCAACTCACTCAGGGAACTGATGGGCAGGATCCCCTGGGAGGCCTGTCAGAGGGGAAAAGAAGTTTGGGAGATGGCTGTACTTTAAAGAGACCTTACTAAGGGTGCAGGAAAAAACTATCCCGATGCGCAGGAAGATGAGCAAGTATGGCAGAAGCCCAGCGTGACTTAGCAGGGAACTCTTCATTGAGCTAAAACACAGAAAAGGACCCTTACAAGAAGTGGAAACCTGGACAAATAACTAGGGAGGAGAATAAGAGCATTGCTCAGGCATGCAGGGATGAAATCAGGAAGGCCAAAGCACAACTGGAGTTGCAGCTAGCAAAGGAAGAGAGGAGTTTCTACAAATATATCAGCAACAAGAGGAAGATCAGGGAAAGTGTAGGTCCTTTACTAAATGAGGAAGGCAACCTAGTGACAGATGATGTAGAAAAGGCCTTTTTCAATACCTTTTTCACCTCAGCCTTCCCAGGTAAGGTGAGCTCCCAGAGTACTGCACCTGGCAGCTTGGGGAGGGGGTGAGCAACAGTGGCAAAAGAACAGGTTAGGGACTATTTAGAAAAGCTGGATGTGTACAAGTCCATGGGCCTGGATGGGATGCACCTAGGATGCTGAGGGAGTTGGCCAATGTGATTGCAGAACCACTGGCCATCATCTTTGAAAACTCATGGCGATTGGAAAAGGGCAAATATAGTGCCCATATTTAAGAAGGGGAAGAAGGAGGATCCAGGGAACTACAGACTGGTCAGCCTCACCTCAGTCCCTAGAAAAATCATGGAGCAGCTCCTCAAGTAATCCGTTTTTAAGCACTTGGGGGGGAGAAGAAATTGGTCCCACTTTGAGCAGGGGGTTGGACTAGGTGTGACCTCCTGAGGTCCCTGCCAACCCTCATTCTCTACGATTCTCTGACTCCAAGAAGGTGATCAGGACCAGTCAACATGGATTCACCAAGGGCAAGTCATGCCTGACCAACCTGATTGTCTACTATGATGAGATGACTGGCTCGGTGGATGCAGGAAGAACAGTGGACATGCTATGCCCTGACTTTAGCAAGGCCTTTGATACAGTCTCCCACAGCATGCTTGCAAGCAAGCTAAGTATGTATGGGTTGGATGAATGGTCTGTAAGGTGGACAGAAAACTGGCTGGATCATCAGGCTCAGAGAATAATAGTCAATGGCGCCATGTCTAGCTGGCAGCCAGTACCCAGTGGAGTGTCCCAGGGGTCAGTCCTGGGACCTGTTTTGTTCAATATCTTCATCAATGACCTGGAAGATGGGATGCAGTGCACCCTCAGCAAGTTTTCAGATGACACCAAGCTGGGAGAAGTAGTAGATACACTGGAAGGTAGGGCTAGGATTCAGAAAGACCTCAGTGAATTGGAGAATTGGACCAAAAGGAATCTCATGAGGTTCAATAAGGGCAAGTGCAAAGTCCTGCACTTAGGATGGAGCAATCCCATGCACTGGGACAGGCTGGGGGCCAACTGGCTAAGCAGCAGCTCTGTAGAAAAGGTCCTGGGGGTGACAGTGGACAATACACTGAATATGAGCCAGCAGTGTGCCCTTGTTGCCAAGAAGGCTAATAGGATACTGGGCTGCATTAGTCAGAGCATTGCCAGCAGAACAAGGGAAGTGATTATTCCCCTCCTTCTGGTGCTGGTGAGGCCACATCTGCAATACTGTGTCCAGTTTTGGGCCCCTCACAGAAAGGATGTAGATAAATTGGAGAGAGTCCAGCGGAGGGCAACAAAAATGGTTAGGGGCTAGGGCACGTGACTTCTGAGGACAGGCTGAAGCAACTGGGTTTATTTAACCTGGAGAAGAGAAGACTGAGCAGGGATTTAATAGCATCCTTCAACTACCTGACAGGTGGTTGCAAAGAGGATGGCGCTGGGCTGTTCTCAGTGGTGGCAGACGACAGAACAAGGAGCAATGGGCTCAAGTTTCAGGAAGGGAAGTTTAGTTTAGATATTAGGAAGAATTTTCTCTCTAGAAGGGTAGTGAAACACTGGAACAAGTTATCCAGAGAGGTGGTGGACTCTCCATCCTTGGAAGTTTTCAAGACCTGGGTGGACAAAAAGACTTAGCTGGAATGATCTAATTGCGGGTGGTCCTGCTTTGAGCTGGGGTTTAAATTAGATGACCTCCTGAGGTCCCTTCCAATGCTAATTTTCTATGATGCCAAAGCCCATCACTCAGGCAGTAGAGCAGCAAGGCTACGAAAAGCTTAACAACCCAGAATCCCAAAATGAGCTCAGCCTGTACAAACTGATGGCATACAAGTCTGTTTGTTGCTAACATGACAAGGAACCTGCTTGGACACATTAGCTTTCATGGCTGCTCTAGACGTAGCTAAAAAGGATTCCCAGCTGGCATCTGACCACGAAATGGGGTGACTGGCTGCAGATGGATTGTCTCAATGTGCTAAGAGAAAGAAACTGAAGCGAAGTGAACAACTCAGCCTGCCCCTGATTGAGGTACATGCAAGAGAAAACAGAGCAAAAGCAAAGATCAAATATATGGGCTTCAGTGGTGCAAAAGCCTTGACTGACATTTACAATATGGGGGCTAATAGAATAACCCCTGGTTCAAAAAAATATCATCAAGGAAACTAGCTTGGTGACACTTAGCTAGCCCTACACACAGTTAAATGGTCAGCGGGATAACTTGGGCTTATTCTTCTGGCATATGCATTGAGGATTATTTTCATTTTAAAATCACAACCATTCCAAGACACTTCCTATCCTACAGTGATCAGAAGTCAGTGTGTAGGGTGGGCAGGAGCGGGGGGAATCTTTTTAATGTCCCAACTATTTTTATGCTGTTACTACCTAGAATCCAGGTAAGAGCAAGCCCCCACATTGGATTAGACAGTCTCCAGAGCCCATGCTCCAAAGAGGTTGCAATTCAAGCAGATAAACTAGCCAAAGAGTGGGGGAAAGCAATGAGGATGATTATCCCCACTTATACTTTCACAAAAAGAGCAGGTGCCTCGCACTGAGCCACGCAGGTCTTTGCTGCAGCTGACAACTGATCCTCATCTCTTGAGTCCCATTCTCAAGTCCACCCTCCCTCTGGCCCAGCAAGTCTCAAACAAGGCACCGCAGCACCTGGGGTGCTGTGAGATTGCTTGAGGAGTGCTGCAGGACTCAGCTTGTGTGTGAGGAATAAAGCACTCTCCTCCCCTGCCAGTCCAGCTCCACACACCCACTGCAACATCTAGCAACCATCAGCATCCCCACTGCTCCCCTGGAGACTGCCGCTGCTGCCCTCCCCCACCCCTTGGTGCACCTGCATGTCCCCACCACCCACCCTGTGGCAGTTTTTTCTGGTGTGGGTGGGTGGACATGTGGATGGAGCAACTCTTTTCAGCTTCTCCCATGCTCCCAGGACCAGTGGGAGGGACCCTGGGGGCAGATGGCTCCCATCACCTGCTTGCATGACCCCAAGGGAGCAGCCTCAGTTGCAGGAACCACCCTTTCCCCCTCCTCTGGCATGGGCCCAGGGTGGAGGCAGGTGGGGTACAGAGCGGAGCACGGCAGGGTGAGGGACTATCCCTGCCACCCTCCCCAGCACTAGGTAGAAAAGTGGTTCTCAATCGTCTTAGCCTCAAGGCAGCCATCCATAACTTTTTTGAATGTAGAGTCTACCCTCGATAAACCTCAACCAGCACCCCAGAGTGCTGCTACATTCAGAAAAGTTGGTGGGTGCCTTAAGGTTGAGAACCTCTCCTCTAGCCAAGCCGTGGCAAAGCTCGCTCTGTACTTTCCGTCATCCATGGGCTGAAATTGTGCTGTCCAGGGGTGGCGGGGAACATCTTCTAAGGAAGAGCATTATCCCTTGGCCCAGATCTCTGCCAAGGCACAGCCCTCCATGCACAAGAGGGACAAATAGCATCAGTTGTATTCAAGATGTTGTGATTGGGCATCTGTGTTTCCTTGAAACCTTGAATCTTACCAGGAGAACTTTCAGCAGCTAATGGCTTTTAGTCACTAGTTGGCTGTGTTGGAAGGAGTGAACTGCGGTTCAGATGCAAAGCCTGGGTTAAAGGTAAGCTATCGGCAATCCCCTGAGTCACCATATGGCTTCTCCAGTCCTACAGAGGGTGGTTTCCGACTAGGCTGGCGAGAAGACAATTAACTGGTTTGTCATTTGTGCATTCACTTAAGACGCATGCTGCTCAGTCCAGGGGCATAGCCTTATGGAGAGAGCTAAGCCTTCTGAGGATGCAGGCAGAGACAAGAACTGTCAAGCAAATCCAGCATCAGTAATATCCAGGAATGATGCCACACAGCTGGGAGTAGGGCATAACCACTCTGCACTTAAACACCAATAGAGGTTTTTGCAAAAGAACTAAAACAAAGAAGGACCAGGAGATGGTGAGGTACGGGACAGCCAAAGCGTGTCCAAATTAAGGCTCACGATGCACCAGTGTCAGGTGAACAGTGGTCAGCCTGAATGGCCCTGTCAGCACAGCCAGGCTTGGCATTGCTTCCTAACAGGTCCTCCCATGCCTCGTTCATGTCAGACCACCTAAGGAAAGACCCACTCCTGTGTCTAAGATAAGGAACCTGACAGGCTGGTGAAGGCTTCTTAGTGTCCTCTGCGTGACTTCATAGCCAAATGTGACCAATCCGTTAGAAGAAGAAAACCTTTATAAAAGCAGGGACAGCATCTGGGCAGCATCCAGCCCTTTGTATTTCAGTGCACGTCACCATTGAGCTCAGCGGCTAAGCGGACCTCTTGTAACTCCTGGTGGGGGGGGAGGAGGCATCGAACATGTGGGTGCTGTTTACATGGGAGGTTCTTTTCTCAGCTCTGAAAATGCCCTCCAGGGATGGACTGGCATTTGGATCACATTTCCCTTCAATGAGGGTGGCCCCCTGCCATGCTCTTTTCCTTGCAAAAATCAGTTCAGTGACAGGGTTTTCCTTTTGGCAGGGCAGTTAATTCATCCACTTGGGAGCTGATTAGATGATTGCATTGGGCCATTTCTAACTGGTGCTGCATTCTATTAGCTCTGCTCTCCAGAGGGCACAGCCTGAACGTACGATGCCTTCTCTGCTGCTGGCCACATGTTCCTGCTAACACAATAGATCCTAATGTCATTTCAAAAAGGCCACTGAGGACTGATCAAATTATTAACGTGGGGTCTTGAGGCCTTAGCTCGGATCAGGGTCATCTGTACCAGGCATTGCTCACACATTCAGCAAGAGACAGTGGTTTCTCTTAAAAGCTAGCAGCATAGCTGGACACAGGGTAGGAAGGGAAAACATGGGCTCACCAAAACTGGCAGCAAAGACCAGGAATAGAACTAAAGGTGCAGACAGAAGAGTAGCTCCCCATTGTAACTCATGGTGCTTTGCAGGAAGCACCATGAGTTACAACAATCCCCCAGACCCAACAGAAGTTCACTGTTGGGTCCTGGGGTTGGGGACTCCAGGTACTGTTTAGAGTGGCAGCTGTTCTCCCCTAGTAGTGGCCCTCCCCACTCCCAGCCCGGGGGCTGTTTTCTGAATGGGAGTGGGGTAAAGGGAGTGGAGGGAGCTCGTTCTGGGGGCTCCCAGCCGGCACTAGCAAGTGGGGAGGGTGGATTGGAGCCCTGCCCCACGTTGGAGGGGGTCCAATACACTTGCCCCATCCTCTAGTGCTGGCTGAAAAAACCCCAGACCGAACTCTGTCTGCTCCTCCCCCCGACCCAATTCTGAAAACAGTGCTGGAGCTGGGAGGCAGCACAGACACAAGTTACTGAAGGTGCTTTGTTTCGAAATGTCTTTATCTGATGAGGATCCAGATTTTTGTTGAATCAGGCCCTTTTAAAGCACTCTGCAGCCACGCACTTCTGTTTGGTTACAGCTGTAGAGTACTTTCAGGGGCCAGTTCAGGCAAAAACTGTCACTTCTGTCTACGCCTTAAGCCAAACAGCAAAGGAAGGGGGAGGATGGAGGCTGACTGTCTTCCTCATGATGCTGTTGGGTGAAGCTTGTGTCTTCCAAGTTGTATCTGATGCTTTGCTAGACCCCCCCTGACACGTGACTGAGAATCCCAGCTTTGGCAAACGCAGCCCTAGATGGCTCTGATGGCTTTAGAAAGAGCTATGCATGGGGAAAAGTGAAAGGTGGATTAAAAGGTGGATTAAAATAGCATCTATAAGCTTCATGTTGGGCCTGTGCTCCGGGGAGCAGGGATTCATTGTATTGAGTTCAAGCCTTAAAAGCAAAAAATTACTTGTACCTGGATGGATTTACCAATACTTGGAGATCCTGCTCAGTCACTGGGAAAAGATTACAGCATGTGCAATAAAAATAATAGCTTTGGCCATGTCTGCTGCTGTTGCTCCCTCCAAATATCAAAAGAGGCTTTATCTTTTTTAGGCACAACAAATGAAGACCGGTCCTTTCAGACAAGCCTGGGTGCATGGCTATTTTTCTTTGGTGAATGGAAACATTTCCAGAGCTTATGTTTTCCTGAATTTATCTACATATCAAAGACTTGCCCAAATCCTCTGCTCTAATAGCGGTCACATGGCCATCTTGATTAAGGAAATACTTGCCTATCAGGACACTGCCACTGGATTTCTGAGGCCAAAAAAATAAGAGGCAAGAAAGCAAGAAAGATTCAAAATGTGTGCTTTAGCGGACTGCTGCTTTTGCATGCTGGAAAATGTCTTCCCTGGAAAATTATTTCAATATGCCCTTTTTTTTCTTTCCCCTTTTCCTTCTCATGATGGAGTCTATGGTTTAAAAAGAATTAGTTTTCTAGGTCATTTTGCATGGAATCAGAACAAGGAAATACAGCTGAGCCCACGAAGGAGCAGGGGGGAAAAACCAACCAACTCACCAAAAGAAAAAAGCCAGCTGCGAGTCGCCAACTTGCAGGCCGCCAAGAAAGCAGACGGGAAAACCAAACCGGGGACGTTAGCGCAGAGAAAACGGGACATTACAGCCCCAATGGTATCCAATTTCAAAAGACCATGTCTTACCACAGGCGCACGCCTCAGCTCCATGCTATTGCTGTGAAATGCAGGCTCTGGATGTACTTCCTCAGTGCTGGAGCAAAACTGCCATGAATGCTAATGGAAAAAGCTGTCTGGGGGTCTGGGAGGGGAAAGAATCGACGGTCTCTGCAGAGGATCTCGCCATAGGTGGAAAAAGAAGCTTTCAGCTTAGTTTCAGCATACCGGCATCTCCAGGTGGACATTATGGTCCCACTCATATTGTGGACTTCATGGACCCAATATTGTGTCATGTCACAATGGACTACAGTGGAATAATGTACCAGCAGAGGTTGTTTCTCCTCCTAACCCCAAGCAGTCAGCAGTTGGCCAGTGCCTTGAATAATGAGGCTCCCCATATCCCTTATGAATAAGTCATCCTTGTTACTATAATTGAGGATGGATTTGCTTTCATACCTGGTTTTTATTTTTAATGAAGATGAGCTGTTATCCTGTGGCAGGGAGTTCCACAGGTGATTTCTGAGGCCAGTTATGTCTGGTGGACGGGAAGAGTTATTTGTCCAGTCCACTAGCCTGTATCCATTTGCAGTCCGTACCCGATATGAGGAAAAAAACACCCCTTGATGCCCATTGCCAGGGGCACACTGCCCCTGGGGCAGAGGGTGACAGCCCATTCTGTCTGATGGACACGTTTAGTTGCATCACGGCCTCGGGTAGAAAAAATAGCAGTCCATTCTGGGGACATTTGCCAGACAGCAGTGTTCTCCCCACCTTGAATTCTTCATTCATCATACTGCACCATTCATTGGCTCTGATATGCTTCTTCCTCCTCCTTGTCCCACAGGGCAGACCCCAGCCGTGCCTGTCCTAGAAGGACCCCGAGGGCCAGTTCGCAACACAAGGGTTGTCCTCGCTGGCTGTGCTTGCAAAGGGCATACGAACGCGGCGCAAGCAGTCAGGCAAGCAGTCGAATGCACGCCGCAGGGAACGGCTGTTTTGCCCTCCGCATTTTGTTTGTGAAGTCATCTGGAAGACACTGCTTCGTCTTAGATCTGTCCAGATGGGACTGCAGCAGAAGACTTCCGTCCGGGTCTCCTAGTTTTAGAGCATTTTGGCATGAAGAAGATCTCCCATCTTCCATCTGTAAGGTCAGGGGAATGCTACTACGCTGCATTGCGTAGTCATCGGGGTGGGGGCAGGAGGGGAGCGGGTATAAAACATTATCTTGTGTCTGTAGCTGGTGGAGATCATTCTCAGCGCATTGTGTTGAGGGGATTTCCTGACTGCAGCATGGCGAAGGCCAAACGTTGTCAGCTCTGGCTGCCAGAACTCAGGTGGACACAAAATTATAGAAGTTGGTTCTGTGATTTAGACCCTAGCGTGTAGGCTGGGAGCCCGCCACCTCATTTCACAGAGAAGCAGCTGAGCCTCTGTTGGGGAGTAGCAATGCTTTGAGCATCTCCCTGGCTCTTCTCCTAAGGAGGACACTCCCTGCGGAAAAGGGCATCACTAGTTTCCATCAGGGGCTGGATGAAGGTGCTCAAGGACTCTGATTCCCCGAGAGGCCAGGTTCAGCTTCAGGTCTGCGGGTGTCGGAGAACATGATTACTCTAAGGAGATTTGGATCACATTTCTTCTTTGGCCCTCAGCAACTGCTGCCCTGCTGGCTTGTGCCGGCAGCACTGCCTGTGGACAGAGGTGTAGCACTAGTCCCGGGTTATGATCCTGGCTTTGACTTGCCCACGATCAAGCACCAAGGCAGTGACACTTGTCCTCTCCCAGCCTGATTGTCTCCTTCAGCATGACTCTAAGCAATCTTGGGGCATGGCTGTCTACAAATATGTCCTGCACCCATCACACTCGGGTGACTCGGTGCTTCTGCAGAACTGTAACGACCTTCCCTGGGGGGTGGCTCCATCCACGTCTAGACAGGACACCTGAGCTGCAGCAGATGCCACTTTTTTCACTTGCCGAGGTTGTAACGAGAGGAAATCCGCTCCTGCAGCCCCCGCACTCAATGCCAAACACTTGAGAAAGTGTAAATCCCTTGAAATGGTTCTGGTTTTGTTTTGGGGGGCGCTGGGATGGGATGGGATGGGGCGGGGGTGCAACAGCTGCAGCAGCCGCCTCTGGGAACTCCAGTAGAAAGGGCGGGCTTCTGCACTCGCTGAGGAGCAGGAAGCTTTTAGAGATTTTCTTCTTCTTTCTTTTTTTGGTAACCTCAACCATCTGCCGCAGAAAGAAAGCAGAGAGAGGCCCCCGCCTCAGCACCGCTGCCTTGCTCCCCAGCTCTGAGCGGGCCCAGATGGAGCCCCACTCCATGCTCAGAGCCCGGGAAATGGGTACGCGGCTACCTGAATTTGATCTGACAAGTGCAGCATACCCAAGGTGAAATTCAGTTCTAAGCAAAGAGGTAGTGCCAGGCCCAGTGACTCTGCCTTGTGAGTGCGAGCACCTAGAGGCTGCAGGCAGGGAGCTCTGCTCTTTCATGCTAGGTGCTACATACACACACACCATAAAGAGCTGGGCTCCTGCCCCCAGCACTTACAAGGTGACAGGTCTGGGGTGTGTGCCACTGCATTACTTAGCCAAAGACCGTTTCCTTACAAGGCAAACCCCAGAGTCCCCCCATGTATCACCACCTCGTCCTTGAACTCCTTGCATGACAGCATTTCCTCACCGTCTTTCAACCCCCAGACCTTGAAGTGCTTATTTAGCCCTCTGTGTTGGGCAGGACAGTATCGCTGTCCCCATTTCACACGTGGGAAAACTAAGGCACAGGCAGCCTTCGGCTCCCTGCAGAGTGTGTGCTTACTGGACTTCACCACCTGAGTTCAGGGCAAAGCTGGAAATTCAAACCAGGAATCCCCACCCTGCTTTCTCACCTGAGCATTGTGAGCAGGGTAAAGGAGTCATGACCCCTTTTTATTTATGACTTGGTGGGTAGGGGAGGACACCCTAAAAACTGCCTGAGAGCAAGAAGCAGAGCGCGGAAGAGGTGATGTTGTCCCTGTCACCAGATAACAGTGGCCTTAATATTTAGCATCTGGACAAGCTACGAGTCTCGAGCACTGTATGCTGCAGCCCTCTAGCTCTCTTCAGCCAATGGGCCTGATTTACCTCCAACAAGACAGCCACCAAGTACTTCATATTCTCTGAGCCATGCAAGGAAGCAGCTTTGTACAGAAACCATTTCTGACGAGAGGGGATAATTTGTCTCCCTGGAGGTCTGGCAGTTTTCTTTTCAAACCATTCACTTCCTATTAAATCAGACCAGTGCGGAGCAAGTCTCTTCTCCACAGTGGTTAGACTCAGCAGCTGCTGCAGAAAGAGACGGCCGCGGGAATGGCAGTGCTGAGGCCTCGTTTGCAAGATGAACAAAAATACTACGGAAAACCTCCCATCTGGGTGCAACTGAGCCTCGGTTCTCGTAGCAGAATCCAGAGCGCAGCGCTTGAGCACCGCTAGAGAGCTCAGCAACCATCTGAAGAGCATTGCCCCTACTCGTAAACTCAGTTAGTCCTCAGGTACATGGTTTTCTTCTTGAGCCCTCACGTAGCAATGAACATGCAGCTGTCGGTTTTGCCCGGTGGTGGACTGCACCCCGGTGGGCTGTGAAGGTGGGAACGCAGAGCCCACGCGCATGTATTATCGCACACAGCTGCAGGTGTCTGTCATGCTATGATCATGTAGCTGTGGGAAAGATTTGACTCAGCTTCAAAAGGCAAAGTTCAGACTGAAGTGCCCCAAGCAAGCCCTGCACAGCGCTGACATGACTGGTGCTCTAGCCTGATACTTTTTAAAAAAAATTCCTATTTCCTTTTCAGATTTGTTTTTAATGAATTAAAGCCAAGTGCGGGCGCGTGCGCGCACGCGCACACACACACACACATGAAACGGTTTTAATGCCACCCACCTGGCTCAAAGCAATGGACCAATCTTTGGGGCAACGTAGCTCCTCGTAAGTGAGGCATTTGCAACTTGGCTTGTTCGACCCTGGTGGAGATGGCTGCGGTGCCAACCAGGATATTAGAAACTAGAGGCATGAGGCTAGAGCAGGGGCGGGCAAAATGTGGCCCGCGGGCTGGTTGCGGCCTGACAGACCATTCTATCTGGACCCGCGCGGGCCCCCCCCCCCCCAAAATTTAGAAAATTAATATTTATCTGGCCTGGCTGCCTGTCATGCGGCTCTCGATGGCTTGCCAAAACTCAGTAAGCGGCCCTCCGCCCGAAATAACTGCCTGTCTCTGGGCTAGAGAAACCGCTGCCTGGACGAGCAATGCCGTGGTGTGATCCAGGGCACTGCTCATGTATTAGCACATGTCCTGTGGGCTGCTCCTAACTAGGCAGGAATGGGACAGGATCCATAACAACAATAAGCTCCACCTAACAGACCTCCTTCCTTTCAAGGCAGCTATTACCCATCTTATTCCACAGAAAGGGAAACTGAGGCATCAGGCTCTTGATCTGCCTTACTTGATAGGACATCTATGATTCGCCAAGACATTGCACCCGCAAGAAGTGTCATTATTACACATTTGTCCCTCCCACAACATCCAGAGCCAGCAAACGTTCAGATGCAGGTGGGGGGCAGTCAGGGATGCAAAGACAAACACATCTTTGCATCCGCGCAGATGCCTTGGTCTGCATGGAAGTGCATTTCCAGTGCCTGGGGGAACGGCTTGGGACATGGCTGACAACTCTTGGGAAAGTCATCACTTGTACTGATTGCTCCATCTATAAGGCTTAATTGAAGGTCAGACTCGGGCTACGGTCAAGCTGCAGCTGCTGAGGTCCAGATGCTGTTTCAGTGCTTTGAAGCCATCTCCTGAGACACAGCCCTCACTTCCCCTTGGTCCCAGAGCTCCTTGGGACAGGGATTTCAGTCCCATTTTAGCAAAGTGCCTCAGCTCTTGGAAAATCCTGTGACTTTTCACTAGGTGGCACCAGCACGCCAGGGAAACAACCTACTTGGGCTCAGCCTCAGCCCTGGACCCCGCCGCCGAGACCCGCTGGCCGCCCCCAGCTCCCCTCCCTCCCAGACGCCCCTGCGGCCGGCCGGCCACTCAGGAGGCCAGACGGCTGTGTACCAAGAGCTTGAGCCTGGGGCATTTGAGACTGGCAGACCCTTGCCCACCACCCTGCTTTCCACCCCCGATGCTGAATACGACTCAAGGCAGCGTCTCCTACCCTTGGACGGGGCTCCCAGCCCCACACCCTGCCTGCACCCACCTACGTGGAGGCACCACCATCTCTTTGTTAAGGCGTAATTAGGTGACAGAGGGAGTGCAAGTATTTCTAGCCCTCCTCTACAGTGAGGGAAGCCAAGGCAATGCCTTCAGATGCATGGCACGGCCATGGCACAGCCAGGGTGTAGGACACTTCCTTTTGGCCCGTCCTTGCGATGGGGGGGAGGGGGTCTTAGAGCCAGCACCCAAACGACACTCCCAGCTGGACTGCCGGCATCCATCCAGTGCGGTGCAAGAGGAGCTTGGACAACGTCAAGGGCACCAAGAGCATTCATTTCTGCTGGAAAATTTTCAGCCAGTGTGTGGAAGCCCCTACCTTGACCATTTTTTTCTTTTTGCAGCCAAATGTTTTCTGTTTAAACCCTATTTCTGACTAATGCCCAAGCCCTATCTCTGACTAAAGCCCCATTCCATTTTCTTTTATCAAGCCTGACATTTTGCAACCACCCCTTCCCCCCCAAAATTAATCAAGCCTCCTTCTTGGATTAAAAAGGCTTCCCCTTTTTTCATGACAACACCAGCTCATCCCTTCAGAGTCCTGCATCTGCCACTGGGATCTCATTCTCCAGTCACTTCCCAGGGCAAGGCCAGGAGGAGGGAAGGAGCAATTCATCCTGTCTTCAGCTGACAGGGAGGCCAGATAAGGCAGAGTAATGCAGGGCAGCTGTGCAAGCCATGGGGGATGGCACAGGACAGGCTGGCCAGGATGCAGTTTCTGTTTGCACCATACGTGCGTGCATGGGTCACAAGGACTCAAACAGTACCAGGCAACTGCCCCTCCTGAAGCTATGCCAGGCCAGTGGTGCCAGGTGGCTGGCTACTGAAAAGTGCAAATTCATGGAGGACCGTGCCGTCCTCTCTAGTGAGTTCCAGCTTTCCAGCCCCTTCTCTTTCAGGGAACCACGAATCTCTTTTGGCTCCTCACTAGCCCTTGCTACCACGAAGTGGGAGGGTGCAAAGGGGGCTAAGAAAAAGTTGGCACCCTTCAGAGGGTCTTAGCATCCCATGTGGTCAGGGCATAGCTGGTGTCCCCTATACAATCCTGACTGGGTCCCTTATTGCCTTGTGGAAGGGTGGGCAATCTTGCTAGGTGCAGGCTGTTGCAAAATGTCCATGAGGGACATTTGAGGGATCTGCAATCTCCTCTGCTGGATCCTGCAGAGCTGGAGCCCCCTACCTCACGAGGTGTCTCCCAGGAGCCCCGGCACTGCCAACCTGCAGTGCTGAAAAAGAGAGAGTTGCCTCCTCGGGGCAGGAAGAAGAGAGTGAGTTATGGCCAGGAAAGCCATTCTGGAGAATGGGTCGGAGACCTGTCCGGTTCTAGGTCGCAAGGCCCAAGGTCTGAGCGGGGAGGCCTGCAGTGCTGAGACAGCATGGCACAATCATCCCTGGACTCTCCCTTTGAATGCAGGCTCCAGCCCCAGGTCCCTGTAACCACCGAACCTCCCAGCTGGAGGTGCTGATGGCCACGGGACCGGGGGAAGCTACTGCAGGCGTGATGGATCTGGGTTTGGGGCCAGCAGGGTCCAGGAGAGCAACAGGGCTCCAGCGCAGGTTGGACACTCGGGTCACTTTGTGCAGTGCCACAGACGATGTTGGACTCTGGGTCCCCAGAGCCAAGGACAACTGTCACCTCCCCACTAGGACGGGGAGTGAGTGACGCTGGCGGGTCGTGGGGGCTGCTGCACCAAAGGAAATGCTAACAGATAACAACCTCAGTGCAATGACACTGCTACAGCTAGAGCAGTGCATCTCGCCATAAGTGGGGACACTAAATTCCCCGTGTTAAGATCACCCTGGACTACAGTCACCAACAAAGGGGGCAGGTTGCCTAGGGTGAATTTCCTGGCAAGCTCCCAGGTCATGAGTGGCCTTAGCCCTCCCGGCCAGTGTCCTGCTTTGTGGCCTTAGACAAGCTACCACCTTTATGCCTCAGTTTCCCCTTCTGGCCTTTATCTACACGATGAACCTTGCCGTCATACAGCACCTCGCGCAGTCGGGCTTATCGGTACTAGTGTAACTCTTCTGCTACCGACAGACAGCCCCGTTTGCTCTGGGGAGCACGAGCAGCGCGGATACGCAGGAAGAAGGAAAAACAAAAAACCAGCAAAGAGATATTTGAATCCAGGCCCATCAGCAGCTGAAACGTTCCTTCTCGGTGAGTCTGCACTTGGAGCTTTTGCCTCTGGCTGGGATTCAGAGAGCAGTTTTACAGCAGCTGGGAGGCAGGGAAAGAAAGCGATTTGAACTCACTTCAGCTCCAGACTTTCCTGTGCACTCTCCCCCCCCCGCACCATCTGGGCTGATCCAGACTCCTGATAAACCTTTCAGTTGAGCGGTAAACTGGACACCGACAAGCTGGCCTTTCTCCAGACCTCTGCTAACCCCCTTTCTCCCAAGGCTCCAGCTGTCCTGCAGGGGCCGGCTCCCTAGTAGCGGAGCTAACCTGGGGGAAAAGGCTCCAGAGGTTTTCCCTCACTGGAAGGAGCCCGTGCGCCAGCTCTCAACGGGCAGCTAAAGTTTCAAGCTGGGCTCCATCGTGCGACGCACAAGCTCAGGTGCTGAGTGTCTGCCCGAACTGCACGGAGGGAAGGATTCAGCATCGGCTCTGCGCTGGGGAGGATCGCTCCATCGCTCTCAGCGGGGCCTGTCTATCCTGGTGCAGCAGCTCCCGGTGTCTCAGCTCCCATAGGCCCCAGGACAGTTCTTGCCTGGGAAAACAGGGATCGAGAGCAACGATACCTAGCCTGGCACTGTTCATCTGGAGATCTCCAGGTGCTGTGCTACCAGGGGGCCCACAGCCGAGCTCCTTACACACCAAGACTGACAGCAGTGCTGTCCAGCATGCACTTCCGTTGTTCCCAAGCACTTTACAATGGAAAGGGGTGGCGTCATTGCCCCGTTGGGACAAGTGGGGAAACTGAGGCACGGAGAGAAGTTTGTTGCCTAGGGTCACCCAATGGGCCAATGCCAGAGCCAGGCACAGAGCCCAGCTCCCCTGAGTCCCAGGGCTCTCCCCACTACGCTGCACTGTCACGACTCACCGATGTGCTGGGTCAGGCCAGTGACTCCAGTCTCCAGCGGTGGGCAATGCCAGCTGTTTCAAAGGACGATGCAAGAAGCCTGCAGTTATGGGGTGGCCTGCACCCCTGCACTTCCTTCCTACTGCCCATATGGGCCCTGGGCAAAGACCTCAGGGCTGACCCTGGGCAGTAGTTCGCACTCTGCACAGGGAAGAGACCATGTCCTTGCCCCATTGTAGAGTTGGGGAAACCAGGACCAAAAAGGGAAGAGACCTGCTCTGACCTAGGCCAGAGCCAGAGGAGGACGCAACACTGAGGACTCCTGAGCTCTGGCCACGGCGGGACTCTTTCTGGGCCATGGGGGATGCTGGATCCCCCTGCTTTCTGAAGGCTGCACAACCCAAGCATCCCCTTCCCACTCTGCCAGGCAGCCCAGGGCTTCTTCGCAGTGCGTCCTTTTCCATCTGAGTCCCGGTGGGCTGGTGATGCAGACAGCCACCCACCCTGGCCAGTCTGAGACTACAAGGCTAAGCCATAAAAGCAATCTCTGTCATGCAAATCCTTGCCTTTCTGCTCAGCCACAGCTGGACTGGGCCAGTTACCAAGGGGTTCTGGGTCGGAGGCCCTAGACTGGGGCATGGGGCTAGGAGTCAGGATCCCTGGGGTCTGTTTCTGACTCCATTGGGTGAGTCCCAGGGAGTCAAGTCTCAGCTCTGTGCCTCAGTTTCCCTAGCTGTGACTTTCAGCCACCTCTGAGGGTAAGCACCAGCAAATGAATGCTACTGCACCTCTTGCAGTTGCTGATTAACTTAATAGAGAGTGGAGATCCCTGGCCAGAGGAACCGTCAGGCTTTCTAAGCAGAGTTGCACAGGGCAGGGCCACGTCCAGTCTGCATCGCTGCTCCCTAAGCATCGCAAGGCTGTACCCGAGGGGCAAAGCGCTGTGTGTGTGGGGGCCCTGGGGCTGCTGTGAGGGGTTCAGGGGGTCTGTGTAAGGGACCTGATCTGGCCTAGAAGCACCATCTGCGAGCAGGGGAGCAGGCAAGCTTTGTGGGCAATGCTCCCTCAGCTCCCAGAAGTCCTTCTATGGGGACCAGAAAACAATAATCACGACAAAAAAAGTTCGTGGCTGTATTTTATTGCAGCAACAGTGACATCCAGTGGCTGGTTAAGATAACCGCCTGGCCAGGGAGCATTTCTGGGGGAAGTCATGCCCTGAGCCAGTAGCTTACTTGTATGCAAGTCCCCGGTCAGAGGCTGGGGACCCACTGTGCCTGGCACCAGGGAAGAGAAACCAGATGCTGGGACCCCAGGCCTACACAGGCAGGAGTTACCAACCCAGGACAGCACTCACTGTAACCCAAAAGCTGCATCTCGACAGGAGTCGCTAGCACACCTCTCCTGCAATAGGGGTCTTCTATGGGGTCCTGAGGACTTCTGATGAGCACTGCGCTGGCATGGGATGAGGCGTGCCCAACACCTCCCACCAGCCAGCCATCGGGCATGCACTTTGGCAATGGAAATCTTCATAAGCTGCCTCAACCTGTCAGCCCTGCAGGGAGTTAAAGCTCCTGCCTATCCCTCTGGGTTAGATTTATTTTCAACCGCTTGCAGCAGTCCAGCTCGGGGCAAGCACAGAGGTGGTTCAGAAGTGGGAGCTATCCTGGGAGCATGGACATGCCGTGTAAAGCAGGGTGGATGTCACGTCCCCCCATCTCCCCTCTCAGGGTGGCTACATAGGGGGAAGTGGCCAGCTCCTGGAGCCGGCCCTTGGGCTTCAGGGGTAGGCCCTGGCCGGGTAGGGAGGAACGCTGCAGCACTGGGTGAGCAAGCCAAGAAATGCATTTGTCCTTCCTCAGTGCTGAAGCCCTGTCTCGGAGTAAAACAAACAAGCCCTGTTTCTAAAGAGGTGAACCAGGGCAGAGTCCTTCCTCCAAGGGCATTTAATTAACGGGGCCAAGTCACCCTGCAGGTGCACTGCCTCAACAGTCAGGCTTCTGTCCCCTCCTCGCTGACTCCTGAACGCCGCGCACCTGTGTTTTGGGTCTAGGCGAGAGGAGGGAGGGTGGAAAGAAATGGAGGTGAGAGGGAGGGAGGGGAGTGACTTGGAGCAGAGCAGACGGTTATGAAAAAGCTGCGGCTTGGCCGGTGGTGTTGCAAAAGGCCCATCGTACAAAGCAATGACCTCAGCCCCTTCGGCATCCCTGCCCCTCTGAGCGGCACATGTCGGTCTGCAGAGATCGATTTAACATATGTGGAGCTGCAAGCCTCCTGCTCTTAAAGGGGAGGGAAGGGCTTCGTCTCATTCACTCTCGGCAGTTCGCCGAGCCTCTCAGCTTCAGCGCCGGTGGGTGCGACCCCCCTCCCATTTGCGGGGGGACACCAAACATCACGGAGAAAAGGTGGAAACTCGGGAATGCAGCACGAAGGTTCAGCCTTAACAGACAGAGAAAGAGCGTGCCCTGGATGACAGTGAAGGGCTGGGCTGGGAGCTGGCGCATCTGATCTCAGCTCCTCTGATGCAAAGCCAGATTGTGTCAGCGTCTACCCCAGATTGGGAGCTGGCAACGGTGTGACCATGTGGCCCCCACCACGCTGGCCCAGGAGGGGCCCTATATCAGCCCTAATGCCACTGCTGAGTCCAGTGTGGGAAGGAGAGGGCCAAGCTAACAACCAGGTGCTTTGGGCTTCATTTCCGATAGACAGCTGCTCATGGGGGAGCTCAGCCCTCTGCCCAGCAGAGCTGCGGGGACCAGGCTCTGCTGTCAGTGTGGGACCAGCATCTCAGGAGGGAGAAACCCTGCCGGGAGCAGGGTATATCTATCCTACTGTGTGCAGGGCTGGCTTGGGGGGTGCAAGAGGCATCATCTGAAGCCCCGTTTTGCTACAAGCACATCCCTGCCCTGAGGAGCTTCTGGTCTGCAGAGAAAAGGAGGAAACGGAGTAAAGTGACTTGTTCCCAATCACCCAGCAGGTCAGCGGCAGAGCTGGGGGCTGGTCTCCCGGGTCCCAGGTCACTGCCTTACCCACTGGCCTGCACTACTTGTCAGGTACGCAAATGATGTTCCCCTCATCTATGTCAGCCCCACACGCACGAGCTATTTCCACAGGACTGTTCATCCAAAGCAGGGGGGTTTGCTCCTAAGGAGGAAGCTGCCAGCCCTCAATAGGCCCATTTCTATTCACTCACAAAGGGCTCGGCCCCTTATGGATGAGCCGAACACCTGCCTGATGCCCGCAAGGGTATGGGCAGGGGCAAGTTAATGCCCTGGGCAGTGGTACTGCATACCACAGCAGAGACAGCAGCTGGCACTGGCCCTGCCATAGGCTCCTTTCCTCGGTGGGGCCATCTGCGCATCCGCGCTTCTCTTGGTGTGCTTCCTGGGCTCTGCATCTCCAGAGCAGCGCTGGGAAGACATGAAGCACAGGGGGGCAAGGGGACCTCAGACAGCCACAGGAGCCTGGGGACTGGGGGACAGCATGCAGAAGGAAATGCCAAGCAGCCCAGGTGAAAGGTGGAAAGCAGCTCAGGCAGCTTTCCTCCCTGCAGGGGAATCGTCCTGAGGATACAGCCCCCTAGGCTGAGGCTGCAGGTGCACTGCCGATCGGCGCAGCAGGTTTCATGAGAGAGGAGAGGGAGCAGCGTGGGGCAATCCCCTGCATCCAGCCCTGTGCAGGGGGTGTGAGCAGCATCTGGTGGAGGTTCACATGTCCAATGGGCACTGTTGGAGAGGCTTAGAGGACCAGAACCTCTCCACACAAGAGATTACGTGAGAAGTTTTCTCCTGGGTTCAACAGATGATGCCTTCCTTAAATCTCATTGACTTCCATCAGGACATAGGCTTACAGGGAAGTGTTCTCCCAAGCTGACCGTTGTGACCATCAGCTCATGCTCTGGTCCACGTGTTTAGCGATTCAGAGAAAGTTTTGGTACATCCCAAGGTACGGACAAGATTATTAAATGCACACTATGGGCATGCCATGGCCTATAGCTTTTACCCTTGAAATCATAGATTCAGCAGGTTGGAAAGGACCTCAAGGATCATCTGAACCGGCTCCCTGCGAGAAGAGAGGAACGCTATCCCTACATCATCGCTCTCAACCGCCTCCTCTTGAAAGCCTCCAGTGAAGGAGGTTCTGCAGCTTCCCTGAACAATTCATCCCACTTCCTCACCCTTCTGACAGCACGGGAGATTTTCCCGAGACCTAACCTAAATCTGACGTTTACCAACAGCCAACCTTAGTTTCATGAACGAGACTGCAGCTGATTTATATATGGCTCATGCAAGCAACAGTTTCTCGGCCTGTTGCAATAAGAGGCAATCACCCATGATAGTTCATCTGGAATACATATGCAAGTTGTAGCAGAAAGCCTGCAAATGCAAAGCCCCCTCCCAGGCTTAGCAGCAAAAAGAAGGGGTCCCATCCAGTCGACACTGATTTGCATTCACATTAGAAATGAGAGCTGAATGTCACTGTGGAATTGAGGAACTAAAAACAAATGAGCTGGGAAAAGGAGATCCCAATGTCTCTGCAACACATTGCAGACCCTAAGTGTCCCTGAATGCCAAAGCTCTCCAGGCCAGCTACCCCAGCAGCACACAAACAAGTGATCAGGAGCAAGTTTTTTTGTTTTATTCCCCAAAATTGAATGACAAGTCCTTGTGCTCAGCAGTGATCCTAGTGAAGACCAAATCTACCTTTGTCTCCGCAGTGAGAGACCCTGAATATTCTTTGGCCTGCCTGCAGCGCTCATCTGTAGCCAGAGCAGAGAAGGATGCTTCAGGATTATCCTCTTCCCTGACTGCATCTGAGGGGCTGTATCTATTTCATACTGTGCTAGTGAATATGAACAAGGACACTGTACCACAGGAAGAGGGAAGTGGTAGGTCATGCACGCTTGTGGATCACGAGAGCGTTAAACAGGAGGAGACGCTTTGCACCATTCCAGCGGCTCTGACCTTCTCCATGCTCCCAAAGCAAAGTCTTTACTCCATGCTGCCTTTAAAAGCCCTAGCATTTTGTGCTTCAGTGTGCTCCTTACCTAGATATTGTCCCTTGCCTTCCCGGAACGGGGGTCCCACAGGCCCTTTCACCATGGGTTGCATGTATTTCACTTGAGCGTAGCCTGCTGCTCCTCCTCCAGACACTGAGTGGATCCCAGCTACAAGTAGCAGCAATGAGACAGCTTCTGAGAGCATCCTGGCTTCACTGCTAGGCTTTCTGTGGACAAAAAAGGACAGCCAGGTTAGGGAAACATGGGAGCTGCTGCTTTTTGCCTCTGAGTCCCTTAGAAGTTCATGAATAAATATCAGCTGGACTGGGGGACAGAGACAAGTGAGTTCTGAGTCCGTGTTGCAATTCTCAGTTTGCCAGGACACATGCACCCTTCCACCCTTCGGATAACACGGCGATGAGCATGCTACCAGAGCCCAACAGATTATACTGCTTGCTCATAAACACCAAGGGCTAGGTCTACCATTGCCCAAAACCATGTGCAATCCCTTGCCCTATGAATATGGCAGTAAAAGTTCAGGATCTGACCTGCATGTTTGCAGGATCTGAGATGCTCCCGATCACCAGCCTGAGTCAGTGAAGCAATGCCATGCAGGCTAAGGTGACCAACTGGGTATACCCCCTGCTGCTTCCCATCACTTTTCCCTCCTCCCCACGAGATGGGTATAGATGGCCAAGCTGTGCTTAGAGGGCTGCTGCTGACCATCAGAAAGGACTGTCGGGTCATACAGTACCGATTGCTAAGTGTCCATTCTGTACAGAAGGAGCTGTTATCCTCTGCAGGCTACAATAAGAGAAAAAATAATCGACTTGGCACAGCAATAAAGCGAAATGTTTTGGTGACTGCCACGGTGGTATATATTTAGCTAGAAGAGCTGATAAGCATGGAGGCAGGTTCTGCCACAGTCTTGCTGTGTGACCCCCAAATACATCACCTCACTTCTCTGGGCTCCGACTCCCTCTCCGTACAGTGTGGATAACAACCCTGTTGAAACTATAAGCCCTTTGTGCGACTCTGACTCATAGGGCCATTGCCTGGCTGAAGGGGGCCTTGATTGTGGCCGGGTCATCTAGGTAATATGGTAATACTATTAATACATAATAATAAGGTACCTAATATATGGTTTCAAAGCTGCCCAAATGAACGTTCATCTCAGGTAAATTATACCCAGGTTGTAAACTTCCATGAATAATTATTCTTTATCCATCTATGGAGATGAATTCTTTACGCATATAAAGAATTCTTATTCATGGATGTTTATAACCCAGGTATAATTTATGTGAGGTGAACAATCATCTCATTCAACTATATATAAAATTGTTAGTTTCTTCTTCATGTATAAAGAAGGGGGCCTATACAGGCTATAAGTGTATCAAGGGAGGACAACAGATGCAGTATTTACCAGAGTGCCCCTAGGAGTAATTAGGAATAATGGGTGCAAACTAGTGGAGAGTAGATTTAGGTTAGACATTAGGAAGAACGTTTTTATAATCTGGAAAGGGCTTCCAAGAGAGGTGGTGCTATCACCTAACTTGGAGGTCTTCAAGAGGAGGCTTGATAGTCACCTGGCTGGGGTCGCCTGACCTCGGTCCTCTTTCCTGCCAGGGGCAGGGGGTCGGACACGATGATCCTTTGTGGTCCCTTCTGACTCTACAGTCTATGAAATAAATACACATGTGTGTGCGCGTGTGTGTGTATATATCCATACACACATACACATACACATATGGACACACACACCAAGGAAAGAAGCCTATGGCAGGGCCAGTGGCAGCTGCTGTCTCTGCTGTGGTATGCATATTATATATATAAAGTCATATTGTATATACATATAAATATAAAGGCAGGGAGGAAAAAAGCTGTCCTGAGCTGAGAGTTGTTGTCACATCTCTCGAATGAACAGGATTTCCTCTAACAAAAAACGTGTGCGCTTTGGAGTTGGCTCTCGAAAAGACTGCAGGTTCCAAGTCCGGGCCTCACTCCGTGATTGAAACCTTAGAGGCGCTGAGCTCTGTTTGCTCTCAGACTGGGGAGTGGGTTCACGAACGCCTGTAGCTTTTGGCGGCCAGCAGCCTGAAAAATGAAATGTCAGAAATGAATTCCCACTCCGAGGTTTGCCAGTTCTAGTAGCTCTCCGCTGCGGTGCTTTTTAAACAGCAACAGGAGTTTGTTTGGTCAAGTACTTATGAGAACCTTTGATTGCGAAAGCATAGGAGGTTATGCTGCGATGGAAGACCAGACTCTGCCTTAAGTGCCTGTTTATATAAAATAAATACCCTCTATAAATATATCTTTCCTCTAGCAACATTTTTCTTGCCAGCTTTGAGAACCGAGCTGCAAACAGATTGATTTGCACCAGAGAACATTTATTTTCAGAAGCTTAAATAACACGGGATGCCAGAGAGCCGGCTATTTCCACCCCCTCCCCAGCACACACACACACACCAGTGAACTGCGGTTGCTGTTAATAAGAATTAAGCACTTGGCCGTTTTCTGCTGGAGAAAGAATGAGCAGAACTGCTCCTCAGCTGGATTTGATCGGCATTTCCTGAATTGCTTCCACTGAAACGGCAGCAAAAAGCTGCAGCATGAAAAAAAACCCAAAACAAAATTAAACAAACAAAAAAAATTAAAATAAAATAAAAGGAAGAAGGGGGGGGGGGGAGAAAAAACCCAGCAGGGAACAGATTCTGATGCTACAAACTCTTGGCAAAGCATCGGATGTCTCTAGCGAAGACACCGAGCCATGAACCACTCTTCTTCCCCCCCAACAAATGTTTATGAAATCTTCTTTTATGCTCGAGGACAGCGCTCCTGCAATTACACATCGGCTCGGCGGCGAGCGGAGTACAGCGTTCCAACCGTCTGAGGTAAAGGATTTGTCTTGGCTGCCTCCCTCGGACTTCCATGTTTCCACTCCACCTTCTTCCATCCCCAGCCGAGGAAATGGCTCCTTGCAAAGAGAAGGCAAGATCTGACAGGGCCATTCTCAGTCGGGGAGCAAACGAGCACGGCAGCTTGTTCAAGTGCCTGGAAAGCGTGAAGGAGGGGATTTGCTCTTCTTTGCACCAGGGTCAGAGGGAGGTGGAAATTAGAGTCCTGACTTGCCTGGCAAGGGGTTAGTGGGCCAGTCAGATGTGGCTGCTTTAACAGTGAGAGTGGTCTAGTGCAGTGGTTCTCAAACTTTTTTGTTCCAGGACCTATTTGGAAACACCCATGGTCGGTCCCAACCCAGTGCCCCTCAGTCCCAACACACTGCCCCCCCCCCCAGGCCCCAGCCCTGCAATGTGTGGGGCAGGGGGAGCCCCGAGCAGCCCCTTGCAGGCTGGAGCTCTGCCAGCCTGCAGGGGAAAAGCCACGGTTTCCCACGTTTTTCTGCTTTTAAGGAGAGTGCATTTTTAAAGTTTGTTCCCAGCCCTTTCATATATTCTTGCAACCTGCTTTTGGGTTGTGACCCACGGGTTGAGAAACGCTGGTTGAGTGGTTAAAGGCCACGTGTAGGGTTGTGAAGATGGGGGTTCTCGCTCGAGCTCCGTGTCACTCGCTCACGGTGTGAGGTTGGGTTCCCCTCTCTAGAGGCAGCTGACAGTGCTACATCTGAGAATGGGTATGCAGCTTAAACTTAAGTCACTGAAGTGCTTTGAGATTTTCACAGGAAAGTACTAGAGCAGCGCACAGTAATGTGACCAGTAGGCAATACTACCTGAGCTCAGAGGCAATCGACTACAATGACAATCAAGCCAGAAAAGTGCTTAGCCCAGTGCCGTGAGACAAGCTGGGGTCCCGAGCAGTGCCCAGAGGGACAAACAAGCTATCCCAAAGGGGTGTCCCACATGCCAGGCCAATGATGACAGCGAACACCGGTGAGCCTAGACTTGGGCAGCCTGACAGAGGTGCTTCCTGGTGCTCCTATCTGCTTAGTGCACGGGAGTATTTTTAGCATCACAGCAGGGAGGGAGGGAGTCCTTTTGCTGGAGGGGTGCAGCCTGCTGAGAAGTTGCTCAGTCTTGCTCCCAGCTTCACCTATGCCTTGGTAAGCATAACAGCCAGCAGGTAACGGCTCCTGTCCTTCAGACCATTGGGGCAGACGAGGCTCTGCTCTACGGCACCTCTGCTCAGGCTGCTGAAGGATCATTTCTGGGGGCGGAAGGGGGTCGAACCTGCACGAATGCCAAGAGCCACCAGTCAATCAATGGGCAGCACGGAGCACCTCGTCTGGTCCCTGATTAACTGGAACTTGAGGACACCCCCGCTCCAGATGAGCGCAGGACTGCAGAGGAGCGGAGCTGACAAGCCAAGTTAAGGATCCTCTCCAAGGAAAGGAATTAAAAATAAAGACAAGAGGCAGACGACCCGACACGGGGGCCAGGAGCGTGGTGGGATGTTGGACTGCAGCGTGCCGGCCAGTGACACATGCCCTGCCCTCTTAATGAAAAGTTTCCAGAGAATGCAAGATAAAAGCCTCCAGCCTCCTTCATCCAGGGTCAGAGCCAGCAGGGATCAAAATCTCTCTCCTAACCCAGAGAGCTATCCAGGGTTATTTCCCGTCTGTTGAGCTTGTGGGACAGAGGTGCTTAAGTGCAAACAAGGGCTGGCTGCATTCAGTGAGGTGACCTATGTCACAAGGCTGTAATCGAGGAAACTATTACACAGCCCGGGAGAGGCGTTTCCTGGAAAAACATCAGGCAAAGCTCCAAGGGAAGAAATTGTTTTGCGCATCTAAACCTTGGGTTAGAAATTTAAAATGGGAGCTCAGGAGTCGGCTGATCCGCTGAGCGCTGCTCACGTACCACTGAAACCATGTCTCCTAGGAAAAGCTGCGCTTGCCTCTCAGAGCTGCTCGGCCTCTTCCACACGGCCCATTTTTGATGACTCCTGAAGGCAGGATCACTTGTACCAAGCTGTTCAGCTAAGGGGAGGAGGAGGAGGAGGAGATGCATAGCAGAGTTGTGGGAGACAGGATATTCAACCCGCCATATGACGTGAGAGGGGACATGCCCCAGGCCTCAGTTTCCACATCTGTAAAATGGAGATCGAGACTAAATCTGGACAAACTGATTTTAGTCAAACTTCCAGAGCCCTTCAAATTTGTGACCTTCACGTCTGTGACCACTCCCATAGCCAGAAGGGAGATCGGGTGGGGAGGGAATCAGCAATATTTAGTTTTCACAAGAAATTCCCACAACTATTTTTGGTTGCAAGGGTGTAAAATTCTCAGCCCACACTAAGAATGACACTTCCTTTCCAATGGAAGATCATTTCAGACTACACATAGGGAAAAACTTCTTTACAAGGTGAGTACCGAGGGCCTGGACCAGGCTGTCCCCAGAGGTGGTAGTCGCCCACCCCGGCCCTTCCAGCCCCGAACAACTATGAAAGCCCCCAGTGAACTGCAGAACAGGGCTGAAGTGCAGTGCATTATATACATTTGCTTCTTTCCACTTGTGAACTCATCCTTCTTGGTTGCTGATGTCCCGCTTATCCCGACAGCCAGCTTGATATAGGGGCAGCGGAAAAAACACAGTCTGTGGATCCCACATTGAAGTGAAGAGGAGTACCTCAAGAACAGCGACGAGCTCCACGTGTGAGTGAGCCAAGCAGGACAGATCAGCCCCCGGCTGGATGGTGGCTCGGATGAGATCCTGCTGTATAATGGGCAGCACAAGGGTCACATCCTGGCCCGGGGCTGCCCTCTCTCTTCAGGGGCCGCGTTTGGGGCAGAACCTCAGCTGGCCTAAATTCCACTGCAGTCAACGAAACAGCTACCGCTGTCTTCGGTGTGGGGCACCAAAGACGGGGGAAAAGAGAAGAGAAAAGGGCAATGACTACTGGGAGTGAATCCAAGGCAAATAGATGCAAAAGCACAGCTCTGAGCTGGGTTGCAAACACCATAATGTGCAGGAGACCCTCCGCACAAGGAAGGGCAGAGCAGGGTTATTGATTGAAGCGGGGTACAGCAAGGAGTCAGGGGATGAACTCAAGAGTAGGCTGAGCACCTAGAGAACTCCCACCAGCAGCAGAGGACTCTCTCAAGCGAAGGGGTAGAGACCCCTTTTCTCTGGATACGTCATGCCAGCTAGGAGAAACCACGGAGGAATAGCCCAGAGGACAGCATCCACCCGCAGCCTACCAGTTCCAATTTCATCTCTCCCTTCGCCGAGTCTCAGGATCAGAGACAGGACCAGCAAGTGGGATGACTTTGGATGGGACAGAGTCATGCAGGCCAAGGAGTAGAGTGGGGATATTTTCCTGAGGGCACCCTTGAGCTGCATCACCCCAGCTCTTGGGAAGAGGCCGAGAATCCCCTTAGTTTCTCCATTCAGGGAGACGGGGTCTGACTCAGGCAGGCTTAGGAGAGGGAGTCACGTGCTTGGGTAGGCAGAGAGCTGGACTCGACTCCCACCTTTGCCCCTGACTGCGGCCCAGAGCTCCCTCCTGCCCTTTGTCTATCATCCCTGTTTAGAGGATAAGGTTTTCACAAGAGGTAATGCCTCCGTGCGTGTATCTGATACACCTAAACCACAGTAGAGTTGCTACTGCGATACCCATCTCAGAGAGCTGCAGTGGCACAAGCACCGTGTGAGAAAGCCTCAGATCCCTGACACCTCTTCCCAGCCTCTTGAGGCCCTCTGCCCATTCCTGTGGGGCACAAGAAGCCATCACTGCTGGTTTCTCGGTCTCTTATGCACATCTTTGAGGAGGAGGGTGCATCTCATCCCTCTGTACACCACACCAGTGGCTCTCAACCTTTTTAGACTTAAGGCAACCCCATGCTAGACTCAAGTCAACCCTCAGAAAATGCAAGTGCCAGCTCTTGACTTTCACTTGTTTTTTGACTATGGCCATTTGTAAATATGCTCAGCATTTTCTAAACTATCTGAACTGATTTGCATCACATAGTTCAAATCACAATTTCAGTTTGAATTAAGGGTTCATAGATGATCATTAACCATCAGCACTGGCTATACAAAGTCTATACACTTGACAGCCCCTTAACCGAGATTGGAAGTAATTAGGAGGTGATAACAATAAGCCTGTTTAAGCACAGCTGCATTGTTGCAATTATCTAAAGTGCTGTTCCAAAAGCAGTAACTGCCCTGATAGGTAGGGTGAGGTGGTGTTGGCACATCCGACCTCGTAAAGGTATTACAGCTCTTTGTGCCCCATAGCCGCTGCTGTGTTGCAAAAACCCAATCGAGTTTCCCTTGTGGGGACTGATATTTGCAGCACTTATCTGGAGTTCTTAAGGATGGTTTTTCCTAAAAGCAAAGACATATATACATGTTAATAAATACAGTTTAAAATTGCCTGATGTGGACTGCCCTAGTCTGCATTAACTTTAATCCTCATTCAGTGAGGATTAGTTAATTTGGACTGGAACCAATTTTAATGTCAGACTACAGACATCCATGTGTATATAGTGATGGTTGTAGTCTCAGTTAAACCTAGAAAAACATAACATCTATAAAGGCCTGGCAGACCAATTCTTCTGTTGCCAAGATCTCAGAAAGCTCACAACAGGTCAGGATGTTTTTGACACTATGGAGTCGTATTTGAAGCCTCTGGGTTTCTCTTGTGAATCATGTGAGTGTTTGCAACACACCAGTGCTAATATTGTACAGAACTCTTTGAATGGGCTCGTGGCACCCTGGGGTGCCCCAGCACCTGGGTTGAAAAGTCACTGTGCTATGCCATCACCTAGCCTCAGACTTATTTCTCATTCTCCCAGAGCTCCAAATCTTTTGCTTTAAACCAGAACGGCGACGCAGTTCGGAGCTTGCAGCTGCACAAGGGCTCTGGGGCTTGGCCTACGTCAAGTGCATAGTTTTTTTCCATCCTCAGACTGAACCATGGGCAAGAACCCAAGCTGGGAGCATTGGAGCCAAAGGAACGCCCAGCTCTGCCCGAGGTCATCGCTGTTGTTATTATTTTTGCCTTTCAGTGGATCTGGACCAAAGAGACCAGAGAATTCAAAATGCAGAAAACTCAGAGCTGCGGCTTTACCTGCAGGCAAACACAGGGGGCTGTTACCAGCCTCTAAGGCTGGCACACAATGCAGCCTGCCCAGAGCAACTGGCTGAATAGGTGGGGGGCATCCATCACCCGTAGTTGGGAAGCAAAGACACAGAGCTGTCGAGAAGCCCTCTGAAGCTGACAGCTCTCATTATTGCACTTACAAAACAGGCAAGAAAAATGAGCTTCTCTGGAGCCGGCTCCCAAGGCTCCCACACGCTGCGCTCCCAGAGCACCCGGGCTGTGCCCAGCCAGTGGGAGGCTTGAGAACAGGGGCCCCTCACCATGTAAACTGACAGTCGTTCAACGCAGACAAATGTACGACACAGCTGTGGCATCCATTGGCAATCTCCTGGCTGATAATAAGAAATTATTTGTTGCTTGAGCCTGCTGGCAAACGAGAAGCCACTCCTTTGGGTCTCACCTTGCATTATAGGGAGAGGGCTGTATAATCAAGAAGCTCCAAGCAATATCTGGTTGTTCCTGCCCTATATGCAGAGCAGTCTCATTCATATCCTCTACTGTATTCTCAGTCCATTCCCCTACCCCTGAATCACCAAAAAATCCCATAGGCGTTGCAAGGAAGAGGGTTTGCAATGGCCTGGCACCTACTGGCTGGTGACATCCTGCTGGAATAACCCCATACTCACAGACTGGAGCAGGCTGCAGGTCCAGTGGGTAGCGTTTGGTAGTGACTTCAGAAAATAGCAATTCTGGTCTCAGGTCTGCCCCTGGCTGCCCGCTAACAGTAAAGTTACTTCCCTTCAACCTTCACTCTTGCTTGTCAGTATTGCTGGCCCCATTTTATAAACCTTTCGTCATACAAGCTACTGCGCTGTAAGGCTGAAGAGCTCTGCAGAAGTGCTGAGTCTTGTTATTTCTTGCAGAGTCCATAGCTGTTGCCTTACACCACAATCCAGGGCTGCAAAGGCTCTTCTGAGCAGCACAAAAAGTTTCAGCTCTCGCTCCTGGAAACCACTAGCTCCCAGAATGACATTATATGGGCAGCCTTCGATCTGGAGCAATGGATCTGGCCAGGGAATATCTCTTCGGCAAGAACAACAAGTACCCCTTGCCATCCAGCTCATACTCTGATGTGGTTGGGGTCTCGGTGTCTGCAGGAAATGGCACTTGCAAGGTTCGCTGCCAAGCCGACTATGTTGCATGTGATTTTGTGTTGCACATACACCTAAGAAAATACAAAATGGTTGTGCCAAACTAAACCCCCATGTGGGCCCATCTCCTAAGAGAACAGCGTGTCTCTAGGCTTCAGGCTTGCAAGATGCTGTTATAAGGGATTACTTAAAGGTGCTGTGAACATGCCTCAATGCACTGGGACCCTGAGAAACCAAAGAGCCAGCTGCTAGGAGGCAGAACTGACTGTGACTTTGTCTGGAGGAGGATCTGGGTGTTTGGGGACCAAATTCACAGAGCCATGGAGAAAGACTGAAGGTTTCCACTTCCTTCAAGGAATCCCTCTGGGACCGGAGAGTCTCCGCACCTTCTCCACGGGAGCACCCAGGTCCTGGTGTTGTGGGACAGGCTGGAAAGGGGTGTGTATTAGGAAGTAGCCGAGGTGCACTCTCCTTCTCTTGCCTCTGCACCCCTTCAAGGGAGCCTCTGCAGTGCCAGGCACACTCGGGCTGCCGTAGGCTTCGGCAAGGGCCGGAGCAGCCCTTGGCTGGCCCCGAGTTCCCTCTCCTCCGTCCCAGAGCTGGCGCCACAGCCAGGAGGAGTCTGGCCTGTGATGTTTCACTCACTTTGGATGGGAGACAATGAATGCACTTGTCCAAACGCTTCTTATCGGCTGGAGCCTTCTGCCAGAAAGAGGTCCCTGAGCACCTGAGAGCAGTCGGGAGCGTGCTCCGATGATACATGCTGGTCCTCAGCCTAATGGGCTGTTTCCTGTCTGCGGCTGTGTTTCTCCACAGATGAGCTGAGATGAGCTTGGATGAATGCCTCGGCCCATTCTCCTCCTGCCTGGCCTGGCTGGAGTCCTCCCCAACTCCGCAGGACCCACCTCTGTGCGATGGGGCACGCGCGCTCGCGGCTCAGCCCGCACCATTTGTCAAAGCTGTGGGGGGCCGGTGCAGATGCTCAGCATTACGGGGGGGGAGGGCGTTTCTGGCGGATGCCGTTGAGAGGTGACCAGCCAACGGTGCTGAGAGCTTCAAAAGCTTTTCCTGGATCCTCTTCCAGGCAGAGATCCCCCCCTCTGCTGGTGCTGCCCATCCTGTGAAATCCAACTGGAGGCAACAGGCAGGGTGGCATGCAGATGGGGCAATGGCTGGCTTTGGCAGGAGGGGGGCAGCATGATCACATGCAATTTCCCCAAGTGAACAAAGCCAGGGCAGTCACTCCCCTCCCTCACAGTCCCTTCACGGGAAGGGTCACGGGTACCCCAGTCCCTTTCATACTGCCCTGAAGGGAAGGGAAGCCACAAGGGGCAGCTTCACCCCCTGGCCGCGACGCTAGATAGACCTTTACAGCTGGGTGCTCTGCCGCCGGCTCCACCACTGATCTACGGCAGGACCAGGAGTGGGCGAGCTCATGGCGCTAAATGCAAATGGGTCCCGGTGGGTTTGCTGGGACCAGGAGCCCTGTTTGCACCTCCCGCGTCTGCAGCAGGCGTGACAGCCAGGTGGCAAGCATCATCAGAGTCACTTGGAAGTGTGTGTTGGGCGGGAATTAGCCCCCTGCTCCCAACAGACCCCAGGCAGAGGGCAGGGAGATAAAGCAGACAATAGTCTTTGCCAAACCTAAAATAAAAACAGCACAGGCACTTCTGGGGGCGGGGGAGGGCAAAGGGGAAAACCAAAACCTGGCTGGGCTTGTGGTTAGAAGCCGGCAGCTCCGAGGCTCCCAGGACGTGGCATGTTTGGGATGACAGCCGTGTCTGAGAGCAAACTCGCAGCTCAGCAGTGCTTCTTTCTTTCTAGGCAGATTTATTTCTTTAGGAGGGGTAAGCAGGCTTGAAAGGGCAAGACACTGGGCTTCCAAATGTGTCCAGTCTTCCCTCGAGGCCAAATTTCCACCGGCAAGGGCTTGGATTGCCAGAGTGGGACTGAAACCCCCCCCACCCCGGCTTGAGGACAAGGATTTGGAGAGAGTTATGACTCTATTACAGGCCTGAGTGGCTGAGCAGAGATTTCCGGACAGGCAGCAGCTAATTCTGAGATAGACAGTAGCTGAAATCGGGAGGCCTCCTGCTCCTGCAAGCGACTGAACAGGATCTGCCCCTGCGTGGTGCGCTGGGCTGTACAAGGCCCCGGAGAGCCTTGCTGATAACGGGGGTGCTCGGTCATGCACCGACTCCTGTGTTGCTGCGTGTTATTTGGCAGTGAGCCTGGTCTTTAGGGTAGGATGCAGGACAAGCCAGAGCCTTGGATTCTCCTTCCAGCTTGGCTGCCGACTAAAGCCTTCTGCTCAGGAAAAATTTGCATCTGTTTAACTTAAAAATCAGCTTTAAACAGGTGCAGACTCCCGTATAGACTTACTTCACAGAGTAAGGGTGTATGTCAGCAAGGCAGTTACCTGGCACAGCAAAGGAGAAAGAAGATACCACAGTCTCGCTCTCATCTATCGGCGCGTACAAGCGTATACACAGGCAGCTATAGCAGAGCAGCTGATGTAGCAAAAGCCCTTTGTGCAGCGAGTAGGTTGTGTGCCCATGCCTGGCTCTCAACCTTTTTAGACTCCAGGCAGCCTCAGTAGATTGGAGGCCTCCTCCATAACTGCTGTGAATTGAGGGGCACTCCATTTCAAAAACTTATTTATTTGTTGCCATGCTTACCTTCTTGCAGTGGTGGTGGGAAGAGAGAAACAACCAGGCCGGGAGAGCCTGAGACTGCCCTTTTCTGCTCATCTCCTCACACTTCCTGTTGCACCCTTCAAAGGATCTCACAGCACCCAGGGTGCCCTGGCACCCTGATTGTAAATCACTGCCCTACGAGACGCCTCTAGAGGTATGCGTTTCAGTCATTTCAGGCTAGCTCAGATCTCTTCCCAATCGATTCAATGAAACCAAAGCGCACTCTTCCTTGCAACTGCACTACTTCAGATGCATCAGGTAAACTGGTGCAACTCCGCATGCAAAGAGACCCTATGTGCCTGTGTAGCACCTAGCACATCAGCTCCTTGATCTTGGGCAAGGCTTCAGTGGGCTACCGCAAGCCAACTTTGTGAGACACGTTTGCTTCCATACTTCTTAAGAGGCTGAGCTCCTCGTCACAGGTTAAGCCCTGAGCGTGTGCAAGATACCATTCCTTGTCCAGCCTGTGCTTGAAGCACAACGAGGCACCCCATATGCCCCGTCACCCACATCCCTGTTTGTGCATCACCTCTCCTGGCAGAAGGGCTGCACAGTTCAGGCAGGGACTGTAGCAGAACTGACACTAATAGATGAATAGGTAATGGGGAAGGGATTATACACTGCAAGCTCTACAAGGCAGAGACCCTTCATCAGTAGAGCATTCAGCACAGGGAACCACAGACTCCATTAGCTCCTAGATGCTTCAGCAATATACTAATAAAAATAACAACACGTGGCCAGGTCCCCAGCTAGTGCATGGCATGTTGCAGGCATCTACCAGCTACAGTGGAGCAAAGGGGATATGCGTTGCCAGCATGTTTGATTGCAGTACCATGGATGTCTGACATCTGCTGTTAGGCAATGGACGACTCCCTTGCTGTGGCCCCTAGGGCACACTGTCATCCCCTGTTTTGATTAGCACGGGACACTTCCCCTGCCACCCAGTGGCCAATGTTCTCTCCTGCCACGTCTTATTGTTTACATTGTTTTGAGCCCTCCACTCAGCTGGGAACTGTTCTTGCTAGTGCTTTCACTCCCCATCTCCCAGGATGTCACCGGTAGGCTTCATACCACTACAAGTCCAGCCAATCGTATTGCCTTCTCTCAGGACCTACTTTAAATCACCCACCACCTCCCTCACCAGCAATATTTCTAGGCCTTGCTCACCCGCGTGGCAGTCTTTTTCTTCTTCATGCCTGTGGCTTACCTGAGTCAGCCCTTTTTCTCCCCTGGCCATCAAGAATTAACCTCCAGCAGAGCTCCTGCCTCCAGGATGTCTCCAATCCAACTGCCTAACCCCCTGGCAAGGTCTCTTATATACCCCCAGAAGGAGGCGTAGCTCCTGCTTTGTGCCTACAGCCTTAAAGGTACATGATCCCTTTCTGCACAGTAGGGTTAGGGGTTCCCTATTACAATGCTGCTGCTTTAAAATAGTGATGATGAAGTGCCTAGATTTCAGGACAAGGGTCAAGGTAGGGATGTTTCAGGGACTGCATGGACAGCAATTATTTTTTATGGGCAAGCATAAGATTCGGATTTAGGCAATATATGTACATCTCTTTCTATCCTTCTCTCACCCACCCCCTCTCCTTTTTGACTTTCCTCTCATCCCCCTAGCACCCCTAAGCCTCCAGCTCTGAAACACACAGCGGTTTTGGTTACTCCTTTCAGGAAAGCAACCCCCCCACCAGGACACAATGTCTGAAACCACATTGCAGCACATTGACGTGATCCTCTTTCCAAAGTACCAGGAGTTGACATCAGCCCCTGCTTCCAGCGATTAATTTATGAAACTGATAAATAACCCACATGTGTTTCAACTCAGAAGAAGAAAGAGAAGAGAACGGGGCCATAGCTGAGGCAGTCTGCTGGGTTATCTTTTTCATGGCGCTCTGTCACCTATTGCACGGACCGTTACCTGTCCACCCCATCACCAGTTCCTCTCTGTTGGAAGCTGCCTCGGCCAATCAAAGGTGATAATTTACGGATTACACATGTAGCTTTACAGCCTTTTGCCCAAGTCAGGCGGGGGGAGGAGGATTTTAAACAGCTCCATATGACCACAAGGCAGGAACTCTGTTGAGAGGCATTTTCTCCCCTCTATGTGATGGGAGTCCTGCGAGCTGCTTTCTCTGCGTTCCTGGCAGCTCGGAGAAGAGACGCAGCAGCTCTTCACACAGCTCAGTTGCTCTGCATTCCTGTCGGGAACCTGGATTGCCTTTATCTCCATTACACAAAGCACACCTTGTGGGGATGAGGGTGAGCATGTTTAAAGAGGGTGTGCGTCATCAGATAGGTAGAAGTTCCAGTGCACGCTTGCAAGCTCAGGGGGGCATCACATGTCACCCACACGTATACTCCACCTCCTGTCACTGGCTGGGCCGCATTGATTTTTATAGAGATTGGGTCCAGCTTGACATAGCTAGAGCTGAAATGCTGAGCTCAGGTAAGACGGGTTCCTGGATTTGGATGCAAAGGCCACTGATTCAATCTGTGCTGTCTCCGAGTCTCCCACTGGCCTTACGCTGCTCATGCATGTCCTGTGTTGCACTAGATTTTAGCACAAACACTCACAGTTTTGAAAAGTCTGGCCCTTAGTCTGTAATTAGCAATAGAGATGGTCCCGATGTGCTCTGGACCAACAACCATGTCTGGATGTCTAAGGGCTTGGTTTATACTGCTGCCTTGCCCCCTGCATCATCCAGTGACTAACTGCTTGCTAAAGCCTGGATGATGCTTCCCATTTCCAGGCACTAAGAGCAGATGGGCTTTAATGGGATGTTGATGTAGCACCACTGGTAGGTGCATAGGGTCTCCTGGTTGAGATCAGGGCTCTGCTGAGCCAGGGGTTGTGCAGATACCAAGGGAAGGACAGTCTCTGCGTTGTACAGTTTATAAACTAATGAACCAGAGGGACAGCAGGTACAATAAGAAAACAAAGGCAAAGGGGGGCAAGATGACCTGCCTCAGGTTGCACAGCAGTAGAGAGCAGAGCCCAGGGTTCAAAACCTCCTCTCCCTCCTCCCAACCTAGCACCATGCAGTTCCCAGTCTCTAAACTCTCCTGCTCTTCAGAGGAGTTAAGACTTTGTTTGGACCCATCTTCCGCCCAAGACAAGCCCCCTACAGTGTTTTCACTAAGCCCCCTGCCATCTTTGCCACTGAAGTGGATGCACGTAGCTGGGTAGCTTTAGGACCGTTTGCAACTATGTCCCTGAAAGAAAACGGAGAGTCAAATCTCATGCTTCAGGGCACAAACTGAACGGCATCTGCAGTGCTCAGGGAGGAAATGCCTTTGCTGCAAACAGCATTCCAGAGCTAGCAAGGTACATAACAGCCCCAGCACCCCAGGTACGGGTGCAGACCGCTGGCCGGTACTCTGCTCCCTTCTCATCCGGTAGGAGAAGAGACTGGACCTCATTTCCTGGATTGAATTTGGCCCCTGCTGCTGGAGCAACCATATTTTAAGCCCCTGAGGGCCTAGATGCCAAGCTTCCTCTTTCCTTGCCCAGGAATACTGACCGGATATCAAGCAGGCAGACATTCACTGCTGGCGTTTCTCCGAGGCAAGCTCTGCGGAGCGGGGAGCCAGGGTCAGACATGACTTCTGGGAGCACCTCACAAGGCGAGTGCGGAGAAGCCAAGGCCTGGTCCACACTGCAAGGGCAGCCCCTGGGGCAGCGTGCACGTGTGTGCGCCGACGCATCTCCAGCACCGGCTGCAAAGCCCATACAGATAGGACGGTAACCGGTTCACCTTTCAAGGCAGCTTCACAATCAGGTTGTCAGAGCCCTGCCCAACACGGGGTGGAGTGGGGGGCCTGCCTGCACTCCCAAGCCCGCTGGCTCTGGGCCTGTGCACAGCATCTGCTGGGCAGCAATCAGAAGCAACCAGTTAACCCCACTTACCAGCAGTTCTGCTAGATAATCATCACCTGCTGTTACTTCCACCAGCCAGCAAGGCCACACAGCTAATTGGGCTCAACTGGCTGCTCATAAACCACCGCACAGGCACACAGGGCTCAGTTTGAAACTCATGGGACAGAAAGCCAGGAATGCCATTAACCAAGGGAGCCCTGTACAGTCAGGGCCAGAGGCTCTGGCCTAAGTCTCCTCTCCTTACACCCCCTGGACGGGAGATCTCCACAGTAAGGACGCAGCCATGCAGTAACTGCCTGTAAAAGGCACCCAAGTGCTTACATCCATATTCGTTCATTAGACAGACACTGCTTAGCCCCACTGACCATTTGCTTGGGAGGATTTAGATAGGGCTGGTCCTGCCTTAAGCAGGGGGTGGATGAGGTCTGCCTGCCCTGTTTTCGGATGCTTGGGCATATATATAGCGGTGGGGATCCAGTCATGCCACAAGTGGTGCTAAGTACTCAGGGTCTGTACCGCACGGGCGCTGAAGGGCAACGGGGGGGGTGGGGGTCGGTGGGTGACCGAGCCTCAGTAAATCTGCACCTGCACAAGCCAAGAGACTGCGGCATGGCGGCCGGAGCTATGCAGAGGGTACGACTGGACTCCGAATGGGGGGACCAAGTTCGTAGCGGGTTCCTCTCCCTTAGAGTGGGATGAACTAAAACCCTAGCACCAAACTTGCCTGGATGTGAGGAGAACTGAGGGGCAGGGTTAAGGTCCGAAAGCTGTGCCCGTTCAAACCCCAGCATAAACAAGGGTGAGCTTGGAGGTCTCATCCTGCTTCCACAGCTGCCGCACCCGTGGGCACCCGTCTCAGACAGAGGCAGGGCTCAGGCTGGAAGAGCAACTGCGGGCTGAAAGCCAGACCGAGGTGTCCGCGGAGCTGCGGGCGGGGGAGCTCAGGACTGGACTAGCCGGAGGCAGGAGGGCCGGTAGGCTCGTGGCAGAGCTCCGGCACTGGTGCAAAGAGCAGCTGTGTCCGTCTGCATGAGAAGACGGTACCGGCGGGGCTTGAAATAATGGCTGGGATTCAAGAGGGAGCTCCGTGGGGCAGGGACCACTAGACTGGCCATCACAGAGGACAATCTGGTTGTCCTCTGTCCTCTATTGATACGAAACCAGACGCCTTTATGTCCTCTATTTTTCTCTTGAAGAAAAAAATAGAGGACATAAAGGCGTCTGGTTTCGTATCAATAGAGGACAGAGTAGCAGAAGACCAGAATGTCCTCTGTGATGGCCACCCTAGGGACCAGCCAGCCCATCCAATAGGCTCCCAGTCTGTGATTCAAAGAAACATGAGCAGCAGCAAAAAATCCTCAGGGTCCAGCAGGTCTCCAGGGAGAGACCCCCAGACAGAGGCCGGACTGACAAGACCATCGCCAACCATGCTTCAGCTCTACTAACCAAGAAGCCCAATCCGCTCTAAACACAGTCGGCCTATGCATGCCCCCACGGCAAACATCCCATGGCCCCTGCAGCTACAGGACAGAGCTGGAGGTGAGTTATGTCCTTGTCACCAGTTCAGCCCAGGACACCCTGTGCAACTTGACCCTCGTTGGCTGCTCCCTGTGTCCTCCTGGCACTGGCTATTTCAATGCCCCAAATTCTGCCGCTGCTGAGTCCCCTGGTTTCCCTTCACTTCCTAGGGAGGGGCTGGGAGTGGGGGAGTAAAGGTGGATTTCACAGCTCGGGAAAATGGCTCGAGGAATGCTGTTCCTTGCACGTAGCCCACTCTCACCAGTGCCAAAACCACTGTGGCCCCCTAGGAAGGAGAGGGCCTCGGATGCAAAGGAGGAAACAGGGGGTCTGCAGGCGACAGGGGCAGTGGTCAGGGGAATACGAAGATTAAGGCTGGGCTGGAATGGCCAGGACTCTGCTTAGGCATCCAGATTTAGGTTGCAAGAAGGGTTTGGCCCGTCGGTGACGGGCAGCTTGGAAAACCTGGCCGTGCCCGGGAGTGGAGCTCTTCTGAAAACCCAGCCCTTGCACTTTTTGGCCCCTCTGCCTCCCTCAGCAACTTAGAAGGCTCAAGAAACAATGGCAGCCCCAGATCGTGGCGCAGCTGGTCCCAGGCTCAAAAGCATCCCAGCGAACAAAAATGCCAAGGAACGGGCCTGTGAGTAAAGCCGAGCAAAAAGAAAAGAGAATGCAAAAGGGGCGGGAGAGCGGAGGGAAATGGCTGAGGTTAGAGCCAGAGGCACATGGGTCGTACCAGGTAAGGAAAATAAATAAATAGCTGATTCAGGATTTTGCTTTCCTTTTCTTTTATTTAGCAGAACCTGTATTTTTACAGCTGCAATCCCTTAAAACGGGATTTTTTTCCCCTCAAACAAAATCCCCGTAAAATAATGTTTCATAAAAATAAGCGTTCTTCTTCTAAACCCCAAAGTCAGAAAAAAGCACGAAAATCAACCACCTCTGCCCTGATGATGCTGGTTCAAACCAACGAGAAGAGGAGCCTGCGTCTTTAAAAGGCTCCGTTGCTCGCGTGTGACAAACTCCAGGATGGTGTGATGTCATCAGAGCTTACATGACACGGGGTGTGATGAAACACCGCCGCGGTGTCAGCGGCTCCTGGGGCGAAGCCCTGGCTTTGTCCCTGGGTGAGAAGCTGGGAACTTGGACCCCGCTGGTGTTTTTCTCAGTCTTGGCTCCCTGCAGCCTGTCCCCTGGCTAGCTGGAGGTCACGCACGGGCCCCCGTTCAGATTGGTATGAACAGTCATTCACAGAAATGGGCGCAAGGAAGGGAAGAAACGCACCTGGACCTGACTGCAGGATAACAGCACAAGTTTAGATGGTGGCCTCTTTTGGAAGGACAATGAAGGGAGTTTCTTAGCCCCTGGTCTAAAGTGGGGCAAATCCACTTGCAGTTCCAGTGGCAGGAAAACCAGCGATGTGCAATTCCTCTCCCTTTAGCTACTTCTCAACTGCCCCCAGGCTTGGCTGCAGCAGAACAAAGGTGGCTTGGACCACCTCCCTAGGACATGCGCTTATCAGACCTCTGAAAACTGGGAAAGACAGAATTAAGGGAACCTATTCAACACAACCTGAATTCCGGCAATAGCCGCCGGGAACAGCTTGTGAACAGCGGTCCCAAGCGGGGAGCGGCAAGGTGACCTGCCTCCGGTTGCACTCTGAGACACTGTGGGGTCTGGCTACTGGGCGCAGATGGAAGCAGTGAAGTTCCCTTAAAGACGTGCCAAGGATTGCAGGTCCAACACCCCAGGCAGCCCTAGCTCCTCTCTTTTCCAGGGAGGCAGCTGAGCTACAGAGAGATGAGGTGACATGCCCAATCTCACAAAGCAGCCTGTGGCAGAGCAGGTAGCATGCCAGCTATTAGACTCCCCTTTCTTCCTCCTACCTATAACCACATGCCCACATGCTCTTGGCACTAGGAGCCCAAGAGTAGGCGGCCGAGGGGGTTTCATTTCCCCTGTAGGCTTCAGACCCAGGCTAGTCATTAGTAGCTGGCTCCTGTGTGCTGGCTCCACAGGTTGAGTTACCAGCCAATTTCCACCCTTGTGTGTCCCCAGGCTGCCTCTAGGCAAGGGCCTGCTTTCTGGGCCACGTCTTTCCCTCTCACAGAGCTCATGCGGGGAAGCGGTGCCAGCAGAGTATGTGCATCAAAGCTGCTTTTACAAACGGAGCTGGCCAGCGATCAGATGTCAGGTGGGCTAAGTGCTTCACCCCAGAGACACCAACGCTCAGCCCCACTGAAGTTTATAAAGCACCGGGGAGGGAGTGGAGGAGTCCTACAAACTGCTTCTCAGCCTTGGCAACTCTGGATCACGTCCTGGGCCTGAAATAAATCTGCTTAAATGGGGTGTGAAAAACAAGCCATCGCTCACGTGTGACAAACTCCCCTGCTGCATTTTCCAGTCCCTTCAACTCCACGGGGCCAAATGCAGCCCCGGGGTAAGCCTGCGGAAGGGGATGGTCCATAATGGAGTGGACTGGGGGCCTGTCTTCTTAGGACTTTTTGCCTGGGAGTAGTGAGGGGAATAGTGCCTTTTTAATGAGGTTGGGACGGGAAAGAATAGGGAACAAATGACCTTTTCCTTTACTCACATGAGCAAGCACGGTGGGACTGGGCGGGAGCGGGGCACCAGCCCACCCCTTCACCTCATTATACTGATCGGAGAGCCCGAAAGACTTTTCGGCACCCCGACTTAGCAGCACATAACTCTTTGGCACTGGGTCAAAACACACTGGAGTCTCATAATGCAATTAGCCTTTCTTCTTTCACTTAAGCCCCGGTGGCCCAAAGGAGGTTTGCTCCCAGCAACATGCCCACATGCGGGTTCCTAATGCACCGCGGCGTACACAGAAGTTCTGGCTCACACGTCATTGTGGCCCTGGCTCCCAAGAGAGGCGCAGTTCCCCCTGGGGACTGGAGAGCCGACAGGTGTGACCTGCCTTCTGCGCCCCACTCGCTGCTGCTTTCGCACTGGCTCCTACGTCAGGCAGAGCGGCTTCTCGCTGGCGGGTGCAAATCTGGCCAAACTACAGCCGTTCCCCTCCTCTCCCCACACCCCCAAAGGGCCTTGCTGTCTCCAGAGCCAGCCTGGGACAACAGCGTGTCCCAGGTCCCCACCTGGCTCACAGAGCCAGGAGCTCAAACGCCAGCTAGCCAGGAGGACAGGCTGCAGGGAGCCAAGACTGAGAAAAATATCAGTGGGGGGTCAAAGCCCCGGGCTTCCCCCCCAGCTCTGCCGTAACCGGAGATGCAGGAAGGCAGCGGCCCTGCACCCCATGCCCCCACTTGTCCCAGGCACATCAGATGGCGCAGAGCCTCCCTCCTCCCTACTAGCACTGCCACCAAACCCGGAGAGCCGGGGGACGATGAGAAGAGAGACCTGCCCGCAGAAGAGCCCCTGATTACCAGTTTAGCCTGGGGGGGATGCAATGCCCAGCTCAGCCCCCCCCAGGGGCAGGGGTCACCCACCACTCACCCAAGCGCTGCTGCAGTCCCTGCTGCCAGAGCTGCTGCCTGCCCGCCTGGGCTTCCCCGCTCTCCTCTGCCGCACGCTGAATACTTCGATTGTCCTTTGCCAAGCGGTGACGTCGGCCCCCTCACACGTTTCCTCTGCGAGCTCCAGCCCAGCCCAGGGGTTCTGCCGGGGGCCGGGGGCTGCAGGCTTCCCCCTCGCCAGCTTTACTCTTCAGGCAGCCCTGCCCTATCCCCACCAACACGCGGGCGCCTTCACCTGGGCATCAGCACCAGGCTGTCTGCAGCCAGCCGCAGGTCTCCGGAGGAAGCTGTCTTCCCCCCGCTCACCTTGGGAGTCGGTGCCTAGCCCCCACTCCCTGGCTGGCCAGCCCCTGCAGCTTGGCTTGGAGAAAGTTGCAGAAAGGTTTGCTGCTGGGGGGCAGACAGAAGCCTCCTCCCCGCCTCCCGCCCTCCAAAGCTCCCTCCTGGCTGCAATTTGGGGCACGAATGTGAGAATAAGAGGACCGGGGGACAACCCGCTCCTTACCAAGTCACCCCCCCCACAAGCCATCACAAATCGAGGCTTCCCAAGCCCGCACCCAATAATCCCCACTGCAAACAATAGGTCTGGCCACGCCCTGGCTGGGTTTGAACACCCCCCCGGGAGCTGGGTCTAGAGGGGGACCAGGCCGGCAGGAAGCTTCATGCCGCCCCTCGCCCCCCGCAGCCGATGAGAGACCCCCAGCCGAGCTCCCCATCCTCTCTGCGCAGCACAAGCGCTTGGCACGTCCTGGCCGAGCGAGCGCTTTGTATGGCGGAGCCGCTGGATCTCGACTGTGCTGGCATTTGTGACTGGAGGGAGGGAGGGATAAATAAATAATAAAACCCCGTCTATAAAGTTCCCATTAGACACCAAAGCAGAAACAGCTGCTGGAGGCGGCAGTGGCTGTTCCAGCTGAGTTCAGCAGCCCGGGAGGAAGCGCAAGCCGGGTCTGCGTGTCCCCGTTTGGCCGTGGGGATCAGCAGGCCTGGGAGCGGGGCAAGGAGGGCTGCATCCTACAACAGGGCGGAGGGTGGGATTCCTTAACCTGCACCCGCCACAGTGGAGCAGAAAGGCTCCCCACTCACTGTGTGCACACTGCAGAAGGATGAAAGGACACATCCCCCTGCGCATAAATGCCCGAGTCCCAGCCCTTCCGCTCCAGGGCAGCAGCTGCCAGTGGAGACCCCATGCCTGCTCACAGGACTTTGGGTGGGCTGTCGTGGGTGCAGAGCAGCCCACTGACCGCTGCAGAGAATCCCCCTCTAGTCATAAGACATTCGCATCAGGGGATTACGGGACAGGGCTGCCAGCAGTGGCAGGCGACTGGACTTGATTACTGAGGAGGGGCCTCCAGGCCTGTGTTTAATGTTAAGTGCTCCAGGCCCTGGCGCAGATGCGGGCTGAAGCTTGCCCAGGAAAGCTAATGAGCACATTACTATGAGGACAGGCAGGGGACAGCAAGGTGCCATCGGGCACTGAGCCCTGGGCCAAGACCAAGCAGACTGCTTCTTCAGCGAGCCAACTCCAGGCTCCGAACACCCCCCGCCCTCAAGCGTACCCTTACGGGAGAGAGCTCTAGCAGCCGTTGAGCATTTTTATAGAGGGGCCTTATTCTGTCTAGAGCTGGGGGGGGAAGCTTACCCTGCAAGAGAAGCTGGCAGGAGGCTTCACAAAGCACATGGATCATATAGGAATCCCTCTAACTTTCCAAAGGACCTCATCCCCGACTGCCGATCGCTCACTCTTTACAAAGTGAAGCCTCCTACCCTGGAGCAGCAGTCTGCAAACTGTGCGCTGTGGCACACTGGTGGTCTGCAGCTAGCGTGAGGCTCGCTTTGGCTCCCGGTGCCTTTGCAGTGTTTTCAATTAACAGCCTGATGTGAGGGGTGCATGGCGATCCCGGAGGCAGTCCGACGGTTGCAGCCATCTGGTGGTCCAAAAAGTCTGGGAATCGCTGGGTTGGAGAGTTGGGGTTTTACCAGGGGCAGGTAGAAGCGGGCATAACGGGATGCACGTGTGTGTGCGCGGAGGGAGAATGCAACCCCGAAGGCTATTTAGCTGTGAATCTGTTAATAGGCCAGTAATAAGTCAATAGGGTCTTGCCGGCGGCGGAGGGGAGCTGTTGCTGGGAAATGCTGCGGCAGGGCCCAGTGCCCTATTCAGCCAGGAAGTCCAAACGCCGAGTATCCTAATGGATCCCTCCCTGCCCCCTGCTCCTCGCCCCCAGTCCACTGCCAGCTGCCCCCACCCCGGTAACATTTTGCCGGCTTGCTGGGCCTGAACAGATACACATCTTTGTTTTCTGTGGTTTCCATGCAGATGAATGAGCGGCCAGCACGGTGCACACATAATAGTGACTGTGGGTCAACAGCTTTTCAGGGTAACAACTCCATGAATAAACAATCAGTGCGTTATGCACTATTATCCCGAACAGCGTGTGCTGCATTTTAAAGCAAGAACTGCTGGAGCTGCCGGATCCCTTCCTTTTTAGACCGGCAGATTCAGAATCAGTCAAGCCGGGGGGTGTGGGGCTGGGCCGGGGGAGCTGGGCATTACGTGGACAGAATATTGCCCTCGCTACTGTTATGATAAAGCTCTTCGTCTTAAGGGTGCTCCTCTCCCCAGGGAAGCTCTGATGTGGGGAGGGGTTGTCTAAACTTTCAAAGGAAGAGGCTCCAGGACCTGCTAACATGAGGCTGAGGATTAAGAGCCAGTCTGGAGCAGATAAGCTTTGTGAGCTGGGACGGGTAACCTGCCTTGGGGCTTTCCTCCCAAACGTTCACTGCTGCCTTTGGATCCAGGTGACAGCAGCGTTTGTCAGGTCTCATCCCAGCAGCACCCACATTTAAGAAGCAAAGACAGGCATCTCCAAACAGCCTGGTAGGAGGAGACCAGGGTGGGGACTATTTGATGTCCGCAGCGTCACGGTGAGGACCGTTGGAAACTGTGGGCTGCCGCTGGATGGCAGCTGGCGGTACGTAAAGTCCTCTGGACCCCGTGCGGGAGTCCAGAGATGGTCCAGAAGCTGTCGCCCCCGACTGGGGGCGAATTAAAGCTGGCTGCCGTTGCTGCTGCATTGGGCGACCGGCGCCGTGAAGACATCAACAGATAAAAAAATGGATGGGGGCATCCTCTTGGCGTTTGGCGCTCGCAGATCTTCACGGTTAAAAGGTTAAAAGCCTAAAAACCGCGTGCTGGGGCCGCCACTGGGTTGGGCGACCAGCGCCTTAAAAACACCAATAAATTACGGGGGACAACAAAAGAGAAAACAGGGCGTGCACGTGCAGGGTCATAGGGGTGGGGGTGTTTCTGAAGTCCTTCACCCTGTGCATGGGGCTTTCCTAAACTGGCCTTTGCCCAGTCCTGCTGTTTAGGGTAGTCTGTAGGGAACTGACAGCAGTGCTGCTCTGTGCTCTGCAGCAGAGGCGGTGTTTCACCCCAGAGGTGGCTGCCTTCTTGTGTCAGCACAGGTGAGTCCTTCCAGTGCCGAAGGGGGAGACTTAATGTTTGTCACCCTGGGCTGGCAAGTGGGTGCATCAGGCAGGAAAGTCAGTCTTCCCAGGGCCTTTCGTCCCCTGCCCGGCCCCATCAGAGGGTTTCCAGGGTACAGTTCCCAGAGGCTCTTGGTCAGGCCTGTGATCGAGACCGGGTGATCTGGAGCTGACTGAAGCCATTTCTACTTTCACCCTGTTCCTCCCCCTGCAGAATCTGGGGGCTTCTGTCAGTAAGCCAAAGCGCTGCTCCGATGCGGAGTGGGACCGAACCTAGCACCCTTCCTCCCTGCCCGGCTGGTACCTTCCTGACCGCCACACTGGGGTCCTGCTTCTTTGAACCCAGTAGCTCCCTTGGTGTTGCCTCTGAATTACAGGGGTAAAATAGGAGTTGCGTATCTATTGAGAACCATCACTGCGTGGGTATGCTTGTGAGAGGGTCGGTGTTGGCTCCTCCTTGAGTTTTCTAGAGCTTCATTTACAGACACCTGTGTTTGCACTTCACTAAGGCTGTGGATTTGCAGGTGCTAATTATAGAGAGCTCATTTGCTTTATAATCTCATCTTTGTATGGTAGACCCTCTATACCCCAGTCCAGTGCTTCTCTGCCAGGGTGCTGTGACACCCTGGGATGTCTTGAGATCCTTTCTAGGATACCCTGTGATGCTACACGATGTTAGTATAGCTACTGTGTGAACATGAGTCACAAAATAAACCCGGTGCTTTCAAGAAGGAATCCATAGTGTTAAATCCATTCTGACCTGCTGTGGTCTTTTTGAGCTCTTTGCAGCAGAAAAATTGATCGTATTATTTTTCCATGGTTAAAAAATGAGTGAAAACTAAGAGCTGGCATTTTCTGAGGGCGGCCTTGAATCGAATGAGGTTGAGACCCACAGCCCCTGCCAGCAGGCTCCGTTGCGCACTGTGCAAATTCTAACAGAGAAACTGTCCCTGTCCCAAAGACCGTACAGTCATAAAGGGCAAAACCAACAAAGGAGGGGCAAGGAGCCTCGTACGGACTATTAAGCCTCAGCCCAAGGCCCTATGCAGGTCACAGTGCTTCTCTTTAGACTTTGAACATCCTTAGTGCAGGTAGGTCCATCTCAGCTTGTTCTACCTGAGGACACTAGGCTGGCCTGGCACGCTCCCTCTGCACACCCAGAACCCTGACTGATGGCGTGTAACAGCTCAGCAGGGCTCACAGCATATCCCTCTTCCACATCCTAGGGAAGCATGCATACTACAGGGACCCTCCCTTGCTCCAGCAGACCCTGAGGTGGGCCACACAGCTGGAGAAATTGGAACAGTGAAGAAATGCTATGGCTAAGTCATTGCTTAATTGCAGAACGACACTACAGCTATTCAAGAGAGGGGTGACCGAAACGGTTCCCCGGAGGATCCAATTCTGCCCTGAACTTCCCTCCAGTTCAGTGAAATCCAGGGCGTGCTCAGCCCTGGGCAAAAGAGGCCACATAGAAGGTGCCAGTGCTACCAAGTGCTACAGCTCCTGGCATGGTTTCTCCTTCCAGTCCTCTGCAGCAAGACACAGACCCACTGAAACAAGAAGCCTTCCCTGCTTTGTCTGCAGCAATGTGGTTAAGCCTGTCTATTAGCCATTGGCACCATTTTCACCTACCCTGGTTTGCAAGACTGCACGCGACCATTTATTAAACCCAGAGCAAAAGAGAAAGAGTCAAAACTAATCCATCTGTTTTGGCTCAGACTGTGGTTTCACTGCATTCTGGATGCTAAATCAAGTCAACCTGTGTTAGGGAGAAGGCCGGCGCTAGTCGGATAGACAGTTTGTAATCTAAGGTGGCCAGACGCAGGCTTAGCTCCTAAGTGTTTTAGCCTAATTAATTCTGAAAAATAATTTCCCAGGTAGCACCCACATTCTTCCCTTCCTGATAAGCGCCGTGGAGGCTGATGAGAGAATTACAAGCTGTTCTCCTGTGTGTTAGTGATGGATGGAAGGTATTACAGCCATGCCAGACACGGAAAAGGATGAGAGAGAGACTTAAAGGTGACCTACAAATGAAAAACACACGGGCTTCCCTCCCCGCCCTGGCTTTTGTTGGATAAGGAAGGCCTGGCGGAGCCTAGCGTTGCAGCTAATAAGCAGTAGGCACGCTGGGGGGCTCTCCCACGTGACCATTTCCCACGCGTCCCCGGGAGGCTGCAGGGGGACTTACATGTCCCCTGAGAAAGTAGCCCCCTTGTCTGGGGGTCAGGAGCTGTGAGCTCTACTCCCGGGTTTGCCACTGACCTGCTCTCTGGCCTTGGGCAAGTCCCTACCACTCTGTGGCTCCCATTGCCCTCCCACCCTTTGTCTCTTTGGTCTGCTCAGAAGACAGGCACTTTGAGACCGGGCTGGCTCTTCCTGTGTCTGCACAGGGCCTGGCATGAGAAACAATTGAGAGAACAGCTCTGCTAGACTAGGCTGAGGCTGGGGCAGCAGCAAGAGCTTAACCCCCGAGGAAAACTGCCATCTGTGCCAGTGGACCTTGTCCCTGCTTGAAACCGAGGCTGACCACTGTTTTGCTTGTCTGTGCTTGGGGTTCCCATCATTTTCTGGTTACCGCGGGCACAATCCTAAGTGACAAGCCAAGAGCTCAGTCTCCGTGGTAGGTTCTCCCCCATAATTACCTACATAGTACCCTGCTCCCATGTGCTTCAAACCAGCCCTGATAACTTGGGGTAGGTCTTCTCTGCCCCGTGCAGCCAAGTGGCGTGTATCTACAAGCCTCCCCCAGCACAGCCCCGGCCCGGTTGCCATGTCCTCCTTGTTTCTGCATGCTTCCCGGGGTAGCTGAGGCACATGCCATCGCTTCCTGTTGGAGATGTTCTGGATCTTTTCCTAGTTGGTTGTGAGACAACTTACTGGTCCTTTGGGGGAACCGTGGGAAGTCTCTGGAGGACTATCAGTATTCCAGCCATTTTGCCTACAGGTACCCTGCAAAGTGAGTTACAGCAACCTCAAGTGCTCTGCCTGGGCCAGCTATCCCAAACCCAGACCAGGTCTCCTGTCTGCACAGTTTGGACTCAAACCCAGAAAAGAGCTTGGGTTCACGGTGTAGTGAAGTCATGCACTACTATGAGACGATACAGTCAGATATGGAGGGGTCTGAGGTCTGTCTGGGTTTCCTACCGAGGCAATCCATCGGGGTCAGTAGTCCGGTGTTGTACAAACAGGGACTGGGTCCTTTCTGGAATGGCTCCTCTTCTTTGGGGACTATCTGCCCGCTCTGCAAATGGGCCTCTCACCTTATTGCAATATCTGCTGTGATCGCTGGCACCAGACCCGGCCACAGAAACAGATCCCTGCCTGGGTCACAGCCAGGCCCTTTGGCTCACAGGCTCCAGTGCTAAAGTTAAAGGGACAATGGGCGTTGAGTTGCAGTCCAGAATGTTACTTACCTCCACATTTATTTTGCGAGGAGAGCTTCATTTTCACATTCCACCTAGGGATTTCTCCTCTGATTTGGGCCTTTCAGAAATGAGGGGAGCTCAATGTTTCTTTAAAGAACTGCACAGCTTAATGGAAGCCCTGGCGTGGGGGTAGGAATCTGCTTCCTCCGTACGGCTCCACCAGCGTACAGGGCTGCCCCTCCCTTGCCATTTCAGCCCTTTCGCACACACTGCGCTGCTGAGACACTTCACTGTTGTCCCATGAAAGCCCCTCTCCCAGGCTCCCCACAAAGCAGTCTGCCAGTGCCCTTCACTTCTGACCTGCAACCCCACGGGCTCTTTCAGACCTGGGCTTCTCTCCCCGCTGCCCTACTGATTCACCTCCAGGTTGACCCATGGTGCCCTGCTATTCTTCTCCCAAAGGGATTGGTATTTGTATGGATAAATGGACAATAGCATGTGAAGGGGGGTGGAAAAGGGGCTGCTCCTGTTGTGCTTCTGCCACTCCGACCCTCTGCTTTAGTTAACCAGCTAATGAGTTTAAAGGAGAAAAGTTGCAGGGGCCATGGGCTGCTTAGCTGCATGTGCAAAACCGCTGGGGCAGCGGAGCATCCCGAGGGCTTTCTCATGGCCCCTTGCAAGATGAGTGCTGCTAGACACACGGAGCCCTGCATTTGCAGTGAAAATCCATCCGGAGAGAAAGCTGCAATGCCAGGTACTCTGGGAGAAGCTTTGACAAAGCTTCCAGCAGAGGAGGACAGGCCATGGGACATGAATGCTCCTTACATCCCTGAAAGATAAGTCCCCTGCGTGTCTCCTCCTACAGATAGCCCACAGCCTCTCTGAAAAGGAAAGCTGCTTTTGGGGATAAAGCCCTCAGCTGGGGCTCAGGGGAACCGAGTTCAGGCCCTGACTCCGTGCCTGTGTGACATTGGTTGAGTCTCTCCGTGCCTCCGTTTCTCCGCTGCAAAACATTAAGATTAAGGGATTAAGAGCTCGTCGCTCTTCCCACCTTTGCTTGTCTGGCTTCTGGACAGTAAGCTTTCTGGGGCAGGGACTGTCTGCCTGTGTGCAAACAGCACCCAGCGTGGTGGGGCCAGGATCCTGGCTGCTATCCTCAAGGCACTACTTTAATACAAACAATCCCCAAACATCTGGAACAGAAATGGGTTTTATGTGCTGCTGATGGATAAAGTGTGCAAAGCACGTCTAAGGAAAGGCCCTCTCATGCTTGAAATCTCTTGCCTTATGACACGATAATCAATCATAATTAGCCGTCACGTCACATTTTCATTTCTGAAAGCACTTTGCAAACATTCACTGGTTAATAAAACGGAGTATTACAGGCCGCTGGGTCTGATAAACGTTATTGCATGATGTCATCTGTCCACTTTTCCTGCAGGGCCAATATGTCTAGAGATATTTTCCTGCATGGCCTTAAGAAATGCCTGAAGAAGTCGTTTTTTAAGTCCAGCAAAGCAAAGACACTTTGAAGGCTTTCTCCACCTCCCACTGGGCACCTCTATATCAACCCCAGTCTCAGCCCCATCTGCTTTCCTTTAAAACGTTGCTGAATGGAAGGATTCACTCTGCCTCTCGCCAGGACTGTAAACTCAAGTTGGGCAATGAAGAGAGGGATGAGGTGAGCTGCTGGGCTTGCCAAACCCTGGCGCTGCTCCAGGGACAGGTCCCCCTGGGAACTGAATTGTGCTTCACATCATGCTTGATAGGTGAGGAAATATCTTATTGCCTGTGCTGCTCCCTCCCACTGTGATACAGCATTTGCATCACAGCCTCCCTCTCCAGAGAGCCTTTATGAGAAAAAAAACCTGCATTTATAACCCAGATCTTGAGCTGGTGTGAATGCTCCCAGCTCCACAGGCTTCAGTGGGGCTGTGCCCATTTTCTCCCCTGCAGAGGCCAAGTTTGGCTGTTTGCATTGAAGCAAAACCCACTGTGCTGCTCTATTAAGCAGCGCTGAGTATGACCTTGTTGCTACATGGCTGCAGTACAATGAGGAGACCCTTGGCACCTCTTCAGACCAGGCTGCATTATTAAATGTGCGAGTGTCTGCTCCCTTGATACTCAATAAGCAGACACGCTAAAAACTCCTGGCTTGGCATGAAAGCACTGAAGAACCCTCCCGCCCCCCCCCCAACCTCACACTTTCAAATGAGAAATAAGGCAAGAAACGTCCCCTTGTTCTCCAAGGAGGGACAAGGCGCGGAGGGCTTGGAGTCAGTTCTGCTATAGAGGCTCTCTTTTAATAGCCTGTATCTTTGCTCGTTCAACCAGAACGCTCATGGCATGCGGGGCTGGGACAGAAATGCTGTAATCTCTGCACCTTCTCCCTTTTCGCTTCAAAGTTGTGTGTCAAAACCCACTGGCTTGCCCTTCCTCGGCAGTTGTGTGAGTTCACTGCAAACAACACAATCGCAAGCACTTCCCTTTCTCCCAGCACAGCCCTGGACTTGTTCTATCGGCTGCAGTTGATTTATGAGCCCTGTTATTTAAATATTAATCACGGGGTTGGCAGGCAGGCCTGGCTCCCACTCACTTCAATGCTAATTATTTTTTAAGTCAATATATTTGATCCGTGGGGGCCTCTGCGATTGTGGTTTAAGGTCAGTAAAACAGAGAACTTGTTTAAACAACCCAGTAAAAATTCAATCAATTAGGGGCGGGGAGATAAATGCCTTTGCTTAAGGAGGGTACAATTAGTTGGCAGCAGCTTCTCTAGCCAAACAGTGGTGGAGATGGAGTGACAGGGTCCTAGGCCAAGGAACCCAAGCAGTTTATACCAGGAGACCCAGGCAGAGCCAGGTTCCTTGGAAAAGGACACGGCTACATTCAGCAGCAACTGCTGGGGGCCAAAATCAGTCCCTCCATGACTCTGCTCTGGGATAAGGAGGGGATTTTTGTAAGATTTTTGTGGCTCACGTCACCTTCCCCCCATCCGTGAAGGGGGGCTGGCATTGGGAAGATATTCCGCTAAGGAATCAGGACCAGGTGTGAAAAAGAGTGGGAAGCCAAGATGAGCCCTTGTCAGGGGCAGCACCGGGGTCATGCATCAGGGGCGTCTTTCAGCCGGGGGGAGACATGCTGACGGGGCAGGGAATGGACATTTTTGCCTGATGAGAATCTGGCTATTTACAGGGTTCAAACAAAACCTGGCCCCACCATGGCAAGCAGTGCCCCAAAATAGCTTTGTTCTTAGTTATTAAAACTCCCAAACTATCCAGCTACCCTCTAACCTATCCAAGGCAGCCTGGCAAGACTGGCAAAGTATGTGCTCTGCCCAGCCCAGCCCAAAGCAAAGTCAAGACTGTTTCTCACTGATTTAGAAAACAGTATCCTCCATGGCTTGGCGCAGTGATAGTTGGAGGGGTTTGGATTTGCAAAGAGCCCAAGGGGTTTAAGAGCACAAGTCTGCATTAACTAGCAGTGTGGCTTCCTAACTCACCTTGGCAGTTTTAAAAACCCTGCCCAGGAGTGATAAAATATCAGTTCTCAACATCACTGGGCAAGACGGTAAAAGTAATATTGTAAGGCTCATTAGCAGCAACAGCAGCCGGGCAGGTCCCTGGGCAGAACTGGGCCTACGGGAGTTAGGGATGCGGGGGTGGGGACGGACAGATTCAGCTACCCACTGAAGTCCATGTTCAACAGCCCCTTTCCAGGCACTTGGACTCTGCGTGGGTTTAAAAGTTAGGCAAGTACTTTTCTAGAAGGGAGCCAGCCTCCTCAGCACTTTGCAGGATTGAGACGACGACACAGCAGTGGCACTTGCAGTTGAGAGAAGAAACAGGCAGAACTTCAAAGCCGAGTGATGCAACCCATCACCGCAGCAATGCACGGCCGGCGGGACCGGAGGTGTTGGATGACATGGAAGTGTGCCTGTTTGGGGCTTGTCATCACCTCCGTGGAGCGCTCCTTACCATAGGATCATAGGAAAGCAGGGCTGGAAAGGACCTCATGAGATCAGCTAGTCCAGCCCTCTGCTCAAGACAGCACCGTCCCCAACTACAGCATCCCGGTCACGTGTCTGTCCAACCTGCAGATGAGAAGGCTCCTAGCCCCTCCGTATATTTTGTCTGAAGCATCCAGAGCTCCTCTCTGCCCCGGCAGTTGTTACCGTCAGCTGCCACGCTCCAGAAAAACCTTAAAAAAATGCCATTTTGGTCAAGCTGTGCAAACTTCCCTGGTTCCACAGAGGCTCAGATGCAGCCTGGCTCAGCCAAACCTGCCTCTGAGCATCTATCAGCCGAAGGCTTCTCTGCTGTTTCATAGTTTCATAGTTTCTAGGGTTGGAAGGGACCTGAGCAGATCATCGAGTCCGACCCCCTGCCATGGCAGGAAAGAGTACTGGGGTCAAATGACCCCAGCAAAGTGTTCATCCAGCCTCCTCTTAAAGACCCCCACTTCGCTTGGAAGTTGGTTGTAGGGACAGTGCGATGGCAGGGCCCTTGTTTCCTCCCTGCGGCATGTTCCAGGGTGTTTGGTGCTTTGATATCGTTATGTGCTCCGAGACCACGGCCACGGCGCATAAGAGGAGGCGGAGTGGATGGTTTCTGAGATGCTTTGGGTAAGTGAATCAGGAGACAGGACTCAATGTCCCGGGGGGGAAGGAAGTCAGAGATCAGAACCGCTGCTACAGTTCAGGTGGAGACGGGACCTTGTGGCTGGGGCAACACCCAGCTCCTTCACATCGGCAAGTTCAAGGCTGGATCTGATTGGTCCCATCCCTCCTACTAAATGCCTCTGCATTTCGGCTTTACACTGAAGCCACCTCTGAGAGCAAACCCTCAAGTTAAACATCACTGGGTTCTTGAGCGGGTCCGTGCAGACGCGGTGCCTGAAGCCAGATCTGCATTTAAATCAATGCTTTCCTACCTAGTCTGTGCAGTGATGCCACTGTTTAGTGTGCATGACGTCACGAGAAGGAACGGTGATGTCACGGGGGGGGTGTAATGAATCAAATGGGTAGAGTCCCAAATCAAAACCTTCCCTTGTCTCCTACCCCACGGCAGCCCCCTCCAGCTTTGGGGAGCATTTGGTACTGGAGCTTTGCAGCTCAGCTGCAGGCTCAGCCCAGCCGGGTCCTGCAGAAGCTGGATGCAAAGGGGGCAGGAGAGAGAGCTGCGTGCAGGTTTCTCCGGGGGGGCACCCATTCCAACGGCTGCCTGAGCGTGGCAGTGTGGTGCTTCCAAAGGAGCTGCTTCATGGGGTGGGGATTGATACCTTATAAAGCCATGAGGCAAAAAAGGCGTCCTGGCCAATGTGGGTGGGCTGGGAACCCGCATGGGCTTGGAAGTGCCTTGTCCGATAAAACCACTTCATCGTCCTGGTGAGGTTTTTTTTAAACAAGAAGCAGTGAGATAGTCCAAGCCTAACACAGGCCTGGACTCACTCCAGGAGGAGGCAAATGGGTTATGTTGCATTGCACAGGCTAAAAAGGAGAGGAAGAACAGAAAAAAGACTACTGAAGGAGACAGCGAGCACGGTGCAGTCTCTCGGGGCTGAGGGCAGGGGCCAGGGACATCGATCATTAGCTGCAGCCCAGGAGTGAGTTGCTGCATGAAGAGGCTTGTGGCACTGGCCGGGTCTGAAAGTCATGACCTTGTGAGCCACGCAAGAGCTGGCGTACGCACCGCCCAGGATCCAAGCCTTGCTCCTTTTCTATCAGAAGGAACAAAACAACATTTTCCTTGAGGAAAGGGAAACAACCCATCCTGTAAGCACCCCACGGCTGCCACTGCAAGCAATCCAGCTCTCGGGTGCCCACCATACCACTGAGACCCCACAGCTCCGGGCACAGGTCCCCAGGCTCACACACCTATGGCAAGCCCCTGCTGTAAGTGATGCTATTTGGCCAGCCCTAGAAGGGGCTCAGGGCATGTTATCTATGTCTGCAGGCCGCTACTTGAGTTTTCTATTAAAATGAGCCCAGATAACGAATTTTTTCTCTCTCTGTAACCCTGCCACCTGCAGGGTCTAAGTTATGAACCCTGTGCCTAGTGAGGCAAGGCAGAGCAAAAGCAAAGCCAGTTACCAGCCTGCAGTAGAGGTGAGAGGTCTGAAATAACGGGCAGGACCGACACACAAAAAATGGGTTCAGAGCAACAGGTAATGGCCCCGTGGCGCTGATGCAAGGAAATGGCTCCAACAGCCTGCTCTGGGAAAAGGGCTCGCACCAAAGTTTGCTGGTTAAGTAATGGGCCTTATATAACCCCAGCTGTACGCAATGGGTTGGCTTCCCCACGGTGCCTTACGTACCAGGGAAGGCTTTGCAAGGCAGTGCAGCTTGCATACCCACAGGTCACGAGAGCCCAATGCCTGCAGAGACTTTGCCAGGCCCGCATCCTCCTCCAACTGCTCTGGCCAGAGGTTGCAAACTCAATGCTCTTACCCCACCAGCAATAATTATACATGATGCTCCTTGATCAGCCCTGACAGATTAGTGACCCCTCTCCCATGGTCCACACTGCTCCTGCTCACAGCTGAGACAAGGCCTTAAGCTGACAAGGCTCATGCTGTAAGACAGGGAAATCCCAGGTTTGATCTGTGACACCCTAGACAAAGGTCATGAGGGAGGGTTGGGGGTTGCCATTTTTTCAGACTCTTCCTCAAACTTTTATCCTAAGAAAGGAAACCCAGGAATGGCTTCTCCCACATTAAGGTATTAAGATGGCCAGGAACAGGGCGCATACCTTCTCGGGTGAGTCTGTTAATCAGAAAAAGATGGATATCGATCAGGACATCCCGAGTTCTCCTGCACATGTGCGTGTATCTGGAAAGTCTCCTGCACCAAGCTCCCACCTTATCCCCCAGACGCAGACAAGCCGGCCAGGAAACTCCGTTGTGTGACTCGGTGTTTCTTTTTTGCTCCTGGCCCCAGCTGCTCCAACCCTAGGGGTGCCGGCTGGCTCTGTCCTCAGCTCCTCATGAAAGAAAGCACATAATGCTATCTGGAACTGCTGTCTAAGCTCCCTGCCTCCAGTGTAAATGCCGACACCTCCTCCTGCAGCGAGCCCCACAGTGGTAGGAAGCAAACACGTAGTTATTCCTGCCATGCAAACCAGAGCACGGGTTACATGGCAATTACCGGCTACATTCTGCAGCATGTGGCTTACCATTATGACTTCCGCTGGTATTCCTAGTAACAACCATGTGCACGCTGGTTTGGCTTGGCTTGGTACAGCTAGGACAGGACTGACTGCGCTGCAGTTCAGCATGAACAGTAAAAGCATGACCCAAGTCCGTGGCAGGCCTGCTTACTGCCCCTGGGCCCAAAACCGAGTCCTGGATTCAAAACCTGCAGGTCTGAAATATGAGCAAGTTTGGTTCTGGATCCAAATTTCACAGCACAGTCCCGCTCTGGAGGAATGTGCAATTACAATTCAGGTACAAATGGAGTGATGTTGTAGCTGTGATGGTCCAGGAAATATGCAAGAGGCCAGGATTTTTGTGGGTGATATCTTTGGTTGAACATCTGCACGGCTGGGAGAGATTTCGACAAGCTTTGGGACACAAAGCACCCTAAGGAAGGGTATTTTATGCCTGAAAGCTTGTCTAAGTCTCTCCCAATAACTCCAAAAGCAGATATTACCCACAAAACCCCTTGGTTCTAGCACAAGCCACTTCACAAGCAGCCCTTGTGTAATTCCTTTGTAAGCTAGGAGCACTGGGAGGCATTCCTTTCCAATGCAGCCTTGGCATAGCCTCTAACTCTGCATTAGCTGATCAGATATCCGATTGCACGGATGATTCACATAGCCAAGATCCACATTCTAGCAATGGCACCCAGGGTCCTTTGCATTTTGGCCTACAGATGGGCAGTTGGAAACACGAGGCCAAACATACATCTAAAAATCAAGCCTCCAGGCTCAGTTTTCAAGTACTCAGCACCCACCATTGCCATCAGGCTTTTAACAGAGCTCAGCTTCCAGCACAGCACTCAAAGTAAGGGCCAGATTTGCAAATTCAAATTGCCTCAACCCCCAGCAGCTCGCATGTTTCTGGACCGTGCTCAGCACCCAGTATGCCAACTCCTTGGAAAAACCTGGCTCACAGAACCTCACTGTCCCTTCCCGGATGCCAGCCTTGCAGTACCGTAACTCTACTGATACAGTTTTTTCACAGCAATGCTTTCAAAGCCAATTTGAACGTAAAACTGAGGACCAAGAAACCACCCACAGACTGGGTTATGTTAAGTGTGGTCTAAACAGGGACTGCAGGTTCTTCTCCCATGACCTGCTTGGGACACTTTTGTCCCTATGGGTGTATCACTTGTTTGCCCGTCTCAGCACTGCCCCCCTTTCCCCTCTCCCCTCCCTCCCTGTCCTGTCTTTTGTATTCAGATCACTCTGTTTGGCAGCCTACTTTGTGCATGTCCTTTCAGAGCATCTGATGAAGTGACCTTTGGCTCACAAAAGCGTATGCATTGCTGGTTCAGTTAGTCTATCAAGTGCATTTCTACCCTTCCTTCTTGGTGGGTTTAATCTCAACTGATATGGGCACAAGAGAAACCATAACCAAGCCCAGGAGTTCAGTCACTGGTGCCCAGAATTGACTGCAGGTGCAAATTTGCGGCTGTTCCTGAGACCCCCACCTGCCAAGATGGGGAAATTCAGGTTCGCCATCCATAACAGCAGATGATGGGAGGCAGAACAGGCCCCTGCCTCTCACTGCTCATGACTGTCCCTAACTGCAGGAGACAAGATGCAGAGCCTGGGTCTCTGCAGATCAGACAAGCAGCGCCCAGCATGGGAGATGAGCAAGGGGGTGACCCAATCCCGATGTCATGGCTGAAATAGAAAATACTAGGCCCTGATGATCAGTGGCACGGACAACAGCTAAACAGCAGACAGTATCAGAAGGCTGCGCTTACTGTGCTGAGAACCAAGGGCACCAGTCACCCAAGGTAGCAGGAAGCCTCGAGGGATTGTCTGGTTAGACCTCAAAACCTCAGAGATGGAGAAATTCTCCCTGGAGCAGGTTCCACGTTCCAGCCGGCAGAGGGCAGCGACATACCATGATTGGGCCAGCAGAACCGGTGGAAAAATGTCATTAGGATGGGGGAAAAAAGGGGGCTTTGAGAAAAGGTTTTGCTGGAAAAAATATGTTTTACCCTGAAGATCCAAAACCAACATGGAGGGGGAGGAGGCTGAAGCTGGATGGCTTCAGTTCTTTCCATTATCCTTTTCCCCTTTCCCCCACTGGAGATGGGTGAATTGTCAGAGGAGATCTGGGATGGGGAGCAGGTTTGAAAAATATCTGCGGGGGGGGAGGTTGTCTGGCCTGTGTTTGGTTGAAACCTGTTCATGTTTCCATGGACAGTTTCAAAAGAAAGCTTACAAGTTCTTTTTATGCAAATGTATTTGCAGAAAACTATTGATGCTTGTTCAGCGCAGTACCTTGTGGCACAACGCACATGCACAAAGCACGTGCTCGGCTGGGACTTGCCGTCTAGCCCAGGGCTTCTCAGCCAGGGTCCTGTGAGATCCTGTGAAGGGTGCCCAATAGAAGCACTGTTAAGTATGCAAATACCCAAACGCGATTCATGATATAAATACAGAGAGTTCAACTAGGAATCCAGAGGCTCAAAACCGTTCTGCCTGCTGTGGACTGCCTGAGTTCTTTGCAACAGAAAAATTGCTCTATTATTTTTCCATAGTCAAGAACCGAGTGGAAGTGAAGAGCTGTTGTTTTCAGAGCAGTGACTTAAGTCTAAGAGGCAGGTCTAGAGCCTAAAAAAAAATTGAGAACCACTGCTCTAGCTGACTGGTTAACATCAGCTACTTCAGATGTCTTTTTGCCTGGACTGTGCAAGACCCTCTACCCCACCTGACCCACAGGTAGGAGGTCTGCTGCCCAACTCGCAAGGTGTGTCCAGGAGCATGATTTTGGGTCCATCTCTCTTTCCCTCTCACCCATCTCAGCGTGAGCTCAGAGTACTGGCACAGCACTAGCCCGCTGCTTATCAGACCCGGAAGTGCTGTCACTACAGAGGGCAAGTCACATCCCAGGGGACTGCACAAACCCCTGCATCTTGAGCACGTGACAGCAGCTGTGACTGCAGCCAGATGTTAGCGTGCGCTTGACTGAGGCAACAATGTAATATACTGGCCCTTCATGCTCTAGGTCTCTCCTGGTGAGAGCCATGGTTCCCCCCATCACTTAGCACGAGGAGGCAAGGCTGGGAATATTGAGAACAGACCCCCACGTGCAGCGTGTCCAAGAAAAACAGCAGTGATGGGGTTTGCATGTCTGCCTGATGTGACAGCTATTTACTTTACCACATCCAGCTGCTGCCTAGCAATCAGACATCTCCTCTACCTGCACCCGATGGGGTGCATCAGCCTCTTTACCAACCATCGAACCACAGTGACCAAGATCTGTCTGTTCCCTGCAACCCCTCCAGCCACCCTGCAGTGAGGGGCTCCTTTGATGTCCATTCTGGCTGCAGTGGCCCATCATTTTGTCAAGGAGCACCCCCACTGATCTGCAGCAGCCTCATCTGCAAAGCCATCCATCACTCTTTCTGTGCGACGTACCCTGGGTGCCTAAACCAGGGCGTGAAGCTGACAGCGATTGATAAAGCATGCACGAGACAGCTGGGCCTCCCTCACCGTTGCTATAGGGTACGTCACGGCTGGAAAATGCAGCCAAGTGTACAAGAGAGGGACCGCAAGGTTATGACGTGCTAGTGATGGTCAGCATCTAAGGGTGCGGATAAAGGTCCAGGGCTTGGCTTGTGCTGAGCTCATGGACCAGGTGTCTTGCGCTGCTCCTCCCTCTCTGGTCTCTGCCGGATCGCTCCATCACTGACAGCTTTCTCTTTGGCTGCCTCTGGCATCTCCACTAGTTAATGAGCTCCATCATTAACAAGCTCTGCAACCCCTGTTTAAACGAACTGCACAGGAAAACAGCACAGTGGGGTCTCTTCCTACCAAGCGTATTAAGACTGCATGGAAAAGCAGAGGGGAAAATCCCTGCATGTCGGATAATGGGACTGCTAGGTAACCAGGGTAGCTGAGGTTCCCCTCATGTGCAAAGGTGCTGGGGAGCTAGAGCACGGGACACAGAGTCAAGACTCCCTGGTTCTGACCCTCACCCCCTTCTTCCATCTGAAATGGGGCTCCTAATGCTTCTCCAGCTTTGTCCAAGTGCCTCGAGATCCTCAAACGAGCAGTAAGATGAGGGGTGTTGGTCCCACAATGAAAAAGCCAGGGAGGGAAGGATCCATTTGTGGTCTTGGAGCTCAGATCAGAGTTTGATGTCTGGCTCTGCTATTGACCCCCGTGTAACCGCAGACAAGTTGCTTGGTGCTTAGGAATGGGTACAGCGAGCCTTCCTTACCCCCAGCCTGGGTCTATCTTACCTATTTGGACCGTGTGTCCAGGGGCTCGCTACTGTACAACACCTGGCACTGCAGGCGGGGTCCCGTGCAGGGCCCCGAGGCGCTATCCTGGGAACACCTTCGTTGAAGAAATGCCTGCTCTGCTTGGGTTACATCCCAGGAGTTCTGCTTCCTCGATCCCGCGAGCCTCCCCAGGGCCTGCTTGTGTTTGCTTTTCCAGGCAATGGGGTTAACCACAGTGTCCTGACACCAATGGCACCAGGAAAACCGAGGAAGGGAGGGTTGTTAGTAGTGATTAAAGTCTTCCTGAACCTTCGCTCTGCGCCAGCGGTGCGGTCCTGCGGGGGAAACCCAAAAGGAAACTGCCCCTTCTTCCCTTGCCTTCACAGTCGGCCAATGACCTTCAGGTACAGCACTGCCTCGGGGGCTGGATGTGCCAGGCTGGAGCCGGGGGAGTCATACTAAGAATCCCCCCTTGCTCCCCGGCATGCGCATAACGTGACCACGAACAAAACCAGCTGAATACCTTGCAGCTCTGAGCACCACGTGATTTCCGAACGTGGTCCCCCGGTGAATGGCATCAGTCGGGGGCAGGTTAGAGCAGCCAATGTCTACAAGATCATTCCAAATTCAGACCACCCTGCTTCTTGCCTTTAATAGCCTCTCTGTCCGGCTGCTTTTCTGCTTTGCTTATCTCCACAATTCCCTTCTCTGGGCTGGTTTCCAGGCTGGGTTTGTATCACCACAGCTATGCTGTTAATTCATCAGGCGACTTCCCTTAATGACAATCACCCCATCGTGTTGAGCACTGTGACAGTTTTATGGAAGCAACACTGTGTACGGGGATGGTTTATGAGCTCCTGCAAATCTCAGCTGCTTGAAAACTTTTAACTGGGCACCTCTTAAAAGCCACATGAGAAGATGTTTCTGAAACCGTACATTAAGCTGGGAGCATTTGATTGATTTAAGACTCTTCCTAAACAATCTGAAGTCATCTTCCACGATCCTTGGCCCTGCTGGAAACGCAGCCTTGCTAGTTCCCAGTAGGGTTTTAACACAGGGGCCACTGCACTGCAAGTCCATGACTTTCCAGATCTTAAGGGGAGACACAGCAGCTTCCCAACATGTCCAACACAGACTCCTCCTTTTTAGGAGGCCACATTCAGCCTCCACCCCAGGTGCTGTGTTCAGCCCTGTATGTTTTGTCTGGCTTATCAGGGCATGTACTGTAGCATGCTCTGAACACCGCTGCCCGGGAAACTTGATCTGCTTGTTGGACCGTCTCTCCTGCTGGGAGATGAATGATCCAAATGACTGGTTGTGGGGTGTGGTGGGGTACAAGGGCTACGCTTGTTTTCCTGCAAGCTGGGAGTTAGTGTTTTGCTTAGCCCTCATGCAGGGGTGCAGGCTGGGGAGAGACCATGATGGCAGTACTTATATATGCATCTCGTGCCCTTCAGGCTGACCAGCCTCCTGCGCTCCCCTCCAAAGCAAGCCAGAGTGGGAAGAAATGTAGAGAAAGCTAGTGACAAGATGCCAGCAGGGGTACCACTGCTCCCTGTCCAGTGCAATCCTGCCAACATGAGGCTAAAAGCTGACCGGGACCTCAAGGTCAACAAAGCATTTCCCGTGACAGGTGTGTCAAAGCAGTGGAGCTGCCTGGCACTGCAGGCTGATGCCACCTTACCACCCCCGGACCCCCTGCCCTCCAAAAACCAGGCTACTTTGTGCATCAGACCCTGAGAAGACACGCCTGGAAGCAGAACAACTGCTCTGATCCTGCCTGAGCGACAGAACAAGATGCGGGTACTGTGGAGGAAGCAGCAGCTGGGACAATAGCACATGCCAGCAATGGCCGTGACCCAGGATGGCACAGCAAGCTACAGAGCTGCACGGTGGTCACGTTCTCTCCTGGAGGAGGCATTGGTGCAAATACCAGCGCAGAGGCTCCCTTTCTTAGCTGCAAATTCCTAGGCTTGAGGCACACTGGGCAGGGTTCTGGGCCATGCAAGGAGATCAGACCTCCAGTCTCTAAAACCAAGAGAGCAAAATCCTTGGAAAGCAGCTGTGACACGCAGACCAACCTGGGCACTGCTGATCTGCAGGTGATGAGGCACCAAGGGGACAAAAGCGTGCAAGAGTCCCCCAGGATGACATGGGAAGAAGTTCCCAAGACCCATCACTTTGGGCAACTTCAGCCTCCCCGTGGACCCAACCGCATGAGACTGTGTACCCAGGCTACTCAGCCAACTGAACAGGGGCACTCACCGGCGGCTGGACTCGGAGAGCCAACCCTGACGGCAAGCAGCCCCTGGGCTGTGCGGGCTGCAACGCCTGCTGGTTTCTCCTTGTCCCCCGTTTGGGTTTCACACGCACACCTCCTTTGCTGAACCACCAGCAACTCAGCTGGGCTCGTGCGGACAGCCTGCAGCCTCTCCCCATCCCTGGCTGAACATGCACCTCGCAGCCCACAGCATGTAATCGAGCTCCCGACAAAAATCACAGCATGGCATCTGCTGGTGCCTGCCCAGGCTCCCTGGAGCACTGCCCACCCTTCTGCCCAACAAGCCCAGTGGGCCAAGCCTCACGAACAGCAGCTGGCAGGAGGCATCAGGAGAGAAACAGGGCAGACAGGAGACTGACTCTGCAGCACTTATGCCTCCGGGGGCCTTAGACCTTCCTCTTCTGAGACCCTGCTTCTGGCCCTGGTGCTCCCAGAGGGCAGAGACCACCTCTGTCGAGGTACAATGGCTCCGTTTACTGCTTCGGGATGGGACAGGCACTGGGGGAAACAGCCTGAGAGAAGGAGAGAGCAGTTCCCGGCCTGCAGGGGTGATGCAGCTCCCCGAATTATTTTAACGAGCTGCCTCCTATCATTTGTATTTTTTCCCTTTATTTTTAGCCCATAAATGAAGTCAGCGCTGCGGAGGCTGGGAGGGAGAGATTGATGGAACTGGGCTAAGTCAGATGAGCTGCAAGTGGCTGTGCAAACTTTGGCACGAGCTTGACAATGCCTCTCAACCCAGAGAGCTGCAGCTCCTCCACCGCCTCGCGCCCAGCTCCAGCTCCAGGGTCCCCGCACCCAGTCTGTCCCTATCCCCCTGGCCCTAGATCCTTTACACACCACTGTGCTGCCCTTCAGCACATTTCATCGGCCAGCCTGACCCCTCTGATCTGGACTCCCGCAGTTCAGGGGACACCCCTCTCCCTTCCTGCAGTCCACCACCCCGTCAATGTGCTAATCCAGTCCATCTCCCCTGCTCCTGCCAAAATCTGCTCTGCCTTTGCAAGAGCCCCTGCTCCTCCACAGTGCCAAGGCTGCCTCTATCCCAATTCTTGTGCCGCGTCTCACCTGCGCGATAGGGATTGTTGGAGGAAACAGGGATCTTGATGAGAAGCTGGGGTGAAACCATCACTTTTAATCAATTCGAACATGCAAGGCCATGTGTTCACTAACTCCTTGGAGTTCTCTCACCCGCTTTTTTTTAAGATCTTGGCTCCCAGCTGGTGCTAACTGTAGGTTACTCTCTGACGTTTGGGCGGCTCACTTTCCGTGGATGATAGATTACAATAATTATCAGCTTCTCACACAAGCCAGCTCCTTCTAGCAGCCTAAAGAGAATAGGGTCCGACATAAAGAGGGCAGGGTCCCCACTACTCTCCCAGAAAACACAGAGCAAAAGCCTCAGCCCTACTTGATGGGGCTACCCAGCTGCATATAAGTCCATCGCAGCTGATAGCTCACTCCAGTGGTTACGTTCCCAGGGCTGGGAGCACCTGGGCCATGCGCCGCACACCAGGGTCCTGCTTTCCGTGACCAGGTGGGGGTTGGGTTTCCACTGAGCACGAACAGGGGATGTCCACATTTGGGCTTTGAAATGGAAAACTGGCTGTCGGAGGGCTAAGGGGTGGGAACTGCCTGGCTCAGATCAAGTGGGAGTAGAGGGAAAGCCTTTGCTGCAAGATCACAGATTCAGTGCCTGCCCAGGTTGATAGCTGCTGAAGGCCAAGTTCAGAGGCAAGAGGAAATGGGTGTAACATCAGGGGAAGGGCTCACGAGAAAATGGAGGGAGGGGAAGCCAGGCTGGGGGAACATTGCTGAGCGTGAGACTACCTGAATCAGGGCCTGAAGGATGTGCCTGCCTCATGGCTGGGGTGAACACCATTCGCCATTCCCCGCCAGGGTGCTTCTGCACCGGGTGCCTACTCTGCACAAGTCGCCATGCAGTGGGGATGCATCAGCCCTTTGGTGCCATGGGTGGGCTGGACCCAAGAGACAGGGGACTCCTCTCAGCTTTGCACATACGCGACCAGGCTAGAGCTTGCGGGCCTGGGCTAGGTGGAGCTCAGTGACTCCCGCACAGAGGCAGCTGGCGCATACGTTATATAGCCCAGGGCTCTCACCTTCCTCCGGCACACTTGTCATTACTGCAGCTGGAGGCAAGAGCTGAGGGCCCAGGCTAGAGGGCCTCTCTCTTCCACGGGTTTACTCCTGCCTTCCCAGACCAGCAAGAACAACTCACCCTGGGGAACTTCAATCCCACAGCCCCCTGAAACTCGTGGGATGGGCCTTATCGCGGGAGACCCAGGCACACCGATGGAAGGGGCAGCTTCTTCCCTGCTAACCTGCCCTGATCTTTAGCAGTGGCCTGAAGCTGGGGTGAGAGAGCGGGAAAGGACCGACATGAGAAGAGGTTTAACATGGTAAAGGGAAGAGGGAAGCCCTGCTCCTTCCCCCTCCCTGCTACAGAGGGAGGCTCATGCTTTGAGTTGGGGGCTACATGGATTTTGTGTCTCTGAACTCTCAGCAGGGTTACAAATTGCCTTCAGTCAGGGACTGAGATGAAAACATCATGGGAGATGCATCTCTCAACTTCCTTCTCTCCCTACCTTAAGCTGCCAGCATTTCTGCTTTCAGATACACAAGCCCTGCTCCCCCTGTACCTCCAACCTCCAGCTCCAGTGAAATACCAGACTGAGCGCGGCAGTAATAGTAGGGTTGCCTGCCAGGTGCATACTTTGACCAGTCAAAAGACACATGCCAAACCACAGGTATTTTATGAGATGTTTCCTGTTATGAAGGCATTTTTGTGGGGATTCTTCCCCCCCTCCCCACCTTTCTTCTCTCTGTCTCTGCCTCTCCCAGGACGGGCACTTCATGGGCAGCGATTATATATCCCATATCCTTCATTGAGCTCTGTCACGCAAAGGAAAAGGCCTGGTGGGTTTGACATAGCTCAGGATGTGTGGTTACCGGGACCCCTCTCCCTTTGCTTTTGCTTCTAGAAGGAAGGAGAGAGGCCTTTCATTAAACACCAGAAACAGGGAAAAGCAGCAGTCCCGTGATCCTGACCCATGAGACCCCTAGAAGTACGGAGAAGAGGACAGGTCCACAAGGGGATGGCTGAGAGGCCTTTTATGCCAATTATAAATATTTTTAGCTCCCTGGGATGAAGCTTGGATCTCAGCAGCAGCCCCTCGGTTTCTCCACGTTGGCGGCAGACATACCAAGTGCCATGCAGCGCCCGGGTCTGAGAAACCACGAGCCAGGTCCTCAGGGGAATCGCTGGAGCTTCGCCAGTTTACACCTGCAGAGGAGCGGCCTCGGGATCCCGTGGGCTCCGCACGGATGTTAAACATCAGCAGCGCCGGCTCTTTTCCAACCGGTCAGGGCTGCACTGATGTCCTTGGCCGACACTCCCATTGGCACGCGGACGACGCTGCATGCCAGTGTGGCTGTTACAGTGTCTAAAGGGCTGTAGGCTGAGAAGGGGCTGAACATGAACGGCTTTGACAGTGACGGGTAAGGCTCACCTGGTGACTAGCAGACCCGCCTGCAGGTTGATCCCTGGGGATGACACCAGGACAGACAGACAGAGGTGCAGTCACCTGCCCAGTTGAGACTGCAAGGCCACGACAAGGTTGAGAGTGGAGGCCATGCCTCCTCATGCCCCATCCAACCATGTCACCATGAGGTGACCCATCTCCTCTCTCCAGTTAACTCCTAGCCACCTCTATCAAGACCCATGCTGTGTCATGCAGGGGCCCGGGGCTGCTCAGTTGGGCTCAGCCTCTGGAGAGCACCAGCGCTGGGCAGGGGTGCTGGGACATTACAAATGGCATCCTGTGCCAACATAGGCTCAGCTCTGCCCATTACACTCATGCCTCACTTGCTTAGCACTAGGGGCTGCGGAGATAAGGAAAGGGCATGCAAAACTCCAAGATGAAGGGAAAAGTTTGGTTTTCCAAGAGGCATAGCTAGGGATCTACAAAAAAAAAAAATGTAATAAAAATATAATGCTGGCTCTCCAGTAGGAGCCAGCAGTCCTCACTGCCGGGAAGAGATGGTGCCGCCTGGCAGGGTGGCACAAAGGGCAGCAAACAAGACGGTGGTGGTCACCCCCTCGCCTTTCCGCCCTGTCCTGCCGCCAGGGGCCTCTCTGCCAAGCTGGGGGGTGGGGACACTGTGAAACTGGCTCTGTGCTCCGCAAGCAGGCTGTGAAAACCCCTTTGTCTCGCTGCGATTTAAGTAGGTCCCTAGCCATAGCTGCTCCAGGAAGGCTCCCTGGGAGAGCGGAGGCGGGAGTGCTGGCCCTGAGGACACGGAAAGCAGCAGGCAGCTGGGAGCTTAGCCCCAGATGTGGAGAGTGACCAGCCACACTCAGCCTCCAGCTGAATGGTTACAGCAGTGACACACTGTCTAGACTGGTGTGGAGCATCAAGCATAGGTGTAAACCAAAAAGCCAGCACAGCATGAACACTGCCGGGGGACCATGGCAAACACTATTCAATGCAAAAGAGAAAAGCAAAAGGAGACACGGCCACCTGTACTGCATTAGTATTAAGGTGCGTGCTGCAAAACGCCTCACTGCAGCAGAGGCAGCCCCAGTGCACGCAATAAAGGAAAGGTCCTGTGAAGAACTACACGTGATGAACTGAAGAGATGCTTGTGTCTCGGAAGTGACAGTCAGAGCATCACTGGGTGCCAGGGATTGCAACGGGACCCACTGCTACAAGATCAGCCCTTCCCTGCCAATCTCCCTGGAGAACCAGGTGATGGAAGAACCGGAGAGGCACAGCGAGCTCACTGGTGCCGTGACCCCCAACTCAGCCGTGAGCGGTGTGGGAGCGGACTCCGGGCTTGCATAGGATCTCACTGAACTCGGTGTTCCTTAGTTGACCACTGTTTGGCTTGTAAAGTCTTTAGGGCTGCTACTGCTTTTCTGAGCTGTGCTTGTTGAGCACTTAGAAAAGTGAAATCCCCATCCCTACCTCCATGCAAATAAATAATGATAAACCCATTGAGGCCCAGACAAGACCAAATACAGCAAATCCATTAGTTCCCTGGGCTGCCCCCCTTAACTACCTGGAACATCCCTTTCTGCAGCATCCATCACACACGCCTTCTCCCACCAGGAGAAGGTGGCTTTCAAAGCTGGGCTTAACAGGAAGAGACAAACAAGCCCCATTCCCCCACTTTTTTGACAAGTCATTAGTATTTCCTGGCCTGGAAATGCCAAGGCTGTCTGAGAGCAGAGAAGTGGCTAGTTGTGTTAGTCTGGGGTTATTGACTTAATTCCCCTGAGGACTAGTGCCTCAGAGTGGTGGCTTCAGCCACCTTATTTGCTATGAAGGGATGAACAGTTGAGGGCATTTGTTCACATTGAAGTGTGGATAGATCTCTCCAAAATGATAGAATAATGTTGGCCATTCATTTGTGATACAGGAACACATAAAATCTCCAACTGAAAAGTAGATCTGTGCTAAGTTTATTGTATAAACACACTCTGAGTAAGAGTCCTTGCCTCAAATATATTACAGCCTATAGAGAAAAGATTAACAATGGGCGAAAAGTAGCATTATTCCCATTTTACAGATGAAGGGCAACAAGCTTGTGTGACTCACCCAAGGTTACATAGGAAGCCAGTGGCAGAGCCAGGTCTTGCATGCAGAATTTATTCCCCAGGCAATAGGTGTCCTGAGCCAATATTTCTGGCCAGCTATGAACTCTTTAGACTCTCTCTTAATATACCCAGGTAAAGGCACGTGACCTCCGTAAGCCAAATCGTTTAATGATATTAGAGCTTGATAGACACTTCCCACCTAGGGATACATATCAACTCTCTATGCCAGCATAGTTTTGGTCCAAGAAACATATGAGCTTTGGTGGTGAAATTAAAGAGTACGTGTACAGGCTGCATGGCGGGGAGAGGAGAAGCTGGTTTTGCAGCACAGATCCTATACAGAATTTTCTTTGGCTGCAATGGAAATTTTGCAGAAAAGAAATCCCACAGTCTGAAGGACCCAGCAGAGCTCTTCATGGGTCAGAGAATTTGCAGACAACTGATGCGGGACTGCAGGCGTTTAAAGTACAAGCCTTGGGTTAGGATCCTGAGTTAATTACAATGTCAACGGATTAGACGTGAAGTCCGCTCTTGAAGTGGGTGAGAAGGACGGAGGATTTAATTCCCCTTAAACAGATGTTTTGTGACTCCCTCCATTTCTTGTCAACCTCTCAGCCTGATCCCTGGGCCAGCTGGTTTCCTATAACACAAGCCTTGCTCCAAAGTGTGCACACATCTGTCAGCCCCTGGGCTTGATACTGGAAGCCAGCCCTGATGATGCTGTGTTCAGAGAAGCATCTTGCAGGAAGGGGGGTAAGGGGTGTTGAAAGGTTTTTGATTGCTTCTTGCACCCCACTTGGCCTAGAAGAGGTTTGCAGCTTCACCCTCCCCTGGCAGAGCCCAGAATGATTTTGCTACATTGCTTGCATTTTTTTTTGCATGCAGCAGTTTGCAAGAAAGGAAGGAAGGGAGCAGGGAAGTAAAGTGAAAAAAAAATCCAGGGCTGCAGCATAGGGGACCACACGTAGCCAGCAGTACAGCCAGGCAGGGTGCTGGGAGCAGCTCCAGCAGGTGCAGGTAAGTCTATGGGGCTGGGAGGAGAGAGGGGTTGGGGGGCCAGGGCTTGGGGACCATCCCTGCACCATCAGGGCCAGGGGCCGAGCTCTGGCCAGCCCAAACCAGGCCTGCACCAAAGGGGGGTTGACGGCACAGGAGCAGTCTGGGCGTATTAGAGCTTGGTGCATAGCTCAGGCCATCAGGGCTAAACTCTGGTGAGTCTGGACCAGCCCCGCTCCACTGAAGCAGAGGCCAAGCTCTGGATGCCCCACACACCCCCTTCCCCAAACACCCACCTCCTGCCCTCGTTTTTTTCATGTGTAGCCTTTTTTTAGAACAGTCTCCATCCGCTATGTCATAGTATTGTAAAGCATGACGTTACAAGTAACTCTAGAAGAGAAATCACAACTCCTTTGTCTCTTCAGGGGTTTATACACATGCGCCAGGAGTGGGGGTGGGGGGCGCTTTAATTAGAGTGCCTCCGAGAGCAACTCTAATTAAAGCGCCTGGAGTGTCTCGTGAACAGCGTCCCCGCACTCCCAAACGCAGCAGTGGCGCTTTATTGAAAGCTCGTTGATCGAGCTAATTGCTTGACGATTTGAGCCCAGGCCACCATGCACATCCACACCCACCGCCACCACCTGTTTTTTAAAACCCACCACAATGAGGACTAAGTTGAACAGGTAGAAACTGAGCAGCACCAAGTCTGTCACCTCCACGGTCACTACCAAGATGGCGAATATCATTGTGGCAACCCAAGCTTACAAATTGCAAACCGGTTCTTCCTAAAGCAGGATCGGTTCCTCACGGTGAAAAACATTTGCTCCAATGGCTCTCAACCTTGTAAAACTCAAGGCGCCCCTCAGAAAGTGAGAGCTCTTTGTTTTCACTCATTTTTTGACTATGGAAAAATAATAGAGCAATTTTTCTGTTGCAAAGAACTCAAAACAACCACAGCAGGGCTGAACATTTTTAATACTATGGATTCCTATTTGAAATCTCTGGGTTTCTCTCATGAATCATGTTTTCACACTTAAGAGAGCTAACATTGTGTGGCACTCCATGGCACCCTTGAAAAGCTCTCAAGGCAGCCCAGGGTGCCCTGGCACCCTGCTGCAGGATCACTGCTTTAGAGGCAAGGGAAAGAACCCACGGGAAGAAGTATAAATGGCCTTTAGGAAGGCTATTAGCAGTGAGGATTAAAAACAGTGCCCTGAGAAGTGTATACTGGGGGGGATGCTAATTAAAGAGGACGACCAGATTTGCAAAAGAGCTCTGACAGATTTCCAGAAGTGCCCAGCAGCCCCCGCTGTGACACCTGTAACCAGATACCCAGGGGACCTCCATGCCCAGTGTGCCCAGCTGCTTCGAAAACTGGACTCGGTGTGTATTCCTGCATAGGAAGTCTGAGATCTGTCATTTCTGTGAAATTTTGCTGGAAAGGTTTTGAATAAGTCGATGTAGAAAAACACTACATTCTAGCGTAATTTTAATGCTGAAATTTAACCTTTCTATATTTCGGCCAAAATCCATTACCAGATTAGTGTGTCATCGTCGGAACATGCTGGCTGCAGGCAGTTCTGGTAAGTCAATGGGCATAAGCATGACACAGTACCTACAGCCAGCAGAAGTCAGCATCCACCTCTCTATCTGCAGGGTTGGAAAATGCAATTCAGACTGCAGATACAAGAGTTAATGGGGTCTTGAGGAAGCACAGTTGTCATTAAGCGGAAAAGAAATTCCAAAATAACTCAGAGCCCCCAACTTTTAAAAGAAATAGGCAAACTGGATTCAAACACGAGCTTAGCTTGCTATTTATTTCCGTCCTTTGCAGGCAGAAGATAGGCCAGGGAAAGAGCAAAAAACAAAACAAAAAAAGAAACCTCATAATGCAAAAAAGCACCGATGCAAAAATGTAGCAGTGAGACAGGAGCCACAGCAGAGCTGGGAGCCGCGGAGATAACAAGCACCACTGACCCGAAGATAGTTCTTTCCTCCAAAGGAAAACTGATAGAAATGATTTTTTTTGTTTTGTTTTGCCCCGAAATGTTTCCAGGGGGAAAAAACCTGTATGTCTGATGGGATATCCAAAGCAGTAATAGTGATATCTTGCTTTACAATTGCACAGCACTGCCTCTCATTTTGGGACTGCGCGTTCTGCTTCTCTTCTGCAGAGCAGGACTCCTGGCTGGACCACATCTCCTGCAAGGCACCGCTTGCTTCCCCCTCAGTGAAGAGCGGGCAGGCATGTCCCTGCCCCATGGAGGAGAATGGGAGTATAAAGACTCTTCAATTCCAGCTCTCCTGAGGCAATGTGGCAATTGAAACATTTCCATTTTCATCCAAAAACCAGAGAGCTTGGAGTTTGGGCATTGCTTTCCTAAAGACAAAATGTCAACATTTTCTAGAGAGAGGCGGACACTTTCAGGAAAAATGCCGCTTTGTGAAAACCCCAGTTTTTCATTTAAAAAATGGGTTTAAATGGAAAATGTTTTAACTGCTCCAGTGCAGTTGCACGCTGAAGGGGCAGCCACATGCCAACACAAGAAGCATGCAGGGGGCATGCAGTGACGCACGGGCTCGCTCATGGGGAATACAGAGAGGGGAATATTTGTGGGCCGCACCTGTAGCGAGCGCTGGGCCCAGCACTGCACACGCATGTGGGACAGCTGCCACATGGAGCTGTGCTGCCCCCCATTCAGTGGCACTGAACTTGCAGGGACTCTTACACGTTTTTTGCATAGGTTCAATCCAATTGCCTCGTGAAATTCAGCTGTGTGCAGTCAGCTCTTCCCTCACTGCATGTGCCCAACTCATGCAACGCACTTCTAGACGTGGCTTGTGCCATGTAGCGCTAGAAACAGTGCTTTGGAATCAATTATACGTGGTGGTGCAGAGCAAGCCCTGCTGAGAGTCAGTCACTTCACTAACCACAGCAATTCAATGCATCTCCCTTGGCCGGCTCCATGTCTCACCACCCGACTGAGACGGAGGCTGGGCCTGGCAGTGACTGACGTGTCAGAGCACAGGGAACAGCTCTGTCCTTTGGACTGGGTTGCCGTGGGCTGGCTGCTTTCAAAACCTTATTGCAAAATTGCCTTCCACTAAGAACAGCCGGAGCTGCAGAGCGGAGAAATTTCACCTGCTCCAAGGGCACTGTGGCTGGCTGGTCCCAGCCCCATTGAGCGTGCAAACCATCATGTTTGTGCACAGCGCCCTGCTAACTATAGCCTTGCAACCGAGGCCAGACAGGATGCTCAGCTGAGACGAGCGCGTGGAACGCAGACACAGGACATAGGATCTCATCTCAGGCTTTGTCTTTCGCTTCACAGCAGCAATGCCTCCTGACACTGGTCCAGTTTGCGCCGGCCTGTGCTTGGCATGTGTGTTCAAGCCCAGCACACTGTTAAATTTTCTTGAGGTGACCCCTGATTTCAGCTGGTCATCTAGAACTGTGCACTGCACATACACCCATCCACGCACACGCAGGAGAGGATGATCTGCCTTTCCAAAGCCTTGTAACAAAACAGCAGGGTCATTTCCACAATACTCATGCAAAACTGTGCTTTCCCCTCCAGATTTTGCAGGTGCCAGACCTTTGCTGACCCGGTCTGGCTGAAAGCTCACTCTCCTCTTTCAAATCCCTTCCCTAGACACTTGTTTTAGCCAGGCTTTTGATGCTGGCCTGGTATTCTGGTTGTTGAGAAAACCGGATAGAAAAGAACAATGTGGGAAGTGGGTGCAACCAGAGGCATGAGTCGCTGGGTGCAGAGGCCAGGAAAAGGCCTGCAAACCCCTTTCCCCCCATGTTGGCCCCCTTCTGAGGACATACGTGGTGTCTTGAGGGAGCCCATTCTCTGGAGGTGAAGTTTCAGTCTCACAGTTATCATGGTAGCACCCCAGGCCACCCAAAACTGGATGTGCCTCTTAGAGTAGATACTCCCTGCATCAGCTTTCATAGGATCATGCCTCCCAGCACCCGTGACAGAAGAATAACATCCTCTGCGTCATATCATCCCCACATAGACATTCTGGTTCATTGTCCTCTATTGCTTTGTTGTGTAGGCCCCGAGATGCGAACACTCATACACATACTTAGCAGGAAGCCAGGGGGTCAGGACATTAGAGGTACAGGTCTTTGGGACAGGGATCCTTTCTTTGCGGCTCCTGATAAAGCACCATGTGCTCCTCTGGCTCCATATAACCACAGGAGCAGGTAAGTGTTATTCCCATTTTACAGAGGAGGAAACTGAGTTTGGAGAGCCCCTTCTCACCTTGCTAACGCCACAGTCAGAATACTGTTGGCTCCATAACTCCACTGACCTCAGGTTAGATTAAAGATTAATGCACCGACCCCAAACCATAAAGCAAGTCAGCAGGTCCATGGCGTCTTCCAGACCATGCTGGCTCCCTTACATACCTAGAGTCTAACTGCAATATGCAGAGGTGGGAAAGACAAGTGCAGTGATTTGCCATGTTCACATAGGAGGTAAGTGGTGGAATGGGGATGGGGACTCAGGTATCCAGATTTCTAAACTAAAGTTTCCCCCCTGTTGGCCCTGCTGCCTCTAAACAAGTGGTTCTCAAACTTTTTAGACTCAAGGCACCCCTCAATAGCCTTGAGGCACCTCTCATTGGACTCAAGACATCCCTCACCAAATGCTAGCTCTTAGCTTTGCTCATTTTTTGACTATGAAAAAATAATACAGCAATTTTTCTGTTGCAAAGAACTCAGGAAAGACAACAGGTCAAACTGTTTTCAACCTTCTCGGTTTCTATTTGAAATCCCTGGGTTTCTCTTGTGAATCCTGTTGACAAACTCACAGTGCTAACACTGCAAGGTACTGCATGGCATACTTGAAAGGATCTCAAGGCACCCCAGGGTGCTGTGGACCCCCGGTTGAGAATTACTGCTCTAAGCAATGGGAGGTATGGTAAAAAAACAACCCACAGCATTGGAGGTATTGCTGCAAGCACTTCTTATTTATTACAGACTCTCAGCACTGCTTTCTGGCCCTTGTGGGTGTGCTGAAAAGATCAAAGCTGGAATAAAATAAAACTAATCAAAGCCAAAGCTCTCCCTGTCATGTGGGGGTGGTGGGGAATTAGGCGGCTGTTCATGAAGTCCTTTTCACCTGGGGTTACTGAGTAGTGCTGCACCTAATGAAGTGCAGTGTCCCCCGCTCAAAACCCATTGGGACTGAAGGGGGAGGTGAGCCGTGTGGTTAAGGCACTGGCTCAACTCTTAAATCGGCCACCGAGTTCCTCTGCCAGAGAGGGCAGGTGTCTGCTCTTGTCTTGGTCAGTAAAGTGGGAATGGTGATGCTTCCCACATGCCCTTCCTCATTCATTCCAGCTGCAACGTCTTCAGGGCAGGCAGGCTCATACTACCGGTGTGCACAGCACCCTGCCTGGGTCCTCCAGGACTTACGGCACTGCAAGCGAGTCCCTCCCTCGACAGCAACTCAGCCAAGTAAACAGGGAGTAAATGGCTCCAATAATTCACTTTCCACTTGTTCCGGGACCTGGACCTTGAAGAGCGGCAACACACGGGAGGCTTTCCCCTGCTGCCCCTGCCCTGTGCGTGGAAAGACTGCTTCCCCTTGCCTCTAGCATCTTCCACTAGCACCAGCCTCACTTTAACACTTCTCAGCAGGAGAGCTGTTAGAGTTTGGAAAGTCATGCTGGCCCCCTGTTCATCTTTGTGCCCAGAGGGGCAACGGAGGTTGAACGGGGAAAGGGGTATATGAAGAGAGGGGCTGATTCAGGACCGAGGTGCAGCAGTAAGAGCATGCACGCTGCACTCTGGTTTCCTGGGTCCGTTCCAAATCCACAGCTCCCAGCAGCGGTGGCTGAGAGGCCTGGATTGAGTCACGCACGGTGATGCAGGATGGCTTGGCGCTTTTTCCTTCCCTTCAAGGGTTTTGCTGTTGTTGTTGTTGCTCTTTGATACAGTATATGTTATAAATAAATGGAATAGCATGTGCCTGGTCTCATTAGGATGCGCTGCCTGTGTTCCTGGGATGGGGCGATGTTTTTGGAGTGGGTGTTAAGGAGAAGTTCTCTAAAGCTTTATGCTTGGGACGTGCAGTCAGGATGTTCACAGCTTCCAGACTCAAAATATCGGACACACAATAGCAGGGGTAAAAAAAAGAGAGAGCGAGCGAGCAAAACCTACACTGGGTTTGACAGCACCTAGCCCATAAGCAATCAGTTTAACTTAATGCTAGAAATATCTGGACCAGCATGTCTCAGTTTCAGCAGGAGGAGAAGGGTGTGAGTCCGTGGGAGCTGGCAGTAACGCGTTTAGTACGCCCCTGCCTTCCCTCCCCAGTCCCCGTGCCTGCCAGGCAGACTGGAACGCACCAGCACACTGGCTCGCTGCAGCCTTAAACAGGCTTGTCCTGACTCTCCATCCCTTTGCTCACCAACTTGTGACTCCTGCACTGGGCAAAGTGGGGTTTGTATGTAGCCCCCATGCCACAGAGGCTGAAAGTCCTCACCTTAAAAGACAATCTGGAAAGGACTTCACCCCAAACCTCTGTGCAGATGATTTCCAACCTCGTGCCACTCACAGCACAATTGCCAGAAAGTAGAAACCACCTGGAATTGGCTTTGCTCATGCTCTCAAATCACCCAGGACAAGCTACGTCGGCCTCCCTGCCAACAAAAACAGGCTGTAAAATGGAAATGGCTAACAAAGGTTTATCTGGAACTCATACAGGGTACAGAGGCTGAGGCTGAAGACCATGGAGCTGCTTGCAAAACAGGTCCCAGAATAAGCATGCCCCACCCCTGGCCCACTATGCCCCATCTACCAAAGAACTGAAAGCAATCCCAGCTCCTCTCCTGCAACGGCCTCACATCATTTATGTGGATAATAATTATGCGCAAGCGTTAAGAGACCCAGAATGAACTTTAACTTCTCTCAGTGCATTCAGGAAGCACAGGGTGTTTGCAGTGAATAGGAGCTACAGAAAAAGGGGCAATGGATGGGAACTTAGCATGGGAGAAAGGACAGGATGAACAATAACCTTTGTGACAATAAGATTTTAAGATCCAATAGCGTATCTCTATCCTGATGTAAACTTCATTGACTGTGCTCATTTGACACCCCGAGAGTCATTCCTCAGCAGCATGACCTGTCTTGCAATAATGCCGAGAGGCCTCCACTGAGACCACAGCTCCATTGTGCTTTGTGCTGCGAAAACCCAGTGAACACAGTCACTGCGAGGAAGAGCTTATAAGCAAACACAGCAGCTCAGAGAGCAGAGGCATGGAGGAGGATGTGCCCTGGCCAGGGCCGCAGAGCTGGTCAGCAGCAGAGCCACCGATAGAGCCCTCTCTCCTATTTCCCAGGTGAGTGTCCTGTCCCCTGAGCAACACTTTGTTTTGAGGAATCTATGCTGCATCCCACCACATATCCCTGACAAGCCTGTTGCAACTCATTTGCAAATGAAAACAACGCATTTCTTTTTGTCCAAGGCATAAAACAATTCAGTTAAAGATTTGATGCACCATATTATACCAGGGAGGATAGAAGTCAGGGTGAAAAATGGTGCAGGTAAGATCAGCAGAACCACAACTGATGGACAACTAACGTGCAGTTTCCTGCAACTTTCCGAGCATGTTCCCCTCCTAGGTGAAAGTCAGAGGGAAATGGTAAAATAGACCCACTGCACAGCATGGAGGCAAAACAAATGCAGAAAACATATTTCCAAGACGCCACTCATCCAGTGATTCAGACTGTCCCAATCAGCTGATTAGTTATAGACATTTCAAGGGAGGAGAACTCATGAGCTCTTGCAAGCTGTGAAGCCAAATGTGAATGAATTGGAAAGACCAGGAACCAGGACAAAAACACCAAAGGCAACTTTTATTTCCTGACGGATTATATTTTATGCAGCCAGTGGCTGCTATAGGAAATCTCCCTTCTAGGTGCTTCAGAATCTTCCCTTTCTCATGGTTTAAACGTATCCATCACTATCAAGTGGTTTTATTATCCGGGCACAAACTAGAGTTCTCCCTTCAGGGTTTGCAAAAAATTCCATGGTGGTTCTGGTTAATAATGCAAAGCCATCCATGATGGCATCTGTAAACCATCTGTCTCCTCTCAAAGGTGTTCCCCATCTATCTGGAGGATGGAAACTTGCTATGCATTCATAGCCTCAAGCAATGGTAGAGCGTCGTCAATGTATGTGCCATGTACCCTTCAACTCCTTTGTTAGCTTTGGAGTTGCATGCACACACAAAGGACAAAACTAGGACATTCCAGCTCTATCATTAGCTTTGGAAACTCCTTCTGCAAATGATTCCAGCACAAGAAGTGTTACCAAAAACCACTTCTTGCATCTCCAGGAAATTTGGTTCAGCATTTGTCGGCAGCTTTTTCTTCCTGACATAGCATTATTTTTGGAGTTCCAGGTTTAAAATTTGCGGTATTCAATGCTTAGTGATTTTTCCAGGCTGTGTATTACCATTCTTCGCATCAGCAGGGTCTTGCTGCTGCTCTTCTGGTTGCCGATACGTGACAGCAAATTTGTGAACTCCTACACAACCTAAATCTCCTGTGCGAAAGCCAAAGTACATAATCTTGAATGCTTAGTTCTTTGACAGTGAAACTAGCTGCTTGGGATGGGAAACAGTGTTTCAGTGTTTATTCTGCCGGTCATTTAATTTTAATGTCATAGCTCGAAAATCTGGTCTTTCTGGTTTTGCTGTGTCTTTTGATCTGCATTTTCACTCTGTTCCAACGGTTTAGTAATATCATCATTGGGCAACTTAAAGGCATCAGGACAGTTAATTTTATGGCTGTCAAGAGAACTGTGCTGGCATGTTTTTCCTTTCAACTGATGGTTTCCTGTTCTCTAGGGCTTTCCCTGGACACTTCCTTCAAATCAAACATCTGTAACAACTGCAGCTGTGTCTTCCAAGCTGACCCCTCTTCCATTGTACAAATCATTTTATAGCTGCATTTATACTTTTCAAACACACTGGCTGTTAATCTGCTTGTAGATATGTAAATTCCCCGGGAGCCCATAAATCATTTTTCAGCTATTTGGATAATGTTGTGTGTTTCAGCCTGAACTCCAAGTAATTTAGGCTGAGCAGCGTGTGCCTGGAACCGTCTCATGTTCAAACGACCACCCTCTTCTGAGTCAAATCCCTCCTTAAAACACATTTCTTCCATGAAAACTTTCAACAATAATCCACTCTAGAAACATATCTTTAGAACAATAAAGCCTTACAATTTTTGAGTGCAGTGTTAACAGCTGAGCTCAGGGTGGGTCTTTAGATGATGGTCCATCTGTCTCGCTGGGATTATTGGCAGGGTTATGCATTGCCAGTAGGGTCCATAGACTGTAACTCCTTGGAGTAGAGACAAAGGGTGGAGTTTAGGCCTCACTGAAGTCAACAGGAGCTTTGCCAAGGACCACAGGGGAGCAAGGCTTTCACCCTCGCTTTGATTACTACTTCCTCGGTACATTTTAGTCCTGAAACAGGACATAAATGGTACCTGGGCTTCCTGTTAGCTCTCTGCAAAGAAGTGAATTTCATCACCTGTCTCAATAAGGGCTGGGGCCCTGTGCCTCGAAAGAGCATTTGACCACCTAAAAAGCGTGTTATCTTCCTCGGGTCTCAGGACGAATGGTCACAGCCTGATGGACACGTGGAACAAGAGGCATTGCCCTAACCAGGCCAGGATCCTCACTTGTAACAAACTCCTTTCCAAATGAGGGGGACAACTTGCTGAGCATCCTCCTACTCCCAGGTAGACCTGTGTATGGAGTTATTCTTGCTTTACATCCCCATAATGGTGGGCAGAATCCTACCTACAAATTCCTACTTTGCTAAACAAAAACGATTGCATTTTTGTATTTCAACCCCATGTTCTTGCAGGATCTGTCTGCACTGCAAGTGAGATGTGGCCACTGTACTGGAAGTGTAACGATAGGAGCTGTAAAGCAAGCTAGCTCTAAAGAAGTTTGGTCAAGTACAGGTAACAGCCAAGCTGCCACAACACAGGAATTCAGCCTAGACTAATTTACCCACTAACATTTCGATGATTGCAGTGTAGACAGATCCACTGTCACCCAAGCTACCTCAACTAACACTAGCATGGTGATGCCTCCACATACCATGATCATACCTCCTGCTGCCAGCTCAAACCTTCCCTGGAATAGTTTTGCACCTTCTCCATTGTGCAGTGAAAGGGAAGCAATGGTATAAAAAACAACACCAACTGGCCACGTCCGTTCACTGCATGCAGGGCCACATGCTGCACTCTCTCAACACCACAGTGCAAAACTTGGCCCAATGGATTTAGCCTACGATCCAGAGCTCAGCATTTTCTGCTGACAAGGATACAGATACGCTTCTGCTAACTAAGGTGACCAACAAAGCTGACACCATGTTACCCAGCACTTTATTACATGGTGGCCACCTACTGATCTCATCAAAAGGCAAAGGTACCTTCAGAGGGAGAAACACATCACGTCTAGATCACTGTATATTCTCCACTACCTCCTAATGGGGGCAGCCTAGAAGAGCATTTGCTTATTTCTCTGATGACAAAGCCATTGTAGAGATCTGCATCAAAATGTAGCACTTCTTTTATAGTCACTGGGCCAAATCCTGCTCTTATTGATACATGGATGAAACTGGATAGTAGCATCACTGACCTCAGAGTCACTCTACATTTCTGTGGACATAACTGAGCACCAGATTTGGTCGAGTCTGTATATTTTCCTTCCAAGGGGACTTCACTATGATGCCATACCAGTGCGTGTGTGTTCCAATGGCCCCATCATTGGGCGGGAGGTGTAAGCCCTGTGGGGGCCACCCAAGCTGGCCAGATTGCTAGGGAGGGACCAGGCGCAAGCAGAGTGCCGATCCTCCAAACTAAGGGGCTGAGCAACAAGCTAAGAGTCTGTCCTGGTCAGGAACTTTATGGAAAGAGAAGGAGAAATGATTTTGCATTTGCACTGTGACTTCATGTCCTCACTGCGCACAATACAACCACACTGCAATCAGACAGGTAGCTGGAGTATTGAAGATATACAGCTACCTGAGCTAGCTTTAAGCAAGTTAGCTCAGGAGTGGATGGGTAGCAGCCTAGCTGCCATAGCACAGGAGACTAATAATTTACCCTGCTAAGGCTTCTGCGAGCTGTTCTGGTAAGTAGTATGACAGGCAGGGATGAAAGAGGCACATTTGTTACTGATACAACCTCTGATGACAAAGGAAGGATTTAGATTTGGCAATACAGCATACGGGCACACCGGCGCACACACGCAGTAGAACTGGCATGAAAATACACTCCGGAGAATGCTGCTAATGACTAAAATTTGGTCCAGTTGATTAGACGCTTGACCTTTTTAATCTGAATAGAGGAAAACTGCACATGAGGAAAGTAGCTGTTCCCTTTTGCTGACTGAGTAGCCCAGATTATACCCAATCTGCCAGAAAACATCTGTCTCAGCAGGACCCAGCCTGGGGGTTTCTAACCCCCTGCTCCCAGGTCACAACCAGGTCCTGGGAGTCAGGACCACATCTGTCCTCCCTCTATTACTAAAAGCCTGGTGGGTGGTGTCCCAGGATGGAAAATGAGGAGAATCATTGTTCTAGCTCAACCCTATTCTGCAGTTTCCCCAGTACAGCAGAAGGACTGGGTTGAATCCAGAATGAAGATACACGCTGGACTGTCAGTGACCCAACACTTTTCCTTGGCACCTTTTAGCCACCACTTGAAGACAAGTTGTACCCAGGACGATGATCAGGCTGAAAAACACTCACAGGTTTTGGAAAACATTTCGTGGTTGTTAAGGGCAGTAGGGCCTGTTTTGAAGATCTTGCCTGACCTGTTGCATACCATTGGTTGGAGTAGATCACCCAGTTAAGAAAATAGCTTGTGGAAAACACACCCCAGCTCTTCTGGGTCACTCAAAAATGGTTACACACATACAACTCAATGTACTACTTGGAAGATGCCTTTCCAGTGTTTCTATGGGGCCCAGGGAGTTGGCTCTGAGTCGGAGGAGAACATGCTCCAGAAGGTCATCCAGGCTGAGATGGAGTGATTTCAGTTTGGTACATCACCAAAGGGGCCTGTTTTTCTAGGATGTGTCCAGTGCCCATTTTTCGGTCCCTTTAAGGTATCTGAACCCAGGTACCAAGAACACGTTTAATGAGATATCCCTGCCTTTATGCAGTTGTGTGTGATCATAACACACTGCAGTTTACAACCATTAAGTTATCCTCATGCATCTGCTCAACATCATCCCCAATAGCTTTCACATAGGGACTGCCATGCCTGACCTCCATCTGCCCAGTATTTTCTCTCAGACAGTGGCTAGAGGAAGGTATCAGAACCACTGCTCCCAAATGAGCCATTTCTTCTGGACCCGTTAGTTGGAAGCAGGCTAATTCCCTGAAGCAGGTTTTTTACCCCTTTCACCTTCTGGCTTTAATCCTGTCCCATGTAACTTCAGATGGGCCTGCTATTCACAGATATACTTAATCCCTTCTATATCTTACTCAGCTCCTAGCCTGGACAGTGTCATGGTGGGTCTGCCTTTCATCCCTCAGTAGGAATGCAGATCCTGTAATGGGCAGGTAACTAGTCCAGGCTGTTGGAAAGTAGATCACCACTGGCGTAGCTACTTTTGGGATCAGCAAGGTTGGCTGTCATCTCACAGAGACAAAGAACAGGCCTATTGAGCAAGACAGCCACGTGTTAAAACAATTTTCCCAACAGGACTGCACTCCAGACTCGCTCTGCAGCTGGGGCTGGAGAACATGGCTCTGTCGGAGTCAACAAAGCTATGCTAGTTCACACCAGCCAAAGAGTTGACTTCATCTTCGGTATGTTGCTCGGAGCCCTGATGCCGACAGCTAGATGATAGGGCCTATAGCTCTTCGTCGGAGGTGGCAGCATAACGGGATCAAGCTTAATGCCATCTGCTTGCCCTGAACAATTGCCAAGGGAAAGTAGCAAGGACCATGAAGCCACTCAGACCCCTGCAGCTGGCATGAAATGAGTTCAGGATAACCCTGTCCCAGTTCATCTCTGCAGCTGGCATCTGCTTTGGTTCTTATGAAGAACTGTCACAATTGAAAGGCTCCAGTGACCCAGCCCCAGGCAGCAGTGATGGTGGGAGCCACCACCCTGACATCTTACCTCTTCTGCGGTATTGGGCATCACACAGACACACAGAATAGGAAGGTCCGTGCCCAGCCCACCCCACAACAGAGTAACGGCATGATTAGAAATCAGCTGTGAATCGACATGACGCCCTGCCTCTATGGCAACCCCCCGCATTTCCTTACATGCGCGCCGAACCCCACCGCTGCCCTACTGCCGCGGTTTCCCCCTCTCCGGTTCTTCGCATCTCAGACACTCTAATTGCTACCAGACACCAGGCAGCAAGTTACAAGGGAAACAAGTGAGGCTGGCCTATATAATCTTATTTGACGGTTGTGTGCACAGTCCTATAGCAATGTGTCTAATGCAGACAAAGAAAACATTTCAAAGCTAAGGGAGGGGAAAAAAAAAGATTTTTGTTATTATTCTTTAAGTCTAAATCACTCTCTTTCAATGATGGCCAGCTCTAAGCACATAAATATATTCATGAGCTCCTTCTTATGCACTGGGAAGGTACAGTTGTTAGGAAAATAAATCCCACATGAAATGTGTTGTGGTACAATGGCCTTGGCATCTGAAACCCATGAGCTCCCCCCACCACCAGCCCAAGCAGATGCCTAACTCCAGTTTTGTTTTTTTTTGGGGGGGGGCGGTTATAAAAGGCTGGCACATCTTGGACACACACCTTGCTGGGGTTATTTGAGCCCAGCAGTCTTTCCTGCCCAGAGCAGAGTGGGGCAGAGCGGACCCACTAAGTACTGACAGATGATCTTACGAGGTCCCTACACTTCTGCGCATCTGTAAACCTCTCATATACCAGGGAGCTGAGGTTCCTCGCCTTAATAGGCACCTGACAAGTGTCTGCAGAATAAATGAAATGGGAAAAATCACTTGCAGCCAGCTCCGGCAGAGGAAACTTGAACTCTCTGCAATGCCACCCAGTTTTGGGGAGGGGACCGCGGAAGGGGCCTTGCCCACCTGCCTCTTCTGGCTGTTCCCCCTACTCCACTCCTGACCTCCAGACCCAGCTGCTCGTTGCCAGTTGGTGGCCTGATTCTCTTCCCAGACTGGAGCATGCCGCTCTCCCGTCTAGGGTTAGCAAGGGGGAAAATCTTGTTTATGCTTCTCTAATATCGCCCTTCTGTTTTGCATTTGCAGTTTCCTCAAAGATACGGTGCAGCCTCTGCCAAGATTCCAAAGAAGATATCCTTAGAAATGTAGACCATTTTCCCAACCAAATTCAAAGAAAACAAATGTCAGGCCAAGGATTGATATGAAATAGTTTAAAAATGAGAAAAAGCTGCCTCAGAGCTAGGTTACATTAAAATAAAGTGCGGTGCTGGGAGACGGGGCTGACTTTTTTTTTCTCACAGAAGAAAGAAAGGGGACGGGAGGAGGCTGAAAGGCAGGAAAGGATATAATTACCTGCCAATTAGGTGCTGAGCTCCTCTCCGAGGAGGAAGGCATTCTGCGCACACATTAGCAAGGCTTCTGCTTTCTGGGTGGCTTTCAACCCAATGCCATCACCGGCTCTGCTCTCTCATACCTTCCCAAAACGCTTTGCCATCACAGCTGCACATCTCAAGAGGCATAGCTGTGCAAAAACACCTGTGAAGCAGCATTGTCGCCCCCACAGCAGAGCGGGATGTGCGGCACGGACGGCTTGCGAGATCTGCTCGTGGGCACACTGGGAATTTGTGGCAGAGCTGACCTCCTGGGTCCCAAGCCAGTGTCTTCATCACTGTCCCACCCACCTACTAAAGTCCCTTCCCAAGGCCCTTGGATGGGCATTCAGGGTTGGGGGACTTGGGGCATATGGAACTGCTGCCTCTTCCAGCTCAGAAGCACTCAGCAATATTGGCCTCCAGGAGATGGCACACGTTTGGCCAGGTATTAACTGGCCTTAACTATATCAGTGGGAAGGGTTTTCCACCAGCTGCCTCAGGAAGGGCTGGCCCATGACACAGGCACTGAGCACCTGCGGGCTTCTCTGCAGGAAGTTCAGCAGAAGTTAAAGTTAGTCAGTGGTTGTCACCGCTTTGCAAGGCCCTTGGGCACGCTGCAGCAGTGCCTTGGGACACACGCGTGGTTGGGTCCTCGAATTCCCAGACCAAGCAATACCCATGTCTGCCTCAGGAGGTGGGAGCTGAGGGAAAGGACCTGATTCTGCCACCTCTTGCCTACAAAGAGAGCCCCCATGACAGCAAGGGAACCCCTGGCTGCATGGCGCAAGCCTGCTGCTCAGTGCAGGCAAGGCCCGCAGAAAAGAGATGTGCGCCCAGCTCTGCCCTCTGCACCTCCAGTCATTTCCATGAGTGACTCTGGATTCAGACCAGGGGTTTAGTCGCACACCAACAGATGCGTTCCTGGTTAAGTGATGGTGAAGTTAGCCTACTTGGTTGGGAGTCTGCACTGCGTACGGTTGTAGGGCAGTACATACTGCTATGGGGCAGGCAGCCTGCGGTGAGTACCACCTTCCCATTGTGTCGAAGCATCCCCCGCATTTACAACACACAGGGAAGATCTGCTGCTAGCGTTTCAGTGCAGAGGCTACAAATCGGCAGGCTGTGGTCCACTGCTTGCATTTCCCAGGGGAACCCAGTCAAATCCACCCACGAAGGGGCCAAGTTCATGTTCATCATGGGGGTAAGCTGAGTTTGACCTAGTTTCTGCTCTCCATGACACTGGTGTCAATGCAGGGTAACTTCAGCACAGCTGCTCTGGATGTAGGCCAACACATTGCAGTGCTCAATTCTTCTTTCACTGGCTGGTTCAAAAGCCCTGCGACTTCAGTGGGGCCCCACGTTACTTCTACCTGTGTCACAGAGTTTAGATTCAGGCCCACCATCACTATAGCTAGCACCTGCCCGGTTTGAACCCTGCCTTCAATTCCCTAGAGACCACGAGATCACAGCTGCCTGCTCACATGAATGGAGGAATCACAGCACTCAGGAGACAGTAATTGTACAGGAGAAAGATTGGGAAACAGGCAGTACGTATTGCTCAAATACTGCAGCAGTTTTTAGGAAGTCAAGGCATTAAATCCCAAGGTACTTGCCTCATATTGTGACACAGAGCAGCAGGCCCTTAAACTCCTCGTCAAATGCACAGAAAACCAATTACACAATCAGCAAAGGGCCAATGTTTTAAAATGTCACCTCTGGGGAGGAGGTGCGGGGGTCACATGGACAATAATTCTTTTCTCTCCATGTCCTACATCCAGTAAATCCTTCCTCTGCTACGAGACTTGCAATAATCACATGGGCTCTAATCCTCTCCATGCATCGGAAGGACAGAGACCCTTTTCTTCCTACTGTATATGTCCAAAGTGTTCATTTCACGGGTGTGCTGCAGTACATTTACATATTTAAAGAGCTTAGAGCCGAGGCTTGTATTGAAGGTGTGCTTCATCCCCACATGTAACCTGCTCTCACAAGCTCACTGCTGACTGGGAACGACTCAGGCCGAGGCCTGCACCGCTCAAGTCCCGAGTGCCATTGGTGCTTCCAGGCATCAGCACATGTGAGGTTTTCAACACAGACCACTGAGTCCGTAGCTGGACGCTTGCAGCTAGATACATTGCATCTGATCTTCCAGAAGAGTTAAGCATTTGCCGTGCTAAGGTAAAGTCTACAGGAGCTTTTTCTTTGGGGAAAGAAAGTTTAGCTCCTGTACAGTGTCTCAGACTTGGACACCCAGAGTCAGCAGCTGCTTCTGAAGATGCATCCGAGATGCATCTGCAGTGCCAAAGCTCAGGGTGGCCAAGAACAAACCTTTATTTTCTGCATTGTAAATATTCCCTGTGATATGAAGACTGAGGGAAGTCTATGGCAAGAGGGCATCCAGGTTTTGAAATATAAAGGGGCACAAGGATAGCTTTCTAAATGGAGGTGAGGAGAGGCATAAGCTCTACATGTATTTGCAGGAAGAGAAGGGTGTGATAGATATGGAAGGTGCCTTCAGTTCAATAGAGAGCTGGCTTGGTTCAAGGGGGATCTGGCATCTGACCTTGCTAGGATGAACCTCAGATGTCGCCCTGCAGAACCACTCAGAGGAGCTGGAGGATTACCCTGAGAAAGCAAGAGACCTGACAAACCTTGGGGAGGGACAGGAGAGGCGCATGCTCCCCACTCAATACGTACTGCACCACCCAGCGGCTGGGCCTGCAGGAATGGGTAGGCTGGTGCCCATACACCTGGCACCGGTCGTCCTGGAAGACCCTGAGAGATGGTCTTGACAAACTGCCAGAGCTCAGAGGAAGGAAAGGAAAACCAATAGCAGGTCTGGGACTATAAGTACCCGAGGGTGAATTAGCAAACGCTTGTGGCTTACAAACTCCAGGCCCCCTGGACAGAGGGGACTCCAGAAACTTTGATGCCTGCTGTGTCTTGCAAACCTTCTTGCCTAGCCAGAAGAACCCTTGCTGCATGGCAGGGAATAGTGAGGTGCCTTACTCAGTCCAGCTGGAGCAAACCCACTAAGTACTGGCTCCATCACAACACAGAGCCCAGTGCACAAACCCAGCCTCTCATAATGATCTGTGGCTGTCCAGGGATGTGCCACAAGCCCTGTGTCCACCCTGTGATCTAAGCTGCTGCCTGGCTCCTTCATGCTTCCCAACTGCTGCCCAGCTAAGGCTGGCACCCCAGGTTCACCGGAGCCCACAAGATGCACCCAGTTGGAGTATCACGGGGCAGACTGCATGGCCCTTATGATACTGAGATCAAGGGCTGGACCATAAAGCCTCCTCCCCACTCACCACCCTGTCACTGATCTACACACCCTGAGCAAAGACTTAAACAGAAAGCAGGAACGACTGTAAAAGGAGGCCGAGAGGAACACATACCTTGAAGCTGGTACAAGGTTTGAGGGCAGTCTGTCTGTCCAGGAAAGGCTTCAGCACTGAGGGGAGAAAGAGCAGAGGGAGTCAGTGCCCAGCAGAAGAATGGGAAGGAGAAGCAAAGTCGCTTGACCCCCTCCAAGAACTGGGCCTCTTGCCTGATCCTGCCCTGGCTTTGCCCTATAAGGATGACTGACAAGCCCAGCCTTGGCTGGGGGATTTCATGGGTTTAAAGCATGTGATTTTTGTGTGTTTTGTCGATTAACCCATTATTTTGTTAAATACACCTCAAGTTCTCTATCTTGCAATCTCCCTGACTCACTTTCCCCCTGGTACAGTCTGCACGCTCCCAGATCCCAGCTGGTTTCCTTCATCCCCTCCCCAGCCCCAGCTCCAGCCCAGGCCTCCAAAGTCCATTTAGTTCACCCACTGCCCATGCTTTGTGACACCAGGCAGGCTTTGCACATTTAACTCTTGCTTGCCCAGCAGTTATCACACATCTGTTCTACTCAGCCATGAGGGGCCTTCTGCAGATGTGCATGGACAACAGGAGGTCATACTCTCTCCCGGCACCTGGTTCAGGGTGACAGTTCCTAGAGGCATGGTATCTTGGTGGTTACCTAGGTCAGGGGTCAGCAGCCTTTTAGCAGCAGTTGGTCCAGTTAACACAACTGGGCGCAAAGGCAGGGTGCCACTTACAGCCCATTCTCCGCCACTTCCCCACTGTGCTTGCACGCTGGCTGCCACCACCCATTGCCTCTTACCACTGAATTATTACCAACATCCTGGCTTTGCAGGTCAGATTAAAAAAAAATCACTTGGCAGACCAGATCTGGCCACTGCAACCTAGCGGAGTTGCCTTTTGATCTTCCTGCCCTTCTATTGCGCACAGCTTTTCTGCATAGCTCCCTGGCGGTAACAGGGAGGGATGAGGTCCAATGTACTCAGTGCAACAGCTAACGCTGGAAAGCTGGGCCAAGGCTGAGTTCAGCTTCATGTTTTTCTAACTACTTCTGTGTTTTCGTGAGGCTCGTCTTCCAGCTTCCCCCTCTCTTTCCCTCCCCATGGTGCAGGGCTAATCCTGTGCATACTTTGCATACATGCCGTCAGTACAGGTGAGAGGAATCAGGAAAGAACCTGAGCCCAGTGCCAGTTTGATAAGTGGGCACACTGTGCATCTCAAGCAGTGCAGTCCCCAGAAGCTTTGCCAGCTGAGAATGACTCACTTGAAACCCTTACAACCCACTGGCGGGATGCAAGGCACAGCTCGGAAAACTCCTGTCCTTATGCAACAAATAAGGAGACACCGGGAAGCTGGTTTTGAATGCTAAAAGATGACCCATTTCTTAAAAATGAAAAGTGCCTAAGCTTCCTCCTTCCCCCCCTCTTGTCTGTTATGGTGGCTCAGAAAAATTTGCGTTAATCTCCCATTAATGGTATTTGCACCCTTTGCACATGGGGGGTCGGGGGGGGGGGGATGTGTGAGAAGACCGAAGGAGCAAGTTGCAGACACAATTTCATTTCACTGTATTTGTTCTGCCCCTGAAGTTAGCCCCTGAAAACGTGGGGCTGTGGAAGAAATTCTGAGCAATCGTGAGCATTCATAACCCAAGCCCAGGGTTTGTCCAGTGCTGGGTATCATGCTTTTATTACAGATTCCACAAAGTGTTTAATAAAGCTCTGGCCTCTCTCTTTTTCTCAGCTCTCCAGAATGACCATTTCAGCCAGCATCAGGCATTGCTCACAGTCAGGTTCGTTAGCCGTTTTAATGGAGCTGCACCCAATGTTACAAAGAACTGAAAGGAAGGTCTAAGAGACTCCACTGATTCAGAGGGGGCAATGCCAGAATAGCATTTGGCACTCCTACTGCTACAGGAGGGTGCCCTCAAAAGTGAGCCACGGCACCCCTTGGCACTGAAGTCTAACCTGCTAGACCTCTGGTGGGTCCTTCATGCCAAGAGACATCACATGTTCGAGGCCCAACATTAGCCTGGTTTCCTGTAGCTCTCAAGTTCTTTTACTTTCCTGGTTGGAAATGAGTGCTATAGCAATGAAAATGGTTCAGGGGCTGGGGCACATGACTTATGAAGAGAGGCTGAGGGATCTGGGTTTATTTAGTCTGGAGAAGAAAAGACTAAGGAGGGATTTAATAGCAGTCTTTAACTACCTGATGGTTGGGTTCAAAGGGGATGGAGCTGGACTGGTGTCAGTGGTGGCAGACGACAGAACAAGGAGCAGTGGTCTCAAGTTGCAGCAAGGGAGATTTAAGTTGGATATTAGGAAAAACTTTCTCAATAGGAGGGTGGTGAAGCACTGGAATGGGTTACCCTGAGAGGTGGTGACATCTCCATCCTTTGAGGTTTTTAAGGCCCATCTTGACAAAGCCCTCGCTGGAGTGATCTAGCTGGGGATGGTCCTATTTTGAACAGGGGTCTGGACTAGATGTGACCTCCTGAGGTCCCTTCCAACCCTCATTTTCTATGATTCGATGCTACCAAGAATAAAGGGCTGCGATGCAGATGTTAGAGAGACAAGTGTTTGCCACTGCAAGAAAAGTGTTTACGCTACTTGTGTTCAGTGTGGATAACTTGTGCACAGTCTCCTAGTCTGTCTCTGCCACTTGTGTCCCCCAGCTGGGCATTGGCAGGCAAAAAGGAGGTGCTCTCTGGTCAACCTGCAGTGGTTAGAGGCTAAAGCGAGCCAGGGTAATGTTGCTACAGCAAAGCAGTCTGGATTGGACTCGTAGCCCACCAGATATACAAGCTTCACCGCAGAATGTGTGGGCAGGACTGGGCTTGAAAAAACAAGTGCACTTGTGCACTAGCATCTCAGCATGGTATTTCTGCCCCACCAAGGTTCATGAACCCCGTTGGACACCACTACCACGTCGCATTCATTTCCACAATGACCTAGAACAGCCCTTCAGTAGTTGCAGAAGTGGCACTTAGCAACACAAAGAAAGAGAATGAAATGCAAGTAGAAGCCCTTCAGGATTTCCAAACTGCCCAAGCCCATTCTTGTTTTGTGCCATGGCAGTGTTGCCCGGTGTTTAGGCCAGGGCTTTCTAAACCATTTCAGTGGCAACGAGCACCTGTATCACCCCTCCTAGTGCAACTCCCACAAGAATGCATTATGAGAGCCACTTGTACAAAAGTAGCAAGACTTTCTGACCTCAGACAAGTCCTACGACTACACAGTCAACTTTGCCATGCAACTGCAAGGCATATTGCCCAAAGACACCGAAAGCACCCCAATCTGCCTCAGGTAAAAAAGGGGGGTGAGAATTGTTAGTGTCCTACTGCGACAAGGGTTGTTAAAAGGCACTTGAGGGGTGCAAGGGAGAGGGCCATGCCTCCCATTACAAAAAAGGCTTCTGCCTAACCCATTTGTATGTGCATGGACATGATTTTCACTGACACACCAGGAGGTTCAAATGACTCTTTGCCAGGTAAATTTCTCTAATGTCGACAATCTTGGTTTCTTGAAATGCAGCCCACATGCCTCTCTGCAGCCGGGGCTAGCACGGGAGTCCTGGCAGCCAGACAGCACAGCCCGACCTATACATTTTACACAATTATTGACTACATTTCCAAGCACTGAGGCTGGATCCTTGTCCTCCATGAATGTGCCTCATGGACTCCAGATTTGCCTCGGGCTGCACGAGAGGAGATCCAAACTCAATCCCAAAGAGAAAAACAGAGTCCTGGAAAACCAGACAAGCCAGGAATGCAAGTTTACACCACAAGGAACCATCCCTGCCCTGGTATAGAAAAACCCACAGGCATAAGCCACCGCTTTCCCAGATAAAACAGAACAAGACTTTCCAGCAAAACCCAAGAAGGATGCACAATAATTTTTGCCAGGACGTCATTTGCATTCATTTCCTGCGCTGACTCACCCGCGATGCATGCCTGCCTGGTTTCCTAGCATCCAGCCAGGAGACTATACAGCGTCCCAGCCCACAACCTCCCTGGTGACCACTTTGCAGACAAGAGTCTCCAAGGGCTTTCAGACAAAGCCAAACACCCAAGAGTCAGATCACCCGACTTCCTCGTGGAGGGAGCCGTGAGCGGGGCCTGGACCCTGCTGCCCTTGAGGTGGACGAGGAAAGGGCAAACGGCCCAGAATCGACTCCAGACACGAGGTGGAAGAAACAGCGGCAGAACAAACCCACTCCGTGGGCCAAGGGCAGCCCAAGGACTTGCGGGTGACTGGATGCAGATGGCAGGCGCTACGAGGCCTATTTGGTCAGTGTGCTGGGCTGGCTTTGTGAGCATGAATAAAGAATAAAGGTGCTGCTGCTCTTATGCCTCCCTGAGCAAGAGCGGCAGCAAGTCTCGCTTTACGCCCCCAGACACACGAATGGCAGAGCAATAGTGCTGGTTTGTCACCGCACCTCCAGCCTTCTGCCTGGCTCAGCTGCCGTCACGAGACAACCTGCATGTGCCGAGGCCTGTCTCCTCTCTTTAGAGAGCAGCAGGTCCCTTTAATGCCTTGCGTGGTTGCAAATGTTTCCTGGGCACAGTTTGAGCCACCCTGACTGAATAATCATATGGAAGAGGTGAATCCAGAAGGGAGAAGGGAAGCCGAGTGAAAAAGGGAAACGTGGCAGTGTTGTGCCATGCCCACTGGCTCCTGAGGAGGGGGTGGGAGCAGATGCCCCATGGAAACAAGCAGCCTTTTGAAGGAGTGAGCCCATTTTACAGCTCTGTATGAAGCAAAGTTGGGCTTAGCCTTCAGCAGTGGCTGAACAGAAGCCCTGCTCTCAGTCACCACCCTGCCATGTGCCAAGAGATGAAGGAAATGGAGCCCCCGTACAGAAATCTAGGCAGACAGTCAGTGTCCATCATCTGCTGTGTTGCTGCAACTCCCAAGTGTCCAGCCAGATTGTCTTAAGGACCTAATTCAAGCTCAATCTGTGCAGAATCTGGTTGGCGAAGAGACGCTTCCTCTTTTTAGGAATCATCGCCCTTGTCATTAGCAAGAAAATCTGGTGCCGGTGAGAGCAATTGCAACCTCCAGGACTGTTTTGACATTACTGCGATTTACAAAAGTGGATTTTTCATTTTGAAGTGGCTTTTCATTGGGAATGCTTGCACTGCAAACGGGACTACACTCATACGGCGTTTTGAAGAGTCAGCATGCGTTAGGTCCAAATGACAGAGTAGTTTGAAAGACCTTGGTGGATGCTGTTTCCTGAGTTTTTCTTTCTAGAGGAGCCACGGCATACGGGTGCTCCCCTCCCCATCAGCATGGGGAACAAAGCCACATTTCACAGCCTTTATGAAACAACTTCTGCTGTCTGCCTGGCTCTAGTGAAATCGGGAAGTCCAGTCTTCTAGGACCCGGTGGCTACTTGAAAAGTCATGGACCCTAACCTCTGAGGATTATGGAGACACAAGACAGAGTTCGCTTCCCGTGAGTATTACAGTAACACCTCGAGGCCACAAACTAGGCTGGAGAGTCCTTGGCATTGATCTCCCCTGCTCAGGTCTGCCAGCTGCATGGCCCAGCTTCTCAGAGGGAAACAGCCTCTCCTGGAAGCATCCTTTCATTCCTGACTGTTAAGTGCACTGCAGTAACACCGGTGGGTCAGCCAGGGCTTCTTTGTGCCTGGGGCTGCACAGGCTCCTAGCACGAAACAGCCCCTGCTCCAAAGAACTGCAGTCTGAATTGCTAAAGTGGAAGGAATTGTTTGCAGTCTGTTAATGGAAATGGCCTGTTCAAGGTCACACAAGGTGTGCATGGCAGACCTGGGTCTCCAACACTTATCTCCTCCGTCTCCATCCATCCCTGTCCTCAGTTATTAGCCCCTCCATCCCCATCTCCAATCATTAGCCACCCCCGTCCTCATTATCATTGCTCTGAGCAAGCAGCACAGCCCAATTCTGCACCCAGCTGTTCACACAGAGCAAATGCTTCTCAGGACAATCACAGCCTGCAAGATCAGGCCCTTGGTCCATGCAGTGAGCTCAGGTTTCCAGATCCACCATGACATGAGTTGTATTATGCATGGCTGATCTCCTGTGTGGTGCAGGCTCCCCCCACATATCTTGTGCATTTGTCATAAACAAACAGCTTAAAACCCCCAGAAATGCTAATCTCTAGCTATTCAAAACCACAATCTTATTACCAGGCTCCTAATTCCCGCTGCAATCAAATATCTCACTTAATCTATCTTAAAGGGTTCCAGATTCCCAGAGGCCTTGCTTTTCTTAGGACTGGCTTGATCATTGGACCGAAATGCAAAAGCTCCTCCCATCAAGATACCATCATACAGATAGCCACCCTACAAAAGAAGACCAGACCCCTTCAATCCCATGCCCCAAGAGGCCGCTCACGTGCTGCCTTGTAGAGCTCCTGCCAGAGAAGTCTACACGGAGGCAAATTGGAAATAGTTTCATACACCTCAAAACATCCTAGGGAAAAAAAAACCAGTTCTGGATGGAAGCTGAATGCAGCTTGTTGGGATTAAAAGGATGTGGCTTTTAATGCAGGCTGCTATTGCTGGGCCTGCAAAGAATCTGAGATCTAAAGAAACGGAAGCGTTTGGTGTGGAGGTCATCAGAGCCAGACTCCATCTCTTAATTAAGAAGGCCGAGACCCATTTGTTCTGGTTTTCTTGGCGTCTCCTTATTATTGTTGACTCTTTGCCAAACAAAATGTGGGGCCTTCAGGTCAGCTTCCTGGTGGAGGAGAAATCAGTGAAGCAGACCTACTGTGTGTGCTAATGCTGGGACAGAGGTGGTTAGACATGAGCTTTGGACTGTCCCCATTTTCACAGCTCTCAGCCTGGCTGCCAAGGAGCAGCTCTGCTCTGAAAAGGGACTGAGGTTAAGTCAAAGAGAGCTAGTGTGTGACACAGGATCCTGGGCACCATGGACCTATGGTCTCACCCAGTAAGTGGTAGCTCTTATGTAACAAAGCATATTCTCTTTTCTTAATTGCAACAGCTCCCACCAAAAGAACATGCATCACACAACAACTCACACCTCAGCATTTTTTGAAGACTGTGCCCAGCTCCAGTGCCAAAAGCAGCAGCTTTGTCAAAGTCAGAGTAATAGCACCATCTTGCAATGCCCACCATAATAATATTTATCCAGCAGAAGTCCCTGAGAAAGGGAATTGCATGATGCAGATTCCAAGCGAGGAGAGAGCCACATTCACTCAGGTGCAACTCTATGGTCCCCAGAGTCACAGCGTTTGGCCTGGTGTGACTTCAACCCCGGAGGCTTCATTATATACACGTGCTGTCATCCTTCTTTGACCTACATATCATGCACAGGACCCCTTTACAACGGCTTATATTTTGGCCTCAAATTGCATAAGCTCCCAGTGGAGGCTGGGTCAGCCTCGCAGGAGTGGCCCGGAGCTGGCCAGAAATTTCTGCTCTGTGGAAGGAGAAACCCAGCCAGGGTACGCAGGGGGGTGGGGGTCGTAACTGGAAACAGGACTTCTAAGCCAAGGCTTGCAGCTCCATCACTAACTTGGACAGCCAG